>NC_090936.1:50478650-51728650 GCF_040938575.1 Ambystoma mexicanum
TTCGCTTCGGGGTGGTCCCTCGGCAAGCAGAGATTGCACGTGGCGTGCCTGTCGACCCAAGGGTATTTGCGATTGCACTTGGGGCAGAATTGAAAAGGGGTACCCTCCATACGCACCTTGAGGCAGCGGGCTGTTAAGTGTAGGAAATGTATAAGGTGTACCTATATACCAAAAGTGTAGAGTGTAGAGTATGTACCACCCCCCACTCTCCCTACTTGCAGGGCTGAGGCAAGAGGCCTTCCAAGGCCCGGGCCGAGGCCAGCGGCCTTCCGAGGCCCAAATCCGTCGTGCAGCAGCCGACGGTCGATTTCTTCTCCAGCCGGCGTCGAGTGTCGAAGTTCGACGTTGGGGTGGGGAAAGATGTCAATAGATTATTATTTCAAATTTTTAGCAAAAGTATGGCTAAGGCCAGGGAACTCCGCAAAATGCTTCCGACCAGTATGGCGGAAAAAAACAATCTGAGGATCCTACACGCGTGAGGGATCTTGGGTACAGTGGACGTCACACTAGGGATAGTATTACTGGCACGCCCTGGGTCGACGCCCATTTTTGAGTTTCGAAAAACAAACTGTAATACTCTGCAGCTTCCACTAGATGTCGGCCTATGCACAGCATGTGATCTAAGCAGATTCCACAAGCCTCAGAAATATGACAATGCATTACTTACCGTAAAAGCATTTCTGATGGTTGTATCTGCTTAGATTCACATGCTGTGCATAGGTCCGACATCCAGTGGTCACTGCGGAGTATTGCATTTTGTTTTTCATAGTCGAAAAAGGGGACGTCGACAAGGCGTGTCTGTAACACTATCCCTATAGTGACGTGCGTTGTACCCACAATCCCTCACGCGTCGAGGTCCCTCTGTATTTTTCTGCCCTGAGGGAGCCTTCTAGACGTGAGTGAGTACAGAAAAGAGAGAAATATAGAAAAGGATGTCTATGTTCCTTCCATCCGAGCGGGGAGGAAGGGTGGGCGCATGTGAATCTAAGCAGATACAACCATCAGAAATGCTTTTACAGTAAGTAATGCATTGTCTTCTGATGTTTGTTAATCTGCTTAGAATCACATGCTGTGCATAGACTAGCGAGCAGTACCCGGAGTTGGCGGTGGGTTATGAGAAGGAACAGTAGAGAAAAGATGTCTTAATACTGCCTGTCCCACCTGGGAGTCAGATCTAGAGTGTGCATCTAGACAGTAGTGTTTTGTAAAGGTGTGCACAGAACTCCAGGTAGCCGCTTTGCAGTTGGACTCAAGGGGAACATTTGCAATGAACGCTATGGAAGCCCCAGTGCCTCGAGTGGAATGTGCTCTTTGCTTGAAGGGTAGTTCTCTCTTAGCAAGAGTGTAACAGAGAGTGATGCATTGAACAATCCATCTAGATATAGTGGACTTTGAAACTGCATCTCCTTATCTTCCTGCTGCCACAGAGACAAAGAACTGATTAGTCTTTCTCAGTGGTCTGGTTCTTTCCATGTAGAACATGACAGCTCTGCGTACATCTAGTGTATGCAGACTTTTTTCTCCCAAGCTGGAAGGGTTTTGAAAGAACGTTGGTAGTTCTATTGACTGGTTTACATGAAATTTCGAGATGAATTTTGGTGCAAACCTTGGGTGTGTGCGTAGAACCACCTTATCCTTGTGAACTGTTACAAAGGGGTCTAGTACAGAACGAGCCTGTAGTTCACTTACTCTCCTAATGGAGGTGATAGCTATTAGGAAAGCAGTCTTAAGAGGTCTTTAAGAGTTGCCTTGTGCATGGGTTCGAAAGGATGGCCCATTAGTCTAGAAAGTACCACATTTAAGTCCCATCCGGGAGCTGGGTTAGCTATCGGAGGGTGTATTCTCTTTACCCCCTCCATGAAGGCCTTGATAACTGGTATCTTCCACCACGACACTTTAAGTTGGGAAGTGGTGTATGCAGAAAGTGCCGCTAGGTGGACTTTAATGGAATTGAAGACTAGACCTGAATCCAGTAAATGGGTCAAGTACAGAACAATGTTAGTGGGAGAGCAGTCAACCGGGTTGATGCTCTTACCTCTACACCAGATGACAAATCTTTTCCACTTGCTAGAATAGCAGTGGCGAGTATTAGGTTTTCTGGCTTCCCTGAGGATGTCCATACATCTCTGCGGGAGTTGTAAATGTCCAAATTCTATGATCTCAGGAGTCAGGCTGCTAAGTTCATGGTCTGAGGGCCTGGATGCAGTGTCCTGCCCTTGTCCTGTGACAGCATGTTGTACGGGCAGGGAAGTTTCACTGGGGGAGATAGGGACATCTCCATCAAGTGAGCGAACCATGGCTGCCGGGCCCACATTGGGGCCACTAGTATCATGGTAACCTGCTCCTGGTGCATCTTGTGCACCACTTTGTTGAGAAGGGGAGTCGGGGGAAAGGCGTAAACAAATTTCCCTGACCATTGAATCGACAGACCGTTCCCCTTGGGCTGGTTCTGGGGGTACCTGGAGGCGTAACTTTGGCATTGTGAGTTCTCCAGAGTTGCGAACAGGTCTATTTCCGGGAACCCCCATTGCGTGAAGACGTCTAAGACGATGTCTTCGTGCAATTGCCATTCGTACTCTTCGGGCAGGGGGAAGTCTCTGCTGAGTTTGTCTGCTAGCAGATTGAGTTCCCCTGGTACATGTTGTGATAGTAGGAACATGTGTTTGAGAGCCCACTTCCATATATTCTGGGACAGCTTGGACAGTCCTGGAGAGTGAGTGCCCCCTTGCTTGTTGAGGTAGTACATGACTGTGGTGCTGTCTGTGAGGACCATCACTGTCTTTCCTTGTAGGTGTTCCTGAAAGGCTTTCAGTGCTTTGAACACCGCTAGTAGTTCCAGCAGATTTATATGCTTGGATGCTAAGCTCGGAGTCCACGCTCCGTGAGCAGTCTGATGGGATAGGTGAGCCCCCCATCCTGTAAGGGATGCGTCTGTGGTTAGAGTGGCTTCCACTGCGGGTGTGGCAAAAGTTTTCCCTAATAACAGGTTTTCTTTTGTCCACCACCGTAGCGAGAGAACCAAGGCCTGCGAGACCACCACTAGATCGTCCCATTGTCCGCTGGCCTGACACCACTGGCTGTAAAGCCACTCTTGCATTGGGCGCATGCGCAGGCGCGCGTGAGGTACCAAATAAATACATGACGCCATCATCCCTAGCAAGCGCATTGCTTTGCGTACCGTCACCTCTCGACCTGCCACATAATGGGGGATCTGAAATAGCATGTTTTGGACCCTCTCGTTGGAGGGGAAGACGAGGCCGTCCTTTGTTTGAATTAGAGCCCCTAGGAATTGTTTGATTTGGCTGGGGTCTAAGCTGGACTTCTTTTCGTTGATGGAGAAGCCCAGTTGGGACAAAAGGTCTACGGTCTTTTGGGTATTGGAGAAGCATGTTTCGTAAGAATCCCCTGTTATGAGCCAGTCATCGAGGTAAGGGTATACCGGGATGGATAACCTGCGCAGGTGGGCCGCTGCCACTGCCAGTACTTTCGTGAATACCCTTGGTGCAGATGCTATCCCGAAGGGTAGTACTCTGAACTGGTAGTGTTTGTTCTCTATCTTGAACCTGAGGTATTTTCTGTGCGCTGGCAACATTAAAATATGAAAGTATGCATCTTTCATGTCTAGTGTTGTCATGTAATCCCCTTGTGATAACAGTGGGATTACTTGCTGCAAGGTCACCATACAAAACTTTTGGGGTTTGACAAACTTGTTCGCTGGGCGCAGATCTAATACAGGGCGCATGGTTAAGTCCTTTTTGGGTACAAGGTAGTACACTGAATAAATACCTTCTGTTACCTGAGATAGGGGGACAGCCTCTATAGCCTCTTTTTTCAGTAGCTCTTCTACTTCTTGAAGAAGAATGGTGAGGTGTTCCGGTGTCATGCGTCGGTTCCGTGGGGGTCTGTACTTCGGGGAACCGTTAAATTCGATGCAGTGTCCGTGGGCTATGGTGGATAATACCCAGCGGTCTGACGATATTCCCTCCCATGCTGAAAGGAACGATGTTAGCCGGCCCCCGACCGGTGATGCATGGGAGGGGACCCGAATCTTCGGGTCATTTGTTGGTATTGGGCGTGGAACCTTTGGGGCTGGAGCCGCAACCGCTTCCTTTGCCACGGCGTTGGCCTCTTTGACTGAACTGGGTGTTGTTACCCTGGTTAGAGGGCCAGTTGGTAGCAGAGTAAAATTGCTGTTGGTTTTGCTGCGTGCGTTGGCCACGAAAAGAGCGTCTATTGCCATAGCTGCGTCTGTTAGGGGGCCTAGAAATTTGGTCAAGAGTCTTGATGGTATCAAACTCTTTTTTCGCATGTTCTAGGGCCTCATCAACTGCTTTCCCAAACAGATGTGTTTGTTCTATGGGCTTATTTATCAGGGAAGCCTGGGTTTCCGGCTTAAATCCCGAATTGTGCAGCCAGACATGGCGTTTGAGAAGTATTCCCTGAACGAGGGAACGGCCAGCCGTCTCTGCGGCATCCAAGGAGTTCTTTACGATGCCCTGGTTTACAATAGTTCCCTCTGAGATTATAGCTAACAGGCGTGAACGCAGGGGTTCTGGTGCGTCCTCTGCTTCGCTGCGCAGCTTGCTCCACTGTGCATCTGCGTAGCTAGCTAGTAGGGAATTGTTATTTGCAATCCTAGTTGAGAAGGCGGCGGAGGTCGTGATTCTCTTCCCAAGTGCATAGAGCTTCTTGCCCTCTTTGTCAAGTGGTGCCCGCTCTTTTTCTTGTATTAGTAACTACGAGGGAGTCCGGAATAGAATGTCCTCTGATGTACAAAGGGTCAGAGGACAAAGGGCTGAAGAGCTTTTCTATCCGAGGGTTGACCCCTCTGACTAAGGCAGGATTGGAAAGGGAAGGAGTTATTCTTCTCTTTATAGAAGCCAGGAGCGGAATAGACTAACAGGGGCTTTTTCTTTAATAACTTTCTCTACAAAGTCTATGTCAGGAAGAGTCTCCCCTGTGTCTATTTCAAAATGCGCTGCTGCCTTGCGCAATAGTGCATTAAGTGAAGGTTGGTCATCTATGGGAGAGGTGTTTCCAATAGGTGAATCCTTGGGAGGAGAAGGGTGAAAGACATCAGGGTCTGAGTGCACTGATGGGGATTGCCAAGGCTGCACTGATGGGGATTGCCAGGGCTGCGAGGTAGCTGTATCTTCTTCAAAAGCTCCTGCACTAGAGTAAGGATCTTCTTCAAACCCCTCTTCCTCATGTTCTTCCTCTCCACCCAAACACTCCTCATCTTCCTGGAGGTATTGCTCCTCTTCAGTGAGGTCATATACGTCTGTAGAAGGGGGAAACAGCCTAGGAATCTTGACCCTAGGGTCATCCTGGGGCCATTCTCTTGGTCTTTTGGGTGTGAGTGGGTTTTGGCTTCCCAAAAACCTTTCCATTTTCTCCATACAAGAATGGAGTCTTTCAAGGGTCTCATGGGGGACCCCTGAATAGTCTAGAGGGGGGAAATCAGTGTCTTCACCTTCAAAACGCTTAGAACGCTCCCACAACGTCGAAGAAAGGTTTCTGTCGCCCTCTGAAAAGCCCTCCGGTAGTTCAGAAGTGCCCTTAGATGAAGGGGGCAGTTCCTGGCTACTATTGCGCTTTTTTGGCGTTTCCATAGCTTTTTGTGCGGTATTCGACGTTTGTTTCGTTGTCCGCTTACGTTTGTCTTCGGAAACAATTCTCGCCAGGCTCTCGACAACGAGTTTGTCAGTAGAGGGCTCTGGTTTCGACGTTGCCTGCGTTACGCGTTGTTCCTCGACGGCCGCTCTATGGAGCGTTACGTCGGATGATTTTGAGGTAGCGCCCGTGTTTGATGAAAGCCCAATCGCTGGTCGCGGCTGCGTTTGCGGGTGGGGCTTGAGACCCTTACGGTCTGAGGTAGACGCCGGAGTACCCTGCGTCCCCTTCGGCGCTGATGGATCCTTCGTCTTCGACGAAGAAGAGCCGTGGGTTGCGTGCTTAGGCCTAGGGGTCTATGTGCGTCCTTGTCGCCGGGGTGTTCATCCCCATAAGCAGGGCGTGAGCCGAGCCCGTCGGGGCCGGAGACGGACGTCGAGGAGCGCGAGCGCTCCTTCTGGGGGTTAATGACTTCCGTAACGGACGTCGAGTTATCACCCTCCTCGTCACTTTCTGTAACAGCGGCGGCGGGTGAGGAAACTGACTTCGACATAGCGTAGTCCGCCCACCTCTTAACTTTTCGTTCTTTAAGAGTTCTTGGTTTCAAGAGCTTACAGGCCGCGCAGCTGTCCTCCTTATGATCGAGGGGCAAGCAACGATTACAGAGCTTGTGTTTGTCCTTCCAAGTGTATTTGCCCCTACAGCGTGGGCAAAACTTAAAAGGTGTCCTCTCCACAGCTGAGGCAATAATAACTGGTGATATCAACCCCAAGGGAAAGATAGGGGAGAAAGAAAGACATTCTCAAAGAGAAGATAAAAGTTCGAACCCCCACTCTCCCTACTGTATGTTGGCCGGCGAGGCCAGGCCACGTGTTCGGCAGCGCCGAAGGATCTCCTCCGTTTCTTCCCCTCCGTCGAAAACTTTCTCGGCGGAGAAACAGCTTCACAGCTAACGTCGAGGGGAGGGACCTTTAACAATATAATAAGTATAATTAAGGACCGAGGTCCGTAGTAAGTATTTGCAATGTCTCTCTAGGAGCTCCGCGTAAGGCGACCAGAAGCTGGGCGGAAAAAAACAATCTGAGGGACCTCGACGCGTGAGGGATTGTGGGTACAACGCACGTCACTATAGGGATAGTGTTACAGACACGCCTTGTCATCGTCCCCTTTTTCGACTACGAAAAACAAAATGCAATACTCTGCAGTGACCACTGGATGTCGGACCTATGCACAGCATGTGATTCTAAGCAGATTAACAAACATCAGAAACATATTTATACATACATGCTTTTTCCAAGCACGACCGAGTGTATTTTTTGGCTTGGAGTCCCTCATTGTTTGTTGGCGGAAATACACAGCTTGCCAGTTCAATGAGACTATGAAAGTGTTCAAACACAAAGATATGACCTGGACTTTACGAGACCACAGCAACTGCAACACGAAACAGAAGGTATACATCATAGTATGCCCCTGTGGACTTTTATACGTGGGTAAAACCATGAGAGCAGTGAAAACTAGAATTTGTGAGCACTGATCGTGTATAAAAAGCAAGGTGCCGGACCAACCACTGGTTAAACATTACATCAAGAATAACCACACCAACATGGACATGAAGTGGTTCATAATTCAGAAAGTGGCCACCTCCAAAAGAGGAGGTGGCATTGATAAAATCCTCACTCAATTGGAACAGAAATGGGTCCACAAACTATGCATTGTGAAAGAAGGTCTCAACATCACCGTAGAGTGGAAGCATTTCTTAAAAGATTATGGACTATTTCTTATAAGATTATGGACTATATCTGCCTCACATGTATGATGTAAATTGAATTTTATGCAAATATAGAATGGTTGTCAATTAGAGTGCTCTCTGAAACAATAGGGCATCTCGCAAATACAGTACGTTAATGCTGAAAGCTGATTGTGGGTGGGTCACGGTGGCCATGTATATTGTTCATACTGAATAGCCGTGCTTGGAACCGTGTTTGAATGTAACACATTACAAGATGGTAACGTTACACATGCTTAAAACTCCACTCCTTTGGATACATGGTGGCCTTACAGATACTACTGAAACCATGCTTCCTACAGATACACTACTAGATGGTGGCACCACACCAAAACATCACCACAATGTTCCAACATGGTGTCTGGTTATACCCACGTCCAGCACACCGAGACACATCACACATGTCACACATGCGCACCTCATATGCAGGACCCATCGTCCGAGTTATGCCTGTTCACTGCAAGGCGACACTAACTAATATCAATCGCTCGCCTTGAGTGCCGCACTATGCAGCTCGGTTCACACGTAGCAACTTGAATTTATTCAGGCATACTAGTCCGGACCAGACACCGGCACTGACACAGACCGCTCATCTCTGCAGCCGCCCAAAATGGCCGCCACCTACATAAACATCACTGTTTCCATAGAAACTGCACGCACTGATAGCCGCGCTGAAACAGAGACTCTGCACCGCCGGCAGCCTTCACACAACGGTCCCCGGATCAACCATGAGAGGTAAGCACAGATGGGCGCTATCACGCCTATGTTCTGCACTCCCCTCCTTGCACGCGCACCTCGCACTCATGTTAACAGTATTGACTAAAATGTTACGGCATGCCTCATTTCCACACGGCAGCCCTCGCGCCTTACGCGCTTATGCACTCCATTGTTTTGCTATCCTTATAGCACACAGCACTCTTACCATCTGCCACGCACCTCAAGGGCACTATTACCACAACCAGCACTTTACTTTTCCCCAGAGGGTGAACCACCTCGGCGACAAGCCTCACACGCCACTGGTTGCCTGCTCAGTCACTATGCATAAACACACCAATACTTCGCGTGAGTACACGGAACCATCTTGCACCATCAGAAAGGTACCGTCAACTCTCCCATGAGTCTTGTCCTTTTGTGTATCCGCAGCGAGGACCTCTATTGGCCCACTCCATACACACTTACCTCAGCCTGTCGAGACATCTTCCATTCTATAGGCCATTAGAGGTAAGACACTGTCCTAGACCACCCAATTATTTATTAAGGCAATATACAGCCTCATTGATCATTCTTCGATCTGATTGTGACAGGAGTGACCGTGTTTGCTAAAGATGAATGCTTCCTCTCTTTATAGCAGGGGTCTCCAACCTTTACGTTAGCTAGAGCTACTTGTAGCAGAGGCCAAGAGTGGGGAGCTACTAGCGGGCGATATCGGGGTGGGGATATTTATAAACCTCAGAATTTTTACCAATATTTTTTTGGCTCGATTATTTCCCCTCTATAAACAGATGGACTAACATATGCCTTCACGAATATATTAAGAACTTCAAAAACGTCTTTGTTGCATTATTATTTATTAGTAGCTGTCTCAAAAAGACAGATATTTGTTGGATTACCACACAAATATCTTATAATTTTTGTGCCCCTTCCTTTGCATTTTATGCAGGCTTTCTACATACTAGGCACACTATTGTTTTCCAAATGTGCATTTCACACTTCCAAAAAAAATAAAATAAAAATAAAAAGTAATTTCCTAATTGAAAAATGCTGCTTGCTTTCACAAGTTTTCTTTGACATTTTATTTTTGTCAGACACCACACATACTCCGCTATTTGCCGGTAAGATAGCTCAGCGGGTTGAGCACTCGCTGCTGCGATCTGAGCGTGATCTGCAGGTTGCAGGTTCGAATCCCAGCAAGTCCAACTTAGCCTTTCATCCTTAATTAGGTTGATAAATGAGTACCAATTTCGGTTGGGTGATATTGTATGTGAATATGTGCTCTGTAAAGCGCTTTGGATTAAGGCGCTATATAAATAACACATCATTATCATTATTTGTGTGCCCCTCTGTGTTTTAGCACAAGTTATATTTATAAAGATGTTATATGCTTGTCAAACTGGTTAATCACAAATAAATGCTTCTGTTATGCTGACAGCAGTTTTTAGGAAATTAAACTGTGGGTTCATGGGTGCCAACTTTTGATTTTCACTACAGGGGCAGAAATATCCCCACCTCAGCCCTGAATATAAGCAAGCAACCAGCCCAACCCATACCCTGGCAAACACATTGTATAGCACTTTTTTATAAGGCATTGCAAAAAGTCATACGATTAACAACCTGTAGTTTTGAATATATAACATCTCAGCATCGGTCTGTCAACCTGCTGAGCTATCCTGGTAGGCTTCTACTGTACAGCGTGTCTATGGATCGCTTAATGTACTAAAAGTGGGTGTACCTGTGTCATGGAAGTGATTTAAATTGGAAATGAAATGTACAGTGTGGAATTTGGAAAGAAGCCACATGAAGGAAATTGCACCATTTTATAAATATTATTTTGAACATTTCCAGGCGAGCTGCAGTGCCACTGTGATATTTTCATTATGTGGTCCCAATGATCCTGATCCTGCCACAGCCCCTACAACATCTCTGGCAAACAAGAGCAGCTTGCTTAAGCAAGACAGTGTCGTGGGGGCGCACAAGGCCAACTGTGGTACTACAGGCGGCCTGCAGAAGCAGAACGTGATACTGACATCTGTCAGTCGATTTACAAGCAGCTCCAAGTGGCACAGCAGCCAAGCTCTCTGCCCGCAATTGGGACGACCAGGGTTCGGATCCTGAACACGGAAGCACCATTAAATAATATAACTTAGGAAAATGTTTATTTTTCGGTATCTTCAGTGCGGATGACTGAAAAGGCTCAGGCGAGCTACTAGTCGCCCGCGATCGACTGTTTGGCGACCTCTGCTTTATAGTGTACACGGACACTAAGACGCCTGAGCCAATGTGCTCCACGGATCCAGTAAGCACCGGAATCCCCTTGTTTCTAACTTGTATTTACCTACATGTCTACTGCTACACTATTACTACCAACTGAATCCTGACGTACTCTCCGTCTGTTTTATTTCAACAGACCACATAGGATACTCCACCTATAAGAAACTCCCGTCCTGATGAAGGCCTACACCATTAGAGCTCACCTAGCTCATCACAAAATGGCGGAAACACTCTTGTGCTGACATGTTATATATGTTGTTGTTCAACTCTTGATTGTTCCCACACTAATGGGCTCATTATCTGATTATGACTCCACTAAATTCTCTAGCTTCCTTCCCAAGGAATCTTTACAGCAGTAAAGGCCTATATTTTTTTTAGATGTTTTTATTTACTGCAGCTGCATTTTTTTGTGTTTCCCAATTAGATGTGACCCTTTTTTGGAGGGCAATATGAAAAGGTAAAATTGTATCTCTCTGGGGACCTTGATCCAGTTTATCAGTTAGTTCATCCTCCTCAAATGATGGTGCAGGACTACTCCAACCCACAAATTCAACCACCTTGCTCATCAGGTGCCTGTATGAGGAGTCAGCATGGTGAGAAAAATCTGGTTTCCCAAATTCCAATTCTGGATAGGTATCTATACCACTGGTTGTCTGCAAGTATTCATACAAGTCTTTCATTCTAGACTCAGAAATGAACTCATGTGGCACCTTTGGGGTACCAATTGGAAGCCAAATGGTGGTTCATGTCATCGGACGGCTTGTTGTCTTCATAAATTGAAGTTAAATATTTTAAAAAATCATTTTTTGGTAAGGATTTGAAAATCTTATCTTGTGTTATTGGGGGCTTCGACAACTTCGAAGAAATTGAAAACGACACCGAAGTTGGTGTCGAAATGAAATGAAATATTTTATTTATATCATGCTCGTTCACAAGTGTTTAATAGCGCGACCAGGCAAAAGGGGAGGGGAACAAGGGAGAACAAAAATAAAAGGAAATGGCTATCTTACTAGGCCCAGTGACATTAAGAAAGTGTAAGTGTATTGAAAAGGGAAAAAGGGGGTACTTGCATGGAAGAGCAGGGGTGGGGAGTGGAAAGTGCGGAACAGAGGAGAGAACAGGATAAATACTGAAAGATTAATAAATAAAGGTGATAAACCATGGTAGTGCAGCCAGCAAGTGGCAGGCGATAGTTTTGTCAGATAAGGTATATCTGATAAGTGCAGAAGAAAAGTGGGAGGGGGACTGTATGGGTACAGATGAGTACCAGTGCACGGGGGTGGCCTGGAGGCAGTGCAGGAGGGTGTGCAGGTACCTGGGCCCAAATGACAGAGGGTGGCCAGGTACACAATGCCAAGAGAGAAAACAGATCAATAGAGGATAAGGGGGGCAAAGGTAGAGGCAAAGAGGAAGATCTTGAGGTGCTTCCGGAACCGGAGATGGTTCTCAAGTTACAAGGTGGCCGGGAGGCTGTTCCAAAGTGAGGCTCCAGGCGAAGAGAGAGATCTACCCCGAGCTTGTTTCTTTGTAAAAAGACTAACCCTATGGGAGTTAGAAGTAGAGGAGCATAGGGCTCAAGAGGGGAGGTATTTACAGAGTGATAAATGAAGGTATTTTGGCGCTACAATGCCTTGCGGACAATGCAGAGGGTTTTAAATGTAATCCTTGCATCCACTGGGAGCCAATAGAGGGATTTCAGGGCTGGAGAGATACGATCCCAGGGCTTGAGGCCAAGGACAAGTCTCACAGTCCTGTTCTGGATTAGTTGCAAAGGGCCGAGAGTGGAGGCAGGTATATTGAGAAAGAGGCTATTACAGTAATCCAGCCTGGAGAGAACCAGAGCTTGGGAGACGGTGAGCTTTTGAGGGAAAGAGAGAAAAGGCAGAGTACCTCTAAGGAGATGTGTGAGGAGAAGGAAAGTGTGGAGACTTCGATTTTGTCGGAGTCGACTGCGCTACTGACGTAGACAGCTCTGACGCTGATGGCGTTGGCGAGACAGTCGAAGTTGCTGACTTCTTATGCATCCTCGATGGGACCTTCAAAGGACTGGACTCGGTGTGTGGAAGCCCTCAACAATTTCTTTGTTGGCTCGAGATTTATATAGTTCTCGATGTAACTCCTTATGCCTCAGACTTCTCAGATTCATAGGACTTCGTCTTCCCTTTGCCGTCTTTAAGCCGTCTTTATGCAGATCGACAGGGCTGCATGCTCCAAGATTTGTAACATTTCTTTTCGAAATGCATCCCATTTTGCTGGGGAGTCCGACTTGGTTGGACATTTGATTACCCTGGATGAGGAATCACTAGAGGTCGAAGGTGACCTGCGATGTCGTTTCTAGGCCTTCTTGGAAGATGAAGAATGACGCTATCGACTTCTCGATCAGGATCTTTTAGATATTTTTCATCAAGGAGAATGTCACGACTCTTCAGACTTTCTTTTTTGGAGTTCCATGAAGGAGACTTCGGAAGGGAGTCTACCCACCAGCAATTTACCTTTACACTCCCTCAGAGCCTTGTTGGTCATCGCCTGACAGGAGTTACACTCGGAGGTACGATGTTCAGTTCGGAGATGAGTGTCAGTGATTGACATTTTCGATCCACATTCTTGGCATTTCTTGAAGCCCGTCTCATTTTAGGTGTTGATGAAGCCGATGGTGAAGACATTTTCGTATTAGAAAATTAGTGACGAAGTTCAGTGAAGAACCGAAGCGCACCATAACTCTTCGAAGCAAATGCTCGGAAAATGGAACTGAAGCCTATGGGCGCTACGTGCGCTACTTACACTAATAATGACATCAACAGTCAAACAGAGGCACTCGAGGGACATCCACTCAACCAGACAGCACACAGCGCCCTCTGTCGAGAACATTTTTTCCGAAGCAGCTGAAGCTGGAAAGATATCAAAAGATGAGGAATAGGTGGGAGGACACAAGCCATTCGAAGGTGAATTCTAAGGAGTTAGGAAGGGACGTGGCCTTTGAGATTTGTGGGGTATTGAGGAGAGAAGAGAGTAGGTGTCAGACGCCTCCACCTTGCCTCTCAGTCGAGGAGAGTGAATAAAGGATAATTTTAAGTCATGTAGACACTGCCAGAGTGGCAGTGTCAGATGGAGGAATCCAGGTTTCAGTGAAAGCAAGAAGGTCTAGGCAAGGAGAGCTGGAGTGAAAGTAGTTCAGTGATTAAGAAGGTTTTGTTGCATACAGACAGCATTTCAGATGGCAATGTTCAGATGATGAGGTAAGGAATAGTAGAGAAGTTGAGTCTCAGAGGGAGACAGACAAGGTGGATAGGTGTTTTAGGAGGTATGGTTAGCTTGTCAGCTCTGTTGGAAGGAGGTGGGAGAGAGATGGAGTAGTGGAAGTTTTGAGTTGTGAGTTTTATAATAGGGAATGGAAAAGCAGAAGTTGTAGCATGATTGAAGATAGGGTAGGGAGAGGCAAGTAGGAGGAGCAGGAGTGATTGCATTACAGGTGAAAAGCGCAGTGTGGAGAGACAGAACCAAGCTAGCGGATAATGGACCCAGGGGTGGTATGAAGAGCATTGCCAGGACTTCTCTGACTGCGTCCTTGATGACAGCCCCCATATCAGGAGACTTCGTGAGGCCGAGGAACTTCTCAAAGATCCGGTCCTCGCTGGTACTAGAGGCAACTGCGGCCGCTGTCGACCCTATACTTACGGACGCAAAGGAAAACAGCCTTGTGCATAAGAAGGGTAGGCCGTTGGCCACGTACCTGGTTGATGCCAGTCCCACCTTGATATTTGTTCTTCGCCGAAGTCAGGCAGAGGCGTTCAACGGGTGTCCTTATCTGGCACTTAGGCCATTTTGTTGAGCTGCCTACCATGCGGCTGCAACGTGTTGCTCGGCTCGCTTGGGCCACCCTCTGCCAAGTCTCTTATGTGTGAGGCACGCGACTTGCCCCGCTCCTCGGGCACATGCCTGGTAGGTGTATCAACCTCGACCCGGGGGTCGTTGGAGCTGCGTTTAGGTGCCCCCTCGGCGTACTTCCGGTAACAGGGCGTAGCCCCTCGGCCATGATGCCGGTACAAGGGCAGAGCCCCTCGGGCGCAAGTCCGGTATAGAGGCTAGCAGCCCCTCAAAACTCTGACACCGGGAGTATCCGAGGACCCCTCAGTCCGAAGGCCGTTAGCTGTGACAGCCTCGGTGCATGAGTTGTTAAAAGGACCTGACCGGTCCCTCCCGCATAGGAGAGTCCCTGGAAAGGAGTCTCCCTTGTGAGGTGCAGATGAAAATATAGGCCCTACCTCTGGCCTGGAACGTCTCACGAAACCCTTGAGGTTCTCAGAAGGACACCGCTGAAAGAGCTCCCTCCACCTGGCTAGTCTGTTCTTCAGCACTTACGTGGAGAGTGAGCCGCACGCCGAACAGGCTTGCCAACCATGGTCTGGCCAAGGTAACGTAGGCAGAGTGTGTGGGAATCTGAATTTGGAAAAGGCCCGTTGCAGGATGGGCATCTGCTGAACCCTGTCAAAGTCGACATGCGCCGGGGAGGAGCTGTGGCGTCTAAAGACCAAGTACCTACTGAACAAAAAGACAAAAGAAGCTATAGAGGAAGAATCCGCACGTGGAATTACATGGCCGAAGCCAAACCCAGGAGCACTGTTGAATTCGGCCCGTTCCCGTCGGCGCGGACAAGGGGACTGAGGTGTGGTGCTGGATGGCGGAGTCAGGGCAGTGCATGCTCCCTAAATTTAGAGGGGAAGAAGATTTTTCTGGTGAAAAAGGTTCCATCTCCCAACCCTCGCGAGGGACGCCCATGCAGTATGGAGGAAAGGGGACGGGACCTAAGAGTAAGAGACCTGATCTGGAGTGGAGACACCAAGAGATTTGGAGAGGGCACAGAGAGATCCCCCTGTAGAGTAGTGAGAAAGTTGAGGGCAGATTAAACTCCTCAGCCCCCTCCAACGCTTGTAAACAAGACATTTCAGTTTCCACAAAGATGATAGATGACAACCCCGATGCATAAGAACCCCTTAAGCCTACTACTGAGAGACAAGAGTTCAGAAAACGCTGAAGTCCAGGCGATGGAGAAAAGGGTGCAGGAAACACAAACTGAAGTCAGAGAAGAAGGGTGAGGGAAAGTGTGGGTAAACCTTAAGCTGAAGACAGCGAGAAGAAGGATGTAAGAAAGGATGCAAGCAACTCATACCTAGAGAGGCTGAGTTTGAGAGAAAGGGCAAGCTTAAGTTTGTTTTAAGATTGCCAAGAAGGCATGCTGAGAAGGAGCAGGATGGTGGAGCAGAGACCACTTGTTAACCTGAATCACAGGACACTTAAGACAACCTAGCACCCAATGTAGAACCCAAAGCTAGTGTTTGAAATTGATATATCCTCTCCATTTTGTTATTTTGGGCCATTCCTGTATTGATTCCATTAATAAAGATTTAACATTCGGAGCATTCCTTCTCTGCCTGGTTTCAGATTGCCGTCACCATCTTGACAGTACTTTTCTGTGCAGTTCCTTCTAAAAAATAAAAAAAAATGAGTAGAGTTTTGAGGAAGTCCTAATCCTTGAGTAGAGAACCAAAAACAACACAACTTCTGCAGGGCTTAAATAGGAGGCATGTTGAGGAACTGGACGAGACAACAGAGCCAGAGGATATGTCACACAGTGAAAATCGCATTCAGCAGCAAACAGAGGCAGTTTGGCAGTGTTCAACAATTTAGCAGAGTTTGTGGCTGGTGAAATATGGGTCCAGCAAGCAATGCTCAGATGTGATCTCTGACGTTGTAGATTTGTTTACTTTTTTCCCATCATGCCTGACATATTTTATGCTATTGCTTGCGTTCTACACTGATGGCCTGGAAGATTGCAAAGCCATAATGGAGACTGGGTACCTCCTGGTACCTCCTCCTAAGCTGACTGCAGAGAGATATAGAGGGGTCATGGGAAGTAAGAAAACCGTAATCCTTTTTCTTCGCCTCTATATTATTGGTCTTCACTTGGTTTTTAATGCAAAGTTCAAAGATGGAGCAGGCAGAGGTCTGTTTTCTGGCATTTTGTCTGTCTGGTACTTTTCCCCATCCAATCAGGAGTCTCTCTTCTGGCTCACCACTCAGACGTTAGTGTTCCGTCAGGAGGAAGCAGAGTGGCATGAGGAAAGGGTCGCCTGCTTATATGCACATAGTGGGATAGCAATACAATGTGGTTGCAAAGCAACAAAAACAAATGGCAGAGCATGTTACTTTCAGTCCTGCAGTTTACAAGATACTGCACAAGTTGAGCATCAATGGCGAACGACACCTGCATTTCAAAGACAAGCACAGCGGAAGGCTTTGCCTGAAAAATAAAGATCTGCAGAAATGTGATCAGTCAAGGTCTAAATCCCCTAATTCAGATAATGAGGGAGGCAGATTGTATGCAGAGATGAGACAAAAAGTGCAAAGTGGTGGGCCAGAAAGGGTATGTCAAGCCATTTGTCACCTATCGTCTTAACTTCTTCAAAGCACAATATCCATTGAGCAGGGTCGGTTGCTGTATAGTCATGACAGGGAAAACCGATTTACCACGCCTAGAAAACAGTTTCTTGCTTCCTCTTATGCTATTCCTGTTTATGTTGAGTTGAGCGTTTCCTTGATAGAAAATTGATACGAAGGGGCAGGATCTACACTATATCCCAATAATTCCAAAACAACAAGACTCTTTAGGAGACATACATATTAAGAATGCCCTAAAATATTTCACTTATTGTTGCTTGGCCATCTTTACTGTCCCTTTTAATCTTGCTGTTTTGTCCACTCTTCTGATGGAAATAGAACTGGTTGTGAAGAAGCCTTGGTGTAATGGAGCAGCAGGTCATAACTACATGCAAAATACAGCATATTCTGCTTGACAATATACATATTAATTTTCAGAAATGCAAAAATATTAAAGCATTTTCCTTACCTGAAACGGTGGTCACTGAAACCATCTGACACTGGTTTCAAGTACTTATAAAGGGCCTCATCTTTAGTCATGGTTGGGAACCTCCCATGTAACGAATTTGAAGACAGTAAGAGCATACTGAAAAGCTAAAAAAAAAATCAATGTTTATTGACTCTTCTCTAATACCTTTAGCAATTTCACAATAAGAATGTTGAAAGTTAAATATATTTCAGTGACAGGTTGAATAGTGTTTTATATGGGAAGCCTAAACCAATTATCATCTATGATCCAGAAACTAAATCATGTACTAATTGGAAGGACCTAGAATCCTTTCATTTATAATGATTCAAATCGAAATGGTGGCTCAACAGGGTTTGCAAGGTTCAAAGACGCTCAGCATTGGGGTCATGGATGTCCGTCTTCCCAAAACTAAATGAAAAAGCAATTAATTTTAAAGAGATTTGGCATATTGTTTGAAAATGGTTTTAGCTACAGTCCTGCTTGTTGCTGTAAAGTTGATGTTTTTCTAAATACAGAAAACCCACAATCCATCTCTGCAACTGTGTTGAGCAGTCTAGAGAAAGTGATGACGTTAACAAGTACAGTAGCTGATATTGTCCTCATTTCAATGGCAGTGCAGCAAAATCAAAGTTCAAGGATTATTTAAAGAGAAATGTGGTGGCGCCTCAATGTTAGCCCTCAAGCTATACTTACCTTTGGATAGGCCACATGTGCATAAAGACATGCCTCCGCAATTGGGAAGATCTGGGATTGGAGGCGTGCTTGCAAGTATTATAGTTCTGTAGGTTGCAAATGAAGGTTGGAGTGCCAAAGTATGACAATTATATAGTGAAAATGAAAGCTAAAAAAAATACTTAATCTGATATACTTTGCATTCCTACACCTTTTAATTCGAAATTGTCAGTTTGAAAACCTTTATTTTCTTGGGGCATTTAATTTTTAGTTTAAAATGTGTTTGTTTCTGCTGCCATCCTGATATCCTCCTGCCTCATCTCTACTCTAATTCCTCCAAACATGTCCATGCCATTCAGTCATGTATTTTATTACAATGGAGAGGACACATCCCACTGTCCCGTTTACCCTCCTTTTGCCCTGCAGACTACCTCCTCCTTTCTCCAAAACGATCTCCACTTCTGTCCTTTTTAAAGAAAAGGATTTTCTTTTGATGTTGAAAGGAGTTCCAACCCCGAACCCCAGTTCTCTCCCTCACTCAACCACATGACCTTTTCCTCCCCAATTGCTGTTAATTGTTGCATTATTATTCTTTTTTTTTTAACATTCAATCTTTTTCTCATTTTTGGTTTGCAAACTATTGTTTCCAAACTTAAAATTTCAAATCTAATTTCAAAATGAACACTAGACACCCTTTGTATATATATTGGGAATGGGGGCATCATCACTGGACCCATATGCTGACAAAAGGGTGTTTCGCCTGGCAATCCAAATCCCAGATAGCCCCAGACCGGAGTGGAGCTACTAAAGCTGCCCGGACTTCCCTTTCTCTTTTGATGCATTATCAGAGGTGGAGCCATGGGCCACAAACTAAATATAAGCATACTAAAAGTAGAAGCAAAGCCTAAGGCGGGAATAGTTTGACATCGAGTCAATTGGCAACTTGCTACAATACATGCTCATTTTAACTCCCAGAGCAATATTCTATTAATTGAACCTCTTTAGTTATGGGGAAAACAATGTTTGTTTCCTTTTTTTGTACAATGCAGCCAAATTGTTTACACAACACTATTGTACATTTCAATCAATCATAGGTGTTTTAATTAAACTACAATGCCTCTGATTTTCTGAACAGTATGTCTGCCAATTAACCTAGCCAAGCATTACTACCAGTTACTTATACCATGTGAACGTATGCAGTTTTTGAATAGTTTTTCTGTTTCCTTTGTTAATTTCTTTATTTTATTGCCACCTTTCAATAGCCAACTGGCAGAAGTATGATGCTGCTCGTCTCCCCCACCTCGACATCAAAGTCTGAGCTCTGTTTAACATAAATATTATAAGTAACTCACCGTAGTGACTAACATACTCCTAACGGGGCAAGGATGGAACGGACGTATGGAGGAAAGGGGATTATGGACTAGAAGTGCATTGGTCAATACAGTGATTAATTTATAATTACTGCTACGTCCCGTCCCCTTTCTTCCATACTGCATGGGCGGTAACCAATGAATGATGTGCAAGGGAGGTGTGATGCTTTGGATCCTAAGAAAACAGGTTTCTCAGGACCGCTTGCCCGAATGCTGCATCGGATCTTGCACAGCTATCCAGGCAGTAATGCTTGCAGAAGGCCGATGGAGTGGTCCATGTAGCTGCTCTGCTAATAGTTTGCCATGGCACAAGCCTCTGTAAGGCGACCACCGTCGATTTGGCCCTAACTGTAGGAGCATGCATGTTTTGTGGAACTTCCTTCTACTGAGACCTATAGGCCTCTTGAATGGCCGCAACCATCCACCTGGCTATGGAGGCATTAGAGGATTGGTCACCTGGCTTAGAGCCATGGAAGGTGATGAATAAAGCCTCTGTCTTGCAAAGCCCTTTGGTGCTGTCTAGATAGAATTTCATGGCTCAACTAATGTCCAGACAGTGAAACACTCTGCGTCTTCCTTTGGGTTAGGAAAAAAGGTTGGCAACGCAACTTCTTCACGCAAGTGTAATGAGGAGACCACCTTCGGAAGAAATGCCGGATGATAGCAAAGCACCACCTTGTCTAGATGGAACATGCTATACTGTTCTCTGGCCATCAGGGCCTGAATTTCGCTCACTCTCCTAGCTGAAGTAAGGCCCACAAACAGGGCTGTTTTGATTGTGACCACTTTTATGTCTACCAATGCCATGTGTTCAAAGGGCCTATGCGACAGCACCCCAAGCACCACATTGAGGTCCCACACCGGATGTAGTCTTTTGGTCGTCAGCCCCATCAGATGTCTTGACTATCGGGATGGGGAAGAGAATGACTTGTGATCAGAATTTCTGTAAGCGCCTATGGCGGCCAGGTAGGGTCGGCATGCCTCCAACCTGTACCCCTGAAAGCTCCAAGTGCGCTGAGAAAGATAGCCATAAATTCTGCATGCACGCCAGGCGGTCTACCCCTTTGTCCCTCGCCCAGAGGCAAAATCTGGTCCATTTGCTTTTCTATTGCCTTCTGGTGGACTTGTTTCTAGCTTTCTGAATTATTTCCAGGTTGTCTTGCGACAGATGGAGATGCGGCATTGTTACTAGCTCAGGAACCTGGCCGCTAGGTCTAGTTTCTTGGGAGCAGGGTCAACTACCACCCCACCTGCTGCGAGAGGAGCCTTCGATCGTGAATTAGTAGGTCCACTGGAACGCTGCACCGTCAGTCGTATGAGGTCTGCGAACGAGTGCCAAGACACTCTCACTTTGCGGAGAACTTTTTGAATGAGTGGTGTTGGGGCAAATGCATATACCCTCATCCCGCTCCAAGGGTGGTGTAAGGCTCCCCCCTAGGGAGCCTTGCCCCTGATCCTGCCAGGATGCATACTGCTTACATCTCCGGTTCTGCTCTGGGGAAAACAGATCTATGTGGGGTCGGCCCCATCTCCTGAAGATGTCAGCTAGGACTTGTTCCTCTAGCTGCCACTCGTTGTCCACCCCAAGTCTGCTGAGCCTGTCAGTCTCCAAGTTGGACTCCCCCAGCAAATGAATCGCAGACAGACATGTGGTGTGCAGTGGCCCACTCCCATATCTCCAAAGTGAGTCTGCACAGGGGGTGGGGGCAATATGGTTCCCCCTGCTTGTTGATGTAGAACATGCACGTTGAGCTGTCGGTTTGTAGACGGACCGCCTCAACGCTGTGAGAAACCTGAGGGCTTTTTCACTTATGGACCCCAAGGGATTCTTTTTTCAGGTGGCATGGGCATGGCCATCGCCTTTGGAACCAGACCCTAGGGGTGGACTAGTGCGGGAGGATCACCTGAGAAGGGGGTCCTTTGGAACATTTGGAGGAATGCCCTCTGGAGGGACGCAGTATTTCGCCTTTATGACTAACCCCTACCTGACGCTTCCTCAACCTTTATAGGTTATGAATCCTGTCCCGTTGCCCCTTCCCCAATTCCAACAGGAACTAACATTAAAGGAAGGCGTAGGAGAAGAAATATATCCCTATTCGACATCCCCAGTCACTATGGGAAATTATCATCTAAAACCAATTCACCTACAACCACAGTTCTGCTCCATTCACCCTGATATCCACTTACAGAAGTGACCCTCCATCATTAGGGAAAATGACAACTCCCATTTCCCTTTTTCAAAACCACTAGGACGAAGAAGAGGAATAGAGCTATGAAGATCGGCCATAGGAACCAATATACCATGTATTGCTATGGGCAGCCTCCATCTTGTCCCATTAACAAGGACAGGCAGAGTCAGGCCTCCCTTTTTAACCACCCACACCTGACTCCAATTAACACTCCCTGTCAGTATGAAAGGTGGAGCACTGAGACACACTTTGAGGAAGCTGGGGATTCAGTGTGGAGCAGAAGAGCTTAAGAGCGGAGGAGAGTGCGGAAAGAACCCTAAAGAGTCTCGAAGGAAGCGGAGGGCCAAGACACCGATCCAGTGTTGCTGAAGGGCTGCACAGCAGGAGAGAGGAGCTGTGCCTTCCAAGAGCCAGAGAGGGCAGATCATATCCTGCTGATTGTCCACAGAAGAACAAGTTACTTACCAACTGGTAACGTTCTTTCGATTGGATGTTCCTCCAACTTATTCCTCATCTTAGGTGTATTCCATCCAGCTTTGCTGCTTTTCGGAAATTTTTTCGGCAGAGGGCGCTGTGCGTCGATAGTAGGCCTCAGTTCTGTTTTTCCCCCTTTTTTTGCCTGTGATCTTGTACTGTGTAGATTGTGCCGGCAGACATCAGCCTTGCGAGATTTCAGATGGCAATAACCCAGAAAAATCTACAGAGGGGTAGGTTGGGAGGGTGATGAGGAATACGTTGGAGGAAGATCCAATCGAAAGAACGTTACCAGTTGGTAAGTAACTTGTTCTTCGAGTGAATTGTGTCCTCCAACGTATTCCTCATCTTAGATAGACTCCCAAAGCAGTATTTTGTATACTTTCTCTGGAGGAGGGGTCAGATTTTTTCCCGACCAATGCTTTTAGATGGCGGAATAAAGCACTGCTTTTCCAAAAGTCAGCTCCCTAGACTGGGAAGCATCCAGGGTATAGAATTTTGAGAAGGTGTGAAGTGAAGACCAAGTTGCTGCTTTGCAAATGAATCTTATTGGGACACCTCTTTGAAGGGCCGTGGAAGAGGCGATGCCTCTGGTGGAATGAGCCCTTAACCCTTCTGGTGGGTCTTTTTGTGCTAGTCTGTAGCATGTTTTGTTACCGATTGACCCAGTTTCCTTCCTGTGTAGCCTATAAACAACTGGTTGTCCACTCTAAGCCAAGAAAGTCTAGAGATGTAAAAGCTTAAAGCTCTTTTTGGATCCAGTCTGTGTAATCTTTCTTCCTCCTTAGAAGGATGCGGTGGAGGATAGAATGAGGGTAAAACAATTTTCTGACTTAAATGAAAATCAGATATTACTTTTGGTAAAAATAATGGTTTAACCCTCAATACAACTCTGTCCTTATGGAACACAGTATAGGGTGGCCCAGAAGACAGTGCCTGCAATTCGCTCACTCTACTTGCTGATGTTAGAGCAACTAAAAAGGCTGTTTTCCACGTTAGTAATCTTAATGGACACGTGTGCATAGGCTCAAAAGGGGCACACTAAGAATTTTAGGACTAAATTTAGATCCTAAATCGGTACTTGAAATGGGTGGGGAGAAAACACATTAGTGAGACCTTTTAAGAATTGTGTTATCAAAGGAATTTTTAAGTAGGCGCATTCTTCCGATGAGCGCTTGAAAATGAAAAGCGCCGCAAGGTAACCTTTTATTGTTCCGATATTCAGACCTCTATGTGCTAGGGCCAGAAGGAAAGATAGTACTTCCGGAATAGAACATAGAAAAGGATTGACATTCTTTTCCCTGCACCAGTTGCAAAACTTTTTCCAACGGCAACGGTATTGAGACTTTGTTGCTGGCCTTCTTGCCGAAAGCAACACCTCCATAACATCATCTGGAAGGTTCCAATCCCTGTATCTCAGCCTTTCAGATACCAAGCATGTAGGTTGAGTGTTCTGACCTCTGGGTGGAGAACCTGACCTTCCATTTGAGAGAAAAGGTTCTCTCTCTGAGGAAGACGTACTGGAGGACAGTTGGACATATCTAGAAGGTCCGGATACCACGTTCTCCTGGCCCAATCCGGGGCAATTAGGATCATGCAGTTCCCGAAGCGTCTCAGCCTCCTGGTGACCTGAGGAATGACGGGAATCGGAGGGAACGCGTACAATAGTGGGAAATTCCTCTCCACCACGAACACGCCCCCCAGGGCTCCTCTCGGGGGAAATTCCCTTGAGCAATACCTTTCGCATTTTCGGTTGGTACCGGTTGCAAATAGGTCTACCTGAGGGGTTCCCCAAAGGGCGAAGATCTCTTGAATGACTTCCTGAGCCAATTCCCATTCGTGGGACACCGTGCTCTGCCTGCTCAGAGCATCTGCCGTCATATTCTCTTCCCCGGCTAGATGAATTGCCGTTAAAGAGATTCCTACCTGAATCGCCCAATACCAGAGCTGCATTGCCTCTCTGCACAGGGGTAGTGCCCCACACCACCTCTCTTGTTTCGGTAGTGCATGGCCACTGTGTTGTCCGTCATTATCAGGACATTCTTTCCCCTGACATATGGCAGGAAGGCCTTCAGCGCTAGTCTGATTGCCCTCAGCTCTAAAAGGTTGATATGTAGTTTTGACCCCGATGGAGACCAACGACCGTCGATTGTCAAATCGTTGGCATGAGCTCCCCACCCCAGGAGTGAGGCGTCCGTCATTACTGTGATCTCCGGCCATTGTTGCCAAAAAGGTTCTCCTTTTAGGATGTTCTCTGTACAGGTCCAAAATAGAAGGTCTTG
The DNA here is from genome assembly GCF_040938575.1 of Ambystoma mexicanum. Lineage (NCBI taxonomy): Eukaryota > Metazoa > Chordata > Amphibia > Caudata > Ambystomatidae > Ambystoma > Ambystoma mexicanum. The sequence continues at coordinate 50,502,929 of NC_090936.1, forward strand.
TCTGACCTTGTTCGGAATCTGAAGAAGATCCGTCATTTCACCCGAGAACTGGGACCGCTGAGTCTTTAGAGCCCATTGAAGGGATCTCATCCTCAAGCGTGCCTCTGGCATCAGGAAGATGCAGGATGCCATGAGGCTGAGCAACCTTAAAAAATCGTAAGCCTGGAGATTTTGGCCATTTTGGAATTTGGAAACCATCTGAAGAATGTCTTGGGCCCTCATCTTGGGAGGCGAGCTCTGTCCCAAGGATGTGTCTAGTACAGCTCCTATGTACTGAAGCTGTTGGGAAGGTGTCATCTGTGACTTCTTGAAATTGAGGGAGAAGCCCAGTTTGTGGAGGAAGTGGCAGGTGACTTTCAGATGATCCAGTGCTTGTTCGGCAGAACGCGCTCTGATCAACCAATCGTCCAGGTAGGGGTAGACATGAATCCCCCCTCTTCTGATGTGCGCTGCCACCACTACCATTAACTTGGTGAAGACCCTCGGGGCAGAGGTCACCCGAATGGCAGGACTCGAAACTGATAGTGTGAGTCGCCAACTACGAACCTCAGGTATTTTCTGTGTTTGAGATGAATCGGCACATGAAAATAAGCATCCTGGAGGTTCAATGACACCAACCAGTCCTGAAGTTGAAGGATCTGAAGGATCTGAGAGAGAGTTACCATTTTGAAATTGCCCTTCCTGAGGAAATTGTTCAGGTTTCTTAAGTCCAAGATGGGTCTCAGTCCTCCGTCCTTTTTGGGGATCAAAAAATACGGGGAGTACCATCCCTTGTTCCTCTCCGCTGCAGGTACTGCTTCTTTGGCGCCTTTCTCCAGCAGGGTTAGAACTTCCTGCTGTAGGAGCGGGTTTGAAGACTTCAACAGGTGTCTCCCTGGTGGATTGCTTTGAGGTTGCTTTAGAAAAGGAAGGAAGTAGCCTTGGGCTTTATTTCTAGAGCCCAAATATCTGAAGTAATGGCTCGCCATTCTTGCAGATGCTGTGACAGCCTGCCTCCTACAAGTCCTCAAAAGTGGTTTTGTGGCGGATGTTGCAGCCGCTGCTGGCAGAGAGGCTGCAGTTGGAGCTGGCTTAGCACGTTTTCCTGGTCCACCACGAGTGGCCTTTCTTTGGCCCCTTTGACGGGCCATTCCTCTCGCCTTTCCATATGAGGTGTAATAACGATAGGATTGTCCCCTCCATGATTGCCCCTGTGCACGAAAAGGCTGAGGTTGCCCAATAGCAGCTCCTAAAGATTTTGCCGCTGCTTTTGAGGTATGCAACCTCTCAAGGCTCTCGTCAGCCTTGTTGCCAAAAAGGTGAGACCCGTCAAAAGGCATGTTCAGAAGACGGTTCTGTACATACGGTGCAAAACCCGACTTCCGTAACCACGCAAATCTGCGCATTACCGTGCTAGTGCCCATGGACCTGCTTACACTATCCGCAGTGTCCAACCCAGATTGAAGGGATTCCTGCATGGCTTCCTTTCCATCTCTAACGATGGCTAGGAAACCTTCCCTTTCTTCCCCTTCTGGTATGTGCTCCGCTGCCATTGCGATGCACTCCCACAGAGTGTACGAAAATTTTGCCAAGGCACATGTGGAGTTGGCAGATTTTAATGCCATGCTCCCGGCTGAAAATACCTTCCGTGCCCAACCATCCACACGCTTATCGTCCCTGTCTGGAGGGATAGATGGGTACGCAAGTTTGTTGGAAGCTGTGGCTGCCTGTATGACCAGACTCTCGGGAGTTGGATGTTTTGACAGATAGCCAGGGTCGCTACTGGCTGGGCAGTATTTTGATGCAAGGGACTTATTTACCAGAGGAATAGAATCCAGAGTTTCCCAATCCTTGGCCACCCTGTTTTGTAAGGCTACATGAAAAGGTAGTACTGGTCTTCAGTAGGACCATGGTCCAATATATCTGTTAAATCGTCTTGGACGAATTGGGCTGATGGTCTAGCCCATCCCAAGTAATCTACCACCTTGGTCATTAACTGATGGTAAGATGGACTGGCATGCTGTCCTGGATCTAGTCTACCAAAGTCATTCTCAGGAGAAGTGTCAATGCCACTTGCATTATGTAAAGACTCCACCAAATCCCTCATTCTGTTTTCCTCTGAGATCAAGCATTCTGGGACATTTGGGGTGCCATATTCCAATCCAAAAGGTACATTTTCCTCATCGGATCTCTCCTGTTCCTCAAAAATTGAGGTCAAGGATTTGAAAAACTCCTTCCTAGGGAGAGGCTTGAAAACCTTCTCTGGGAGAGGAGGAGGAAGAGGTGTAGTACCAGACTCTGAAGAAATTACATGTTTTCTAACTTTCTCCTTCTCCTTTTCTGGTTTCCCTGGTTTGGCTGGAGCCTTTGGCGCCGAGGGTTTCGGCATCAACGTCGATAAAGGCGCTGACGGCGTCAACGACATAGTGGTCGTCGACAGGGTCTGCTTCGAGGGCGTCGAGGCAGTCTTCGACGATTCCTTCGAGGTGTGATAGGTCTCAGACGGCGTCGGTGACCTCGAGCGGTCGACTCAAGCGTTTATCGCTCGGCGTCCTGGAATGTTCCCTATCCTCCTTTTTACGATCACCCGGGCTCGAGGGAGCGCGAGTGTCGGAACGATGACGCTCCCGGCCGGCTTCCGAAGAAGGCGCGGTCCGAGGCTTCGCCGTCTCAAACACCTCCATCATTTTGACCCTGAATGCTTCCCACTCTTCGGAAGATGAATGTTTCGTGGGGCATTTCATCTTTTTCAGAGACTCATCTGACGAAGAGGTGGAGGGAGACCTGTGGCGTTGTTTCTTTGATTTTTTTGACGAAGACAACAAGCGATGAGAATCGCTTTGGGATCTAGATTGATGCCTTATGCATCAAGGAGATTTCTCATCATGGGGTCTCGACTCGACGCTAGAGGCTTTTCGATCCTTCCGACCTACCTGTAGCTTTCCTCTCCTTTCTCGCAAGGCCTTCCCCGTCATCGCCTGACACTTCGAACAAGCCTCCATGTCGTGGCCTTCTCCGAGGCACCCCATCGCGGTGCGGGTCTGTGATCGACATTTTTGAGCCGCACGACTTGCATTTCTCCAAACCCGATCTCGGGGTCGTGGTCAATGATGAGGACATATTTCTTATTATATTTCTTCACAGAACTCGAGGCGCGCCGAATGTCCGAAGCAACGTAACTGCGGAAAAATGGAACTGAGGCCAACGGGCGCCGCGCGTGCTACTTATACACTCGATGACGTCACCCTCGACGGAGGCCTTCGAGGGACCATCGACTCGACATCGATGCACGGCACCCCCTGCGGAAAAAATTTCCGAAAAGCAGCAAAGCTGGATGGAATACATCTAAGATGAGGAATACGTTGGAGGACACAATCCACTCGAAGTACTTGTTTCCCGTGGGCATATGTAGGGAAGCCCAGGTACCCGGGGGGCAGGTGGGAAGACCCTGACCTCGACTCAGAGCTCCAGAGAAGTTGCTCACTAGAGCCATGTTAAACGGGTGAGTCTGATGGCAAGAGGAAATTCTGGTGAGCGAGTGCATGGCGGGAGAGGGGACCTGAGCATTGAATTTGAGAAAGAAAGCAGGAAATAAAAAGGTGCATGAAATGCATTATGGGACTTGAAGTTCTTTTTGAAATGAAGTGACATTGAACTGTAAAACAAAGTAACAGAATGGTCCAGCGAAAAACGAAATACGCCCATTCGAAAGACTGCACTGTGTTTAGGCTCAAGCCCGAACGAGGGAAGCCTAAAGGAATTGGGCTATGATAACCTTTTGGAAACCAAACGGGTCTGAGCCAGAATGAGGGAGACCCAGAAATTGTGTTTGAAACGAGTTTGGGACCGAACAAGGGAGATCCAGAACATTTGTTTAAAGAGAGACATTCTTTTGTTAAAGCCAAGGCTGAAGAGAGCCTGATAAAATTGTGCAGACTATTGAATCTTGTCAAATATTTGAACTGTGTAAAAGCCTACAAGTACCAAACGGCATAGCAAACACAAAAGAATAAAGCTAGGGGAAGGGAACCCAGAGAAAGTAAAGTGAAATGTAAAGTTAGAGGCTGGGGCCCGGGTGAGGGGGCCTATAGAGACTTAAAATACATTTTCCTTTGGAACTTTTGTGTTTGTGGTGAAAAGCTTGGAACTTTTGTGTTTGTGCTTAAGAGCTTGGAATGTTTGTGTTGGTGGTGCTGCAAAACACAGAGGGATTGACCTGTAGGGAAAAGGGAGACCCGAGAGGTCAAAACACTGAACTAGACTCAGTACGGGAATGGCAAGCAGGCCCTGGAGGGACAAGCCAGCTACCCCAGGTGTACTTGCATAGCAGTATGTGCCCATACGTCAAGTACTCTACCCCACCCATGTGTTATACGACGTGAGCAAGAATCTTTTGATGTCATTCTGTCATCATTTTGTTTCCCACTGATTTTCTGTTTGCATTACATTTCCCTATTTCACGTGCATGGTATTAGAGTGTGGGCAGGCAATAGGTTTTCTAGTTTCATTGTTTGACTTTTGGAATAAAAACAGACTAGGACTGTTTTCTTTTTCTTTAGATGGTAGAGTGCGCTCCCATCTTTAGTGTTAAGCCAAGACAGGAGTTCGTCCAACCCCACCCCTTTGAAGAAAATAAAACTAGTGATTTGTATCTTTTGTGTCCTTGTCCTTCTTGTGATACCATGTCTGTCTCACACTGCTTATTACAGGCAGGAAAGCCCGTAGGGCCCGCTGGATGGCCTTCAATATGAGGAAATGTGATTGATTGTTGATGTAATTTTTCTGTTCCTCCCTCATCCATGTGCCATGCATCCTGTGCGCGTGTAGGGTGCCTCCCCATCCCTCCATGGAGAAAGCTGTAGTGATAGACTCTGGAGGTGGTTGCCTGAACGGTCGGCCCTCCCTGAGGTTGGTATCCTGTCTCCACCATAACAGGTCTGGTATGAGGTGCGCCGAGGTGGAGACTGCTGCGTCCGGGGAGCCCGTCATTTGGTTCCATGAGCCATGAGGTGCAGCTGAGCCTGCCTCACACAGAGCAAATCGCCAGGATACATGATGTCCAAATCCCCAGCAGGTATTGGTGCCACCAGGCCTACGTATTGATCAGCTTATGAAATGGCGCATAGCCGTTTTGATGGCTTCTACCTTCTCGTCTGTGGGAAAAATCCTCTGTTTGGTATTCCACATCAACCTGAGGAAGACCAAGGTTTGTGGGGGCTGCAGTTCCGATTTCTTGTGGTTGATGGAAAACCCCAGATTGTCTAGGTTATCCATAAGCCTGGAGGCAGATTGCCGAACCCCTCGGGCGATTCCGCAGTGACCAGCCAGTCATTGAGCTATGGATATAGGTAGTGGCCTTCCGATCTGAGAAAGGCTGTTACCGCATTCATCAACCTTGTGAACACCAGTGGGGCCGAGTTGAACCCCAACAGCAGTACCTTGTACTGAAAATGTAGTCCCATCATTCTGAACCTCAGGAAGGAGCAGTGTGACTGCCAGATTTGGGAATGTAAGTATGCATCCTTCAAGTCTAGGGAGCAGGTCCAGTCTCCCAGCTGTGAGAAACCTAAAGGTGTCTCCCTAGCTAGTCCCCAGGGATCTGTCATTGAGGTGGCCAGGACACGGTCATCGCTATTACATCCAGTTCCTGGGGGTGGCCCAGTGAGGGAGGATCACCTGGATGGGGGGTCCTTGGGGAGTAGGAGTGGGACATTGACGGGTGAGACGCAGTATCCCACTTCTTTCAACACCTTTTCCCCATCCTATCAACTGTCCCCCCGCCTTCTAACATGAACACTTTCGCACAACACGAAAGACAGCGGACTAACACCAGAGCCGTTTACCTGACATGTCCGAATACAAGGGTCAGGCAAAGTCAGGCAACTGAGCAGAATTACACACAGCCGGAGGTCCTTTACTCTCTCCACAGGGATAAAGGTTGGAGCACGAAAGCACAGGACGAGCAAGGCAGACCGCACAACGTGAGAGCTAACTCAGCACGGCAGTTCTAGAGGAGGCATAAGACGGCAAATACTGAGAAAGTGACAAGGAGAGAAGTGACCTTGCATTTTTCGACCAAGGCCTGTGAAACCTCTGCAAATGGAAACATGTCCGTGAACAATAGCCAGCGTGTGTTGCAGCACATGTCCAAGGTACATGAGACCCTCCTCCGCTGATAACCAAGCCAGGGAGAGATGTGGGTTTCTGTGGTACCAGCCTTGACTCGAAGGAGAAGAAAGCCAAGTAGTTCATCACAGCCGGTGAGTCGAGGGAAAAGGCGATAAGAAACCAAAACTGTGTTGAACGATAAATCGCCAACAGCTAAATTGAACTTTGAAAAGCTAAAACGGGGAAAACCGGCAACAGAGGTGGTGGCACCATGTGGGTGCTGAGGCAGGATTACTCTAGGCTAGATTAACTGATGGTAGAAAGACTACCAAACCAGATGTCCTTGGGAAGAGGCGAAAAGAGGTCAAAGTGATCATACAGGGGTCTTGTAAAATACTCTATACCATCGAAAGTCTTTGACAGGCAGATGATTATGAAAACTAAGGGAAGTGAATCTCACATGGTGAACATTAGTATATGAACAGTGTGTTGTAAAGGTTGGCAAGGGTGAACCCGAAGGAGGGAGGTGAACATCTGAAAGGGGTTGTAACCCAAAAGAAGGAGATCTGGGGTGGCAAGTTGTCACCCAAAATGCATTGAAAAGAAACAAATACGATTTTGGGAAGGGTCTACAACCGGAAGAGGGGGACCCAATGGTGAAACCATCACCCAATGTATTCTTGAAGCAGAACATTTGTGTTTGTTGGTTGAAAGCATCAGACCTCGAAGGCGAGAGACTTATTATTGAAAAGAATCGAAGAACCTGTTAACTGATACGGACATGTAAGCTTGTGCTGGGAAGGCTTGAGCGTGTGCAGTGTTAGCTGGAACAGAACTATCGGCTCTTGCTAAGAAAGCTTGAACGTGTGCAGTGCTCCAAGATCCCACCTGACACAGTGCAGAAAATGTGGGGAAGGGAGACCCCTGGCAATCACACCTTGACTTATGATTTGAGAACACTTCTTTCTTTATTGATACCCTATCCCACACTCTTTCTGTAATTTATTTGTAAGGAATTAGCAATAGTACATTTTTTTTAGTATAGGCCCTTAACGCCAATAGGACTGCCTTATTTTTCATTTGACGGTCGACTCTTGCTCCCATCTTAGACTTAGGTTAGTCTTTTTTCCACCCTGCATTCATTGTTCAATAAACACCCTTGAACTGTGATCACTTGGGTCTGTCTTCACTGTTGCCACCATGAATTCCTTACACCCCACACAGAGACTCCACTATCAGCGCTGGCATAACCATATTGAATTTTTGGAGCGGGAGGGATAGGTTCATGAAGAACAGATCCAAAACCACTTGCAGGCCAGCCTGGTTCTTTTTCTGTATTGTGAAAATCTGCGAGTAGATCTCCAAGCCTTGTTGAGAGGGGGAACTTCCTCCACTGCCACACTTTGTAACTGTGAACGGATCTCAGCGAGGAGTGTTGGTGTCACGATTTGAGGGAGGTGAGGAGACAAAGGAGATTCCATAGTGTTACGCTCACCTGGTATCCATGCCATGGGGCACCACACGATACTGGATGGAGGTCTAAGCACTATACCGGACCCCTCTCTGCTTAGTTATGTGCCAGACGTTGGGTAGCGCCTATAACAGGAGAATGGAGGGTTAAGATACTGGTTCTGTAATGGGTGGACTCGCACCTCCTTCTGGTCCAAATCCCCTCCCTTGGGGTATTTGCTCACCTAAGGTTTTTGTGCATTGAACTCTCTGTCCTGCGTCTCTGTGCAGGGGCGCGTGGTGAGTGCGGGCGTTTCGTGGACCTAGTTGCTTCACTGGTCCGTGTGCCCTTATGTCGGGTCCAGACCGCTGTGACTCCGACTCTGATTGCTGTCTTCCAGGTGAGTTATAATGTCTTTTCCGTCTTTATTCTGGCTCTTTCTTTCCCTCCGTTTTCTCTGTCTTCTCGGCGTCTTGTTCCACCACGCTGTTCCCGAACAATGTCTCTTTGTTTTCACAGGGATGGTTGCGATCTCGGAGTTGCCGCGCCGATGGCGAAGACCACAGTGAGTTATTGATGCGCGAAGCGCTGCGCTGTTTATTGGTGTAAATTGCTAAACAGGGTTCTCTTCTGTTTGTACAGGTTGCGGTGATGTTCCAGAGAGATGAGCGATCTAAGCGCTGCCTGCCCAGTGCTTTGTTAATGCTGACCTTGTTCCTTCTCTATTGCAGGTTGCGGTGAAACCCGGAGATGGGCGAGGTAAAAGAAGTGAAGAGTGCTACCAGGACTCGCTGCTTGCCCACGTAAGAATTGTTATTAATGCTGTCCTTGTTTCTTTACTCGCTAATGCTGTTCTTGTTCTTCGAGGTTAATGGAATGTGGATCTAGGGCTTCAGGATCGGGCCGCCGGAGAAGCAGATGAGCAGGAGCTGGACACAATGAGCGTTAAGCTGCAGGAGTGCAGAATAACGTGAAGCGTGTTCTGCTGTTTGGGTGTGGTTTAAATAGCCCAGGTAAAATAGTTCCAGGCCAAGTAGTTCCAGGCCCAGCCACACCCAAAACACTAGACCGCATGGCTTGGTTCTAAGGTACTGAGCTGTGTAATAGGCCTCAATGTTGGATTAAGGTCCAAAACTGGTATTGCTTTATTCCTGAAAATGAGCCTGGCGCCAAAGGCGCCAGGACTGACTCCATGTATGTTTCTGATGGAGTTTTAAGGACCTTGGGGCAAGTGTGAAGGGCTTTAGCCCCACTGCTGCCAGGGGGCTGTTATACCTGAGGGGGTCAGGGGGCATGGATCGCGACACATAGAGACCGGGAGGCATAACCCATGCAAAACCATAGAAAGGACCCAGGGATCCGAAAAAGTGAGTCTACCAGGACGGCTTCTCTTTCCCTGTACACTGTGCCAACTATATTGCCATGTGCATGCCATTAACAAGCTCTATATTTGGTTTCTTTAGCAGCAACCACTGCACTACCCCTGCCAGTGCAGGACCATGTACCGGAAAATGCCTTCAAGGAGGCATTACAAACCAAGTCACTGGTAGGAGAAGGAACAAAGTCCAGAATAACGTGAACAAAAACATCAGAAACAGCATTTGTTTCTTTGAAAAGACACTATATATAGTGGCATGGTAGAGAGGTGTGGCCTAGCCGAACACCAAGGCGGAAGTGCTACATATCTGCTCTGCTGAGACTTCTGCAGGACCCGGGCATCTGTATACGTGCCCCTGCCTAGATCTGCAGTACCACAACAAATGGGGAACCGATGTAGGCCGACATGATCCCTTCCGTTTCCTCTGAAAGGAGGTGATAAGTGTGACAAATCCCACAGATCCCTCACTAAACCCCTGCCTAAAGTCTCCTCCCAGGTGGCCAGGGAAAGGCAGACAATTTCTGATCCTGACCTCGGGGGTGGTGTACTGCGGGAGCATCACCTCAGAGGAGAAAGGGTCCAGGTGAGCGAGAGGAATCCGTAGGATAAGACATGGTATTTGTCTTCCTCTATAGAGGATGGCTCAGCAATGCCAAAGTGTAATGGCAGTTAATGACCAATTCTTAGGATGTTCCTTTAAAGGATGTTATAAGGAACAAACTGGGACTTGAAACCCAAACAACAGAAATGAGAAAACCTAATTTTACTAGTATGGACTTCAAGTCACATAATTCCCCAAGTACTGGGGTGAAGAGGCACAACGTTGTAGGAGTGATCAATAGAGCAGATGACCAACACCTGAGGGAGACAGAGGCTTAAAAGGCCCCCTCAGGTGCAGGTCAAAGGAGGAGAGTTGGAGTTGTTAGTGGAGAGTAGCTGAAGGCAGCAGCAGCATAGGCAACAATGTCCATGCTGATAGCCCAGGCAGAAGATGGAGGAGCGGGAATACGCAAGCACCATTGCTGGGCAGATATCACCCACCGGTCCTGAGAGGGTCTGTGCCCCCAGAATCTGATATTTTGATGTTTCGCAGCAGAAAGCCTGCAGGAAGAAAGCTTTCCCTTTTGTGATCTGGTTTGCAGAGGATGTGCAGCGGAAAGCGTACAGAAGGTTTTCTCAGGGGGCTGGCGTGCGCCTGAGGGCCTCGAAGCTGTCTCCGGTGATGGGTGTGCACCATAGAGCTGAAAGAGCTCCAAGCGGAAGTGGCCTGGACGAAGGCAGACTTACCGGAGCAGTCTGCCAGTTAGAGTGGAGCCACAACAGCTGAAGTCCTCTGAGCGGCGAGGGGGAACAGAGGCGTGTGATTGAGCCGATGAGTTCACAGTGTTTGTGATGCCGGAGCGCTCTGTCTCTGATCGCGTATTGGAAGCAGGCACCCTGCGAGTAAACAGTGCTCGCATAGAAGCAGAAGTAGTATCAAGAAACAGAAGCGGCACTCGCGTGTGAATGAGAGGGAGTTGCACACTACTTGTGCATACTGAACTTGTAAAACAGCAGCAGCAGCACTGTCTTGAGAGTAAAGGTGATTCCCAAGTTGATTTCAAATATCAAACTAGGCAAAAGCAGCAAAACCTTAGTGAAGCAAAGTCAAATGACCTACGTTGAAAGTTTGAGTCTCTGGTAAACCCAAACACCTGTAGGGGCAAGCATTGCCTATGCCAAGAAAAACAAACCAATGAGAAATTTAAGTTACTCACTGTAGTGACTAGAGTACTCATAGTCCTTAGTCCTCTTTCCTCCAACTTTGTGGGCATCCCCCAATATGGGGAGGGTACCGGAACCTTTGGCAGTGAAAAATTGAGATTCCCCGTTAAATTTGGTTCAACGCGCGGGGCGTGGCCCAGGCTTATTAATGCCCCTTCCCCGCCTCTTTCGGTGCCTCACCTTAGTCCTGTTTTTAACACATTGGATGCTTCAATACCTGACTATATCAAATACTTTAGCGCATGGCATGCATGCGGTGTAAGGTGGGTGGGACGTATGGAGGAAATGGGACTAAGGACTACAAGTACTGTAGTCACTACAGTGAGTAACTTTAATTACTCATAGGTCCTGTCCACTTTCCTCCATCCTTGTGGGTGATTCCGCCAAACAAGATCATAGTGTGGAGCTGTAACCACCTGCCTCATATCAAGAATGAAGCAAAAAGGTTCTTCAGAACGCCTGACCAAACTCTGCATCTCGCCTGTAGCCGGTACCAAGAGAATAGTGCTCGCTGACGGAGTGGCCCAAGTACCCGTCCTGCTGATAACATCCCAAGATGCATATCTCTGAAACACGACTGCCGGGGCCTTAGCTCTGACCGCATGGGCATGAATCCTTTCAGGAACTGGTTTACCCATGGCCATGTACGCCTCTGAAATGGCCTAGACCATCCGACGGGCGATAGAAGCTTTGTAAACCTGGGTGCCGGGAGACGTGCCCCCAAGTGTGATGAACAATGCCCCAAACTTCCTGAAAGATCTTGTCAAAGAGAGGTACAACTTGAGGACTCTCTTGAGGTCCAAGGAATACAAAGCCCTTTCGGAATCCGACTGCGGGTTCGGGAAGAATGCAGGCAGACGGATCTCCTGATTCAAATGGAATGGAGTGATCACCTTGGGCAAAAAATGTGGATGTGTGCGCAAGATGACCTTGCTGTTATGAAACATGGTGAAGGGCTCACATGATGAAGCCTGCAGCTCGCTGAAACTGTGTGCCGAACTGAGCGCCACCAGCAATACAGTCTTCAGTGTAACCAGCCTGATGTCCACCGAGGCCATCGGCTCAAAAACGGAGATAGCGCAGGGGCAACGTGCTGGTCTTGTTAGCAAGACCACGCATAGCAACAGAGGTTTGTATCCCAGATCCACGCATAGAAACCAAACTCGGGTATTGGGCGTTATAACAAAAAACAAAATAACAAATTAAAGGCTTGTGTTGCAAGGCCGTAAGAACCACATTAAGGTCCCAGACAGGATGAGGCCTGTGTACGGGAGAAAAGAGCCTGGACAACCCCTTAAGGTGGGCCTTAACCATTGGGTTGACGGCTGAAAATACATGCTCTGGGGAATTCTTGTAGGCCCCATTGGCGGCCAAATAGGTGTGGCAGATGTCGACCTGAACGCTGTAATGGGCCAGATGAGCGGAAAAAGCCAGCACGTCGTCCAGGGAACAGGTGAAAGGGTCAAGCCCCTTGTCGCGAGCCCAGTGGCAAAATCTTTTCCACTTACTCTTGGACTGAGCCCGCATAAGCCCTCCTGGCAACCTGAATGAGGTCCCAATTATCCTCAGAGAACTGAGCATGGTGCAGTCTCAGCTGGTTAGGAACTAGCCCGCTAGGGCCAGCCTGGCCAGGTCCAGGTGATCCCCTGCATCTGGGGTTGAATGCTGTTCAATGGCTAATATGCAGATCTAGTCATTATAGACCAGACAGCCGTAGGTTTGCAAAGGCAGCTGGATTCTTTGTACCAATATAGTACGCTTAATGAGCTAATAGTTAAGGTTGCCTCAAATATCTTGTGCGTAAAACCAAAGTCGTCAACTCAAATTTAATTTAAATGGTACCTTAACAAATCTCCTTTGGCGGTGGTTAATGAGTACTGTTATTTGGGCGTCTATTTAAATGATTGAAAAAATGACACTCCTAACATTAACAACCTCAGACAAAAGGCAGAGGTATTTGGAAACTCCCCGCCGAGTCTCTGCCCTACGGCGCCTCACCTCAGTCTCCTTTGAACACATCGGACACTTAGGTAACTGGCTACACTTACACATATTAACCCTTGGCATACTAGCGGGGGGAGGTGGGTGAGGCGTCTGAAGGAAAGGGGACTATGGACTATGAATACTCTAGTCACTATGGTGAGTAACTTTAATTACTCATTCGTCCCGTCCCCTTTCCTCCATCCTTGTGGACAATTCCACCGAACAAGAAACGTAGGCTGGAGCTGCGATAGTGAAGCAAAAAGGTTCTTCGGAATCGCCTGACCAAAATCTGCATCGCGCCTGGAGCTGGTGTCCAAAGAATAGTGCTTGCAAAAGGCGAACTGAGGGGCCCAAGTAGCCGCCTTTCTGATGACTTCCCAAGAAGTTTGTCTCTGAAACGCGACAGCCGTGGTCTAGGCTCTGACTGCATGAGCATGAATCCCCTTGGGAACAGGTTTGCCCATGGTTGTATACACCTCTGAAATGGCCCGCACTATCCAACGAGCGATGAATTAGATGATTGGAGGCCCAATTAGAGGCCCGAGAGCCGGGGGAAGAGCCCCCAAAAGTCACAAACAGTGCCACAGATATCCTAAAGCGTTTCATCCGAGAGAGATCAAACTTTAGGCCCCATTAAAGTCCAAGGAATGCAGAGCACTCTTCGCCTCCGACTGCGCGTTCGGGAAGAACATTGGCAGGCAGATGTCCCGATTCATATGAAACGGAGAGACCACCTTGGGCAAGAAGTTTGGGTGAGTGCGCAAGATGACCTTGTCATCGTGAAACATGGTGATGGGCTTGCATGAAGACTGCGCCTGCAACTCACAAAACCTGCCTTCCCTCAAGTGAGAGCCACCAATAAAACAGTCTTTAGAGTCACCAATCAGATGTCCGCAGACACCATCAGCTCAAAAGGCTTCTGTTGCAAAGCCCCCAGAGCCACATTGAGGTCCCAGACCGGATGTGGTCCACGGACAGGAGGAAACGCCTAGACAGCCCCTTAAGGTGGGCCTTAACCACCAGGTTGGTGCTGAAAACTCATGCTCGGAGGAACTCTTGTAAGCCCCAATGGCTGCCAACTAAGTGTAGCAAGTATCCACCAGAACTCCAGAACGTGCTAGGTGTGCTGAAAAGGCCAGCACGTCAGACAGAGGACAGGTCCAGCTGCTTGTCGCGAGCCCAGTTGCAGAAGCTAGTGCACTTGCTCTTATACTGGGACTGAGGACCTCCTGAAAGATGTCCCAGTTGTCATCTGAAAATTGAGCGTGCTGAAGTCTCCGCTGGTCAGGAACCAAGCCACTGGATGCTCCACTGCCCCGCCCTGCTGCACCAGGAAGTCCATGCTGGGGATCGGAAGGTGAACGGAACCCTGGGAACACAACTGCAGCAGATCAAAAAACAAGGGTCTTGAAGGCCAGTGGGAGGCGACTAGGATGAGGCTGCAACCCACAGAGGCCCAGGACTTGTGGAGGATCCACTGGACTAGAGGGCTTGGCAGGAAGGCAGAACACCTGCGGCCGTCCTAACAGATCTCGAAGGCGTCTCCCAGAGACCCCCTGGCCCTGACACCCCCATAAAGCAAACTGGGGGCACTTGGCATTCTGCGGGGGTGCCAACAAATCCAGGTCTGCGAACCCCCAACGCTGGAACAAGGGCAACAAGGAGTCGTCGTGCAACTCCCACTTGTAGGTGTTGAAACCCGAAGCGGCTCAACCGCTTATGCATTGCTGTGTTCCAGGAGGTGGACTGCTGAAATCCAGAGCCCTTCCGTCAGGGTCCATTCCCAGATCGAAAACGCCACCTTGCATACGAATGGGGCGGGGGGTGCCACCCTGCTTTTTCAGGTAAAACATTGTAGTAGAATTATCTGTCCTGACCAGAACCAACTTGTCCCCGATTAGGGGCAAAAATACCTTGGGGGGCCAGGCCCACTGCACGGAGTTCGAGCAGGTTAATATGTAGGAAGGCTTCCGCCCTGGACCATGCTCCATGGATCCCATTGCCCTCCAGAGTGGCCCCCCAGCTCGAAAGACAGGGGCCCGTCATCACCACCAGGGTAGGCTCTGGTCGGGTGAAGGGGGATCACACTGAAACATTGCCATCTATCAGCCACCAGCGAAGGTCCGACAGGGGAAAGGCGGCATAGGGATCCTGTCTGACTGAGAACCAGTCTCCTGCTCCCAACTGCCTGCTAGGTGGAGCTGGAGCACACTGTAGGCCATCCGGCCTCGAATGTGCTGGAACCACCATGCCTAGGTGGTCGAGTTGCAATACCAAAACAACAAATATGTCCACGATGCAGACAACTCAATGGGTTGTGTATATTCTAATCATTTCACAGATTTTGTATCGTGCTAGAGGAGTCACGAAGAGTATCTCAAATAAGTATTGATTATATCTTTTTATTTTAATGACATTTATACCCAAATTTTGAGACAAATATGAAATCAAAACAATAATATAACCATAATATAATATAAAGACACAAATGACAAAAATCATAAAAATCAAGGTTTAACCAAAGACACAATTCTAAAAGGATAAACATACATTGATACTACTCAATCTTAATTGTGGGTTACTACAGGGTATGCTTTAACATGACCCTAAAAGATGAGGCACGATTGATCGATAATCATGCCTAAAAACTGTCTACAGGGTTTACTTGACATTACCCTGAAGGTTGCGACACGATCAATCAAAAATCATGCCTGAAAACTGGTGGTGAAGTTGGCCAGAAAGCGTCCCACCGCCTTACGGAGGGACATTAGCCCCTAGGGTGTGGCGAACACCTGCTGAACAGTAGTGTTCCAACGCACCCATAGAAAGACCAGTTCCTGAGACGGGTATAGCTGAGATTTCCGCTGGTTGAGAAAAAACCCTAGTTGATGAAGCGTTTCCGCCAGCCTATGGTAGGAGTGCACCTCCGCTTCGGGCAACGCCGCCCTCACCAGCCAGTCATCCAAGTAAGGGTATAGATGATGGCTCTCCAAGCGGAGGAGGCCCGCCACTGCATTCATCAACTTTGTGAAGACGTGAGGGGCAGAGTTCAGGCTGAAGGGCAGCACCTTGTACTGAAAGACTGAAAGTGGTACGACATAATCGTGAACCTCAGAAACTTCTGATGCGGTTGATATATGGGTACATGCAGGTACGCATCCTTGAGGTTCAGGGAACACATCCAGTCTCCCCTCCCCCCCACACCCTCCCAGAGACTCAGCTATATGTGCAGGAGTAATCATCTTGAAGCATTGCAACAGTAAAGACAGATTTAGAAAAGACAGATCCAGGACTACCCTCAGGCCAGCCTGGTTGTCCTTGAGTACCAGAAAAATCCTGGAATAGTAAACAAAACCCCTGCTTACAAGAGGAACCAGTTTGATCGCCTATATCTCCAAGAGTGAAAGTATTTCCTGTAAAAAAGCAGGAGACACAATCTGACTAAGAGGAGGAGAGGATGGTAGAGGAAGAGGAAGACTGAAGCCCGTGGAGACTACAGATAGGATCCACGGGTTGCTAAAAAGATGCTTCCAGGTGTCCTGGAACAGAGCCAACCGGCCCACCCACAGTGGAGCTGTGTTCCCTGATGTCACTGCTTCTTGGCATCAGAGGTGGGGGCAGAAGAAGGGGAGCAGAAAAACCTGTGCAAAGTCCTCTGTTGTCGCTGGGAGACCTGTCAGGCCTCCGCTTCCCACGGCCCCTGAAACCCTTGAAGCCCGATAAGGTTAGGGGTTTGAACTGGGTGCTATCCTAGAATTGAGGGAAGGACTTCTGATCCAGCTTTGTCAGGATGGGCAAGGATTTGGCAGTTTGAGTGGATGTTTTCTTCTTGGTCAATTCGTCATCCGTGGACAAATGAAAAAGGGACACACCCTCGAAAGGCAGATCAATAATTCGCTTCTGCATGTCAGATGAAAAAGTATAAGTTACTCACTGTAGTCCTTAGTCCCCTTTCTTCCATACTGCATGGGCGTCCCTTCCAAGGGATGGGAGACGGAACCTTTTTCACCAGACTCAGCACTCCAAAGCCACACATCAGTCCCCATAGACGCGTCGACAATAGATTAACATTGCCTAATGACACCAGTTTTATTAGGGGGGAGGATGGTGCAATGCATGGAGGAAAGGGGACTAAGGACTTAGTCACTACAGTGAGAAACTTTTAATTACTCTTACGTCCCGTCCCGACCCCTTTCCTCCATATTGCATCGGCAATTACAACTGAGTGTAGCCCCAGGGTGGAGAGGAGACCCTCCTTAAGCAAACAGGTTCCTAAGAAGCGCCTGTCTGAAGGCTGCGTCTTATCTAGAGCCGGCATCCAAACAGTAGTGCTTGCAGAAAACCGAAGCGGCGGCCCATTTGGCCGCCCTGCTTAGGACTTGCCGGGGGACATGCAGCTGGACATGCGGCTGGAAAGCGATGGCCGTTGCCTTGGCTCTGACCGCATGGGCGTACATGTTGGCCGGCAGTGGCTTATGCTGTCCCTCGTAAGCTTCTTTGATGGCCTAGACCATCCAACGGGCAATGGAGGCCTTGGAGGCCTGATAAGGGGTCTTGATCCACCGAAGGTGGCAAAAAGAGCGTCCGACTTGCGGAAGCCCTTGGTCCTGTAAGTAGAATTTCAGAGCACGCCTGATGACAATGCAGTGCAGAACTCTCTGTGCCTCGTCTTTGGGCTAAGCAAAAAAACGTAGGCAGCACTAGTTCTTCATTCAGATGGAATGCGGAGGGAACCTTAGGTAGGTATGTTGGGTGTGTCCGTAGGACTACCTTGTCCTTGTGAAATCCTTCTCGGATGCGGGGTGGATGACCCTGCCCCCCTGCTGCGCCAGAAGATATGCTGAGCCCGTCGGAAGGCGAATGGGAGGCCTCTCTGAGAAGCTCAGCAGCTCCGAGAACCATGGCATGGCTGGCCACAATGGAGCTATTAGAATGATGCTGAGGTGGCGAGACTCCTTGATCTTGCATATTACCCTATGCATCAGCCGTGTGGGCGGAAAGGCGCATGCGATCATTCCGTCCCACCGAATCTGGAAAGCATCGCCCATTGAGCCCGGGCCCTGACCCTGCTAGGAGGCGAACAGTTGGCACTTCTGGTTGCCCCAGGAGGCAAAGAGGCCCACCAGAGGGTGTCCTCATTTGTAAAATATCTTGTGCTGTATTAGGTCGTTCAACTGCCACTCGTAGTTGTCAGCACCCAGTCTGCAGAGCGTGTCTGCCTCCAGGTTGGATTCCCCCGGCAGGTGGACGGCTATGAGGTAGATGTTGTTCTCCAGGACCCATTCCCACATGCTGACAGCCAGCCTGCACAGTGGGGGGTGGGGGAGATCTAGTACCTCCCTACTTGTTGACATAGAACATGCTGGTCGAGTTGTCCATCTGAATGACAACCTTGCCCTCGAAAACCGGAAGGAAGGCTCTGAGCGCCAGCCAGATGGCCTTCAGTTCCAGACAAATGATGTGGTACTCCTGCCGGGTCAGGTGCAATGGATGCAGTGGTTGTCCAGGGTGGCCCACCAACCCTTGAGAGAGGAGTCCGTGGTGATGGTGACCTGTGAGGTAGGTTGCGGGAAAGGCTTGCCCGTCTGCAGGTTGCAGTCCCTGGACCACCACGTGAAGTCCGGGTGAAGTGACGGAGGAAAGTTGATCATCTCTAACTGAGAGTCCCGTTCCTGGCTAAACTGTTTTGAAAATTCTTTTGGGCACTTGCCACCTGCTGGCCGTACTTTACCCATTGTTATTTTTTATTATCCCTTGTACTGCACTGTCCTCTCCTCCTTCCCACCTTGCACTTCTCCCCCTCCCCTTCCCATGCACTTGCGCGATCTGAATGACACCTGGCCTAGTAGGATCATTGTCTGTCTTCCCTCTTTTGGGAATGTGACTATCAAGGTTTGCATTATGTTTGGACATAAGTACTTTCACTATTGTAAGAAAACTACAATACAGCTGAAATTCTTATGTGTATACTTTCACAAACCCCTTTTACTAACTTTTTCTCCATTTAGACTTTTTCTCTGAACATTAGACATGAGATTCTGCGAGGCTATATGGAATCACTTACAGCTTTTCAATATCCGCCTGCCGTATTGTCTTCATTCTCTTTGGGTTCCCCCCGCTCGGTGTTCATCACCATTACCCCATCTCGCTTATAATACTCTTGATCTCTAAGCCGAGACTTACTATTTGTTTTATAACTTGTGTTGACAAGCACTTATTGTATTCTTGCTATCTAGTCTCCTTCAGTAGAGACCCCTAGATCCTTTCAGCCTTCTGGCATTACTTTAATGAAGTCTCTGAACTATTGGACATTTTCCATTACGTTGAAAACAACTAGTTGTCTTATAACTATTACGGAACATCCTTGACTCCGCAACTTTTTCACAAAATGAACGCTGGATTGTTTACATACGGCGTCATTCACGCGCATGCGTGATGACGTCAGGAGGTAAACAGACACAAACGCGTAAGATCCATCACAATTAAAACACTCTTCTGAGTCCTTTTTGAATATAGTATGGGTCTGCCTTGACCCACATCTAAGTCCTTTCATTATTAGAGGGTTCCCTCGTTTAATCTTGCATCCTTTCTCCGGACGTTGGAGACATCTAGTTGTCTCACAAACATTATTATGGACCATCCTCGGTCCTCAGGACCTTTTCAAAACATGGGCGCCGGTTTGTTTACATATGACGTCATTTCACGCGAAAGCGTGATGACGTCATGAGGTGGACAGACACGGGCGCGCATGTTCTATCACAACAACAACATTCTCTTGAGTACATTTTTTATTAGAGGTTGGTTCCGTCTTAACCCACTTGTAAGTCCTTGCATATATAGATGCACTCATCTTTTAAATTCTATATTCTTCCTCCGTTTTTTTGCAGGACGTCATACGCGCATGCGCGTGATTACGTCATGCAGTTACTCGATATTTATACACCAACGGCGTTATGGAGTCGGACGGCACGATGGTTTCCTATGTCCTATGTCTACGTTCTTGGCAATAGGTAAGTTTGCTCATCTTTAAGCCAGCCCTCTGGGGGCTTAGATACTTCTCCAGTTCTTTTACATTCTGTATCACTTACTTGCTTCCTACTTTTATATTTTGGCATCTCCTAGAGCCTATATTCCGCCAAGACTCCAATATAATCCTGGATTACTTACTGATGGGATTTACCTATTTGAACACCCACCTGTAATCCCGTCCTGATGGAACTTTTCTGTTAGAACATCATCCTCCACACCTTAGTAAGTCAATCTTTGTCATTCTCTAATTTTTTCGCACTGAGAACGTTAAGATTAGATGTCACTTACGTCCACCCTCTCTTTTCAGACAGGGTCTATCGCTCAAGCTTTGCATTTCCGATCTCCCGCATGTTCGGGTCCCAAACCGGAGAACATTCTCCAATTGAAGAAGCTTTTTTGAAAACATCACGAGGTTAGTCCTGTAGACTCTCTAGATATTATTTAGTGGTTTCTTGGTACTCTTAACTAAATTATGACTTTTAGTAGACTCCTTTTTTCAGGATGTACGTCTCATTCAATCTTGACTGCAATCACAGCACCACTGTAGTAGAGTTTGGTAAAATGTTACAACCTGTGGACATATAGTCCTAAAACAATGTTGAAAGGCTTTACATTACCTGACGAACTGAGCAATTGTTTTTTGATTTAAGATTGTCAATTTACGATTTTAAGATGTAAAGAAATCGTTTTTCTTACAAATATTGGTTGCAAATACTGTACATATATCTTTTTCAGAATTTGATTTGCCCCTGATGGAGAGTGTTGAATCACTCGAAACGTGTTGGGCCCCCCACAGCTTCACCATCATGCATAAAATGAAGATTGGTTCTTGTGACCCTATCTGATTGAATGTCTATTCTTTAAATACTATTGCTTTTCTAACATACACAATTTAATCGCTCTTTTGAAGTACCATTTGAAATACTGGTCAAACAAAATAATTATTGGTCTGGTATTCCAGATATATGAAAGTGTGCAGGGGACGTGAGTTCCCAAATTGTGAACTTGTTTGTTTTTCAATGTTCTGTGCAACCTAGGTGTCAAGGCTGCTTCTCTCTCCTCTGCACCTTAAATCTATTTTTGAACTTTCTAACCATCAACCTTATTTTCTTAGATATTTATCTATACTTTCCCTACTAGGGTGTGCCATTATTGTCCACTTCTCCTCTTCCAGGTCCTGATAGATTGCCACGTCTGAGTCCTCCCAAGTGACGGGCCCCTTTTTCTTAGCCAGGTCAAGGATCTTGGACTTCTCTGAAAAATAACGCCAACTCTACTCGCCCATCGGACTCCCCACACGCGGGGGACGCACCTGCGACAGGCAACGGTCCGGGTGGGGGCAGCCCAGGAACAGCGGAGCGCCGCACTCCCGTAGTCCGGTGGTTCCCCCGGCAAACTACACCTTCCTCCGGGCTCCTGCCCCAGGGGGCAGGGGCACTCGATCTTCCTCCGAATACAGAGGGGGAGGGGGAGCAGTCACCCACCGTCCAGAGCCCTAGCGGACACACAGTGCCTCCACGCTCCACCAGCCAGGGAGAAGCGACTTCAGAGCGGGCCTAGCGGCGGGAACCCTCTGACCCGAGCCGATACTCCTCGGGATCCCAGGCTGGCAGGCACCAAAAACATCCGGAGAAACGCCTCCGCGCAGAACACTACCTCGCGGGGGTGTCCACAAGTCCCAATCTCACTCCTGGGAGGTCTTGGGGGGGGGGGGGGGGGGCTCAGGTCCCTTTACTCGCGGCCTAAGGAGGAGACAGTAACAGACGCGTCAAGCCATCTCGGCGCCCGCTGGTGGCTCCAATATTTTGTAATTTTAATATAGATGTAGGTAATGTTTGTTGCGGGCATTCTTTGTCGTTATTACACATGCATTTCTGATTTCCTCTTTTGTGACCATCCATCATTTGGTTCTGTTCTTTTGCGTATTGGGTCCACGTATTTGGTGTATATCAATGGTATCTAGTCAGTCCCCATTTACCCATCCCGAGGCACTAGACAGGGCTGCCCCTTCTCCCCCATCCTCTTTGCCCTGGCCATCGAGCCGGTGGCATGTACCCTGTGGGAATATCATGCCCATATAGGGGTCACGCTTCATTCCCATACGTCCATCGTCTCACTTTACGCGGACGATATGTTACTATACGTTAAATATCTGCAAACCAATCTTCACCCGATGGTAGAGGAGATCTCCAAATTTGGAGCTCTGTCCGGCCTTTGTATGAACTGGACCAAGTCGGAGGCACTCCCTCTCACCGCGGGGGTTTCCCCACGAGATATTGGGGATGCCTTTGCTTGGCGCCCACAGGGAATCCGCTATATAGGCGTCCGTGTGTCCACATCTCCGGAGAGGCTATATGAGGAGAACTACCTCGCTGCCCTACAATATCAAGAACACAGGGTGGACACGTGGCTGCGCCTCCCTATTTCCCAAGGTACCCATATATCGATCTCCAAGATGGTGGTTCTACCAAAATTATTATATGTGTTTAATAATGTGCCCGTATGGCCCCCAGCATCTTTCTGGAAACGTTTAAAGGGTATGATGACTAAACTGATTTGGGCCGGGAAACACCATTGCATCTCCCTAGATATGTTATGTCGCCCATACTCCCTGGGGGGGGGGGGGGGTTTGATGTCCCTGACATATTTTTATATTACTTGGTAGCCCAGGCCCATTACGCCATTTGGTGGTAGTCCCCTTCATTTGACCTAGCCCACTCACGCCTCGAGAGGGCCATTGTCCACCCCGTCTATCTCAGGAGCCTCATGGGGCCGCGCGTGAGAAGTATCCGAAGGAAGAAATTCAACCCTTGGACATCACCCTTAGAGCATGGCGCCGTCTGGCGACATGGGCTGGGCTTGCTCAATGGGACTCTCCCACTATGGCTATATATCATGTCTGTGATATTTTTATACAGCATTTCTCTAATCTGCAGATCCACACACTAGGCGATATTGCCCCCGAGGGCAGTTTCATATCCTGGAAAGTCCTCAAATCCAGGGGTGTTTGGACTCCCATCACGCAGCTTCTTTATTTTCGACTGCGGGAGGTGTTGAAGACCAGTTGGCCGGACTTCCTGAACGCACCTCTCATATAACCTCTCCTGGCATATACCACTGCCCAGACATCCACCAGGAAGTTTGTCTCGACCTTTATGGAATGGCCCAAGCGATCAAGACCTCACCCCCCCACCCACTACATAGGTGGGAGGGAGTCCTGGGAAAAACGCTGCAAAGATGCTCAATAGTCCCTGATCTGTGCCCAGACTAAATCCATCCCTGCCAATAACAGATAGCGCCTGGTTCACTTCAAATTTCTTCACCAGATGTATTATTCCCCCCTTAGGTTCCACAAACCTTTCCTTCTCAAACCCCTGGAGTGCAAGAGGTGTCACCAAACCCCAGTTGATTTTTTCCATGTTGTCTGGCTTTGCCCCTAAGTTCCCGCTCTATGGTCGAGCGTAGCGGATGCAGTGTCAACCATGATTGATAGTCCCGTCCCTCTTAACCCCAAATTTTGGTTGCTGGCCCTCGTTGAATCCAGATCCCGAAGTGAGAAAGGCCTGGCTAGTATGGCCTCAGCGGCGGCAAGATTACTGGTGGCACGCATGTGGGGAGCCACTGGAGCTTCTTTGTTTCAGCGCTGGCTCAATCCAACGTCAAATTGTGAACGTAGGGAGACTCAATATAATCTGACAATTCCACTTGACAGCAAGCCTAAGGACTACTGGGGCCCCTTCAGGAGATACATGGCCAGAAAAGATGACCAGGATGATACCTCCATTGTACTTTCCCCACAAACCTAGCCTTTGGATATTTTTGCCCCTTGAGGGCCGCCATAATGTCTGCATGTGTGTAAGGTATCGGGAAGGATAAACCCTGCAGTCGGTAAATCTAGTTTATTGGTGACAGGTGAAGTGATTTGACTGCCGTATTGAAACCGTGGTGTTCCGGTGTTAATTGAATCTGTTTGTAAATATTGGGAGGAATCAGGGGGTGGGGGGAGACAGGGTCCACAACCCCTTGTTGGTGTTGCCTTGTGTTTACTATGCACTGTTTAATGCGTAAAAGTTAATAAAAACTGTTTTTCTTTAAAAAAAAAAGTGTCCTGGAGATCTGATAAATCGAATAGCAAAGCTCTTTTTTCTGAATTCTCCATTAAATCTTCTATTTCGTTGAGCTCCAATGACAGACTTTGCTCTCGTTTATTTCTTGATTTTACTGTTATTATTGATTGTCTTTTGATTTCATTATAATGAGCTTGCCATTTTAATTTTGCTTGTACGGCTTTAGCCTTTTGATCCATGGTTGTTGTTCTGTTATCAATGCCATTTGAGAGTATTGATCTGTTACCCTGCAACAATTGTTTCACCGGGATCTTTTCCAGTTGCGAGCAGAATTTTCTCTTTGTTGGCATGCATGCCATTTGATCTGCCGATTCCATTCTTTTCATTTCAAGGTTTGTGGTATTTTCCTCAGATTGCAGTGTTTCAGTTGATAGTTCTATTTGGGTACGTTTATGCTCTTTTGGTCTTTCTTCCTTATATTTCTGTTTGTCAGGGACGGGGGGAGTCAGTACATCTTGGTATTCGTTAGCTGTGACTAGGCTTGCGGTTGTCGGCTCATTTATCTCCGACATCATATGCGGATCCGCACGCATCATGGTAGTTTCGTTCTGTTCGATGTGGAGTTCTGATGTTAACACATCCTTATCTGTCAACAATGTTTGTGTCTCTGACACTATCTGACTTGACTGCTGCTGCAAGGCATTTGCTGATTTAGTTGCCCGTCTTGTTGCAGGTCTCGTCTTGTTGCGGGTCTCATCGTAGTCTGGATCGATTTTTCCGTCATGCTGTGTTCTCTATTTTCTCGGCAGGTCTTTAGCTGCCATAGGTACGATTGACTCTTTTGATGTAAGATTCGGACATGGGCTTTATTTCAGGTCATTTCCTGGTCGGTACTTCTTCATGCGTGAGAAGATGTGCCGTGGCGTTTCCAATTTCGAGGGGCACAAGTTTTCTAAGACTCGGCAGGGTCTTCTCACCCCTATAAGTTTTCAGTCCCAAACGGAGGCAGTCTCAAAGTAGTGCCAGTTTGTGAGCACACACAGGTGCGTTGTTCTCAATAGGTTCTCTATACAGTCTTTGTACGTTTACACTTAGGTCAAGGGAATTGTAGTTTGCTTTTGATATCGCTGGGTACGGTGTGGTTCAAAGAGGCAACTTCCTCCGCAGTCACCAGCCGTATCCAGCACTCTGTTCTTACTCGGCTAAAGACTGTCAGAGCCTTCCTTTTCGGATTACTAATTCTGACTTTGTTGAAAGAGGCGGCGGCCTTCGCAGTCACCAGCCGTATCACAGGGTCCATATGTAAACAAATTCAGGCGTTCTTTCACACTTTCATGCTTGTATTATTGTATTAAGCGGCAACCGGGATATAATCAGAAAGGGGAGGGGACAGTTACGGGCTTACCGTGCTCTGAATAGGAGTTTTTTTCTTTATCTGTCTTCGTCGGTATGTGTCTTCTAGACTTGTGTAGCTGCTCACCCCACCCAACACCACCAAACACTTTCCGCGACACTTTTACTTCGCTTTTGCGAATTATGGAAGTTTTAAGCGGCGGTCACCAGAATCCTTAAAGGTGCAGGGCAGTGCTGCAAAGCCACAATTCCAACGGAGTCAAAAAAGGAGTCTCTCCCAACCAGCACCAAACACTTTCCGCTACGCTTTTTCAGCAGTATATGGAATTGGGGCATGGTAAGTTGGAAACAAGATTCTCTGAAGGAGATGGATAAGGTGAGTATAGAAGTAGAGTTGTTCTTAGAGAATCCCCTCCAAGCCAAAGAAAAGGTATGGATCAGAGATTGGTTGGAAACTCAATTCCTAATGTAGCCTGGGTTTCTAGTTTGAAGCCTGAATGGTGTAGCCATGCGTGGCGTTTAATCAGTGTGCCTTCTGCCATGATCTGTCCCATTTTCCAATGCGCCCAGGTTGTTTTTAAGGATGCAGTTGGCTACCTGCTTCCCTTCAGCATGGTGAGTGAGAGTTGAATCTTTAGGTGCTCCGGAACTGAATCTATCTGTTGAACGGTTTCATCCCACTTGTGGCAATTTTAACTGGCTAATAGCGTTGTGTTATTAGCTAGCCTTGTTTGATAGGCTGCTGAGGAAGCTACCTTCCTGCCAAGGGTGTAGATTTTCTTACACGTTTTTCGATGCCCGGTTGTCGGCACTCGGGGAACTTAGACGCTGTGTTGGAAACGAACTTCAATGTCTGTTTCGGGGAGCTGTCGTGTGGCGATCGCTACCGCAATGGCCCAGAGGACAGGGAATAACCAGACCTTCAAATCCTTCCAGGGAAACCTCCAACTACAGGAAGATTGACATTTAAAGGAAGTGTTTTCCATGATGTACGAGGATGGCAGCTTGGCAAAATAAATGGGAGTAAATATACATTCTCTCAATAAGACTAGAATATGAACCTTCCCCGCTCTCCTACTAGGGCCTTGAAAGGATTGTCGAGTCAGGAGTCACTGTTGTCGATGAGTGAAACGTGTCCTTGAAGCCGTCCCCAAAGAACTTGTGGTAAATGGTTGTCGAAAGGACAGAAGGAATACTAGAATGAAACTTTACTAAGTAAGGGCGTCAGCCAAGAAGGAACTCTATGATATGCGTCTGACTATGATGGCGGAAAAAAACAATATGAGGGACCTCGACACGTGAGCGACCATGAGTACAGTAGACGTCACACTAGGTATAGTATTACTGGCACGCCCTGTCGACGTCCTTTGAGATCGAAAACAAAAAATGTAATACTCCAAAGCTACCACTAGATGTCGGCCTATGCATACCATGTGATTTCAGCAGATTCCACGAGCCTCACAAATATATATATTTTGTCAAAGTTGGTTTCACCAACTTTTTAGCCAAAATGTATAAAAAAGGAGAAGGAACAACAGAGATGTACCTTTCTTGCCCTGATAACAGCAAAAAGGCAAATTGCACTAGTCTGGAAATCGGTCAAGGGGGCATGATACATAGTGTGGTCCAGGAAATCTATGTTTCAACAAGATGAGGCCAGTCGTGGTTGAGTAGTTAAATTAGAGCGATGTTGCACCAAGGAGATAAACACATTCTGGGAGATATTTACTCTCCAACTTGCATGGAACAAGATAAAATACCTCGAAAACCTCACGAGAGAGCACACCCAACAGTTCACCAGCAAGCTCAGAGATTGACAGCGATACAGAACCAGCCCCAAGAGGAATTCCTCCCCCTGAGAAACCAACTGGTGAAGTCTCAGAAAGTACCAAAACCAACAGACTAAGGTTATAATTTCTTAGACCAGATAAAATGCTACAAAAAGGACACAAGGTCTACAAGCACTTCCAAAAGTGTATGCTTCCAGGACCCCCTAGAGGAAATACCATCAAGAACAGAAACAAAAAAGAGGCACGAGAGGCGGATGTCAGAAACATAACCGCAGAATACGAAAGCACTATAAGGCTTACGAGATCTCAAACACAATTACAACAGAGGGACCCTCGACGCTAGACCTGGTGCTCAACTTATCCAGTTATCCTCTCAATGTTGTTATTGTATTTATACCGCGCCAAAGCCTGTGGGCATCCAGGCGCCGAGAGGCAGGTAAGTAGAAGTTAAGACTACAGAGAGAATCATTCATATTGGTTGAATAAAACCGTTTTCACCTGCTTTCTAAGAGCGAGGTAGTTCTCGGTTTTGCGTAGCTGTACTGGTAAGGCATTCCATGCCCTTGCTCCCTGAATGTGGAAAGCCTGACCAAGTCCACGGGCTCGTTTGGCGCAGTATAATTCCAGCAGGGAGCCCTTGGCTGATCTCAGATTTTTTTTAGGATGGTAAATATTTACCCCATCTTTCAGGTAAAACGGGGCATTTCCAAAGATGCATTTGTGGCATATGGACAACAGTTTATATTGAATACGGGTTGCCACTGAAAGCCGATGCAGCTTTTTTCTTGCTGCAGTTGTTGGTTCAAAACGTTTCATCTGAAAGATGATACAGGTAGCGGCATTCTGGATTTTTTGCAGTTGTTGAATGTCAGACTTGTTAGCACCTCCCAGTAGTGAATTGAAGTACTCCACACGCATGAGTATCACTGCTCTCACAAGTTTGATACAGTTCTCTGCTGAGACTAATGGCGCTACTTGCCGAAGTAACTTGAGATGGTAATTGGTACTGTGGTAATGGCTGTTACGTGGGCATCACGGTCCAGACTTTCTTCCATGTAGGTACCAAAAGTCTTAACCTTCTGCACAACCTTATCTGGCTGCCGTCAATGACGAAGCTGGCATACCTCTGACCCAAGATAACTCGGAACTGCTGGGGACCGAACAACAGGAGTTCGGTCTTAGCCGCATTCAGACAGAGCCAATTAGTTGACATACAGCATTTGATAGTCTGATATACGGCATCCAGCATCCGTTGATCCTTCTCATGGCCCCTGGGGATCTCCAGAGCCAAATGGAAATAATCAGCATAATTGCAGAAAAATGTGTCCAACAGTTCCAGGTCAATACACAAAGGGAGGATAAAGATATTAAATTACAAGGGAGTAAGGCAGGCACCTTGAGGTACTCCACAAGTTATAGTTTCTACCTCTGATGTCCGAGTGGACTCGCGAAAGGCGGCCCTCTAGGAAGCATCTAAGCCAACAGCCATCCGGTCAAGCAAAACTTGATGATTCAGCAAGTCAAAGGCTGCCGATAAATCCAATAGCATCAGCAGCCGTGACTTGCTATGTTCCAACTTCGAGAGCCTATGCGTCTGTAAGTTAAGAAGTGCACTCTCGTGCCATGATAACTCCTAAAGCCTGACTGTTTCCCATGCAGTATACCAGCAGCCTGGACATAGGATTGTAACTGTACCATTGCCACTTCATCAATTAGCTTGAGAAAAAATAAGTTATTTGTAATAGGCCTAAGATTCGCTGCATCAGTAGGCTCAAGTCCAGCTTTTTTTGGGGGAATTACACCACTTCGAAAGGAGGAATTTACATAGCTACAGGGATAAGGAGCAAATGGGTCCTTATGTTCTAGTATGTATTTTGAAGAGAGCAGTTCTCCTGGGCAGTTAGTAGGATGCATGGTTTTAATTATGTCATGCATTTCTGCCACAGTGGATTCCTTCAACCTGAAATCAGTAAGCGGGTCTTGTTGGATTAGGGTTTCAGGTTCCAAATCTGTCAGGTTCTTAGGGGAATTAACACAGACTTCTTTTGTCTGGGTTTCACTATGGTTAGATATGGTTGATAGTGACAAGGGTGCTAGAGATTCATTATTTTATGTCAATCCCACTGAGACCAGCATGCTCAATAAGGGATTATCCTTTGCTCCAACAGCACCAGCTGACCTCAACCAAGCACATATAGACCTTTACAAATACACCAGGAAATTAAAACTCAAGAAATTCTTCCCCAAGAAGGTTGACTGGCATCCTACAAGACAGACGAAACTCACAATCAGCAAAATTGATATGCAAAATCTGGATCTCACCCATCTTCTAGTCAATTTGGAAGAAAATGCAGCTTCTTGCATCACCCGCTCAAAAAGGGTTATCCTGAAGGACCTGAACATAGAGGAACTCAATCTCAATATACCTGAACTCCGGGAAAAATCCAAGTTTACTCCAAACATACAAGGGGGTAACGTGATAGACAGTTTCCAGCAAGCTATCAGTAGCATAACACAAAATGTGGGGGGCCGCCTGCGAGCCATGCTGAGGGCCCTCCCCCCCAACTCAGCAACAAATCACGGGTCGCGCCACTCTCTGGGCCGGCCTAGATTATCACACTTGCATAACACGGACAAATGTGCTGTTGAAGGGGTATGCCACAAACTGCACTAGGAAAACCATATAAATATGTGTTTAAATGCAATATACAGCCCACTTTGAGACAAATTGGGTAAAAAGCCAGAGTGTTTGCAATGGTATTAATGGTAGGGTGACACCAATCCAATACATGCAAGTCACCAACAATGCACAGGAACATTAATGCCATGCCACAATGAAAACATGTCCAACTGGCTACACAATGTAGACCAGTGTAATAACATTACAGTAAAGTATGCCAGGCCACATTTAGACATACTTAGACTGGTTGCACCAAAAAGCCAGTCGCAGCAATAACTCTAATGAAGAAGAGAACACATTCAAGTCTGCGTTTCTGTGGCCTCTAACAACACAGCCAAACTCTTTAAAATCTTTAAGTAACTGGTCAATCCTGTTGTGGTATTTACCTCTCCTGTTCCCTCTCCCAGACTCTCTGTATGGCTCTGTTCTTTCACTTCTTCGCTAAAACTCAGGACATCCAGCCCCCCAACTCCTCTTCCTCTCTTGACCCCCCCCCCATTGAACAGCTCTACTTCTCCTCCTCCTTTCTCCTCTTTCTTTTCAATACCGGATGAAGTTTCTAGACAAGTCCAAACTTTGAATGTGTTGTCCAAACAAGTGCTCCCCTCCTCCTCTAGAACCATCAAGGACCATATTGACACTCCCGCTCCAGCCTTGGCTGATTTCTGTAATCACTCTTTCACCATTGGAATGTTCCCTTCTCCCCTTAAACACTCCCTTTTGCACCCACTCCTCAAGAAGCCGTCTGCCTTTCCTGCCTGCCTGGAAAACCATTGCCCAATATCCATCACCCCTTTCCTGGGCAAAATGTTGGGAAAAAAACTGACCATCTTCCGGCTTTGCTCTTCACACTGAATCTGTTGGTTGTCTCCATCACCATCAGTCTGGCTTCAGAGCTGCCAAAAGCATGGAAACTGTTCTCCTGAACACCTGTGAAGATCTGTTCTCTAATCTTGATTACAGCATTCCTTCTATCCTCATCCTCCTTGATATTTCCTCTGCTTTCGTCAGGTCAACCACGCCATCCTGATGGACTCCATGAGAACCTGGGCATCACGGATCAGGCCCTTGAGTGGCTGACCTCCATCCTCTTGGACTGACCCCCTCTGACCCCCATGTGCACCTTGGCCCCATTCTCTCTGCACATCTCTCTATACCTGTGATGTTCCACAGATCAACTAGACTACAGACAATAGAAGTGGAAAGGGGTATAGAATAACCCTAGAGTCTTTTGAAATGTCTATTGAAGAATAAGAACAGACATACAAACGAAGAGGAGGATTAACCTATTGCAACTAGCTCACAGGTACTTACGAGATTCCATCGATATGAAAATAAAAGGTTTTTTTAAGCATTAAAAGAAACCAATTAAATGAAAAATTAAGATGACCTTAATCAGATAGACGTACCAGTGACATGTGGTGACAGTTTCAAAACAAGACTGAAAGGGATGCATGAAAAAGTTATATGATAGGGATTAACAAACCCATCAGATATCTAATATATGTATAGAGATGTAGGAATCGAACTACATTAGAAGATTGGTCAGTAATAGAGCCATCTTTAAACCTTATTTTTCCACAGAATATCATCCAGAGGTTGACCTAGAGCTATAAAAGAAGGAATGAGAAAGGATACTGAGAGACCAAGTGAAAATTAAGGACAAGAAACATTTTGAAAGAGAAATT
This sequence comes from Ambystoma mexicanum, assembly GCF_040938575.1. Lineage (NCBI taxonomy): Eukaryota > Metazoa > Chordata > Amphibia > Caudata > Ambystomatidae > Ambystoma > Ambystoma mexicanum. The sequence goes on from NC_090936.1 coordinate 50,534,198, forward strand.
GTTTTTATTCTATGTGTTTTTCTTCCCCTGAAGAATTTCTTTAAAACTAGTGTGAGAGTCGAAATGAGGAATGAAACATGTCGGGTATCTGTATGTGAGTATTGGAAGAATGGATGAATGAAAGGCCATCTATGCAAAAATAATAAGGAGACTATCAGTCAGTACAACATACTGGATGAGACTGACAGAGACTATCTTATTGTGTAATTGTAATCAACAACGCATTAGATTGAAAATGAATTGCTTCTTAATGAGTTTCCATAGAGAAAGGTTGTTAGCATAGTAGAATGTTATCGGAGCGGATGAGGTTAGAGAGCGGATGAGGTTAGAGAGCGGATGAGGTTAGAGAGCAAATGAATTTATAGAACAGGATTACTGCGTACTAACGAATGACTCTTAAGGGACTGATGAGTACATGCTAATTGCTGAATGCATGGAAAGCTTGAGCGCATAGAACGGATGAGTGTGCGGAGCTGGTGAGTGCAGGGAGCTGGTGAGTGCCGGGAATGGGTGAATGCGGGGAGCGGATGAATGCGCACAGTGGGTGAATGCAAAGTACAGGCGCAGACAGGGTTGGAGGGCTGTCAGGAGCGCGCGGGGCGGACTGGAATGCATGAGTGCGTCGAGCAGACCGGAGTGTGTAGCACTGACAGAGACGCATGGAATTAATAAAAGTCCATAGAACGGACTGGAGCGCATAAAACTGCGCGACGTACATAGTATGATCTGGAATGCAGAGAACGTATGAAAGAGCATGTAACCCATCATATCACACCCCACGCTTACTCTCTTTACACCACCACTCAACTAGAACACAGAGATACTATGACACCATTCGGTATAACTGCTCTCATACCAACATCCGCCGCTCACTCCACATCACTCTAAGTAAACACCGCTGGTTACACACCCCCCAGCCAGGCGTTCTCCTCAGGCCTAACGCAGCCACATCCGGTCTGGATAAATTCAGCCGGAATGAACACATACTCCGGATCTCTCAACCACCACACCTACCGCTAAGAAGCAGCTATTCAACGAAAACCGCACCAGCTGCACACATACCCGGTGCGCACACGCGCCGTTGACTCTCCCTACTCTCTTTACTGACCTGAACTTCGGTTCCCAAGGGCGTTCAACCTAGCAGCGCCTTCAGACCATACCAATGGTATATAAGGCGCTATATAAGTGCAAAATAACATAACATATATGAAAGAATAGCTCCAAAACTGAACTCATGACCTTTGGAACAAATAAAGCCTTACAAAACCTAGGCCCAGCCTACTCTTTTTTCAATATAAAAGACTCTAAAATTATTGTCACTAATAAGGTCAAAACACTATGCATATATCTGCAATCCTCATTAGGAGCGGAGGCACAGGTCTCGTACCTGAAAAGAAACTGCCAGTATTATCAGAGGCTACTATGCCGTATTAGGCCATTCCTGAACACCAAGAACAGTGCCACCATTGCTAGAGCCACCATCCTATCACGATTGGATTATGGTAACACTGTTATTGGGATCCAGCAATGGCTGCATCAAGCAATGCCAAATAATCCAAAATAAAGCAGTCAGATCTATCACACGGAAATCCAAACGAGAACACATAACAAAAGACAGAATCGACTTTCACTGGCTCGCCTTAAAGGAGCATGTTAGTTTCAAATCCTTGACAATGGTCCATCGATGCCTATATGGCACTGTTCCAGCGTAGCTGAAAAAGGAATTCTAATGGTACGAACCAAGCCGCAGCTTAAGATCGGCTAAACAAGGTCTACTTGAATCCGGCCATGTCAGAATAAAAGCCACAGGGCTAAGTAGGGCCTTTCCTACCAAAGCTATCTCTCTTTGGAATGAGCTACCCTGCAATCTCAGGCTAGAAAGCAACCTCCACTCATTCAAAAAACAGCTGAAAACCATCATTTTCAGGTAATCAGACACTAAAACTTCCCTATACTTTCTTGAGTCCATCCTTACTTATTTCTGTATAATCCTGTGACTTCTTCGTCCTCGTGTTTTCGTTGCGCCCTGATGCTTGCGAGCTTCGGCATGTTACAAATATATAAAATAAAAATAAATAAATAAAATAGAGAGAAATACAAAAGGAAATAAATCCAACAGTATTGTTTCTCAATGAAATGTGTTTAACTGCTTTATAAAAAAAAAAGATGTTAAATATTTTTTTCATGAAAATAAAATTGTGATATTTTTTTTATACAAAACTCTTCTGTGGTATGTCTAAATTTAATTGGTAATAGACATACATCTAGGGGCAAAAACTGGATGAAGATGGAAAAATAAGGGACCCTTTGCACACATAATACCATTTTCTAGGCTGTTTTTCAAGAGTGCTGTTGCAAAGAGGTCCAAGACAAAAAATATACATCTCCATCCTCTAGTCTCTTATAGTTGTGAATGTTCCCCAGGGCTCCATCCTCTCACCCTGGTTTTTCAACATCTTCTTGGCCCATTTGGCCCAGGCCCACTTGATCTCAACCTTCTCCTCTCATGCTGATGACACTCCGCTTTCCTTCAGGCTCACCTCAGACTCCTCTGTCTCTCATTCCTGATTGTCTATCCGCGATTCAGGATTGGTGGGCATCCACCGATCTCTCCCTTAATGCCAGTGAGATGGAGATCCTTTTCATTGGGACACATGCCCCTGCTTTCCCTCTCGCACTCTCTCCGCCCACCTTGAGCCCCCTTCTTTCAGGCGAAAGTTTTTTGCATCGCAGGAAGGCTCCATCAAGGCAAAAAACTTGTTTGTCATCTTTGACTCCACTCTCTCCTTCTCTCCTCACATATCTGACATCTCTAAGAAGTCCCACTACCAGCCGCTCCTCCTCAAAGGGACTCTTCCCTTTCTCACTTTCCCCCAGAAGCTCACTGTCTTCAGTGCCCTGGTTCTCTCCAGGCTGGACTACTGTAAAAGCCTCTTTCTAAATCTGCCTGCCTCTACTCTCTGCCCTCTGCAACTAATCCAGAACAGGACTGGAATACTTATCCTTGGCCTCAAGCCCAGGGATCATCTCTCTCCAGCCCTGAAATCTCTCCACTGGCTCCCAGTTGCTGCAAGGATCAATTTCAAGACCCTTTCCATTGTCCACAAAGCTTTCTGGGCTCGGGCCCACACTACATCTATCACTCTCTTCCAAAATACCTTCCTTCTCAAGCCCTTCGCTCAGTTACCTCCAACTCTCTAAGGGTTAGATACTTCCCCAGGCAGAGAGTGGGGGGAGAGGGTGGTAGATCCCTCTCCTATGCAGGTGCCTCCCTTTGGAAAGGCCTCCCTACCCCTCTCAAACTTGAGCCGGACCACCTGAAGATCCGGAATCAGCTCAAAACTTTCCTCTCTCCTCTGCTTTCTCTCTCTCCCTACCTTCCTGGCCTACCTGACCTACCTGTCACCTGTACCGACTGGTGGCTGGACTACCTTCAGAGTCTCACTATGTCCAGACTCTTTCTTGATCAGTCACCCCTGCACTGCCTCTGAGCCTCCCACGCACTTAGGGGCTGTAACTGTAACCCTAGAGTCCCTTATTCTCCTTGCACTACTCAGAGCTGCACTGCCCTGGCCGCACTTACTCAGAGAATTGCTGCCCTGTTTTTCCCTCTCCTTTCCTTTGCACCTCTCCCTCCCTTTCCCCTTGCACTTCTTGTTCTCACACCTGCATGATCTGAACGACAAGGTCTAGTAAGATAGTTTGTCTGGTCCTCCCTATATCTTCCCTCCCGTGTCTTGTTGCGCCTTGAAACACTTGTGTACAGGCGCTTTATAAATGATTTATATCATATAATCTTATCACAGATTCTGACTGGCAGCACCGAAATGCCAGTCTTGCCAGGTAATTACACTTAGCAGGACTGCTTTATCAGAAATGCCCAGTTATAAAAAAAAAAGTCATACCAAACTAAGGAATGACTAGACTGGCTGCACTAAAATGCCACTCTAGCCAATAATACCACATATCAAGCCTGCTTAGACTGGACATGGACAACCATTATGATTTGTCACAGAATACCGGCCACCACACAAACATTCCCTCTCCCTCCCCCCACTACCCCAACCTCCAAAATCAGCTCTTTGGCCCAGAATTACCTTCATGTCTTTCTTCCTTGTCCCAGAGCTTACATATGAGGCTCCTTCACTCAAAGGTAAGTACTGGGATGAAAAGTGGGGCAAGGAGTAATGGTAGCTAAGTCAGGCATTACCTCCATGTACCTCTACCTCATCCCAGTACTTGTGTATGAGGCCGAGTGCCTCATACACAAGTGGTGGGACGAGGAAGAATGGGACTAGGAGTAATGAAGATTACCATTAAGTAATCAAGGCATTACACACAAGTAGTGGTACAACACCATTCAGTTGAATGGGATTCAGCACTCCTCCCCACCGAAATGTTGGGCTATGTTGACTCAACCTGGCTGACCTTCAGAGCAGTTGCCCGACAGAACGGGAAAAAAGAAGTTAAATGGCGCCTGGGTTTTGCTGTTAACAATGCCAATTTTTTTAGCCAATTGAAATCGTGATGTAGGCTTAGTACTTGCATGCCAGGGGAGTGATTGGAAGGGTAGAGAGAGGGAACAGCAGACCACTCAATTGTTACAGCAGTCCATTAGTGGGAGTGAGTTAACTGTGTAACATTGAAGCTGCAATAGAATAGTCTCCTTAAAATGCGTAAAGAAATTGGATTCCTCACAGAAAAAGTTTGCCCCTCCCCCACCGCCTGTGAAGTTAGCGCCTCTCCCAACATTTGAAGGGTTAGTCCCCCCGAAATGTAGGTTTTGTTGCACCCCTGAACACAAGCACACACACCATTCACCATATACACACATACACACCCAGCCATCCATACATTTAAGTGTGCACTCTTTCACCATACAGGCACACCCAGGCAGCCACCCATACATTTAAGTGTGCACCCTTTCACCATACAGGCGCACACACACCCAGGCACCCACCCATACATTTAAGTGTGCACCCTTTCAGCATACACTCACACACACACCCGTCATGGGGTTAAGTGGAGCCCTATAATTTCAAAAAGAAATTGTTTCTTTTTGAAGTCACGTTGACTTCATAAAGAAATGATTTCCTTTAAGGATTGAACCATAACGAAAATCATTTCTTTATGAATGCAGAGTGACTTCAAAAAGATACTGGGGGTCATTATAACCCGGGCGGTAGCCGTGCCGGTAATTTCTAGCACGGCTGCCACCCGAGTTAAACATTTTCCGGTGCGCGGGAATGGGCAATTACCGGTGCATTACAGCCCCGGCGGACCCGGTAATGGCCCATTCCCGGGCGCCGGAAAATATTACTCCCCATTCCCATTTGAGTCCCATTAGACTTAATGGGAATGGGGAGGCCAGATGCACCGGCACCATTCATGAATGGTGCCGGTGCATCTGTTGAGTTCTGCACGACGGTGCCGTTCCGCCCGCCAGGTCAGACCTTGCGGGCTGAAAGGCACCCGCTTACAGAACTCGTAGTTTGCCGGTTCAGAAACAACAGTACCAGCAAGCTTACCGGTACTGTTGTTTCCGGACCGGCAAACTCATAATGAGGCCCACTGTTTCTTTTTGAAGTCATACAGTTTCCTCAACCCATGACATGGAGGCCTCCGGCCTAGGGTCTTCCATTGTATGGGGTGGGGGAAACCTCGGACTTCAAAAAGAAAGTTTCTTTTTGTAGTCACTCTGCCTTCATAAAGACATGATTTCTGTTACAGAAATAATTTCTTTATGTATGCAAAGTGAAATCAAAAAGAAGAACAAGTTACTTTCTTACCTGGTAACGTTCTTTCGATGGGATGGTCCGACGACGTATTCCATATCTATGACATGTAATCACCACAGCTGTGCTGCTTCGGAAACTTTTTTCGGCGTCGGCGTCGATGACGTCGATGCGCCGTCGTCGAGGACCTCGTCCGACGTCATCCGATGTGATAAGTAGGACGCACAACGCCCGTAGCCTCAGTTGTAGTTTTTTCCCCCAGAACGTGTGACATTAGTCAACTGCCAGTCAGACACAAAGCCTTGCTTGCGGAACGTAAGCTGCAATCGCAAAAGAAATTCTGCAGCGGGGAAGGCAGGGCGGGAGCGATATGGAATATGTCGTCGGACCATCCCATCGAAAGAACGTTACCAGGTAAGAAAGTAACTTATTCTTCGAGGGGATTGGGTCCTCCGACGTATTCCATATCTATGACAGACTCCCAAAGCAGTACCAGAGCAAGGAGGAGGGAAAGAATTTAGAATCAAAATTTAGAATAGCCAATCAAATAGCAGAGCAAAGGACCGCCTTGCCAAAGGCCAGATCCTGTCCTCGGATGGAATCGAGGGAATAGTGACGTACAAATGTATGTACTGAAGCCCAGGTGGCTTCATCACAGATGTTGTGAATAGGAACACCCCTCTGCAAGGCAGTAGATGCAGCCATACCCCTGGTAGAATGGGCCCGCAAGCCAGCCGGTGGGTCCTTACCCGCCAAGCGGTAACACTCCGAGATGGCCAAAATAATCCAACAAGACAAAGTCTGTTTCGTCACAGCTTGCCTCAAACGCTTTCCAGCGTAACCAATAAAGAGTTGATCGTCCACTCTGACCCGGGACATGCGTGAAACATAAAAGCTTAAAGCTCTCCTAGGATCAAGCCTATGGAGCCTCTCCTCTTCCTTACCAGGATGCGGAGGAGGATAGAATGCCGGAAGAACAACCTTCTGGGCCAAATGAAATTCCGTCACTACCTTCGGAAGAAAAGAAGGACGAACTCTAAGGACAACCCTGTCCTTGTGAAATACAGTGAAGGGTGGCTTAACTGAAAGTGCCTGTAACTCACTCACTCTGCGAGCGGAAGTAACCGCAACTAAAAACACAGTTTTCAGAGTTAACAGCCTCAAAGGGCAAGAATGTAAAGGCTCAAACGGAGCACCCATAAGAAACTTAAGAACAAGGTTTAAATCCCAACCGGGCACCAGGAAAGGTGACGGAGGGAACACATTAGTGAGCCCTTTCAGAAACTGTGAAATTAAAGGGATTTTAAAGTAAGAACACTCTTCAGACGAGCGATTAAAGATGGACAGCGCCGCCAGGTAACCTTTAATGGTACCCACTTGCAAGCCCCTGTGGGCCAAAGAAAGTAAAAAGGACAGAACCATGGCGATGTGATGTCACATGCAAAAGGATCCACATTCTGAACTCTGCACCAGTCGCAGAACTTACGCCAACGGCAACGGTACAGAGACTTTGTTGCTGGCCTTCGGGCCGAAAGCAACACCTCCATCACGTTTTCAGGGAGGTCCCAATCCTTATACCTCAACCTTTCAGAAGCCAAGCGTGAAGGTTGAGGGATCTGACCTCTGGATGGAGAACCTGACCCCCATCCCGTGAGAGCAGATTGTCTCGGTAGGGAAGACGACGTGGAGGGCAGATGGACAAGTCGAGAAGGTCCGGGTACCACGTCCTCCGAGCCCACGCCGGAGCAATGAGGATCATCCGGGAACCGAACTTCCGTAACCTCCGCAGCACTTGCAGGATGACGGGGACTGGAGGAAACGCGTAGAGCAGCGGGAATGACCACTCCACCACGAACGCGTCTCCTAAGGCTCCTTTTGGAGGAAATTTGCGCGAGCAAAACCTTTCGCACTTCCGGTTGACACTGGAGGCGAAGAGATCCACTTGAGGGGTCCCCAAAGGGCGAAGATCTCCAGGAGAATCTCCTGAGCCAACTCCCACTCGTGAGAGATCGCGCTCTGCCTGCTCAGAGCGTCCGCTGTCACGTTTTCGTCTCCGGCCAGATGAACTGCCGAGATCGAAACTTCCTGCTGGATGGCCCAGAACTCGAGCTGCATCGCCTCCCTGCACAGAGGAAGTGACCCTGCCCCCCCCTTTTTGTTGAGGTAGTGCATGGCCACTGTGTTGTCCGTCAGGATCAGGACACTCTTTCCTCGCACAGTCGGCAGAAAAGCCTTCAGGGCTAGCCTGACGGCCCTCAGCTCCAACAGATTGATATGGAGTCTGGACTCCGACCAAGACCAACGACCGCTGACTGTCAGCCCGTTGGCATGAGCTCCCCATCCCGTGAGGGATGCATCCGTCACGATCGTCACCTCCGGCCAGGGAAGCCAAAATGGAGCCCCCTTCATCAAGTTGCCTTCGACGGCCCACCACAGAAGGTCCCGGGCGACCGAGGGCGGCACCTGAACCGGGTCCGACATCCTGCCGGAGGACTGCGACCATTGCGTCTTGAGTGCCCACTGCAAAGATCTCATCCGCAGGCGAGCCTCTGGCACCAGAAGAATGCAGGATGCCATGAGGCCGAGCAACCTCAAGAACTCGAACGCTGGGAGCGTCTGGGCATGCTGAAACTTGTGCACCATCTGCTGAATGTGAAGAGCCCTCACCTGGGGAGGAAAACACTGCCCCAGGGAAGTGTCGAGCACTGCTCCGATGTACTGGAGCCGCTGTGTTGGCGTCAAATGGGACTTCTTTAAATTGAGGGAGAAGCCCATCCTGTGAAGGGAGTGGCAGGTGATGGACAGATGATCCAGGAATTGCTCGGGAGAGCTCCCCCTGATCAACCAATCGTCCAGGTAGGGGTAGATGTGAATCCCCCCTTTCCTGAGATGCGCTGCCACCACCACCATGAGCTTGGCGAAAACCCTCGGGGCGGAGGTCAATCCGAATGGCAGGACCCGAAACTGAAAGTGCGAGTCGCCAACCGCGAACCTCAGGTACTTCTTGTGCTTCGGATGGATGGGCACATGGAAGTAAGCATCCTTGAGGTCGAGTGACACCAACCAGTCCTGAAGCTGAAGGGCCTGGAGGACTTGAGAGAGAGTAACCATCTTGAACTTGTCCTTCCTGAGGAGTTTGTTCAAACCGCGCAAGTCCATGATGGGTCTCAAACCCCCGTCTTTCTTCGAAAAATAAGGGGAATACCATCCCTTGTTCCTCTCCGCTACAGGCACCAGTTCTATGGCGCCTTTCTCCAGCAGGGCTTGAATTTCCTGCGCAAGGAGCGGATCCGGACTCTGCAAAGAGAGGTTCCCCGGTGGATTGTCGCGAGGCCTGTGCCGAAAGGGAAGACAGTAGCCGTGGGTTATGATCTCCAGAACCCACACATCTGAAGTAATGGCTTGCCACTCTACAAGATGCTGCGCCAGCCTTCCCCCAACCGGCGAACCATGGGACATGGCCTCATGACTGAGTGGGAGCGGCTGCGGCGTTACCTGAGGGCAAAGAGGCAACTGCCCGAGCGGCCTTGGCACCACTGGTACCCTGTCGTCCACCTCTGGTACCCCAGCGTTGGCCTCTTTGACTGCCAGCTCCTCTCGCTTTACTGAAGGACAAGTAATAGCGAAAGGAACCACCCCTCCCCTGCTGTCCCCTAGGACGAAAAGGCAGAGGTTGGCGAACTGCAGCGCCCAACGACTTCGCTGCAGCTTTTGAGGTCTGCAACCTCTCAAGGCTCTCGTCAGCCTTGCTGCCAAAAAGGTGTTCACCGTCAAAGGGCATGTTGAGGAGCCGGGACTGCACATCAGGAGCAAACCCCGACTTCCGCAACCACGCAAACCTGCGTATCACGGTGCTTGCCGCCATGGACCTACTGACGCATTCAGCTAAGTCCAAACCCGACTGAACGGACTCTCACATGGCATCCTTACCATCCTGGACCAAAGCAAGGAAACCATCACGTTCGTCCCCTTCGGGAATATGTTCAGCCGCTAACGCAACACAGTTCCACAGAGTATGTGTGAAACGAGACAAGGCACAAATGGAGTTGGCCGCCTGAAGCGCCATACCACCAGAAGAAAACACTTACTTCGCCCAGCCATCAAAACGTTTGTCGTCCCTATCAGGAGGGATTGTAGGGTACGACGCCTGCTTTGCCGGGGCCGTGGCCGCCTGCACCACCAAACTCTCCGGAGTGGGGTGCCTGGTCAAGTAGCAGGGGTTGCTACTGGCTGGACGGTATTTTCGCGACAAGGATCTGCCCACCGCCGGGAGACTCTCCGGAGCAGTCCAAGCCGCCGCCACCCTTCTCTGTAAAGCCATATGGAACGGCAGTACCGGGTCAGTTGGGGGACCAACATCAAGTATGATCATCCTGCACAAACTCCCCTGGGGGAGCAGACCATCCCAAGTACTCAGAAACCCTAGCCATTAGGCGCCGGTACGAGGAATCGGCATGAGAGCCAGGCTCAGGCCTACAAAACTCCACCTCCGGAGAGGTGTCCAGTCCCCTGGCATCATGCAGTGACTGCCTCAAATCGTCAAACTGACTATGGCCCGAGACAATTTCATCTGGAACCTGACTAGGAACCAGGCCATCAGAATCCTCATCCGCCTCTGAAATATATTCCAGGTGGCGAAAAGAAGGCACCCGAGAGTGCTTGCTCTTAACCAGAGCCTTCCTAGGGGGTTTCCCCGTGCCACGGGGTACCTCCGACATCATCGGCGGCGTCGACACAGCCCTCGAAGCCGGAGCCCCGAGCGTGTCCTTCGACGACCTGAACGTCGACGGCTTCGACGATGTCCTCGAAGCCGGAGCCTCGAGAAAGCCTGTCCACGCCTCAGACCTCACAGGTGCACACGGTCTCGAACGCGTCGAGGACCGGGAACGGGTACGTCGAGAACGAGTCTCCTTGTCCGAACGGGACCTCTCCCATGACTCGTGCCGACCACTCTTGCGAGCGGTGTCTCTCGACCTCTCACGACCGACCCCACTCGGGGGCACGGACGGCTTAGTACCCTGCGACTCGAGAATCGCCAGCATTTTCTTCCCGAAGGAAGCCCATTCCTCCGGCGTCGCACGGCTGGTGGGGTAAGCGACGTGCCAGGCAGAGTCCTCCGAAGAGGACCTGGAAGACGACCGGTGTCGGCGCTTCCGAGAATGCCTCGAAGAGGCTGAGGAGCGGCGAGACCGACTCCTAGACGGAGACCCACGAGACTTCCGACAATGACGCGGAGAGTCACCTCTCGAATCATCCGTCGAAAGCCCCGCAGACTTCGACTTCCGGGGCTTGGACATCCGACCTACCGACAACTTCTTCTTACGTTCGCGTAAGGCTTTGGACGTGAGCGACTGGCAGCCGATACAGTCATCCGTGTCGTGGGCCTCCCCGAGGCACCAGAGGCAGGCGTCGTGCGAGTCCGTCACCGACATCTTGGACCCACACTCCCCCGCACTTCTTGAAGCCCGGACGCGGGGTCGAAGACGAAGTAGAAGACATCTTCACACAAAGGATTTTCACAAAAACGAACAGGTTCGAAGAACCGAGAAGAACAGAACTCCAAAGAGTCGAGGCGTTAACCGAGATTCACGAAGCAACACGTTCGCGGAAAAAACGGAACTGAGGCTACGGGCGTCGTGCGTCCTACTTATCACATCGGATGACGTCGGAGGAGGTCCTCGACGACGGCGCATCGACGTCATCGACGCAGGACGCAGGAAAAAGTTTCCTAAGCAGCACAGCTGTGGTGATTACATGTCGTAGATATGGAACATGTCGAAGGACCCAATCCCCTCGAATGTTTTTTTTTTTGTAAAAAAAAGTTTCTCATTTTTTTTTCTCCAAGTGGGATCCCTCCCAGGACATGTGCTGGTAGGGTCCCCCACACTGTGGAGGATGCGTGAGCCTTTGTTACACCAGTACCAGCAACTTGAGGACAGGATGAGGCACAGAAAAAACAAGTGACGCAGTAACCTGAATGCAGGAGAGCTAGAAGCATTCAAACCGCAACTAATGACAGCATCATAGTCAAGGAAGCAGACAAGGGGGGAAACAGTCATATTCGACAGAACAGACTATAATGAAATGGCCACCACACATCTGTCAACTCCAGGCTGGTATGAACAAATAGCAACCAACCCCCCTGAGAGCATTGTAAAACAAGCATAGGAGCTACTTACAAAATGGCACAAACATGGACTGATCACTGATGAAGAACACAAGTAGCAACAACGCAAACATCAAAGGATGCCGACAAAATATATTTTGTCCCAAAGGTGCATAAGACTTTTGAAACAATACGGAAGGTAGACCTATCCTCAGTGCCATAGGTTGGGACACAGAACCCTTCGCAAAGTATATTAACAACATACTGGCACCTGTGGTTCCCAAAATCCCAACGTACCTACGAGACACAATGCATACCCTACTCATTCTTAAAGTAGTGGCCTGGGAATCCCACTATCTGCTGTTGACTTTGGATGTCAAGGCACTATATACAGCAGTTGAGCACGCTCTAGCGCTAAAAGTAGTTGACTTCACGTATGCTAAGACTTAGCATCGTTTTATTCACACAAGGAGTTAACAAAACAATGTTTCGAATTCTCTTTGGCGAACACCATATTCTTTTTCAATCGGATTTATTACAACCAAATCAAAGGAATTGCTATGGCTAACCTTTTCATGAACCAATACGAACAGGTCGATGCCTTCGCCAATCGTGACTTCAATAATCTGATGCACAAATGGTATCGATATATTCACAACATGCTCATGATTTGGTCAGGAACCCGTGACCAACTCTTTTCCTACAAATAATATCTGAATACCAATCAGTTCGGCATTGAACTCACTGGGACACACATCAACCACACAATTGACTTTCTAGAACAAAGAATCACTGTGGACAACCAAATCCTGAAAACAACAACCTACAGGAAACCCACGGAGGTCAACTCTGCGTTATTTGAAACCAGCTGCCACAGCAGATCTGTAATTGACATCTCTAAAGGTGAATTTATCAGAGCGCAGAGAAACTGCAACACCATTAAGGCATTTGATGCAGAATGCAAGCTCCTATGTAACAGATTCTCAGAAAGAGGGTACACCAAGGCAGCAATTGGATCTGCAGGTAGCATAGTGTTAGGCAGAATCATATGCAGTACACTTTGGGAACACCACACACGATTAAGACTACAAGTGCAAGTACAAATTCACCTTTGGTACAAGTTCATACTACACAGTATTTGGTAGCGGTGGCTGAGCAGCCGAACCTATCTCAAGATCAAAGCGAGCAGTACAAGAGATTACACAAAGGAGAACAATTACTATGGTTCAAACACACTGATTCAAGTTTTCTGAGTAAAAGAATATACATTTATTTACAACATCATTTACAAAACAGTTCACTATCATAAAGCATTTTATCATAAAATTGGTTGACTGGAAAAATGGTCGAACCAATTTGGTCGAAAACCAAATGGTCGAATTTTTTATTTTTTTTATTTTTACCCCCCTTTTTTGGGGGGGGGGGCCAACCCCCTTTTTTTCTCTAAACTACAACCTTAAAAATATATATATAAATTAAAAAAAATTCGACCATTTGGTTTTCGACGAAATTACGTCGACCAAATGTCCTGTCGCCCAATTGTTTTCGATGAAATGTCCAGACACCAACACTATTAACACCAAAGACCAGAGTTGGACCCAAGGACGATGCCATCAGATATGTATCAAGATTTCACAAGGTCAGCCATCAGTTTAAAAAATCCTAGGCAAACACTGGCACCTGCTTGGCATCGACAAAGACATACAACAATGGATACCAGCCAAACCTCAAATGTCATAGCAAAAACACTTACCCTGCGGACCATGCTGAGCCCTTCTTACATGTCACTGTAGGCGATTCCAACAGACAACTGGCTTTCATCAACCAAAGCAGCATGCTTCTGCAAATGTGGCACATGCTCCATGTGCCCACATGCAAAGAATGCCAACTCGATCGACTTCATGGGCCCTCAAATCACAAAGTCACTGATTTAATTAACTGGAAATGCAAATTTGTCATTTATGTCATTATTTTCACTTGCAATCTCAAATACATTGGCAGCACCATTAGATAACTTAGAACAACGGTAAGAGATGACCTGGGATAACTAAAATCACAGGAAGCGAGATACTCCCTGGCCCTGCACTGGCAGGAGAAACAGATGGAGAAAAAAAAGGATATTCGATTCATTGAACCCGTCAAATACGATGCAAGAGGTGGAGACAGAGAATTGAGACTACGACAACGTGAGGCAAACCAGATCTGCAAACATAGGAGTGTTAGCCTCGGTCTCAATACAGACCATGAGCTCAATGTCTTCCTCTAAGCTATCATCTTCATGGTTGCGTCTATCTATGATGTGAATGTTTATTTACCACTTTGGTCCATCCGCCATGACCACACAGGAACACCCTATTGCCACCTTATCATCTGCCCCCACGCCGTTCTCCATGGCCACGCCCCCACACACAGGTGGTTGCTCCACGCTTCCTACACATCCTCCCACCCAGGCATGTTAAAGCTTGCTCTTCCACCTTCTGCCAAGAAACACACATTCCATCCCTTTCGCATGGCAGATATCTGCCTTACCCGTCACTCCCACATGTGACACACTTCTCAGGTATTATATTACTTGAACCTTAAGGTATTTATCCTACCTAAGCCACCAGAGAGTGGCTCTCTTGCAACCGTGAATTGCCCCCCTGAACTCACACAATCCACTTACTTACACATGAAGCACTGCAGACTGCTCATTTAACACCACCATGGCATGCACATAAATAATACGCTCGATACGCATCTGGGGGTTACATTACCATTCTCCTAATTCATGTCCAACTCCATGAGTTTAACCTCGGCATGCCCATGTATACCTACTAACATTCTCCTTAACGCAGCACGAACAGCGTGCACATTAATGGCACGTTTCCCTTATAAGCTGCTGTGCACATAAGCAGCCAATTCAACTATCCATTACAGCAATATGAGCTCACCTCCCACATGCCTATACGGGCAATTACCATTACAGGTTCTTCTAAGCTGCTGTGTACATAAGCAGCCCACTCAACCATCAATTACAGCAATACGAGACAACCTCTCTCATGCCTATCGAGCCATTACCATTTTAATTAATAATCATAACCGAGTTAAGCAGAGCTGACTTTCTTTTTGAGCAACCCGCTCTCTGGCCAATCGGAGCACACCTCCAACCAATCCAAGACACGCTCCTATATTATCTCACGTAATCTGGCAAACGGGATCTAACGATCGCCGCATTTCATGAGTGTACACAGAGGCCCCTTTAATATCGATGGCAATATAGTTAAAGTAGTTACTGAGGTTAAAACACTTGGTTTCTACCTTGATTCCACACTATCTTTCAAAAAACAAGTCAGCTCCATGGCTTCCTCTACAGCCTACACCTGTAAACTGATCAGGGCCTGCAGACCTTACCTTTCCAAAACCAACTGCACCACACTAGCCACTGCAGTAATAATGTCTAAGCTTGACTATTGTAATGCCCTTTATGCAGGCGCCAACAAAAACAAACAAAATGCAAATATTGCAAAATAACGTCCTCCGACCTGCCCTGAACATCCCCCGTACAGAGCATATATCGAATATCAGGAGAGACCACCACTGGTTAAAGATTAGCGACAGAATACTCCTCAAAACGGTATCCCTCACATACAAAGGGCTTAACAATACCACGCCCCATGTATCTCTGCCAGACTGACTAGAACTACTACCATTCACCACACCAGAGCCACTAACCATCTCGCACTAGAAATTGCCAGATTTAGATTATCTACAGCAGGTGGTGCCAGTTTCTCAGTCAGAGCTGCACGTGCCTGGAGTGCACTACCTACTGCCTTGAGAGAGGACCAGCCTTACTCTAGATTTAGATGTAATGTGATAACTTGGCTCCGGACTAAAGACTCTAAGTAACTGCATCCCCCCACTGAATCCCGAACTTCTGCTCTAATTAAGCCTGCTTTTCATGAAGCTGTATTTTAGACGACCACCCTCCACTATCTTGTTATGTACCTTTGTATATATGTTTTGCATCCTCTGTACCTATGTATATATGTTTTGCATCCTCTGTAATAATCATGTACTGTAACTAAGCTTAAATATTCTTGTAACCGTTGCGCCCTGCTAACTGTGGGGTTGGTGTGCATTATCAAATAAAAAAAACAAACAGTTAAGCTAGCTCCCTAGCACTTCGCTGAATGCGTGCACCCCCCACCGTAGGGACTGACACGTTAGAATCCTGCAGCCATTAGTCCTAGTATGCAACTCGGTTTCTCATTTTCGGGGATGCCGTTTTTCATTCCGCAAACAGCCTTCACCACAATCAATGCCCCCTGTACACCGGTTCACTCACATACTTATTAAACCGGTCAAGTGGCGACAGCGCCTTAACATACCCTGGTCAGCGAGCCGGCCTCACCCCCCTATGTTCGACCGACCTGAGTAGCCGTAGGACACACTTCTAAATTGCACTTTCCATTTAGATTCACGGACAAGTCACACTCGTAGCAGCCGCCACTCAACCTTAGTGTCCTCAGAGCAATTGCTCACTTGTGCATTTGTAACTAGGCCTCAAGCTGGCATTTTAGCTAGTGCTCCTGATCTGCCGGTGTAACTCCTTGCAGGACTATCCTGACTAGCACCCTACTTACTCCTTTGCTTACCCGATCCCACCTCTCCATACAGATTCTCTGTGTAACTTTACCAATCCTGCCACCTATCTCGGCGCTCTTGCTCACACATTCCATGCACATGAAACCAGAGCACCCGCTCCTCACCAATGTGCCTCAACCACTTAGCGAGGCACTCAGCTTTACGTCATATGTCACGGTCCGTAACGCAACAGGATCTCTAGCACTGCACATGACACTGCAGTGGATGCCCCACTCAGTGACTTAAAAACCCATGCTATGCTCACACGCCTGTGATCCCACCTCCTCACCTCTAACTGCTCCACCCGCAATGCTGTGATATCCACCACCGGCCAGGCGACACTCCAGTCAGCACCACATCCGCTCAGGCATTCGCACTTGTTCACACACTCAAAGACAATTGGCCCTTTGGCACACATTGGTCCAACATTCTCTGAGAAACACTCGCTATTCACTACACTGTGAGCTCACATCATGAATTACACCCAGATGGTTACATTTGGGCGCACATTTGTGACCCTCCCATAATCCCCCCCCCCCTGTTTTTCCATTCCAGAAGCTAACCAGCACCTTATCCAAGGACCCCACTCAGCTCTATACTCATCTGGTTAAGAACCGTAACTCCCATTACCTACACAGTATACTTAGGAGCTTTGCCACATTCATCTAACGCCATCTTCCCTTTTTCTCTCGCCCTTGGTGCAACTTTCGAGATTTGTGATTCATGCTGCCCGTGTTGGCACTGCCTTACTATACTAAATGTGTGTAATTGAATTGGTGAATTTTTATCTCCCCACAACCAACATGCACCACCCGTTTTGTCAACTGTATGTGTACTCATGAAATTTGAAATGTATAAAATCTAATGCCTACTATGTTTCTAACCAACAACTGGGAACTCATGGCAATTCGCATCATCACCAACACGCACTGTCACACTCGCACCTTATCACAGCCTCGATAAAGACCCCTGGTCGAAACACGTGTTGTCTTTTTCGCATGCAAATGTTACAATACTTGCAAGACCCTGGCAGCCGTTTGCCGATTAAAAACCAAGAACATGAAAACTTAACTTCTTCCCGAAGTGATTCCTTGACTAAACATTAAGGCATCACTGGAACAATTGACAACAGTCTGATCCAGAGCTATTACCACCAGGGATCCAACAACAATTAGTGTGCCCGAGTAGTCCTCATACTACAGAAATTGCTGTACCCACCAGATAACCCACCTTGCGTTTTGGCCCCTGTAAGGTTGTGGAAGGAAGAGACTGACACATAGGTGGCATGATTGTTCAAAGACTTTTATTCAGAAAATAAAGGAGAAAACCCCTAACAATCCCCAGTTCTAAGAGTGGTTTCCCTACCTCAACTTAACATTAAGGATATGCCAGAATGTCCGAAACCAGAAGTCCACTGTCCTATGTCAAAACATATTTCCTTCCCTTACACTCGTAACTCAAGATCAAATGTTCGTGAGGCTCTTTAATGTGGAAGAATCGGTCTTCTTAGCAAACTACTGTGCCAGTAGTCGTGAGGGACTGTCTTCAATGGGGAATGACTCCCTTCCCCAGCTGGTGGTTCCCCTTATAAAAAGGTATAATACCAAGTTTGTACTTGCAAATTTCAGTTCACAAAATAAAGCAAAAGTTCCATTTTACAAGCTTGATGCCAAGAGGATGGCTCCATCCCCTTGACCTTTCTCAGGCTTCTTTAACTTTATCAATACCAGGGGTGTTGCCCCATTTTGCCACTGGCTTTTCCCAGGTTTCTCAAAACACCAAGAATAACTTCCTTTCCTTGGCTTGTATCAAAATATTCATAAACACAAAGATGGGGGATGTGTCCCTTCCCATGGCCCTTCTCAGGCCTTTCTTCCTTGCTCCAGCCTTTCTTGGCAGTTCAACAAACTGCCGCCTGCCAGGGACTGTCTTGGGTCCCAGAACCTTTCACAGCTTTCTCTCACACTTGGGTCCCAGACCCCTTTTTTTTGGTTACTCTCGTTTCAGTCCCAGACCCCTATGGTTCAGTTTCCCCTGTTCGGGCTCCAGACCCTTTTTGCTTTATATCCCAGACTCCTTTATGATCCAATCTTGGTCCCCAAACCCCTTTGCACAACTTTCTCGTACCTGCTCGAGGTCCCAGGGCAGCCCCCATACCTCCTGCGTGGGATCCTGGTTGTTTCTCTTGGTTTCGGGCTCCTCTCCTTGGTTCTCTCGTCCTTTCAGAAGCAGGTAGGGTTGCCGGGACTTCCTCTGGCGAGTTCCGGGCACAGCTGCAGGTTCAGCTTCCTCAAAATGTGGGCAATGACTTTCACTCCATGGATGAACCCCCTCATTGCATTGTACTTTTTTCATTTTGACTTTAATGAGTGGCTGAATACTTTGTCTCGTGTAACTAGACCATTCATCTTGGTTCTGCGGGGTACTCAGTATTGCTCCGTGCCTCTTCTTCTTCTCAGTATTAACGCTCTCCTCCTCCATTGGGCTATATGTGTTGTTCTTCGTCCTAGTGTCTGTATGCGATTTGTATATGAAGTCCCTACTATTCCTTGTCCCAGCACTTTTTAGGTAGGCCAAATTATCTACCCTACAGTAGTACATGGAAGTATGGGGGATTTTGGAAGTTGGCATAGGCTAGGACTGAGAGGAAGATGATGACATATTTTGAACATACCACGTTCTGCACGGATAGTCGTCCCTAGTCATAGGGGGGGGATCTCTTGCCATGAGATCCACCCGCTGAGTACCACCCCCAGGGGGATTATCGAGTAGCGGCCTCACCGCCATGGACTCATGGGAAGGGGCTCCCCCCTAAGGGGAGAAGAGACACCATCTAAGGATTTGTGACCCAACTCTCTTCCCCCGCTTTTTAATCTTTATATGGCTGGCCTCTCTGAAACCCTAAAAAGATGTAGCAATGTTGTCCCAAAGTGGTGCTCATCCCACCTGCCATCATTGCCATACAGTGATATTGTCATGGATCATACCCACATTGGGCTAAAAAGGTCCTTAACAGCATTAGTAAAATATTGTGTGGATAATGATTCCATGATAAAAGTAAGAAAAACAATATGATGTATTTTGTCGGTAAAAGCCAGCACCGTTTGCAGAATTTAGGGTGGAAAATATGATAATTGAGTTGTCACCCACATGGAATACATTACTCACTGTAATCATATTTGTGGTGCTTGCGCCTGCTTAGATTCACATGCTATGCATAGGCCGACATCTAATGGTAGCCGCAAAGTATTACATTTTTAGTTTTTCAAATTCGAAAAGGGATGTCAAGAGGGCGTGCCAGTAATACTATCCCTATTGTGACATCTATTGTACCCATGGTCCTTCACGCATCGAGGTCCCTCAGATTGTTTTGTTTCTAACATGAGGTAGCATGACGTGTACCACGAGTACTGATGTAATAAAGCAGATAAGTAGACAGAGGCCCATGTGGCTGCTTCGCAAATATTGCTAATCGGAACACCCCTCTGTAGGGGTTTACACTGCCCCGTTGGTAGGGCAGTGGAGGCAGCCACACCCCCAGTAGAGTGAGCCTGTAAGCGTACTGGAGGGTCCTTTCCCGCCAAACGGTAACTCAGAGATCGTCAAAATGATCCATCTGGACAAGGTCTGCTTGGAAACAGCCTGACCTAAACGGCTTCCAGCATAACGAACAAAGAGCTGATCGTCCACTCTGACCCCGGACATCCGTGAGAGATAGAAGCTCAAAGCTCTCCTAGGATCCAACCTATGGAGCTTCTCCTCTTCCTTGACAGGATGTGGAGGAGGATAAAACGCCGGAAGAATTACCTTCTGGCTCAAATGGAATTCCGACACAACCTTCGGAAGAAAAGAAGGCTGCACCCTAAGGACAACCCTGTCCTTATGGAACACAGTGAAGCGTGGTTTGGCGGAAAGTGCCTGCAACTCACTCACTCTGCGTGCGGAAGTAACCGCAATTAAAAATACAGTTTGAAAGGACAACAGTCGCAACGGACAAGAATGTAAGGGCTCAAACGGAGCTCCCATTAGGAACTTTAAAACCAAATTCAAATCCCTTCCCGGCACCTGGAAAGGCGACGGTGGAAACACATTAAATAGTCCTTTTAGAAACTGAGAGATCAAAGGGATCTTAAAATAAGAACATCCCTCAGACGAGCGCTTAAATATGGACAGCGTCGCCAGGTAACCCTTAATGGTACCTACTTGCAGGTCCTTGTGGGCGAAAGAAAGCAAAAAAGACAAAGCCAAAGGAATGGAACATTGGAAAGGATCCATATTCTGTACCCTGCACCAGTCGCAGAACTTTCTCCAAAGGCAACGGTACAGAGATTTTGTTGCGGGCCTTCTGGATGAAAGCAACACCTCCATCACGTCTTCAGGGAGGTCCCAATCCTTCCAACCCTTATACCTCAACCTTTTAGATACCAAGCATGAAGGCTGAGAGACTTTACCTCTGGATGGAAAACCCGACCCCCCTCCCGTGAAAGCAGATCATCTCGGTAGGGAAGACGGCGAGGAGGGCAGATGGACATGTCTAGAAGGTCGGGTGCCACGCTCTCCTGGCCCATGCCAGAGCAATGAGGATCATTCGGGAACCAAACCTCCATAACCTCCGCAACACCATACAGCAGTGGGAAGGACCACTCCACTACGAACGCGTCCCCTAAGGCTCCTCTTGGAGGAAATTCCAGCGAGCAGAATCTTTCGCACTTCTGGTTGACACTGGTGGCGAAGAGATTCACTTGTGGGGTTCCCCAAGGGCAAAGATCTCCAAAAGAACTCCCTGAGCTAGCTCCCACTCTGAGAGACCATGCTCTGCCTGCTCAGAGCGTCCGCCGCCGCGTTTTCGTCTCCGGACAGATGAACTGCCGAGATCGAAAATTTTCTGCTGAATGGCCCAGAACCAGAGCTGCATCACCTCCCTGCACAACCAAGTGACCCTGACCCCCTTTTTTGTTGAGGTAGTGCATGGCCACTGTATTGTCCGTCATAATCAGGACATTCTTCCCCCGCACAGATGGCAGAAAAGCCTTCAGGGCTAGCCTGACGCCCCTCAGCTCTAACAGATTGATGTGGAGTCTGGACTCCGATGGAAACCAACGGCCGCTGGCTGTCAACTTGTTGGCATGAGCTCCCCAACCTGTGAGGGATGCGTCCGTCACGATAGTCACCTCCGGCCATGGTTGCCAAAATGGAGCTCCCTTCATCAGATTGCCTTCGACAGCCCACCACAGAAGATCCTGGGCGACCGAGGGTGGAATCTGAACGGGTTCCGACATCCTGCCGGAGAACTGCGACCGCTGCATCTTGAGCACCCACTGCAGAGATCTCATCCGCAGCCTGGACTCTGGCACCAGGAAAATGCGGGATGCCATGAGGCCAAGCAACCTCAAGAAATCGAATGCCGGGAGACTCTGGGCACGTTGAAATCTGTCCACCATCTGCTGAATGTGATGAGCCCTCCCCTGCGGAGGCAAACACAACCCCAGGAAAGTGTCGAGCACTGCTCCGATGTATTGGAGCCGCTGGGTGGGTGTCAAATGGGACTTCTTTAAATTGAGGGAGAAGCCCAGCCTGTGAAGGGGGTGGCACGTGACAGACAGATGATCCAGGGCTTGCTCGGGAGAACGTGCCCTGATCAACCGATTGTCCAGGTAGCGGTAGACGTGAATCCCCCTTTCCTGAGATACGCTGCCACCACCACCATCAGCTTGGTGAAGACCCTCAGGGCGGAGGTCAATCGAACGGCAGGACCCAAAACTGAAAATGCGAATTGCCAACCGCGAACCTCAGGTACTTCCTGTGCTTTGGATGAATCAGCACATGAAAGTCAGCATCCTTGAGGTCGAGAGACACTAACCAATCCTCAAGTTGAAGGGCCTGGAGGACTTGAGAGAGAGAGTAACATCTTGAACTTGTCCTTCCCGAAGAGCTTGTTCAAACCACGCAAGTCCATGATGGGTCTCAATCCCCCGTCTTTTTCCGGGATCAAAAAATATGGGGAATACCATCCCTTGTTCCTCTCTGCTACAGGCACCAGTTCTATGGCGCCTTTCTCCAGCAGGGATTCGATTTCCTGCGCAAGGAGCGGATCCGGACACTCCAAAGATAGATTCCCTGGTGGATTGTTGTGAGGCCTCTGCCGGAAAGGAAGACAGTAGCCGTGGGCTATGATCTCCGGGACCCACACATCTGAAGTAATGGCACGCCATTCTACAAGATACTGCGCCAGCCTTTCCCCAACCGGCGAACTATGGGACATGGCCTCATAAGTGAGTTGAAGTGGCTGCGGCAGTGCCTGAGGGCAAAGAGGCAACTGCCTGAGCGGCTTTGGCACCTCGAGTACCTTGTTTTCCACCTCTGGTACTCCTACGTTGGCCCCTTTGACTGGCCACTCCCCTCGATCTATCAAAAGACGAGCAGTATCTAAAGGAACCTCCCCTCTATTGCTGTCCCCTAGGACGAAAAGGCGGAGGTTGGCGAACTGCAGCGCTCAACGACTTCGCTGCAGCCTTTGAGGTCTGCAACCTCTCAAGGCTCTCGTCAGCCTTGCTGCCAAAAAGATGTACACCATCAAAGGGCATGTTGAGAAGCCGGGCTTATACGTCAGGAGTAAACCCCGACTTCCTCAACCACGCAAATCTGCACATCACGGTGCTCGCCGCCATGGACCGACTGAGTCTGCCCTGTCCAGACCCGACTGAACGGATTCAGATGGCATCCTTGCCCTCCTGAACGAGGGCAAGAAAACCATCCCGTTCCTCCCCTTTGGGAATATGCTCAGCCGCGAAAAATGCACAAATTCACAGAGTGTGAGTGAATCTTGCCAAGGCACAAACAGAGTTGGCTACCTTCAAAGCCATACCCCCTGATGAAAATACCTTCTTCGCCCAACCATCAAAGCGCTTATCGAACCTATCAGGAGGGATGGTAGGGTACACAGCCTGCTTTGTGGGGGCCGTAGCCGCCTGCACCACCAAACTCTACAGAGTAGGGTGCGTCGACAAGTAGCAGGGGTCACCAATGGCTGGACGGATGGTATTTTTATTCACTGCCGGGAGACTCTCCAGAGCAGTCCAAGCCGTTGCCACCCTTCTTTGCCTTCTTTGCAAAGCCATATGAAATGGCAACACCGGGTCAGTGGGTGGACC
This sequence comes from Ambystoma mexicanum, assembly GCF_040938575.1. Classification (NCBI taxonomy): domain Eukaryota; kingdom Metazoa; phylum Chordata; class Amphibia; order Caudata; family Ambystomatidae; genus Ambystoma; species Ambystoma mexicanum. The sequence continues at coordinate 50,557,816 of NC_090936.1, forward strand.
TTGGTCCAGGATATCCATCAGATCATCCTGAAGAAAATCAACAGGTGGAGCAGACCACCCCAAGTATTCAGTCACCCTCGACATGAGACGCCTGTATGAGGATTCGGCATGCGTACCAGGCTCAGGCCTGCCAAACTCCACCTCCGGAGAGATGTCAAGACCACTGGCGTCATGCAAGGACTGAAGGAGTTCTTCCATCTGACTGTGACCAGACAACAGGTCATCAGGGACATCAGGAGGCACAATCATCTCATCCGACCCTTTTTCCACCTCTGAAATATCATCCAAAGGTTGGAATGAATCCAATCTGGGTGGAGGAACAGAGAAGGGCTGAAAAACACGCCTCCGGCAAATCCTCCACAAATGGCGTCAAGGGCGCTGATGGAATCGGCATCGACTGAGGTGCTGATGACTTCGACAACTGCTTCGAGGCCGGAGCCTCGAGAGATTCCCTCGACGGACACGGCGCTGATGGCGTCAACGCCTTCTTGGAAGGCTTCACAGGTTCCGACGGTCTCGATGGCGTCGAGGACCGGGACCTGGATCTGGTACGACTTTGGCAATCAACCTTGTCCGATCGGGACCTCGATGGCTCCTGATGATCGCGCCAACGGCCCAAGCCCGAAGGCGTGCGAGTGGTGGCCCTAGCCTGTTCCTTGCCAGCTTCTCTCGAAGGCGCGGAGGGAACAGTGCCTTGCTATTCGAAAATCGCCATCATATGCTGGCGGAATGCCTCCCAATCAGCCGGCGAAGAAGACTTGGTAGGACAAGTAAACCGCCTTCTGGCAGAGTCCTCCGACGACAGGGCTTCTGCAAATGCCTAGAAGAGGCAGAGGAATGGCGGGCACCACTCCGAGACCGCCTGGACTTTCGCCGATGCAGAGAGTCGCCCCTCGAGTCGTTGGTCGAAAGCCCAGCGGATTTCAACTTATGTGGCTTAGACACCCTACCTACCGCTAATTTCTTCTTCCGTTCCCGCAAGGCCTTCGATATCAGGGACTGGCAGTCATCACAGTTGTCGGTGGCGTGGCTTTCGCCGAGGCACCAGAGGCAGACGTCGTGCGGGTCCATGATGGACATCTGTGCACCGAAGTCCTGACAATTTTTAAAGTCTGACTTTGGGGTAGAAGAAGACAAAGACATCGCTTTTGAAGTAGAAGAATTCGCTTTTGAAGTAGAAGAATCGAGCGCGCCGAGATTCCGAGCAAACACGTTTGCGGAAAAAAACAGAACTGAGGCTACGGGCGCCGTGAGTCCTATATATAACATCCAGTGATGTCGACCCTCGACGGAGGCCCTCGAGGGACAACGTATCGACGTCATCGACGCAGGACGCCTACACCGAAAGATTTTCCGACGCAGCACAGCTGCGGTCATTACCCGTCAAAGATGTGGAATACGTTGGAGGACACAATCCCCTCGAAATACAATTACAGTGAGTAATGTATACCTTCTGAGGCTTGTGTATCTGCGTAGATAACGTGCTATGCATAGATTAGCGGGCAGTGTCTGGAGAAGGTTGTGAGAAGGTACAGCAGCAAATATATATTTTAACACAGCTTGTCTCACCTGTGAATCTGCATCAGAATGTGTGTCAACGCAGTAATGTCAAGTAAAAGTATTTATAGAACTCCATGCAGCTGCTTTGCAAATGGCATCCAGCAGGACGTTTGCAATAAAGGCCAAAGTAGCTCCTGTACTGCTGGCAGAGGGAGCTCTTGGTGTGAAAGGCAGAGGTTTTTGTTTGATAGGGAGTAGCAGAGCTGTATGCATTTCCCTATCCATCTGGAGATGGTGTTTATCGAATCATGACCACCTTCCCTGCGAGGTGCTAGTGAGACAAATGGTTGGCCTGTTTTTCTTAGCGGTTTTGTCTTGTTTACATAGTAGAGAACCGCCTTCTTCACATCCAGTGTGTGGAGGTTTTTCTCAGCTGAGTTTGAAGGGTTTTGAAAGAAAGTGGGTAGTTCAATGGACTGGTTAACATGGAACTTGGATATGAACTTAGGTGACAACCTAGGGTGTGTTCTTAGTACCAACTTGTCTTTGAGGTTACCAAAAAAAGGGTCTTGCACTGACAAAACTTACAGTTCACTGACTCTTCTTATGTAGGTAATGGTCATCAGAAAGGCTGTTTTATATGTTAGGTGTTTAAGACTGTATTTGTGCATAGGCTCAAAGGGAGGACCTATGCGCTTTGCGAGTATCATATTGAGATCCCACCCTGGAGGCGGGTTTAAGATGAAGGGTAAAGTCTTTTTACTCCCTCCATAAATGCCTTAACAACAGGGAGTTTCCACCAGGACACCATGTTTTGAGAAGTGGTGTATGTGGATAGAGCCGCTAGGTGAACCTTGATGGACTTGAATACTAGGCCGGAGTCTAGTAAGTGATGCGTGTAATGAAGAATGTGTAATGGGGTACATGCGATCGGGTTTATATCTTTTAGTCGGCACCATATTGCAAATCTTTTCCATTTTTTAAAGTAAGTGTGTTTGGTTTACGTGCCTCTGAGTATTTCCATAGACCTTTGAGGTAGTTTTAAATTACCAAATTCTATGGCTTCAAGAGCCGTGCTGCCCAATTCATAGATTGAGGATGTGGGTGTAATGCTGTCCCCCCCGAGTTGGGTGAGCATGTTGAAGGGGCACAGGAGCTGGATTGGATTGCACATCGCTAGTTTGCGCAGATGCAGAAACCAAGTTTGTCTCGCCCACATAGGAACAACCAGGATTAGAGTTACTGGTTCCTGAAGCATCTTGTGCACTATCCTGCTCAGAAGCCGTGTTTGGAGAAAAGCGTAGGCAAATTTCACTGACCAACTCATCCACAGGGTGTTCCCCTTGGATCTGGGTTGGGGAAAACTGGATGCAGAGCCTGGGCACTGTGTGTTTAGGCTTGTGGCGAAAAAGTCTAAAGGAGGATAGTCTGAGAGGGAAAAGATATTGTCTAGAATTTTCCTGCTGAGCTGCTACTCGTGCTCTTCTGGTAGAGAATCTCTGCTTAGCGAGTCAGAAAGAAAATTGAGTTCCCCTGAAATGTGTTGAGACACTAACAACATGTTCCGTTTGAGTGCTCACTTCCACATTTTTGGGGCCAACTTGGAGAGACTTGGAAAGTGTGGGCCATGTAAAACATGGCAGTGGTGCTGTCTGTTCGACCTGTTAGATGCACCTGAAAGGATTGTAGAGTTTCGACCAATGCTAGCAGTTCCAAGAGGTTTATGTGATTCTGGGCTGTGTGAGAAACCCAAAGGTGTCTCCCTGACTAGTCCCCGGGGACCTGTCATCCAGGTGGCCAGGACACGGCCATCACTAATGGATCCAGTTCCTGGGGGTTGACCAGTGAGGGAGGATCACCTGGATGGGGGGGGGGGGTCTTTGGGGAGTGGAAGTGAGAAACTGACGGGCGAGACGCGGTATGCCCGTCTCCTAAAACCTTTTTCCCCCCATCCTACCCCGTAGGATATTCAAACACTCTACACCTCCACCCCCCCCCCCTTTTCTGACACAAACACTTACTAGCACTGTGAGGAAACAACAGAGGAACACCAGAGCCGTTTAAATGATATGGCCCAACACAAGAGTCAGGCAAAGTCAAGCAATTGACCAGAATCACACATACGTGATGGCCCATTCCGACACAGCGATCCAGACAAGGTAGCTCAAGAGGAGAAGAAAGGCGGCGAGACCGGAAAGGCTGACAAGGAGAGAAGCGACCTTGCCCTTTCCAGCCCAGGAAACCTCAGCAAAAAGAATCTTAAGACCGCGAACAATAGCCCAAGTGTGTTGCAGCAGATGTCAATGGTACACATAGCGTGTCGACGCTGATAAGGACAGAGGGAGATGCCTGCTACCATGGTACCGGCCTTGACTCCCGATACGAAGAAAGCCAAGTGGTTCATCACAGCCGGTGAGTCGAGGGGAGAACCGATAAAGAAATCGAACTGTATTGAAAAAAAGTAATAAACGGTTGAATGCGGAAAGGCATAAAGAACTGTTAATGTGAACGGGGAAAGCCAGCTGCAGATGTGCCAGACACCACATGGGTGCTCGCTCGAGAAACTCTGGCCGATTACCCGATTGTTGAAACTACTGTTACCAGAAGGCCTTCGGACAGGCGAGAAGAGTGTCAAAGTGGTCATACAAGGGTCTTGTAAAATCCTCTGTACAGTCGAAAGTCTTTGACCGGCAGATATGATATGGAATTTATAACACGCCTATACACAAAGTGTTTCAAGGCGCGACAAGGCAAAGGAGGGGGAACAGAGGGAAGACAGACACAATGATCTTACTAGGCCAGATGACATTGTGATCGTACAATTGCAGGGTAGGGGGGGAGAAGGCTAGTGCAGGGTGGAAGGGGAGGGGGCAGTGCAGTACATAGGATCTACTGAAATAAATAAACAGAATAAATAAAACAATAGGTATAATGTGTGGCAAGTGCAGGGTTAAGTGCAGATATCAAGTGTCGAGAGCTGGTGGGGCCTCTATGGATACAGAAAAATCCCCCAAGTGCAGGGGATGACCGGGGGGAAGTGCAGGTGTGCAGCTGGGGGAGGGGCCCTGGGCCTGAGAACAGAGGGTAGCCAGGTGACCAGTGCAGTTTCAGTCAGGAGTTCAGCAGGGGAGAGGAGGAGAGAAAGCAGAAGCAAAGAGAAAGGTCTTGGGGTGCTTCTGGAACCGGGAGGGAAGGAGGCTGTTCCAGAGGGAGGCCCCGCAGAAGAAAGATCTACCACCAACTTGTTGCTTGGAGAAGCGACTGACCCTGAGGGACTTGGAGGCGGATAAGTGAAGAGCTAGAGAGGGAAGATATTTGAAGGTATTGAGGCACCAGGCCACAGAAGGCCTTGTGGACAATGCAGAGGGTTTTGTACTTAATCCTATCAGCAACTGGGAGCCACTGCAGAGATTTCAGTCCTGGAGAGATACGATCCCTGGGCTTGAGGCCAAGGACAAGTCTCGCAGTCCTGTTCTGGATGAGTTGCAGAAGGCGGAGAGTAGAAGCAAGCAGATATAGAAAGAGGCTGTTGCACTAGTCCAGCCTAGACATAACCAGAGCTCTGGAGGCAGTGGGAGAAAGAAGAGGGCAAAGGGAAGCCAGCCAGAGAGCGAGAGGTAAGGAGGGAGCAGGTGTGCCGACAAGGAGAATCTCAGTCTTACTGGCATCAAGGCAGAGGTCATTGGCGGCACACCACTCCTGGATAGCGGACAGTCAGAGATGAGAGAATGAGAAGAGGTGGCAGAAGGGGGCCTGCAAATGAGCAGAGTGTCGTCCGCATAGCACTGAAAGTTGGGGCAGAGAGTGGCAATGTGGTGGGCAAGAAATGCCAGGTATTGGTTGAACAGCCAGAGAGAGAGAGGTTAGACCTGTGCGGAACACCACAGATAGAGCTAGAGGAGAGAGAGGACCCAAGTTGGACCTGGGAGGGTCAATCGGAGAGGAAAGAGGTCAGCCAAGCCAGGGAATCATCGATGATACCCAAGTTATCACAGAAACGGTTGAGCAGGATGGCATGGTTGACCGTGTCAAAGGCAGAAGAGGGATCAAGTAAGATGAGACACACAGAATATTGGAGCAAAGGTTTGAGAGCAGGTCTTCACAGATGTTCAGGAGAGCAGTTTCTGTGCTTCTGGTAGCTCTGAAGCCAGACTGGCGGTCATGGAGACAACCAACCAATTCAGTGTGAAGATTAAGCTAGGAGATGGCCAGCTTTTCCAGGAGATTGCCCAGGAAAGGAGTGATCCAGATTGGGTGGTAGTTAGCAGGGCAGGAGGGGTTGGCTGAGAGTTTCTTAAGAAGAGGGTGCACAAGGGAGTGCATCGGGGATGCGGGGGGGGGGAGTGGGAGACTCCAGTGGCGAAGGAGTGGTTGCAGAAGTCGGCCAGAGCAGGAGCCAGGGTGTCAATGTGGTCCTTGATGGTTTTAGGGGGACAGGGAAGAAGCTGCTTTGACAACACTTTCATCAATTTGACATGTCTAGAAACCTCATCTGGAACAGGGGAAAGGCAGAGAAGGAGCGAGGAGGGGTGGCCACAGAAGGGCCAGAGGAAGAGTGGGGAGTACAGGAGGCAGAGGAGAGGGAAAGAAGAGATGAAATGAGAAGCCAGGGCCGTGCAGAGGGCCTGGAAGGGGACAGGAGGGGTAGAAACTGCAGCAGGGTTGGCCATCTTGCAGACTTTAAAGAGTTTGTCCGAGTTGTTGGATGCCACAGAGACCTCAGGCTTAGATAGGGGCTCTCTTCTTGGTGTGGACAGAGAGCCAGTATTGCCTTTGGAGCAGGTGGAACGCCAGTTTGTCAGAGAATGTACAGGAAGCACGCCATTTCCTCTAAGCCACCCTGCACTTTCGTTTAAGGTTGACGAGGTCTGAGTCGTACCAGGAGTTGCACTTGCCTTTGGGCTTCAAGCGGATCCTGATGACAGGGGCAAGAACATCAAGATTATCAGATATAGCAGAGTGGAGCATAGAAAGAGCTGTGTCAGGGTGTGAGTCAGTCTAAGGGGCGTGAGGGGGTGTGGGGAGAAAGTGGCAGCGAAAAGCCTCAACTGACACACGCTTCATGGGTCATATAACCGAGAAGGTAGGTAGCAGTGCTGGAGTTGGCTTGGCCTGAGGGGTGGAGAGAGTGAGCTGGGAGTAAAGGAGAAAGTGATCACTGCAGGAGAGAGGAGTGGTGAGAGGGATAGAAAGGGGAAGGTCTGTAGAGATCATAACATTCAGAGTGTGCCCTGGTGAGTGAGTTGGGCCAGAAAGGAGGATAGAGAGTGAGAGAGAGTTGCAGAGGTTGCGGAAGAGTCCAGTGGTAGGACTGGAAGCATTCAGGTGGATGTTATAGTCTACAAGGAGGAGGAGTTGACTGATCAAGACCAAGAGGGAAGAGGAGAGGTCCGCCCACTCAGAGAGGAAGGAGGATATCTGACCAGGTGGCCGATAGATAGTAGCCATACTAAGGGAATGGCTAGGAGAGAGAGAGAGAGAGAAAGAGCCTGCAGACAAGGCATTCCAAAGAGTAGGCCTGCGTAGGAGTGACAGAGGCAGGAATCCACTTAGGGAAGATCAGGGCTACACCCCCTCCGGAACAAATGGACCTGGGCGCGGAGAGGATCTTGTAGCCGTCAGGGAGGAGAGTGTCAAAGCTTGTGACAGAGATGGCCGTGAACCATGTCTCGGTGAGACGGAGGACATCGAGGTCAAGTTCTTCAAGGAGGGGGCAGATGTCAGAGGAGTGTTTGACAGCTCAGCGAGATAGTGGCAATATAGAGAAGGTTGCCGCCCTTGAAAGACTTCCGGGGAGGGGAACAAATCGGGAGGTATGCCAATGCCATGCAGAGGTGTAGAAGAAGCCCGAGGGGGGGGGGGGTCAGAAGAGAAAGGAGGAGAGGGCAAGGTAGGCAAGGAGGGGACAGCAGTAGAAGTAAGGAAATAGTTGAGGTACGGGAAGCGTCTATCAAAGAGAAGATTGGCCTGAGGGCCTTGGACCAAGACGGTACCATTAAGGTAAACATTAATGATGACCTTAGAGGAGTGGAAGGAGGACAGGAGGGTCTCCAGCCGGTTGCCACCATTAATGGGAGAAGAGGAGAAAGGGCAGAGCACAGAGACCATATGAAGAGTCCATAGGTCTGGAGAGGGAACGACAAAGAGGATGTCAGTGAGGGTTTGCCTGGAGGAAACACTGGTATAGGTGTCAGCGATAGGGAGGCCTGGTTTGGAGACCAGGATGTTCTTTTTAAATGTCTTCCTACCATATTTAGTGAGGAGAGCAGGATAAACGATAGAGAAGCAGTTAGAAAATATAGGAGAGACAAAGAGCACCATAGAGTAAGTAGAGGGAGAGAGAGAGAAGAGGTAGGGAGGAGGGGTTGGGATGGAGAGAACACTAGGGAGGGGCACAAGCAGACGAGACAACGAGAGATGAGACAATAGTGGACAATTGAACAAAAACTACAAGAGCTCAGAGAATAGTAGAACAGTTTGCTAGATCAACACTTTGCTAAGAAGGCAAAACCACAGACAGCACTACTTTACAATATAGTTTAACACCAGAGACAGCACACATAGGTCTGAGAGTCCTGTATAGTGGGAGAAAGGCCTAGGTTTCACAATGCAATTTAAGTACAGCCAATAACCGTAGTGTTATCTCAGATTGGCACAGGCTAATAATCACAATATTATTTTAGTGTAGGTAAGGTTGCTATGTGGCAGGGTATTTACGGTAGAGTGATGGCTCTATTCCTAACCCAGGCCACTCCTACCTTACTAGTCACTGCTGGTTGACTGCTGGCCACTGGCTTCCCCTGCTGACACCTGCAGATACGATCTGTAGCCGCCTCTTTGGGAACCACCATTTGCCTTGTGGCCCTTCACAGGCAGAGGGCTGCCCTGGGATGGTCAGTAATGGCCAGATGGATGCACCAATCAGGGGAGGTGGGCGGGCTGGGATGCAGGAGGGAGTGGGATCAAGAAAGTGGCTGTAAGGGGTGGGAGGGAAGGGAGCACAACGGCGCTGAAAGCACTTGTTTCGCAGCAAAGCTATTACAAATTAGAGGCCCAGAGGACCACGGCTGCTCTCACCTACTTCACCTGATCATAATGCTCAGGGAAATGAATCCCACACCGTAAGAAAAGTGGAAAGAACTGTGTTTTGACAAGGGTGAACATGGCAGACTGTTGTCCACAGTGAACTGTTTTAAGAGACTAAGATTTGTGAATATCACAAAGGAAATTTGTGTGGAAAGCCGTGGTGAACCCAACATCAGGAAGAAAACATTCGAGAAGGGTCTGAACCCAGAGAATGGGGATCAAGGGTGAAAAAGCATCACCCAAAGTACCATTGCAAAGGGACTTTTTGTTGTTATTTTGAACACATCAGCTCCTCAAAGGCAAGAGATGTTTTACAGAGAAAGAGACTTGGCCATTGACGGTCCTGATGATTGAGAACAGAACTGTTGACTCATGCTGGTAAAGCTTGAGCGTGTGTTGTGCTCCAGAGTATCCCCTTTTCCAGTGCTCAAAACGTGGGGAAGGGAGACCACGATTACTGGATACTGACTTATTATTTATGAACACTTTTCTTTCTTGTGAGCCCTATCCCTCACTCTTTTGTATTTAGTATAAGGATTGGCAATAGGTTTTTCTTAGAATAGGCCCTTTTATTTGACAAGACGCTGCTAGGACTGCTTTATTTTGATTTGATGGTTACAACTTGCTCCACTTGTTTACCTGGTTTGCTGGGACAATTTCTATTGCATCTTTTAGCAGCAATGCTTTGACCTCTTACAGCAGGATGGGCTGTCCCTCCTGCATTGTTTGTCTTTGTCTTGGCATGTGCTTTGGTGGTATCCCTGCCATGCGTGGGTAAATTGAGAAATGCGACCTATTGGGGGGTATTCGAAGGTCAGCTTTGGAAGAGGGTACTAGGTCTCCCCGCCTGCACACCCAGCTAGAGTCTTAGATTTGAACTTGACTTAAAATCACTGGGATGCATGGCAAACTGGAGGTTAATATCCCTATATCGAGAGATTATTATTGGAAACAAGGCCACACTCTATGGTGACATTAGATGTCATATGTCAAACTCTAGGTCTGTAATCTTGTCATCATTATAGAATAAGGTGAGGTGACCCCTTTCTAAGGTTGACCTTCATAAAGACACCCTCATCTCCAATCCTTTGAAAATTAAGAAATTACAATCCATTGATTGGATAGAAACGATTGAAAAAGTGAGAATGTCTTCTCCTACAAACCAGGTTGCCTTTCCAGCCATTTCATGACATTTCCAGAGGGTTCGATACGCAATAATTTCTTAAGGATTTTTAGGCAGAATCCTGAGCTGTGCCCTTACGGACCACTACACACAATTAAGACTACAGGTGGTAATACAAGTTTTACCTTTGGTACAAGCCTGTACTACTATGTTAAAGTGGTAGCAGTAGCGGAGCAGCCAGGCTTATCTCAAGAGTATATGAGCAGTAGCAGAGATTATACAAAGGGACCACAATTACTGTGACTCAAGCAAACACTGACTTAAGGGTTCAGGTAGAAAAATATAAGTACATTTATTTTTAAACTATTTGTTATAAACACAACACTTGTGTTAATTCAAAACCACACGTAAAATATACTACAACCAACCAATTCACTTTGGTACACTTTAACTCAAGGTAAGTACCCTGTGTTTAAACGGACCGGTGTTGTGAAACAAAAGACGTTACCGGGAATACAGTTGCGATCACTTTTTAAAAAACAGGAGAGGCTCTTCAGATGGCTATCCGGACCACTACAGCAGTGTGCAGCGATTTCGACCAAGAAGAGGATCCTCTGGCTGTGGAAGAGGAGCTGGTTATCCCCACCAAGCTCAAAGGAAGAAGGCTCCGGACTGGATCTTCTCTGGTCGGCGAAGGGTAGATAGCTCAGGACTGCAGCAGGGCTTCACCGGGACGGGGTAGTTGCAGCAGCCGACTTCTTCTCCGCTTCTCTTCGGTTCTTTGTAGTTCCAGTGGCGACTCTCTGACTTCTAGCTCAAGAGACCTGCCTTTTATGCGAAAATCCCCCATTCACACAGCCTGGCTGTCAATCACGCAGAAGGGGGATTGTCCAGCCCGGACAACCACCTCAACCAATCATGGCAAAGGGCGACTTGGGTTTTCTAGGATACCCTGTGCAGGGGGTGACTACACCCCTCCCTCACATTCAGCCCACCTAGACACCCAGGCGCCTGGAGGAGGGCTTCTGAGCCGAAGCCTGCCAAAAGACGGTGAACAAAGGAGGCAAACCTGGATTGCCGCGCAAAGTAAAACACAAGAAGGACCTTAACAAAAAGAAATGGCGAATAAACCCGACAGGAGCCAAAAGAAAAAGTATTTGGTCAAGCGGGTTTAAGTTTGAGGCTAATATAATAGCCTAAAACAATTCCATATTTATATAGCCTAATCGCGGTAGAAAAGTTAGGGTAGATTCCACTGCCCAAATGTTAAAAGAGCGAAACAATGCTCTAGGAGGTACGGATACAAGGGACGAAGTAACCCTTTCCAGTACTCCATGGAAGATGGGGTGTACTGGATCTGTGGTAAATTGACTAAGTAAAGTTAATGGAAACTTTACCCTTTTCTGGGGGACTGTAGTCAGCCCAAGAAATGGAGTCGGTGGGAAGTCTAAAAGACAACCCTGTGTCACTGCACGGAAGGTGCTGTGTAACACACAAAAGAAGGGGGCTACTGAAGTGGTGACCTCCAGAGTCCACAATCACAAAACCAGGTAAAAGACACATGGCAAAACAGGGGTGAGAGTGGGGGGGAAAGCTCACACTCTTACCAAGTGGAAAAAATTAAACTCCAGAAGTCCAGCAAAGCTGCTGGGGGACTCAGTAGGTGAGGGAATTTAGCCATAAATGAGAATTCTCCCTAACACGGATAAGGCTAAACCTGGTACAATGTGTAGAAGTGCTGCAAAGGCGAAAGCAAGGAGAGCAAAACAGCTATGCACAGTCTGTATTAATCCAGCAAAACAAACACTCAGGCACTTGTTGATGGAATGTGAACGGACATGGAACTCACGTCTATTTCTCTTCAGGAGTTTTGAGCAACATGAAGAAGGCCTTATTGCGGAATTTATTTGGGACAGATTAACATCGGGCTCTAACGCTGCATTAACATCAGCAGTGGTACGTGTGTTGAAAATCTGTGAAATCTTTGCCTAAAACTTATTGTAGCCTCAATGACAAAAAGGGTTAGAGATCATAAGATAGGCTTTGGCAAGTGCATTGCTGGTAATTTGAGGGAAATTTAATTTTCAGTAAAAAGTTTGTCATGTTTGAATTGTTGTATTTAATGATATATAACGGGTTTGTATATGTTTTAATGATTTTGTAAAGACTTGTTGAGTCACAAATAAAAATAAATAAAAAAGAGAAATGCAACCTCCTAATGGAGAAGCATGGGAGGGGAACTGTAGCAGGTGGCCATTGCTTTGGTCGGTTGGAGCCTCCACAGAAGGAGGAGGATCTGCCTTTACTTCTGTACCTTCTCTGCCCCCTTTGAAAATTCTGTTGGAGGACAGTCCCTGCATAGAACACAAAAATGAATTTTGCCCGCCGTAATAGTAGTTGCAGGGCCGCTGGGAGTTTTGTCCTCTAGAACGGCATGTATTGAACCTGCCTCTCTGCACAAAGTGTTTGTTTGTGAGTTGTCCTAGCGATTTGAGGGTGTCATATTCCTCTTTAGCACTCTTCAGTGAGGCCTCGACCGCTTTACCAAATAATGCATTGGGGCCGATAGGCATATTCAGAAGGATGGCTTGGCTCTCTAGCTTGAAACCCGATTGACATAGCCATACATGGCGAATCCACCCTGCATTGTCTGCTACGTCTAGATTCCTTTTTTAGGATGCAATCTATTTGTTGTGAGATCTCATCCCACTTGTGGCAATTATAACTCGACCGTAGTGTTGTTTGCTATCCACACATGGTAAGCAGCTGAGGAAGGTACTTTCCTATCTAGGGTTAAATATTTTTCCTCTCCTTGTAAGGAGGGGCTTCAGCAGAGGCTAAAGGTGTGTCCGCTCTCTTCGTTGTGGTGGTCACTACGAAAGAGTCAGGTTTTAGCTGCCCTCTAATGTACAATGGGTCTGATGGGGCTAGTCTAAAAATGTTCCCAATGCAAGGGTTGACTGCCCTTGTCAGATTGGGGGGTAAGTAGAGAAGGCGGAATGCGCCTTTGGACAGATAGGAGTAGTGGAATGAAATGTGCTGAAGATCTATTATCCCTGAGGATGTCCTGTACAAAGTCTTTATCGACTTGGGCCTCCTAGGTATCGATTTTAAAGTGCTTTGCTGCCTTTAAAAGATGATCATTACACTGCAGGTGGTTGTCCAAAGAGGAAGTCAGCCACTGGGTCAGTATGGTCTGGGTATTGGATGATGTATACATCATCGTCGTCATAGCATTGATCTGTATTTTCCAGTTCCTTTTGATCTCCTTGGTCTGCTAATGAGCCACGGTCTAGGGAACCTTCAGTGTTAAAATAGTATAGGTCATCAGACACGTCCTGATAGGTAGAAGTACTGGGTTGTGTTAGGTCCAGGTGGGCTCTTTTGGCATCGGGCTGCTTTTTAGCAGCTTCGCCTTGAGGGAGCGCCTGGAGGTTGGTAAATTGCTCTGGGTGTTGATCTAAAAATAAAATTAACAAAACTAGACATCCTCCTCATAACCCTATCAAACTGTTCCGTGGTCCACTGGGAGCTTGTTAATAGTGTGGGAACAGGCAAAGGCTGTGGAGTGGGGGCTGTTTGTGGTGCAATGCCCCTGAAAGCGTGTCCTTAGAGGGCAGAGTATTCCTTATCCTTCGAACCCTGTGATTTTGAGGGTATGTGCATCAAAGATCTGGAGTTTTTCAATGTTTTTGCTTTGATTAGGGTGTTGAGACGTGTTTTTTAATGAGTACACTCATTTTTGAATTTTTTGCACAAGCCGTTGTCATTTCTTTCGATGCATGTTCGCCGGAACCTGAGGGCTTTCCTGATTTGCTCGCAGTGTTGGAAACAGACCTTGGCGTCTATTTCAGGGGCCTGTCATGTGGTGATTGGCCCAGAGGAAAGGGATTTTTCAGACCTTCCCTTCGACACTGCGTGTGGCTTATCTGTTGACCACGCAGTCGACTGTCGGCCGTATGGGGTGTTTAGTGTGGCGTGCAGTGACAGTGCTTGAGCCGCCAGGTGTCTACATAGCAGGACCGCCAGCCTGCGTGTTGGAATCGGGGGCGTGCATGCTAGGTATCTATCGAGTCCTGATCGCCCTCAGCGTCACTTAGGACGCTGATGCTGCCATCATTGGAGGCTCCCTCGACGTCCATTGTGGCCTTGGTCTGCATGGCGTGGTGTGCCCAGCGTTTAGTTTTCTGGTCCTTTAAAGTTTTTGGCCTAACCAGTCTACAGGACTTGCACTGTTTTTTGGAATTATCCCAAGGAAGGCAAAGGTTACACACTTGTTGTGAATCCTTCCAGGGAAACTTCCTTTTACAGGAAGGACGGAATTTAAATGGTGTGTTTTCCATAGTATGGAAAGATGGAAGCCTGGCGAAAGCAAGTTTTGGGGAATAGGCATTCTTTAAATGAAATGAATAATGACCCTCCCACTTACCCCCACTCTCCCTACTGTACAGGGCCGAGGCCTGTTGGGGCCTAGGTAGGCCATATACAAAGTTCGTTGAGATGAGTCGTCGACGAATGGTCTTGTCCTCGAAAGCCATTGCCAGTGATCTTGCGGTGTATGGTCATCGAAAGGACAGAAATAAAGTCTAACTTTAAACTTTGTATAAGCAATGGCATAAGCCAGAAGAAGGAACTCTGTGACTTGCGTCTGACTAGGATGCCAAAAAAAAAACAATCTGAGGGCGCTCGACGCGTGAAGGCCCATGGGTACAGCAGACGTCACACTAGGGATAGTATTACTGGCACGCCCTGTCGATGACCCTTTTCAAGTAATACTCAGCGGCTACCACTAGATGTCGGCCTATGCATAGCATGTGATCTAAGTGAATCCACAAGCCTCATAAATAAATATAAATATATATATATATATATATATATATATATATATATATATATATATATATATATATATATATATATATATAGGATACATTACTCACCGTAATCGTATTTCTGATGCTTGTATCTGCTTAGATTCACCTGCTGTGCATAGGCCGACATCTAGTGGAAGCTGCGGAATATTACAGTTTGTTTTTCGAAACTCGAAAATGGGCGTCGACACAGGGCGTGCCAGTAATACTATCCCTAGTGTGACATTCACTGTACCCAAGATCCCTCACGCGTCTAGGATCCTCAGATTGTTTTTTTCCGCCATACTGGTCGGAAGCATTTTGCGGAGTCCCCTGGCCTTAGCCATACTTTTGCTAAAATATTGATTAATTACATCCTTTCCCCATCCCAACGTCGAACTTCGACACTCAACGCCGGCTTGGAGAAGAAATCGACCGTCGGCTGCTGCACGACGGATTTGGGCCTCGGAAGGCCTCTGGCCTCGGCCCTGCAAGTAGGGAGAGTGGGGAGTTGCACATACTCTACACTCTTGGTATATAGGTACTTCTATGATCATTGCGTTAATGAACCAACGGAGGGCAGCGCTGACATTGCTTAATGAACCTGCAGCACAGTACAACTGGACTTCTTGAATGAGTTACCATGGTGCAGGATGTTAATACAATATGGATCCATAGTGTGATGTGTTTTTAATGTGGATCACTTAAGTTTCTCATCTTTGGATACTTTTTAATTGAAATTATATGAGGAAGTGTTGTATGGTTAGTATATTAATAGTACTTGTATGTTTTATGTCTAATATTATGTGCTTTGGTATATAAAGTATGTTTACTTTAACATGCCATATAAAACTAAAATAAATCTAAACAAACTAAATCACCCACCGTGAATGGGTTGCTACAGTCTTCCTTTGAATGGATGCACAACATGTAATTCTCACCTCACTGCGAGCAAAGCAATGCATGTTTCCAGCTCCGTATTCGATGAACTGAAATGCGGGAGTGTTGCTGCTATAATGCAGCAATTTTGCACTCGGGATGAACCCCTCTCTAACGGCTAAGGGCGAAAGGGATGTGGGTCAGAAGGGGGGAGGCGGTCCGTGTTTTCGACAGTACATAAAAAAATACTCCCATTGTTCTATTTTATGAACAAGTTGTTAGTTCATCGACAGTAATTAAATGCAAGCCTCAACCATGCTGTGCCTGCTGTTGAACAACTTTTGAGGTGCGAGTCTTCAGGCAGCAAAAATAGACTTGACCTTTTTAAGCAGGGTCGTGCTGGCATATCGGGCGATTCCCTAAGTGCAGGCCAAACGTGATAGTGTGGGGTATTTTTGGGTCAAAGTGGGACCGTTTTTTGCCAAATTTGGCCAATTTGATGAGTTATTTTACTGTGAAGTTGGTAGTTTTGAGCAGTTTTACTAACAACGATTCTTTTAAAAGCACAATTTGCAAAACGTTTTGACAACCACCCCCCCCCCAAACCTTGGAACTACTCAAAACAGTGTAAAAAAAAAGAATGACTGTCGTTTGCCACTGTGGGCCCCTTTTTGTTGTTGCCCGAAACAATTTAATGCTCCAAGTCAGCCCCTGATTTTAAGTGACACGGATTGAGACGGCTGGCTGTTTTAAACTACACCAGTGGGAGTTCGTTCCGTAATCAACATTCTCCTCATAGCGTCCCGACAGACCCTCCGCTCAGTCTGGGGGAAGTCGAGCAATGATCGGTGCTGTTTAGGTGACCCTGATGACTATTCATCATTGCATCGGTTGTGCCTTCACGAGAACATGCATATTACGATGAAACTTTGGGCTCTTTGCCATCCAAACTTTTAATTAAAAAAGAAATGGCCGTGCTGCCCTTCCCCCTTTAAGGGTAACTATTATATAGAGGACGACCATATAAAGCAAATATTAATGACGACTATTTACCTCAGTCACCACGATGGATAAACTAAATATTCACTATGTAACCACTCCAGTTGTTATTTTCAAGGCTGTCATCTGCTGACCAACACTGCCATCTACCGACTGACTTGCATATTCAGGCTGTGAAGAATTGACCCACTTTGATTCCAAACAAAAGTCGAAATTCCTAATTCGCCCATTGCACGTAACAAGGAGAAGACATTAAGACTCATCCTGAGCATCAATTGCTATGGCAATTCCAACAAGAGTACCAACATCAACCCCATACACGTGTTTCAGCCTTGTTGGACATCACCAGTGAGGTGCAGCTGAGCCTCTCTAAGCACAGTTGCTTTTGGTACTCTTGTTCAGAGAGGAATTGCCATAGCATTTCAGTGCTGGACTGCTCATGTGGGCGTGACAAAGACTGATATGCAAATGGATATTTCCCATCTGTGAAAGGTACAGTGAGCAAAAAGCGTGTGCTGCAAACTCATCTCAGAACAGGTTATCATGCCAGGTTCTTTCTGGAGAGGAGCGCCTGCTACCTTCTTTGCAACACAATTTGTGTAGGAGAGCAGTCAATGGGATTGATGCCCTTGGAGCTGCAACAGATAAAGCGCTTCCATTTACTAGATTAGCAATATCGGGTGTTAGGTGTCCTCGCCTCCCTAAGTATGTCCATGCATCTCTGAGGGAGTTGTAGGTGCCCGAACTCTATGACCTCAGGAGCCAGGCCGCTAAATTCAGGGTTTGAGGGCATGGGTGAAGTGTTTCTCCCTTGTCTTGAGATAACATGTTGTACAGACTAGGCAGTTTTCTTGAGGAGATAGGGACATCTCCATCAGACGTTGAATACTAACCATGGTTGGCGGGCCCACATGGGGACCACCAATATCATGGTGACTGGTTCCTGGTGCATCTTGTGCACAATCTTGTTGAGTAGGGGATTCTAGGGAAAAGCATAAACTAATCTCCCTGACCATGCAATTGAGAGACTTTTCCCATTGGATAGGTTCTGGGGGTACCCGGAGGTGTAATCTTGGCATTGAGCGTTCTCCAGAGATGCGAACAAGTCGATCTCTGGGAAGCCTCATAGCACGAAAACATCGGAGACGATGTCTCCTTGTAGTCACCATTTATACTCTACAGGCAGTGGGAAATCTCTGCTGAGCACGTCCGGTAGAAGATGGAGTTCCCCTGGAATGTGTTGAGACAACAGGAACATCCTGTGTTTGAGAGCCCATTTCCAAATGTTCTGGGACAGATTGGGTAGCCCTGGAGAGTATGTGCCCCCTTCCTTGTTCAGGTAGTACATGGCCGTGGTGTTATCTGTCAGGATCAGGACTGTCTTCCACTGTAACTGTGTCTGAAAGGCTTTGAGTGCTTTGAATACAGCTAATAGCTCCAACAGATTTATGTGGTTGGATGCTACTTCTGGGGACCACATGCCGTGCGCCGTCTGCTGAAGCAGGTGAGCCCCCACCCCGTGAAAGATGCGTCTGTCATGAGAGTGGCTTCTACTGCGGGGTTGGTGAAGGTTTTCCCTTTCAAGAGGTTTTCCCTCGACCACCACTGCAGAGAGAGAACGAGGGGCTGGCGAGACAACTACCGGATCTGCCCATTGTCCGCTGGCCTGACACCACTGGCTGTTGAGCCACTCTTGCATGGGACGCATGCGCAGATGCGCGTGAGGAACTAAGATAATGCAGGGCGCCATCATTCCTGTCGCATGGCCTTGCGTACCATCAACTCTCGACTGGCTACATACTGTGGGATCTGAAACAGCATGTTCTGAACCCTCTCGTTGGAGGGGAAGACGAGGCCGTCTTCTGTCTGAATAAGAGACCCTAGAAACTGTTTGACTTGACAGGGGTCTAAGCTGGATTGCTTTTCGTTGATGGAGAATCCCAGGCTGAATAAGAGGTCTATTGTCTTTTGACTGTTCAACAGGCATGTTCTGTAGGACTCCCCTGTTATGAGCCAGTCGTCGAGGTAAGGGTAACCCGGCACAGATTCTCTGCGCAGGTGCGCTGCTGCCACTGACAATACCTTCGTAAGGAACAAGTTACTTACCTGTAACTGTTGTTCTCCATCATGGGTCTGGCATGGATTCACATGCTCATGAATATTCCCCGTCGTCAGGCTGGGAATCCTCGGTAAAGAAAAAAATCAGATCAGTTTCGTTTCTGAAGTGTGTTTCTTAGTAGTAACCAATCACTGATCTCTGGGTCATACTGCCCCCAGCCAATGACTGCCCTCTCCCTAAGCCCCTCCCCTGGCAGCCATCCTCAGATTTGGTAGCACGTGAAGTGGCAGTATGACCAAGTGAAGAGCCGCAGAGGGGAAGGAGGGAGGGTTCGCATGTGAATCCATGCCAGACCCATGCTGGAGAACAACATTTACAGGTAAGTAACTTGTTCCTTCTCCAGCATGGGGTCCGGCATGGATTCACATGCTCATGAATATAAGAATACATAGCATTATACACATGCACAACCACGGGAGGTGGCAACAGGCTCAACATTAAGCAATACAACAACTCAACATTAAGCATCTCTTACCTCCTCACCAGGCTCACCTTAAGCGAACAGGTTGCGCAGCACTGCTTGGCCGACCCTGGACTCCTCCCTGAAGTCCCGATCGACGCAGTAGAATCTTGTGAAGGTGTGCGTCGACCTCCATGTAGCAGCCCTGCAGATGTCCAGCAGGGGCACACCAGACAGGAACGCCGTGGTAGCAGCGATCGCTCTGGTCGAATGGGCTCTCGGACGGCCGGGCAGCGGTCGGTTTGCCAACCGGTGACAGTGCATGATGCAGCCGGAGAGCCATCTGGAAATGGAAGCCTTCGAGAGAGCCTTCCCCTGATTCACAGGTCCAAAGTTCACAAACAGCTGTGATGTCTTCCGAAAACTCTTTGTGCGGTCCACGTAGAACTTCAGCGCTCTAGCTACATCCAGCAAGTGCAAAGTCCTCTCGGCTGGTGACGAAGGCGACGGGAAGAAAACTGGCAACACCAAGGGCTCGTTGAGGTTGAAGTCCGACGGCACCTTGGGCTTAAAGCAGGGGTGCGTCCTCAGCACCACCCTCGTGTCGTGAAAAGTAAAGTATGGAGGCTTGCAAGATAGGGCCTAGATCTCTCCAACTCGTCGTGCGGAGGTGATGGCCACAAGAAATGCTGTTTTCCAAGACAGGAACTTCAACGGCGCCAAATGCATAGGCTCGAATGGGGCACCCATGAGCCTGGTCAGCACCACGTTGAGCTCCCACGCCGGGGCAGGTGCCCTCACCGGCGGGAACGATCGGAATAGTCCCTTCATGAATTCCTTCACCAGACGATGAGACCACAAGGACGCCCGTCCTGTAGTTCTGGTGTATCGGGAAATGGCAGCCAGGTGTATCTTGATGGAGGGGTGAGCCAGTCCTGCTTTGGCCAGCAACAGTAGGTACGGCAATACTTGAGGGGCCGTAATCCGCAGAGGGTTAATCTTCTGTGCACGGCACCAGACAGAGAACCTCTTCCACTTATGTCCATAAGGATCCTGTCTTCGAAGCTGCCCGCCGCTTGAATACAGCGGGTGTCGAGGAACTCTTGTAGCGGACGCATCCGAAGTCTGCAAAGGGGCACAAGGTAGATGCATGAGGACATCATCCCGAGGAGGGACTTGATGGACCTCACTCTGGCCACATCCGTGGCCAACAGGCGCTGCACCTTGCCCAAAATGGCCTTCGTACTTTCTTCCGACGGAGATGCCAATCGCTTCACTGTATCGAGCTTCGCTCCCAGAAACAGTGCCACCTGCGATGGAACCAGATGGGATTTGGGGTAGTTGATGGCGAATCCCAGCTCCTTGAGCAGGCGGACGGTCCTCGCTGTGTGTTCGATGGCGAGTTCTCTTGACCTTGTACGGATTAGCCAGTCGTCCAGGTAGGGGTAGACGTGGATCCCTTGCAGGCGCAGCCGCGCCGCCACAGGTGCGAGGCACTTGGTGAACACCCTGGGTGCCGACTTTAATCCGATCGGCAGGGCTCTGAATTGGTAGTGACGCCCCTGGACTACGAATCTGAGGAACTTTGTGTCCTTTTAGAATGGGGATGTGGAAGTAAGCATCCTCCAGGTCCAGTGACGATAGGAAGTCGCCCTCCTCCAGCTGTCCCAGCACGTGCTGGAGGGTGACCATCCTGAATTACTGTGCCTCGATATACTTGTTCAACCGACGCAGGTCCAGGATGGGGCCCCAACCGCCTGTCTTCTTTCTGACGAGGAAGTATCTTGAGTATACTCTGGAGCCCCAGAGCTACTTGGGGATGAGCTTGATGGCACCCTTCTTGAGCATCGCTCTTACCTCCAACAGCAGTTGAGGGACATGATTCTCCTTCCTGGCCACAGGAGGAATGCAAGGACACTTCTTTTGAAATTCCAGCGAGAGTCCGCGGGCCAGGGTGTCCAGCACCCAACGGTCGGTGGAGATGGACTCCCACACGCTGACGAACTTCGTCAGCCAGCCTCCCACCGGGGTGCTTCGGTGGGGGCCCGACGCTATGGCCGGTTCAGTCCTGCTTGGAAGAGGCCTTGCCGCCTTGGCTGCCTTGCTGACGGCGGCGAGACCCTCTTTGCTTGCCGCGGCCTCTGTAGGCCTCCTGGGACGAGGAGCGGCCCGCCTGGCAGTAAGTAGAGAAGCCGCCGCTGGATCCCTTGGAGGCTCCCTGTCTGCCTCCAGAGCTCCGAAACGGCTGCCGTTGCTGAAAGGCTCCTAGGGCTCGGGCTGTTTCCGTGTCTGTCTTGCTGGCCTGGAGGGACTCATCCACCGTCTTTCCAAACAGGTTGTTGCCGTCGAACGGCATGTCCAACACTCTGGTCTGGACGTCCTGGCGAAAGTCTGTTGCCTTGAGCCATCCTCGTCGTCGGAGGCAAACCACGTTGCCCAGTTGGCGAAATCCGGTATCGGCAATGTCCGTTGCCACCGTTATGGCGTGATCTGACGCCACCTCTCCTTCCTGCAGAATCTGTAGGGCCTCCACCCTCTTGTTGTCCGGCAGGAAGTCTAGCAGAGGAGCTATCTTGAACCAAAGCTCCCTGTCATAACGGGCCACAATCGCTAAGGCATTGGCCGCCTTAATCGTCGTCGCCGCCGACGAGATGACTCGTCGTCCCATGGAGTCCAACTTCTTGCCCTCGCTGTCCGAAGGGGAAGTGGAAGTTGAAGCCGCCGCACCCGCTGCTTTCTTCTTGGCCGCTGCCGAGACGACAGAGTCCGGCGTGGGCTGGGCCCTGAGGCACAAGGGGGCGGCATCGGGGACCCGGTACTTCTTCTCGTACCTGTCCCTCTTGGCGAGTGTCGTGGAAGGGTTCTTGCGGACAGCCAGCCCTTCGTCCCAGATGTCGTCGAGCAACGGAACCGCGAGGACCGTCTTTCTCTTGGCCTCTCTTCATTGGTAAAGAAAACCTTCTTTTTTCTGTTCCTCAGGGCAGAGCTGTTAGAGCTCAGCTACCCTGCTATCATGGCATGAAAAGAGCCAATTTCGTCGGACGGAGAGGCCCGAGGGGGGGTGATGACGGAATGTCCGTTGTGTCATCGCTGCCGCCGTTGTCGTCCGTCCCCGTCGCCGTATCCGTCGCCGTATCCTCCCGGGGGTCCGGTGAGGGGGATGAGGGGTCCACAGGCCTCGCGGGCACGAAGGGTGGAGCGGGGTGGACTCTCCTCCGCTTGTTCGGAGGGCTTCCCGACGGGCCTGGTTCTGGATCTTCCATCGGGGTCCGTGGTAACCTCGTCCTTATCTCAGTACATAAGGATTGGATCGCCAACAAAATGGCTGCCGAGCTATCCTGGGGCTTAAGGCCTTTGACGGTCTCCACCGGATCCTCCTCGGACGCTGAATCCGAGTCCGTAATGGCCACCGCCCCCCCCCCTCTTTTTCCGCCGGGGTCTTCACGGGGGTCTTCATGATGGTCTGGAAAGAGGATTCCCTCTGCGGCGGCAGGGAAACTCTGGGCCCCGAGGCCGCCTCCACTGGTGTAGCCTCTGCCGGCTTTGCCAGGGCCGCTGCGACAACCTCGATAGAGGCCTTTGCCGAGTGGATCAAGGCCCTCACCACCTTAGGTGCATCCTGGGCCTTTGCTTTGGGGAGAGGGTCATCGCCTCGCTCCCCCTCGGCTCCCTTCGAGATCGACCGGGGCCTCTCCAGAAGCTCTTGGGCTTCCTCTTCCCCGAACCAGAGCGCTGGCTCGTGGTTGATCGTGCCGGGGAAGTCGCGCCCTGCCTGGCAGCCGAGGAGCCCGACCTTTCAGCGCTCCAGGTGCCAGCGGACTCGCGGTGCTTGGCCTTCTGTTGGGCCCCCGTCGCCGGGGCGCCCTCAGAGGACTTAGAAGACGGCTCAGACTTTTTCTTCGCCTTCTCACCTGCTGTGCCCTTCTCCAGCCAGGCGGCGAGGCGGGAACGACGATCTTGCTTGGTCCATTCCGACAGGTTCTTGCAGAACGCACAGTCCTTCTCCACGTGCGTCCTGTCCTCATGAAGGCAGTAGAGACATCTCGAATGCTCATCCTCCTTGAAAACAGTTTGCAGGCCGCATCCTGGGCAGCGCCTGAACAGCTTGGATCCGGGCGTCGAGCTACCCTTGTCCTGGGCCATGTCCGTTGAGGTAGGCCACAGATCTTCCGGAATCTTCCAAGAAGCATAACTCGACGAAAACTTCACCCTTGAGGGGCGTAGAAGAATTCCGAAACGGGTCCCCGTTATCGGAAGTAGAAACGGTGGAGCTTGAGGCTCGATTAGCCGAATAAAAAATGAGAAAATTCTCCTGAAAAAGCGTGAAAACGCAGTAAAAGCTCGAGAGCTAAAACACGAGGACTCCCAACACTTGAACGTGCAGTAGAAATCTGAGGATGGCTGCCAGGAGAGGGGCTTAGGGAGAGGGCAGTCATTGGCTGGGGGCAGTATGACGCAGAGATCAGTGATTGGTTACTACTAAGAAAGACAGATCAGAAACGAAACTGATACTGATTTTTTCTTTACCGAGGATTCCCAGCCTGACGATGGGGAATATTCATGAGCATGTGAATCCATGCCAGACCTCATGCTGGAGAAACACCCTTGGCGCCGAAGGTGAGTACTTTGAACTGATAGTGCTCGTCTTCTATCATGAACCTCAGGTATTTGCTGTGCGCCGGCAACATTGAAATATGAAAGTATGCATTTTTCATGTTCAATGTTGCCACGTAATCCCCCTGTTTCAGCGGGCCCGAATGAGCCAGTCATTGAGGTATATCCCATAGACATAGGTGGGCTGCCAGTGATGCCAGGCATTTTGTGAACACACTGTGGGCCTACTTCAATCCGAAAGGCAGAGGCTTGAACTGCTAGTGCTGACCCTGCACTACAAAGACAAAACATATGTTTCTTGTGAATTGGGACTTGGAAATCGGCGTCCTCCAGGTCCAGCGACATCAAGAAGTCTCCTTCCTCCAGCTGGCCGAGTACATGCTGCAACGTGACCATCCTGAACTTTTGGGACTTAAAGTACTTGTTGAGACGTCATAGGTCTAGGATGGGCCTCCAGCTCCCAGTCTTCTTTCAGACCAGAAAGTATGTGGAATAGACTCCGGAGTCGTTGGGGAACTAGCTCTATCGCCCCTATTCGCAGTATGGCTGGCACCTCTTCCTGGAGCTGAGGAATGTGCTGCTCTTGATGGGACACAAGAGTGATCCGTGGACACCTGCTTTGAAACTCCAGAGTGTGTCCTCTAGCGCGAGCGTCCAGCACCCATCTGTCGGTGGTGATCTTCTTTCACTCGCTGATGAACCTGGTCATCCGGCCACCCACCAGGGTGCACGTGTGGGGGCTCGACACCCCAGCCGGTTCGGGCCTGTTTCCGAGCCGGCGTCCTGCCCTGCGGGCGACAGTGACGCTGTCCTCTGCTACGTAGGCCTGAGAACGGCCTCTATAGGCTTCCTGGCTTGGGGATCTGGAAGGTTGGCGGTACGAAGAGGAGAAACCTTTGGACGGACTGCTCGACTTTCCCCTGGAGGAGCAAAAAGAAGAGCACTGCTGTTGGAGTGTCCAAGGAACGGGCCTTCTCCGTATTTGCCTTGATGGCCTGCAGGGGACTCGTTGATAACCTTCCCAAACAAGTTCTCTCAGTCGAAGGACATACCCAACACCTTCACCTGAACTTCCTGCCGGAAATTCGTGGCCATCAGTCAACCATGTCGACAATGGAAGAGACTGTTCCACGTCTGCCGGAACCCCGTGTCGCTGATGTCCAACGCCACAGTAATGACTTGTTCAGAAGCAACTTCCCTCTCCTGGAAAAGAACGATTGCCTCCATCCTCTTATCCATAATAGGCCCCAGCTTGTACCACAGCTCCCTGCCGTACCTGGCCAGTCTCGCTAATGCATTGGCCACCTTGATAGTGGACGCTGCAGTGTAAATCACCTTCCTTCCCATTCGTCCAACTTCTTCCCCTTGCTGTCTGGAGGGACCGAAGATGACGAGGAATTTGTTAGTCGACCACTTCCTCGTGGCTGCAGAGAACACCGAATCTGGTGATGGTTGTGACCTCAGGCACTTGGGTGCGGAGTCCAGCACCCAATCATTCTTCTCCACTGTATCTCGTTTAGCTGGAGCCATGCAAGAGTTCTTCATGAGGGCCAGGCCCTCTTCCCCCACATCGTCTAGAAGGGGAAGCACCATGATTGTCTTCCTCCTGGTTTGAGCCTCTGGAACAAGAAACCCCCTTTCTTTCCTGGTTTCTTTGGGCACAAGCTGAAAAAGCTTGGAGGCTCTGGCGATCATGGAGTGGAACAAACCCACCTCATCCAGAGGGGCCGATCTAGGCAAATGTGGAGAGCCGCTGACCGCTGCGACGATATCGTCATCATCAGCCATAGTCATGGCCATATCCATACCCGTGTCTGGGTCTACTGGAGAAGATGGGAACCAGACGCGGGTGTGGAGGCTCAAATGGGGGTGTCGGATGACGCTTCCTCCTCTTAGTTGGAGGCTGAACGTGGGTCTGGGGGAACCACTGGAATTGGTTTTGGTGGCATCCTTTTCTGGATCTCTGACACCAAGGTATGAAGGGTCAACAGAATGTCCAGAGACACTTCCCTCGGTTGTGCTGGTGGAATCGGAAAACTAGGCCCTGTGCCATCGTCGCCCCCATCGCCCTCTTCTTCCACGTCCTCCTGGACCATATGCAAGACTCCTGGTCCTCGTCCAACAGACCTCCATGGCTGGAGCCACAACCTGGGAGGGCTGTTTCAGGGTCTCCTTGCACCTCTCTTCTCCACCCCACCCTTGTGGGGCTGGAACCGGAATCTGAGACGGTTTCCCTCCTTCTGCCGTGCCCACAGACTTTGCCAAAGTCACTGCGGCGGTCTTGGGCTTAGGTGGCAAGGATACTTTCTGTGATATGAGGGCTCCCTTCACAGGGTCAGCTCCTTTAGCCGTCGAGAGAGCAGCTTCCACCAGCTCTATCGTCGACAAAGTCTTAGCCTGTGCCAAATGGGACTGCTTGGGCAGTTCGGCCACCTTCTCAGTCTGCGGCTTCTCAGACTTCTCCCGCAGTTTCGCTGTGGTAGATTATTTCTTCTCTGAGGAGGAGCTCGATTGCCGACTGGCAATAGAGGCAGAGGGTGATGTCGATAGCACCCTATCCACTTTGGGATCTGCTTCCCCGTGGACTCCGGTGGGCTCGGACTTGTGGTTCTTGACCTTGTCTTGGGCCCCCACGGATGAGGTGCCCTCAAAGGACTTCGAAGACCGCTCCTCGGACCGGCAGATCCTGGGTGAGGCCTGACCCTACTGAGAGCAGAGGCCTTGGTGTTAAGCCACGCCGCCGGTCTACTGTGCCTGTTCGACCACTTCTGGGAGAAGCCGAGGCATATCTCGCAGTATGCATCCTTATGGTCCGGATGCAGGCAGTAGGGGCATTGTAGGTGCTTGCCTTCCACAAACACATTCCGTAGCCCGCACTTGGCGCAGGACTTGAAGAGGGACCTTCGCTCCTCCTCCTCCGTCAAGGTCGGAGGGCGCGAAGTAGACCCGATAGCCTTCTGGAAACTTCGACAATCTTCGCCTTGAGGGGCACTGAAATTCACCAACAACGGGTCCCCACTGTCAGCAGATGGAGAAAAGAGCACACAGGCTTTTTTGGAAAAAAAGGTCATCTTTTTCCATTGAAAACACGAAAATGTAGAAGTAGCTCGCAGAGCAAACTCGAGGACTCCAACTCTGAAGCGTACTGTAATAATCTGAAGATGCATGCCAGAGGAGGGGCTTAGGGAGAGGGCTGTCATTGGATGCAGCAGTATGACCCAGAGAACAGTGATTGGTGTAAAGGAGAAATACAGTTTGTAAGTGAAAGTGAAATGGTTTTTCTTTTACTGAGGATTCCCAGCCTGACGACAAGGAATATTCATGAGCATGTGATTTCATGAGCATGTGATTCCATGCCAGACCCCATGCTGGAGAACGGTTTTTATATCAATGGTATGAGCTTTATTCCTGTAAAAGGGTGGTAATTGCGGGCGATTTTAATGCTCACTGTCTCACACAAGTTGCCAAGTCTCCCCAGTATCTGATCCATCGACTAAACTGCAAGGAATGAAATGGGGGGGGGGTGATTAAGGATGGGGACAATTTTTAGATATGCATAGCCTAATACCGCTGAATAGTACGCTTCGGGAGGGCATTACCGCAGGCCTTATGTGGACTAACAGCAAAGCCTCTTCCTGCATTGACTATGTCTATATCGACTCTTCACAATGGTCTTGTTGCAGCACTCCAACTATTCTCCATACTGCATTAAGTGACCATACAATCTTAACTTGGATGCAGTCTTTGCCCGCTCCTCTGAAAATTAAAATGTAATGAGCACTGCAATCAATTTACAAGGAAATCGGATCATATGGTCAGATTACAATGTAAAAAAAAATAAACCAATTTATCCTCACAGATTATCTGACTGTGGAGAATTGTTTTAATTCTAACAACTGGGATATGCGATCTACCATGTAGATGTTATCGGGTGGCTGCACCTAACATTAACACCAGGCTAACGATTGTAACATGAGTCTTTTTGATATTGTAGTTCACCAAGGTAAAAAGATACATCGTAAAGCAAGAGCAGCAGTTAAGAAAAATAATGTTCTAACATGTAGAGTGCGAACTGCACAACTGACCTCTTTTGCAAACCAATAAGAATTGGCTAAGGCAGCAGAGTCATTCTATGCACAATGCTAACTGGACATTTCTGTTTAGATTACTGAGGGGTAATGATAGGTTTTGGGCTTCTCATAGGAAATATCTGTAGAGGAGAAGGTAGACTCTTTCTCATTAGTTCCCGCCCCCTCACCGCTGTCATATTGGAACAGCAGAGCAGTAAGACCCCACGTATTTTTCCAATACTGCATGAAATGTATGAGAGATGCTATGCACTCAGACAGCCAAACAGAATGTACCCTGGCACTGAAAGTGTGGAAGAATGCCACATAGAAGGATGTCAGCACGCACCTATAGACATCATGGGATGTTAGGTGAAATCTGACGAGGGCAAAGTGATGTCATAAAGAGGATATATGAACCTATGCTGAAACGATATGAAAATACTTAAGAGTGACAATGTAACTGAAGTAAGTAATCATGAATACAAAGAAGATTAAGTTACTTACTGACCAGTAACTGTAGCTACACAGAAACGCGGGGTAGAAAGGAAACACAGTAAAGATTGCTATAAAGGTATATAGAACGTGGCTAGGATGGCCTTGATAGGAAAATGGACGCTAGCTTAAGTCGAATTCAACAAAGCTAACTCAGAGACAAACCAAGGATGCAGAATCAGGAGATGCAGAACAATAGCTCTGTGTGCAGAACCAACAATGAGTTAAAGTTGGCCCAGAATTAAGGATGCCATTTTAAGGTTTAAGCACAGAGCACAAGGGGAGTTAAATGGAGAAGCTCTGAATGCGGTACATTCCTTATAGATTGACGAAGAAGAAACCATCTGTAAGAGTCAACTGATGCTCAATTAAAAAGGTACAGAGTTCATATGAGATAGAGTGAGCATGTCTCTAGAGGCCAAGAGGAGCAACAGCACCGAGGATAATGAAATCAATTAGCAGTAAATAAGAGGCTGAACTGGACAAATTTGTGGTCTGCTAATATGTGATTTCAAAGAAGAGAAAAAGGGATATTCATAAGAGCCTCAGACGAAGATAGTGGTGTGCTCACACTCCCTTGAACGTTCCATGCCAGTGAGCAGCCAGCAAGGTCAACTACAAAAGGAAGACTGACTTATGACCTACCGATGAGAGGTGATGGACTTATTGGGAAAACGGGGAGTAGTCTGACGGGAATCAAACACCTAAGTTTCGTTTCACTGACGTGCTGCTAAAAAGCCAAAATTCCAAGGTTGGGATAGCATGCCAACCAATCAGTGGGTTTGAGGGACAACCTAACATACAATGTTGCACTGAGCAATCCACTGATAGTTTGTCCGTTATAATCAGTATTATATGTGTTTAGAGATAGTTCAAGGCTTGGCCTACAGATAAGGGTTAGCAATGATGCACTAATCCTTATGTTAATGTTAAAAGACATTTGTACCGCGCACTATCACCACCGAAGTGCTGCTCTGGCGGCTCTGAAAAGGGGAGGAGAGAGGGTGGGTTAGTGGGAATAAGCTGGAAAAGTGCAAGAGAGCAGTGATGTGCTGTTGGCAGCCTCAGCCCGGTGGGTCCGTTGACTAGACTTAGGGTGTTTTACGGTCCGTAGTCGTCGTGTGATGTTTTGCAAGTCTATGTGTGGCTTGTTTTGTTGTTGCATTGTTGTGAAGTTTGTGTGGATTGCTGCGTTTTAGGCTTGTAGTTGTCTTTGGTTAGAGTTTGAGAGGTGTATGCAGAGGGATGGAATTGTTAGTTGGTTGGTTAGTTAGTTGGCATTGCTGTCCTTGCAATTATGGGATTCCATCTAGGTGCGGTACATGCTGACATTCACATTTCTATCCAGGTGCAACACGAGCTAAAGTTCAGAATTCTAAGTCTGGTGCATGTTAAGAATAACATTTCTATCTAGAGGCGACGCAAGCTAAAGTTAAGAATCCTGAGTGAAGCACATGCTAACAGTCACATTTCTATCTAGATGTGACGCAAGCTAAAGTTCAGACTCCTGAGTGTGACACATGCTAACACTCACATTTCTATCTAGATGTGACGCAAGCTAAAGTTCAGAATCCTGAGTGTGGCACATGCTAACAGTCACATTTCTATCTAGATGTGACGCAAGCTAAAGTTCAGAATCCTGAGTGTGACACATGCTAACAGTCACATTTCTATCTAGATGCGGTGCAAGCTAAAGTTCAGAATCCTGAGTGGGGCACTTGCTAACAGTCACATTTCTATCTAGATGCGACGCAAGCTTAAGTTTTATAAAGCTTATATGTTTTATAAGTAGATATGTTCCCTTAACCAATCCCTTCCCTCGAAATTGTTTTGTATTTTGCCACAACACATGACATCATATATGACGCACATTGGGGTATAAGACCTTTGAATAATCAAGGTTAGAGGTGAGTGTGCTTGCATCAGTCCGATGCCAGTAAGTTCTCCCTGCTTTATTAAATGAGAAATAAGTAGTACTTTGCCATATTCCTCGAGTCTGCCCAATTATGTCGTTTAAGATCATTATTTGTAATTCATCGAGCACAAAAGACGCTTCAAGGTGCGAGAGCACATTTCTTGCGGGTAACGCTCCCTTGGAGCTTAACTCCATTTCTGAGGGTACTTGGGCTTCTGCAATAGCTGAACTCTATTCTGATGGAAGTTTGGTAGTGCCAGCGGGGGAACCTTTATTTATGACGAGGAAAAGATAATTGGATTTTAATTTGATGATATACTTGAAATTATCAAACGACTGAAGCCCTACAGGGCTCCAGGTTTAGGAGGGAAAGGCTCAGAATTTAAACAAAGATGAAAACTGATCCCACTGGTCAACAAGAGTGTGAGACTCAGGTGAGACGCTTTGGACTGAATCTAGTGTGTGTCAGTATTGTAAATGCGCAAAATACATACAAGCTAAAAAGGGGGATTTGAATTTGATACTGCATAACATATCATCATTTTGCGCCACATAGTTATGGACTGACTGCAATGAAGCATAAAAACTACCAAATATTAACCCTAACCCAGAACCATTAACATATCCCTGTACTAATATTCAGGGCAGATCAGTCCATGACCTTTGGGTGTGAACTTTTTATGCAAGTTTGATAAACTGAATGTGAAGACAAACACAGGCTATGCAAGAAAAATAAACATAAAGAATTGCTTTTGTTTTGCAGGGAATACGTGACAAATAAGATGTGGAATGTAGCCCCCCATTTTTCATTTTCACAACAGGAACACAGCAGAGTAACATAACCCTTTTAATCAGTTTCCTGGCTTTCTAAAAACCAGGCTAATCACATGTTTTATAGGTTCTATGTGATAGTACCGCATTAAAAAACTGAACACAAAAAAAATCAATTTTTGTGGGCCGTTTTTGTACTGGATTTTAAATGCAGCAATATGACATCCCCCTCACCCCCCCTTTCCCCACCCTATCACGCCGGTTTTTAGGTTTAACAGGTGGTTTCACCCCCGGACCCCTTTTTCCCCACCGACCCCCGCTTCCAGCACACAACACACCAAATCCACAGACATACCCTCAGAAACACAGACACTCACCTGACAGCCTGTCAGCCCGTGCACGCACTCATGTGCGGCAGGGGCTGACAGCTCGATTAAGAATGACCGCTCTGCGCGGTCACAGAGCGGTCATTCTAAATCAATCTTTTTTTCCGGTCCAGTTATGTTTCACTTATGACCGTTTTATAGAAACTAGAGTGAGTTGGTTTGCAAAAAGGGAGGAGGTTCTGATGGACACATGACGTCACTTTTAGAGGCCGTATTTTGTTACATTTTATTTAGGAAAACATACATTCATGGGAGGTTACTGAGAGAGGGTTTAAAAAGAGCCGCCAGTCGGAAAGCTTGCCCTCTCGAGCAATCGCTGTCCCTGCGGAGAAGTGTGCGGCACTCACAGGCAGGCAGACTTGGCAGAGATACTTCTTTGATGAGTGGGAAGAAAACCAGATAGAGTTTCTCCTGTCCGGGCAGCTGATTGGGAGTACCGTTTTGCAGTCTGAGGGGACACAGAATCAAGCATTATTTTGGGGCGAGTGCTGGTAAAATTGAGATGCGTGTTGATTTCCATTACGAATGCATTCTGTAGACAGTTGCAGCAAGGAAAGATATGGTCACATTTATAAACGTGGGAGCTTTCTTTAAAATGCGAAAATAAGATACCGTGAGGCAAGTTCTTTTGATAACGTTTTAAATTGCAACACTAAAAGAAGGAAGTGTGAAGCCTATTATGAAAAAGGGGCCTGTTACTATGGGGGAACATTGCTAATGAAATGTGTGGTTTTGTTTTATTCTCATGTTGAATCACAAGGGATGTTGTGTAAAATTACTCTGTGCATTGCATATGTTGTACATCTTTACAAGTTCTTATTTCTTATAAAGTGTAAAAAGAGAAATAAGTTAACCTCAGTCTCATTATTATGTGATCTTGTTCATCGCGTTCGTATTGAGATTGATGTAAAGCAAGTGGTAAACTCATTTTACCATAGACGATAAACTCATTACCGCTTGTGGTAAAACGCATAACAGAGTTGGCTACTGTGCATTGAGTCCATATAAGAGGCTAGTTACATAGATGAAAGTATTCAGATGACCTGTTCTGGTTTACCGCCTAAGTGGTATTGTAAATAAAATACCAAAGGAAGATGAAATTATGAGTTAGAGTGTACCAGGTCCAGCTGTGGCTTACTGGCTATGGTCCGGTATAAGAACAATATCAGGCAGTCCTGTGCATTTAGGGCTCACCGCAAAACAAAGAATACCACAACAAGCTCACCAAAACTATTGCAAAATACCTCTAACAAGGTCCCAACTCTAGCAAATGTTATTAAGGCCAACCTGATGTTTTAGCCAGGTATATTGCACCAACTATACCTTTGGATCAAGAATGGTGGCAGGGTACATGCAAGTTGTAGGGAGTCCATTCTTGTCCCTTGTTTAAAAAGGGAGACAGAGCACACCCCTCCGAATACAGGTTATTAGCAATGTTGGACTCGAGTTCCAAAAAATGTTCTGCAGTCATCTTAAAAAAATGTAATCGATGGGTTGTAGAGAAGGGCCTCGAAGAAATTTCAGACGGGATTCTGAAGGGTCCACAGCCCATCTCACAATATTTAAGGCCGTAACTGTACCTCCGTTTTATTGACTATACTAAGACGTTCGCTTCGGTATCACGGCCATTGGTGGGGTCCAAGCTGAAGCGATGGGGAATTGAGCCTCCTCTTCTTTATCTAGTAAAAGTTTTACATACTGACACCACAGTAGTTATTCGCTTAAATCAGAAGGGGGGCACGAGTCCATCCATGAGTCCCCAGGGGTCTTAAGCAGGGGTGCGTACTTGCAATCTATATATCTCCGACACAGCCGTGGCAATATCGTCAGTGCAAAATTCCACCCCCCCTCAATTGGTGGGGAACACACGCCTTGGTTGGCTTACGCCGATGATATTGTGTTGCTGAACTTTGCACTAATTGGCTTACAGCATTCTATCGACACACTCGTCATCTATTCAGCCACCAACCACATGAAAATGTATATTATTAAAACAAAGATATTGGGGATTGGGGCAGGGCTACCTGTATATTGACTTATAAATGGCACTTGGCCCACTCTCCTATTGAGGTGGTAAACAGTTATACATACCTGAGTGTACGAATCAAATCTCGACCTGCATTATCATATTATGCAACATAATTACCAGTAAAGCCCTGAAAAAGTGGCTTACAATAAAGAGGTTTGTGGCCAAGATGGGTGGATCCAATGTACAGGGCCTACTGGCCATATATCTCTCGGGTGTAATTCCCGGGGTTCTTTGTGGTCTTGAGGCATTGTCCAGCCGACATGTAGCGTGGTACCTATTGAGGCGCTGAGATGCGAGTTGTGACTTCCTTCCCTCCGATCCTTGTGGCTTGCACAAGCTGGAGAGTTTATTTATGGATACCAGTAGTCTGAGTCCGATAGCCCAACATCTTCGGGAAGAGAGACCTGCAAAGCTCTGCGTAAAGACATCTGGCAAATATAGATCCATCTCTGGGACTGGTGCAGGATTCCGCAAACGCTTGTATCCTTTAAAGAAAAAAACAGAAGTTGGGACAGAGTGGTTAACATAGGGAAACTGCATGAGAAAAAAAAAGATATAAGGAATATAGTAGAAAAGGATTCTTGTTCGGATTCTCCAGGCACTTACTTGACTTATTTCTAAGAAGATTCATAATCTATTTGCGCTTTAATTTACTCCACACTTATGAATCCGTGGGGAACTAGACGAATATTCCCTATGAAGAGAGACTTTGCCGTTTGTGTGGGGGTGCTGTAGAAACCTGTTATCATATTCTAACTTCTTACTCCACTCATAAGTTAAGTTATCTAAAGGGATAGGTGGGGTGTGTCAAAGAGGAATCCATCACTACTGACCAATTTTGCAGGAATTAGCCAATTTGATCGAACAGTTTTGATCGAATGATTGATTTGATCATTGTTAAGAGGTACACGTTGACCTTCTTCTTGATTTGCATAGTAGCTCCACCTTAAACTCCTTTTTCATTATGTTTATAATACCATACAAGGGGAGCGGGGGCTGCAGGGATGTCCCCTGCTTCCATTGGAAGGATTGCAGAGGATAGATGTCCAGGGAATCATTAAAATAAGTTGATGCATAGCAGCGAACGTTCCTCTCCGTGGTGAACCGGAAATACAGTATAAATAGAGCAAGGGCGCCCTTCTGTGGAATTTGTCTTTTTGATAAACTCAAATATTGACTGTTTTAGCATTTATGTTCAAAAGGTAACTTCGAGCAATTAGATTTCCGTCAGGTCACCGCAAACAAATAGTATACCAACAAACCACCCAAATCCGTTTTGTAGCACAATATACGGAGCAGAATCACTGGTCATTAGCTCGGCGTCCTAGTACATATGGAGGGAGTCAGCTGTTTTATTAACATTAGTATAATAAAGCCTTGGCAACAGATCTCAGCTTCAGAGGGCTGATATATTTCATGATTGATGGGGAATTGCTTACCTAAGGGTTCGAAATTGTGAGGACCTGATAGCTTTAGCTCCTGCTTCTAGCATAGCAGAGGCTGGTTAGCGTGAAACCAACAGCTACCAGGAGCAACTGGTGGCTCCTTGGGCCAACTGGTGTTGCCTTCCAAACATGTAAATGTGATAGTAACTTTGAATATTTGAGAATGTTAATAAAGAAGAATTGGAACACATCTAACACACATTTAAACAAAATGGTTCAAAATAGACAAAGAATTGAAGGAGTAACTCTGGTAGCACCTGGTTCCCCTTCAGTAGCTCCTGCCTACAGGGTGTTGTCCGAAACCCAGGAGCTGTGTTTAGCTCCTGCTCACTGAATCTCAATTTCAAACCCTGTAGATAATAATTGCTTTTGCACTTTACACACTCATGATGCGTGTAAACGCAGGTCCCTTAATCTGTAGTAATTGTCAAGAATGTTGTTTTATTAGTGTTTTATGTAATTGTATGTAATTTTAACGCTGTAATGTTGTTTAATAATTAGGATTGACTATTAATCTGTATGATTGTCTTACTGTTGTGTAATCGTGATAAAGGTTTTTGTATTAACCAAATTCACAAGAAAGAAAAAAAATAGACGAGGCACGCCGAGAAGGAGTTCATATAGAAAAACTTGAAATGAGATGAAAGAAATACAATTAACATAGCTGGTGAGCTATTGAGATAAACAAAAGTCTGGTTGGTGTTAAAGGGAAAGTGACTGTAATTTGGAAAGTTGAAGGTTGCCCGCGTGCCAAAAAACCGCAAATGAAGAGGACAATTGGTAAAATACAAAGAAGCAGAGTGGTCCTGCTAGAGAAAGTCCCACATTCAAAAGTCTCTGTGAAATGTTTATGGAATTTGAAAGATAATGCAAGCAGAGGAAAAAGGAAGCTGAAATAAGGAAAGAAGATTGAAGGAGAGGAAAGTGATATTTGTGAACTGTGAAATATGCTGAAGGCAAAAGTAAAGTGAACTGTGAAATATGCCAAGAGGGCAAAAGTAAACTATACAAAATGTGGATTAAGGCCAAGAAGGCAAGTGTGAGAGAATAGAACTACAACTACCAAGAGGAATTGGTGCTACCAGAGAAAATTACAAATGGAAGGATTGTTGAAAGAGAAGTCTAAGTGGTCATGCAGAGGTCTATGTAAATTCCTTGAAGTCTTGCAAGTCTACAACAGTGAAAAAGATACATGAGATAAACATGTAGGGAAGGGAACCCCCACAAAAGCAAGACAAGCTCAAGCCCTACAGAGTGAAGCCTGTGCAAAACTGTGAGAAATTAAGAATATATGTACTGAATATTGATGGCTAGGTGCGCAAAGCCTCGAAGTGATTGAGCTACCGGAAGTTTAGAGCCTAAGTGTGAACTGCTCAATTGTACCAGTAAGCCAAAGTGTGCAAGAATTGTGCCATCCAAACATCCTTTGTGTTTTGAGAAACTCTCTAGATCCTAAGGGTTTGAAACTGGCGAAGGGAGTTGGTGCTGAAGCCATTCTGACATTTTCTTCTGAGACATGAGACACTATTTTCATTTTGTATTCTCTTAACACATTTAATATTCTGAGAAGGAGGGCAAGGTTAGGTTTTCTTAGAATAGTCCTTTTTATTTTGGCTAGACTGACGGACTATTTTTTTTGTTTTAATGGTCGAGATTACTCCCATTCTAAAGATAGGGCAGGATAGGTAGTTTCCAAACCCCTATCAGTTAAATAAAGGTTTTTTAAACTTGCATCCATTGTGTCAGTGTCTGTTTTTGATACCATGCCCTCCTCACATATATATATATATATATGACAATGCATTACTTACCGTAAAAGCATTTCTGATGGTTGTATCTGCTTAGATTCACATGCTGTGCATAGGTCCGACATCCAGTGGTCACTGCGGAGTATTGCATTTTGTTTTTCGTAGTCGAAAAGGGACGTCGACAAGGCGTGTCTGAAATACTATCCCTATAGTGACGTGCGTTGTACCCACAATCCCTCACGCGTCGAGGTCCCTCTGTTTGTATTTTTCTGCCCTGAGGGAGCCTTCTAGACGTGAGTGAGTACAGAAAAGAGAGAGATATAAAGGAAGTCTATGTTCCTTCCATCCGAGCGGGGAGGAAGGGTGGGCGCATGTGAATCTAAGCAGATACAACCATCAGAAATGCTTTTACGGTAAGTAATGCATTGTCTTCTGATGTTTGTTAATCTGCTTAGAATCACATGCTCTGCATAGACTAGCGAGCAGTACCCGGAGTTGGCGGTGGGTTATGAGAAGGAACAGTAGAGAAAAGGTGTCGTAATACTGCCTGTCCCACCTGGGAGTCAGATCTAGAGTGTGCATCTAGACAGTAGTGTTTTGTAAAGGTGTGCATAGAACTCCAGGTAACCGCTTTGCAGATGGACTCAAGGGGAACATTTGCAATGAATGCTATGGATGCCCCCGTGCCTCGAGTAGTGTGTGCTCTTGGCCTAAAGGGCAGTTCTCTCTTAGCAAGAGTATAGAAGAGAGTGATGCATTGAACAATCCATCTAGAAATAGTGGACTTTGAAACTGCATCCCCTTCTCTTCCTGCTGCCACCGAGACGAAGAACTGATTTGTCTTCCTCAGTGGTCTGGTTCTTTCCATGTAGAACATGACCGCTCTGCGTACATCTAGTGTTTGCAGAGTCCTTTCTCCCAAATTGGAAGGATTTTGAAAGAACGTTGGTAGTTCTATAGATTGGTTTACGTGGAATTTAGAAATAAATTTCGGAGCAAACCTAGGGTGAGTGCGTAGAACCACCTTATCTCTGTGAACTGTAACGAAGGGGTCTAGAATAGAAAGAGTCTGAAGTTCACTTACTCTCCTGATGGAGGTGATAGCTATTAAAAAAGCAGTCTTAAGAGTGAGGTGTTTAAGAGATGCTTTATGCATGGGTTCGAATGGTGAGCCCATGAGACTGGTAAGTACCACATTAAGGTCCCATCCTCGAGCTGGGTCAGCTATCGGGGGGTGTATTCTATTTACTCCCTCCATGAAGGCCTTTATAACAGGGATCCTCCACCACGACACCCTGAGTTGGGAAGTGGTGTATGCAGAAAGTGCCGCTAGGTGGACTTTAATGGAGTTAAACACTAGACCTGAATCCAATAGGTGGGTCAGGTATAGAACAACATGTGTGGGAGAGCAGTCAATAGGGTTGATGCTTTTACTCCTGCACCAGATGACAAATCTCTTCCACTTGCTAGAATAGCAGTGGCGAGTGTTAGGTTTTCTGGCTTCCCTGAGGATGTCCATGCATCTTTGCGGGAGTTGTAGATGTCCGAACTCTATGATTTCAGGAGCCAAGCTGCTAAGTTCATGTTCTGGGGGCATGGATGTAGAGTCCTGCCCTTGTTCTGAGACAGCATGTTGTACGGGCAGGGGAGTCTCACTGGGGGAGATAGAGACATCTCCATCAAGTGAGCGAACCATGGCTGTCGGGCCCACATTGGGGCCACTAGTATCATGGTCACTTGTTCCTGGTGCATCTTGTGCACCACCTGTTGAGAAGGGGAGTCGGGGGAAAAGCGTAAACAAATTTCCCTGACCATTGCATCGACAGACCGTTCCCCTTGGATTGGTTCTGGGGGTACCTGGAGGCGTAACTTAGGCATTGTGAGTTCTCCAGGGTTGCGAACAGGTCTATTTCTGGGAATCCCCATTGTGTGAAGACGTCGAAGACAATGTCTTCGTGCAGGCGCCATTCGTACTCTTCGGGCAGGGGGAAATCTCTGCTGAGTCTGTCTGCCAGCAGATTGAGTTCCCCAGGTACATGTAGTGACAGTAGGAACATGTTTTGTTTGAGAGCCCACTTCCATATATTCTGGGCCAGTTTGGACAGGCCTGGAGAGTGGGTGCCCCCCTGCTTGTTGATGTAGTACATGGCTGTGGTGCTGTCTGTAAGGACCATTACTGTCTTGCCTTGTAGGTGTTCCTGGAAGGCTTTTAGCGCCTTGAACACAGCTAGTAGCTCCAGTAGATTTATGTGTTTGGATGCTACGTTCGGAGTCCACACTCCGTGAGCAGTCTGATGGGATAGTTGTGCCCCCCATCCTGTGAGGGATGCGTCTGGGGTTAGAGTGGCTTCTGCTGCGGGTGTGGCAAAGGGTTTCCCTTTTCCCATGTTTTCCTTTGTCCACCACCGTAGCGAGAGCACCAAGGCTTGCGAGACCACCACTAGATCTTCCTATAGTCCGCTGGCCTGACACCACTGGCTGTTGAGCCACTCTTGCATTGGGCGCATGCGCAGGCGCGCGTGAGGTACCAAATAAATACACGACGCCATCATTCCTAGCAAGCGCATTGCTTTGCGTACCGTCACCTCTCGACCGGTCACATATTGAGGGATCTGAAACAGCATGTTTTGGACCCTCTCTTTGGAGGGGAAGACGAGGCCGTCCCTTGTTTGAATTAGAGCCCCTAGGAATTGCTTGATTTGACTGGGGTCTAAACTGGACTTCTTTTCGTTGATGGAGAAGCCCAACTGGAACAAAAGGTCTACCGTCTTTTGGGTATTGGAGAAGCATGTTTCGTAAGAATCCCCTGTTATGAGCCAGTCGTCGAGGTAAGGGTAAACTGGGATGGGCAACCTGCGCAGGTGGGCCGCTGCCACTGCCAGCACCTTCGTGAATACCCTTG
Source organism: Ambystoma mexicanum (assembly GCF_040938575.1). NCBI lineage: Eukaryota > Metazoa > Chordata > Amphibia > Caudata > Ambystomatidae > Ambystoma > Ambystoma mexicanum. The sequence goes on from NC_090936.1 coordinate 50,597,144, forward strand.
GTGCTGATGCTATGCCGAAGGGTAGCACTCTGAACTGGTAGCGTTTGCCTTCTATCATGAACCTGAGGTATTTTCTGTGCGCTGGCAACATTAAAATATGAAAGTATGCATCTTTCATGTCCAATGTTGTCATGTAATCTCCCTGTGAAAGCAGTGGGATCACTTCCTGTAAGGTTACCATACGAAACTTTTGGGGTTTGATAAACTTGTTCGCTGGGCGCAGATCTAATACAGGGCGCATGGTTAGATCCTTTTTGGGTACAAGGAAGTACACTGAATAAATACCTTCCGTTACCTGAGATAGAGGCACGACCTCTATGGCTCCTTTTTCCAGCAGTTGTTGTACTTCTTGGAGAAGGATGGCAAGATGTTCCGGTGTCATGCGACGTCCCCTCGGGGGTCTGTAGGATGGGAACTGTTGAATTCGATACAGTATCCGTGGGCTACGGTGGAAAGTACCCAACGGTCTGTACTGCCCACTATTGGACTGGTAATTGGTGGCAGGGTACTGTTGTTGTTGACTTTGTTGTTGTTGTTGGCGTTGGCCACGAAAAAAGCGTTTGTTGCCATAGCCGCGTCTGGTAGTGGGCTTAGAGATTTGGTCAAGAGTCTTGATAGTATCGAACTCTTTTTTAGCCATCTCTAGAGCTTCATCCACCGCTTTTCCGAAGAGGTTGGAGTCTTCCACAGGTTTATTTATTAAAGACGCCTGTGTCTCCGGTTTAAACCCTGAGTTGCGCAGCCATACATGGCGTTTTAGGAGTATTCCCTGCACCAGGGAACGTCCCGCTGTTTCTGCCGCGTCCAGAGAGTTCTTTACAATGCTCTGGTTCACCTGGGTTCCATCGCCAATAGTTGAAAGCAGGCGTGTACGTAATGGCTCCGGTGCTTCCTCGGCGTCCTTGCGCAGCTTGGCCCACTGCGCGTCTGCATAGCTAGCAAGCAAAGAGTTGTTGTTCGCAATTCTTGCTGAGAAGGCAGCCGAGGAAGTTACTCTTTTAGCAAGGGCATATAGCCTCTTGCCCTCCTTGTCAGGGGGTGCCTCACTGGTGGAAAGTGGTACCCCTGCCCTCTTTCTAGTATTAGATACTACCAGGGAATCCGGAATGGAATGTCCCCTAATGTAGAGCGGGTCTGAGGGTGAAGGAGTGAAAAGTTTTTCAATTCTTGGATTGACCCCTCTGATCAATGCGGGAGTGGACAGCGAAGGGATGATTCTTCTCTTCACTGAAGCGAGGAGTGGAATGGTCTGGCTGACCGGGGGTTTCTCTTTAATTACTCTTTCCACAAAGTCTAATTCTGGAGAGAGCTCCCCAGTGTCCAGTTCGAAATGTGCTGCTGCTCTTCGCAACAGGGCATTGAAAGTGGGCTGATCGTCAATTGGAGACGTGTTCCTAAACGGTGAATTGTCCGGAGGATTTAGGTTTAGGACATCTGTGTCGGAATATACTGATGGGGATTGCCAGGGGTGTGAAGGTCCTTCTTCTGGGTTTACTCCGAAGCCTTCTCCTATAATGTCTGGCCTGTCTTCCAGACCTTCCTCCTGGTACTGTCCCTCTTCATCGTCTATAAAATCCTCCTCCTCCTCCAAGTATTGTTCCTCCCCAGTGAGGTCGTACACATCATGGAAGTCTGAGGCTATGTCCTGCTGGGGATTGACTAGCCTCGGATTTTTGGCCTTGGGGTCCTCCTGAGGCCCTTCTCTAGTTCTCTTGGGAGTTAGAGAGGTCTGGGTATTAATAAACTTTTCCATCCTCTCCATACAGAGGTTGAGTCTTTCCATGGTTTCATGGGGTACTCCTGAGCGGTTTGGCGAGGGAAAAATAGAGTCAGCTAGCTGAAAACGGCTCAACCTCTCCCAAAGCGTCGAGGAAAGTGTCCCGTCGCCCTCCGAAAAGCCTTCAGGTGTGCTGGGTGACCCCCCGACTGAAGGGGGTAGTCCATGCCTTTCTTCAGGCTTTTTCGGCGTGTCTTTCGACTTCTGCGTAGCGCCCGACGTGTCCTTCGGCGTACGCTTCTGGGCGTCGGCTACAGCGATCCTCGCCAAGCTCTCAGCGACTCGTTTGTCGGCGACTCGTTTGTCAGCGGAGGCCTGCGTTTTCGACGCTACGGGTGTCGATCACTCTACGGCGGCATGCGCCTTTTGTTGATGCGCGCCGGCCGATGGTTTGGGGGCGGCGCCCTTATTTGCCAAAAGCCCAGTCGAACGGTCCGAGGAGGCCACCGGTGGAACCTGCGTCTCCTTGGGCGCTGATGCTCTCTTCGTCTTTGACGAAGAAGAGCCGTGGGTTGTGTGCTTAAGTGAGTTTTTGTGTGCGTCAATGTCGCCGGGGTGTTCATCCCCATAAGCAGGGCGTGAGCCGAGCCCATCGGGGCCGGGGACAGACGACGAAGCGCGCGAGCGCTCTTTAGAGGGGTTTTCGACTTCCGTAGCGGAGGTCGTGTTATCGCGTTCCTCGTCACTGTCAGTGGTAGCAGCGGCGGGTGAACCTTCGGCCTTCGACATCGCGTAGGCCGCCCACCTTTTAACCCTACGGTCTTTTAGAGTTTTAGGCTTAAGAAGCCGACAAGCCGCGCAACCTTCCTCCTTGTGATCGAGGGGCAAGCAGCGGTTACACCGTGAGTGCTTGTCCTTCCAAGTAAATTTGCCTTTGCAAAGCGGGCAAAATCTAAAGGGTGTCCTCTCCATAGCCGAGGCAATAAATCGTGATAACCACCCCAAGGGAAAGGAAGGGGAAAAGGAAGGGCATTCTCAGAAAGAACCAGAGATGTCCCACGACCCCACTCTCCCCACTGTATAAGGCCTGCGAGGCCAGGCCACGTGTTCGGCAACGCCAAAGGATTTCCTCCGCTCGTACCCTCCGTCGAAGATCTTGCTCGGCGGAGAACAGCTTCACAACTGCGTCGAGAGAGGGATTATGTGTTTAATATTAATGAGAAACGACCAAAGGTCGAGGAGATGAAATTTGCAATGTCTCTCGAGGATCTCCGCGTAAAGGCGACCAGTAGCTGGGCGGAAAAAAACAATCTGAGGGACCTCGACGCGTGAGGGATTGTGGGTACAACGCACGTCACTATAGGGATAGTATTTCAGACACGCCTTGTCGACGTCCCTTTTCGACAATGAAAAACAAAATGCAATACTCTGCAGTGACCACTGGATGTCGGACCTATGCACAGCATGTGATTCTAAGCAGATTAACAAACATCAGAAATATATATATACATATCCTTTTGACACTTTATAGCGTGCCTGGGCAACAAAGACCAACTGCCTGGCTCAAAAGTCAGATTCAGGGAAAATTATGGCAAGAAGACACTTTTTTTGTGTAGATAGCTGACCATTTTTGAAAGGGCCAATATGTGGGTCCACAGTTACACCTTGGCTTTGTGGTAAAAAGCATAAGCCTCCATAGGCATAAGGAAGGCAAGCTCAATCACTCATCTTGCCAAAGCAATGGCAAGTAAGAATTAGGTTACTTACCTATAACTACTGTTCTCCAGCATTGTTATCTTTCATAGATTCACATTATGTTTGAATATTTCCTGTCGTCAGGCTGGGAATCCTCAGTAACATTAAAGCAGTTTGCCTTTACATTTTTTAAACTGCTTGTCCCTTTAGTGATCTATTAGAGTCACTTTGGGTCATACTGCCCGCACAGCCAACTAGACAGGTCCCCTTAGCTTCACCCATCGAGGCTTTCTTCAGATTTGGCAGCACATGCAATACGGCGGTAAGAGCTAACAATAGCCCTGTAGGAGAGAGGGTCGCATGTGAATCTATTAGAGATACCAATGCTGGAGCACAAGAGTTACAGGTAAGTCAGTTACTCCTGAATTTGATCTTTTATAGATTCATATGCTATTTTAGTAAGATTACACAGCAGTACCTACATATAACCAAAACGGTTGGAGGCATCGCTCAATAGAAGCAACCACTCACTCACCTCTGGGGCATACACCTCATGCAAACAAGTTGCCAAGCACTGTCTGGCTGACCCGGAACTCCTCCCTGCAATCCCTATTGATGCAGTACAACCTTGTTAAAGTATGGACAGACCTCCACGTAGCTGCCCTGCAGATGTCGAGCATGTGAACACTGGATAGGAACACTTTATAAGTCACGGAATGCAAACAAGCAACAAATGCTCAATTTGCTGTACCGAGTTTGGTATCAGGTAATAATGTCCCTATATACATGTTCGCCATACATAATGTCGCCGGGAAAAGTTAATGGCGACATTATATTGTTGACAATATATATAGGGATAGGGGGAGCAGGGGTAGCAATTGTTTGGCAAATTTTTTGCATGGCGACATTTTTGCGGGGACATCATCATATGGAACCCCAAGTTTGATATTGTAGGAGTCAGGAGGAACGGGGACATGACGTACAAAGAGCACAGCACAAACAGTAACAGGCCGCAGCCAACAAGTCTGCCATTTGCCTGAAGATTGCCTTGAATTAGGTTGCACAGAACAATAGGATTTGAATGAGGTGCTTTACGATTAGGCAGGTCTGGCGAAAAAGTGTGTGGGAATTGGCTCGTGTTGGCTTTAGCTCCAATCCGAATCTCACAGACAAATGTGCTTTGATGATCTGGACTAAAAATATTTATCTGTCAGTATGTGCTGCCCTTAATGTATTTGAAAAAATACTAATTTATACAACATACATAAGTATATTTCATTTTGTACTTTTTTCAAAATAAAAGATAAAACATATGTATTTTAATTTAACAAAAATATCAGCAAACACCACCTTGCAAAACAGATATGTGAGTGAAAAGCCTTACCTCTGAATGCTTGTTTTGGTTTGCTATTTCACCGGCTGTCTTTCCATCTTTGGTTTGAATACTTTTATCTGCTCCAAGTTCAAGCAGCTTCAAAACTGTATTTTTCCGTCCTTGACGGGCTGCCCATGTTAAGGCCTTAAAAAAGCAGATGTAATTCACTTAATCAACATCTTCCAATTTAAAATATAACACTATAGTACACATAACATTAAGATATTGCACCTGTCAGCAACATCTTAAGCCTGTACCCTATTGAGTGAAATGATCTCTATCTCAAATATGATCTTAAAAGAGCAAATTACTTGCCTCTCAGGAATGTTCTTTCTAATGGGTGTTCCTCCCACAGATTTCACATCTTTCAAATATATTCTCCCTGCGCAACTGCTCTTCTGGAACTTTTCCATCACCAGGGGGCAACGTGCAGCTCTGCCCGATGCCTCTAAGACTATATAGAGGCACTGCACCCCGTTACCTCAGTTCCATCCTTTAGCCTAGCACTCTGCCGCAGAGGGACAGCAGAACCACGGTGTACTAGCTAACTGTCAAGAGGGGCAGGTAGGGAGGGTGCGAGGAATCTGTGGGAGGAACACCATCAGAAAGAAAATTACAGAGAGTTAAGTAATTTGTTCTTCTAATGGACTTCTTCCTCCTATGGATTCCTCATCTCTGACGGAATCCCCAAGCAGTTCAATGTCCTGGAAGAGGGAGGGTACCAAGGACACCAAATAAACCAGAAAACTCTGCCAAAACAAGCGTCCTGACCAGGCGTAGAATCCAAGCAGTAATGCTTACAAATGTGGGTAAGGAAGCCCACATGGCCGCTTAACAAATGTACAGAACAGAGACTTGTGGAGAATCCTGTGGATCCCCCACTAAAACCCTGCCTAGATTCTCCACTGAGGTGGCCAGGAGAGGGCAGACGCTTCCTCATCACAATCCTGGGGGTGATGTACTGCAGGAGGATCACATGAGTGGAGACCAGGCCCAGGGTAAGGGAGTGATTTCACAGGGTGAGACAAGGAATTGTTCCTCGGATGCTTGTAAAATCATTCCCAGAAAGATTATAGCATCTTGCCATTCTGATGAATTTCAGCCTATGGTTAAAACTAAGCTACTAAAACTTAGGATAAAAAATGTCAAACTGCCACATCTCCAGAACCATTCTTTTTTATCCCTAAAATCACATATCCTCCCCAGTACCAAAGGTATGCCAAAAGCAATGGCGGATATATGACCTTTCCTGTCCCATCTGTTCCTAAAAAGGTTAAACCCTACAATCCCTAATCTAATAACCCCAAGAGAAGACAAATCATCCTTAAACCTTTTACAAAAGTAAGAAAACAGAATGTCTCTCAATATTGGACTACATAGCCACGAGTCCCTCAGGGACTGTGAAGAAAAAGGGCTGCAAGGGCATGCAGACGCCAAGGACATGCAGGCAGGCATGCCTAACAGCTTTTGGCAAGGTCAGGCAATTCATTCTAAGGGCCTGCACCTGAAGCCAATTAACTCACCTAAGCGACATAAAAGGCTGCAGAGAGAGGAATCAGTAGAAAGAAGATGGAGCAGGAGCTGGAAGGTCAGGAGTAGTAGCAGACTAAGAAGAAGAAGCAGGGCAAGAGGCTGGCAGTTCACTAGGAAGCGTGAACACAGAAGGGACTCTGGAGCAAAGGAAGAGCAGATTTCAACTGCAGGTTCTCAGTTGGTCCTGTGCTCACAAACCCTTTTTGGCTGTGGCTGCATTGGAAGAGACTGGGAGGAACTGGCAGTCTTTCCAGGTGCGTCAAATTGCTGTGAATTATATGATAGGTTATTTATAGCGCACTTAATACCCAGAGGTTTCTAAGCGCGGACCCGGGGATCAAACCTGTGTTGCTACGTGTCGTCATGATTTTAAGGTGAGCACGTTTCCCCTGAGCTATCCTCCCGCAGAGCATCCATACGAGGCAGAAGAAATGAATACAAGAAGAAGCAGCGCAGCCCTCAACCGATGTGATCGTGGAACTGGTGAATGAAGCTCTGTATTCCAAATCATCAGGTATACCTTGTTGTTAACTGTAACCAGCATAATTGATTCTCGTGTGTAAGTAACAGCGAGTAAAGTTGTTTGCAGTCGTGGGAAGTCATTATAAACAGGGAATTGTATCACACGCTTGTTTCACTAAAGTTAAAGCGCTCGCATGAACAGAAAGCCTTCATTTTCCCCACTGTTGTACTTGAATTGTTGCTGATCGGTTGCATATCTCCTATATAGGAAAACGGTGCCGATAAACCTTAAAGAAGCAGTAATTGACTTTCCCTTAGTGTTACAACGCTATCTAACAACAAAGAGGTTGTGCATATGAAACTGTTTCCTAAGTCTTATTAAAGCATAATGCTTCCCCGAATAAGAGGGAACGCAGACCATTAAGTGGAAGTTAGTGTCATGGTCATCGGGCCAAGAACGCAAACATTAAAGGGCCACATACACAGGGGGCTCATGAACAACACTAAGCAAGAACATTTATTTGGGACAAGAATGCTTTTATAATAGACATACTACCTCATTTTGGGTGCACAATGCATTTAACATGGGAACTTCCATTCACTAAAGCAGCCCCACGTGTATTCTTGGGTGTGGATGCTGCTATTGGGTTGCCTTGCACATGCTGACTCTCTAGGAGTGGCAGGCAAGCCAGGCCTAGTGGGCGTTCCCACGATCGCAGCTATATAAGCTGCTCTGATCCCCGAGGCAGACGCTTTGCGTTATTCTGCACATCCATGCCTTAACTTTCGAAATCCTGCTTCCTGCCATCATACTTACCACCTGGGGAATCTGCTCTCACCTGTGCGCATCTTCATTGATCACGGCAATCTTCTTCAAATCTTCCGGAACGCTGACATCTTCTTGGCATCGCAGCTCATCTTCACATCTCCCGGAACGATGATATCTTCATCTTGGCACCACTGCACGACGCGCTCTGTTCGCAACAGCAGCACCTGCAAGTGAAAACGAAAGGCAAGGTCAGACACTTAAGACATTCAGTTTAAGGTTGCACTACCACCGAACCTTGCGCTTTTCCTTAAACCATCAATGACCTACTGTGGGACACTGCGGTTTCCATGGGCCCCCCCACAACTGCTCTTTGGCCGCATTTCCACCTATTGGGAAGAATTCAGAAGAGAAACATTATTCAGGAATTAACAATATTGAGAGCAATAATACAAAGACAAAAAAAGAGAGGAGGCAAAGAGAAAACAGAAAGGGATAGAGACAAGAGATATTGAGAGACACTCCCTACCAACCAGGAAAGCATAGCTGCAGCTGGACTGGACTATTACTTACCGATGAACTAGGTCCCATCGACAAGCGCCCCTGCCAGAAGTAGCAGGACAGAGAGCTTATCATCAATAATTAACAGGTGAGCCTTATGGGCCGGTACGTGCCAACAGAAATCACACCTTGGGTAGAAGGGTTTGAGAGGTACAATAGTCACAGATCAGCGCACTCACGTTCTCTCATATCCACACAGGAGCAGTGTCACCAATTGTCACCGCTCACAGCTTATTCGCAGAGGGAAGACCTGACGGAGGTGATCTAACTCCTGGGAGGGCTGCAACCGTGCCCCAACGCCTCTGCAGAACGCAAAGCCTCTAGGACTCTCTGCCTGGGAAACTTCAGAGACAGACCAATGGCCGAATTACTGGGGGAATTACAGGCTTAAGTACATGCTTCAGGGCAGGAGACCAGTGCATTAAGGAGGTATCTTATTGTAACTCAAGAAAGAACTGACGACTTGGCAAGACAGATGCTACAGGCACAAGCAGGACAGGTCCCCTTGCCTGGGATAGCCCATTCTTCCACACCACAGCAATCAACACCGGTTCAGGTGGTTCTTCAAGGGACAGTGCCTCTAGCCCCGCCCAAACGCTTCATCGGTGATCCAAACAAGTTTGCCATATTCATGAACCAATGTCGCCTTTATTTCTTATGCAGACCAGGAGCCTTTCCTAATGATCACACCAAAGTTGCATTCGTACTCTCATATCTAGGAGGCTGTGCGGCAGACTGGTCAATACCATTGTAACTCAAGATGATCCTTTGCTTCGGAACTTTGGGGATTTTCAGCATGAGATGGAGAAATTGTTTGCCCGACATACTCAAGGACAAGCTCTGGACAACGAATTGTTGTCACTCAGACAGGGGAATCAAGATCTATTAACCTACATTGCAAACTTCAATCATCTCATAGTCCAGACCAACTGGCCAGAAGAAAAGGGAACATTTATCGAGGGTTACGTGGAGAACTTAAGGATGTGTTGGCTCAAGTTGTCAACCCACTTGACGAGTGTGCTGACTGTATAGACCTGACCGTGTAACTCGATCATAGGTTGCAGAATAGGAAAATGGATCGAGCCAGAACAGAGAGACGGTCAGTTTACGTGATCCTGTGAGAACCAGACCAAACCACATGAACAGTCTGAACCAATGCAAATCGGTGGATTACGAAGTCAGAAAGAGAAAAAGAAGACAGCAACAGCTCTGCTTATATTGTGTTAAAGCCGGTCACTTCCTCTTTGAATGCCCAGTAAAACCACCCAAGAAAATAGTTGGAGCAACAGACAAAAACAACAAAGAAGTAGTAGTACAGGACTTGGGAAACTCTAATGCCCGGCAAGTGTAGGGGTCCACTTGTCGAGCGAGAAAAAGGAATCCGTGCAGACCTCACATCTAGTCCTTCCGGTACTTGTGGTGAATCACAAGCAACCGTCAAAGAAACATGCCTTGAAGGCGTACATTGACATTGGAGCTGTGGGAAACTACATTGAATAGGCCGACCTCTCCAACAAAAGCAGAAATCGGAAAACGTCACTGCAGTGAATGGTTCTCAGATATCATCTGGCCCGGTGACACAATACACCGAGAAAGTCAAGTTTCTGTTGCAGGATGGGCATCAAGAGGACATTACCTTAGATCTCATTGGAGCTCCTCAGTTTCAGATGATATTGGGAATGCCTTGGCTGGAGACCCATAATCCTAGGATCGACTGGCGAAAACGAGTTCTGACCTTTTCTCCAAGACTTTGCCGACACCTGTTACAACAAAGACGTTGTCAACCTGAAACCAAAGAAAGGAATCGTACTGGACCTCACTGGCTCTTTACCACTTTAATACTTGGATTACCAGGATGTCTTCCAAAAAGAGCAAGCCAACGTTTTGCCCCGCACAGATGCTACGATTGCAAAATAGATCTCGTGCCCGGAGCCCAAATTCCATGCAGCCGAATTTACGCTCTAAGAGCAGGAAAACCAACATCTTAGAACTTACCTGGATCAGTATCTGGCAAACTGTTTCATCTGTCCATCCAAGTCCCCTGCTTCTTCGCCCCTCTATATCGTGCCTAAAAAGGAGGGGGACTTAAGAACCTGTATTGACTACAGGGCAATCAATCAGATCACAGTAAAAAAACGATACCCCTTACCACTTATAGCAGAGCTCCTGGATTAGGTGAAACACGCTCAGATTTACACAAAGCTGGATTTACGAGGGGCCTACCATCTTGTGAGAGTCAAAAAAGGAGACGTGTGGAAGACGGCCTTCTGCACGAAGTATGGCTTCTTTGAATACAAGGTCATGCCCTTCAGGATATGTAACGCCCCGGCAGCGTTCCAATTCTTTACAAATGACGTGCTCTGTGAACTACTGGACATTTGCTGTCTTGTCTAAATAGAGGACATCCTCATCTACTCAAATTCCAAGGAGAACATGTCGGTCATGTCCGGGCAGTCTTAGAGAAGCTTCAACAACACCAGTTGTATACCAAGCTGAAAATAAAATGTTTCTTCCATGTGACCAAGGTCGAGTTTCTCTGTTTCATGCTCACACCACAGGGCGTACATATGGACACACGAAAGGTGGACGCAATCCTCCAATGGCCTTTACCAACATCCACGAAAGGAGTAAAAAGTGTGCTTGGATTCGCTAATTTCCATCGTCGATTTATACCTGGGTTCTCACAAATCGTACACCCAATTGTACTGAGAAAGAACAAGAAATTCCACTGGTCCACAGAAGCTGAAGAAGCCTTTCGGAAGCTGAAACTAGCATTTACCTCAGCACCAGCTCTTCGACACCCTCGACCAGACCTGCCATACGTGGTTGAAAGGGGTGTCCTGTCAAATGTTCGAATGCAAAGGGTCGAATGACCTTGGAAAGTAAAATGAATGAAAAAAAAGGATAGAATTTTTATTTATATATTTTTTTTAGTTTGACATATATAAAAAACTTTTTTATAAAAAGAAAACAGGGGGCTGGTGGGGGGGCATCCGCCCATATTTATTTTTTTTTTAAATCTGATGCTTTTTTTCAGTCATTTCACTGTCGAAAAAAAGGCATTCGAGCCTTTTGTTTTCTAACTTTTAACCTAGAACCGTTCAGAGTTCAAACGTGGCAATGGGAGCGGTATTGCCCCAACGGGACCCGGAAAAACGACAGTTAGATCCCGTCGCATTCTGGTACTGCAAGTTTTCTGCCCCCATATTGAACTACGCAATCACGGATTATGAATTACTGGCAATTAAAGCATTCAAGGCATGGAGACATTCTCTTCTTGGGGCAAGACACAAGGTCACAGTCATCACAGATCACCGTAACTTACAATGCTTGAAGACCGCCGAAGTACAATCCTCGTGTCAACTTCGCTGGGCTCTCTTTTTCGCACAATATGACTTTATCACCTAAAGACCTGGAGTACAGAATGGAAAGGCAGACGCACTATCACGCATGATTGAAGAAAAGAGGCATTCACAACATCCAATCCCGTGGTCATCATTCCTGAAGAACGAATACAAATCAAAAACGCCGCCAACACGTGTGTAGATGACTTAAAAACCAGTTTGCAATCCCAGATGAATCAGTCAACACAACGGGAATGGCTTTTGAAGGGAGACCGGTACACCATTGAAAACAATTACCATATTTTCAAGGACGCTTATATATCCAGGACAAGAAACTGCAAAATCAAATCATCACAAACTATAATGATTCATTAGTGGAAGGGCATCCATGAATAGCCAAAACTCAGCCTAAGATAAAGCAAAACTACTGGTGGCCAACTTGAAGAAAAGATATTGCCCAGTTTCTTGCAACCTGTGGTGCCTGCGCACAACACAAGTCTCAGAAGCAAAACCCTGCTGGCTTACTACGTACCTTGATGGTACCACCAGCACCTTGGCATACTCTATCAATGTACTTTATCACGGACCTTACAACACCATCTTAGTCACTGCGAATTTATTCTCCAAAAAGGCCCATTTCATTCCTCTGAAGGGACTCCCAACTGCGTCGACTCTTGCAACTGTGTTTTTAGAACAAATTGTCCGGTTACATGGATTTCCATCAATAATATCTGATCGTGGAACTCATTTGTTTCTACCTTTTGGCAAAGGTGTTGTACAATTGCCAAAATCCACCTCTGGTTGTCCACAAGCCATCACCCTCAAACTGATGGGCAAACTGAACGAACTAATCAGACATTGGAGTAGTATTTAAGGTGTATGTTACAGCACCCCGAGGACTCTTGGAAAAACATACTCTGGATAGCAGAGTATGCATACAACAACTCAGTTCACACGAGTACTGGGCAAACTCCATTCTATACTGTGCACGGAAGACATCTGCGGACTTCAGTGTTTGATCCACTCGATACTTTGGAAATGCCAAAAATAAAAACCTTGCAAAAAACCATCACTCAGATTCTTGAGGAAGCGACAGAACATCTGACTAAGGCCAAAGAAAGACCAAAACGGTTTGCTGATCGGCACCGAAAAGAAGCTCCTGATTACCAGATTGGTGATAAAGTCTGGTCAGCATCCAGATACATACAGTTGAACAAACCAAGGGCCTTCCGCGCCAGATACGAGGGCCCCTATATTATAAAAGCAATAATCAATCCTGCTGCCATGAAATTGGAGTTACCATCTCAGATGAAGATTCACCCAGTATTTCATGTCTCTCTCCTCAAACCAATGAAACCTAATACACGGATTAGCCCTCCACCTGAGCCCGAAGTACTAGATGGGGAACCGGAGTATGAAGTCAAATCCATCCTGGACTCCAAGGTGATTTGGTCCAAATTGTATTACCTTATAGACTGGAAAGGTTACGGACCTCAAGACCGAACATGGGAACCCAGTGAACACGTCCATGCTCCACGTTTGATCAAGCAGTTCCATTGCAATAATCCCACCAAACCAGGACTGGGAAGAGGACTACCCGTGAGAGGGGCCTTGAGGGGAGCACTGTCATGGTCTTCGGGCCAAGAACGCAAACATTAAAGGGCCACATACACAGGGGGCCCGGGTGGACACAGTCCTGGCGCCTTTGGGGCCAGGCTCATGAATAACAGTAAGCAGGAACATTTATTTGGGACTAGAATGCTTCTATTATAGACGTAGCACCTCATTTTGTGTGCAAAGTATATTTAACATGGGAAGTCTTTCTTACTTACCTGTAACTGTATTTCTCCAGCATTGGTATCTTTCATAGATTCACATGGTTGAATATTCCCCGTTGTCAGACTGGAAATCCTTGGTGATAAAAAATAATTATTAAAATGTTCAATACACATCCCTTCTCCCCTAGAGAATGCATGTAAATACTCCATTGTGGCCTATGAGTCATTCTATTTTGTAGTCCCTCGACCTCACTTTGATCCTATATGGCCCCAACGAATGAGGTGACAGGGTTTAAGCTCCACCCCAGTCAGCCATCTTTAGATTTTGAACCGTAGAAGAACAAGTTACTTTCTTACCTGGTAACGTTCTTTCGATGGGATGGTCCGACGACGTATTCCATATCTATGACAGGTAATGTCCACAGCTGTGCTGCTTCGGAAAAACCTTGGCGTCTGCGTCCTGCGTCGATGACGTCGATACGCCGTCCCCGAGGACCTCCTCCGACGGCCGACGTCACCCGATGTGATAAGTAGGACGCACGACGCCCATAGCCTCAGTTATAGTTTTTTCCCAGAACGTGTGCCACCAGTTTTCTGCCAGTCAGACACACAAGGCCTTGCGGAACGCAAGCTGCAATCGCAAAAGAAATTCTGCAGCGGGGAAGGCAGGGAGGGAGCGATATGGAATACGTCATCGGACCATCCCATCGAAAGAATGTTACCAGGTAAGAAAGTAACTTGTTCTTCGAGGGGATTGGGTCCTCCGACATATTCCATATCTATGACAGACTCCCAAAGCAGTACCAAGCAAGAAGGTGGGAAAGAATTTAGAATACAAATTTAGCATGCCCAATCAGATTGCGGAATAGAGAACTGCCTTGCCAAAGGCCAGATCTTGCCCTCTGATGGAATCGAGGGCGTAGTGACGTACAAAAGTATGTACTGAAGCCCAGGTGGCTGCATCACAGATGTGACGAATAGGAACTCCCCTCTGCAGGGCAGTAGACGCAGCCACTCCCCTGGTAGAATGGGCCCGCAAGCCAGCCGGAGGAAACTTACCCGCCAAGCGGTAACACTCGGAGATAGCTAAAATAATCCAACGAGACAAAGACTGTTTCGTCACAGGTTGTCCCAAATGCTTTCCAGCGTAACCAATGAAAAGTTGCTTTCCAGCGTAACCAATGAAAAGTTGATCGTCCATTTTGACCCGGGACATGCGCGAAATATAAAAACTCAACGCTCTCCTAGGATCAAGCCTATGGAGCCTCTCCTCTTCCTTACCAGGATGTGGAGGAGGATAGAACGCCGGAAGAACAACCTTCTGGCTCAAATGAAATTCCGAAACCACCTTCGGAAGAAAAGGACGACGAACTCTAAGGACAACCCTGTCCTTATGAAACGCAGTGAAAGGTGGCTTAACTGAAAGTGCCTGTAACTCACTCTGAGAGCGGAAGTAACCGCAACCAAAAACACAGTTTTCAGAGTTAACAGCCTCAAAGGGCAAGAATGTAAAGGCTCAAACGGAGCACCCATAAGAAACTTAAGAACAAGGTTCAAATCCCAACCTGGCACCAGAAAAGGTGACGGAGGGAACACATTAGTGAGCCCTTTCAAAAACTGTGAAATTAAAGGAATTTTAAAATAGGAACACTCTACAGACGAGCGCTTAAATATGGGACCAAAGAAAGCAAAAAAGACAGAACCATGGGAATGTCACATTCAAAAGGATCCACATTCTGAACTCTGCACCAGTCGCATAACTTTCTCCAACGGCAACGGTACAGAGACTTAGTTGCCGGCCGCCTGGCCGAGAGCAACACCTCCATCACGTCTTCAGGGAGGTCCCAATCCTTATACCTCAACTTTCAGAAGCCAAGCGTGAAGATTGAGGGATCTGACCTCTGGATGGAGAACCTGACCCCCCTCCCGTGAGAGCAGATCGTCTCGGTAGGGAAGACGACGTGGAGGGCAGATGGACAAGTCGAGAAGGTCCAAGTACCACGTCCTCCGGGCCCACGCCGGAGCAATGAGGATCATCCGGGAACCGAACCTCCTTAACCTCCGCAGCATTGCGGGATGACGGGGACTGGAGGAAACGCGTACAGCAGTGGGAATGACAACTCCACCACGAACGCGTCTCCTAAGGCTCCTTTTGGAGGAAATTCCCGCGAGCAAAACCTTTTGCACTTCCGGTTGACACTAGAGGTGAAGAGATCCACTTGAGGGGTCCCCAAAGGGCGAAGATCTCCAGGAGAATCTCCTGAGCCAACTCCCACTCGTGAGAGATCACGCTCTGCCTGCTCAGAGCGTCCGCCGTCACGTTTTCGTCTCCGGCCAGATGAACTGCCAAGATCGAAACTTCCTGCTGGATGGCCCAGAACTCGAGCTGCATCGCCTCCCTGCACAGGGGAAGTGACCCTGCCCCCCTCCCTTTTTGTTGAGGTAGTGCATGGCCACCGTGTTGTCCGTTAGAATTAGGACACTCTTTCCACGCACAGTCGGCAGAAAAGCCTTCAGGGCTAGCCTGACGGCCCTACGCTCCAACAGATTGATATGGAGTCTGGACTCCGACGGAGACCAACAACCGCTGTCAACTCGTTGGCATGAGCTCCCCATCCCATGAGGGATGCGTCCGTCAAGATAGTTACCTCTGGCCAGGGCAGCCAAAATGGGGCCCCCTTCATCAGATTGCCCTCGACGGCCCACCACAGAAGGTCCCGGGCTACCAAGGGCGGCACCTGAACAGGGTCCGACAGCCTGCCGGAGGACTGAGACCACTGGAGCTTGAGTGCCCACTGCAAAGATCTCATCCGCAGACGGGCCTCTGGCACCAGAAGAATGCAGGATGCCATAAGGCCGAGCAGTCTCAAGAACTCGGACGCTGGGAGATCCTGGGCAAATTGAAACTTGTTCACCATCTGCTGAATGTGAAGAGCCCTCAGCTGAGGAGGAAAACACTGCCCCAGGGACGTGTCGAGCACTGCTCCGATGTACTGGAGCTGCTGCGTTGGCGTCAAATGGGACTTCTTTAAATTGAGGGAAAGCCCAGCCTGTGAAGGGAGTGGCAGGTGACGGACAGATGATCCAGGACTTGCTCGGGAGAGCTCCCCCTGATCAACCAATCGTCCAGGTAGGGGTAGACGTGAATCCCCCCTTTCCTGAGATGCGCTGCCACCACCACCATGAGCTTGGTGAAAACCCTCAGGGCGGAGGTCAATCCTAACGGCAGGACCCGAAACTGAAAGTGCGAGTCGCCAACCGCGAACCTCAGGTACTTCTTGTGCTTGGGATGGATTGGCACATGGAAGTAAGCATCCTTGAGGTCGAGACACACCAACCAGTCCTGAAGTTGAAGGGCCTGGAGGACTTGAGAAAGAGTCACCATCTTGAACTTGTCCTTCCTGAGGAGTTTGTTCAAACCGCACAAGTCCATGATGGGTCTCAATCCCCCGTCTTTCTTCGAAATCAAAAAATAAGGGGAATACCATCCCTTGTTCCTCTCCGCTACAGGCACCAGTTCTATGGCGCCTTTCTCCAGCAGGGCTTGAATTTCCTGCGCAAGGAGCGTATCCGGACACTTCAAAGAGAGGTTCCCTGGTGGATTGTCATGGGGCCTCTGCCGAAAAGGAAAACAGTAGCCGTGGGTTATGATCTCCAGAACCCACACATCTGAAGTAATGGCTTGCCACTCTACAAGATGCTGCGCCAGCCTTCCCTCAACCGGCGAACCATGGGACCTGGCCTCATGACTGAGTGGTAGCGGCTGCGGCGTTGCCTGAGGGCAAAGAGGCAACTGCGCGAGCGGCTTGGCACCTCGAGTACCTTTGTTTCCACCTCTGGCACTCTTACAATGGCCTCTTTGACTGCTAGCTCCCCTCGCTTTACTGAAGGACGAGTAATAGCGAAAGGAACCTCCCCTCCATTGCCGTCCCCTAGGACGAAAAGGCGGAGGTTGGCAAACTGCAGCGCCCAATGACTTTGCTGCAGCTTTGGAGGTCTGCAATCTCTCAAGGCTTTTGTCAGCCTTTCTGCCAAAAAGGTGACCAACGTCAAAGGGCATGTTGAGGAGCCGGGACTACACATCAGGAGCGAACCCAGACTTCCGCAACCACGCAAACCTGCGCATTACGGTGCTCGCCGCCATGGTCCAGCTGACAGAATCTGCCAAGTCCAAACCCGACTTAACGGCCGCACACATGGCATCCTTGCCATCCTGAACCATAGCAAGGAAACCATCCCGTTCGTCCCCTTCGGGAATATGTTCAGCCGCTAATGCAACACAGTTCCACAGAGTGTGTGTGAAACGAGACAAAGTACATATGGAGTTGGCCGCGTGAAGCGCCATACCCCCCGAAGAAAACACTTTCTTCGCCCAGCCGTCAAAACGTTTGTCGTCCCTATCCGGAGGGATGGTAGGATACGACGCCTGCTTTGCCGGGGCCGTAGCCGCCTGCACCACCAAATTCTCCGGAGTGGACAAGTAGCAGGGGTCGCTACTGGCTGGACGGTATTTTCGCGACAAAGACTTGCCCACTGCCGGGAGACTCTCCGGAGCAGTCCAAGCCGCCGCCACCCTTCTCTGCAGAGCCATATGAAACGGCAAAACCGGGTCAGTGGGGGGACCGAGATCAAGGATGTCCGTGAGATCATCCTGAACGAACTCCCCTGGGGGAGCTAACCAACCCAAGTACTCGGTGACCAGAGACATAAGGCGCCGATATGGAGAATCGGCATGAGTGCCAGGCTCCGGCCTACAAAACTCCACCTCCGGAGAGGTGTCCAGTCCACTGGCATCATGCAGTGACTGCCTCAGGTCATCAAACTGGCTATGGCCCGAGATAAGCTCATCTGGAACCGGAACCAAGCCGTCATCAGAGCCTTCATCACCTTCTGAAATGTACTCCAGGCGGGGAGAGGAAGACCTCTGGGAACCAAAGCAGTGCCTGACCTTAGCCAGAGACTTACTAGGGGTAAACCCCGTGCCACAGGGCCCCTCCACCACCGCCTCGAAAGGCGTTGATGGCGCCGAACGAGTCGGCGCCGGCGTCGACAGAAAAGTTGTCGACGTCGAGCGAATCGGCGTCGACGTCAGCTGCAGCGCCGCCAGCATCGGCGGCATCGACACAGGCCTCGAAGCCGTAGCTCCGAGCGTGTCCCTCGACGACCTAGGTGCCGACAGCGTCGACGACCCCCTCGGAGGCGGAGCCTCGAGAGAAATCGTCGACAACCTCAGCGCCACGAAGATGGAACAGGATCACGCGGTCTCGAGCGCGTCGAGGACCGGGACCTGGAATGGGCATGGCGAAAACGGCTACCCTTGTCCGAGCGGGACCTCTCCCGCAAGCCGTGCCGACCACCCGAGCCCGAAGGCGTACGAGCGGTGTCTCTCCACCGGTGCCGACCGACCCCACTCGCTAGCATCTGCTTCCCGAAGGAAGCCCATTCCTCCGGTGTCGCTTGCATGGAGGGATAAGCGACCCGCCGACGGGCGGAGTCCTCGGAAGAGGACGGGGAAGGCGACCTATGCCGGCGGTGCCGGGAATGCCTCGAAGAGGCGGAGGAGTGGCGAGAGCGACTCCTGGAAGGAGACCCACTAGACTTCCGACGATGACGCGGAGAGTCGCCCCTCGAGTCATCCGTCGAAAGCCCCGCAGACCTCGACTTCCGGGGCTTAGACACTCGGCCTACCGACAGCTTCTTCTTGCTTTCCCGCAAGGCCTTTGCCGTGAGCGACTGGCAGTCGACACAATTGTCCGTATCGTGGGCCTCCCCGAGGCACCAGAGGCAGGCGTCGTGCGAGTCCCTGACCGACATCTTGGACCCACAGTCCCTGCATTTCTTGAAGCCCGGACGCGGGGTTGAAGACGAAGTAGACATCGCCACGAACAGGTCTCCACAAAAAACCGAACAGGTTCAACGAACCGAGAATCGAAAACAGTTGGAGGAGGTCCTCGGGGACGCCGCATCGACCTCATCGACGCAGGACGCAGACGCCAAAGATTTTCCGAAGCAGCACAGCTGTGGACATTACCTGTCATAGATATGGAATACGTCAGAGGACCCAATCCCCTCGAAATACAGTTACAGTTAAGTAACTAAGACTTCTCCAGCATTGGATCTTTCATAGATTCAGATGCTTGAATAGAATACCAAGCAGTTAAAGCATGCCACCATATATAAGCATAGATGCAGAAAAGTTATTTCTGACAAACCTTTACCATGTAGCAACACAACGGTTACCTACTCAGGAAAAGGAGGCTGGTCCTTTCTTATGCAAAGAGGTGGGGGAGCACTGCCTGTCCAACTGCAGATTCCTTGTTGGTATCTTCTGTTAAGCAGTAGTGTTTGGCGAACGTGTGCAGAGTGCTCCAGGTAGCGGCTGTGCAGATGTCCTTCAAGGGTACCCATGCATGAAACGCGACTGATGCCGCTCTCCCTCTGGTGGTGTGTGCTGAAGGCAGTCTGCAGAGGGGGTCGCCCTTCAATTGATGACAATGGGTGATGCATAACGAGACCCATCTTGCCAGACTTTGTTTGGAGATATGTTGCCCTTTTGTGCGGCCAACGAAGGCAATGAACATTCTGTTACATAAGCGGAACACCTTAGTTCTCTGAAAGTAGAATTTCACAACCCTAGTCGCATATAGGGAATGTAAAGCTCTTTCCGCCTCCCAGGTATGGTTCCGCAAGAAAGATGGTAGAACAATGCACTCTGAGAGTGTCATTTCCGATTAGACCTTGGGCAGAAACTTTGGGTGTCTCCTCAAAATGACGCAGTCTTGCTGAAACAAAGTAAAAGGAGGTTCTGAAGACAAGGTTTGTTATTCACTGACCCTCCTGGCCGAAGTCATGGCTATCAAAAAAGCTGTTTTCCAAGATAAGCATTTTATGTCACATCTGTCAATGGATTTGAAAAGGGGTTCCATGAGGGCCGTTAGCACAGTGTTTAGGCTCCAGGAAGGAACTGATGAGGGCGTAGGAGGGTAAGTACGCATCAACCCCTTCAGGAAGATCTTGATGGCTGCAAGAGAGAATGACGACTGCGATTCTGGAGTCGTCGTGTATGCCGATATGGCCGACAGGTGAACCTTGATGGTGGATAGGAGAGACCTCTCTTAGCCAAATGTAATAAGTAAGGTAGTATCTGTTCTACCAAAGCTGTAAGTGGGTTGATCGTATGTTTCACACCACTTAGAGAAGCTGGTCCTTGTCCGCACAAGGTGATCCTTGTCGAGGGGGCTCTAGAGGCCCGGATTAGGTCCCAGCAGTCCGCCAAAAGGTTCAAGTTCATGAGTTTGCGCTTCTCAGGAACCAGGCCTTGAGGGAGAGGCTCGCTGGGCCATGGTGGAGGACTTTGTAGTTCTGCTGAGTCAAGAGGTATTGATGTGCCTGGTGGCGAATTGGATGCCACCGGGATAGATTCTGCAGTCGGATACCAGATCTGTCGCGCCCAGTCCGGCGCTATTAGGATCATGGAGCAATTCTGTTACTTCATTCTGCGCAGAACTCTGGCTATGAGTGGAATGTGGGGAAAGGCATAAAGGAACTTCCCTGTCCAGTCCACCAAGAATGCATCTCCTGCTGACTGATGTTAGAGTACCTTGAGGCAAATACTTGATATTTTCTGTTGACTCCAGTGGCAAAGAGGTTGATCTGTGGATGGCCCCATACGGAGAAAATCTGTTGAACTTCCTTTTCGTCTAACTCCCATTCGAAGGATGACGCGTACTCCCCGCTCAGCTTGTCCACTAAGACATTGTCCACTCCCGGGAGATGTTCCGCCCTGATCTGGACTTTGCGATTCAAGGCCCATGACCATAGTAGTTGAGTTTCCTGTGATACGATCTCTGACTTCATGCCTCCTTGCTTGTTTGTGTAGTGCATGGAGGTTGTATTGTCTGTCTGGATGGTCAAGACTTGACCCGTCACTACTGGAAGGAAAGCTTTCAGTGCCCAACGTATCGCCCTGAGCTCTAGGGCATTTATGTGGAGCTGTGATTCCTGGTCTGACCAAGCCCCTTTTGTCTGGAGGTCCGCCAAGTGCGCTCCCCATCCCGACGCATCTGTCCTTAAAAGAAGAGTAGATGTTGGTGCCTGGAATTCCAACATCGAAGTGCCTTGTGCACTGCCGTAGGTATCTGGACTACATCGTCCCATGAACCCATGGCTTGTTTCCATTGGTGGTCCAGGGCCTCCTGGATTGGTCTCATGCGAAGTCTGCAGTTTGGTATGAGAAATTTATATGAGGACATCATGCCCAGGAGGGATTTGAAAGAGCGTACCGTGGTCGTCTCTTTTTCTAGGAACAATGATGTCGAGCGGAGGATAGCTGTTATTCTGTCCGCCAATGGTCTTAGCCTGGGAATGGTGGTGTCGAACTCTGCCCCCAGAAAAAGAACCGTCTTGCTGGGGGAGGATTTTATGTTTATCGTGTTTGTAATATCCCTAGTGTGACATCAAAAGTACCCATGATCCCTCATGCATCGAGGTCCCTCCGATAATTTTTTTCTGACCAGAGGGAGTATAACGTATAAGTGTGGAGGCTAGGTAAGTTAAAATAAGGTGTGAAAACATGTATGATTTACCCAAGAATATTTAAATGCAAGAGGAGAGGAAGGACGGGCGCATTTGAATCTAAGCAGATACAAGCATCAGAATTACGTTTAAAGTTTAAAGTATGTAATGTATGCCTTCTGAAGCTTGTGAATCTGCTTAGAATCACATGCTTTGCATAGATTAGCGAGCAGTACTTGGAGA
This sequence comes from Ambystoma mexicanum, assembly GCF_040938575.1. Taxonomy (NCBI): domain Eukaryota; kingdom Metazoa; phylum Chordata; class Amphibia; order Caudata; family Ambystomatidae; genus Ambystoma; species Ambystoma mexicanum. The sequence goes on from NC_090936.1 coordinate 50,619,132, forward strand.
AGGAGGTGGCTTATTTGAAGTTAGAGCAGCAAAGAGAGGTTCAACCCCTTAACTGCCATGGGTCTCTGCCACCCCACGGTAGCGAAAAGGCCCTTTTCGGTGATTTCGGTAAGTCGCCATTCAATCCCTTTTAACTTTTTTGTTACATGAGATGTCACAGCCAAATCTGGACTCTTTTTCCCCACATGTAGGGGGTCGTAGCCACCCAGGAATCCTAATTTGCTGTAGCGGAATGAGAGAAAATAGCCAAAAAGGGAGAATATTTTTTTTTTCTTCACAAAATGCCAAAAAAAGATGTACTAAGAAGACTGGGGTTTTTTCCTTGTAAATGCAAGGAACAAATGGTTTGCTGTGCTGAATTCCCCATTTTCCAGGCTTTCAAGAACATGCTGAGTGGAAACCAGAAAAACATTTTGATATGGTTACCAACCGTTTTGTGACAGGTAGGTCGATTTTGGCCTGTTTTTCCAATAGGACATGCATGGACGGAATGGAAGAAAAGGGTAGGAAAGCTGAATGGGAGGACAGAAAGGGATGCATTTCTGAAAAGTAGACAACATTCCAAGTTTAAGATGGGGTGATTTGCGTAGGTCGGGCAACAACTATGTAGGGAAAAATTACATAGTTCAAGGAAAAAAAAACAGGAAAATGACAGAAAAAAAGGTATGTGGTGGACATGGTTGACCCGGTAAGGCAATGGCTTCTCTGAATTTTGAGAAAAACAATGCTCTGCTACATTCCCCCGACTCTTCCAGTTAGGAAATCGCACATTGTCTGTAATGTTTCACAAAACAAACAATACCACAAGCCAAAAACTGAGCCATGGTACACAGGAGTTTTGTGCTTACGGCCTATAAATACGTACTTAGCATGTGTAAATAAGGAAAAGAAATGTGGTGAAGGAGGGCAGGCAAAATTTTTTTGAAATGGCACAGGCAGACCTTTTTGAAGGTTAGGTAACTTGTGCAGGTTACCAAAGTGTATAGTGCCTAAAGCAGAGACAAAATGTAGGTCACATTTGGGAAATGAAAGGGTTGTGTGACAAAGGGCAGCAGCAAATGGGTCGAAACGTTATGAAAACCACGCCAACACAACAAATGTCGTACCTTCCTGCGTTCCCACAAGTGTCCCAACGAAAAAGGTACCTCACATGTGTGGGTGCACCTACCTGGGTGCAAAGCGAAAAGCCTAAAACACAGGTAACCCCAAGTCTTTCGACACAGCAGATTTGCAGGAATTCCGCTCATGTGGACAACCTACAGATTTGGGCGTAGGGTGTGGAAGCTACCAAGGAAAACAGGTAATACCATGCATTTCCGTAAATAGGACAACCGTGGGAATCCACAGAGGTCCGACTTCCGCCAATCGGCCCAGAATTTATTACCCACAACCCCCAGCAAAATCTGAAATGTGGCATTTTTTTTCCCCCACATTTCACTGCTCACCCACCGAAACACGTCGCCAACAACACATGGCCTACCTTCCCGCGTTCCAACAGGTGTCCCAACGGAAGCGGTACCTCACATGTGTGGGTGCATTTCGATATGAATGCGGACTAGATCGCAAACAAGTCTCATATGCTCTTGCATTCTAGTAGCGGTTTGCGAGATGGGAATGGGTGCCTCTTCTTGTTCTTCGCAGGTTTCCCAGAGCATGTCTAGGACATCACTAGGCTCTCTATGATAAAGTCGTTCGAAAGGAGAGAATCCTGTAGGGGGCCGAGGGGTTTTCCTTATTGCAAATAGTGCCCAAGGGATCATTCGGACCGAGTCTTTCCCGTCCTTATCTACCAATTTCCGTAGGATTAATTTCAGTGTTTTATTGAATCTTTCCACCAAGCCATTGGTTTGGGGATGGCATACAGAGGTTCGTAAGGTAATATTATGGAGCAGCTCTTTGACTTCTGCCATAAGCTTGCTCATAAAATGTGAACTTTGATCGATTAGTATTTCTTTGGGAAAGCCGACTCTGGAAAAATACGGTAAAAGGTGTTTAAGGATTTGCTGTGTGGTTTTGTTACGCATCAGAAAGTCTTTGGGGTATCGGGTTGCATAGTCAACAATCACCAGGACATATTTGTTGCCTAATCGGGATGCTTCTAAAGGTCCAATGATGTCCATCCCGATTCTTGAAAGGGGGATTCCTATGATTGGTAAGGGATTCAGAGGGGCAGGTAGTGGGATGTGCGTGCTATTTTTTGGACAAATGTCACATGTCTGAACAAAGATTTTGATGTCAGCGTGGATACCTGGCCAGTAAAACTTCCCACTGATATGTGCTTGGGTTTTGGAGTGCCACAGTTTGACAGTTGCTGCCAGGCACAGGTAGAAGGGACAGAAACGAGGACTCTCCCAACTCCCTCACTCCGCCTCTGAGACAGGACTGACTCTGGCAAGCAACCTGGTAGGTATGTCCCTGGCCCCAGGTTGAGAGGGGTCCCCATACATTGACAGGGACAGGTCCCTGATCTGTCAGAGTGGTGACACAAAGCATATTTCTGGTCTACACAGCAATTTAAGTGAGGCCACAGCCAGATTACTGCACTGCACATTATCAAAGCCACTGGGCTTACATTACTAAACCTTAAAATCTTAACAACCAGATTTCTTATGGAACTCTAGGACAACCGCTACATTTTGGTTGGGGGTATTCCAGGTTTTAGTCTACTACGGAATCCACAAAAAAGTCTCTGAATTTTGACTACCTATGTAAGAGAAACCATTCCAAAGCTTTGTCTTGCATAATATACATTGGGAAGAATATCTTTGCCTTACAAGTGGGTTTCCAAACTCAAAAAACATTTGCATTAATAGGAATATACCAGAAATCATCTTACTGTATAACCGTTTTCATCTTGGAGATTAATTTCTGCAGCATGGGCAACAAGAAGAGCAACAACATGAGAATGGCCTTCTCGAGCAGCAAACATTATTGGAGTCATTTTTTTCCTGAAAGCAAAATAAAACATTTCAGCCAATAAGTGTACAGTTCGCCATAATATCCATCATCACTAAAAAGAAAGATGTGAATCAATAAAACTAACTTGTAGATAAAATGCTTAAACACTTTTAGGAGTGTTTTATTTATGACGTCACTGGCATGTGGTCTAGAGAGGCCAATCTATTGTGGATGTGCAGTGTTTTCACAAGGTTTCAGCAAACACTCACTGTTAGACTGGACAGAGTTGTAGGACTTCAACTCTTGTGAACACTGGTTTAACTGGTACAGGTCATTCACAAGGGAGACCAAGTAAAAGACTGGCCATACAAGGTATATGGAAAATATATGCAAGTATTTATTTAACAAATATTCTGTGCCATAAATGAAGATCAACTAAATGGTAAGTAATATACGTACATATGTTCATTTTTTTATTGTCGTTTTGAAGGGTTACATTTTTTGGCGGACTAGGTTTATATTTTGGGTGCGTACAAAGTTGTGTTAATGAATTAACAGCTATTATAATTTAACATTTGCCATTAAATGTACATTTGTGATAAAAAAAATATACATATTATATATGAGAAAACATACTAAAGAAAATGGCACTGCTTCAAAAGCTCACAGTATTCCTGAGCAACTATAATGGTCCTCAAACGTATCCAGCTCAGGATTTATTAAGGTGCAGAGTGCTTTACAACTGCATTAATAAAAAGAGAGAAGAGTGGAAAAAATAACGAGCAAAATTAATTTGTTCAGAAATCTTTCTAGTTTATTCTTGATCTTACAGTCAAGAAATCAAAAATAGACTGTCAAAGTTCCTGCGTATCGGTCAAAAACACACCCTTTCAGGTAACCAGCCGGAAACCATTTTCAAATGGAGTCAAACATATTAGATCCACACACATGAAGTATATATCCATATAAACTGGGCTGGAGTTGAATCCCACCTCTTGAGAAGAAAGCTGGAGTCAGTATCTAAATAGTGGCACCATGGTGAACACGAATAATGGTGTAGTACCAGTATTCTTACTATTAAAACTCCAACTTGTTAAGCTTTCTAAAATAATCAGGATATATAATCGAAGTGTGATCTTTTTTTCAATTTTTATGTCTGTAAAAACAGAGCAGAAGGAGAGCACCCAGAGCGCCATCCTGAAGAGCGCCCTCGGCACCGGTCAGAGCGATAGAGATACCACGCAGCAAGATCCTGCGGCGCGGCCCCACCGACCGCGTGTACCGCAATGGCAGCGAGGCACTGCTCCCCTTCGTGAGGCATACCGGTAAGGAGCGGGTCAGGAAGGGGGGTGCTGCGCAAAGCTGCACCCACAAAACCCGAAGTTCTCCTTGCCCCACCTACACCAGGAGCGGACTGTCGCAGTGGGAAGCGGTCTGGGCAGCTCTCGGTAGAGCACCAGCAAAAGAAAGGAACAACAAATCCTTCTCTCGGCTCGCCTCCCGCAGCCGGCTATTTCTTTTTCATTTCTTTCGCCGGCATCCACCCACGAGACGAGCGCCACACACAGGGCCTCAATAGAGCTAATCCTACAGAACATTCCAAGCAGCGCATGGAACGCGCATATGTGTATGAGCGCCCAAACCGCCCGTTCATACAGACTTCCCCGTATGCCTGCAGCCAGTGACAAGTTCTAAAGAAACAGACTGCCTTGCTCTGAGAGGTAGGTTCCATATGCAAGTATAATCCTGGTTGCGCCAAACCATCAATCTAGTAAGCACTTTGGTGAATCAAAGGGCTCCTCTGGAGAGTATCTAGTTAATGAAAAAATTAAAAATGCTTAGACCTTGGTGTATTTAAGTGCGATCTGCAGCCCGGACGCAGCTCCGGCGAGAGCAACAGCCAGGAAGATCGGGGGCAGACTCAGTGAGGAGCCCAGGCAAGCCAGTGGAGCCCAGAAAGACCTCCGCCTGAGCTGCAGCACGGCAGCACTATCAGCTGCAACAGACCGCAGTCTACAACAAGGAGGTATCTGCCGCAGAAGCCCTGGGATCCACAGGGGGCGTAGCGCAAGCCCCAGTGTAAGCGGTCACGCTCCAGCGCGACAAGGGTGGCAGATGTCAGGGCAAGACCCAGTGAGGACAATCATTGAACCGCAGCGCCTCCCCCTAAGGTCTGCAGCGCTGGATCATCCGCAGCAGAGGAGAGCGAGGCAGTGCCTGCCTAGAGACACGCTCCCCCAGCGAGGCCAAGCTGCAGCGGTCCTGACAGCACAGGGTACCGGCCATGTGACACTCGCTCCAGGGGCCCACGAATGGATCTGCCAGGAGCCCGGCCACCTCGTCCTGGAGGCAGCGACCTGGTGTGCGAAGCCTGAGGCGGATTGGCAGTAGTGGGAGCGGTGCGTGGAACTGCTCGCTGCATGCCAAGAACCCCAGCAACAACCGGAGCGGAGACTTCACTGCCAGATCCGGAGAAGAACCACCCATAGCCCGGGGCAGCGCCAGCCCGCGCTGCAGAGTGCCATGGCTGGGCTCCGTGGGTGCGCTGGTGTCCGCTCATACCCCTGCTGAAATAGAGCGTTGTTGCAGCCCGGGGCCTGGATAATCTGAGCCATAGAGAGCTGTCTGCCTCATAAGACTGGGTCAGAAGCCACGCCAGTACTGCCTGCCCCTACGGTTCCCTGTTCTGACCTTGGTGGCAGGGGGTGGTGCATGCGTGGCAGTCTAACTGTGCAAGCGACCGTAACTGGGGCCCAGCAACCTCTGACTACTATCGAGCCACGAGAGACCCTCTCCCACTACCAGCCCTCAGAGGCGGACTGACAACCTGTGACCCACAGCACAGAACGCAGCCTCCCATGCACTGCTCCCTCCTACTGCCTATAACTTTAAAGAGTACAGAGTCAGCAACAAGCCCCACGAACAACGCAAAGCAGAATTACTAACAGCTGTATACGGCAAATCAGGGATGTAAGCTGCTGCAGCTCCACGGGTGCAGGAGCCAGTGGCCACATCGCAACACAGCTCCATCGTGCCATTGGATGTCGCAGTACTCAGCGCTACTCATTGGCACACCACAGGTCTTGCCTGTGTTTACTGCCTAGCCCTCCAAGCCCAAGATAAACGCTGGGCACAGTGGGGACCCCGCACAGGAACACTGAGACATCTACCTCTGCGGTGCATTGGGGTGAGAGCCGCTGAGTCGTTGAGCAACTAAGGCGGGCTGCCCTCCCCCGCCGACTGCCGTGTGCGCTGTGAGCGAGCGGCTTGGTCGGAGAGGGGTCGAGGGTTATCCTGCGACATTCAGGAGATACAGTTCAGCCAGATACAGGTACGTGAGGTGGAGATAGTGGGCCACATACAGCCTTTGCAACACGAGAAGCGTAACGGCTAATACCAGAAGGAGCCCTGCAGCAACACGCAGGGGCACGAACCCAGCTGGTACCTAAACAGGGATTAGTCTGCACGCCCGCATAGACTCTACTACGCAAAACTGGCACATATTCGCTGCATACAGGAATAGCGACTCACACCATACAAGCAACATATAAACAGTGTAAGCCATACAAGGAAACATAGCCTCGCATCCATGCCATTAATCCTTCGCGGCCGGATGTAGGGGAACCGCTGGATGGCAGGAAGGTGGAAAACGACATGACAAACAGCAAAAGAAAGATGGCTACGAATAAAGGGACCAGCCCAGACCACCTCCACGCCCTTACAGTGCTCCCACCAGGGCTCCTTCTAAAAAGCACTGTCACAGAGGAGACCCAGTCATCAGCAACCACAGTAATGGCCTTACTAAAAGCCTATTGTGACCGGAGAAGAGAGACGAAGAGGAGCAAGCCCATCCCACAGCAACCCAAGGCAGAGACAAGCAACCTATCAACGTGCTAAGACGGACCATGCTGGCGAGACAGTCCCCCGAGTGCTTCCCTTGAAGGAGGAGATGAACCGAAAACAGTGAAAGAAGTGGAAGCATGGAGGAAAGGGACCCCTCTAGTGCCACATACAGCCTTTGAAACACGAGAAGCATAAAGGCTAATACCAGAAGGTGCCCTTCAGCAACACGCAGAGGCACAATCCCAGCTGGTACCTAAACAGGGATTAGCCACCCAAGAGGATACTCACATTGATCCCAAGAGGCATTGACCGCTCCATACAGAATATCTCAGATGCCAGGGGCTAAACGAGGCCTGGTCATTCGAAGATGGGAAATCGAGCCAAAACCCAAGTAGGACAACTTGAAAAGTGCTGGAGACAGGGGCGGCGAACGGACAGCAAATCACCTCCTCCCCCTCTCAAGCCCCAACCCCCCGGTACGACCAGACTACTCGAAGGCATCAGCAATAAACACCATGGCGTCGGATAAGGAGGAACTCCTAAATTGTCTGAAGGGGATGGAAACCAGACTCACAAACACATTTCACAATCAACTGGAGCAAATGAAGGAGGAACTGAAATCCTCCCTCCAGGAGGTAGGCAGAGAAATGGTGGATCTGGGAGGCAGGATAGATGTTGAAAATGGTCTGTCAAACGTAACAGAAGAAACTAGCTACAACAGTGTCCTACTAGACCAGCTAGATAATTCAACAACCAACCTGGAACTACAGGTGGAAGACCTTGAGAACTGCTCAAGGAGATCTAAAATTAGGGTCCAAGGCCGAAACGATCCAAGATAAAGACCTCAAAGACACTTTGCAACAATGCTTTAGCAACATGCTCCCGGACATGCAGCCAGACCAAATTGGGTTTGATCATGCACACAGAGTTGGCGCAAAACGGAATGACCCCGGCACAAGGCCTAGGGACGTCATGATAGCAGTAACGTCCTATTGCCTGAAAGAAGATATCCTGAGGGCAGCAAGGCTCCATAACGACCTCACAATCAATGGCTCCCGCATTCAATTGTACCAGGACCTAGTTTTGGTCACCCTACACAAGAGAAGAATGATGCAGCCAATTACAAAAGCACTCCAAGTAAAGCAGATACAATACAGATGGACGCATCCGTTTGGCCTTTCCTTCACATGGGAGGGCAAGCAGAAGAAAATGAACACCTGTGAGGAGGGCCGTTCAATCCTACAGCTGGAGGAAGACCAAGTTCGTCCAAACGACCATCCGCAACGCAACTCTCCAGGCACAGCAAGCAAACCCTGGGAATGGTCAACCGAAAAAAGGCAAAAGTCAAGGAAGGCAGAAAAGACCACAGCCCTACAAGAGAGCCAGGAATAACTGGCGGTGGAAATGCTGCAGGTCAAACATCCTACAAGAGAGTTAATTACCTCAGAACGATGGTCGTGGACGATAGTACACAGATTTGTACAGAACCCACATGGAGGAAGAACAACAACAAGTTTTGGAAGCTGCATCAGGATAAGGTCAGATCCTGGCAGAGCAAAGACTGGGAGCAAGTTAAGGCCCAATACCTAGGGAGGAGAGATGGGTGGATTTTTTCGAATCGAGGCCGCATCTATTCTCAGTTGGGTGGTGGAGCATGGGGGGTGGGGGAACAGGGAAAAAACCAAGAGTTGTAGCGACCGAACAAGCTAGAGACCTAGAGGCCAGAAGGGGTATCGAAGTTGAGACGAGGAAAAACCAGGTGCAAGTAGAGGAGAGGGAGATACGTGCGGTAGGGTAATGCCAATTGCGATGGCTGAAGTGAATATAGTATCAATTGATGTCTTGGGTTGAACTCTCCAGCGAAGCGTAAGGCGATCCTGGGCAGACTAGAAACGAAGCAAGCCAGGATAGCACTCCTCCAAGAGACACACCTCCTGCAGAAAGATGAAAAGAGGTTGCGCAATAGGTAAATCCCGATACAAATCTCCTCCAGCGGGAAAAAAACAAAAGGGGTAGCCATCCTCTGTAGTCGGGATCTGGAGTTCCAGAAAAGGAAGGTGTTAAAAGATAATGAGAGCAGATATGTTGGGGTCAAGGGCACAATCAAAGGTTAGATGTACACGATCTTGGCAGTCTATGTACCCAACGAAAAACAGGACCAATACATAGTCAGACTGCTCCAGAAAGTCGGTGGGTGGTGCGAAGGCCAGATAATCATAGGGGGAGACTTCAACTGTGTAATTGACCCACAGTTCCATGAGACGCTCCCCCCGATGGCTGCAGACCAAAGGAATAGACAGGCCCTAGGTAAACTATTCCGTGATTTAGAAGTGATTTAAACGTGGCGTTTCTTAAGGGGAGAAAATAGAGAATACATGCATTTCTCGGCTGTGCATGGCGGTTACTCGAGAATAGGCACGATACTCGTCTCCTCCACTCTGATCCCTAACGTGACGAATATTGAGATAGTGGTGCAGTACCTGCCAGACCATGCCCCTGTGGCAGTGACAACAGAACTAGCAAAGAGCAGCAATAGGCTGTGGCCACAATGGAGGCTAAACGACGCGATCTTAAAAGATATAGCTCTCAGAGCACACATGGAAAGCACCATTAGCAACTATTTCAGGGAGAATGATAACGGGGAAGTGGACTGGAGAGTAGTATGGGATGCAAGGAAGGCAGTAGTCGGAGGGGAATTTATAGCCCAAGGTGCACAATACTACAGGGAGAGAGCTTTCATTACACGTAGACTGGAAGAGGACCTAAAGGAAGCTGAAAAGCTACATAAGACACGCCAAACCCCAAAGACACTGCGTGAGCTCAGAAAGACCAGAGCCAAATTAGAGAACCACACAGCAGACAAAACAGCGCAGGCACTACTAAAAACCAAACAATCATATTACACACACAGAGGGAAAGCAAACAGATTCCTAGCGGCCAAACTACGCAAACATAAAGCACGCAACAACATTTCGGGATTGAAAGATAGTAGGGGGGAGCTGCGAACGATGGATGAAGTAAAGCTAGAATTAATGGTCCAATTTCATGAGAGGCTGCTATCCAGCGAGTCTCAAGATCAGACGAAACAAACACCCTATATGTTCTCAATCCATCTGCCCCAGATCACGGAACAGGACAAAATTAGACTAGGAAACCCGATTACAGCCCAAGAAGTTAACGATGTGATAGCAGCCCTCCCACAAGGGAAAACCCGGGCCCAGATGGCTTAGGAAATGGCTATTATAAAGCATTCCACACACAACTGATAACCCCCCTCACCCGGCTGTTCAATGTAATCAGTGACAAGGGGGCGGCATCGCAAGAACAAGAGCCAACCGACTGCACCAACTACCGACCCATCGCTCTCCTCAACACAGATGCAAAACAATATGCTAAAATACTAGCAAACCGTCTGGTGGCCGTCTTGCCTGGAATAATACATGGAGATCAGGCAGGTTTCATCAATGGGAGACACACACAAGACAACATCAGACGGACGATCAACATTATCGAATGGGGCACAAGAAAGAATCAAACTCTCGATAGCGGCCCTAGACGCAAGGCGTGCCTTTGCCAGTGTGAATTTGGAATATTTAAGGTTGGTACTGGAAGGTTTTGGCTGTGGCTCGAAATTTACTATAATGATCCTTGCAAACCATCAGTTGCCAGCCACGAACTTCCTCGTTAATGGCCACACCTCGCATCAGGTTGAAATCAGAAGAGGCACTCGACAGGGTTGCCCCCTGTCTCCATTGGTCTTTACAATTGCGATGGAACCCTTTGCAATCCACATCAGAGAGGACACAAACATCAAAGGAGTGGTAAGCGGGAAGACAACATAAAATTGCGCTCTACGCAGATGATCATGCTCTATATGTCAGACACCAAAAATACCCTACCCAGGATAATAGCAGAAATACAGAGATTTGCAGAAGCCTCGGGTTTCACAATAAACTACACAAAATCTAAGGCACTAAATATCACTGAGAATAAGGAAGAGATAAAACCCCTGGAGAGCCTCTACCCTTTGCAATGGGAAAAAACATTTTCTGAACTACCTAGGGGTACACATCACCAAAACCTTGGGGAAGCTCTTCAAAGCAAATATCGTGCCGCTTTGGAAACGTCTGCAAGAAGACCTGCAGAGATGGGACACCCATGAACTCTCCTGGTTTGCGAGACTAGCAGCCACAAAAATGACGCTGCTTCCCAGACTCCTGTATGTAGTGAGCTCAATTCCGATAGATATCCCACCAAGACTTATCAAAGAACTACAAGGGGCAATCCTTAAATTTATATGGAACAAGAAGCCTTGAATCCAATGTCAAATCATGATGCGCCCGACACTACTTGGGGGTATGGGGGTCCCGGACATAGAGAGGTACATATTAGCGGCACACCTTACACTGATGTTAAAGTGGGCAAGTCCAAAGCCCTCACCTGGCTGGCGCAAGATGCAACAAGCAACCACGACGACCCCAATAAAACTCCTACAATTCTTGAAACCTGAAACCCGAGAGAAGGGAGGAGCGCTACTTGATACCACCAGACACACCCTACGGGGCTGGGACCAGTCTACCCACAGGAGCAAGAAACATAACGGATAGCATATAATACCAACTTCTCCCCTGGACTGGACCCAAAATTCTGGGATGGATGGAGGGAAGCTGAAACACTGACGCTTCAAGACGTATATCAGGAAAGCGCCCCCATATCATTCGAGGCATGCAAGCAGAAATTTGGTACCGGAGTCCAACACAGGTACAAATATCTGCAATTGCGCCACTGGCTCTCCCATCCAGAGACAGAGAGTAGGGTTGCGAACACCGCTGGGCCTGGAACTTACCATAGGGGAGGGCTCAACTATGAAGGGTATAACTCCACTATATAGACTGCTGGACAAGTCACAAACAGCAGACCCACTGCAATATAAGAAAGATTGGGAAAAAGACATAGGGGAGGAGTTCCTGGATGGAGAATGGAGCCAAATATGGACTACAGCGCACAAACTATCCAAATCGGTGTTGATCAAAGAATCGACGTACAAAATCTGTTACCAATGGTACCTGGCCCCTAATCGCCTACACAAAATGAATCTGGCATACCCCCCAATGTGCTGGCGCCAATGTGGAAATAGAGGGGATATGTTCCATATTTGGTGGGCGTGCCCACAAGTAGTCATTTTTTGGAAAGAAATTTTAGGGCTCATCAAGGAAATAGCTGGTTCCGAAAAGTAATTCCGCTGGGTGCAGTATCGGAGGGTAAATATGCCGCATCAGGAAACAGGCAGCCCTAATCACACACTTGTACGGCAGCTAGAAGGACAATTGCCCAACGTTGGAAATCGACCGACGGACCCACCACCCCCTGGTGGTGGGTCAAAGTGCGGTGGGTCATGGCAATGGAAAACATTTGTGCAACTATTGCTAGGAAATACCTAAAGTTCTTGGCAATATCGGACCCACTCCAAGACTACGTAGGGGAGAGCGAAGCCTGCTTCTCCAAACCACGCCTGCTCAAGACGATAAATGTTCGATGAAAGATAAGGAGCACCATGCCTCAAAACCTGGATTAATGAAGGGAGCTGGATCATGACATACTCTTGGTCAAGACTGGGGAAGAGGAGGGGGTGGGGGAGGATGTGGGTGGGGGGATTACAAAGGAAGGGGGAGGTAATGTTGAAAATGGAACACCGTTTCATTGCTTCTTTTCAAAGTTGAAAGGTGAACTTATTGTAATGGTTTTGTTGATGTATGAAAGTCATGTGTCATGGTCAATTGAAAAATAAAATTGTTTAAAAAAAAACAGGGCAGAAGAAAATCCAACAAAATGCTGAAAGGATAAAGAGCCAAGAAACATTCAGTCGAGCTGTCTGCAGTAAAAGTATGTTAACATATATACAAAATGTAACAAAAAAAGATAGAGACATTAATATATAAATGCATAAATACAGACGATAATAGAAAGACATTGATCATTTTCTGCATTAGGAGTCATTTTTTAAATGATGCATCAAACATGCTTCTGTGTCGTAAAATCCCTTCTAAATTACTACCTCCAATGTTAGGTCGGATCTTCTACATGGCAAAAAAGGTAAATGTTTAGGATCAAGTTGTGGCTAAAGAAAAACTCCAGGTCTTCAACACGATTCAAGGGCTTTTATTAAGAACTCAATGGGCCCACCAGACGGCCTTCTCTCAGAGCATCTCCTCCCTAAAATAGGAGTTCCTAACCCCCAGGTTAGTAAATACAGATTTGACTCCCAAGTCTCTGTTCTGACTGGAAATAAAGGCCTAAAACCCACCCGCCTTTTCTATCTAGACTCCCCCTCAGGGACTTCGGAGGCCGTGCCTACTCTATCCAATTGTTAGTAATTCTATAAGGATATTGGAATGTGCCTTCCGGACACACACATGCATTCCTTTCCCTCTGCCCTAGTGGATGTTCTTCTCCCATTATTCTCCTGGTGCCAACTCTACTCCCTACATCTTTCTCCTCCGTCCCTCCGATTTCTCTCACTCCTAATTCTCACCAGTGTGGTAACCACAAGAATGAGTTGTCGTAACATGTTCAAGGGTGTTTATTCAAAATAATAAGAAAACACCTATTTAGCCCTGCCGCTATGAGGGGAGTTCCCCTCTCCTTCTCTGCCTTTCCTGTGTTCTCCCGAGACAAGGTTTCTAGACAAGTCCGATCTATGAAAGTCTCGTCAAAACAGGTTCATCCCTGTAACTCCAAAACCATCAAGGACCACATTGACTTCCTGGCTCCTGCTTGGGCTGACTTCTGCACCCACTCCTTCGCCACTGGAGCCTTCCCTTCACACCTGAATCTCTCTCTTGTTCTCCCTCTTCTTAAGAAACCCTCAGCCGACCCTTCCTGCCCAGCTAACTATCCCCCAATCTCCATCACTCCCTTCCTGGGCAAACTACTGGAAAAGCTGGCCATCTCGCAGCTTAATCTTCACACAATCTGTTGGTTGTCTCCATGACCACCAGTCTGGCTTCAGAGTTGCCAGGAGCACGGTAACTACTCTCCTGAACATCCGTGAAGACCTGCTCTCCAACCTTGATTCCAACACCGCCCTGTGTCCTCATCTTGCCTGATCACTCTTCTGCCTTTGACCATGTCAATCATGCCATTCTGCTCAACCGTCTGTGATAACCTGGGTATCACAGATTAGCCTTGGCTTGGCTGACCTCTTTCCTCTCTGATCGACCCTCCCAGGTCCAACTTGGCTCCTTCCTCTTCTCTATCTCTACCTGTGGCATTCCCCAAGAGTCTAACCCCTCTCCACTCATTTTCAGGCTCCGTTGCGCCACCTCATCTCCTCTCATCTGAATGTCTGTCTGCTATCCAGGAGTGGTGCGCCGGCAATGACCTCTGCCTTAATGCCAGTAAGACCGAGATTCTCCTCATTGGCACACCTGCTCCCTCCTTTCCTGCCACTCTCTGGACGGCCTCTTTTGGCCCTCTCCCTGCTCGCACCTGTGAGGCTAAAAACCGTGGGGTTATCTTCAACTCCATACTCTCCTTCTCCCCTCACATCTCTGATGTCTCTAAGAAATCACACTACGAGCTGCACCTCCTCAGAGGTATTCTTCTTTTCCTCTCCTTCCCCCAGATGCTCACGGTCTCCAGAGCTCTGGTTCTCTCTAGGGTGGACTACTGCAACAGCCTCTTTCTAAATCTGCCTACCTCTACTCTCCACCCTCCGCACCCAGAACAGAACTGCGAGACTGTGGCCTCAAGCCCAGGGATCGTATCGCTCCAGGACTGAAATCTCTGCACTGGCTCCCAGTGGCGGCGAGTATTAAGTTCAAAATCCTCTGCATTGTCCATCTGGGGCCTGGTGACTCAATACCTTCAACTTTCTCTTCCTAAATATCTTCCTTCTCCAGCTCTTCATTCATCAGCCTCCAACTCCCTAAGGGTCAGTCGCTTCTCCAAGCAACGAGCTGGTGGTAGATCTCTTTCTTCTGCCGGAGCCTCCCTCTGGAACAGCCTCCCTGCCTCTCTGAAACTTAAGGAGAACCATTTCCGGATCCGGAAGCACCTCAAGACCTCCCTCTTTGCTTCTGCTTTCTCTCCTCCTCTCCCCTGCTGGCCTCTTGGCTGAACCTGAAACTGCACTCATTACCTGGCTACCCTCTGATCTCTGGCCCAGATCCTCTTCCTGCCAGTTGAACACCTGCACTGCCCCCCTAGCAACCCTTGCACTCGGGGACTGTTTCTGTATCCCTATAGCCCCCTATCAGCACTTGGCACCCGATGTCTGCACTTACCCTTGCACTTGCCACAAGCTGGCTGCACTTTTTATTTAGTGTCTTATTTATTTTCTGTTTATCCTATGCACTGCACTGCCCCGTCCCCCTTTCCTGCCCGCACTTCTCCCCTTCCCCCCTCCCCTGCACTTGCGCGAACTCAATGTCACCTGGCCTAGTAAGATCGTTGTCTCGGTCTTCCCTCTGTTCCCCCTCCCTTGCCTCATGGCACCTTGAAACACTTGTGTATGGGCGCATTATAAATGCCATATCATATACCTACAAACTGAAAGATAACATTGCTCTTTGAAGTCCAAAAGAAATAGTCCTTCGTCCAAATGCTATTAGGTAGCTGGCACTACCAGGAGGCCGGGGCAATAGCCTGTGTCCTTGGGTTTTGCCTGGCCCATCACTTGGATCCCTTTTCCATGAACATTGGATTTTCAAAGTTAATCAATTTCTCACAGTACAGTCCTCAGCTTCTCTGCAGGTTCATAAGCCTTTACAAAAATTCCATCCGATTCTCTTTTCCCAGGAAGACAAGATTTTCTTAATACAATTCCATCATTTCTTACTTGGTGCTCGATAGTGTTCATGTTCTGTTTTTAAGCACTGGAACCCTACAGGTTCATTCTCCTCCCAGTTATGTTCACTATGTTTTGTGTTTCTAACGGTCCCCAAAGTCATCCGGCCATCTGACAGGCTAACTTTAGCGGGGCATCTGCCTTTTTGGGTTTTCCGGGTTCCGCAAACCTTGTGGCTCTCCTAGCCTCCAATCTGAATGTCTCTCAGATTTCCACGACTCTGGCCCTCTGACAGGCTTGCTTTATTGCAGCTTAGGTGAGGCGCCTGCCCGTTCTGTTATTTTCTGGTTCCGTAACCCTTGTGGCTTTCTGAGCTTCTGATATCACCGTTTGCCCCTCTTCAAAGTGTTACCTCTTCAGGAGCTTCTCATGCGGCGATCGGGATCCGATGTCTACGCTGTGGTCTGGTGTAGGTGTCACTTAATGGCTCTAGCCCCACCAAGGCTTCTGTGTGGTCGCGCCACCAGGCGAGACAGTTGCTTTACAGTCTCAGTCTCTCTCTCGACATTGGCTTCTTTGCCGGTCAGGACGCCAGACTTGCGGCCACTGGTTAGCCACGGTGTCCAGTTAAAGTACCGAATTCAAAAGGATCGAATGCTAAAGGCGAGAGTCAATTTGACCGAAAACAAAAGGGTCGATTTTTTTTTTTTTACATTTTTGTTTGGGTTTCCGTTTTGGAAAAAAAAGTGGTTTTTACCACAAAAAAGGGGGCTTGGGCCCACCCCCCAAAAAATAAATAAATAAATTCGACCCTTTGGTTTTCGGTCCTTTGCATTCGAAACTTTGACCTAGAACCGTTAGCCACTTGTTTGCTCTCCAGACTACCGCTGGCTCTGCGGTCTAGTGTGGCTCTGCTCCCCAGTGCGCACTGCCATCAGAGGCTCGCCTCTGCATAGGACTCGCTCGTTGCAATTCCAAGTTCTTTGTTTTATGCACATCACAAACAAAAGGGGTTTGTCGTTTCTCTTTGACTGGAGTTCAGGTGAGATCCAATATTACCTGAAGCCAAAGAGATAGAAGAAATGTCACTACCACGAGAATCCAAAATAGAAGTAACAACACTCTTTCTGATTCCCATGTAGGCAGACATGGTGTTCTGGACAGGGTGTTCCTTAGAGGAATGGGAGTCCTGTTCCCCAAGAGGGGAGTCACTTCCAGTGAGGTCCCACTTGACCAGAACCTTAGGGAGGGTCTTGCTGAGCGGGTTCACCTTCCTAGCCTCTAAGGGAGGGGCTCCCCTGTGGGGAGAAGGGACAATTATTCTAGATTCGTCACACCACCCTTCGATGTTACTACTTCCCCCCCCTCCACACTCACATCCTTTTATACACATACCAACACATCACTGTCACTCCTTACATTATCTCTCCTAACCACACTTGTTAGTCATCCACGCACACTCACAATGCAATACCCTAAAGCCCTGGAAGGACAAGGCTGCAGTATTGTGCGACACAGGAGCACATGAGATGCTGCCCATCGATACGTAATACGTTGTGCCTACATCCACGCGTCCAAACCTTAAGAACCGAGGATCAGACCCTCTGTGGCAAAGCCCATGCAGGACAAGGCCGCAGAGTTATGCGACGCAGGTTTTAGGCTGCATAAGGGTAGCGGTGCAGAATGCGATCTCGCGACGCAGCTGTCGATCATGTGCGTCCAAAAGGTAAGAGAGGTGCGTGGAGGGAGAGCAGTCACTACTGCTCTCTACTAAACTTCCCACCCTTGCATGTTCTTCCATTTACCATCCATCTTTAGCTCTCCCCCTCCATCGGTTAACCATACTTTTTGTTTGGTTCCATGTAATAATGTCGCCACAAAAATCTCGCCATGCAAAAATATCGCCGAAAAATTGCCGTTTTTTGTGGCGACATTATTGCATGGAACATGCGGGGGACACCCCCACAACCCCAAACTTTTTTTGTTTTAAAAAAAAAAAACCTTTTTTTTTTGCCCCTGTCCCCATATACATGGTCGCCCAAATAATATCGCCACAACATTTTCCTGGCAATATTATTTACGGCGACCATATATATGGCGATATTATTACCTGATACCTTGTGTTTCCTGTTTTCCTGTCTTTTGGTCTTTTGTCCAGGTCCCTGCTTGTGGTTACTATTTACTGTAGATCTGAGCCCTTTGCCCCTCTACTACTTCTAGGGCCTCCCCCCACTGAACTGTGTAACTGTTTTGATGTGATCTGTGTTCTTAGGCTCTCTCGCACTATCTAGGTCCCCGTTACTGGTTAGTTACCTGTCTCCCCCCACTTGCATATTACCATTTGTGTGACCCTCCCCCCTCGTCCTACATTTCTCCTAGCACCCTCTATGGTGCTCTCCATCTTCTCTAACTACTACTTTATCTCCAGCCCTATCTCTTTCACTAAGTCTGAAAGGAAGAAGTTCAAGAGGGACAACCTGGTCTCCAACCCAGGACTCTCCATCTCCGATACCTACAACAGTGCTTCCTCCAGACAGCCTCTTTCCGACATCCTCTTTGTCGTTCCCTCTACAGACCTATGGACGCCTCATATGGTCTTTCTTCTCTCTCCTTTTTCCTCCTCTCCCATTAATGGTGGCACTAATTGGGAGGTCCTCTTGGCCTCATTCCGCTCCTCTATGATCATCATTAAAGTCTATCGGAACAGCACTGTCTTGGTCCAGGGCCCTCAGCCCAATTTCCTCCATGATTTTATCAACTTCCTCCCTTCTCCTGCCACCACCTCTCTGGCACACTCCTCTTCTTCCTCCTCTGCTCACCCTCGGGCCCCTCTACCACCACCGCAGGGTGTACCTGAAACCTGTACCCCTGCTCGGATACTTTCAAATGTGGAAACCTGCTCCACATTGCTACTCTCAACGCTCGTTCTGCTGTCAAACACTCCTCTGACATCTGTCACATCCTTGAAGAATTGGACCTGGATATCCACACACTCACCGAGACACAGTTCACGGCCAGTTCAGTCAAGAGTTTTGACACACTTTCCCGAGAGCTACAAGATCCTCTCCGATTCCAGAACCAACCACCCTGGAGGTAGAGTAGCCCTTATCTTTCCGGAGTAGGTCTCTGCTTCTGTCATCCCTACGCAGGCCTACTCCTCCTTTGAATGCCTGGTCTCCAGGCACTCTAACTCTCCTGACCTCTCTCTAACTGTGTAGCAGGAGACCGAGTAGGAATACTGAGTCACGCAGCCACTCTCCGTTAAACCCAACCTGGGTCTGGAGGTAGTTAAAGTAAATTAAGTCATGTACCAAAAGTAATGCACTTATTCAGAAAAAAGGCTTTCGTTATTTTTCAGAATTGACGTATCAAAAAAACGGTCTCAAAATAGAGAAGTCACTAATACTTTCTTAGTGAGGAAGCAATTGCCACAACTTATCAGTGAATCAGACCATATATGCCAATGCATTTCGGAAAGCAATTTCCTTCATCAGGGCTAGTCTGTGAGTAATCCAATTGGGTTCAATACACAATTAAACATATCAATGTCATGCAAAATAATAATTAAGCAAAAACATAACAATGTCATGCAGCATAATAGCAAATCAAAAACATACCATTCAGTTGAAGTTTTCAATAGAGGGTAATCTGTCAGTGTAAATGAAAAAAATGAAAAAAAGAGAAAGGAAAAAATAAATGAACTATCCGGTGTTACTGTAAAGTAAAACAATCTGATAATGAAAGACTCATTTACCTGTGTGTGGTGGCTTGCTAAACACATAAGTGCTTGGTAGTCTGCGGCTGTGAGTAAAATGAAAGCCGTGATCATTAGGAGTTAAAGAATGTTCCGTGCGAGGGAACCCAGGAGGGCAGATTACAGACCGTGTTTTTCACGGGTAGTGAGAGGTCATTCCAGTACCGGCGAGCAAAATCTCAGGCTGCCGCATACAAACGTTGCCTTGGCAACGTTGCTTTTTATCAACACGTGACCGTGTCGCATCCCGAATGGGCGCGCGGTCAAAAGGAACAAGTTACTTACCTGTAACTGTTGTTCTCCAGCATGGGTCTGGCATGGATTCACATGCTCATGAATATTCCCCGTCGTCAGGCTGGGAATCCTCGGTAAAGAAAAAATCAGTATCAGTTTCGTTTCTGATCTGTCTTTCGTAGTAGTAACCAATCACTGATCTCTGCGTCATACTGACCACAGCCAATGACTGCCCTCTACCTAAGCCCCGCCTCTGGCAGCCATCTTCAGATTTGGTAGCACGTGAAGTGGCAGTATGACCAAGTGAAGAGCCGCAGAGGGGTAGGCGGGAGGGTTCGCATGTGAATCCATGCCAGACCCATGCTGGAGAACAACAGTTACAGGTAAGTAACTTGTTCCTTCTCCAGCATGGGGTCTGGCATGGATTCACATGCTCATGAATAAAGAATACATAGCAGTACACACATGCACAACCACGGGAGGTGGCAAAGGCTCAACATTAAGCATTACATCAAACTCAACATTAAGCAATTCTTACCTCCTCACCAGGCTCACCTTAGGCGAACAGATTGCGCAGCACTGCTTGGCCGACCCTGGACTCGTGAATTTCGTGAAGGTGTGCATCGACCTCCACGTAGCAGCCCTGCAGATGTCCAGCAAGGGCACACCAGATAGGAACGCCGTGGTAGCTGCGATCGCTTTGGTGGAATGGGCTCTCGGACGGCCAGGCAGCGGTCGGTTTGCCAACCGATGACAGTACATGATACAGCCGGAGAGCCATCTGGAAATGGAGGCCTTGAGAGAGCCTTCCCCTGATTGACAGGTCCAAAGTTCACAAAAAGTTGTGACGTCTTCCAAAAACACTTTGTGCGGTCCACGTAAAACTTCAGCGCTCTAGCCACATCCAGCGAGTGCAAAGTCCTTTCGGCCAGCGACGAAGGCGACGGGAAGAAAACAGGCAACACCAAGGGTTTGTTGAGGTGGAAGTCCGACGGCACCTTGGGCATGAAGGAGGGGTGCGTCCTGAGCACTACCCTCGTGTCGTGAAAAGTCAAGTAAGGGGGCTTGCAGGAAAGGGCCTGGATCTCTCCCACTCTTCGTGCGGAGGTGATGGCCACAAGAAACGCTGTTTTCCACGACAGGAACTTCAACATAGCCGAGTGCAGAGGCTCGAACGGAGATCCCATGAGCTTGGTCAGCACCACGTTGAGCTCCCACGCCGGGGCCGGAGCCTTCACCGGCAGGAACGATCTGAACAGTCCCTTCACGAATTCTTTCACCAGACGATGAGACCACAAAGACGTCCGCCCCGTGGTTACGGTGCATCGGGAGATCGCAGCAAGATGAATCTTGATGGACGCGTGCGCCAGTCCAGCCTTGGCCAGCGTCAGAAGGTACGGCAGTACCTGGGGAGCCGTAATCCGTAGAGGGTTAATCTTCTGTGCGTGGCACCAGACAGAGAACCTCTTCCATTTGTGTCCATAGCATTTAAGAGTTGAGGACGCCCTGGCCTTTGCAAGAACCTCTCTGCAGTCGGCCGGTATGTTGTATCCTCCAAACTCTAACGCTGCAGGAGCCAGGCCTGCAAGTTCAGCGACTTCGGGTCGTGATGGAGGATGGCGCCTCCTTCCCTGGAGAGAAGATCTGTGTCCACTGGTAGCTTGATTGACGGGGACGCTGACAAGTCCAGAAGGTCCGGGAACCATATCTGCCTCGGCCACGCAGGTGCGACGAGGATCATCCTGCACCGTGACCTCTTGAGCTGGTTGATGAGCTGGATCAGCAATGGCAATGGAGGGAACGCGTATAGAAACAGGCCCTCCCAGGGGAACGAGAAAGCATCGCCCATGCTCCTCGGCTGGGGAAACCTGCTGGCGAACCTCCGGCACTTGGAGTTCGTCGCCGTCGTGAACAGATCGATCTGGGGTGTGCCCCACCGTCGGAAGAGGCGGTCCACTAGATCCTGTCGTAGTTCCGACTCGTGGCAAGAGCGCAGCTCTCTGCAGAGCGAGTCGGCGATGGTGTTTTTTATCCCTGCCAGATGAAACGGCACCAGAAACATCCCTTGGGCGACGGCCCAATGCCACAGATCCTGCGCCTCCTTGGACAGGGCTGGGGATCTGGTACCGCCCTGCTTTCTGATGTAGAACATGGTGGTGGTGTTGTCGGTGAAGATCCTCACCACCTTGCCCTTGAGGGACGGAAGAAAGGACCTGAAGGCCCAAAACACTGCACGGAGATCCAGGACGTTGATATGGAGGGACTTCTCCGTCGGAAGCCAAAGGCCTCTCGCGTGCAGATTTTCGGTGTGCGCTCCCGACCCTTCCAGGGAGGCATCCGTGGTCACTGTCTCTTGGTGGCCGGGGGTCTGGAAGTCCATGCCCGCCGTCAGATGCGCACGGGTGCCCCACCACCGGATCGCTCGTCGGAAACTCTCGTCGAGTGTGATCCTCTCCTCGAAGCTGCCCGTCTGGATCCAGCGCGCGTCCAGGAACTCCTGCAACGGGCGCATCCGGAGCCTGCACAGGCGGATGAGATAAATGCAAGAAGACATCATTCCGTGGAGGGACTTGATGGACCTCACCCTGGCCGCGTCCGCAACCAGCATCCGCTGCACCTTGCCCAAGATGGCCCTCGTCCTTTCCTCCGACGGAGAGGCCAGAACGACACTGTGTCGAGCTTCGCTCCCAGAAACAGAGCGTCTTGCGCGGGCACCAGGTGGGACTTGGCGTAGTTTATGGAGAATCCCAGGTCCGTGAGTAGTTGGACGGTGCTTGCCGTGTGCTCCACGGCGAGCTCCTTCGTCTTTGCTCGGATGAGCCAGTCGTCCAGGTAGGGGTAGACGTGGATCCCCTCTCGGCGCAGCTGTGCCGCCACCGGTGCGAGGCACTTGGTGAACACCCTGGGTGCCGACCTCAATCCGAAGGGAAGGGCTCTGAACTGGTAGTGACGCCCTTGGACCACGAACCTGAGAAACTTTCGGTGTCCCTTTAGGATGGGAATATGGAAGTAGGCATCCTCCAAATCCAACGACGACAGGAAATCGCCCTCCTCCAGTTGACCCAGGACGTGTTGGAGGGTGACCATCCGGAACTTCTGTGCCTTGATGAATTTGTTCAGTCGTCGTAGGTCCAGGATGGGACGCCATCCTCCCGTCTTCTTCACGAGGAAGTATCTTGAGTAAACTCCGGAGCCCCGAAGCCTCTTTGGGACGAGCTCGATGGCGCCCTTCTTGAGCATCGCCTTTACCTCCAAGAGAAGTTGAGGGACGTGATGTTCTTTCCTGGCCACAGGGGGGACGCGCGGGCACCTCTTTAGAAACTCGAGCGCGTGACCCTGAGCTAGGGCGTCCAGCACCTAACGGTCGGTGGAGATGGACTCCCACACGCTGACGAAGCTCGCCAGCCGGCCTCCCACCGGGGTGCTTCGGTGGGGGCCCGACCCCACGGCCGGTTCAGTCCTGCTTCGACGAGGCTTTGCCGCCTTGTCCTCCTTGGCGACGACGGCGGGGTCCGCCTGACTTGCCTCGTCCCCTGTAAGCTTCATGTGACGACGAACGGGCCGCTTGACAGTAGGTGGAAAATCCGCCGCTGGAACCTTTGGAGGCACCCTGTTTGCCTCTGCCGCTCCGAAAGGGCGGCCGCCGTTGCTGGAGAACCCCAAGAGCCATGGCCGTCTCTGTGTCCGCCTTGATGGCTTGAAGGGAATCGTCCACTGTTTTCCCAAACAGGTTGTTTCCGTCGAACGGCATGTCCAAGACTCTGGCCTGCACGTCCTGACGGAAGTCAGTAGCCTTGAGCCATCCACGCCGCCTAAGGCACACGCCGTTGCCCAACTGGCGAAATCCAGTCTCAGCGATGTCCGTCGCAATCGTAATGGCGTGGTCCGACGCCACCTCTCCTTCCTGCAAGATCTCTAGGGCTTCCGTCCTCTTGTCGTCTGGTAGGAAGTCCAGCAGGGGGGCCAGTTTGTACCATAACTCCCTGTCGTAGCGGGCTACGATAGCCAAGGCGTTGGCCGCCTTAATCGTCGTCGCTGCCGACGAGATGACTCTGCGTCCCATCGTGTCTAATTTCTTTCCCTCGCCGTCCGTCGGGGAGGTTGACGTAGAGGCCGCGCCCCCCCCCGCTTTCTTCCTGGCCGCTGCGGAGACGACCGAGACCGGGGTCGGCTGTGCCCAAAGGCACAAGGGAGCCGCGTCCGGGACCCGGTACTACTTCTCGTACCGATCCCTTCTAGCCGGCGTCGTGGATGGGTTCTTGAGGAGGGCGAGGCCCTCATCCCAAATATCGTCTAGTAGAGGTACAGCCAGGACCGTCTTCCTCTTGGTCTCGCGCCGTTGATAAAGGAAACCTTCCTTCTTCTTCTCTTCCGGGCAGAGCTGGAAAAGCTCGGATGCCCTGGCGATCATGGAGTGAAACAATCCAATCTCGTCGGGCGGGGAAGCCCGGGTGGGAGGTGACGACGGAAGATCCTCGTCGTAAACCTCGTCGTCTGTACCCGTCGCGGCCTTGTCAGTCCCCGTATCATCCCCACGTGCCGTGGACGGGGAGGAGGGCTGAACAGGGCGCGATAGCTGAAAAGGAGGTGGAGGATGAATCCTTCTTCTCTTAGGGGGAGGGCTCCCAGAAGGGCCTGGCTCCGGGTCCCCCGTCGGGAGCGGTTCCTCCGTTGGTGGTAACGGCAGTCTCGTCCTTATCTCCGAGCATAAGGACTGAATAGCCAACAAAATGGCCGCCGAGTTGTCTTGCGGCACTGGTTGAGGGAGATCCGACGGGGGATCAGGAGCCCCGTCGGCATCCTCGACGCCCTCGTCGTCTTCCACGTCGGGGTCCCTCCCGACAGGATGGCCTTCTTCCACGCCAGAGCCGTGGCCTAAGACTTCGATCAGCTCCTCCTCAGAGGTTGAGGCCGAGTCCACGACGACCTCCTGCCCCCCCCCCTTTCTTCTCCGTCGGAGGTTTCACGGGGGTCCTGTCAATGGGCATGAAAGAGGACTCCCTCCGCGGTGGCAGGGAGATTCTGGGCCCCGGGGTCGCCACCACTGGTGTAGCCTCCACAGGCTGAGCCAGGGCCGCCACGACTGTCACGATAGAGGCCTTGGCCGGATGGATCAAGGCTTTCACCACCTTAGGTGCGCCCACCGCCTTCTCCTTGGAGGGAGGGTCACCACCTCGCTCACCCTCCGATGGGGCCTTAGGGCACGACCGGGGTCTCTCCAGGAGTTTCGCCGGGTGCTCGGCCTTCCTCTTATCCGAGCCAGAGTGTTGGCTCGTGGTTGATGGCGCCGGGGAGGATGCGACCTGCCTGGCGCCGGAAGAGCCCGACCGTTTGGCGCTCCCGGTGCCAGCGGACTCGCGGTGCTTGGCCTTCTGTTGGACCCCCGTCGCCGGACCGTTAGAAGACCGCTCGGACTTCTTCTTCTTCTTCTCGCCTGACGGGCTCTTTCCTTCCAGCCAGTTGGCGAGACGTTGATGGCGGTCCTTCATGGTCCGCTCCGACATATTGCCGCAAAACGCACAGTCCTTCTCCACGTGCGTCTTGTCCTCATGTAGGCAGTAAAGGCAAAGGGAGTGTTCGTCCTCCTTAAAGACACTCTGAAGCTGGCATCCAGGGCAGACCCTGAACAGCTTTCCGGGCGTCGAGCTTCTCTTCTCCTGGGCCATGTCCGAGATGGGCCTGAGAAACTTCTGGAGTCCTCCAGAAGCGTGGCTTGACGAAATCTTCACCCTTGAGGGGCGTAGACGAATCCAACACGGGTCCCCGTTGATCGGTTGAAGAAACAGTGGAGCTTGAGGCTCTTTTGACTGAAAAAGAGAAATTGTTCTGAGAAAAAACGTGAAAAATAGCACTAACGCTCGAGAGCAATAGCACGAGGATCCCAACACTTGAACGTGCGGCAAAAATCTGAAGATGGCTGCCAGAGGCAGGGCTTAGGTAGAGGGCAGTCATTGGCTGTGGTCAGTATGACGCAGAGATGAGTGATTGGTTACTACTACGAAAGACAGATCAGAAACGAAACTGATACTTATTTTTTCTTTACCGAGGATTCCCAGCCTGACGACGGGGAATATTCATGAGCATGTGAATCCATGCCAGACCCCATGCTGGAGAACTAGAGCTGTTATTGAGTCTATGAGCTTGATGAAAAGCAAATCAAGCATTTATCTGAGAGATTAAGCTTAATGTCATGTATGACTATGTAAAAAAACAAAATACCATGGATATAGAAGAAATACTCAAAAAAGGACTAAAAAAGTTGGCATGTAAATGAAAAAGGAAAAACCATGTGAATCAATAAGTGGAGCATATTAAGCAACCCTGTCGCGGTTGGTGTCGTCATAGGGCGCCACCTCGGGTCCCAGACAATAGGTCCAGGATGTGCGGCAGGTTTGCTAATCGTCCCACAAGTTATCAAATAAGGAAAGTACATGTGGTGCTCATGCTTGGAAAACAGAAGCTGAAGAAAATCAATACATAGAACACAAATTGGTACTTCAGCACAATGCATCAAGGGAAGCAATTGTACATAGAATCCTCTGTAGGGAAACACAGCAATCAAAACAGTAAGAATAACCAGCATAATACTGAATTATATGAAACAATGGTAATTAATTTCCTCATTGAGCCCGTTGGGGGCTAGACTTCCAAGTTTATCAATCCAAAATGTTTCCCTGCGGTTAAACCGCAGGCCCAAGTCCTCATGCGGGTTATTCTTAGTCAGGACTTCAAGAATCAAAACCTTATTTGTGTAAGGTTATGACAATTTTTCGACCCAGTGGCGAGCTACGGCCGAGTTGGGATTGGCATTACAGATGCAGGACCGATGTTCATTCCACCGTGTTTTGGCCGTTCCCGTGGATTGGTCCACGTAGTATTTTCCTCATGGGCATTTGATGCCATGAATGGTGTTAATACTGACGCAGGTTCCGAATGTTTTCAGGAAAATCTTCTTACCCGGGCTTGGATGGTAAATGACATTACCCTTGATAACTGAGTTACAGTTTATGCAGTGGAGACAAGAAAATGTACCACTGCGTTGTGTAATAGATTCTTTAGGGGGTGGTCTTGTGTGCACCAGTTCATCTGAGATTCCTACTTTTCTGATAGGCAAACACAGGTAATTTGCTGAATAGATTATGTACTCTTGAATCATTCTTAAAGATACTCCAGTGTTTTTTTATGGTTTTCTTAATTTTGTTGCTTTGAACAGAGAATTTAGAAACGTAAACTGGTGATTTAAGTTCTCTCTTGCTTTTCGTGTTATGGGTGGACAGTAGAGTATCACGGTCGAGGGTATTGACTCTTTCAGTTGCTGTGTTCAATTCCTCTTGCTTATAACCATGTGCTAGAAATTTCTCCTTCATCTCTAGTTGTTGCAACTGACAATCATCCGGATCACTGACAATCTTTTGAACACGTAGTAGTTGGTTATACGGAAGATTTTTGAGCAGGCTTGGTTGATGAAAACTAAGGCGGTGCAGAAGGTTGTTGCGGTCGGTGGTTTTATGGAACAGTGTGGTGCTGTAACCAGTTTCTTTCTTAATTACAACATCAAGGAAAGTGATCGTGTCCCCTGGTATCTCTCTGGTGAATTAAATATGTTGATCGATGTTATTGAGGTACTCGAAAAAGGCATCAAACGCTGCCTCAGTGCCCACTCATTTTTCTCTCTTTGCTCTCTCTAACTGTGACCACAATTTACAGGCCACCGAGCCAGGTCGCCCTCTTCCTCTCAGAATGGGCCGACCTCTTATCTTTTCTCCTGTCCTTGCTTCTACCTCTCAACTTCTCCTACTCAGTGACCTCTACATCCATCTGGATGCTTCCAATACCCCCCTCGGGGCTCTTCTGCAATCTTTGCGACAGATTTCTATTCTACCCTCTGGCCCGATACTTTGCCGGGCATACCTTGGATGTTCTCATCTCTTCTGACATCCCCCTCTGTAACCCTCTCACACTCCTTTCTCTTGGACTGACCACTTTCAGCTCTCCTCCCACCTGAAGCTCTTTGCCCATCAGGTGAAGCCTACCCCAGCACTACCACCAACCTTCTCTGTCATCCGGCACATGAATCGTGTATCAGTGGAGGGCTTTTCTGCTACTTTCTCTCCTCCTCCTATGGTTGCACTCACTCGGACAGTCCTTTATAGCCTGCATCTTTCTATCACTAACACTCTTGATGTCCTTGCCCCGGTCATTAGAATCTGCCTGAAGCCTACCTCCAAGTGCAGCTTTTGGCATGACTCCAACCTCGCCACTCTAAAACTCAAGTTTTAGGTGGCTGAGAGGAAGTGGAGGGCATAAGGCACATCCTCTGACAAACTAGCCTGCCACATGCTCCAAAGGCAATACAGACTGTCCTGTCCAAGAAGAGAGCCCAAATCCAAGCCTGCATCTCTACGGTCTCTAACAACATGGCCAAACTCTTCAAAATCTGCAAGGACCTGGGCAATCCTGTTGCAGTCTCCACCTCTCCTGTTCCCTCCCAGGCCCTTTGCATGGCTCTGGCTTCTCACTTCACCACTAAAACTCAGGATATCCTGTCCCCTCTCTCCTCTCTTTCCTCTTCCTATCCCTCTCCCTCTCCCTCTCCTGGCCCCTTCAGGCTGCCTCTCGCTCTCTTACTCCTTTCTGCTCTTTTGCTGTGATCACTCCTGTTTCTAGACAAGTCTGATCTATGAAAGTTATCCAAGCAGGCGCTCCCCTGCTCCTCCAGAACCACCAAGGACCATATCGACACCATAGCTCCAGCCCCCGCCGATTTCTGCAATCACTCTTGTCACAGGAACTTTTCGCCCTCCCCCACGCCTTCCGTAAGCACTCCCTTGTGCTCCCCCTCCTGAAGAAACCTTCTGCCAATCCTTCCTGTCCGGCAAACTACCGCCCGATTTCTATAACTCTGAGCATCCCTACTTCTCTCAAGCACTGTTGTGCACCGTCTGCTAAAATAGAACTCTGCCGACCCATCTATTTAGGCATACTATCACCCGATTTCTATCACTCCTTTCCTGGGCAAACTCCTGGAGAAGTTGGCTATCTCTCAGCTTACTCTTCACACTGAATCTGTTGGTTGTCTCCATGACCATCAGTCTGGCTTTAGAGCATCCAGAGGCACGCAAACTGCTCTTCTGAACACCCCTGAAGACCTGCTCTCAAATCTTGACTCTAACCCCCCTTCTGTCCTCATTCTTCTTGACACCTCTCCTGCTTTCGATAGGGTAAACTACAACATCCTGATCTCCCGTCTCTGTGATACCCTGGGCATCACGGATCAGGCTCTGGCGTGGCTCACCTCCTTTCTCTCGGAACATTCTTCCCAGGTGGAACTTGGGTCCTTTCTCTCCTCTATCACTCTCTCTACTTGTGGTGGCCACCAGGGATCTAACCTCATCCCTGTCTGTCTGCAATTCAGTCCTGGTGTGCTGCAAATGATCTCTGTCTCAATGCCAGTAAAACAGAGATCGTCCTCATTGGGACCCCTGCTCTGCTTTCCCACTTCAACTCTGGCCGGCCTCCCTTGGGCCTGCCCCCTCACCTGCTAATGAAGCAAAAAATCTGGGGGTCATCTTCGACTCCACTCTCTCCTCCTCTTCTCACATCCCTGACATCTCAAAAAAGTCTCACTACCAACACCACCTCCTCAGAGGTATTCTACCTTTTCTCACCTTCCCCCAGAGGCTCACCATCTCCAGAGACTTCTTTGTCTCGCTAGGCTGGACTACTGCAACAGCCTCTTTCTCAATCTTCCTAATGCTGCTCTCCATCATCTACAACTCATCCAGAACAGAACTGCAAGAGTTATCCTTGGGCTCAAGCCCAGGGACCGCATCTCTCAGCCTTGAAATCCCTCCACTGACTCCCTGTGGCTGCGAGCATTAAGTTCTGCATAATCCACAAGGCTGTCTGGGGCCTGGGCCTGCACTATCTACAACGCTCTCTTCCTAAATACTTTGCATCTACAGCCCTCCGTTCGTCCTCCTCCAACTCTTTGCGAGTGCGCCGTTTTTCCAAACAAAGATCAGGGGGTAGATCTTTATCCGCAGCAGGTGCCTCACTCTGGGACAGCTTTCCTGCCTCTCTCCGTCTTGTGCCAGATCACCTTAAGTTCCGGAGACTCCACAAGACCTTCCTCTTCTCTTCCTCCTCCTCTCTCCCTCTCCTCTGCTCTTCTAATCTACTTTTTTTCTCTCCTCTCTCCCTTCTCCCTCTCTTCCCTAACTCTGTTCAGCTTTTTGCTAACTGGTCACTTGGTTCACCTCCAGAGCCTTAAATGTCCAGGCTCCCCCTGCCAGTTTTGCACTTGCCTCCGGGCCTCTGCATTATGTTCAGCATTACCGCACTTTCACCTTATGCTGCAGGAGACTGGTAACCTCTCTGCACTTAACCCAGGGCCCTGCTGGAGTGGGTGCACTTGTTTCCCCACTCCCCTCTTCCTCGCACTTCCGACTGTACACTTGCATGACCTGAATTTACTAGGACTAGTAAGTTTGTTCGTCCTGACCCCCGCCCCTTTCCCCTTTTTGTCTCCCCTCGCTAGCTTGGTCACATCTGAAACACTTCGTGCACTTGCACTTGGAGAAATGCTGTCAGGCCTAGTACGCTAGTTTTTGTTAGATCATTCAGAATCTTCAAGGCCTAAGAATGACTACTGTATTCCCTTGTTCCCTTCCCACTTTGAAGCAGCGCTGTATAAATAAACAATTACAAACTCTTGCAAAAGCTGGCCATCTCCCAGCTTACGCTCTACAGTTAATCTGTTGGTTGTGTCCATGGCCATCAGTCTGGCTTCAGAGCAGCCAGAGGCACAGAAACTGATCTCCTGAATTCCAGTGAAGATCTGCTCACTAATTTAGACTCTAGTCTTCCTTCTGTCCCCATCCTCCTTGATCTTTCCTCTGCTTTCGGCACGGTCAATCATGCCATCCTGATCAATCGTCTCTGTGAGAACCTGGGCATCACAGATCAGGCCCTCGCATGGCTGACCACCTTCCTCCTGGAATGCCCCTCTCAGGTCCAACTGGGGTCCTTTTCTCTCCACATGTGGTGTTCTCGAGGGCTCCAACCTCTCGCATGGCTTTTTAACCTCTACGTGGCCTCTTTGGTCCCCTTCATCTCTACCTTCTCCTCTATCATTCAGTCTTATGCAGATGACAATCAGCTCTCCTTTAGACTCCCCTCTGCCTTCTCTCTTCTTCCGCTCATTCCTGACCGTCTATCCGTGATTCAGGAATGGTGCGCCTGCAATGATCTCTGCCTCAATGCCAGCTAGACCGAAATCCTCCCGATTGGGACACATGCTCCTGCTTTCCCTCTTTCACTCTGGCCGCCCTCCTTGGGCCCTCTCTCCCTGCGCCTTCCTGTGAGGTAAAAAACCTTGGGGTCATCTTCAACTCCACTCTCTTGTTCTCTGTTCACATCATGGACCTCTCTAAGAAGTTCAAATACCAGCTGCACCTCTCAGAGGTATTCTTCCTTTTCTCACTTTCCCCAAGAAGCTCACCGTCTCCAGAGCCCTGATTCTCTCTAGGCTCGACTACTGCAACAGCCTCTTTCTCAACCTGCCTTTCTTTACTCTCCGCCTTCTGCAACTAATCAATTAATCAATCAAAATAACTATTTGGCCACCGGGCCATCAAAGTACATCCTAACGCAAAACTTGTTCTTGAATTTTCATAATACATCTTATCCTCATATCAAAGGAAAAGAGAAGAACAAGTTACTTCTTACCTTGTAACGTTCTTTCGACGGGATGTTCCTCCGACGTATTCCTCATCTTAGATATCTCCTTCCAGCTCTGCTGGCCTCCGAAAAAATTTTCTCTAGAGGGCGCTGCGCGTCGACGTCCTCCGAGTCGATGTCCCTCGACAGCCGCCGTATCGACGTCGACGTCATCCTGCCTATAAAGGCCGCGCGCAGCGTCCGTTGCTCAGTTCCGTTTTGTAGCCCACAATAATACTTTCTGGACTAACTAATCACCCTGAAGGAGCGTAAACTGTAACAACAAGGGAAGTAGAACTGCGGGGATGGATGGGAGGGTCGATGAGGAATACGTCAGAGGAACATCCCGTCGAAAGAACGTTACAAGGTAAGAAGTAACTTGTTCTTCGAAGGGATTGTGTCCTCCGACGTATTCCTCATCTTAGATAGGCTCCCATAGCAGTATTCTATTATCGGAGGAGGGAGTACTGACTTCACGCTGTCTTCTATTGATGAATAGAATGCAGTACAGCCCTTTCAAACCTAGTCTCTTGACTGGAGGAGGAATCCAAATTGTAAAAACGTGTAAAGGTATGGACAGGCGACCATGTAGCGGCCGCACATATGTCTTTAACCGGCACGCCTCTTTTGAGGGCCGATGAAGCTGCAATACCTCTGGTCGAATGAGCCCTAAGGTTTTGAGGGGGCTCTTTCCCTGCCAGTTAATAACATTCCAGAATGGCTAGAATGATCCATCTGGAAATGGTCTGCTTAGTTATTGGTAACCCCAGCTTGTGACCTGCGTAACCTACAAACAGCTGGTCTGCCTGTCTTATCCTGGCTAGTCTACTGATGTAAAAACTTAAAGCCCTCCTAGGGTCTAGCCTGTGTAACCTCTCTTCCTCTTTCTCCGGGTGAGGAGGAGGATAGAAAGATGGTAGGGTAATCTTCTGAGTGATATGGAATTCAGAAACCACCTTTGGGAGGAAATTAGGCTTCACTTGCAGGACAACTTTGTCTTTGTGAAATATTGTGTGAGGGGGTTTACAAGAAAGAGCTTGTAATTCGCTCACCCTTCTAGCAGATTTAAATGCTATTAATAAAACAGTTTTAAGGGTAAGGAATCTTAACGAACAAGAATGGAGAGGTTCGAAAGGTGTACCCATCAGGAAAGTTAGTACTAAGTTTAAATCCCATAGGGGAATTTGGAATGGTCTTAGGGGATAAACATTGGTTAACCCCTTTAGAAACTGTATTACCAAAGGTAATTTGAAATAGGATGGTTCTTCCGCAGTACGCTTAAAGATGGATAGCGCTGCGAGATAGCCCTTAATGGTGCCAACTTGAAGGCCTGAATTTGCCAAATGTAGTAGGAAGGACAAAACCATTGGTGTACCACATGAAAAAGGGTCGATATTCTGTTCTCTACACCAGCTGCAAAATCTGTTCCAACGGGAGCGTAATAAAGACTTTGTTGCTGGCCTCCTTGCCGAAAGCAACACCTCCATAACATCATCAGGGAGGTCCCAATCCTTGTACCTCAGCCTTTCAGAAGCCAAGCGTGAAGGTTGAGGGTTTTGATGTCTGGATGGAGAACCTGACCTCCCTTCTGTGAGAGTAGGTTCTCTCTGAGTGGAAGTCGAATTGGAGGGCAGATGGACAAGTCTAGAAGGTCCGGGTACCACGTTCTCCTGGCCCAATCCGGGGCAATTAGGATCATGGTTCTCCGGAATCTTCTCAACCTCCTGATCATTTGAGGAATGACAGGGACCGGTGGGAACGCGTACAGAAGCGGAAACTCCCAGTCCACTATGAACGCGTCTCCCAGAGCTCCTCTCGGGGGAAATTCCCTTGAGCAGAACAGGTCGCATTTCCTGTTTAGGCTGGTGGCGAACAGATCTACCTGTGGGGTTCCCCAAAGGGCGAAGATCTCTTGAAGGACTTCCTGAGCTAGCTCCCACTCGTGGGAGACTGTGTTCTGCCTGCTCAGAGCGTCCGCTGTCAAGTTCTTCTCTCCGGCTAGGTGAACTGCCGATGGAGAGATTCCTTCTTGGATTGCCCAAAACCAGAGCTGCATCGCCTCTCTGCACAGGGGTAGTGATCCTACGCCTCCTCTTTTGTTGAGGTAATGCATGGCCACAGTGTTGTCCGTCATTATCAGGACGTTCTTCCCTTGTACAGCTGGCAGGAACTCCTTCAGCGCCAGTCTGATGGCTCTCAGCTCTAACAGGTTGATATGTAGTCTGGACTCCGATGGAGACCAACGACCGCTGATGGTCAAGTCGTTGGCGTGGGCTCCCCACCCCGTGAGTGAGGCATCCGTGACTACTGTTATCTCCGGCCAGGGTTGCCAAAACTGTTCTCCTTTCAGAATGTTCTCCTGACAGGCCCACCACTGAAGGTCTCGAGCCACCCTGCCGGGACCCTGAAGAAGATCTGTCATTCTCCCTGAGAATTGTGACCACTGAGTCCTCAGTGCCCACTGGAGGGATCTCATTCTCAGGCGAGCCTCTGGCACTAGGAAAATGCAGGATGCCATGAGGCCTAGCAATCTCAAAAAGTCGAAGGCTGGGAGACGTTGGGCATGTTGGAACTTGGTAACCATCTGTAGAATATCTTGAGCCCGCACCTCTGGTGGCGAGGCTTTTCCCAGGGAAGTGTCCAGGATCGCTCCTATGAACTGGAGTCTCTGCGATGGTATCATTTGTGACTTCTTTAAATTGTGGGAGAAGCCCAGTCTGTGAAGGAAGTAGCACACGTGATTTAGCTGGATCTGAGCTTGTTCCGGAGAAACAGCCCTGATCAACCAATCGTCCAGGTAGGGGTAGACGTGAATCCCTTCCCTCCTTAGACTTGCAGCCACTACCGACATTAACTTGGTGAAGACCCTCGGGGCGGAGGTCAGCCCAAATAGCAGCACTCGAAATTGATAGTGAGAGTTGCCAATTGCGAACCTCAGGTATTTCCTGTGTTTGAGATGGATAGGCACATGGAAATAAGCGTCCTGAAGGTCCAGAGATACCAACCAGTCCTGGAACTGAAGGGCCTGGAGGATCTGAGAAAGAGTGACCATCTTGAATTTGTCTTTTCTGAGGAATTTGTTCAATTCTCGCAAGTCCAAGATGGGTCTCAGTCATCCGTCTTTCTTTGGAATGAGAAAGTAAGGGGAGTACCAGCCCTTGTTCCTCTCCACTACAGGTACCGGTTCTATGGCATTTTTCTCTAGCAGGTCCCAAAAATTCCTGCAAGAGGAGCAGATCTGGAGCTTTCTGAGAGCTGATCCCCGGTGGATGACTCTGAGGTATACGTAGGAAAGGCAGGCAGTAACCTTGGGCAACTGTTTCCAATGCCCAAGCATCTGACGTGATAGCCTGCCATACCGCCAGATGTTGAGTCAACCTGCCTCCTACAGGTGTCCTGTGAGGGAAGTCCTCAGAGTGGTTTTGGGGCGGCTGATGCAGATGCCGATGGTAAAGAGGTACCTGCTGTTGCTGCGGCTTTTGAATATATACCCCGTCCACCTCGGGTAGTTCTTCTTTGTCCCCTTTGAGCCGGTCGTCCTCTACCTCTTCCGAATGCGGAGTAGAAGCGAAAGGACTTGCCCCTCGCAGAGGTTCCTGTGGGACGAAAAGGAGTCTGACGGATTGCAGCTCCTAGGGATTTTGCTGCTGCTTTTGAAGTTTGCAGTTTCTCTAAACTGTCATCCGCCTTTTTCCCGAACAAAGAAGAGCCATCGAATGGCATGTTCAAGAGCCTGGCTTGCACATCTGGGGCAAAACCAGACTTTCTCAACCAAGCGAATCTCCTGGTTGATGTACTTGCCGCCATTGCTCTGCTGATACTGTCAGCCGAATCAATGCCCGTCTGGAGGGATTCACACATAGCGTCTTTACCGTCCTGTATAATATTCAGGAACGCATCCCTTTCTTCTCCCTGCGGGATGCAGTCAGCCGCTGTAGAAGCACACTCCCAAAGTGTATGGCTGAACCTAGCAAGGGTGCAAGTAGCATTAACAGACTTTAACGCCATGCTACATGCTGAAAAGACTTTCTTTGCCATAGCATCATATTTTTTATCGTCCCTGTCCTGTGGGACAGTAGGATAAGCCGTCTTGACATCGGTAGAGGATGCTGCCTGTACCACCAGACTTTCTGGGGATGGGTGTTTAGACAAAAACTCTGGGTCTGTAGAAGATACCCTGTACTTTGTAGACAGTTTTTTATTTACTGCTGGTACTACATCTGGGGTTTCCCAGTTTGTCATGATCTTTCTCTGAAGAGCTTTATGAAAAGGCACCGCAGGATCCTCCTGTGGGCCTTTGTCAAGAATATCCGTGAGGTCATCTTGTTGGAAAGATTGTGAAGGTGCAGACCACCCCATGAACTCTGTGATCCTGGCCATTAAGGCTCTATAGGGGGTTTCAGCATGCTCCCCCGGGTCTGGCTTAGCAAACTCCACCTCAGGGGAAGTGTCTAACCCACTTGCCTCATGTAAGGAATCATGAAGATCCTTTAACCTGCGCTCTTCAGAGGAAAATTCCTCTCTAATTGGGGTTACAGGTCCCTGCAACACAAATGTGTCTTCCTGTTCAGACAATTCACCCTCTTCCAAAATTGAGGACATAGTTCTCAATTGTTCTGAACTCATAAAGGGAGTAAATCCCATTTCCAGGGCAGAGGGTGCCGAACTTGTCATTATCGGCCTCGAAAACGTCGATGTCGTCGACGCCGACGTCGAAGGCTTCGAGCGTGGCGTCGAAAACAAAGGCGGAGGCCTCAAAGACCTCGACAGAAATGGAATTCTACTCGACAATCTTGAAGCCATCGACGTCGAGGACCTGGGGATAGTCACTGGGTGTGTCGTAACCGTGACTTTTCTTGGCGTCGACGCCGGTGTCGAAGCTGGCGTCGAGTCGACAGACCCGTGTGTCGAAGGTCCCTTCGACAACGGCGTCGAAGACATCGACCTCGACGTAACCCTCGTCAACGGCGTCGACGGAACCTTCGAGGAAGGTTTGGAGGTCATAGTCCTACTCGAGGGTTCGAGACGCGCTCGAGAGGTTTCCTTCGCCGGGTACTGCGACTCGCGGCGTTTTTGACCTTCGGTTCTTTCGACCAGAGCATCGCTCTCGGCAGTCTTCGAGGGGGTCGAGGCCGCTTTCTCGAAGACGCTCATCATATTTTTGCGGAATTCCTCCCATTCAGCCCGGGAACTATGTTTCGTGGGGCAAGGGATTCTTTTTGGCGAAACAGAGGAAGACGGAGAAGGGGATCTTCGACATCTCCTCTTCGAGTACTTCGATCTCGAGGAGTGATGAGACCCACTCCGAGACCTGGAGCGCGAATGGTGACGAGGAGACGAATGTCTCGACTTCGTCGACGAAGAAGAAGCTTTAAAAGTCTTACCTTTCTCCAGCTTCCCCCTACGCTCCTTCAGGGCCTTAGCTGTCATGGACATACAGTCCTCGCATTCCGAACAATGGTGTTCAGCTCCCAAACACCACAGACAAACTCTATGAGGGTCAGTCAACAACATCTTTTTCCCACAATCTCGACATTTCTTGAAGCCGGATCGAGGAGTTGTCGGTTCCGACGAGGAAGCCATCGAGTACGGATTGAATGACTGGAGGTAAATAGGATTAATCTGACTAAGAACTGAGCAACGGTATTCCAAGGCACTGAGTAAGCGCGGAAAAACGGAACTGAGCAACGGACGCTGCGCGCGGCCTTTATAGGCAGGATGACGTCGACGTCGATACGGCGGCTGTCGAGGGACATCGATTCGGAGGACGCCGATGCGCAGTGCCCTCTAGAGAAAAAATTTTCCGAGGCCAGCAGAGCTGGAAGGAGATATCTAAGATGAGGAATACGTCGGAGGACACAATCCCTTCGAAAAAAACATTATAGAGGAAAATAAAATGGAAGAAAAAGAGAGCCTATGAGGGCACAAAAGTTCAGAAATAAGGGAGAACCCTTATTTAATCAAGGTATGATTCAAGACTCAACAGGCCCAGAACCACGCTGCTTCCCAGTTGGCCTTGTCTCCAAGGCTGTGAGGTTTGCACCAGTTAGGGCTTTTGAGTACCCCAGAAGGAATACTGTAGCACTTCGTAGCCTCCCATGTTCATGGCGCTTAGACATACTCCCCCTGAGGCAATTACTGCATGTTCTATTTCCCTCATGCTAGGATATTGAATGCCCATTGTGCGCTGCTCACGGGTCTCTAATAAAATGGATTTCGTATAGGGGCCAGGGGCTTTACTAGGCATAATGTACTGCAATGGGTTCTCTGGCTGGGGCTGAATCGTCTGGGAGTGGGTATAAACCTTAGGCTCACAAGAAACAATAGCCAGGAGGGGTCTCACATGGTCAAGACTGTGGCTTTTAACATTTTCTTTGAGGGCTAAAAGGCCGGGAGTATCCTGGTTAATGGGAGCATTCCAGTGACGAATTAAGGGGCTCCATGTCAGCTGGTTGAACAAAGCAAGGCTCCGCCTGAAGGCCCTCTCCTCCTTTCCCCTGAGACTTCAACAGGACTAGAAGCTGTTTTATTTATAACTGCTATTTCCATAAGCACCTGTTCAAAGTTGCACCCCCTCACAGTATGGGTCCTCCCTGACAGGTGGGTCAGAGGTGGGTTGGATACCTTGGTTAGTTGGCTTCAGAGGCCTGAGGGGAGTTAATCGGAGGCAGGAACTGGACCCTGAATCCATTGACAACGTGTTCCCACTCAAGGTGCTACAGATGAGGCTTGGGGAGGACTTAGCTCTGGTTATCTCATCAGTCTCAGTAACCATTGGGTTGAAAAGATATTGTGCAGGAGTATGCAAAGGATGGGCCTGGGTAGAACCAAACACATGCAAACAATCAGGGGCTAAACAGTAATGTGCAGTAAAGGGATTGGGCAACAGCCCCTCCACCAGGGTTTATGGCAGGGGCAGCCAACATGGGGGTGGGGGCGGTTGTGGCAATGTCCGCCGCTGCTGTTAACTTCTCCATCCCGAAAGTTATGAGGTCAGATGAGCAATGTGAAGTATGCACAGCAGGGGCTGATGAGAAAACAGAAAGGGCACCAACCATGGGGGTTTCGACTGGGATTAGGAACAGGAGGTCTTTTTCACTAGCAGGGACTTTAAGTTATGCAGTGTCCATGGAAACAGATTCACCATCAGTGCTAGTGTGACTTTGTTACATCCCAGATTTCAGCTGTGGTGCATTCCTCCTGGTACGGACCAGACTGACTATCTAGACTACTGGTATTACAGAGATTACCAAGAGTTACTCGCCCATGATGGTCACCTATAGTAATTACTGCCCCACCCAAAGAATCTTGGTTAAGTCCCAGGAAATGGTGGATCTCATTAATAAGAGAATAGGCCCCCCTGCCCTTGTAAAGTTGAATGTTGTGCTGGCTTTTGCCCCAGGAGCAAAGACGGTATTGATGTCAGAAGTACCTTGTTTACTGTGACTCAGCAGAAAAGCCCCCCTGCTTCTCCTCACAACGAATATCCTGCGCTTGGACTTGGATTCTGGGTCATCCTGCGAGATGGACTGGGAAGATATTTGTTTGCAAAAGAGAAGTGGTAGATGGGGGGGAAGTTGGTGAAAACTCTGGTGCCACCATTTGAATGTTCCAAAATTAACCAAGCAAGAGCAATGGCCTCCCTACCAGATCCCACTTTGGCTCGCCCTACTTTCACCTTGGGGGTAAACTACCAAGCAAGGACCAAATAAAGGGACCTTGCTTATGGGCCGGTATTGCAGAATTGATTTTAATGGCACAGTATTCCGCCACGCACCCTGTACCGTTTCCATGAAAGACCCCAGCTATCACAGATTCCCACAGGTTACTGTGAAGCATGGGATCTACGTTAAGTACACAAAGTAGACCAGATAGATCACTGAGGGCTTCTGTTTGGTAATCTACATTCATATGCTTGTGAAGTATTCAGGAAATGACTCCAGTACAGCCTGCTAAACCGATCACATGCAGCGCCAAAAACCACGCACTTGCCCTGCCGCAGACTTCACCGCTGAAGGGCAGCTGGTGCCGCTTTACATCCAGGAGGCGTGGTCAAAGCAGGATGCAGGAGCTTGGAAGTCCCAGGATGACGCCAAACAGAGCGCCCTTGCCCCGCCACAACTAATCCAGAACAGGACTGCAA
The DNA here is from genome assembly GCF_040938575.1 of Ambystoma mexicanum. Classification (NCBI taxonomy): domain Eukaryota; kingdom Metazoa; phylum Chordata; class Amphibia; order Caudata; family Ambystomatidae; genus Ambystoma; species Ambystoma mexicanum. The sequence continues at coordinate 50,658,513 of NC_090936.1, forward strand.
GACTTGTCCTTGGCCAAAAGCCCATGGATTTTATCTCTCCGGCCCTGAAATCTCTCCACTGGCTCCTGGTGGCTGCAAGGATCAAGTTCAATACCCTCTGCATTGTCCAAAAGATTTTGAGGGCAAGGCCCACATTACATCCAACACTCTCTTCCTAAACATGTTCCTTCGTGAGCTACCTCCCACTCTTGATGGTCAGCTGCTTCTCCAGGCAGGGAGTGGGAGGAAGATCTCTCTTCTCTGCAGAGGCCTCCCTCTAGAATGGCCTAGCTGCCTCTCTCAAACTCGAGCAGGACCACCTCAGGTTCCGGAAGCAGCTCAAGACCTTCCTTTTCGCTTCTGCTTTCTCTCCCTTATTTACCTGTCTGTCTGCTGCGCTGACTGGTTGCCTGGCTACCCTCCGACACCAAAGGGCACCAGGCTTCTCCACGACCTGTAAGCACCTGCACTGCCTCCGGGCCTCCGCACACTTAGGGGTTGTATCTGTAACCCTACAGTCCCCTGCCTCCTTGCACTACCCAGAGCCGGCTGTGCTTACCCAGAGCAATGCTGGCCTGATCACACTTCCCCTTTTCCCTCAACCGGCAATTCTCCTCTCCCCCTGCATGTGCAATCTGAATGACACAAGGCCTAGTAAGATCGTTTGTTTCGTCCTCCCTATGGATCCCTACCTTGTCATGTCGCACCTAGAAACACTTGTGTACATAAACATTATAAATGACGCATCAGGTCCTACCACTTGTTCTTACCACCAATGCCTCACCTACTCCAGTAATCGCTCCACTGTCCACTCCACCGTCCATAATAGTATGGTAGAGGACGGGGGATGAGAGGGGGGTGACGGCACCAACAATATCACATGCTAGAGTATGCAGGGTGCAACAGAAACCTTCCCCTCCCAGCAATAACAGAAGTCTCAGCCATGGGGCAAGGATTACTGTCTTTTATTCTCCAAAAGACAGGGATCACACAGGAAACCACAAATCTCCGGAAACTCAGCTTCTGAGCCTGTGTCACCCAGTTTTGTACATTGGTGACATCGCAAACATCAACACCATCCCCAAAAACCTACGGAAGCCCAATATTGGTTAGCTCGGGATTACTACCTATGGAATCTGTATACATCTGGATTCCCACTGGTCTTCCCCCGTCAGGTGGCTTCACCTTAGACTTCCCCACAACACTATTACTTTGTTGCAGGGTTGCACAAAGACCATTGGCCTGTGCAACATTCTACACCAACCCATGATTAGAGCATCTGGATTGGCTAGTGTGGGTCCCCCCATGCCTGGGACCATGCTTTGTACACAGCGCTCTGTGTACATTTGCAAGGTAATGAGAAATACTATGCGTTCCCATTGTTGCTACTGGTCTACCACCTAACCTGAGAGAGTGCCTGCAGGTTGCAGTTGTTGGTAGACAGCGTATGTATCAATCTTGTCTGCTTCACTGGGAACAGCTCCTCTTCAGACCATGAGTAAATAGCCATTGTTCGGCTCTGCTGGGTCACGTGTGCAAGGACCTCAAAACGGAGCCTTTCTGTCTACAATTACGAGGATTTATTTCTGAATTTAACCGGTGGCTTACTGACTCGGGAATCAGGAATTTTCCATCCGCCCTTGTCTTTGGCTGCGAACACAGGCTCTGTGCTTTATGCTGCAGGGACTGCACCTCTCCCTCCATATATTTGAGCTCTGTGGTTTTGAGTGTATTCATTAGTCATTATATTGTTTTCCTATGCGTTTTAATATCTTCTTAGAGGTTAGTCGCAACAGAGCCCTATAGTTTCCTTAAACGTCCTTGAAGCTCCTTATGGTTAGTTGCTAAGAAGCGGTTGCAAGCTCGGTCCACATATGTTTGGCTTTCTAACATTTCTGCATTTGGCTAGAGAAATGGAAAAGCTCTTGACAGTATGTACATGTATCTGTCTATCTATAGTCGGTATAAGCATGTTATTCGTGTACACGCGTGTGTCTGTCTGCCAATCTTCGTGCAGGAATGCAAATTTGCTTCGTGACTAACGCTATGTCGTGTTGTCACTAGTTACATCATCACAGCTGGACTTTGTCATCAGTCAATTTGGTCCATCAATGACGCACTGGTCTCTGCAAATCCGTAAATAGACTGTTTGAAAGGTCATCTGAGAGCATATCTCTTAGCATATGTATGAAAAACTGCTGCGCCTGGTAATTAGCCGAACAACGATTTACATTTTTTCGTTCTTCATTCTATGTATTGCCATTCGCATAAGGGACATGACGGCCATGTCAGGGATCCCCTCTTCACTATTTCCTGCTGTTCTATTGATCTTCCCCCCTTCAATTCCTCAAGCATCAACTCAAAGGTTCCTGGGGGTTTCTTATCCCCCCTTTCTGGCTTCTGATTGACTACCTGTCCCAATCCCATTGAGCCCTGCCTTTCTCATCCGGGAGGCATTACAAGCAAATCTCATTTCTTGCCCATTTTTTTCAGTGCAGTGCTGTCATGCAACTACAACGGCAGCCTGTGTTACATTTTGTCCCAGTTTGTGTTAATGGGCCCATTCCTGGCTTCCCCCAAGTAACAGTACAGTTCCATTTGGGGTTTCTACCCCTTGGGTAAGTCTCTGATGGTCTAAGAGCCCAGCTGGGGACACCTCTTTGGATGTTCTAGGGTTGGCGCGCAAAGCGCGGCTAGCCACTCTGACACACATGAGCTCGGCACTTGCCTCTGTTCCTCATGCAGCGCTGTCCACAGGGCAGGTATCGTGACTCTCACCCGACATTCTTCCTCGCCGGGATATTAACAGGTCTGTGTGTGGGGCGCTGCAGCGTCTCTTCTTTGGGATAGTTCATATTTGTTTGTATCCTTAGAATTAGAAGAGAACATCCTGCCAGCATTTTGAATCACAGGCACTGGGTGATGCACTTCAGTACTGCACAGAAAAAGACTGCCAATGGTAGGAATTGGGGTCCTCTCAAAGGCCAGCATCCTCTTCAGGGTTAGGAGTGGCACGGGATTTCTCCTTGGTAGGCCTCCCACCTGCAGGCTGAGGGGGGATCCCATTCCTTATTGAAAAGACAGGGTGCCTTGTCACATGTCTTTAAAAGGCGGGAAGTGTGAGTCAAGTGTTTCTACAGTTGTGCAGCTGTTGGGAACTTTGATGCTTTCAGGCGAGCTGAGAATGATTGTGAGCAGCAGTACCTGAAACAATTACACAGCCGGTGCTGGTGCTCGGCTATCTACTGTTAGAGACTCCGAGCATAGAGCTCGGCTCTCTCATGCACAGTTTGGCAGTTGCAGTGTCTAGAGGTCCGGTACAAAATGAATTTGTTGCAGAGCTACTCAGACTGTTATTGGTGAAGAAGGAGGTGCAGCACGCTGCACACAAACGCTCACAGGAACTCGCCCGAGTGACGCGTGGATAAGCAGTTGCTAGCAGATTTTACGGTGAGTTCCCGGGTGCCTCTCTGTGCCGTACACCCCATCTCTGAATATCATTTATAACCTGAGAAGAAGAGGTGAACTAAGTGCTGAACGCCCAGGGGATGTCTTATCCGCCTCTGAATTGGAAAATGTTTGCCTTCCGTTGGATGACAATGTGCCTTTGCCTTTTCCACCGCCTCTGCCTCGAGAGGGAGAAGGGGATAAACAACTCCAATATATTACAGGTAGTTTAACAACAATATCAGTGCCTAGACTATACGTTATCCTCGACTAATATTAAAAAGAAAATATCTGACTTCTTTTATCGAGGAGGCAACACAAGTCAGGGTGATGTCCCATGTGATACCTCCAGGGGATGTCCCATTTTAAGAAAACCGGAATTGGGGTAAGCATCATTAACTTTAAATCAATGCATACCAGCTCAGATATACATATAAATCTGCCTGCCTTGGCCGAAGGGCCGCCTCTGGAAGACATACGTCCTAACCTTGGGGACTCTAGAGCTACTCCGGCTATTTTCGATACTCCAATGAATGAAAAGGTTCATGTACCCTTGGAAACTTCCTCTACTTCGTGTTCAATAGAATATTCACAGCATCCACAGCAGGAACCAACTGCGCCACTTTTGCTGCTCTTAATTTTGTTTTGAACTCACTGCTCCACGTTTAGTATCAAATTAAAGAGGAAGTTAAAGTGCATTCAAGTTTGTGTATGGAGAATCATAGTAAGCTGGCAACCGTAATGGTATGACAAACAGAATTAAACCAATCTCTACTCAGCTTTGTGACCTAACTAACAGTACTGTATCTGCTGATTGACTCAGAGTAATTTAGCATCCCTTGTGCAGCAAAGAAACCCTTTAAAGGCTATGTCATGTGAGCCTGTTCCTGTACCCGCTGTATTTATAAACTGTACCTTAGCGGAAAGTCCCACAAATATTATTGATGCTAACCATACAAACCAATATTCCATCAAACCGCCTGAAGCCCATAAATTAATAAGGCTCAGGCTACTAAGTCAAATTGCAAACCTACTGATTTTAATAATAAAGTTGGTAAGAAACGGCGTAAATATGGTAATAAAGGATCTGCCTGTCAGCCAAAGAAAACAAAAAAACAGAAGATGAATATAAGAAATTGTGGTTCTTCATTCAAATATATTTGCCTGGCGAAGGGAGTAATTCTCTGGAACTGTGAACATTATTCATTTTGGAACTTTTGATGGATTTACGCCTTTTTGCAAGTCAGAAACATTACCTGTAGCATCTTAGAGTTACTTTTAGAGTATGAGGGCTAGGATAGGATTTCAGACACAGGACATTCTTGCTTTGGACATCTTGACGCATGACAGGCCCTTGATTTTGGCTGAGTTACAGAAATACCTCCTAGGTTAGGGTCATTTTCTAACCCCTTTATTTATGCTGGAAGCCAAGCGTTGGTATGGAGAGAGAAACTGAAATGGAATCTGGATTCCGGTGGTGGCATGACCACGATGACTTTGTGGTGGGCATGTTGCCCGTCCAATGACACCAAAACCACTATGCAGAGAAATCAGGGAACTGTGGGATTACCTGCAGAGTTACTGGTTCACACAGAGAGAGAGGACCAACAGATGGATGCTGGAGAAAACGAGAAGGCCAAGAACTGGGACAACCAAAGAGAAGCCGAGCAAGCCAAGGCCCCAGAGACGTTCCCTTGCAGATTCCAAGGTAACAGGGAGAACGGGAGATCCGGGAGGCAGCCGGGGAACCCTTATGCAACAAGAAAAACTTGTCCCAGTGAAACTGACAAGACAGTAAAGTTGATAAAACTGAACTGTAATAATGTGAGAAAGGGAATCACGATAAAAGCTGAAAAAAAGACCATTACGAGTGGGGAGCAAATACCTTTGGAAGAGGAGAAAGTAACACGCATGTTAAGCCTCGAAGAGTGGGTCCAATTAGAGAGAGAATACTCAGAGAAAAGAGTACACAAAGTAAACCTGAAAGAGACCACTAAGAGCAGAGTACAAAAAAACCCTGGGAAGAGGAGAAAGTACCACATATGTTAAGAGGCAAAGTCGGTAACAAATAAGGAGAATTCTATGATGAAAGGGCAAGCAAAGCCCTTAAGAGAAACATTACACAAAACCAAACACCTCAGGAGAGCGGAGGTGGGGGATTAACGGCCAGGAACACATATCCCATCTAAGAAAATATATGTTACTGAAGGACAAAAGACATATCAGTATGGAACAAAGGGTAAGCCAGAGTTGAAAGGGAGTCTTGAAGAAAAAATCCCTGAAGAGGAGCCAAAACCCAAAGAGCTTGCGTAGAGTTCCAAGAACTTGTATAGATGGTGACAAGAGACTATTTAAAGTTAGCCTACTTTTAAGATGTCTGAAGAAAAGGAGAAACCTTGCAAGAAAGACAATCGGGAGAAAGGATTCTTTTATTTGGACAGCAAACTTTTTCGTTTGACATCTTCAGGATGACAGACAAGCACCGTAGTTATTTATATAGGCAGGGAACACCCACACATCAATAGGGAAAGTTAGGCCTTTTTTGAATATTTAATTACTAAAGGGTGAAAATGTCAACCCAGTGTCTGCATCCTTATTCTGACCCACCACTGTATGCAATACACACACACACATATACACATCCTGAGCACAAGCATGTAGACCTATTTGCTTTGTAACTGCTTAAATGGAGACACTTTTTTGTTGGTCTTTCCTGTGCTGTTTAAGGAATTACGTCAGCGCAGCACAGCTTTAAGCAAGATGTGCTTCATGACCATCATTAAGCCGGAAACGCAACGGTGGCTTATCCTTGATATGTCCGGAGACCATCGCATTCTTAAATAGTTCCAGACACCTTTATTTTAGAAGGAATTTCCTTCACAAAACACGTGGCTCCAATTAGACAGGAGACCACAAGTGTGTTTCTTCCTGAATGTCGAAAATAATATTTACTACTCGGATTTCTGAAAACATAACATCCATCAACAAGACGAGGACTGGAGAATCTGAAACCACTTTTAAAAGTTTGTCACCTCACAGCGGACACAGATCTCAAAAATGGTGCCTGCTGGACGAAACGAGTGTTCAGTATATGTATGAATTCGAGGCAAACTTAATGAAGCTGCTACAGGAGCAGTTAAAAGATGAAGGATTGCCATACACCACACTGGTTGGTAGAGTGCCAAAGAGCTCAGCATAGAATTGGATCCGATCTCTTACAGATCCCTTCTGCGGGTGCATCTAGCTAGATTGCGAAAACTAGAAACAGGTGGGTGCAGACAGAGTTCGGCTACATGTGCGTTGAGCAACACCGCAGCTCTATTACAGGCAACGGGACGCATATTTTCAACTTCACAAAGCAGCAACAATGACTCACCAACTCACAAAACCTCAAAAGCTACCCCTACTCAAGGTTCTGAAGTCTCATACCTCTCAACTCACACGCTTTTGGCGCGTGTCACCAGCCACTTAGACAGTGCTCTCACCCGCCAAGCTTCCCACATGCCCATAGGATTCAATGGGCATTTCACCTGCCCAGGGCCAATGAAAGGTTGAGAGCTATGGAAGTCTGAAGGAGTGAAGTCCTATGCAACCGAGAGAAGGCAACTTTCAATCTGCACCAGCTATGGTGTTTAGCCCCCCCCCCCCAGCTTTCACTCATTTGGTAGGTTTTACACTTGTATGGTTTGACTAAACATCACTTCGGCAACAAAAAGGAGGCTTCCAGACTTGCATCCAATTTCGACATTACTACCCCGTGCTATTAGTTGAGAAAACGTTACTCTGGGATCCCATGGGGGCAGGTTGAAAAGTATGGGGGGGGGGGGGGGGGGCGAGCTAATTGTTGAGTCATGACAGGCAAGCCACAGGCTTGTAAAAGTTGTAAAAATAAATGACTGAAATTACAGAGATGACTTGAAACGTGCAGAAATAACACAATAAAGCAACTTCATATCACAGTTGAGCAAAAAGGCTACGATTCTTGCTTTATTTTTCGCATCCGGAATAGAAGCCTACAATTACCAGTACTGGTTAGGGCCACCTAATCGCCAAAGCTATATATATATAAAAAAAAAGAAACCAGGACATAGGTCTTTCGAGTTGGGAATGGCTCTGACCACCCTAAACAGCTGACCAATGCAGGTGCAGTGTGACTCAACAAGGGCGTGAGTTCTTTGGCATTCAGGATCCGTGGGCACGTTTTTTTGCTGGATTTCGAATCTGGGAAAAGCCAGTCCAATTCCAATACTGTTTGTCTCCTGGTGAAACCCGAATCCATAGAAACGGAAATTTCATTAGCAACCCTCAAAATTCATACTCGCCACTAGCCATTAGGTGAGTACTAAATGGTGTACTGCCTGCATGTAGAAAATTGAGGGGGGCAAGTGACTTTTTATGCTTTGCAGCTTTACATTTTTACACCCGTTTGTTAATATATATTTGTGTAAGGCAATACTGCATTATTATCAGTATATACATAGAATCAAGTTCATGCATTTGTTTCCCGACTATCAACCATCATGGCCTCACTGCAAAATGCTCTGTCACATATTCAGCACACATTCATATACAATTCTAGACAAGCAAACCATTAGAAACACAATTTCTTAAACTTTTTCTCGTAATTTCGTTATGGCGGCCCTATAACCACAACATGTTGCAAATGGACCTTCTTCAGGTGGGAAAACAAACTACATGAAGGGCAGAGAGTAATTTTATACAAATGATAAAGGATATAAATTCTTCTGTCGAGTGGCGTGTACCATTTCTGAAAAAAGCACCGTTTCATATTTGGAAAAGTCAGAAATCCTTGTTGCATCTCTTGTAACCAGATTATTCATGTTAATTTTCATTACACCAGAGGATCTCCCTCATCACAGCACGCACACAAGAGGTATTCGATGTTCCCAAAGAATCTTTGCCAAATTCTCCTTTATCTAAATGGAGCTGTAAGCCTCACCTCAGGTACTGCTGGTGTGCTATAATTAGGTGAAGACTCAACTCCTCCTGGATTACCCACCTTAGGTAAGGGTGAACCCTTGTGAGCACAATTACGAGGGATGACGTCCAGCATACGTCCACCTGTAATCTGGCCATTACCTCTGAATCTATTCCATCGTCACATTCCTTGCTCATGAGGATATGGAAAATACACTGTGTTGCGTCCATGTTAGAAATGGCACAGTCATTAATGGAAGAAAGGATTTAATCAGAATGAAGGAGATAACACAATCAGTACGTCCAGACAGAATAAAGTACAGATAAACTAACATTAATCACTCTATGCAATCCAATTCAACCCGAATCTGATAAAGGAAAATTAAAGTGTTCAGAGACGTCCAAGAGGCAGGCAGCACAGTAAACATACACTAAAGATACCCTAATGGCTTCCGCTCGAGAAGTGGCACCCCCCCCCCCCTTGTTCGTTTGGCCATGAACAATAGGAGCAAACTGCACACAACACTATTCATTTGCAATGACATTAAGCAATATCATTTATTAGATTGTATTGCTTAAAGATTGCTTATAGAGAACAAAGCCGGTTTAAGACACTTTCCACTGTGATCAAAACATACAGATTATTGCATTTTCAACCATTACTGGACTTATTGATGTAGCATAACACCATCTTCTTCGCAACCAGGGTAAGCAAACAACTTCAGCTCCACAGAAGAGGCACAACACAGGCAAGAGAACCTCTTTCTTCAAATGAAAGAAATAGCTTCAAGTCAACCCACAAAATATGGAGGACTACAAACCAAAGCTCTGACATCGCCAAGTCACCTTAAAGATGCAATTGTCACCAAAAATCAAAACTTGCATGACAATTGATCAATGGGACAAGAGCCCAAAAGGTTGTTCTAGCAACAATGTGAGAACCAATGGCAGGGCCCATGGTGACAGTAGAATCCTGCAATAGGGATTCATGAGAAGGAACCCATTAAACAGTTTTGGAGTCAAAGGATCCAAAAAAGACGACTGACCATACCCCAAGAAGCCGAAATGCCAAAATGGCTGCCTGCTGGACCATCAGCGTAGAAAATGTCAAACCTTTGTGAAACCTGTCCAATGAAAAGGTGCCCATCAAAAGCACAATAACTTCTGCCAGAACACCACCTAGAAATCCGATGGTGAGAGTAAGAATTCTTGGTTGAGTTAGGCAGTGAAATCACAACTGCAAAAGCAGTCCTGCCAAATAGTCCTCACTGCACCAGATCTTTTTCAACCATCAGGCCAACAGACAATTTACCAACATCTGAAGAGGTAATCTCTCAGAGGCCAGTGGAGCTGGAACAAGCAGCAACACCCGCCTCTCCCCGTATACCAATTTCACCAGAAGGAGAAACCATGATTTCCTCCCCGACCTAGCACAACCAAGACGAAAGCTAAGTTCAGCCTCTGTAACCTCATCAGGACTTAAAAGATTAGAGGAATTGGTGAGAACGCATATAGTAGACCCATTAGCTAACTGATTGTCAGAGTGTCTGTTCCCCAAACCATCAGGTCTCAATCTCGGCAACCGTACAGTTTCACCCTCTTGTTCAGCCTTGTTACAAAGAGATAAAGGATCAGACTCCCGAATTACTGACAGATCTTCTGGAAGGCTTCTTTCAACAGCATGCTTTTCAAGTTGGAGGGGAAGCACCTGCTATGACTGTCGTCATATTCAGAACTCATTGTGTGTGAATCCTCACATAGTCAAAAGATTTGCTCTGCCCACTCCACCAAGTCATCTTTTAAAAGTAGAAAGATTCCCCTTATACTGCAAAGTAGATTCACGTATGACAGTGCAACCGTGCTGTCCATGTAAACTAACGCGCTTCTTTCCCTGGGAACCTCTTCCCATGTCTACAGGGCCCCCATTAGTGCAACCAAGTTGTCCATGTAAACCAACACTCTTCTTTCCCTGGGGAGCTCTTCCCATGTCCACTTGTTTTGTTTCCTAGTTCTTCCAACATCCCTAGATCTCTGATTCTCCAGGTCTTTCCCCAACCTAGTCCACTGGTGTGTCCACGTTTTCCACCTGTGGAAGAGTTTGGGGGAAAGGAGGCAATAGAACGTTCTTCTGCAAATGACCCAGCTGTATCCACCTAAAAAGCTCTTGCCTCGGTTCTGTTGGAGCAGCTCAAATCAGCTGAATGAGGATTCCAGAATTACAGGATGTAATTCATCAATGCCTTTGTATGAGCTATTGCCCATAAGACAAGGAAAACAGTGGCTGCCATGTCTACCTGCCAGACAAGTCCAAAAGTACAGTGAATTTTACTTCTGCAGTAAGTCGTGGACATGTTTTCTCAGCTTTTTCACTCTTGGGGTGCTGAAAGATCCTACACTCTTATCTGTGGCAACCTTTGCTACGATAAAGATTAGGCCCTGCCAAGCTAAGCAATCAAGTACCATTTCTGATAGTTTAATCAGGAATTCAAGTTTCTCCAGCAGATGCCCAGAAGTTCTTACTTTGGCTGGTCTTAGACGGTGTGAGAAACCTGAAGGTGTCTCACCCGCTAGTGCCTGGGGATATGTCATCCAGGTGGCCAGGACATGGCCATCACTATTGGATCCAGTTCCTGGGGGTGGATCAATGCGGGAGGATCACCTGGATGAGGGCTCTTCGGGGAGTGGAAGTGGGACACCGAAGGGTGAGACGTGGTATCCCCTTTCCTGTAACACCTTTTCCCCATCCTACCAGGGAGGATACCTGGAAGCTCAACCTCCCTCCCCCTTTCCCCGATACAAACACTTTCTCACGGACAGTTCATCGTGAGCAACAACTAACACCAAAGCCGTATACCCCACATGTCCCAACACCCTGGTCAGGCAACTACTAACCATTACACACACCCAACTCCCATCACACTTCCCCACACAGATAAAAGGCAGAGTACGAAAGCACACCCTGAGCGAGGAAAAGTACATGAGCAGTTCCAAGGTGGCGATTTAACACGAGGAGAAAGGCGGCGAGACCGGAGAGGGTTACAAGGTGGGAAGTACCCTTGACCTGTAGAAACCATTACCTTTACGTGCCTTAGAAAGTGAGAAGCCTAAAACCAGGAACTGAAACTGAATAAGCCTAAAATGTGCACCAAACGTATCTGGGAGCTCCTGTGTTGATAACCCAGGCCAGGAGGAGCGATTGCCGCCGTGGTACTGTCCTTAGCTCCTGAAAGAAAGTTGTGCAAGTAGAAGCAGCACAGCCGATAAGTTGGAGAAACTGATAGGATATCCGCTTGTGTTTGAGCCAAGGTTGCAAGCGGCAACATTGTATGAAGATATCCACTAAGGACAGTGTTTAAAGCGCATGTGATGAGAGGCACGAACAAGTGGAAACTAAAGGATTGAATGTACTTGGGTAAAAGCCAAACCAGATACTGTGTACAGAGTGATCCGGCGCCACGTGGGTGGTCATTCGAAGGTCTCTGTTAGGTATCCAACAGAAGGGCAACTACATTGTAAAAAAAGAACTTTGTATCAAAGTGTCCTGTGACGGATCAAGCTAAACCCTGTGCACATTTGATAAGTCTTTGTTAAGTATAAAGTGAACTGCAATTGGTCCAAGCCTGGCTGAGGGAGACTCAGGCTCCCTCCTGACCTCCGCAGGGCATACCTCTGATTTGTACCCTTCCACAGAAGATCTTTAAAGCTGGCATCTTTCTTCATCTTGCCACTCTAATTCTCGCTCTGCTGTCAAACACTCCTATGACATCTGCCACCTCTTGGAAGAACTTGACCTTGATGTCCTCTCTCTTACCGAGACATGGTTCCCAGCCAGCTTTGACACTCTCCTCCCTGATGGCTACAAGATCCTCTCCGTGCCCAGATCCACCAGGCCTGGAGGGGGTGCAGCCCTGATCTTTCCTGAGTGGATTCCTGCCTCTATCATTCCCATGCAAACTTACTCCTCTTTCGATTGCCTTGTCTACAGGCTCTCTCTCCTAGCCACTCTCTTTCGACCCCCTGGCCACATTACCTCATTTCTCTCCGAGTGGGCAGACCTCTCCTCCTCCCTCCTCCCTCCTGGCCTCAACTACTCAACTCCTCCTCCTCCTTGGTGACCTCAATATCCATCTCGTTTCTCCCTGTTCCTCGCCTATGCTCTTTCGTGACCTCTGTGATTCCCTCTCCCTTTCTATCTTCCCCTCTGGCACAACCCACTCTGCAGGACACACACTTGATGTCTCGATATCCTTTGGTCTCCACCTATCCATCCCTCTGCTAACTCCACTCTCCTGGAGCGATCACTTCCTCCTCGCCTCTCATCTCTCCCTCTCTGTCCCCCAGGTCAAGCCTATCCAAACACTGCCACCTACCTTCTCGGGCATCCGTCCGTCCATTCCGTGAAGTGTGTGTCAGTTGAAGCTTTCGCCTCCACCTTCTCCTCCACAAGCCCGTTCCACCTCTGGCTGACTCACATGCTGACACAGCCTTGTCTATGCTCTACTCCACCCTCTCTGTTGCTCTTGATGCTCTTACCCCGGTCATAAGGATCTGCTTGAAGTCCAAAGCCAAATGCAATTCCTGGTATGACTCAGACCTTGCTTCACTTAAAGTGTAGGGGGGCTGAGAGGAAATGGAGGGCCTCTTGTTCATCCTCTGACAAACTGGCCTGCCGCCTGCTCCAAAGGAAATACCGACTCTCTGTCCACACTAAGATGAGAACCCACATTCAAGCCTGTGTCTCTGCAGCATCTAACAACTCAGCTGAACTCTTTAAAATCTGCAAAGAGCTTGCCAACCCTGCTGCAGTCTCTACCTCTCCTGTCGCTTCCCAGGCCCTTTGCACGGCCCTTTCCTCCCACTTCATCTCTAAGACCCAGGATATCCTCTCCTCTGTCTCGTCCCCTCCCCTTCTGCCCCCTCTCCCTTCTGTGAACTCCAGTGCTCCTACAGCCACTACCCCACCTTCCTTCTCGTCCTTTCCTCTTTTCTCCCCTAACAAGGTCTCTAGACAAGTCTGATTTATGAAAGCCTTGTCAAAACAGGTTTTTCCTTGCTCTTCCCAAACCATCAAGGACCCTATTGACACCCTTGCTCCTGGCATGGCTGATTTCTCCAACCTCTTCTTCGCCTCAGGAGTCTTCCCTTCCCCCTGAAGCACTCTCTTGTGCACCCTCTACTCAAAAAACCCACTGACAACCCTTCTTGCCCGACTATCGCCCAAGCTCCATCAGCACCTTTCTGGGTAAACTCCTTGAAAAACTGGCCATCTCGCAGCTTATCCTTCACTCTGATTCTGTTGGTTGTCTCCATGACCATCAATCCGGCTTTATAGCTGCCAGAAGCACGGAAGCTGCTCTCTTGAACATCCGTTAAAATCTGCTCTCCAACCTTGACTCTCATCCCCTCTGTCCTCATCCTACTTGATCTCTCTTCTGCCTTCGACATGGTCAACCACACCATCCTGCTCAACCGTCTGACAACCTGTGTATCACCGATCAGGCTCTGACCTGGCTGACCTCTCCTCTCTGATCGACCCTCCCAGGTCCAACTTGGGTCCTTCCTTTTCATCTATTTCCCGGCCTACCTGTGGTGTTCCGCAGGGTTCTAACCTCTAACCCTGGCTTTTTAACCAATACCTGGCAACTATCGCTCATTGCATCGCCATTTTCTGCTCCCACTTTCAGTGCTATGCTGACGACAACTCATTTTCAGGCTTCCCTCGGCCACCTCCTCTCCTTCCCTGAACTCTGATTGCCTATCTGCCATTCAGGATTGGTGTGCCGCCTACGATCTTTGCCTGAATGCTAGCAATACAGAGATCCTCCGTATTGGCACACTCTCGCCCTCCTTTCCTCTCGCTCTCTGGCCGGCCTCCCTTGGCCCTCCTCTTACATCCACCTGCGAGGCTAAAAACCTCAGATAGGGGGTGGTGCTGTGGAGCAGCCCAAGATGTCTGTCTAGCTTTTTAGCTCCGTGCGGCGCAGGCATCGATCCGACAGACATCTGCGTTATCTCCTAATATATGGCACCATCGCTTCGCTGAGACACCACCTACACCTTGGGGCGTGCTTTGTGCGGATTTGGGCCCGCTTCACCCTTCAGGGACCTGGCAGCAACTCCTTTTGCTGCTGCCTGTGAGTGCGCCCGGGCCCGGCGGAGACCTGGCATCATTGGAGGCGGGGGCTTGGTGAGGGGCGAGCTGCTGCGTGGCGGAGCCACGGCTGGGACCTGCGCTGGAGCGCGCCCGACCCCCCTCCCCGGCTGTGAGCGCCCATGATCTTGCTGCCTGCGGTGCCGCATTTACGGCTACAGACTGCTCCCGCCCAGATCGGGGAGCTCGGAGGCCCGCGCCGCCCGCTTGGGTGCTCGGGTGAGGAGTGAGAGGTGGTGGCGCGGTGTTTCCCCCCCCCTGTGGTTGCCCATCGCCGTGCGTGCCCGTGTGTACCGCCGGCTCCGCTGACCCGGCGGCACCATAACTGACTGTGCAAGCAGCCCTCCCCCCCGGGACCCGAACTACCTTCTCTGGTGCCTCCCCATGTGAGCCGCCTGGGACCAGAACGCGGGCCCACCCAGGCTTGCCCAACCTTGCTTCATACACGTCCTGTGTGTCTTCTGAGGCCCGCTCCTCGCTGCGACCCCCACCTCAAAGTGTCCTCTCATCATCACACACTGGATGCGAGCGGCTCCCCCCCCTTTCTGCCCCAGATACTTTCAGTGTGGCCGGCTGCATACCCTGCCTGCCCAGACGCAGGCACTTTGGGCACATGAGGATGCCGCACGCCCCGGCCAC
Organism: Ambystoma mexicanum; assembly: GCF_040938575.1. Lineage (NCBI taxonomy): Eukaryota > Metazoa > Chordata > Amphibia > Caudata > Ambystomatidae > Ambystoma > Ambystoma mexicanum. The sequence goes on from NC_090936.1 coordinate 50,673,667, forward strand.
CATAGCCCAGTTGCTCCAACGGTAGCATTCCACAATCTGCAGAGGGCCCCGACTGCCCCGTGACGACTCGCACAAGTCATATTGCAGCCGGGACTGTCTGCTTCTGCTGTGGCCTGCACATTTTGCAGGTGCTGAGACATTGGTGGGAGGCCTCCGGTCCCATTGAGGCCTACACCCTCCCCACACCCCCACCCTATCCACCAGCATGCCCTCCCTACACCCGGGCCTACCCTGGCTGCAATGCCTAGCAGATCCAAGAGTGCTGCCCAGGGGGGCACCATGGACAAGTTCACCAAAGCGGTTCCCCGGGCTGAGCCGGCCCATGCGTCATCTTCACAGGACGAACCTGACCTGGACCCTTACCATGGGGTCGCAACGCCAGATCTCACCACGCTAATGGAATCCATGGCCAAAAACGTTGCCTCCTTCCACGAAAAACTGGATGACATTAACGCAAATGTTGCCTCACTAAAAACTCGAGTGGACCAGGCGGCTCTAGGATCACTGAGGCCGAAAATAGAATCTCGTTAAATGAGGATGGAATTCGCACGCTCCAAGACACTGTGGCCTCCCTATCGCGCGACATGAAAAATGTTAAGGTGAAATGTGATGATTTGGAGTCTCGCTCCCGCAGAAACAACCTGCGCATTATCGTTGTCCCCGAGAATGCCCTCAAGGGGCAGATGGAAGACGCTGTGGAAAAACTACTGAAATACCTGCTGGATAATCCTGACCTCTCACCATATTTTACAGTGGAGCGAGCTCACCAGGCCCTATGCCCACCCCCTAGGCCAGGCGACATACCCAGGCCCATCATCGCCAAGATACTCAATTATCGCGGCAGAGACCTCATTCTCTGCCTGTCGCGGGAGAAGGGAGACCTACGATTTGAGGCCCACACTATCAGAATCTTGCCAGATTTTTCATTGGCGGTGCAACAGGAGAGGCGTTCCTTGGCGTTAAGAAGCTGCTCAGGGAACGCAACATCCCTTATGCCATCCTGTTCCTGGCACGACCGAAAAACCACCCACAATGGCAAGCTATATTTCTTCACTGTCCTGGACGAAGCGGTGAAATTCATCGAGCTACAAATACCGCTTCATGGGCCGAGAAATGACCGCGCCAACGATGACTAATCACAAGCAGCGCGGCCCATGTTGATAGATCATGCCCACTGATCCTTGCCTTAAGATGTGCCGATGGCAACCTTGTTACGTCCACTCAGCAAATATGGCCTACTATCACTTCTTCTCGGGCCACAGGCCGCTTCCTAGACGATATACACTGCCATTTCCTCCTTTCGGTTCCTGGAGCTAGCCTTGTGTCCTACCCTCTCCTCCATCGTTGACCCCCCAGAGTGTGTTCTCTGGCTCCAGAGGCCGATCGCAAGACCCGTTTACCGCAGCAACATACCTGGGACAGCACTTGCTGCCCCACATCACGCCAGAAATGCTGGACGCACGGCACCAGCGCTCCAGGCTGCAGTTGCAATGTTTGACTTTAATTTATTTCTAATCTCTTTCCCCTGTTGGGCTGGGATTTGGGCTCATCCACCTTGGATCTAGCCCTCCGACCTTCACCTCCTGGTGGGAGTCGGCCCAATTGGCGGCACTTGTGTTTTGGGGAGGGGGGACTGCACTGCATGTTGGGGTTGGGCAGTGAGGGAGGGGGTAGGTACAGTTGGGGTTGGATTAACAGGAAAAGGCATGGCAGAGAGTTACACAACTTCAAATCAATATATCGGTACAAACGGTGAGGGCAAACTGTGGAAGGGTAACAAATACTACTGCACGGATGTCCCATAAGGTGACACCATGGCCCTTAACATCATGACATGGTATATTCGTGGTCTGAGTAACTTCACTAAGGCCCGTAGGATAACTGCCTATGCCCAGAGGCACGGCATTAAGATTCTCTTTCTTCAAGAAACTCATGCCTTGGGGCGCCTAGCGACATACCTCGCCTCGTCATGGGGCAACAATAGATACTATACGAAGTACTCAACGCAGTCCAGAGCGGTACTAACTCTAATCCATAAATCAGTCCAATTCTCATTGCGTACCAGTCACATCGACCCCGAGGGCAGATATGTAATACTTCACGGCTCACTCACCAATAAGTAATGCCTCCTTTTGAATACATATGCCCCTAACTTTGATGCCATCACCGCCATGCTTCTGAAGTATATTGGTATTCCCACCATATGGGGCGGTGACATGAACTTAATTCTGGACAACGAGCTGGACAGATCTGGGACCGCCCATAAAGCCTCATCACGTGCGGCCCATAGATTACACGCACAAATGGACACACTGGGTCTCAAAGATGTATGGAGGGCTCTCAACCAACAGGCTAGGGAGTACACCTTTTACTCATCGATACATGATAGCCTTTCCAGGATAGATCTGTTTTTCATATCAGGCTGTATGGTGGGCAGGGTCAAGGAGACTAAGATACTGCAGCGCACCCTATCGGATCACTCCCCGGTAACACTTCATATAACATAGGACAGGACCAACCTCCCTGCTCCTTCTGTAGATTTAAGTCCGAGGCTCTCTAAGATATAGTTTTCAGAGCAGACATCCTAGCCGACATCAACACCTTCTTTGACTGCAACAACAGACAGGATACCTCTGATGGGGTACGGTGGGAGGCATTCAAGGTCTTCATCAGGGAGATGTGCATCTCTAGAGAAGCTGGGGTCCTCAAAGTCATAAAAAATAGCCTGCAGCAGTCGGTTGCGAAGCTAAAAGAACTTGAGAGGGAGTATGCCGCCTCCCTTTCCCCGACCACACTGGCACAGATCAGAACGGAATTGGAAACATTCGAGACCCATGCCCAGAGGGAGGTTCAATACTACGCCCGTCCCGTAGCAGCCAGGAAATATGGGGAGGGAGACAGACTGGGGGGGGGAAACTGTCCCGACTAGTCCGCGCAGAGGCGGGCAGGACTCGCATTGACTGCGTCAAAGACGCAGGTGGCGCCCTGTGCTGGTCCGACCAAGACATCCTCGACACATTCACAGCGTTCTACACAACCCTATATGGCCCCCAGCAAGAACACAGCCCACAAGGCACGGACACCCTGCTAGATCAGATCCCCATGACCCTTCTCTCCCGCGCGACTAGCGACCAACTTGAGGCTCCATTCAACCTCGACGAGATAACCACAGTCATCTCGACATGCCCCAGGGGTAGGGCACCAGGCCCGGACGGCCTCACTTCCGGATTTTATCAGGAGCATGTGGCCGTCCTTGCACCCAGACTTCTGGAGGTGTGGAACGAATCACTTAAAGTTAACACTCTGCCCCAATCAATGCGCGAAGCGCTTATAACTGTGTTACCCAAGCCGGGCAAACCGCTGGATGAATGCGGCTCATATAGACCCCTTTCTTTAATCAACACCGACACGAAAATATTTGCTAAGATTATTGCAAATAGATTCCTCCCTATTATGACCCACTTAGTTCACCCCGACCAGAGTGGTTTCGTACCTGGCAGATCCACAGCCCTCACTATCCGCCGCTTATTTAATGTCTTGTCCAGAATCGACCCCAATGCAAACGCTGTAGCGTTTACCCTCGATGCCCAGAAGGCATTCGACATGGTGTCGTGGCAATATATGTGGGCAGTCCTTCACAAAATGGGAATTGGCCCACGCATGATATCGTATATCAAACTGCTCCACACAAGCCCGGTGGCCAGAGTCCTAGTCAACTCCAGGGCCTTGGCCCCCTTTGCTCTCCACAGGGGTACCTGCCAGGGCTGTCCGTTCTCCCCGATACTCTTTGCACTCGCCATAGAACCCATGGCTGACAGCGTCTGGGACAAACACACTCGCAAAGGTATATGGCTACGCGACACCCCCGAGATCATCTCACTATATGCAGATGATGTGCTTCTCTATATCAGAGACCCGGCAGCCCACTTGGGCCCGATCATACGGGACATAACTAAAATTGGCACCTTCTCGGGCTTCTCCATAAATTATACTAAATCTGAAATCTTCCCGCTCACGCCGTCCACTACACAGCCGTCAGGTGAATTCCCCCTCCGTTGGTCACCGAAGGGTATCAAATACCTTGGGGTGCAGATTTACCTCACTAAAGCTCTACTTTTGGCCGACAACTACGTGGCCGCAGGCAAGCTTGCAGAGAGCCAAATGTTGAAATAACGCAGCCTCCCGCTCTCTTTATTGGGCAGGCTGTCACTTATCAAAATGATTACTGTCCCTAAATTACTCTACGTCTTCGTTAACGTGCCGATCTGGCCCAGAAAGCGATATTTCAGCAATCTGCACACTGCAGGCGCTCAATTTTTGTGGCACTCTGGCGCGGTCCGTAAGAAATGGCAGCATATGACTCTCCCATATGAGAATGGGGGCTTCACCGCCCCGACTTCGCTAAATACAGGCCCAGTACGCCACATACTGGTAGACATTCACCGACCCTCCCCCACAGGTGAAGCTCGAGAGGCTAGCAAGTGTAGGGGAGGACTGGTCCAGGAGACCCCTCTTGCCTGCGTTTCCTCCCCAGGTGAGGGCTATGGCTCATTGGGCGTTCCCTCGTGCCACCCGGGCCCAGGTGGTGGAGGGCTCACCCGCTGGAGACATTGCCCACACGTATCGAGTGCCCACACGTATTGATTGCCACACAAATTTAGCTAGGCCCAAAAACCATTTTTTGCCCGGTAAAGATGGTGTGAGCTCAGCGCACTGTAGCGCGGCCCCCACCCTTGGAGAATCACATCCCTGTTGCCGCAGCACCCTGGCAGATCCGCTGCGAGCACGTTCCCACGAACAAGACGGACATGAGCTAGCGAAATACGCTGACATTGTAACAGTTCACCTCCCGCAGTGCATTATCACTATCAGCATGACCCGGCCAGCAGGCCTGAACAATGAGAAGAACGGTAAAATGGTCACTTGATGGCAGACAGTCTTTATACATATGTATATATATTAATGTAAAGACCACTTGCAAAGTATGCTTTCTTCCACAAAATCTCTTATATTACAAACGCCTGTAGAATGTATTAAAATGAGAGAGCATGCTCCCATGATATAAGCAATGGCGAGCTCACACCATTACAGGTGGATGCTAATAATAAAGGAACGCTCCAGGGATCTGTTTGTTGCGTGGATCACTGGGCAACCTACCTCCCATGGTTTTGCGCCATAACTAAGCTAATGCTGCTAGAGTACACGAGAAAGCGAATGCAACTACACTATGAACTCATGTAAAGGATGCGCGAGAATGCACTTATCATGTGTGTATGTCTAAGCCCCTTATGTGCCACCACCGTCACGTACAGTGGCGGGTCGTTTTCTATGTACTCCACCGACCCAACTACTACCTCATTTACTGCGAATGTATATGCATGTAACTAAGATACTGTAACTGCTAGAACATAATATACAAATGTGGTGCTCGGACTGGGTATAATCGACACACATCCAGCAAAGTTAAATGCATGTTTTAAAGTGATTTTGAATAAGTATTATAGCAAGTGTTCAAATGTTTGTGATGTCTTTACCTACATTCGGCAACACACGAGGGAGATACCTTTGTGAATGCGTACAAGGCCATTCCCCCTCCCATCCTGCGAAGGCTGCCAAGACATGAGAACAGAGGCCCGCTCTGCGCTACCCCACCTCCCCCGACTAGACTGGAGCCACTTCAAAGATTTGTAGCCCCCACTGCAGCACCCAAGGCCGCGGCCAGCCACCTGCATTATTTACAGCACAGCAGTAAACCTTTGTCTAAACTCAAGCGCCCCCTCGTAAACCCCACAACCCACCGGACCATCTTAGACTTATGGCCCTGTGCAATCAGGACACCCAACACTTTGACAACACGCAGCGGAACATCCATAACAACTTCTAACAAGACAGAAAGACCTGTACCGCCCGTCCCAGGCCCCGAAGCTTAGCCCCTCGACCTATGGCCCCGGTCAACAGGACACGGGTAACCAGGCCTCGATATATTACCTCCAGACCCCTCACAAGGTGCATTCCTCCTGTGTTGCATTAACCTATAAAATAACCTATTGGAAGATTTACTAAAGAGAATAACACTGTAAATGACTGAATGACTGCGGTGTGCATGGCCGAGGGCAAGTAAGTCAGAAAAGGCATTCATCTCTGCCACAGGCAGCATTGGCACACCAACACCGCCCGGATGAACTCAAGCCGACCTGCCAGGCCCAGCCCAACCCACGAGGGTGACCAATGACGTCCTTCAGCCAAGACCAACCACGCCGCAGCAGCACCTATAGTTAGTCGTCGCCACCCAATCCCAATGAACTTGTGCCCCCTATAGTATGTAGGTTTTGATGACGTTTTTTGTAAATATATACGCCTGTCTTTGCTATTGTCAGACAGAGCGCTCTCGGAGTTTGCAGAGTTCTTTGCATGCCCAATTCTGATTGATAAACTCCCATTTACGCTCACCCGCACTCTGTCTTGGCCTTATTCCCATTTTGGGAGAGTCCTTCATTGTCTCTCATTGCGGGGAGGATCGTGCTGTTTGGGGACGCTTGCTTTCAGTGGCGACCCCGATAGCGTGATTTTTATTTCTTCCTAATTCCTTATAACCGTCCCCTTTTGGCACGAGAATCTCCGGTCGAAAAGGGATACGCACGGTGAGCCGGCTCCGGGAGGCTGCCCGCCAACGGCGACCGGTACACTAAGAAGTGCGCACTCAATAGAGAAGGGGTACGGGATCCCGGTTGAAAAATCCCCTTTGAGTACCGCTCGCCGGAGCCGGGGCTGACTGTTGAGCTGACGGCGACACTGCCTGGACGGACCCAGTTTCGGAGACTATCGGTTCAAGACGGGCACGTGAGTACTGAGTGCGAGCGATTCTAAAGGGAGCGGGGAAAGAAGTGTAAGACAGATAACGATAGGGGGGGGGTACGCAGATCTTCTAAGGATCATCTTAAATTTTCCTTGCTTTTTCTTTGCATATGGCCATTAGGATCAAGAGGTGAATAAGAGATAAAAGTGACGGGAACCTAGCTCCGAAAGGGGGTGGAAGGCGGCGCCGCATAGTGCTATCTTGACTAGTACTGGGAATATATGAAGAAGTGGAGTATAAAATAAAAGTGTTCAGCAAAAGGGGACACAGAGTACATTAGTGACCGCTATTACTTTTTTCCTTTCTTTTCTTTAAGGGTAGGGGGGAGAATAAAGAACTGTGATTAGCACAAACTTAGGGAGACAGTAAGAGAAAAAGAGTCCTATTAGAAGGGGGGAAAGCAGGTTAATATCTATATATATGCGCATCTAGATATTCAAATAAGACGAACAGGGACAGCCGGCTAGGGAGGAAAGGGAGGGCAGCTTGAATGGTGAATTGAGTGGTGCCAAGAGGTGTGTGCACCTCGTATGTGCTAGAAGACATTTTGATGTTGTGAATGTGTGAAGCGGTTATAAATGCATAATAGTTAAATGGTCATGGTAAGTGTGGTCGGATAAAACTTTTTTCCCTTTTCAGATAACGTCAATATAGTGAAGTGAGTGGGTACCTCTTTGATTTCCAGGCTGACATTGTCAAAATAAGGGATGGGTTGCTCTTGCATGTGCCCCCCAAAGAGAACGGAATAGACATTGTGTACGGCCAGTTCTGTATTGCGCAGTCAGGGAGGAGGAGAGCCCAAAGGGACCCAACATTGAATGTGAAGTAAAATATAAAGAATAATACTGATACTACATTTACATCGTAGTTGCAAATACACAGAGACACACCAGTACTAGGAGAGCACAGAGATGGGGGCCGAAACACCCTTATCACATATTTGTAAGAATCTCCGGGGATACGTGGAGCGGATTAAAAAATATCACGACCAATGGGTGACCGAGCTAAAGGGGGAGGGGTTACCTCAGATTTGGCCCGAGGGAGGGTCATTTGATAAAAGGGTTCTGGATACGGTGGCCACATGCATTTATCTAAAATACAAAGGAAAGCAGCTGCAAAATAGGAGGGAAATATTAGATCTTTGGAGGTTATTTGAAGAGATACCACCGCCTAAAACACCAGCATTAAATCCTGATCTCCCGTCCACCACAGACAATCCACTACTAATACAAAGAGATGTCAAAGAAGGGTCAAGTGTAGCGCCACCAGTAGAGGTAATAAGTTTGTACCCGATATTAAAGAAGCCTGTGCCCGCAGAGGGGTACAGTGACCCCACTTACATACCTCCCCCGAAAGATACTACACCCCACCGGCCCACGGCACCTCCGCCATATGAAAGCACGAGGGAGCGAGCCCAGGCAGGCACACAAAGGGTAGATATAGAGAAGCTCACAGATGATTTAGAGTCAAGACTGTCGATAGCAAAAGATGAGCTCTCAAGGATAAAAGACATATGCGAACGAACAGCACTAGATGCAACTAGATCAGGGCGTACGTCCAGAGCACCAGGTGAACATAGAAAGCCCGAAGAGGGGTGGAAAAAGGGCGAGATCCTGTTCAGAATTGAGGAAGAACCAACGCAAATAATAGAAGTAGGGTCCAGAGAGGGAAATGTTGTAAACGAAGAAAGGCTTGGGGGAATTAGAGAGGAATTGCTGTGTGATATAAGGGACGAGTTAGAAGAAAGCGACAGGTTGAGTATGGTGATGGGAGGGGGAAGCGAGGGGGAGGAAGGTACGTGTTCAATGAGAACACTGGACGATGAATGGACGGGGCGATTAAGGAACAGAGTGGGGAAAATGGCATCACTGGGAACATCAGCAGCCAAAACGGGCCCGGATGGGACGACGAAAAGAAAGCTACAGCTCCTGTTGATACACAGGGGAGGAGGGAGGCCCAATTATATCCCATGGGCGCAGATGGATAAAGCCAATTTATTAAAGCTATTGCCCCCGTTATCAGGAGGGGCAAGTAAGTGGATATATGCCTTTGAGAAACATACTGCTGGGGTACCCCTAGCTATAGGAGATGTGAAAAGTCTGCTCGTGTCAGCAGTGGGCGATCAGGCTGAAAGAGTATGGGTAAAAGCCGGTTTCCCGGGAGTAACGTTAGACTGTGACCGCCATGATGGGGCATCCTTTAACACAGTGCGTGCCAGGGTGTGGGATGCCTTACGCGAAACATTCCCAGACACACCGGACTTACAGTCAGTGATGCAGTGTACAATGAATGACGGGGAGGAAGCTATGGATTACATTTTTCGGGTCCAAGAGATGTGGAGAGCAGAAACGGGCACGCCCTGGTATCAATCGACATCTTTATTTTATTTTATTATAAAGAGAGGGCTCCCAAAGGAAGTGCAGAAGGCGCTTGACAAGATAGCAGGTATTGAAGCAAAGGGATGGCCAGAAATTCAGAGCATAATAGTACACCATTGTAAACGAATTAAGGAGAGGGAGAAGGAGGTGGCGCAGAAAAGATTGGCAGACGAGGCGAAGTTAGTACAGTCAAAGCTAGTGAAGGTTGCAGCAGCAGTAGCCGCGCTCCCACACAGTAGAGAGGGAGATGATGAGGAGGAGGGGCTGATAGCACTCCAAGGAAGGGTGGCAACTAATTGGGCGGGAACAGCACAGCGGCAGTGGACTGAGCAGGAGCAAGGTGGAAGTCCGCAGTGGCAAGAGTGGACCCCTCGAGGGGGACGAGGTGGGTACAGGGGTCGGAGAGGAGGCGGACAAGGGTACGGGGGAATGGGAGGAAATGGATGGCAGGGTCCCAGGGGCCCCCAGGGGAGTTGCTGGAACTGTGGACGATGGGGGCATTACTCCAGGGAGTGTAGAAATAGACAAAACAATGGGTTCCAAGAGGAGGAGAATTATGGTCATCCACACCCAGGGAGCCCATATGGTCTTCCAATGGGACAGCAGCAACTAAGAAACCCCGGCCAGGGTACCACGGGCCAGCAACAGGGACCCCAGTATAGGACAAAGAACCACCCACAAAACAATGACAGTATGCAATACACACCAGGTAACCCTTTCGCGACAACAGCAAACGGGGCCCCCGCACCAGCACCTTACAGTGGCATGTCAGTGGTTTCAGGGAGTGTTTTTAATGAGGGAGGGGCGATGAGATACCCCGCATAGGACAGCCCACAGAGAACACTTGCGTGTCCAGTTCTATCCACCACCTACAATGCAGCAGAGGAACCATTGGTAGGGGCGCAGATAGGAGACAAGCAGTTTATATTCATGGTTGATTCGGGAGCGGAGAAATCATGTGTCAGAGAGGGCCGATTCCCGTTATCTAACAGGAAGTTAGAGACGCAGGGGTTCTCTGGGGCTGTAATTGAAGTTCCTTACACAGAAGCTTTGGATATAACGGTGGGGGGTAAGACTGTGAAGGCACCCTTATTGTATTACGAACATTCCCCAATAAACTTGCTAGGGAGGGATCTTCTGAGCAAACTCAACATGACCATATCATTTACCGAGAGAGGAATAGTGTGTTCTACACCTGGGATATGCCCCTTGCGTGCGATGTTGGTAGTGCAAGCCTACACAACCACACAGGAAATACGAGGGCTGCCACAAAACGAGGAAATGTTTATCAAAGGGCTAAAGACTCTGGCCCTCATAATTCCCGAGCTAGGAGGCATGGACTGGAGGATTCCGGCGGAGTTCCTCTTCCGCCCCATAGTGTGTCCCAACACAGCACCGGGATCAGTGTTAACATTAGACTTGCACGCTGTACAAGTGTCAGCAAAAAGGATCGCTGTGATTGGAGTGGACGAGGAAGGGTGTGAGTGGCGCACAGTGCTGTGCACAAACGCCAACATCGCCCTACGAGAGGTAACAGATGAGGATCTCTTTTCAGACACGGAAGGGGATGGTGAGATAGTAATGGAAATAGCGATGCCCTGTGATATTTTAATACAAGCAAGGGAGACCCCCGTCCAATTGATGACAGTGGTAGGAGCACCACCGTCGTTTTTTGATGACGACATGAGGCTCGTACCAAACAACTTATGGACAACAGGCCCCCATGATGTGGGACTGTTGCATGGAGTACAGCCTGTGGTAATAAAACTAAAGCAAGGAGCAATTTTACCGCGAGTTAAACAGTATCCTTTGTCTCGTGAAGCTGAAGAAGGGATAAAAGAGACAATAAATGCCCTACTAGCACAAGGGATAATAGTGCCTTCAAACTCCCCATGTAACACCTGTATTTATCCAATCAAAAAAGCAAAAGGGGGGTCTTGGAGGATGATACAGGACTTACGCCCCCTCAATGATGTAATTCAGAAGGAGTTCCCTCTAGTCCCGAACCCTGCATCAATACTATGCAGCATCCCGAAAGAGGCATCACATTTCACAGTAGTAGATTTGAAAAACGCATTTTTCTCCATACCCCTGGCTGAAGAGAGTAGATACCTTACCGCCTTCACACTGGGGGGTAAAAGATATGAACATTGCAGATTACCACAGGGATACTGCGAGAGCCCGAGCATCTTCAATCGCGTATTACATGAAGACCTAGGAAACCTATCAGTTGAGAGCACCATTATTCAGTACGTAGACGATTTACTAGTCTGCGCACAAAACGAAGAGAAATGCAGAACAGATTCCATAACATTATTGACTTTGCTGGCCAACAAGGGGTACAAAGTGGACAAGGGAAAGCTACAGTACTGTCTGACAGAGGTCCTGTACCTGGGACAGCTGATTTCAAAAGATGGGAAAAGAATAATACCAGACAGAGTGGAAGCGATAAGATCAGTAAGAGAACCCACAACAGTAAAAGACATGCAGAAATTCTTGGGAATGTGCAATTACTGCCGAGCATGGATATTAGATTATGCGGCATACACCAGGCCCCTATTACAAGCATTAAAGGTGGCCCAACAGGAGAACAGGAAGATGGAATGGACGGAAGAGATGAGCTCCTCTTTCCAAACATTAAAAGATTTGATTTCAAGCGCCCCAGTACTCGCAAACCCTGATTATGGACGCGATTTTTACCTATTCCCACACTGCAAAGAAACACTGATGACAGCAGTGCTGACACAAAAAACGTCCTTAGGACACAAGCCATTGGCTTACTATAGTGGTACTTTAGATGCCGTGATGCAGGGCCATTTCGCGTGTGAGCAATCACTCGCGGCAGCCGCGTTCGCGATTGAGAAAAGTGCCACAGTAGTAATGGGTTGCTCTGTGACATTGTTTGTGGAACATTCATTATTTGCAATACTCGAGAGATCAAAAAGCACACTGACCACACAGCGGGCGACCGCCTACGAGATTATATTGTCCAGTGCCAACATCCATATAGTGAGATGCAAGACAGTGAACCCCGCCACATTCATTACAGAAGCGTGCACACTGGAAGACATGCAGAACCACGATTGCGCAACCTACACAGGAGAGAGAGGGGAGGACACAGTGGTGTGTGTGAACGCTCTAAGCGAGGGGGAAGTGTATTTTGTGGATGGGTCCGCATCAATTGACGTGGACACGGGAGAAAAACACGTTGGCATGGCAGTAGTGAGGTTAGAAGACGGTGAGTATGAAACACTGGTACAATATTGCCTCCCATCACATTACTCCGCACAGGCAGCAGAACTGATTGCGCTCATAGAAGCACTACATGCAGCAAAGGGTTGTGCAGTGACAATATACACAGACTCAGCTTACATGACAACTACAGTACATGGAGGCCTAGCAAGATGGGGGCGTAGGGGATTTAGGCGGGCAGACGGAACACCAGTACAGCATGCAGAATTGTTGAAAGAGTTAATTGAGGCCCTGCGAAACCCTACAGCAGTAGCAATAGTAAATTGCCAAGCACATACATCCAACACAGATGTGTCTTTAGGGAACGCGGCAGCGGACGCTGCCGCCAAGGAGGCTTCCTATTTTCAGAAAAATGACACAGGTGAATACATGCTTAAGCACAAGACGAACGAAGAGCCCCCAGAGGGATATAATATGATGCCCATACCACAAATAATAGAACTGCAGGAAGGAGCCAGTGCAGAGGAAAAATTAATGTGGACAAAGCGAGGGTGCAGCAAGTCAGGAACAGACCTGCTGTGGCGGCAAAATAACTCGGGGAAAGTGGTAATGCCAATACAGCTATTAGAGATTGCATTTCAACAGCTACACTTCCCTGCACATAACACCAAACACCACATCGCAGCAGAAATACAGGAAGAATGGTTTGTGCCCTGTCTCCAGGAGCATGTGTCTCGATTGGCAATGGAATGTACAACATGCCAAATATACAATTCAGGAATGACATTACGCACTCTCCGGGGAACAATTCCTAAACCCATTGGCCCATTCAAGGAACTGCATATAGATTACGCAGACATGGGGGAAAGGTGTAATGGCGCACGGTACATGATCGTGGTTGTGTGCCCATTTCCAAGGTGGGTGGAAGCAGGACCTTGCGCACGACCTGATGCCAAGAGCGCCGCCAAGTTCCTAGTAAGGGAAGTGTTTCCGCGCTGGGGAATTTGTGACGTGATTCGCTCAGACAACGGCACTCATTTTGTGAATGAGCTTTTTAAGGAAGTCACAACATTATTGGGAATAAAACATAAATTATGTTCAATTTATCATCCTCAAAGTAATGGCGTAGTGGAAAAGATGAACGGACTGTTGAAGGGCAGGTTATCAAAACTATGCTTCTCATTAAAGAAGAATTGGATTTACTGCCTACCCCTTGCGCTATTTGAATTGAGAAATCAGCCAAGCAAAGACCACCATTTGTCCCCGCACGAGATCGTGACTGGGAGACGAATGAACACAGCACACTCGCCACTGCGCGAACACTCAGACGCTCATAGAAGCGCCGCGATATTGGCAGATGAATTCACAGATTATTTGAGGAAATTGACAAGGGCAGCGCGCGTGATATCAAAGCAACTCTCCCCACCCTTCACTAGAGAAGAGGGAAATGTAACAGGCGCTGTCACGAGCCAGGGCAACAGCTACAGCTAATGCCAGGCGACTGGATTTATGTCAGAAGCTTTGTGCGTCGGTGGAATGCACCACGATTCCATGGCCCATACGAAGTAATATTTTGCACGCCCACGGCAGTGAAGGTCAAAGGGTTGAGGTACTGGGTGCACTTGACCGACGTACGGAAAGCATATAGCAACATACAAGAGGAGGTAGATGAGGAGGCACAGACAACAGCAAACGATGCAACTGAGCAGAATGACTGAATATGAACTTATGTGTATGTGTTGGTACTAAACTTGAATAAATGCACAACTGATAAAGATATTAACTTTTACCTGGTTGAGTGTATATATATATATATATATATATATATATATATATATATATATATATAGTTAATGGAATGCCAAATTATAGCCTGTATACACCCTTGTCTGTGAATACCCCTCCCCGTCTCCCCACCCCTTTCCATTCCCCGTCACATGTATATTGGCACTGACGGTGCTAGCAAAATGTTTACATGTATGCACTCAATGCACTTTTATATCTTAAAACAGGAGCTTCCATGGCATCTAACGGGCAGCCTGCAACGGATAGATTTACTAGAATTAGAGAGTGGTTAACTGAGAAATGCATATATTCGTATGAATGTGGACTATCTGCGTGCATTATATTGTTTTTTACATTAATGTTTGGTCTGGTTACATACTGGTTCATAGCGTTCATCTCTATCGAGATGAACGAGGGGGGAGGGAACAACACAACTACTGGGGCCAATACAACTGCAAGTGTCAATGCCAATACAAGGGAAGGTGATTTCTTGGTATGGGACGGAACTAAACTTGTGTGGGGCTACTATACTACGCCATCCAATGTTGTCATCTCACAAGATGGAGGGCCAAAGGGTAAAAGGCAAAATAACACACTGTCCCCACCTGAGATGTCTAATTACAATGCTCACAGCTTAAACGACCGAAACCCCTCTGCCATATCCTGGTTGTATAACACGCCCACCAGCCAACCTGCCCCCATGGCCATAGACAATCAAAGAATGAAAGCAACACATGAAATATTATATGATGACTGGGTGAAGGGGGGCGGGAAGGGGAAAGGGGGGTCTGTTTTGCCCTTCGTTCAGGAGGCTGGGAAGCGCCAAAGGAACAAGAATAACAAACGAAAGAGGGAAGCAGGGAGGAGGAAGTATGATGAGTACTATGGGCTAGGTCTAGATAAGATGGAAGACCCACGACACCCCCACCAAACAAATAAGTGGTATGCAGACATGAGTGCCACAGCTAAACAAACAACAAACGAGAGCTGTTATGTTTGCTCCCTCATCCCTCACGCATCAGGTACACCCAAAGTACTGTTACCCAAAGAGTTGCCAATTATAGATGCCCAATTTCTCCTTCATCTCACGTTATGCCGAATTAAGAACACCTTCCAGGCACATGAAGTGACTTTTCAAATGCTGCAGAACGAGAAAACGTGCTACCCAAAACCGTCAGGGGTTGTATGTCTGAAAGAACCGTTTTTTGGAATTGAAGGGACACTTTTTTCTGATAACAAGTGGAAGAACGAAGAAGTAATGTGTAAAGCTGAAGCACTGAGGGGTGTGGCACCGGAGAAATTGCAATGGATAGAAGAAACGTGCACACCCGTATGGAAGGAACACATTTCAAAGTTAACTTGGGTTACGCCCATCGAAAAGCCTTTCAAGCTGCAGAGTGAAATAGACTATGAACTGTGTTTTAAAGGAGAAGGGAGAACCCCCATGGGAACAAACAAGAGCTGTAACAAGACCCTCACCATCCCAGATCTAAGAAAAGGGACTGCGGCCCTTATGGACACGTACTGGGTATGCGGCAACCAGGCATACCTACACCTCCCCCCGTCATGGAGTGGCAGCTGCTCAATGGCCACTCTGCACTCAGCCCTAATGGTGATACCCGAAAGCCACATCGATGGGAGCAAAAGGACACAGGAACGCATGCAGCAAAGTGTGGCTCAACCAACTTCAGAGTCACAAATGTATGTCCTGTCTTCCGGAAGCAAGGGAGAGGTGCTGACCTGTAACAGACGAGCATCAAATTATATATCAAAGGCATCATCAGAATTATTGGCTCAGATCCCAGACAAATATCGATTATTCAGCTCAGCAGAAACATTTTTTGCCTCGCTCGTATCAAGTGTCCAAGCAAGGGCTAACGCAAAATGGCTCCAGATAACCCGTTGGGAACTAATTCAGCTGGCAAACGACACTGAAGAAGGTTTTAACATAATAAAGGTCGAACTAACAGCCTTGCGACTGATGACCATGCAAAACAGGTATGTCCTAGACCTGTTGACGGCGATGGACGGCGGTGTTTGCCGAAAAATAGGAAGTGCCTGCTGCACTTTCGTACCTTCTGAAGACGCAGAGAACGGCTCGCTGTCCCATGTGATCGAAGCAGTCCACAACCTAGGAGAAAAAATGAAGATGGAAGGCGGAGCAGATGATAGTACATGGTTCGATAACATCTTTTCCTGGGTCCCCTCATGGCTTGGAACAACTGTGAAATTTTTGATGCCAGCTGTGGTGTTCCTCCTTTTGATTTTCTGCCTGTGCCAGGTGGGTCTTCGAGTCTGTGCTAACACAGTACCAAATGGTGCAATGATGATGGTGACAATGGGCAACTCACACGGTACAATAAAAACGATGCAAGAAGCACAAGTACAAACAGGGGTAGACAACACACCCAGGTACCAACTGGTGCCCATGTACCACGACAAGGATATTGTAGATAAGCTGTGGCACACCACCATCAAAGAGCCCCGCATACTAGAATGGTACGAGGAAGTTTGGGTAGATTTGGAGGGAGATGGTGGGTGTATATATCTCACGTGTACTCCAGATGAATACGCCAGGAGAGGTGAGAGCTTAAGGGGGGTGTGCAGAGCATGGATGCCTATCAAAGGAACTCCTGCATGGGATGAGGCAGTGATGGACGAAGCAGAATGTAGGAGGATAGAGGATTTAAAGAATTTGTTACTTAAGTAACGAAAGGGGGGAAATGTAGGGGAGGACTGGTCCAGGAGACCCCTCTTGCCTGCGTTTCCTCCCCAGGTGAGGGCTATGGCTCATTGGGCGTTCCCTCGTTCCACCCGGGCCCAGGTGGTGGAGGGCTCACCCGCTGGAGACATTGCCCACACGTATCGAGTGCCCACACGTATTGATTGCCACACAAATTTAGCTAGGCCCAAAAACCATTTTTTGCCCGGTAAAGATGGTGTGAGCTCAGCGCACTGTAGCGCGGCCCCCACCCTTGGAGAATCACATCCCTGTTGCCGCAGCACCCTGGCAGATCCGCTGCGAGCACGTTCCCACGAACAAGACGGACATGAGCTAGCGAAATACGCTGACATTGTAACAGTTCACCTCCCGCAGTGCATTATCACTATCAGCATGACCCGGCCAGCAGGCCTGAACAATGAGAAGAACGGTAAAATAGTCACTTGATGGCAGACAGTCTTTATACATATGTATATATATTATTGTAAAGACCACTTGCAAAGTATGCTTTCTTCCACAAAATCTCTTATATTACAAACGCCTGTAGAATGTATTAAAATGAGAGAGCATGCTCCCATGATATAAGCAATGGCGAGCTCACACCATTACAGGTGGATGCTAATAATAAAGGAACGCTCCAGGGATCGGTTTGTTGCGTGGATCACTGGGCAACCTACCTCCCATGGTTTTGCGCCATAACTAAGCTAATGCTGCTAGAGTACACGAGAAAGCGAATGCAACTACACTATGAACTCATGTAAAGGATGCGCGAGAATGCACTTATCATGTGTGTATGTCTAAGCCCCTTATGTGCCACCACCGTCACGTACAGTGGCGGGTCGTTTTCTATGTACTCCACCGACCCAACTACTACCTCATTTACTGCGAATGTATATTCATGTAACTAAGATACTGTAACTGCTAGAACATAATATACAAATGTGGTGCTCGGACTGGGTATAATCGACACACATCCAGCAAAGTTAAATGCATGTTTTAAAGTGATTTTGAATAAGTATTATAGAAAGTGTTCAAATGTTTGTGATGTCTTTACCTACATTCGGCAACACACGAGGGAGATACCTTTGTGAATGCGTACAAGGCCATTCCCCCTCCCATCCTGCGAAGGCTGCCAAGACATGAGAACAGAGGCCCGCTCTGCGCTACCCCACCTCCCCCGACTAGACTGGAGCCACTTCAAAGATTTGTAGCCCCCACTGCAGCACCCAAGGCCGCGGCCAGCCACCTGCATTATTTACAGCACAGCAGTAAACCTTTGTCTAAACTCAAGCGCCCCCTCGTAAACCCCACAACCCACCGGACCATCTTAGACTTATGGCCCTGTGCAATCAGGACACCCAACACTTTGACAACACGCAGCGGAACATCCATAACAACTTCTAACAAGACAGAAAGACCTGTACCGCCCGTCCCAGGCCCCGAAGCTTAGCCCCTCGACCTATGGCCCCGGTCAACAGGACACGGGTAACCAGGCCTCGATATATTACCTCCAGACCCCTCACAAGGTGCATTCCTCCTGTGTTGCATTAACCTATAAAATAACCTATTGGAAGATTTACTAAAGAGAATAACACTGTAAATGACTGAATGACTGCGGTGTGCATGGCCGAGGGCAAGTAAGTCAGAAAAGGCATTCATCTCTGCCACAGGCAGCATTGGCACACCAACACCGCCCGGATGAACTCAAGCCGACCTGCCAGGCCCAGCCCAACCCACGAGGGTGACCAATGACGTCCTTCAGCCAAGACCAACCATGCCGCAGCAGCACCTATAGTTAGTCGTCGCCACCCAATCCCAATGAACTTGTGCCCCCTATAGTATGTAGGTTTTGATGATGTTTTTTGTAAATATATACACCTGTCTTTGCTATTGTCAGACAGAGCGCTCTCGGAGTTTGCAGAGTTCTTTGCATGCCCAATTCTGATTGATAAACTCCCATTTACGCTCACCCGCACTCTGTCTTGGCCTTATTCCCATTTTGGGAGAGTCCTTCATTGTCTCTCATTGCGGGGAGGATCGTGCTGTTTGGGGACGCTTGCTTTCACAAGTGAGGGAGTTAACACCCTCTCTCTCATACTCCACCACACATTTCATACTGATGCCCCGGCCGACCTTGTTGCGGCTACAACCAGGGCTTGGAAACGTATACTACATGCACAACCTGCCCACCACCCGTACTACAAATGGCTGCCCATCTGGCAGTTCCCAGGCCTCGGCCTCAGCCCGACACACGATAAACTCCTAATGAAACACTGGCATGACTTGACTTGGGCTATCGGGCCCTGACCGACTTATACCCTGAGGGAAAGTTTATCACCCCGCAGACATGGCATCCCGGTCACTCCGGCTCTGCGCTGGAACTACTACAGTACTACAGGTTGAGAGCAGTGTTCCGAGCCTGGTGGCCCTCATACCCCGACGAACCCCCAGACTCGCCGGAGATTCACTACATAACCAACTCGGCTGGGGCTACGGGGATAGTGTCCTCGCCGTACAAAATGCTGATGGCCAACCCTAAAGACGTGCCACATACGGCACATGATACATGGAGCGAGGAGCTGGGCCTCCCCATCACTGACCCAATGTGGAAGAAAATGTGCATACACACCCGTACCGCCTCTCTTAATGCCAGATATAGGTGTATACAATATAAGCTCCTGAACCGATTATACTACATACCACACAGATTGGACAGGTTCGCACGCACCCATGCTCACACCTGCCCTAGATGTAAATCTTCAGATGCGGATCACATACATATGTTTTGGTCCTGTGATGCACTGGGCCCATACTGGAAAGCCATAATAGACGCGCTCTCAGAAATTACAGCGTCCCACATCTCTCCAGAACCATTAGCTGTACTGTTCGGCCTGTGGGATAACCCCGAATTGGAAAAAGTGTCCAGGTTTCTGAATGTCGCCACCATGGTAGCCAAAAAATGCATATTACAATGTTGGAAGCGCCGATCCCCCCCCCCCTTTGTTTGAGATGTGGTTGAGGGCCCTCATCTGGACTCAAACATTTGAGGAGGACTACATCAACACCCTCCCGCTGACCTCTCGCCCCAAGAATGTATGGACGGAATTTTGTACCTATCTGAACAGCAAAGATGACTTAGAACTACTGTCCTCCCCTCCTCCTGGTGAAGTGAACTTGTCCATTATTGAGCCCCACAGATCTGTAAAACTTTATATCCACCCTCGTTTGCATTTCCCATGTACTGTATGATCACCCATGTATATGCTACCATGCATTGTGTTGACTGTCTGTTCTCTCGTCATGCCAATAAAGAAAAGTTTTTTAAAAAAGAACCTCAGATAGGAAGTGTTCCAGGGAACCTCACCACTTGGTCCACTCCATCCTTGCTAGTGGCTCATTAGTAGAGACCAAGTACGATCCCGCTGAGCTAAGCCTTCTAGGACCCTCTGTCGCCCTAGTCTTCTGAAGATGGAGCTTCCACCACCAGGCCAGAAGCGTTTTCCCTCATTGTCGCCATTCTGTGACTCTTCGTAGTGTGTGTTGTGATACGAGTGTGCAGGGTGGATGGTCCTGGCGTGCACCCTTCAGAGCAGGGCCTCCTGGAACCGCAGACGTTTCACCACTTCTATGTTGGGCATCAGGACGGACCCGGGAGGCAATGTGCCCTCCGCTAACAAGCCGGTAGTCCTGCACACTGGAGCTCCGTCAGACCAAGGGCCCAAGCTGGATCCTACAGGCCGCTTGGACAACCATTTGGTACTAGAGCTTTTACGCTCCTCAGTACTAGGCCCGGGAGGATCCGAAAACTCCTTGGTGCATTCCCCAGTAGCAACAAGAGCCTCGGGCCTAGAACCGGTACTACAGTCTTTATGACCACTCCCAGTCAGGGAACTCCCCGGAAAGGAGACCACTTTCTCAGGTACCTTAGAAAATCGAGGTTCACTTATCTTTTCTTTCGACTTTCTGTGAGCAAATGTCTTCATATGTTTCGGAGGAGAACTCAAAAAGTTCGCTTTCCACCTCGCTAGCCTATTCTTTAGTGAACATGATGTAAAGAGAAGAGCTGCATGATGCACACCTATCGAACCCGGGCGAACCAGACGTGTGCTAGGGGACTGGGGGCATCGAAGGCTGTGGTTGTGAAATGAAGAGTTGAAAAAAAAAAAATAGCACCGCTGTGGAAGAGCCTGCTGCTGGAAAAAGGGACTGATGTGTGGGGTGGGCTCAGCGTGCACGGTTACACCTTAACCTGTGCTACCCACGCATACATGAATTGCCTTAAGGGGAGGAGGTGGGGGGGTACAATTTTTTGCAGGGCAAAAGATTCTGGTCCCGTCCCCGTACAGGGACGACCATACAGTATGGAGGAAAGGGGTCTAAAACCTTTGTAAACGCAACTAACAAATCAGAAAATGTTGCACTCCATGTAGTAAGTGTAAGATCTTACAACCTCTGTGGGAGTGACAGCATCTTCGGCATACTCAATATCACTGGGCCTAGTAACATCGTTGTTTTGTCCTCCCTTGTCTTGTCCCCCTCTGAAACACGTGTGTATGAGCGTGATACAAATAAAATATATCATACAGCAGCTGAGCTCAATACCTGTGCTGAAAGCCTAGGATGAAATATCATGTCATATACTTGACCTTACAGAAGAAGGCCCAAAACTATACGACAGAACATGCCTTGGGTGGACTTTACCTTATTTTAAATTTGGCATACTATAAAAGGACCCACATGGGGCAGAATATAATCACTCACTTGCGTTCACGTTCCTACAATTGTAGCCGCCAGTGTTCTAATGCTACCCTGTTAGAATAAGGATTATTCTTTTTTCCCCCAACATCAAAAGGTACCCTTTTCAGGATTTATATATTGAAAAGTTAAGATATTAATATTAAAAATTATATGTGTGACAGGGTCAGAAGCTTCATCCAGTCAGGGAGAGGTCTAGAGGCCTTCCAGAGTCTTTACCAGAGCCAGAGCCAGTACTGCCCCAGAGGTGGGATGAGGGAGATGGGAGAGCCTCAGTCTCTGCCCCCCTGCATGGCCTGTGTTGAATTAATATGGTGTCACACCAAACCTTTCCGGCAAATTACTGGCACTTTATTTTGTCTCCTTTCAGAAATACAAAGACCAACCTGCGTTGCTGCTGATGGAGAACACCTTAACCTAGAGAGAAAAAGAGACTGCAGCTCTCCCAACATTTCTGACAGAGCTGCTCGCTGCGCTGAAGCAAAGCCACGTACTGCAGCATGAGAAGGATGTTGAACAGACTGAGCGTGGAGGCCCAACCCTGGGGGAAAGAGGAGCTGTACATTGACCCATAGGGTCAGTGGGGAGCCAGAACAATGGATGAGAGGGGAAGGTTAGGAACAAGAAGGGAGGGGAATAAAAACCGAGCTCATGAAGTGTAGAGTATGGGGTGTTTGTGTGAAGTCAGGAGGAGAGAGGCAGACCGAGAGACTAAGTGGAGAAAGGACAGTGGAGCAAAGCGCTGACGAGATTGTTGTGAAGGTTACTGAAGGTGGTGAGCAAGATTGAGGCTGTGTCTGAATGAGTACTTGCTGGGTTGAGTGAAAGGGGTTAAATGGTCAGGGAGAGAGGGAGGAAGAGACACAAGGCGGTGGTGCGGGAGGAGGGGAGTAAAAAGAGTAGAGGGATGTGAGTCTACAGAGGGGAGAAGGGATAGAAGTGAGATGACACAGAACAGAGGAGAGAAGGAATGAGAGAAGTGTGTGGAAATCAGAGGGACAGACAAGAAGAGTGGGTAGAGATAAGAGGAGAGAAATAGAGTGGGAGGAAGAAGGGCAAGAGTAGAAAGTGTGGCGAGTATGAAAATCATAGAAAAAAGGAGAGAGGGAGACAATGGAAGGAGAGAAAGGATCTGGGTGCCTGTGGAGGCACATTGATAATCCTTTATTAGCTGACTAATGGGAGTAGTCGGATAGGGAACCTCTAAGAAGGATTCTAGGACACAGATACGGCTATGGCCTTTAGACAGTCAGCTTTTAGATAGTTGGGTTACCCGTCTCTAGTTGCCACATTGGAGTTTAGGGATGTCTGGACTTGGAGGCCTACAGGAGGATGAGTGAGGGATGCCCAATAGTGTACTGCAAACGAAATAAAAACCCTTCAATTACACCTTGGAGTTTGTTTTCCCCATTTGTGACACGTTACATACAACACCTGGGATCACGAAAGGCAACTAGTCCAAGCACTGTCATTCTATAACTATTAGTGGTATGTGTACAGGTATGCACCAACTTAAGTGTAAAACTGTGATCTTCACAAAGAAGCAATGATCTGGATGGATTTCTGCCAATACATATAGCTAGAAACTCAGGCCCCTGGAGAAATTGTCTCAGTCTACAGAGTTCAACAGGTATTTAATGACCTTTGTGAAGGCATCATGAATTAAAAAACAGACAACAGATTCAAAATAAAATGGTTTTATAAAATGTAATGTCCGGATGGTTTTTATTTAAACAATTTTTATTGATTCCAACTTCATCACCATACAGTTTAGCAACAGATATGCATTACAATTCTCATGTAGAGTTTCATGTTTTCTCCCTCCCCCCACTTACCCCACCCACCTTCCCGAGCCTACCACACACCTCAGCTTTCCTCAAACCCTTTCTATGGGCTTCCATCCCTCTTCTCCACCTGAAGGCTGTCTTCCACCGGACCTGCCCGGTCAGACGCAGACAGTGCCGCTACTATTTGTTTCCTGGCTATCACCATATCCGCTTCTTCCTCCCCACCTCTATTTGCTGCCTCATTCCACACTGTTTCAGCATTTGCCCATTTCTGGAGATCGTGCCAGCAAGCTTCTACTTTCGGTCTCCTACTCGCCTTCCACATTGTTATCCTACATTTAGCAAGTATGTACGCCAGATCTTTGAGTTTGCTCACGTATTTAAGTTTGCGCGGCCTGGGGAACAGCCCCCTAACATGCATGCCGATAGGGAGTCCACATCCAAGTTTATCTCTTTTCCTGCCATGAGGTGGGCCACCTCCATACAGAATCTCATTATTTCAGGGCATCCCTAGAACATTTGTACCATTCCTGCATTCACCTCTCCACATTTTGGGCATGTCTGTGTTACAGCGTTTTTAAACTTGGCCATCTTCTTAGGGGTCATATATGCTCTGTGGGTGACATAACTGAATCTGTTGCAACCTCACATTCCATGATACTTTTTTGTGGTATCCCTGTACCCTGACCCACAGCCCGTCTCCCATTGATTCCCCCACCTCCTCCTCGCAATCTCGTCTCGTCTGAATCACCTCCTTTCCAACTTTAGCCATCAGCAGTTCGTATATAGAGGGCACTATAGGGCCAACCAAGATGCGACGCCCCTGTGAGCTCCCAGTAGGCTCCTTATTAATCCTGGAAAATTGTTGCAATCCGATGCAGATCTGACCCGAGAAAGCAGGCGAGACGCATTAAACAAATAAAGCACTGGTGGCGACCGAAATCCGGGAGCAAATCGACCCCAGGGAACCTGAGATACCGGGGCACCACGACACAGATGGTCGGCCCACAGCAGGCAGTATCCCCGAGGCTCAAGAGGATCCCTGGGCGCACAGGACAATCCTCAGCCCGCCAACGAACAACAGCTGCGGCCCAGGGACAGGAGCCAGCCCGCCCCGTCGGCGGAATTGGAGGTCTGCGGCAGGTGAAGACCGTGGCTCCACGCCGGCTGACCACAGAACGGGCGGAGGGAGCCAAGACACGACAACGCGGGCACAAGAGGCGGTGTTCCGGCCCGGCCCGTGCAAGCAGACCTCATCCGGGTCTACTTGGGAGAGGTGAGCGGTGCAACCTCTTCACTGGGGGAGACATGGATGTGGGCCGGCAGGCAGAGATGGTGTGATCGATGGACCGAGGCAGTCCCGCATGAAAAGAACGGGACCAGGCTGCCTCCTCGCGGTGTCCCCCCACCCTGCAGCCCGAGAACAACATACGAGTGAGAGGAGGGGACCATAACGCTGTACGGTCTACCCCCATCAGAGCGGTGGAGGGGGGGTTCAGACGTATGTACATTGCAGCCCACACAAGCCTAACGCCTGGCTAAGTAGCTTTCACGAGTGATAGTGGACAAACATTGAGACACCGTCCCCAGGTTGGGAAAAACACCCATGGACAAATCCTGGGGGCAGCAATACAAGCAAGTTACTCCCCCGGCCCAGAAATAACCACCCAACCCCTCAAACGCTAAACACCCCGCGGGGTCTGGACCATCTCTCCATAAGGCAACATTATCAGTTCCACAGGGCCGCATAGAAAGCACCAGGTGACCACCCGCCCAGGGCCACCTCCTGAATACGGCACACTGGTATGCACCCACCAGAGGTGGTGCGCAGGGACCTCTGGCACCTTCCCAAATTGGATAACTCCTCAGCAAAACAACAAAATGGGTAAATCCGACAAGTCACAGAGAAAGCTCAACTTCGATGCAGGCCCTGCACCTAAAAACCCAAGGCCATAGAGTCACCCAGACTGCCCACAAAACCACACGAGCCCAGAAGAGGAGCAACCACGACAGGTAGATATCCGAGAGATCCTGATGGACCTAAAAACCGGTATTGGCAACTTGGACAGTAAGATCGACTGCTATCATCCAAGGTAGACTTGCTCCAACATCGCCTCGACAAACACAGAGACAGGCTGGACAATGTCGAACAGAGAGTCTCAGACCTAGATAATGGCGCAGCGTCACTAACATTGAGTGTGTCAACACTGGAAGGCAAAATAAAAGCAGTCATGACCAAGAACGAGGACTTAGAGAGGCGCTCCCGTCGAAACAATATAAGGGTGGTCGGAGTCAGGGAACAACAAACACAAAACAAGATGAGGACCTCATAGAACAAATATGCAAAGACATTTTCGGCAGCGCAGCTCTATCACAACTATTCGTCATAGAGAGGGCACATAGGATCCCATCATCTAAACCCACCGCGAAAGCACCTCCTCGCCCGATCATAGCTAAGCTGCTGAATTATAAAGATTGTGACAATTCTACGGCTGGCCAGGGAGAAAGGCAACCTGCAATACGACGGAGACGCCATACAAATATATCCAGATTTCTCCCCAACAGTCCAGGCCCAAAGGAGATCCTTCGTAGCAGTCAAACGCCGACTTCATGACAATCAAATAGTATACTCAATGCTCTTCCCCACAAAACTTCGAATTCAATATGAAGGGAAAGTCCATTTCTACAACTCACCAGAAGACACCAGCTTATTCCACGACAGACATGGCTGCAAGGTCCCTAACAATGTCCCTGGGACGCCCTGGATAGAGACAGCAGAAAGAAACCCACCATGAGCCCTGAAGAAGCAACATACCCAAACTACAACCCAAGTACGCTCAGCATCAGGATAATATACACAGTTTGAGAAAGGAGCCTCCACCCTTGTGAGGACGCTAGCGCCCCACGCACAGCAACATTAACTTCATTTTGGGGGGACTACTGAACGGACGGGTTGGGGGTTGTCCGTATAAGGTACTGTTTATTAGAACTGGTATGGGTTGATGGCGGACTGTCCCCCCCCCCTGCGCCGCCGCGTCCCTCCGGCTCTGGAGATCAAGTCTTACAAGTGCAAACATGCTCCCCCGAAGAACGCCAAACCACTGCTGGTCACTCAGACTACGTACAAGCGCTGTGCCATGAACACCACATGATCCAATCCATTCAAGGTAGCAACATGGAATATAAGAGGACGTAACATACCGCCCAAAACAAGAAAGATTCTGAAATACCTCAAACGTCACAACGTGGACATAGCTATGATACAAGAGACTCACCTGTTACCACACAAAGAGCATCTTTGGGCTCGAAATTGGGGCTGTCACTGTTACTTTTCCTCCTACTCATCGTATGTCAGAGGAGTGGCCACTCTCATAAATCCAAAATCCAGCTTTTGTATGATAAAAGTCGAAAAAGATGCAGATGGTAGGGCTCTCCTAGTACAGGGAGTCATAGCCGGGGGAGAGGTTATATTTGTGAATTCCTATGGCCCCAATGTAGACGGGGCAAACAACTTTGACTGGGTGCTCCTTCACCTTGCGCAATCCAACACAGCAACCATAATCTGGGGCGGAGACCTAAACACACATCTAGACCCACGGAAAGATAAATTGCAGACCCTAACAGCCCAACCGTCCAAAGCCAGCCTCGAAGTACAAGAGATATGCAGAGCGTATAATCTGATCGACATCTGGAGACATGGGAACTGGGAGAACCGTGAATACACTTTTCATTCGGAAGTCCAGCACACAAGTTCACACATAGACTACCTCCTCGTCTCAGCACAAAGCACGTTCCAATGGGAATAATGCCACATCCTCCCGAAAACCTTCTCAGATCACGATACAGTGACACTTGAATGCAACACTTCTAACGACAAACCAAGAACACCTCACTGGCATTTTAAACCAGGAGCACTAACTGACCAAGTATTTGCCTCCGAACTACAAGAGGAAATTATATCCTTCCTAGACCTTAACCAAGACACAGTCGCGTCAGCAGGAACGCTTTGGGAAACATTAAAATGTTACATAAAGGGGGTATGCATGGCCAAAGAAAACGGGATATTAAAACTAATATGTTGTGAATTGATCATCAGCGAGGAACGCCTGAAAGCCCTAGAACTACAGTATACCTCTAAAACTCTATTGCACATCCAGGCGGAACTCAAAGAGGAGCTTCTGAAATTCCAGACCACAGCAGAGCATGAGCTGAAATTCCTAAAACGTGGACACCAGATTCGCCAATACGGAGAGGGGAAAAGACCTGGAGCCCTATTGGCCCGCCTGATCGCCGCTGACAGGAAAGCAACCCTGGTAGAAAGAGTTCACTCGACACAAGGTAAATTGGTCCATACGGAGGAAGAAATAGTTGAAGTGTTCCGCGCCTTCTACCAGAATCTTTACAGTGCAGGACACCCAATAGGCATCGAGATCCTACACAACTACCTAGCTGACACAGAACTATACTGGGTAGAGAGAGAACTTTGTGAACCCCTAAATAACCCCATCTCACTAGAGGAGATCCTGGAAACAATAAAAAGCCAACCCAGATCATGGAAACAATAAAAAGCCTACCCAATACCAATACCAGATGGCCTGATTGGGGAATTCTATAAAGCATTTACCCCCATTCTGGCTCCTCTCCTTTTGAAAGTTTACGAGGAAGCATCAGAAACAGGAATTCTCCCTCAAACCCTAAGGGAAGCTAACGTAATCCACCCGAGGGATGCAGATCTTACAGACCAATCTCCTTAATAAACTTAGACAATAAAATCCTGGCCAAAATTCTATCCAATAGGCTACTCCCTCTGATGCCGGCGCTGGTACTCGCTGACCAGGCAGGCTTTGTGCCCCCCGGCCGCAAACATTCGGCATAAGAAGAATGTTCGCAGCCATGGAGGCTCTAGACTACTCACATCAGGCAGTCGCAGTCCTTCTTGACATGGAGAAAGCATTCGACTCCGTCGAATTGCCTTTCATGTTCGCGGTACTCTGGCAACTCGGACTGGGGAACCATTTCATTAAACTAGTGTCGCTTTTATATAACAAGCCCCAATCAACCATTATTCTTGGTACAACAAAATCTGCAGAGGTCAAAATCCAATGCGGAACCAGACAGGGATGCCCTCTATCTGCTCTAATATTTGAACTGGTGATTTAAACCCCGGGCATCAGGCCTGCATTTACGGCAACTCCAACGAGGTCTCTCCATAGGGCCCCATAAACTGATCATCTCCCTCTATGCCGATGACATTGAACTATTCATTCAAAACCCCAAAGAAAATTTGAACCCCACAATGCATGAAATAGTTAAATTTGGCACAGTATCAGGATTGGAAATCACCACACTAGATCAATCATCTTCCCCCTGAACCCCAGTGCCAGACAATTCGCAGATGACTATAACTTTAAGTGGGAGAGTTCCCAAGTCCGGTACCTTGGGATCCTTCTATCACAAAACCACAACAATATTTTCTGAGATAACTATGAGGCAGCACTGAAATCGCTCCAGGATAAAGTGATCAGATGGAAATCATTACAACTGACGCTCTGGGGAAGAGCGTCATTGGTCAATATGGTAATTCTCCCTAAACTCCTTTATTTGTTTGCCAATATCCTAATAGCATGACGGTACTTGGGGAAAATAAAGAGCCTTATATTAGAATTAATCTGGGCCGGTAAACCAGCGAGGGTGGCTTACACGACGCTGATACTACCGGTAGCCAGGGGAGGTCTGGCGCTCCCCGACTTGGAACAATACTACTGGGCCGCTCAAGTACAATTCCTGAGCCACTGGTATTCCATCCACTTTATCAGACCACATGTCCAAATGGAACGTGCCCTAGCTTCACCTAACCTATTAAGAGCGGTCATCAGCCAACAACCAGTGCCCCACACCACACTAAACATGGTGCTGTCCACTTACGCAATATGGAAACAAATTGCCCAAAAATACGGGGTGCAAACCATATACTCCCCCCTCCTTCCCGTTAAATTTATCCCGGGGATATCCCTCACAGCTGAAAAGGTTTTCCACCAATGGGCCGACAAATTACAAATGCACTCACTAGGTGACCTGTTTATCGAAGGAACATTCATGACACCGCAACAAGCCAGAGAGAGGCAGTTCCACCTCGCTCGACACATTCATGTACTTTAGGTTGCGCTATATTATCCAGGCCTTCTTCCCTTCATTCCCACAACAACCACCAACGTGGCAATTACTTCACGCCGTGATACAGGCAAAAGGAGAGGGAGCGTTTTCGCGCTCTGAAACACTTGTGTACGAGCGCGATAGAAATAAAATATTAATCAATCAAGGCTTGTCTCGTCAATATACAGATCTCTCATAACCGACACAGCACTGGAAAATACACGCACAAAGGAGAGGTGGGAAAAAGCGCTACAGACCCCCGTTCCAGATGAATAGTGGGAATACATACTTCAACAAACTCAGAAAGTTGGACTGAACACGCGAATTAACATCATCCATTTTAATTATCTACACCAAACATACTACACCCCAGCCAAAAGAAGCAAACATCGACCAGAGTCAGCAGCAAAGTGCGATAGATGCACAACACCAACAGCTGACTTTATCCGTCTTGCCTGGAGCTGCACAGCATCAACACAATTCTGGTCACAGGTCTTCCAAGAGACTGAAGCAATAATTGGAAAGGAACTAAGACCCATCCCCACAATAGCGCTACTCAGAATGACAAAGCTAACACCTATAGTAAGGAAGCTAGCAAATGTACTGCTCGTACTGGCATGCAGGAGAATCGCCATGTCATGGGGTCAGGGCCCAGTTCCAACAATAGAAAACTGGCAGAAAGACGTGCTCTACTGTCAAGACGTAGACTCAGAATGTTTCAAGACATAGCCGCTTCACGCACGCCCCCCAGACATCTGGAGACCCTACGTAACATATCTGATCAACAGCAAAGGCGAATCGTCAACCTCCTCGACCCCAAGGCACCAAGATGATTGAGTAAAAATACAAATCTGCACATAATTGAGAGTCGGTGACCAATGCGAGACATTAGAGAGGAAAAACTGTTAAAATAAAAGACCTCACACAATCCCACGGTTCGAGTTGGGGACGCAGGGGAATGTACCAGCATAAGTTGACTGACCCGCAGTTGGGCAGCCCAAGTTTTGGTTGTATTTATAATATTAAAATGTATAAAGGTTTAAAAAAAAAACAATTTGCAGTTTGTATATTCGGGAGATCTCATGGCCCCCCATCTGACACATCGTAAAATGTTTCTATGACAGTGTCGGGCTGTCGGGTCAACACTGCCTCGGACCAAGTACCTTTTATCATCTTCACCAGCCTGACGTATGTGATGTACCGTCCTCGATGTAATCCTGTGTCTTCCACCAGTGTATCAAACTATCACCATCCCGTCCTGCCACACTTCCCCGAAGGTCGCTATGCCTGTCTGTTCCCATTGCCTCTGATGGTCCTCCTCATTTGCCCATCCATCCCTTCTAGTGCCACTAGCAGCATCTGTGGGGAGCGCGGGAACGGGTTCTCCATTACCTGGCAGGCTCTCCGCCTCAAATTCCCACCCCGGTCTAGCGGTCTTGTCCCTTCTACCGCTGCGATTTTGACAGCCACACCCATTCATTCAGAAAATAAGGGGTGCACTCGGCCCTCAACAGTTTGGACTCTGGTGTAGGATCCTCCGAAAACCACCTTGCCACATATTGGAGTTGGTGAGCCAAGTAGTATACTTAAAAGTTGGGCAATCTGATGCCCCCTTGTTCATACGGGTTCTGTAGCTTCCATAACGCTATTCTATTCCTGGAGTTGTGCCATATGAACCCCCTGCATACACACTGTACTTTAGCAAAGAATCGTTTGGGTATCCTATATGGAATGTTCGCAAAGTAGTGGAATAGCCTGGGCAGAACCACCATCTTTAACAGGGACACTCTCCCAATCATGGTCAGCGGTAGCTTGGTACAAAATGTCATGCTATTTTCAATTGTAGACACTGCCTTCTCTGTGTTTTGCTAGTGTTCAACTTCAACATTGTGATATACATCTATTCCCAGATATCTGAACTTCTCAGTTTCCCACCTTATCTGTAATACCAGTAGTTTATGTTGTGGTATTCCTACGTATCTACCATGGGGGAATATGCTAGACTTTTTAGGGTTAACCATTATGGCAGACAGCATCGCTCCATAACCTCCAAAATATACTGTAGGTTCTCTTAGGGATACTTCAAGTACAGTAGCATATCATCCGCGTACATCGATATCAGATATTGCCCTCCCTTCGAACTGATCCCCACTTCTCCATATTGTTGCCTCAAGTATACCACCAGGGGTTCAAGTGCTAGGATAAGAAGCATCTGGGACCACAGACATCCATGTCTGGTGCCTCTGCTCAGTTGCCACTGTTCTGATATGATCGCTCCCATTCTGACTCGATCCAATGGTTCACTGTATAGCAATTGAACCCACTTCAAGTATGGAGGCGCAATACCATATTCCTTTAAAACAGCCATTAGCCAAGGCCCCTTGACTGAGTCGAAGGCTTTCACTGCATACAGTGAGATTATTGCCACCTCTTGGGAGCTCCCCTCTGTCTGCTGTATAACCTGATGGAGTCTTCTAAGGTTGTCGGATATGCTCCTGCGTGGGACATACCCCATCTGATCAGGATGTATGAGTTTATTTATGACTGGTCTCAACCTATTGGCCATCACTGCTGTGAGTATCTTAATGTCCTGGTTGAGCATCGATAGCGCTCTGTAGGATCCGCAGTCTGTGCTCCGTTTATTAGGTTTAAGGAGCGGAATGATAATCGCTTCCCTAAAGGACTCGGGCAACGTGCCCCTGTCGAACGCCTCGTTTAACATTGCTAACATCGGGGGGAGCAATTCTGACCTGTATGTTTTGTAAAACTCTCTCGGGAGTCCATCCACCCCTGGGCCCTTATTAGTGGGTAGTAGCTTAATCACTTGTTCTAACTCTTCTAAAGTAATTGGAGCCTCCAAGTTCTCTCTTTCCGCTGCCTTGAGTTTAGGAAGATTAATCTGTTAATTTTTCCAGCACATTTATTTCCTCCCCCTCAGTTATGTCTGTGTACAATCTCTGTTAGAACTAAAAAAAAAAACATTTGTTCACTCCTTCGTGGGTATCTCGTGTCTGCCAATCCATCCCATACATTGCTCTAATTGTTTGTCTGGGTGCCTCGCTTTTATAAAACCAGGCTAGTAGTCTTCCCGGGTTGTCGCCTCGTGCATGCTGCCTCTCCACATATTTTTTTATAGTTTAGGTTGCATAGTATTTCCCAGTGATCCCTGCACTCTTGCTGTAACTGGTGTATGGCTTCTGCCTCCTCTGGGGATCTCACACCCTCCCGCATTTTGGTCTCCACCTCCATTTCTGCGTCATGCAATTCCTGTATTATACCGCCTTGCAATCCTTTTGATTTTGATATTGCCACCCCCCTTACGACCACCTTGAATGCCTCCCACAGTGTACCCGCCAATTATACACTACCAGTGTTATGTTCAAAGTACTCCCGTATTTCCTTTCTCAGGTCTTCTTTAAACACTGTGTCTTTTAGTGCCTCAGCCCTGAGTCTCCATGACGGGATTCTCGGCCTAGGAGGCAAGTTCTGCCATGTTACTATCAACGGTGCATGATCTGAGAGAAACAAAGCCTTGTATTCTGCTCTCGTTATTTCTCCTGTTACCTCCGATCCTACAAATACATAATCTAATCGGGTATACAGGTTTCGTGGGGCAGCATAGTGCAAGTATTCTCAGTTCTGTGGGTGATGCATTCTCCACACATCCACTAACCGATAATCACTTAACAGGGAACCCAAGCCCTATGCTACTGGGGTAGGCCTTTCGACCTTATCATCTGATCTGTCGAGCTTCGGGTCCAATGTGCAGTTGAAGCCCCCCATATAACTGCCCCATCCATATATGGGCTAATCCTGGCGTATAGGTTCTTAAAGTAAACAGTGGTATCTTGAATCGGAGCATAAGTGTTGTTGATGTTCACATCTTTATTTTCTACCAGCCCTCTCTTATGAACACCATCCTCCCGTCTATCAATGGTGGACTGTAATAGCTTAACAGAACTATGCACTGCAAACAAAACCACGGAAGATCCTGGGAGGCAGGCACCCCGGCAGCAGGTAGGAGGAACTCATAGATTACCGGCAGCTGCCGCAAAGTGCAAAGAATCCAGCCGCAGACGGGCGCACAGGACCGAAGGAACTACGACTACAGGCCAGAAAAGGGCCCTCAGCCTGAACCGATCAGGGCGCCACTAGGCCCTGATAAGTGGCAGGTGAACCGGAGAGCGCTGGGGCCTTCATATCAAGCAGGCTTCCGCACGGAAGACAAGACAAAGCACTGAGAAGACGCTTGGCCTACCCTACAACGGAACTCTGTGTGGGAGAGTACAGTCCACCGACCATAAAAGTTCGGACGCCCGCCACTGCGCCAAGCAAGGACAATCGGCACCGAGTACAGCAAACTCGGGACACGAGGGAGAACACAGCCCACAGGCGTATAGCACTACAACCATACGCTTCTGTGAAAGGGCACCAGCCCAAAAGGGTTGGAGCATACGAGACATTTTCTCCCAGGGCAAGCACGGACAACGTAAACGTGACCGGAGGCAGTCCTAAAACAGCAAGCGAATAACAGGCAAGAGAAACAGCGGAAACTGACATACACGCAAGGCAGCAAGTGGGGGAACCACACCTCGCAAAGAGCCAGCGCATACTGGAATAAAGGAAAGGGACAGGCCTGACCATCACCCGTCGCGGTCACATGGCAGGGGAGTCCGCAACTGGATAAGGACCGTCCTGACCACACGAACAATGATTTGTGCAGAGGGGAGAGTGATCTGCAGACTCGCTACACTGGCAGAAATGCAATCGGGTCCTCCCACCCAGTTGGTGGGACGGGTCAGTAAAGAGCAGAGGGAGAAGTAGAGGACACACCACAGTGCAGGGGGGCTCACCCCTCATCAAGGTACATAACTGAGCAGTACAATCTTGGAGAAGGAAGGCGGAAGCTAAGGCCCTGCGCATCGGCGGCAGCAACCACCTGGCAGACCACTGGCTGCATGGGAGCTGGCGGTGATCGCGGGGGAGAGGGGAACTATCCCGCACAAGAGAAAAGAACAACTTACAGACGACAACTACGCAGCTCCCTGAGGTGGAGGGGCTGCTCGAACCAGCACAGAGGAGCCTACGCATGGCAGAAGGGACAAGGTCTGACGACTGGATGGCAAAGGGGGCCAAGACGGAACTAGAACCCTGGGCGCCAAGGACACTTGACAATTGGCACGTAGCCGGGGGCTCTCTCTATTAGTGAAATCGGACAGGTATTACGAGTCAGGACAGCCACATCATGTGGGAGGCCACAGTCCATTGGCCCATAACAATGCAACCACTAGTTGGGAAGGAAGGGCCGGGCCTCGTTCGGACACCAATAAGGAAGCACTTAAAGCCTTGACTAAGACCCTAATATCAGGGGGCCCAGCCTCAATGACCAGAACATCACACAGCACTTGCTACAAAGGGAGCCTGGATCGGGGATAGGCGAGTAAAGTGCGGAAGAGGACCACAACACCAACTACGGGCATCACGCCATAGCCACCTAATACAAACGGGGCACCAACCAACCAGGGGGTAACAGCACCATGGCAGAGACAAGGGAGAATAGAATACCAAGGACTGCAGCCAGAGAGGTCCAGAGTGCCACGGTGACCTATAACACGGTGTGCCATATTAGCAAGTGGAAGACAACGCCAAGATACCGGCCAGACAAATAGTGGTGGCGGAGCGATTCAAGACTGGGTCCCCGACGCAACCGACAAGGCGCCCCCGGCACAGGCATGTCAGACAAGCAGAAAGGAGGGAAAGGGAAGCAAACAAGCATGGCGACGTTCGCCCGGAAGAATGAAGCGCCTCAGACAGAGGCAACGGAGGCTGGCTCCAGCACATCAGACACTGAACACGCTGAGAAGGGGAAGGAGGAAGGCTGTATACTTGAAGCCATAGAGGCGCTGAAAACATCACTCTAATACAAAATGGATGCAGCGATAGTGGACGTAGGACTCTTGAGGCAGGACGCCGGGAACCTGTCAGAGGGTTGGCACCGCAGAACAGCAAGTGCACAGCAACATCGCGAACATAACCACTACTCAAAACCAAATGGCATACGCACCTTGGAGCAAAGAGCTGAGGATGCAGAAGGGAGAGCCAGGTGCAACAAGGTGCTTATAGTGGGGCTGCCGGAGGGTGAGGAGGGCAGAGACCCCACAGAATACATAGAGAACCTGCTGCTACAAGAGGTGGGGGCAGAGAACGTATCGCAGGGCTTTGTGGTGGAGAGCGCACACAGGGCCCTGACAAGGAAGCCTCGCCCAGGGGCACCCCCAAGACCCATGATTGCGAAAATTATGAACTTCAAAGATAGGGAAAAGATTGTGACATTCTTGAGAGAAGGTGGGGTAATAACAAGGAACGCAGCCAGAATAAGTATTTATCCGGATTACATGGCACAGAGTGCAATTTTGGCAGACGAAGGAACGCCTCAGGGCCGCCAAGGTCCAATTCATGGTGCTGTATCTGGCCAAACTGAAAGTGTTACACAACAACAAATACAGAACACTCAGATCTAATGCCATTACACATCTTCACATCCCACGCTTCACCACTACCAGAGCAGATAACGCCAGCTTCCCCATAGCAGCTCACTGCATCTGGAGCAAACTCCCGCCCCGCCCTACCTGTGTAACGAAACTTCCCTCCCGAAGTTCAAGAAACAATTAAAAACTTGGTTCAATAAATACTAACAAACTCAAACCTAAGTACTATCATGAATGTAACCATTTTAATAACGCACAAGAAAATTGCAACTGCTTAGGTTATCCATAAATGTATATACATGCCTGTATTTGCACATGAAAACTGATGTACGTAACCTACGCCGTGATACCCGAGGATTTGGGCGTGTAATCAAATGCAATAAATAAACGGTAGGCCATACATCTTCGAGACCACGACTGAAGCCCAAGAATGGATGGACCAGCAGGGAATCCCTCAGCTGACAGACAGGGACGAGCGGAATGGGGACGCCCCCGATGAAACATGGAAGTAGCGCACCGAATAGATGAGTAATGGAACAAAGACATGAGCCAGCAGTTTGTCAGAGTGGGAGCCCGAAGTCTCCAAGAGCAAGCCACCTAGATACACAGATGGGACCCCGCAGAAGGACAATGGGCCTCATTACACGGATGGCGGTAGGGATTTAACGTTACCGGTAATGTATTACCGGTAACGTTAAATCCCCATGTGGATCACGACCCGGCACACCGCTATTAGCGGCACCGCTAATTACGGTGCCACTAATAGCGGGCAGGCCACGTGCGTGCGACCCTCCATCCCGTTAATTACGCCATGCCGCTATTAGCACAGCATCACAAGGCCAGTGCACATGCTAATAGCGGCATGGTAAATCCCCCCAAACCCCTTACCGCCATGGTGCTAATACCGGCATCGCGGACCACCCGTTAAGGGAAATGAGCAGTGTTCCCACCTGCCACAGGTGGACCAAATCAGCACAGGTGGAGGCAATGGAGACTGTGGCAGCTCAAAAGGAGCACACCACACCCCTACCCACACCCCTTCCCACACCCCTTCCCACACCAAGATGGTTCCAATATTGGCAGCATTACATGGCCTGGAAGACCTCACTGCAGCGCAGCTGCTACAACAACAGGCAGCACAAAGGAGACGGAGGAGGAGGAGGGCAAGACAGGCACAGCAAGCACCACAACGGCACCTAATCATACCACAGAGGCACCCACCAATACCCAGGATCAGAGCCAGTCCATTCAACCTGACCCCTGAGCAGATACACACCCTGTACCGTCTGGACAAGGATACCATCACCAGCATCGTGGACATGATCCACGACAACATTGTGAGCCTCATAGACATCAGAACTGCCATCACCCCGCTACTGAAGGTGGCGAGTGTGCTCCACTTCCTGGCCACAGGCACCTATCAGCATACAGTGGGACAGATGCATGGCATCTCACAACCAGTATTCTCACGCACGCTGAACCAGGTACTCAATGCAATCCTGAAGCATGCACCGGAACACATATCCATGCCACAGACTACCCAGGAGATTGCAAACACAAAAGTTGGCTTCTATTCACTGGCAGGCATTCCAAGTTGCATCAGGGCCATCGACTGTAACTCATGTGGAATTGGTGGTCCCACATCACAATGAATTAGTGTACCGAAACAGGAAGCAATTCCACTCTATCAATGTCCAAATGGTATGTGACGCCAACAAGATAATCACACATTGCTGTGCCAGATTCCCAGGATCAACACATGATTCCATGGTTCTGCGGAACTCAACTATCCCACGCTACATAGAGCGACACACCGGACAACGTTCGTGGCTACTTGGTGAGTAACAGGGCAAGCACATTGTAGCATGATTTGGGGGGGGAGAGATACATACTCCAACTGGGTGTGAATTGGGGGGGGGGGGGAGATACATACTCCAACTGGGTGTGAATGGGGGGGGAGATACATACTCCAACTGGGTGTGAATGGGGGGGGGATACATACTCCAACTGGGTGTGAATGGGGGGGGGGGATACATACTCCAACTGGGTGTGAATGGGGGGGGGAGAGATACATACTCCAACTGGGTGTGAATGGGGGGGGAGAGATACATACTCCAACTGGGTGTGAATGGGGGGGGGAGAGATACATACTCCAACTGGGTGTTGACTGGCGTCCGCAGGGAAAATGGACATACAGATGTACGCCAATGTCCTTCAGGGAAGGCCATGATGTACTTGAGAAGAACCCACATGCAATTCGAAGGTGCACAACATTGAGAACAATGCAGGTTGCAAAATATTACACATCCATCCACATTGCACATCATGCCACGCCACATATTACACAAATCAGCAACATGGCGTCAAGACAGTAATACAGAATCAGTGCAGCACAACATCAATCCAGCAACACGCCCTTGAATGTATGCAAAGGGATCACCCCTAGACATAGCACTGAACCACACACCTATGGCACCACTGAAGTGATGCTTCACAGCATGGCAACATCGGTGTCAGGATGTCAGTACACTAGCAGTGTGGTACCAAATTTGGATGGGCCAGGGACACCTAAGACCTGGCCTCACCCAGGACATGTCAATTACTGTTGGAAGCATTAATGTGGCATTTCTACTTGCAGGGTCGACCTCTCCCTTGCACGTTGCTGTCACACAGACCATCTGCATGTATGCTGTCAATTCAGTACTTGAATCACAATGCAATGTCAATTTGTGTGATGTGAACAGGCCGATCTTCAGGTGAACAGTAACAGGACCCCGTTCATTCCCCCATACAGGTGATGCGGGCTATCCCCTGAAGACCTGGCTCCTCACACCTGTACGGAACCCACAGAACAGGCACGAGGAGGAATACAATCGTG
This sequence comes from Ambystoma mexicanum, assembly GCF_040938575.1. NCBI lineage: Eukaryota > Metazoa > Chordata > Amphibia > Caudata > Ambystomatidae > Ambystoma > Ambystoma mexicanum. Next base: position 50,712,661 of record NC_090936.1, read on the forward strand.
CACATACCCGTACCCGCATCGTGATCGAGCAGACTTTTGGACTTTTGAAGTCACGTTTTAGGTGCATTAGCAGGTCTGGTGGTGCTCTCCTGTATGGACATGAGAAGGTGGGCAAGATCACCATGGCATGTGTCATGCTGCACAATATGTGTATCAGACGGAATGTGCCACTGCCCCCTGACGTTGAAATAGAAGCACCTGATGAGGATGAGGATGGTGATGAGGACGGAGGTGAAGGGGATGCAGGTGTTGCAAGAGTGGATGGCCAGGAGGGACGTGCTGTGAGACAGCATATGATCAACCAAATATTCTGAGGAACATGTTCCCGTACTGTCACATGGATATGGGGGGTAATGCACTGGTGTATGTTTTGAAGCACGCAATGGACCCTGTCGCCAATAAAGTACACACACACAATGAAGATGTCCAAGCCTGTGTTTTGATCAGAAACCAGTGTATTGAGTGACATAAAGGTGTAGAAGTGCAAGCCCCAAAACATCCCACCACCCTTCCCATCCCCCCCACAACAGACCCATAACACCCTTCCCACCACCCCCCACAACAGACCCATAACACCCTTCCCACCCCCCCACAACAGACCCATAACACCCTTCCCACCACCCCCCACAACAGACCCATAACAACCTTCCCACCACCCCCCACAATAGACCCATAACACCCTTCCCACCACCCCTCACAACAGACCAATAACACCCTTCCCACCACCCCCCCCACAACAGTCCCTCATGTGTCTGCCATGTATTCCCTGGACAATGCATACAGAGGAATCTCCATCAACCCCCTATTTTCCATTGTCCTTGAAAGGATCTTGAGGGTTGCCAGACGTGCGCCTGGTGGTGCGCGATGAGCGCCGGAGGGGGCTTGTTTGTCTCGACCCGGAAGATGAGGACGGGGCAGACTGGCCTTGTTGGGAAAAGTGGCGGTCCATAGAATCAGCCATGCGGACAAGGACCTCCCTGAGCCTCGCCATCTCATTGCATAGCCTGTCGGTGTTGGCGTCCATCCGCTCAGTGCAGTGGCTCGCCGCCTCGACAATGTTCTCTCTGAGATTGGCAGCCTCCTGAACATTCTGGCCGACCAGCACAGTCAGCTCGTTTTGGCGCTGCAGGATGGTGGTGAGTTGGGGGGCAGTGCTGGGTGACCGTGCACTGGATGCTGTGCCCTCCGATGCATCCACTGCAGCAGGTGATGGTAACATGGGGGACATGATTGCAGGGTTGGTGTCCTCAACAGTCCCATCAGACCCAGGGGTCTGGAATGGCACAGGCGCTGAGGTTCCAGGGGGGCTTGGGGTGTGCATCTCCATGTGTTGGCCTAGGGTGTCCTCCGGATCAGATAGGGGGGCAGTGGCGGCTGCCTTACCAGCGGAGCTAGCCGCAGCTGATGGTGGGCCCTCGGTGGCTGGCATTGGTGCCAGTGGGTTCACCTCCGGTGGTGGGGCCGCAATTGGTGGTGCAGCTACTACTGCCCTGGCAAGGGCACTATGACGATATTTCCTACTCGTCAGGTGTGCCCTTCCCCCCTTGCCCCTGGATGTTGTTGGGGTATCCTCCGGCTCCTGTGCCCTTGGCCTCTTGCATGTAGCTGGTGCCTTTGATGCATCAGCGGCATCCTCCCCATCTGTATGTGAGCCTGTCAGGGACGAGAAGGGGGATATCATTGGTTGCGATTCAATCTACTTAATGAAGATTACATGGATGATGCAGTTGTGGCCATTGGGACTCAGTGGTTGTGGATGCAGGTGATGTGCCAGTTCAGTGCCTCATCCATGCATGGTTGTGTTTGGGACTTGTCTCTGGTGATGTGTGCATGTGTGTGTGTTTGGGTCTGACACTGACATGGTGAGGGATGGATGCATGTGTGGATGTGTGTCCATGCATGAGAGGAGTCTGAGCTCACATATGGGGGTAACAGTACATTCACACCGCATCCTGTCATGTGTACACTCACCTCCATCAGAAGTGGTAGCCACGCCGATCTCCATGCTGCCCACTCCCTCAATGGATTCAACGGCAATCATGTTTGCGCATGTCTCCTCCCATTCCTTCATCCGGATTGGTGAGCCATCTCCACCGGCACTGGCAATGCGGTGGTTCTCAGCCAGGATGCCCCTCACCCGCAGCCTGAGGTCGTCCCACCTCTTCTTGCATTTGCGCACGGTGCGCGTGCTGATGCCTACAGCACTGACTTTGAGAGCTACCTCCTCCCAGATGGCTTTTTTCTTCAGCAAGGTTGGCCGGCGCATGTCATTTGCAAAGACTACCTCCGCATGCTCTGCAAGGGTCTGTGTTAACATGGCCAATTCCTCATTTGTATATTTTTCCTTGCGCTGCCTGTCACTGGTTTTCTTCAAAGCCTTGGGCATGATGCAGGTGTCCCAGTTGAATTTGCACAGCTCCCAACTCAAAACAGGTCCAGGGTGCAGAGGATGGCAATGGATTGTGTTTTTAAAGATGGCCGCCGTGCTCTTTCCCGTTCCTGTGCGATGACGCTATTTCCGGTTCCGCAATTTAACAGTCACCGCTAATAGCGGTGACCGCTAATGGCGCGAGGGCGGAGGTGCTATCTGCACTTTCGCGGAAGGCGGTAAATGACTTTTTGGGGACATTAGCGGCATGGCGGTAGGGTCATTAACGGCATGGTGCTATGCTCGTGTCCGCGTACTCGTAATGGTACGCCATTAGCGCCCTCTTGCGAGGCGGACACGTTAATAGCGCCATGCCGCTAATTTGCGGTTTTTAGCGCACAACGTGTAATAAGGCCCAATATCTGAGATGCCAGTTTCAAGGCATCACACCGCAACAAGTGCACCCACAGGAAGGACAAGAACACCTGGAAAGTGGCGAAGCCCGAGCAGGGGGAGGGTGGCAGGGCGTTTGTTTTTAGTTGTAGTAGTTTTATGGTTAGGTTTGTTAGGTGAAGGCACGAGAGGAGGGAAAAGCATTAAGCGACAAGGACACGGCAGAGGCAAAAAGGGAGAACTACCAGTAGTGCAAACAAATACAGAGACCAAGAACAGGGCTCTTGAGACTAGGGCCTGCGCAGAGCCGACTCAAGCAAAATCCAATGAGACACAACAAGGTCAACACCACTCCAACAGGCGGGAAAGGTTGAGGCCGGACCGGGTAGCACCAGTCTTCAGGTGGAGATCCGCACACGCGGCCATGGGAACGAGCGGGCCACAGGACTCGGCAAGCAAATGGGCCAAGAAGCACTGAATATAGTCTCTTGGAATGTCAGAGGACTAAACGCCTATGTCGAGAGGCTCAGGGTCTACGCCTGGTTAAACCGGGCAAAAGTTCACATCACAATGCTACAGGATACACACCTGACGGATAAGAAGCAAATCAAGGTAGCCAAGAAGTGGGGAGGTCAAATGTATGGTTCAACCAACTACGCCAGGGGAGTGCTGACGTGGATTGCCCCCGGGATCCCGTTCCAACTTGTAAGACAGGAGAAGGATGTGGAGGGCAGAGTGCTAATCGTCCAAGGAATACTGAGAATTGAGAAGTGTGCCTAGTAAATACATATGCCCCCAATCACGAAGCGACAGAGTTTTTCAGAACACTCATGCCCCGGCTGGCCACATACAGGGGAGCGTCGGTCATCCGGGCTGACGACTTCAATTGTACATTGGACCCTCGGCTAGACAGATCGGACACCAAGCAAAGAAAATAGGCTCTGCCGGCCAGAGTATTATGGAAGATTTTGGACCAGCTCGAACTGGAGGGCGTCTGGAGGAAGGTACACGGAGACACTAGGGGATATACACATTATAGCGCCCCGCATTGGACATTCACACGGATAGATTATGTATTCACGGAAGGGAGACACTGGGGGAATTCACTTGGGCACACATTCACACACGAACGTTGTCAGACCAGACCCCGCTAGTGGTGGCATGGTCACACACATACAGGAAGCCCCTATAACCAAATGGCGAATTCGAGTGGAGGCATTAGGGGATGAGGAATTCCAGGAGCATATCCAGGGCACAATAGACTATTATTTTGATCATAATATGGGGAGTGTGGTCAGCACTGGCATAGTCTGGGAAGCCTTTAAGGTGGTGGTTAGGGGAGCAGCAATAGGGAGGACTGGAGGACTCAGAGGAAATATTCTGACCGAACTGGGTAAGCTGCAAAGGGAGATAGAACGGGAGGAGGTGCGAGCGGGCGGGCAGGATGGGAGAGGAGCCGGGAGACCTCACTACTCTAAGGCTATGGTGTATAGCAATCTGGGAGAGACTTGGGAAGCTAGACTATGGGAAGTATATACAGAGGCTGCATGTGGAAGGGGATAAGCCCAGGAGGCTGTTGGCCTGGCTAACTAAACAGAAGCACAAGCAGGAACCGATAAATGCTATCAAGGATGGGATAGGAGAGGTGGTCAGGACCCAGGACGGCATTAACAAGGTCTTCTCACGATTCTATGAGAAGTTGTACTCCAGGGTTCAAGAGGCGGGGGATATAGCCGATGCTCTGGCAGAGATAACCCTCCTCCAACTAACGGAGGAGCAGGCCCAGATGTTAGACGCTCCCCTCACAGTGGAGGCACTGGCAGCGGTCATAATTGATCTTCCGACAGGAAAATTCCCGGGACCTGGTGGGTTATCTAGCGAATTCTACAAGACGTAAAAGGATAATCTGGCCCAAGACTACTAGAGACACTCGAGGAGGCATATGAGAGGGGACAGTTTCCGAGGAGTATGTCAGAATCCATAATTGTACCCATACTAAAACCAGGGAAACCACCCCTACAGTGCAGTTCCTATAGGCCAATCTCCCTGATAAATCAGGATTCCAAAATCCTGACAGCGGCTCTGGCTAATCGACTAAAACGTGTTATACCCACGTTAGTACTCCCAGATCAAACGGGATATGTACCGGGTAGGAATACAACGTGGAACCTCTGCAGACTCCACTACGTCATAGATCACACGAATCAGATGAGGGTTTGGGGGGAGTGCAGTAACATCATTGGATGCTATAAAGGCTTTCAACACCGAACTGGAACTGGCTCCTGGGGGCGCTCGCCCACTTTGGGATTGGGGAGGGGTTCCTGCAGTGGATTAGGCTCCTATATAAAGATCCAAAGGCAAGAGTGGAGACAGACGGGCACGTTTCGGTGGAGTGGAACTTTGCGAGGGGGACAAAACAGGGATGCCCACTGTCCTCGATGTTATATTCACTGGCCTTAGAACCATTCGCTGCCTTTCTCAGGGCCGAGTACAGAAATATGGTAATAGACAGATGGGGTGGTGCACCAAATATCAATATATACCGACGACATGCTTCTCTATGTCAAGAACCCACACGCGTACTTGCTGGACCTGCTCGAAGCCCTGGGAGCATTGGGCAGGTTGTCGGAAATCACTATCAATATGGGGAAATCTTCGCTGTTACCTCTGGCAGAACTGAGAGGAGCTAACCCACAACAACTACCGGACCTTGGACTTACATGGACACTACTACTTTCAGATATCTAGGGGTAGACATCTATCATGATACTAAAGAGACACACAACACAAATACCCAGGTTGCCCTAGATAAAACAGGGAAGGCAATGCACTTCTGGAAGACACTACCGTTGTGGATGAAAGGGAGGGCGGCCCTGTTGAAAATGACGGTGCTACCCCGCCTCCTGTATTACTTTACCAACATCCTTTACAACATCCCTAGGTTGTTCTTTAAACACTTACACATGATGGCAAGGGAATTCCTGACAGAGGAACAGAATAGCACTGAGCACACTACAGAGGGACTACGAATGGGGGGGCATAAGGCGGCCAGACTTTGAACGATATAATTTGGCGGGACAATTACAATTTGTGACACAGCGGTTGGGAGAAGACGCATCCAAAGACTCAATACTGTTCCAGCTGGCACTTCAGCAATATTACTTGAGGGAGCTCCTATGGATAGACACAGCCTCAGCTAAAACACTCCCCAACATGGTTAAGTTGGGCCTGGCCCTGCGGAAGAGAGCATGGAAACTCCAAGGGATAAGGGACCCCTCCTCCAGGGAAATTCCTCTTGCCGGATTAGTTAAAGCCTGCATTGTGTCTCTGACAACATATCAAACACAGTGGGAGGACAAGGGAGTAGCCCAAATCGGAGACTTGTGGCGAGATAGACACTGGGTGGACTTTCAGACCCTGGTATAAGAGTAGGGCATCCATAATGGCCAATTCATACTGTACAACAACATGGTCAGAAGGATCAGGAAAAGATGGGAGACCTTGCCAGAGACAGACGAGGCAGGAGGGGCACTAGATGCATGGTATGACACCTCATTGGGGAGACACACAGTGTCCAGACTCTATGAGCAGACACTGGGTTGCCAACAACTCAAGAGAATTGCAAGCGCGAGCCAGATGGGAGGAAAAGCTCTAGAAACCCCTTGCGGACGAGGAATGGGGCCGGGTCCTCCGATATGCGAAGAAGGTCTCCAGGAACGCTAGGTTCAGACAGATGCAGCTTTACCTCGTAGATAGAGCATTTCTCACGCCTAAAGAATGTCGAGCATGGGGGATAAACGGACCCGGAGTTGCCCGCGCTGCACGGCAGAACTGGCGGATATGGTGCACATGTTTGGACATGCCCGTGATAATGCAGTTCTGGGACAAAATCAAGGGGAGAGCGAAGGCGGAAATTCAAATGCAGGCATGGTCACCAGAATCCTACCTACTGAGCCTGTTCCCCAGAGGAGGTAGACAAAGGACACACTTGGTAAAAATGAAAGACCTGGTGACAATATTGGCAAAACAGCGCATAGCAATGGCATGGAACACGAGCACGGGACCGTCAATGGAGATGTGGTGGACGGATCTACAGAAATGGACGATAGCTGAAACATCAGTGTGGGCAAGGGCGTTGCATAGGGGAGAAGGGACAGTGGGGCCAAATAATTAGCATGGAGCACTCTAGAGCAAGACCTGTTCGAAAGCGGAGAAGATGGCGGAGTGGAAGGGCCTTGGGGCCTGGAGGAGGACTGTTAGGGAGAATTCTCATTTATGGCTAATTTCCCTTACCTATAGAGTCCCCCAGCAGCTTTGCTGGATCTGAATGGTTTATTTCTTTTTACCTGCTGAGAGTGAGACTCTTTTTCCCAGTCTTAGGCATCTTTGCTATGTGTGTTCTAGGCTATTTTTGTGTTTAATGCCTATGGGATCTTTTCTCTCAGCTATAGGAACCATCTTTATGCACGTGTTACACAGCACCCTCCGTGCAGTGACACAGGGGTGTTGTAGCGACTCCCAAACAGACTCCATACCCTGGGGCTGACTACTGTCTCCCAGGGCATGTACCCAGGGCATGTAAATTAACCATTGGCTTTACTAGTCAATCTCTATGAACTAAACCAGTACAACCCATCTTAATATGGAAGTAATGCAAGGGGTTAATAGTTTTTCCCCTATGTTCATTTTCGGGAGGGTACCTTAAAGTCCCCCTCTACAAAGTTTCTGGCTGGTGGCAGTGGTTACTACCTTTTAAATTCAACCGCAAATATTTCCCTATGGGATTTTCCCATTGTTCGAGGCTAACACTTTTACTGACAGCCTCTAACATACTGCCGGTTTATTTTATTAACTTTATACTCCGGTAGGTTTTATTTGCCAGAACTTTGATATAACTTCTTTCTCGAGTCTTACTCCATATTCTTAACCCAGGTCGGGGATCCTTTGTTCGCTCTTTTGACGGGCTTCTGCCAAGAAGCCCTCCTTTTCGGCGCCTCTGAGCCTGGACTGAGTCTGTTGTTTGGAAGGGGGAGTAGAACCCCTGGACAGAGTTGACACAGCAACTCAGGTCGCACTCTAACCTGATAGGCTGGAGGATCTCCCGCCAAGAAGACCACTCCACTGTGTGAGTGACAGCTAGGCTGTATGAATGGGTCTTTTTCTGCATAAAAGCAGGGTCCTGAGGACTGGAAGAGCAAGACGTCGCCAAAAACTACGGAACCGAAGGGGAGAGAAGCCCCAGACATCTTCAGCATCTACACCACCTGCTGGATCGTCTCACCACTTTTCTTCCACACGACGAGAGGAGAACTTCAGCGAAAGAGCCTCCTTCCCTTGAGCTGGTTGGGTCAACCAGTTTACCAATCGCTTCCACAGACCTGCCTTGGTCGAATCGACAGTGCCCCGCACTTGGAGACCGGATAACCAGGCAGCTATCGACCCGGACCGCGATTAAAAGGAGCGTACCTTTTAAACTTCGTTTGGCAGCACCGCGGCTGGTTTCATCCCTGGGTAGTGCAGCAACTTGAACCTTCCTCCACGACGAGAGCCTCTCTTCCTCTGTGGGACCCCTCGACCTGCAGGAACTACCAGGAACAACCGCCACCGCAGGAGCCACTTCTTCACGTTTAAGGTACATTGTTCCGCCAGGCCGCCCTTTCTCCGTGGTAGCCCTAAAGGTGTTTTAAATCCTTTAACTACTTCTGCGGTCGGCCACCCTCTCTCTTAACATTGTCTTTCGCCTTGCATCTACCTCTTCAATATTTTTCTACTAAAGACTTGACTGCAGCTACAAGAACATTTTTGATCCTAAGCACTTGGTCCTGTACCACTGACTCTGGCTCAGGCCCATTGCCTCTGGCTGATTTGTTAGATCTGCTCTCACTAGATTGGTTTTCAAGGAGAAATGTGTGGACGCACCTAAATCTTCTAAATCCCTCTTCCTACTTACTGTTTTAACTTGTGGAGTGCCATTTTGCTCATTCACTTATCTTTCTGCTAAAGTGTTACTGTGCATTACTTGTTCACAAAACTTAAGGGAAGTGTTGCTAGGGAGTGTCTGAAGATATTTCAATTTAACTTGTGCTTTCCCTCCCTTTCGTTAAATTGTTAGAGTGCCATTTGTAGTTGGTTTTCACTGTGCCATTTTGCTCATTTTTTACTCTACCGCAAACTTGTCTACAATTGAATAGGGAGTTGTGTATGCTTTTCCTTGACTAAACTTAATTTACTTTATCAACTGTGATCTATGTGTTGAAACTAGAAGTGTATAGAATAAATATATTCTCTTTTTGATACAAAGCTTTGGTCAGTGTTTCCTTGCTCCATAGTACTGTACTGCCTATTGTGTAAACCCTGAATACTGCTCATCTCCCTCTTGAGATAGGTCTGACTGCTCAGCCACAGCTACCAACTAAATCTTTGTGGTACAGACTGATACCAAAGGGGATTTATTGATCTCACCTGTAGTTCTAATCTGGTATAGTGCTCCCTAAGGGAACTGCACTGGATTCTGCCTAACAAGGACTAACTGGACGACAATGGAGGAAGCTCGGAAAAAAAAAGAGTTAAGAGGGAGAGACTTGGGTACGACAGCACTCTGGTAGGACAATGGGAAGTGCACGAACACTGTAAACAAAGGGAAAGGGGGACCTCGCCGTGAATCAAGCAGCAGGGGAAAGCAGCGTTAATTCCAATTATAAGTGCCAGTAGTGAAGTAGTGTTTGTTGTTTTACTTTGTTGATGTTGTGTTTTGTGTGGCGAATACCAATAAAAAAGCTTTCAAAAAAAGTATATGGCAGACTCTTAGAATATCTAGAATAGAGAAATCTGGGGGGATTTGAATGTAAAAATGGGCTGTGGTCTGTCAAAAGACCTCTATAAACCGTTTGAGGAACAACTATTAAAGGTTTTGGAACCTCTATTGGAGGACAGTAAGGTTTGCATGAGGGGCCTCCAAATTAGCACCTGGCTTATTGAATAGGGTCTGCGATCAGTTAATGGGCGTATCGGCCCGGATATTCTGGGACAAATGTACATTTAATAATCACCTGGGATCCTCCATAATTGATTATTTTTGTCCAACGCTGGACCTGTGGAAACTCATTGTGAATTTTGAAGTATTAAGAGTGGGGAACAGCTGGTCCTGACTCTAAAAGGGCGTGTTAAGGGGGTGGTGCCTGTCTAGCTCACTATGTCAAGTGGACAGCGATGTAGCATCGCGCAGGAGAATCATATGGGGGAAAAAAAATCCAAGGTTCTGACTTGCACTTGAAAACATTAGCCACCCAACAAAGTGCATTAATAGGTATAATGGACAATTCCACTAGCCCCACGGAGGTCGTGGGTTTCTTTGTGGCTATTCTGGAGGCACTGTCAGGGGCTTTTTTGGTGGTCCCCAGACAACCAGGGAGCGATGGAAAGCGGGGCTGGTTTAATCAAGCCTGTAGATTGGCAAAAACTACCCTTCTAGATGCTCTAAAATGTCCAGCGATGGATAGACACAGCATTGTTCAGGTGCACAGACTATCGCAGGACAATTGAGCTAAGAAAACGGGAGCTGCAGCTTACGGCATGGTAAGACGATGCAAAGGGCTTCTGGGAATTTGTAACATCTGGGTCCACTAGTACAAGATATTCAGTTTGGTTTCCACCCGGTCTGTGCACAACGGAAAGAGTCTTGAATCTGTATCTGTTGGTGTCAAATTTTGTCTTCTGTAAGAGGAAGACAGTTTACCTTGCATTCATGGACACGACTTTTGATAAAGTTGATATTGCTAAGCTGTGGGCAATGCTCGAGTCCATGGGTTGGCCAGGGGACATCCTGAGAGTGCTGCAGGAGATTTACTCAGGCAATAAAGCCAATGTACATTTTGGACCGGGCGGGCAGATGTGCTGAGTGGTTCGATATCATGTTGGGCGTCCACCAGGGGTGCGTTCTAGCCCCTATACTCTACCTTGTATATTAACGGCCTGCTGCAGGCCCTGCTGAACACTGGGGTGGGCTGTTTGAGAGTGGGGGGTAGGTCATTCGCGGTTCTATCATATGCAGGTGACACAGTACTTATGGCTAGAACTCCCAGGGCCCTGCAGGCTTTGGTTGATGCTTACGCTTCCTTTATGACCAATCTAGGCCTCAAAATCAATACCACTAATATCAGCGGTGATGAGCTGTAGTAAAGGTAGAAAGCTCATCAAAATGCCCCCAATAGTGTGGAAGGGGGAGTCATACCAAGAGTCTCAGAGTATGATTACCTGGGGGTCAGGTTTTCAGAGACCCTGACCGGTACGGCGTATGTAAAAAAAAAGCAATCTCTGAAAATGTGCCAAAAGTTGGGGGGAGGGGGGGAATGGGGTTACCATTTTTCAGCTAAATGTAAGGGCCAACACTTGGAATCGGCTCTAAAGGTCTATACTATGCAGGTAAAGGCGGCCACGCAATATGGAGCAGAATTATGGGGGTACTGTATCCGGGAACATACAGGCCAGGGAAAACAGTTTCTTCAAAAATCTCCTGGAACTTCCAGGCTCCACCTTCTGTGCCTCAGTGCACAGAGAATTGGGGATGGCCTTTTGGGAGGATGATTGGGCAGTAGCGCCAAGCATTTTATGGCTTAGAATTTGAGGGAACAAAGATGCCACGCTATGTCACTTCATTACCAGAGCCACATTGAACAAGGACTTGTGGCACAATGTACCCTGGTTGAGGTCCTTGAAGGAGCTACTGTGTAAGGTGAATGTGCCGATTGAGCTACCTTCTACCATGATGTTTTTAAAGGAGGAAGTCAGTTTATTTAAGGAAGCAGTAACCAGGGAAAGTGTGGCTAAACGCACAAATGCAGTACAGGTGTGGCATGGGGATAGCGCTCCCTTGCTTATATGTGGGACACCAACCTTACAACCGTACCTTGTGTGGGCGTGGGAAAAACATCATAGCTGGCTCATCACAAGGGAATGTTTCAATTGTTTAAGGCTCAGATGTAATATGGCGAAATGGGTGGGTTATCCTGATGACACAAGCTGCCCTGTGTATGGCGCCCCAAATGAAAACTTAACCCATTTTATTCTGTTTTGCTCAGTCAATGCGAAAATAAGGAAACAGACGATTCTGCAAGTAATAAAAAGCACAGATTTGCATCAGCATCGGCCTGCTATGACTTTCCTATTAATGGCAGAAGCGGAATTGATGGCTTGGGCTCTGCTGTTGTACTTGAAGGCTGCCATGTATTTAAGAAGGGGGCTTTTAAGAGCTTAAGACTGCATTTTAGAATTAAGTAAATTGAATGTTTTTACTATTATCTTTTATTTTTAGAATTTGACTTCTGTCCTGTTAAATAATGCAGCAAGGGGTTCTTTTGGAGGAGGGAGTAAGAATTTGAGAGTTAATGTTTTACCACAATGGATCATACTATATGGAACTGCCTTCCCAAATATTCCTTCATTGTTAGAGGTTTCTAAACAATAAGGTTTTGTATATGTGTGGATGGTGGACCAGGTAGCTGCCTTGTAGATATTTATCGGAACTCCCCTTTGAAGGGCAGAGGAAGTTGCAATGCCCATGGTGGAATGAGCCATCAAACCTTCTTGTGGATCTTTCCTAGCTAGCCTGTAGCACTCCGAAATTGCCAGTATTATCCATCTGGATTGAGTCTGTTTGGTAACGGACAGACCTGGTTTGGGTCCTGTATAACCAATGAAAAGTTGGTTGTGCTGTCGCAATTTTGCCATCTTTGAAACATAAAAGCTTAGAGCTCTCCTCGGATCAAGTCTATGAAATCTTTCCTCTTCCTTGCCAGGATGGGGGGGGGGGGGGGGGAGGGGGGGGGGGGGGATAAAAGGCGGAAATACAATTTTCTGTGCTAAATGGTAATCCGATACAATCTTAGGAAGAAAAGAGGGTTTGACCTTAAGAACAACCATATCCTTGTAAAAGGTGTTAAACATAGCTTTACATGATAATGCCGGCAACTTACTCACGCTGCGGGCTGATGTTATTGCTACTAACAAAATAGTTTTTCAAGTTAGCAGGTTTAAGGGCAGGAATGGAGTGGCTCGAAAGGAGCGCACGTCAAAAACTTTAAAGCTAAGTTAATATCCCAAGTTAGTATTTGGAATTGTGTAGGAGGAAACACATTTGTGAGACCTTTACAAAATTTAATTATTAAGGGTATTTTGAAGTAGGGTGCCTCTTCTGAGGTGCATTTGAATATCGAAAGCGCTGCTAGATAACCCTTGATTGTTCCAATCTGGAGCCCCAGATTTGCCAAATGTAGTAGAAAGGATAACACCGTAGGTTTATCGCATTGAAAAAGGTCCACATAATTTTACCTACACCAGCTGCACAACTTGTCCAACGGCAGTGGTATAAGGATTTGTGGCCTAAAGCAAAATCTCCATTACATCACCCGGGAGGTCCCAATCCTTGTACTTCAGCCTTTGAGAAACCATGCGTGAAGGCTGAGTATCTTGACCTCTGGATGAAGAACCCAACCCTCTGCTCGCAAGAGAAGATCCTCTCTTTATAGAAAATATATTGGAGGGCAGATGAACATGTCCAGGTACCACGTATGCCAGTGGAGTAAACAATCCCAAACCCGATGGCGCATGGGATGGAAGGGGGCTATGAGCCCAACATCCCTTCTAGAGTACCTGACACTATATTATATCCACCAGAGGTTGTAATCCTGTAGATGTCCCTTAAACATTGACCAGGCTGTGCGTCCACCCATTTTCCAACTACTACCAAATTGAACTACCCAATGGGGGAATTTGTCAGCTTCTTCCACTTGCATCTGTCAGACTAATTCAACTCACATGACAGTGAGCCTTCCATACCGACCTCATGTCTTCCAGTGTGATCCACATCTCATGTGCATCCCACCCAGGCCATCGTAGAGAGGGGCTAGCTTACTGGGGTGCTTGAATAATAGGCCACGTATCCCAGTCCAGAAAATGTAGCCCGGTAGTTCCCAAAGACCAGATAACCCCCGGGTCACCCAGGAGCAGCGGGCAACAACCCCTGCATGGGGCTGGTACGTGTATTACATCTTGGAATATAGCGGGGGTTGACAAATACCTAATCAATCGTGATTGGCTACATTTCATTCACACTTCTGGGGTGATCAACCTACAGGAAACATGGGCGTTGGAAGCTCCCCACTTGCAGGGGTATGCTTATCTATGCATGCTACACAAGATAACAGTGGTCAGTCCAGCAGTGGACTTGTAACATGGATGAACGCTGCCCTTTTTGCATCCATAAGTGTTTATGCAACTGGGTCTAAAGATCTCTTGGAGCTCCACATTAGCCTCCTTGCTGGAATAGAAGTCCTTCTTATAAATGTGTATAATCGGCAGACTTCACAAGGGGTGTGGGGGGAATGGTGGGTTGGTCTTTTCCTTCTCCACGAGAGGATCAATGCTTGGAGCTCGAAGTGTTGTGACTCCACAAGGATTCTGGTTGTAGGGGATTTCAACCTGCAATTCGATCCCTTAGATAGCATGATAGAAGTTCTGGATGAGGAGGATTCAGTGTGAAGCGCACATTAATTAAATTCCTGCAAACCAAAGACATTATATGAACGCAGAAGAGGTAGCTATTCTGACCATGACAGTGAATTTAAGGGCTTGCAATGGACGATTCCCAGGGGATTCCCCAGCAGAGGTCACATTTGACAACGGCACATGCAGGAGCAGGATCGAATACATCTTGGTCAATTTGAAAGCATCGTTATTAATTAGGGATATTGCAATATTTCAAAGAGCAGAGAGTGATCATCATCCTCTGATTCTGGAGGTTGAGGAAGCCTTTTTGGGATCGGTACCCAAGAAGGCATCTGCCCCCAATGTTGCGCTATCCTCAACTGGCCATGCCAGGCGTTGCATTATATGGGCCCGGTTGGACTGCTATCAGCTATTAGTAATGGATTATAATAGCATTTTACCCATGCTGAAGCCCTTTTATTGCCAACCCTGAAGATCATGTGGAAATGTTAAACAACTGTGAGAATCAAACTAAGACTCTTATATGAATAACCCACAAAGCGGTGTGAGAAGTCAGGAATTAAACTCGAGAAACAAGTTAGTCATAATTTTGGCTAAAGACTTTCATTGAAAATAAAAGAGTTGGGAAAATGCCTCTCTGACCCTGCTCTAAGAGTAATTTCCCTACCTAAACCAAAACTAAGGATCTGTTTGTGTCAGAATGTCCAAAACAAATCTGTCCAAAGTCCTTTTCTGACCCTCACACTATAAACGAAATTCAAAGGTGAAGATGGAAATGTCTTTAACCTTAGGTAGTTTAGCAAAGTGTTCATAAAAGAGGAATAAAAGGCTCCAAAACAAAAGTTCTTCAAGGATAAAGGTCCTTGCTCCAGAGTGTGGTTCCCTGCCCCTGGATTCCTGTTTACTCTCTGAGGTTTAACAAACAGTTCTTTGTGCCTTTCTTCAACAACACTGACTGGCTTTGTAATTGCGTCTATTTCAGGATACCTGGTATACTTTTCTCCGAGGGTTTTCCTCCTTCTCTCCTGGTTAACACAATCCCCTTTCTTAGTCCTAATAGTTCTTCTCAGGACTTATTTAAATCTTGCACATTTCCTGTGACTGCCTGGTATACTCTCCTGCCAGGGCTTATTATATTCACACACTTGTCATCGCCTGGTATACTCTCCTGCCAGTGCTTCTCGTATTCACACACTTGTAATTGCCTGGTATACTCTCCTTCCAGGACTTCTGTTCATACAGGGTCTCTACCAGAACTACAAATATACTTTCTTCAATATCATCCTGTTCGGTTTCCCATGTACTTGCACTGCATACACTCATATAATTGCAAGTGTTTCGCTCGTAGTTCAATTAACCCTTTAACGACAGGTCCTTTCACTTTTTCTTTCTTTGTTGCTTTGTTTACAATTATTTGCATTCAGCGTGACTGTCGATACGCCCGGTGTCCCCGCTGTCTCTGGCTGGACTCACTAGCTTGTGTTGGTGTTCCTGGATTCTCCCGCCGTCAGCTGGTGAAGATTCTTCGTCTGCTTGCTTCTCGCGACCGCTTTCTCTTCAGTTTCCCCTCTCTCGTGGCTTCCACTGGACACGTCTGCTTTGTTCCAGGCTCTGGAGTGAAGCGTTGCTTTCTGTCACCTGTGAACGCCCAGGAGTCTCTTGCCGGCTCCTGGCGTTCTTGCAGCGTGCCCTGCTCATGCAGCAGCTTCTTTCTGCTTGGTCGGTGAGCTGCCTGGCTCCACCACGCTGATTTCAGCCTTTCAATTTTGCGATCCCATTGGAGATGTGCAGCTCTCTCCCACCAGCAGCAGAACTCGACTCTCTGCTTCTCCTCTTTAAATTTCCCGGTCACATGTGTATGTGGGCAACAACTAGAGCGCTTGCTGGGCTTTTGGCCACCTTCGTTCTGCATTGCTCGATCCTTCTTCCTCATCCCAGTATTTTGGTAATTCTGGGAAAGGAAGTCCATTTTTGATGATTGATTCGAAAAACTTGGATAAACATTTACAATGGTTTTAAATGGCAAATCAGTCATTGATGATTGAAAGGTGGAACTGGAGAAGGTGGCATCATAAGGCAGACCAAAGTTGGAAGGTTGGCCTACAGATCTGGGGAAAATGTTTTCCCTAGTGTTCATAGGAGGAGTAGAGGTATGACAATAGGCCATGAGGGTATTAGGTATAGAAGGGTTATCTGTAAGGGATAATCAGGGATACCATGCCCCCCGCACCCTGATGAAGCCATGACATCTCCCCAGAGGTTGTCTCGCCCATGTCATCCTCCCTCATATAGCTGCCTCATGGTCAGGATCAGGTAGCGGCTACCATCCCCTGGCCACATGGGAGAAGGACACCACAGGGAAATCAGTGATGACACCATCGGATCCGAGTGGTCTGCCATCAAACACAGGGAAGGACACCCTGGTACGACAGGGACTGCCAATGAGCCAAGAGCCATTGAACATACAAAGTCTGCAGAAGTGGACGGTGTTTTGGCGCTCCGTGAGGCCAGGAAAAATGATCGTAAAATCCTAAAATGCAACAAATCGGCTTGGGCCAGGGAGCTTTAGAGCTCCCTTTTGCTAGAAATTGAAAGCTGGTACTACTAGAAATTTTGAGCCATTAGGGGAGCAGGACCCAGGAGGAACTGGAACACCTTCCAGAGCTGTAAACCAAGTTGTGTCATGAAACTAGATTCTATTTGACCCCAGGGCCAGTGGGTGCTACTCGGACCAGAGTGATCCATGGTGCAATTTCACCCCACTGGTTTTGACCAGTGAGGAGGTGGGATGTGCAAAGCTCCGGGACCAGACAAGTTTCCATGGATTTCTATGCCACAGAGCCAGGAATCCTGATCCCATATTTAACAAAACTATTTAATCCAGCCCTCAGACCTAATGTGGTACCTGCTTCCTGGACCAAAGCTGAAATAGTGCCCTTATTTGAAAAAGGTTCCAGGGAGTCACCAACTACCGCCCCTCACTTTATCAGATGCCAGGGGGGAAAATATACGGCACAAGCAATCCTAGAGCATTTGGTAGCTTGGATTGAGGAAAACGATGTTCATTTTTAGTCATTTCCATGCAGGTTTCTGTAGCTGATTAAGTATGATTGACCAACGTTTGCACCTTCGACTAATTTGCGACAAATATGCTGTTCTCAGGAAGACGTACATATATGCTTTGTTCCTTGACCTGCGAACAGCTTTTGACACAGTGACGAGGGTGCGGTTATGGGACATTTTACATGATCTTAACATACCAGTTCCTTTACTGAAGGCAATTCAAAGACTCTACTCAGAGAACGCCGCATTTGTGAGTTGGGGCATGGAGGGAAACACTGCTTTGCCAAGTGAAATAGGCATGGGAGTGCGCCAGGACTTTGTCTTCACACCCAAACTGTTTTACATTTCATCAACAGGGTGATTGAGAATTTACTGGCCTCACAGGGGAAGGCCCGGTTTTACCATAAGAAAATATCCTGGTACTAATGTTCGTAGATGATGCAGTGCTTCTTTCCCAAACGCATATCGGGCTTAATAAACAACTAAATGCATTTGCGGAACGCTGTAATAAGAATGGTTTGTCAGTAAGTGCCTCAGAGACAAAATCCATGATCTTTAATACTGACAGAAGGAAGAAAAAGGATGACATCAATGCTTGACTAAGAGTTAAGGCAAACTGTCGATGGGATGGGCACTTGTCTAGAGCAGATATTACTCTGGCCAAGGTAAAGTGGAGCACATCCGAGGTTCACTAGTGAAAATGGGAATGGGGCGGTGCAGGTCTTCTTTGAGGCATACAAGGCCCAAGCTAGACAGGCAGCAATGTTTGGAACAGAGATTTGGGGGAACATTGGGTGCCCGAACCTTTCACTATAGAAAATAAATATTTAAAAAACATCCTTGCCCTACCCTATTGTATACCAAATTTGCCAGTGTTTTTGGACACTGGTATACAACGCATAGAGATGTTTTTAAAGCGTGGGCGGTCTATTACTGGGTAAGACTCTGGACTGTGGACCAATTGGGCAAGTATAAAGGTGCACTCATTGACCTTTTATCAAAGGTCGGCAGTAGTTCCCTCCCGTGGTTCACCCATATAAGAACTTAACATTTTAGGGCACAACAGGTTATCATGCCATTTTCTTTCTGGAGAGGGTCGCCTGCTACCTTATTTGTATTTAGGGCTGAGTGAGCTATGGGCCAGTCCGGATAGTATGACTTCTAAGAACAAATTGGTTATTAATGGTGCATATGAGGCAAAGGCAGTGCAGGATATAATGAGCAATGTCAATCAATCTACCTTGCTATCAAGATACTGGAATCTGAAACAAGTACAAGGCTACAAAGCATATGTTTACTATGTTAACCCAAAATATGAAAGAGCTTTATATCTAAAACTCTGAATGGACACATTGCCGTTTGTAACAGGTGGAACACCAACTTGTCGGCAGAATGTATCTTCTGTCCAGACCAAACTAAAAATGTTGTCCATTTTATTTTAATTTGTCCTCATTATTTAACACCTAAAAGGGGATTCCTGAGTTTGATCTTCAGGGAAAGGCAAGTTTGAACAACAAAGTAAGCTTTAAGTCTCTGCTGTAGTGCTAGTGCCGGCCTGGTAGTTTACCATCATCTAAGTATTTGGGGTGGGCTTGGCCTATAAGGCAGAATAAGGTTACATCACAGGACTCGGGAAACGAAGATTAAATGTCTGCCCCTTTTGTGCTATATGTACACCTTTGGAGAGCCCTGCGGTTGCCCAAGGATGCTACAGTCTACCATACTAGTTTGAGCTGGTATGTTATGGTCCATAGATTTCTGGATGAGTAGGTACTACATGACTGTGTAATGCGCTGCTGTCCTGTATTGTTTTTACTGCTATTTTGTGCATTGTTGTACTTATTTACTGTTTTGTTACAGATCTTAATTTAATTAAGTTTTGTATGATCTTGTTGCTTTTATGGTATTTCTATATCGAAATAAAGCGTTACTGACTGAGATGAGAGAGAGCTTCTGGTAGGGAAGAAGAGGACCTCTCTTCTAGTAGTTTAACATCAGAGTCCGAAGCCATCCAATATTTAATGACAGACAGTTGGACATTTTGATAGAGATCAGAGGAGTTTCGAAAAAGAGAAGATGATTTGGGTGTCAATCACAAAGACTTTTGTATGCAAATCCAAAGGAGGAGATTAGTGCCCCAAGAGCAGAAGTGTAGAGTGTAAAGAGGAGCAGACCCAATACAGAGCCTTGTGGAACACCAGCAGTGTTGAGTAAAAAATTAACAAAGACGGTCTCGATGGAAACAAAAGTATAAATGCATTATCATAAGCAATCATTAGGACGCCTTACCTGCAAGCCACATTTGGACTGGCATTTCTTGAAAGGAGCAACTCGACACATTTCAAAATGCTCTCTTCTGAAGAACGAGCCGTACAAGCTGCCATTAGAACTGTAAATCCCTCTACAAAGAGAACAACCAAATAACAAATCAAATCAGAAATAGATGATATAATTTCATCAACATATCGAGAACACATTTACAATGGCCATGTTAGTGACCTAACGGGTCAGATGACTCCCACGCTAGCAGATTATGGGCCCAAAGGGGTTTGGGGATGACCCACCAGCAGGACCCAAATTGTCTTCATCTGAGGGAAGAAGCACTCCTGCCCCTTTAAGGGAACTGAGGTACTACGGCCCTGCAGAAACATCAGTGCTTGCACTCTAGCTCGCATTCATACCGGTGCAGGAATCCCATATAAATCTACAGAGGAAAGAAGAGACCTGTATTAGAACAGGAAATTTGCTGGGCAGCTAGCCAGTGCACAAGGCTTTCACTTTCATACAGTTATGGACAGATTGGCAAAGGGAGTCCACCCCCTGGTGCATGTTGTGGCAACCAGAAAGAACACCACCCAAGACGAGGCTCTAGCCAGCCCCAAGTATAACATCAGAACTGGAAGCCATCCTATTGGCCGGGGTGGGGCTCACTAGCCAATCCTAGCTTATCTCTACTCCAGCTGCCTGAAGAGAGAGACACAAGTTTTATGATCCCAGCAAGAGACTTGAAGTCTGGGCAAGGGTGTCGCAGCCGAGTGTGGACTGCCCGAGTGTGGACTGCCCAAGTGGAGGTCTGAGCCAATCCCAAGTGTCATATCAGGGCTGCAAGGCTCCTCGGGGGCAGAGCGTGACAGCCAATGCCCTACCCACCTAACACTCCAGAGTACCCTTTTAACAGAGAAAGGCTGGATGGTGGGGCCAACTCCCCATACAAATCCCACAAGTTCAGTCTGGCAAAGCAGGTGGAGCAGATACTGCAGGGTGGATGCAGGAACTTGTTTGGGGGAAGGCTGGAGTACAGCGCAACAGATTGAACAAGACCCAACAGACTAGAGAAGAGGTCCATGGGTCAGGGCAATGCTAGAAACCGGGAGGCTGTGCCAAGACACATGGCCCAAGAGAGTAAGGGTACAGTGAGCAGTGGCCAAATAGGGTGAAATTATTTAGAGCAGTGGCAATACCCTCAGGGGTGGATAAAGTGCCCAAAGGGGTATAGCAGGTGCAAGGTCTAGGGACCATTGAGATGGAAAGGAGAAGGTACTGCACAAAGCAGTTAAGAAGTTGCTCTGCAGGGTAAAGAAGTTGGGAGAGAGCTAAAAGAACATATTACTTACGCCTGGTAATGTTCGTTTGACTGGATGTTCTTCCCATGTATTCCTCATCTTTGATATATTCTGATTTCTTCCTTGCAGCTCAGAAACGTTTCACAGAAGAGGGCACTGTGCGTCATCATTGCAGACTTCGTGTCCATCGACAGCCTCCTCTGTCAGTATAAATGGCATGCACTGCGCCTGTTGCCTGAGTTCCGTTTTACGCACAGCTTGCTCAAAACAGTTCACCCGCCTCAGCGTTCATTATTTGCTGTGCACTTTGAAGAAATTGTTGAATAGGCCTTCATCTACCTCGAAAACAGGATTGAAGCAATGTGCCGATTGCAGTTCTAAAAATGTCCACCAGATCTGCATCAAGTATGTCTCTAGTGCCTGGGATCGGGCCACAAAGTTGATGACTGTGGCTCGTGTCGATCAATGATGGTGAAAGCCTGAAAAGAGAGGAAGGGGAAACTCGCCATGGGTAGGCCTTTCCCCGAATCGTCTATGATCACTCCATCGAAGGCTAAATCGTCTGAAGACAAAATCTCGAGAGATGTTTCTCGTCACCGATAAAAAAGATGCAGCAAACATACAAAGCGTTCTAGGTAGAAGTTTGTTGCTCTTTGTCTTCCTCGAAGAAGCCCCAAAAGAGACGCCATAGTTCTCGATCAACCTCTTCAGATTCCTCGCCAAAGGGAAAAAGGGTACGCTTTCCTAGAAAAAGGGCTTCCAAAGCCGAGCTGGAGGAATTTTTTAGGAAGGCAATAGCACCTAGCCCCCTGAAAAAGTTGAAAGACTTCCGAACCCATCGCGGCGAGGGCGACATTGTTTTGTCAAAAGCTGCTGTTCGTGCGCCCAACAACCTGGACAGAAAGGCTTTGAAAGCCCCTTGAGTGCCACTTTACCATCCGATACTGCTACTGTCCCATCTCCCACAATCTCATGGTCTGCGTTTCCGGTTTATAGGCGCAAGGATATTATAGCAGCGTTTCTGAATTGAAATCTGCATACCTATGGATCCTATTGAACCCTGTCTTGTTAAGAACATTCTGCAACAAGTTGGCATTCTATTGACAGAAGCAGTGAAGGATTCCTTTCAAATAGGACTAATTCCTGCATCCCTTAAACATGTCACGGTTATTCCTTTGTTGAAAAAATCATCATTGGATCCTCTCACTCTGGCTAACTTTCGATCCATCTCTCTACTCCTATTCCTAATGAAGCTTTTAGAATCCCTGGTTTGTCCATTACTTAATTCTTTCTTTGAAGAGTCTTTGTTTTTCCATCACTCACAATCTGAGTTTCATCCAGGTCGCGGGACCGAGTGTGTGCTGGTCACCGTCATGGACAATGTGGCTAGGATACATGATTAAGATGGCATGTGCACTCTTTTGCTGATTGCCCTCCCTGCTGCATCCGATACATCGATCATGCTGTCCTGCTTGATGGTCTGACAGGAGCCGGCCTCTCTGGTACTGTTGAAGCCTTGTTTTCTTCTTTTCTTTCAGACAGTTGCCAAACTCTTTCTTCCCCCATTTCACTCCCAATCTGTGTCTCTCTCCTGTGGTGTCTCCCAATGGTTTGCCATCTCACCGGTGCTGTTCAATGCGTATATTCAACCTTTGACCAAACTCATCTCCTCCCACAGCTTCCTCTGCTATTCATATGCAGATGACACCCAGAACCTGGTTTGCTTGACCTTTCTACCTGAGTCAGCAGCCAGGTTCAGGGGCTGTATGAGGCCATGGACGAATGGATGTGTAACAAATGGGTCAAGTTGAATGGCGGCAAAACGGAGGTTGTGGTGGTGGGCCCTCCTTCTGCTTCTTTTTGGAACCCTGCTTTCTGGCCTCCTTTTTGGGTCTTTTCCCTTCTCCTGTTCCTGTAGTTAAAAACGTAGGAGTTAAAATATCTACTTCACTCTCAATGGAACCATAAATGAGTGCAGTAGGTCAGCGGAGCTATTTTCAATAAAAAATGCTTAGCAGCGTCCTGCCTTTTATTCTAGTACAACTTTGTGCTTCTGTGGTTTCTGCGCTTGTCATATTGCTTATTGTAATTCTTTATTTTTGGCTCAACTTCGTTATCCATTCCAACGCCTTCAGATTCTTCAGAATTTAGCAGCGTCGTGGCCACTTCTACGCCACGCTGTGCCCTATCTCACCTGTGCTGCGGAAACTATACTGGCTCCCAGTAGCCCGACACATTCAGTTTAAAGCTTTATGCTTCGTGCATTGCGCCTTCTATGGCCATGGGGCTGAGCATCTCCATGTAAACATTCGCATTAGAAAGAATTCTTAGAGCATTGCGCTCCGTGGATGCCCGCCTTTTCCCCGTCCTTATGTTTAAATTTGATCTGACTGGTGGATGTTCTTTCTCTGTAGTAACCGCCTCACTGTGGAAATCCCTGATTTGACGTCTTTGGGCCCAAGTCAACCACCTCTCGTCAGGCCGTGAAAACGTACTGGTTTTAGGTATATTTCCCACTGTCCTGCCGAGTACAGCCAAAACCATTTCTGGCGAACCTTGTGCTTAATAAATTACATAACAGAGACAAAGAAACCTTGGGCACTATTTAGTCATTTTAGCATGTTTATGACAATGCTTAAAGAGATCTAGAGCATGCAATCCTCACTATCCACCTGCACCATCCAAAAGCTTTAGAGATGCCGAAAGACTGTTGGCTGACAAAATAATCTTGTCTGGCAAGTCACTTAGCCTCAATTGTGTTCCACTAACAGCCAGCAGTGCTGTGGGATCCCACCAAGGGTTTACCGGACTGCATTGCAGCGTTTGGACCAGAGCAGGCCTGCGGCTATGGATGACGGTGTCCCCTTGTACCTTAGCTTATTGTGTTCACCGGTTAGATGATCTGGGAGTGGACTGCAGCTCCACGTTTAAAAGGTTGCTGTATTAATCATGTTTTACTGTGACATTTTTTGCAGAATCAAGGATAAATGATTTGGTGCCTAGGTCTAACGCAGATGCAGGGGGCAAAATGCTGTTTTAGGAAGACATCTTGATCACGGATGAATGCATTAGATTAAGGATTAGGTGGTCAAAGCTGGAGCAAGGTGGGACAGGCACAGTCGATGGCTAAGGAGATCTGCTCATGAGGATTATTTTCAAGCTTCTGTTTTAGGAGATTTTCTGGTGGCCAGGCCACCATCACAGGGGTACAAGTGGACAAAGGCAGGTCCCCACTGAGCCAGTTCCAGTTCAGGGGAGTGCTACAAATGACAACTGCCAGATCGGATTTACCAGATGAGAGTTACAATCTCTTTTTCAGTATAGGACAGCCATAACCACCCATAATAAAGGGCTCACATCTGGCATGATAAAAGGAATAGTAAGGTGGGACTAGGAGAGATTCAAGTTATATTAATGCCCCGTAAATGGATGAAGTTGTTGCCAATCAGTAAGGTAAATTCAGAGAAAGTTCCAGGAAAAGCGTTGGGGCGAACAACTGTTCATGACATGCAGGCATGCTTTGGGTACAGGTTGAGACACAAGCCAGGCAGGCGTTTAATCGATAGCAAAAGTTGGATTAAGGTCACCACTATGGTAGATAGCCAGCAAGCACAGGATGGTTTGGGAGGGCAGAGCAGGCGGTAAAGATAAAGCATTTATGCTGGAATGAGGATGAAAGCAGTTATGCTTAGTTAACTGTCTTGTGATGAGGAGGGCTATCTCACTGTTCGCAGATTACAGGTCTGTATGAATTAAGTCTGTACTCCATTGTGCAGCACAGTCAGCTATTGGCATTGACAAGGGAAGGCGGTGGGGGGGTCACGGCCGACAGCAGGCAATGGATGGAGTATCTTCACATTCACCATGTGGTAGGGCTAAGTATGGGGAGGGGAAGAGACTAATAATGTGAGCGAGTTTTAACCTGCCAAATAAGCGTATATTTATCATATCATTTCATTGGTCCAACAGTCTACTTTCCTTTACAAGAACATACAGAGGTTTGGATTGAGGGGCATTCTTATGTATCAAGAGCATGGAGGGGATCAAAAGATGGGAAAAAACAAGAATGCAGAGAAGGGAGATACACGGAACGCTACGGGGTGAACGAATGGGGGAGGCAAAAATGAATGTAAGCTTTTGTTTGTTTATTGATTAATAAAACGTGCCTAACCCTTGGGTATCTGGAAGCCGTTACAAAGGTTTACAAGATTAAACAACAGGAGGTGGTACAGATAAATAATACAGAGGGAGATATGGGACAGGTTATTCACAATACACTAATATCAACAGTTTAAAAAGTAATTTACAAGGCATATAACAGAGCTGTATCACTAAGGAATAGGAATTCAGTTACATGTCACAGGACGTAAGCCAATTTTTAGCGTTTTTTTCTGAAACAATGGAAGGAAGGCTCTGACCTCTGATGTACATACCTTGTGTTCCATAAGTTGGAAGCTAGCACAGGGAAACTGCTACCACATGCTCTTGAGTTTTTATCTGGGGGTTTTAAGGCAATGAGAGAGCGGTGTTCTGTTGGGTTGAGCCAAAGTGTTTTTTTGTGGATTTATCCACAAAAGAGTATTATTATTATTATTAATGAGTGAGGGTGATTGATTTAAGGGTGATTCTGTCTTTCACCACTAACCATTTAATGTTACATCTAGCCTCAGAGATATGCTGCTTTCTAGGGGTGTTTAGTACAATTCATACAGTGTTATTTTGCAGCGTTTGTAATTTGTTAATGTTGTGTTTGCTGGACCCGAGGTTTAGAGCATTACAGTAGTATATTTTGGAAAGGATTAGTGCCCTGTCCAAGGTGATGCAATTTAGTGTGGGGAGAAATGGCTTGCAAGCGTTAATGAGCTTGCACATGTAGAGCGTGGCTGAGGCTGAGGCATTAAATTGTCTTTTTAGGTTAAGGGCTGAGTCAAACGAAAACCTAAGGTTTTTACCTCCTTGGATACTGCGATAATATTGCCATCAACATTAAATGATTTGAAGAGGTTGCTTAGTTTGTTTAGTCTTGGGGAGGAGCCTATGAGCAAAAGCTCTGTCTTCTCATCATTAAGGCAGAGGCCATGAGATGCCATCCAGGCCTGAATGATGGGGTACATTTTATTAATCGTTATGTCCACCTCGTGGTCACAGGTGATCGGGAAGAGAATCTGGGTGTCATCAGCATAATTAGTGCATGTGACACCCAGATTATCAAGTTCATCGAATAATGGCTTAGTGAAGATGTACATCGTGGGGGAGACACATGACCCCTGTGGTACTCTGCAGGTAATCGGAATAGGTTCAGCCACTGAAGTGGGGGAGAAGACTCTGGTTATAGAAAGGATTGGATCCAAGCAGTGGCTTCATCCGAGAAGAAGGCAGCTGATTTTAGGTGGTTACATAGGACTTTATGGTCTACTGAGTTAAATGCTGCTGAGAGGTCTAATAGAAGGAGGATGGCCAATGTTCCTTTATCCCTAATATCGTGCATTTGATTTTTAAAATCTATGAGTGCTGTTTCGGTTCCATGTTTAGGTCCAAAGCATGACTAACGTAGACCTAGTGTTACGCTCACCTGGACCCCACAGGGGTGTCGATCGGCTCCGTCAACGTGATGCGTAGTGCAGAGATGACTGTCTGGACTGGCCCGCCTACTCTTGTCTGCTGGACCCGAAGAAGTATTTTCCTGCAAGTGGAGACATGGATTAGCCACCTGTGGGTTTTAGTGATGGCCTCCCAACTGTTCTCGCTCTCCCCCACTAATCACCTCCGATATCCCCTTAGTAACCTCACCTCATGTTTGTAAAAGATGAGCTCTCCATCGTGCGTGTCTTGCAGGGGCGCATAGATACCAGTTACTTCAGTGGTTTGAAGGCGTTGGGAGAGTTCCGGTAAGCATTGACTCTGAAGTCCCAGGTGGGATTGGTAAGTATCGAGTTCAAAGAGTTCAATGTGCCCGATGTTCACTCTTGTCCCCTTCCTTCCTTAAGTTGCAACTGAGTTTGTGAGAAGAAGGTCTTGTAGCTGCTGCTGGCGTTCAGGTAAGACAAAAACAAAGAGGTGATGGCTGGAAGGTTTAGAATGAATCTTAAACACTGGCATTGCTCTGGGCAACCCTCCAGACCACCGTTCTTCGCCTGCCAAGCCATTACTGAAGGGGAAAGACCACATGCAAATCAGGCTTGGCCCCACCCCAAAAGGGGCAGTCCAGCCCGAACTGCTAGGCCACATCCCTTCTGCACGAAACCACAAGCATCCCCAAACATGTTTCGCCCTTGTTGGTGCTCATCAGTGAGGAGTAGCTTGGGTCTCTAGGCCCAGCAGGCACGGGACCCACGTCTGGGCATACCTGTCCCACTCGGGGTGACAAAGCAAAAACAAAGAGGTGATGGCTGGAAGGTTTAGAATGAATCTTAACCACTGGGATTGCTCTGGGCAACCCTCCAGACCACCGTTCTTCGCCTGCCAAGCCATTACTGAAGGGGAAAGACCACATGCAAATCCGGCTTGGCCCCACCCCCAAAGGGGCAGTCCAGCCCGAACTGCGTTCAGGTAAGAGTCTGTGTTACCCAACGCTATCCGGTAACTATTGTATGCGTTAACGTGTTGTTTTTCTCCCTCTTTACAGATGCGGCATATGAAGATATGGAGAATAATACCGCTGGTGGTAAATCTAGTAAGTCTATGGTGGTAAAAGGTATTTGTTGATTCCCTTGGCTCACCTTGTTATTCTTGTGCCCCTAGGTGCCGGAGTACGGCAAAGAAATGATGGAGACAGTGCCGGATTGAAAGATGCTGTGAGAACTGGCGAGTATGGCGCCGTGCTGGAGCTGGCGAAGCGACTCGTGCAGGACTGATGTACTTTCCAGGTCGGGGGATAAAATGGATCCGGAAACAGGTGAGGAATTTGAAATAAGTTAGTTTTCTAACCTTGTCCTTTTCTTCCTCTTTATTCTAAGAGCTCCGGGTTCGAGGCGGGCGTGGCAGAAGACTGGATGCTGGCTGCAGGCACGCGGGCGTGGCAGAAGACTGGATGCTGGATGCAGAATAACACAAAGCATGTGCTGCTGTTCGGCGTGGTTTAAATAGCCTCCAAAGTAGTCCCAGGAAAGAAGTTCCCCAGGACCACACCCGAGTAAAAAATAGTCCCTGTAGTAAAATAGTCCCATCCAGGCCTCATGTTGGCTTGGATTTATTTGCAGCATGGTCTGCATGAGGTAAGTAATGTCTATGAGCCTGGCGCCAGGACTGATTTATATTATGAGCCTGGTGCCTACGGCGCCAGGACTGAACCCAGACAGCCCCTAGCTGGGGCTGCTGGGGTTTTTGTAAATGTCTGGATGCCTGCTCCCGGGGCTGATGGGCTTGATCCGGATGCCCGGGGGTAGGCATCATGACACGTAGCATGATGTTAGCCTTGTGGTACGCCTGAATTTGCAGGTATGCTGCTTTATCTAGTATCTTCAACAGAAACAGTACAGTCATGATGGGTCTGTAATTACTTGGGATGGGTGGGTCAAGTTTTTTTTAGTAAGGGGAGGACCCAAGCGTCTTTTAGGTTTGTTGGGACAGTGCAAGTATTGAAAGAGGAATTTATTAGAGTCGTGATAAAAGGGGCTAACTCCCCCTAGCTGCTTCTTTGATTATGGGAGCAGGACATGTGTCCCCCTGACAATTAGAGGGTTTGATGGAGGCTGTTATATGTTCCACTTCGCGGCGAGTGAGTGGCATGAATTTGAAGCAATGCTCAGGTTTGTTGGAGGACATTTGTGGCTTCAGCAAGAGGGAGTTTGCAGGGAGGTTGTTTTTTTTATTTTCAATTTTCTTTTGAAGGAGGTAAATTTTGTTAGAGAGTGCTGCTTGAATATTGGTGCACCAAGACTTATTTTTGGTGCAGGTATCTACAGGGGGAGAAGGGGATTGTAATTCTTTTAGAATGATGAAGAGGTCTCTCGTATTCGTCATGATTCATGCCCCCGGTCATCATGGCCAAACCAGCCTTTCGGCTAGGGCCAGGTTACAGGCTTCCATAGTGGCATCAAAGGCCACAAAACACCATCAGGGACTCTCTTGGAGCCATTCCTGGCGCCTTTGGGGCCAGGCTCATAATGTTGTTAAGTACAACATTTGGATTGGGACTTCAGTTAACATGAAGCACTTATAGCTCAGGTCCACAGAACTGAGCTATGCGGTCTAGTGTTTCATGTGCGGCCGGGCCTGGGACTACTTCACCTGGAACTACTTTACTTGGGCTATATAAGCCACACCCAAACAGCAGCACATGCTTCGCGTTATTCTGCAGTTAGCAGCGTAACGCTCACCGTGTCCAGTTCTGATCTCGAGTGTTTTTTGCATCCTGCCACGTGCTGAATCCTGTATCTGAAAGAAGAACACCACCATTATTCAGCGCTTAAAGTAGCAGCCTCGCTTTGGTCTTGAATCTTCCATCTTCAAACTACCACCAGGTGCTCACCTGAATACACGCGATCCGGGGATTCTTCATCACGACACCGCATCCATCTTCAGAACTCTGCAGCAACCTGAAAGAGACAAGAGAGACATTATTAGTGAGCACTCCCTCACGGCCACGCAAGGACAACGAAAACCACTTACCATGTGCAGTCTCTCCTTGATCTCGGAACATCACAGTGGCCTGGAACATCATAACGACTGAAGGCAAGCGTCCCCAGATAGCACGATCCTCCCCGCAATGAGAGACAATAATGGACTCTCCCAGGATGGGAATAAGGCCAGGACAAAGTGCGGGTGAGCTTAAATGGGAGTTTATCGATCAAAATAGGGCATGCAAAGAACTCTGCAAACTCGGAGAGCGCTCTGTCTGACAATAGCAAAGACAGGCGTATATATTTACAAAAAACGTCATAAGAACCTACATGCTATAGGGGGCACAGGTTCATGGGGATTGGGTGGCGACGACTAGCTATAGGTGCTGCTGCGATGTGGTTTGCCTCGGCTGGAGGACGTCACTGGTTACCCTCGTGGGTTGGGCTGGGCCTGGCAGGTCAGCTGGGCTCATCCGGGCGGTGTTGTTGTGCCAACCGTGATCAGTGTCAGAGATGAATGTCTTTCCTGACTTTCTGCCCTAGGGCCACGCACCCCGCAGTCATTCAACATTGCAATATTATCTTCCCTGGTAAATCTTCCAATAGGTTATTCTACAGGTTAATGCAACACAGGAGGAATGCACCTGGGGTGGGGTCTGTTGGCGATTCGTCAATACATGGTTACCACCATCCTTTTGACCGGGTATCAGAGGTCGTGGGGTTGGGTCTCGGGGCATGGGACAGGCGGACTGTGTCATCATGTCTTGTTAGAAGTCATTATGGATGTGTTCTTGTGATGTTGCCATAATATTGGGTGTCCTAATTGTACAGGGGCATTAACCTAAGGTGGGCCGGCGGGTCGTGGAGTCTAAGAAAGGGCGCTTTTGGATCTGTGTTTTAAGGCCGGGGTTTACTGCTGGGTTGTAAATAATTCAGGTGGCAGGCCGTGGCCTTGGGTGCTGCGGGGGAATGCGAATGCTTGAAGCGGCTCCAGCCAAATTGGGGGAGGTGGAGCAGCGCGGCACAGGCCTCTGCTTTTTCGTCTGGCAGGCTTCACTGGGAGGAAGGGGGAATGGCCTTGCATGTGCTCACAAAGGTATTTTCCTCGTGTGTTGCAGACTTTAGGTGGAAGAGGCAAACATTCATATAATATACAATACTCATTGAGTCTTTCCAAAGCTCACGTTTTTGACATTGCTAGTGCCATTCATATGGCCAATTTGAGCACATTACTTGTACACTACGTTTTTAGCAACAACAACATTTTGTTATATGCTTATACATACACGGTAAGTAGTAAGGTTGGTGGAGCATGCAGGAACAACCCGCCACTGAGACTGGCGGCAGTGGCACATAGTGGGCTCGGACACACATATGGTGCATTTTCGTGCACCCTTTACATGAGCCCTCAGTATGGTTGCATATGTCTTCCTTTGCACTCTAGCAGCATTAGTTCAGTTTTGGCGCGGGACTGTGGGGTGCAGTCTTCTCGATAACACACATAACATAAAAACCACCGGGACGCTTTTACCATTTGCGCATAGCTACAGGGATGTGGGTGCTTCATCCCTAATGTCATATGAGCACCCATCCTGCCATTTTCATATATTTTCCAGGTTTTTTTAGTCAATGAGGTCGTGGTTTGCTCATTAATATTTGGGGATTTTGTTTTTGTAAGGGGACCATTGTACAGTTCTTTTCCACCCAGGCCCTGCTGGCCGGGTCATGCTGGAAACAGCGATACACTGCGGAAGGTGAAATGTTACAGTGTTGGTATCTAGCACTAGCTCATATCCGTCTGTTCGTGGGAACGGGCTCTTAGCGGATCTGCCAGGGAGCTGTGGCCACAGGGATAAGTGATACTCTCCAAGGGTGGGGGCCGCGCGGCGGTGCACAGAGCTCAAGCCATTTTTATTATACAACAATGGCTTCCAGGGCCTAGCTAAATTGAACAGGTTTGGTCAATGTCTTCAGCCAGTGCCCCACCCGCCACCTGGGCCCTGGTGGCAGGAAGGACACCCGGTGAGCCATGAACCTCACCGGGGGGAAGAGGCATGGGAGGGGGGGAGGTCTCCTGGACCAGTCCTCCCATACACGACCTGCAAAGGAAGAGGCGCAGGCACAGCTTAGCAAAAAGAAAAGGCAAGAAGCAGCCACGCACCGCACATTCACTTACCTTGCTGGGATTCTCATTCCATACAGCACGGCAACGCCAAAACTCTCCAACTCATCTGAGGGAAAGAAACTAGAGACATTAATAACAACAAAAAGACTGTACAACAGTAGTACCTACCTCCTCAAGAATATCAGAGTCACAGCAGGCCTGGACCCGAACACGGGGCAACGGACCAGTGAAGCAACTAGGTCACAGAATGCCCACACCTCCAACGCGCCCCTGCACAGAGACGCAGGACGGAGAGCACACCATACCTAATATTAAGGTGAGGAGAGAGACTAGACTTAAGGGAGGAATTTGAGGCTGAGGGAGGTGGGAATCAATCCAAGAGAGATGTTAGCCTTATGTCCAGTTCTCCTGTATTGCAGGTGCTCTCCACGTTCAACACATTATCAAGGGAGAGGGTTCGAGAGTGCTAATCTACCTGTCAGGGCTGAGTGGCGTCCCCCGTGGATATCAGGTGAGCATAACAGTATTAGAGTTTTCTTTATTGATTCTATTGTTATATGTGTCTTTTTTGGTTTGAATGATTTCGGTTTTGTATCTGGAGGAACTTTTGGAGAGATTTTCCTTATTCTCGGGTGCTAGGTTGTTTTTCCAGGCAGATTCTTCCTTTCTTTTTTGGTTCCGTAGTGTTATGAGTGTATTCCTTGCATTTTTGGCACATGCTGCCTAAAGGATATGTGCTCTGATTATTTTCGAGCTTTTGCACCAATTTCTATATTTCTACCGAGCTTGTCTCATCCTTTTGGATTTAGAATTTTGCTGGTCTCTTTGGATGTTTCGTATGTCTGTTCTCATTTCTCTTATCCTTTTCACAAGGTCCAGATCATACACATAGTTTTGTACCCAATTCCCTTTAGTCTTATGGTCGCCTTTGCAACAGAATTCCTTTAGAATTCCAGATATTCAACTTTATTAGGATTTTCAAGGATTTGAGCCATGTATTAACCAGTCACTTTGGTCACGTCTTGATGTTTAAGTCTCAAGCGATTGCCCCCCATCCTAATCCAACCTCTCCCATTTTTTCCAAATGATATCACCCCCTGTCTGTGAGATGAGCATGTGCATCTCCCTCCTTCTCATATTAGACATCCACTCAAGCTCCCTTTCCTTCCATTTACTCCTTTTCAATGGCTGGCCAGTTTGGTCCAGGAGTTTGATGTTTAAATCTCCACAAATAATCTTGGCATCATCCCATTCACACATCACCTCATCAACAATTTTCATCACTGTCTGTCAAGTTTTTTCAAAATGTTTACTCACCAATAGATATTAATTAACACCAGGAGGATTTTTTGAGCATCTTCCTTTTGTGTCAAAAAGAGAATCTGGACATACGGTTTTGGGCATTTCACTCTTACAGCCTGCAAATTGATGTCCTGTTAATCCCTTAGGGACTGGATTCAGGAACGCTGTATCTCCTTCAGACAAGGGCAACTTCCTAAGCCAGGTCTCTTGGAAGAACACAATCTCAAATAGCTCCAAATCCGGTACTCTTTCCGTAAATAATGCCCGAAAACATCTAGTATTCCAAAAACCTATTTTCAGAGGTCACAGGCTCCTACCATTTCAAGTATAAACAGCTCTGGGGCTATTCAGTGCTCCCGCTAGCCACGCCCATGTACTCGCCCCACTTTTGGCCATATCTTGCATCGCCTCCTTCCTTGCTTTGGTGTTTTTCTGGTTGGAGATTGTACATTTCAGTGGAACCAGATCTTTTTTTGTGAACGTGAGGGCTTCTTTGTTGCCCTAGGGATCGTCACCACTCTCCAATTTGCTTTGATTTTATCATGGTAGTCACTTATTTCATATCCCAAACGCAAGAATTTGTCTTTAGATGACAGCACTGGGGGACGGGGGAGAATGGCCAAGACGGCGGGCTGAGCGGATGTGCCCTGCGTGAGCTCCGTCCAAGCCTACAGAAATAGAACGAGAATGGGCATCTGGCACGCTGTGGACATCGGCTCAACAGCAGGGGAGCAGCCCAAGCAAGCATAATGTGAGGATCATGACTCCGGAGAGCGGAGGAAGGAGAGAGATCACTGAAGCAGAGGCGCGCACCGGAGACCTGAGAAAGAAAATGGCAGCCAACCTCGGCGTGTCAAGAAGCCCAGAAATAGCGAGGTAGAGGAGGCTGAGATGAAGCGGTATGTCAGGAGATTGGGAGGTGCAAAAAAAGGAGAAAGTGTGGCGGGCCCTCCACAGTGAAGCAGGACCCTGGCAGAGGTGGACAGGGTCGCCCAGCATACCGCATTGCAGAGATAAGG
Source organism: Ambystoma mexicanum (assembly GCF_040938575.1). Lineage (NCBI taxonomy): Eukaryota > Metazoa > Chordata > Amphibia > Caudata > Ambystomatidae > Ambystoma > Ambystoma mexicanum. The sequence goes on from NC_090936.1 coordinate 50,746,557, forward strand.
AAAAGGGCACTGAGGACGGCGGCAAACCTGACCAGCAGACGGTGGGAGGAGCAGCCGGGAGGAAACTGACCCCGGCAACAGCCAAGCCGCCGCCACGAGGGGTGAGAGGGGAGTTCTGCGCAACAAGGAGTTTCTGAAGAGGGCCTGCCCGTGCACAGAGGAGCGCCGGAGAAAACAAAGCACTGGAAAGAGAACCCAAGAAGGCAGTAGAGAAAGGAGAGACCATCGGAAGCCTCCGGAGGGCACCACGGAGCGGGAAAGCAACAGAGGTGCTACCGGAGGGGTGAGCGGTCAGCTGGACAGTCTGGCGAGAGAAGGGCATATATTGGACGTAAGTCCGCAGCTGGCAGAGGGAAGCAAAAAGAACCTGAATAAGGCCTGGGCCTTGCGAGGAAGGTCAGGCGAGAGCGAGCGGAAGGCGTCAGGCAGCCACATTGGACACACCGGTAAGCCCAGCAGCGGGGGAGGCGCAGAGGGCTCATATAGAGGAACTCCCTGGCCGGATGGGAGAGGAAGCCAGCAGGCCGGTGGGGAGGGGCAGGGAAGACCCAACCATCCGGGGCTCTGACTGGAAGCGCCCACAGCGAAGGGGAACACAGCCCCAACGAACCCGGAGGATTTTAGGCAGAACAAGGGACCCATCAGAGGGAACGGACAGTGCGCCCAAAGCAGCACCTCCCCCCAAACAGCGGAGGGGGGTAGAGGAACCGAACGCACACGACAATAAATGAAAACCTCTGAAGCGGGAGGAAACACAGAAGTCAGTACATAGTGCATGCAGGTATAAGCACAAGAGCCCATACGGCGGGGGAAGAGGAATCCAAAGAACGGGGGCCAGAAAGGTTGCAACGGCAGGCTGCATCCAAAGGGACCGCTTAGAGTAGGGGGAATAAACAGAAGCCTATAAGATAAGACCCACAGAGGAAAGTACAGCAGCACATATAGGAAACCAACAGAGGAACACCAGTTGACCAGGGCGAAGCCACCACAGAGAAGTGGGGCAGTCTGAATATTGGGCGCAGGGAAGAACAGCAATGGAATAAGGAGAGGCTGATGGGACCCAAAAAAAAGGACCTTAACTTGGTGAGCAGGACCAGGAAACACGCAATAAAGGGCACATACAAACAAAACTTCCCTTTGGTACCTCGGCAGAACAGAATGTAAGTGCAATGGCCCTCACCAAAGATTATCTGCTAGCAGCGCTGTCTAAATTCAAAGGAGAACTCACAGAAACTGTCAAGTCGGAGGGTGCAAGCATACAGGAAGAGCTATCGCAAGCAATCATGAATAAAAGGAGGGACACTGACTCGATGTGAGAACGAGTAATAGCGATCGAGGGGCGCTTAACGGACCTAGATGCAAAAGGGCCCGAGTGGGCGCAACAATCGACAGAAACAGAGGAGAGACTAAGAGCATTGGAAGGGAAGTGTGAAGACCGGGAAAACAGGTCAAGAAGAGAATATTCGGATCAAAAACCTGGGGGGAAGAGCAGAGGATCCCGACCTGGAGGCCTGCCTACGAGAGTTGTTTGAAGCCTTGGTGGAGGGAGAGGTGGCCCATAATATGGGTATTGAAAGGGCGCACAGAGTCGGGAACAAGAGGACGGACCCATGGGATAGGCCCCGAGATATCCTAGTCAAAATGCATAGTCATAAGGACAAGGTCCAGCTAATGAAGGCGGCAAGGCCGAAGGATAAAATCTGAGTAAGAAGACACAAAGTGCAGGTGTAAGAGGATCTATCACAAATCACACTGGTGAGAAGGCGAGCCTTTGATCCGCTAACAGAGGAAATCCTGAACCTGTCCGTAGGGGAATCCGAGAAGTAGAGACTAGAAAGATCCAACCCTTTTAGATGGGCATCAGGATCAGTTAAATACTTAGGGGTAAACCTCACCACGTCCATCAAACAGATGTCAAGGTCCAAACTTCAATCTTCTTCCAGGAGTGATGCTGGCCCACCAGACCCCCCCCCCCCCCCCCCCCCCCCAAGTATGACGGCTCAACAATCTCAAGAAGTCTATAATTATCAAACTGGCAAACCCAAGGAGAATGGAGAACAAAACAAAAGCAGATCTTCACTGGTTTTCAATGTTGATCACTCGACAACTGATTAATCTTCTGGAACTGGATTACTGGAAATACGGTTCCTCAGTGTCTGTGAAAATCTAAACACAAATGATACACTATTAATATTACTCTATTCTGATTTAAATTTCTAGTATGCTTAAATATATTTTATCAAATTAAATGCAAATACCTGTAGCCTATGCTCGATTGCTGATAGGCTTAATTATACATTATTATTTTAGTATTTATCTTCTTAAACTATATTTCTTTTCTGCTGTTTTACTTCTCATCTTCATAGTTTCATAGCTCATAACAAGTTATAAAGAATTAGCTTGACTGAAGAATAGTTCGAAATAATCTTTTAAAGATGTTTTTTCTGTTTCTTGAATAAGTTCTAAACAAATTTGAAAAGTTCTTATTTGTCTTCCTTTTGTAGTCGATTCTCTGAAGAATGATACTCTGAATATTTAAATTTAAATAGTTCGCTTCACCTTTAAAATGATGATAATGATGCTTCAATTGCCATCCATAAGTAGCGATACACGTACCTTCTATTCTGATGAAGATGCGCGCATCGACACTGTTACAGTGCTCTTGGATTGAAACGCCGCCCATGAAACTGCGCACATAGAAGAAGAACCGCACGCTCAGCAAAGAGATGTGATGACTTCGCGGCCGCGCGAAGCAGAAGATGAACCGCGCACTCTGGACCGCGGTGAGATGACTCCTGGAACGCGCGAAGGTGTAGATAAAAGCCCGCGTTCACCAAAAACAAAGAAAAATACGACAAACTGAAAAATCCCCTTCTATTTAACTTTCACGCAACGAAGCGCACAAAAATATGCATACGTCACTATCAGGAAGTGATAAGCATATGTGGACGCACGCACGGGTACGTCAGCGGGTCCTTTACTTTAAAGTTACCCGTTACGAGATACGCACGCACACTAATAACATTATTATAGATGCGCAACAAGTTAGTAATGTTAAACATGAGGGAACATTAAATTAAACACTGGCTGAACCTGCTCACGTTAAGCATATATATATATAAATATATATATATATATATATTTAGATAAAGTTAAAACTCTACTAAATAAGAAATGTAAATGCAGCCGCAAATACAATAAAAGAATGTTAACTTTTCTCAGAAAAAACGACACGAGCAAAAGAGCACAAAGAAGTTCACGTCCTCATATAATTTCAGTTTTCAAAATACTTAGCAGGATAACTTCTTGACTTGAAAATTGTTGATAAATTAAAGTCACTCAGTAACAATAAGGAATTAGTCCAAAATTTGACTTAGCTTGCTTCATCTGTGAGGATCTTGACTCTATAACCAGCTGATGATTTTCTTCTCTGTAGTTTGTTCTTAACAGCCTGTTACTATAGATTCCTAATGATACAGGTTTTCAGAGCTAAAGTACTGCAACCTTCCTCTAAGGGAAACTGGAATGAAAGGCAGTTTAGAATCTTGGTGAATGCTCCAAACTACCTCACAGCACTTCTCCTCCAATCACTGTTGTGGAACAGACCCTCCATCTTGGCTTGGGAAGCTAGGCACTTCCTGAATAATTTTACATTAAGGAAACTTATTTAAATAATAAGATGTTAACTTCAGAACCAACACCAAACACCACTTAACCATTACTCCTACATTTATATGTGATGATGAGATCTCCTAAAAGAAAGTTTTCTAGTGTAATGTCTCCTTGAAAATGTGGAAATGTGCCATGGAATCCTGACAACAGATAGTAGGGACCAACTATCATCTGCTACTTAAACAAATAAATGCAGATCTAACTAGATGGAGGAGGCTCTATAGATCCTGATTCGGAAGGGTAGCGGTAGTCAAGATGAACGTGCTACCTAGACTACTGTACCTATTCCAGGCAATCCCCCTAACAGTGCCAAGGAAGCTACTGAAGGAAACCCAAGAAAGCATCATGGAGTTTATCTGGGGCGGAAAAAAGCCGAGAATAGGAAGGAAAACACTATTTAGGAGCAAGGTACTGGGTGAGTGGCATGCCCAAGCATAATCAAATACTACTAGGCGGCACAACTAAGGGCACTTGCAGAGTGGGGAAGGGCAAGGATCCAGAAGCACTGGGTAAGCATGGAACAATCGGTGGCGGGAGAGCATTTTTGGAAGATGATGGGGTTGAAGAATGGAGACAGACCAATTGGGCTGCTCAGAAACCCAATTACTAGCAACACCCTAAAGATCTGGGACAAAGCCAACGGCATTCTCCATCTATCACCGTGGCTGTCCCCACACACACCCGTATTTGGGAATCCGCATTCCTACCGGGCAAAGAGTATGCCAGGTTCAGGAGGTGGATTGAAGGGGGAATAAGCGTTATTAGTGATCTCTATGAAGGGACTCAGTTTTGGTCATTTGCAGATTGCCAAGAGCAACAAGCTGGAACTGGAACAATGTGATTGTAAAGCTCACGCACAAGGACTGGTGGGAGGGGAGGAGGGAGTTACAGGGAGGAGTGACTAGTTGTTGAACTTGTGGTTCAAGAACTTGAAGGGAATGTAACATTCAATACTAGCAAATTGTGACAAATTGTTTATGTGAACGAAATGAGCTGATAAATAAAAGTTTTGGTTGAAAAACAAATGACAGCACTAGATCTTTTTTGGATTGTGAGGTCAGATGGAGTCTGATCCAATCAGTTCTTTTCTCACCCACAAATTCAACAATTTTAATGTCCACTGAGGTGAATTGATGAGTTGGCAAAATGCAATTCAACAATACTAACGTATTCCTTCTATTTAGCACCGGCATGCTTGATCCAGCCACAATCTGCTTTATATAGATGTTAGAGCTTTTGTGCTATTTTTCTTAGCCTCACCTTTTTGGCTAATCTTTTTCACTTGATGTGCAGGATGGTCCTGTTGAGGGTCCATTTCTATAGCTCTCCACTCCTCAATGCTCTTCTGCAAATTAATATCTGCCGCTTGTAGATAATCCTCTCTTTTATATTCAATTATTCTAAAGGCAGAAAAGTTCTTATGTGGTGCTTCAGTTTGACTTTTTCCGTTCTGACTCGGTTCTATCTTATTTTGAGGTTTAGTGGCCGTATCAATTTGGCTCTCAATATTTGCCCATTCTTAGTCACTCACTTCCTTCTATCTCTCGTCTTCTTCCACTCCCTCTATTTTTTCGATTAGATCACTTAGATCGATCACTGAGGTACAATCCAGTTCCTCCTCTTTATCCATCTCCTGGGTATTTGGTGTTTCGATATTTACCTTAGCTACCAGCAGGATTAGTTCTTTCCTTGCCTTTTAGAGACGGGTAAATTGTGCAACACAGGAGGGGAGCGTAAGTGTCCTAAGAAAGCACTTGACCCATTTGACTTCCTTTTGGAATTTCCTGTCATGTTTTTTGACTTTTTCTTAGATTGGAAGTATTTATTAGGGTTACTACCAGGCATTTTGTTTGCTTCTGTAGCTTTTTGTGGATTAAACATTAAGATGTTACTTTCTCTGGGCATCAATCTCTTGTCTAACCGAGGCCACTACTTCCACTTCTAATGGTATAGTGCTGTCCAATACCACCACCGATTCTTCTCACCTAGGTCTTTCTGACCTTTGGGAGGCCTTAAAGTGCGTCCACATCCACTCACAGTCCTGGAGCAGAGCCTCTATCATTAAGGTCTTGTCCATGGTTTCTCGTTGAACAAGGTCACAAACGGTTTTGCCAACTCGCCGAGGTTTCTGCTTCTTTATCTAGAGTCAATTCCACTTTATTTACTAGGGTTTCCAATTCGATCAATTTAGTTGCCACCCCTGTAATTTGTGCAGATTGATCTTGAAGGCTGTTATTAATAGCCTCATAAAGCTTCATGAAAGGAGCTAATGACATTGTCAACAATGCCATCATAAATTGCTGAAGGTGAGCCTTATTCTCATCTCCGAAAAGGGCCCTCTCATTCCCTCCCTTCTTTCCAGCACCCACCGGCAGTTCAATGGAGGACGACGATGAGGAAGATGAGGCACTCGAGTCATGCTTCTCAAATACTTGATCCTTACTCCTACCACCATCCGCGTCCCAGCTTGCAATCCTTGTTCTGGACTGACCTTTCACATTTTCCATGTCCATGCTTAATGGCATTTTTTGATTCATGGACTGCATGGTCGACAGCTTCCATTTCAGCATTTCCAATCCAACCATCCGTTTGTTGGCAGGCCGATTTCTTTCCCACCGGCTCTCGCCCCTCTTGTACAAAATCAGGCAGGTGCCTCCTTTCTTCCACCTGCCTCGCCACAGCCAAATCTGCCTGTTCCAGTGACTGATCAAGAATTCACAAATAGTCATTGACCCGTGTTAGACTGAGTCGTTTTTGTTATGCAATTTTCACCGTAAGTTCAGCAAGTTCCGTTGCCAGGTGGGCTGCCAAGCCCACATTTTGGCTGTTTTCAGGGAATCCTAAACTCACACCCTCTTTAACTTCCCGATCTATGCAGTCCTGTTCATTTGGGGATGGGTCCTCATTGGTCCTATCTCGTATAGCAGGTCTTTCTGCCATTAGGTTTAGTGCCGACTGATTTCCCTTGCTCGGAATGTTATCCAATACATGTATAGTATGTATTTTGAGGAACACTCCACACAGCACCCACTTTACAAGGTTCCTCCGTTGCTCGTATGTGCGATTGGGGGGATTTTGAAGGTTCAATCTCCATATACTGTACGTCATATTGCGTGGGGACGGTAGGAACTGTATGGGTTTCTTCAATTCTATTAGGGGCCAACCGTCCCGAATCTTCACTTAGCTCCAGTTCAATCCTCCCATCACCATGACTACTCTCCCTTATCAACTCCCTTCCTTTTCATAGGCATTTACAGAGGTTACCGACTCCAAACCATTTAGTGGGTTAGCTAGCTTTTCACCCACCACAGGAGTCGAGCTATCTCCATAGCTGAAGCAAACCCTGGGGTCCTGCCCTCCATACCTGCTGCCGCGTTTGCACTCTTTGTTCAGTCCGCATTTCTGAGGCAGTATGGAGAGCGGATCTCAGGGATCTAGGCACTGCAGCTTCCTCCAGCAAACTCCACTTAGCAAGTGTGCTATATATCCTTGGAGCAGTCAAGTTGCAGAGGGGGATGGAGGGACCTTTCTGGCTGCAGTTCCTTAAAGCAACACTGTGCCGCACCGCCACGTATCTTCTCCTTTGATTCTTCAATGCTCCGACAGCAGGCTCTAACTGGTACAGCAAGCAGCAATAATACACCTCTCCAGACAACTCCACTTAGCTCCCCTTCGCAGAGGAAGTGTGCTATATATCCTTGGAGCAATCTGCTGTATTATTGCAATTGTAAGTACCCCTTTTTCCTCTTTTTTGAATAGACAAGCTCATTAATCTGGACGTTTGGTGGCTTCTTCCTTTTACAATCTAGGTGCAGAACTTTTCAGCATTTAGTTGCCTTAACTTTCTCTAGAAATTTCGTTAGAGGTACTCCCTTTGTCAGCATTATAGGTATTTTCATTTTTCTTTATATTTATTGATTCCTTTACATTTATTATCTTACATTTGGGAATACTTTGGCTGCACTTTAGTTTGGTCATCTAGTTTTTTACACATCACCTAACACGAATGTTAAGGCTATACTCTGGATCATGTTCGCAATATGTGTAAGTAATTATAAGCAAATTGATACCAATGGCAATACCAAGTATTTTTATGTTGTGTTATTTAGTTTAGGACAGAATTGATGTATTGATTCAACATTGGTTGAACAATTCAACCAGAGGTGGAGGTAGCTTTTGATTGTTCATCTATGATACATGTACAGAATTACATCCATGATTGTATGTCATTTAGTAACCAGCTTATTTTCATTTTTTCTTTTTGTCGTCTTCTTTTGTTTTGCTTTTTGATGTTACTTGGTTATGATTGGTGTGGTAGATCCCTGATGAAAAACTAATATAGTCCGAAATGCATTGGACAATTGAAGGTGTTGTCTCCACTCTGCCTCTTGAATAAGCACTGTTCATTCATTTCTTGGAAATGTGTAATTATGCATAAAAAGGATTTTTTTATATAAATGTGAGCAGTGTTGACTGCCAGGGACGAAGCAGCACCACAGGAGTTTCCATGGTCTCGGATTTACATTGTATGTGCACATGCACCAGCAGAGCCAGTGCACCAGCCCCATTGGCGAGGACGACAGCAAGTCCTGCTCACGACCGCCGTCAAGGGCAATGACTTCACCACCTGGACGCATGCTGCCCATTGCCAGAAGAAACCAGCCCCAGCCACCAACTCTGGAGCAAACTCTCCTGGCCCCCTGCTACCAAGAACCAGCACAGCCGCACCAAACAACTCTTCCTCGAGCACTCCAACCACTGCAACCCTGATGCCAGCCCAGCCCGGTCCTTCAGCAAGGACAAATGACTATTCCACAACTTCCTCTCTTCATATAAACACAGGCTCTAAAATAAGACCCACAGCTAATTCACTGTTGTATGATCTCTATAGGAATTACTGTTCAAGCTTATCCATCAAGTGACCAAGGCTCCAGAGGGAACCACCCCAAATCAGGTCCCTCTCCTTGTCTACCACCTCCAGCATCTGACGCCGCTGGACCTCACTACCCAGAGCTGGGAAGATTATCTCTGTGGCCCTAAAGAGGTCCTCTGTTACTCACCGGACCGTAACTGCTAGGGGCGTTGGATAGACATCCCAAGATCAGCAAGGAGAACGAAGGAGCAGAACCTCACAATTGTCAGCGAGCCTGACTTTGCTAGGACCTCCGACCCGTCAGCCCTCCTCAACTTGAGGGGACTCTTTCATGATACACCCCTCTGTTGTTCTAATAATAGACAGAGGGGGTTGATCGCACAAAAGAGCGGGGACACCACACACCGCCAAACCAATGCTGTAATGGAAGCACAAAATGTTGATTAATATTCAGTTGTCAGAAAATGTCACAACAACTACGTAAACTTAATTATAGAATACCTGAAAGGTTATCTCGATCGGTCATAGAGTCTCAGCACCTATAATAAAGTCAAAACACCCCTTAAACTCTATAGTGACTAACTAACCCCAAAACATCCAGCCCTATTAATCAGGAAGTGTTCTTACCACAATGTTTCTTAGGGATGGTAATTGAAGTTTCAGCCGAGGAACAACGAAAGGGATGGTTAGTAAAAGAACAATAACCCGGGCGGCACGAGGGACGCACTAGTAACGGGTGGTGCATTGGACTACAGAGCATTTGAGTGTGCACTTGAATTAAGTCCTCAAAACTGGGAGGAGTGGTGAATGTAGGAGAGAGTTCAGTAGATTCAGCAATAGAAACAACAGTAACTAGAATCAGAGCTGATGAGGTACCAACAACAAAGTAGACTGAGAATCATGAATCATAAACAGTGTTGCTAAATGCAGAATTCAATCTCTTTTGGTATGTTAGAAGCAGGCTCAGGAGTCCAGCGCGCAGTCCTATGTCAGATCAAGAAGGTATCTGATTCAACTACATGAAAGAACAACTACGGCAGGATCCGGATGAACCCACAGTCGAAAAACCCAGGAAATGAATGCATTCCAGGTCAGAAACCAGAGGCAGACTGCAGTAGAGATCAGGAGGCAAGCAATCTGTTATATGGTTCAAAGTCGGAAACCGTGCAGGCAATTTCAATATCAGAACCAGCAAGCAAAGAAATCCAGGAAACAGAGTCAAGAATAAACGAGTAACTTCCAATGGAATGAAATCCGGGTCACGATACTGGCGGGAGCAGTAACGCTAATTAGAAGCACCAGTGTGATGGTAAATGCTGGATTTATGCTGTGGTTCCTGGGCGGGGCTTACGCAGAAACATAGTCTGTGAGAAGAGCCGAGTGTGCTCTGGTTGTCAATTTCCATGGCAACCTCCATCTATGCCAGAGGCAAATCTTTGTGCCGCGTCTCGGTTGCAACTACCTTGTTGCACGCAAGCACTGCACCGGTCTCCCATGTGCGACATCCTCCCCAGGGTCAGTAATCTCGAAGACAAATTTGCGTGTACAGCCACGATTCACCTCCTAAATGTGATAGTGTGTGGACACTGTGCCCACCAACATGCCCTTTCCTGAAGGGTTTTGATCCTTTTGCTATCACATGCTGGTCAATCTCCTTGTACGGATGACCTCTGTGATCTATCTTGTGGCTTTAGTACCACGGTTATCTCTGACTTCGCTTCCACAGCATGGGTCTGGCATGGATTCACATGCTCATGAATATTCCCAGTTGTCAGGTTGGGAATCCTCGGTGAAAGAAAAAACTGTTTCACTTACACTTTAAAAATGTATTCCTCCTCTAAACCAATCACTGTCCTCTGCGTCATACTGGACCCATCCAATGACAGTCCTCTCCCTAAACTCCACCCTTGGTGGCCATCTTCAGATTTGGTAAGCACCAAAGTGGCAGTATTAACCAAGAAGGAAGGCGAGAGAGTTTCCATGTGAAACCATGCCAGACCCAGGCTGGAGAACAATAGTTACAGGTAAGTAACTTAAACCTTCTGGGGTCTGGCATGGGGTCTGGCATGGATTCACATGCTAACGAATAACAATTACACAGCAGTACACAATACACAACCACAGGAGGTGGCAAGGCTCAACAGAAGCAATAAACACTCACCGCAGGAACAGAGTCACCTCCAATAAACAGGTTGCGTAGCACCGCTTGAATGACTCAGGACTCCTTCCTGGAATTCCTGTTGACACAGTAGAACCTCGGGCAGGTGTGTGTGGACCTCCACATAGCAGCCATGCAGATGTCAAGCAGGGCAGAGAGAAACGCTGTTGTTGCGATGGCTCTGGTTGAGTGGGCTCTTGGCCGGCCTGTCAGCAGACTGCTAACTAGCCGATGACAGTGCATGATGCAGCCGGAGAGCCACCTGGAGATGAAAGCCTTCGACAAGGACTTTCGTTGATTTACGGGTCCAAAGTTGATGAACAACTGAGAAGTCGTCTGAGAAAATGGTTAACACCAATGGCCCTTTGGCATAAAGGTGGGGTGTGTACGCAGTACCACCCTTTAAGCGTGGAGTGACAAGTAGGCTGCTTGAAATACAGGTCCTAAATCTCCCCGAACCGCCTGGCTGAAGAGAGAGCCATAAGGAAAGCTGTTTTCCACAAGAGAACATTGAGTGGGGCCTGATGCATAGGTTCCAAGGGCGCTCCCATGAGTTTAGTCAGCACAACATTGAGCTCCCAAGACGAGGCAGGGTCCTTTGCTGGCGGGAATATACTGAAGAGCCCCTTGTAGAACTCCTTGACAAGCCTGTCAGACCACAGAGAAGGGCTGCCCGGGGACCTGGTGTACCTGGATATGGAGGCGAGAACCTGCTGGTGAACCTTTGACACTTGTGTCCCCTGCTGTCGCAAAGAGGTGGATCTGGGACTGGCCTCATTTGCTGAATAGAAAATCCACCTGGTCCTGGCGAAGTTTCCACTCTTGGCAAGAACGCTGTTCCCTGCTGAGCCAGTCTGCGCTGGTGTTCTTGACTCCCGCTGGATGAAACAGAACAAGAAGCATGCCTTGAAGAATGGCCCAGTGCCAAAGGTCCTGAGCCTCCTTGGAAAGCCCTGCTGAGTGGGTCCCCCCCTTGCTTCTGGATGTAGAACACGGTGGTGGTTTTGTCTGTGAAGATCCTCACCACCTTGCCTTTCAATGTCAGTAGAAAAGACTTGAGGTGCCAGAATACGGCCTGAAGTTCCACGACATTGATGTGCACGTCCTTCTCCTCTTGTGATCATCTACTGGTAAGGAAGAACCTGAAATGGAGCTCTCTGGGCGACATGTGGCCGTATGCTGCACCACTGAATCACCCAATGGAACTCCTTAAAGTTCCCCGACACCTGCATCCACCTCGCATCTAGAAACTCCTGGAGTGGTCTCATGTGAAGTCTGCACAGGCGAAAAAGGCTGATGCAAGAGGACATCATGCCCAGCAGGAACTAGATGGACCAAACCGTCGCCGTCTGGGCTGATGACAAATGCTGCACTTTGACTTGTAGCACTCTCACCCTCTCCTCCAAGGGTGAAGTCAAACACGTTGCTATGTTGAGACGTGCACCCAGAAACAGCGTGCCCTGAGATGGCATCAAAATACTTTGGATAGCTTTTGGAGAACCCAAACTCCGTCATTGGATGTAGGTCTTTGATGTGTGTTCGCCCACCAGAGTGCGTGAGCGGGAACACACCAGTCAGTCATCCAGGTAGGGGTATACATGGATGCCTTGTAGACAAAGATGTGCCGCCACCAGGGCCAGGCACTTCGTAAACAACCTCGGGCCAATATCAGGCCGCAAGGCAGAGCCTTGAACTGGTAATGCTGACCTTGAACTACGAACCGTAGGAACTTGCAGTGTTTCTCGTGAATGGGGATGCGGAAGTAGACGTCCTCCAGATCCAACAACGTCAAACAGTCTCCTTGCACCAGCTGGCCGAGCACATGTTGCAATGTGACCATGCAGAAACTTTTAGGACTTCAAGTACTTGTTGAGATGACGAAGATATCAGATCGGCCTCCACCCCCCCTCTGTTTTGTTTCGAAACCAGAAAATATTTGGAGCATACTCCAGAGACACTGGGGAACAGGTGCTATTGCCCCTTCTGTAACATGGTCAGCACCTCCTGCAGAAGCTGTGCTCCGTGTTGTTCTTGATACTGAATCGGCGGGATACGAGGACACCTGCTTTGGAACTCCAAGGTGTGCCCCTGTCCGAGAGCATCCAGTGTCCGTGGTGATCCTCTCCCACCAGCCACCCTCCCACCAGGGTGCCCAGGTGGGGGCCCGAGGCCATGGCCGGTTCAGGCCTACTTGGGGGTTCTGAGCTCTGCCCTGCAGGTGGGGCCGCCGATGACCTCCGCTACCCTGAGAGCGACCCCCGTACGCTTCTTGAGAGGAAGAGAGTGGAGGCTGTCAGTACTGTGTATAACCTTTGGAGGATGTTCAAAGCGACGATGGCCGTCGCTGCTGCAAAATGCCCAAGGTGCGTGCCATCTCTGTGTCGGTCTTTATCGCTTGCAATGACTCCTCAACTGCCTTTCTGAAGAGGTTCTCCCCGAACGGCATATCCAGTACCTTCTGTACTTCGTATGAACATCCGGGCAGAAGTTAGTTGCCTTCAACCAACATTGACGATGCACTGACACCCCGTTCCACATCTGGCAGAAACCTGTGTCTGCGATGTCCATGATGGCGTGATCTGAGGCTACTTCCCCTTCCTGAAAGAATTCCAGTGCCTCGACCCCGTCTTCGGGCAGGAAGTCCAAAATAGGACCCAACTTGAACCATAGTTCCCGGTCATATTGCGACAAGATTGCTAAGCCGTTAGCTGTCTTGATGGTAGAGGCTGCTGTTTAAATTAATCTCTTGCCCATTGCATCCAGCTTCTTCCCTTCCTGGTCCTGAGGTACCATGGCTGCCGATGACTGGTTCGCTGAGCGCTTCCTGGCTGCTGCCGAGACAACAGAGTCGGGCGAGGGATGAGACCTTAAGCACCTGAAACTGAATCTGGGACCCTGTACTACTTCTCCAACCTGCCCGTTTGGTCGGTGCCATACTCAGGTTTTTCATTAGCGCCAGACCTTCCGCCCAGATGTCTTCCAGAAAGGGAACAGACATAATTGTCTTTCTTCTCGACTCACTTTCTTGGTATATGAAGCCTTCTTTCTTGGTCTCCTCGGGGGTTAACTGAAAGAGTTCCGAGGCCCTTAATATGATGGAATGAAAGGATCCAACTTCGTGGGGTGGGGAGGCCCTATGGGGCTCGTCCGCGTGCAGCAGTTGTCTGCTGCGATTAAGTTGTTGTCCTCGTCGGTGACCGTGGTAGCTGTATCTGGGCCCGTGTGCGAGTCAAGGGCTCTGGGCGGGGTCTTTTTGCGACGAGGTGGTGTTGGTGGAGGCATCTGATGATGGCGAGGACCAGCGCTGCCTTTTGCCTTTCTCTTTTGACGGGGCAAGCTTAGCCTCGGAGGCTCCGGCATGTCCCGTAAAGGTGTAGGTCCTGGAGGCCTCCTCTGCTGGATTTCACTGACCAGTGTGTGCAGGGTCGTTAGAATATCCAGCGACACGTCCCTAGGTCTAGGGGTGAATCTAGCCGGTGGAGTAAGGTCTGGGCTAACGCTCCTCTTGCGAGCAGGAGACCCCTCGTGATCCATGTAGCAATGGTCCTGCAGATCATTGCCCTTGTCGGTACTTCAGCACATCTTCTCCGGCCTATCTGGAATAGCCCGATGGTCCACGTACCAACGGAGCTCCACCGGAGGGACCATCTCTCTCTACTTCTCAGGAGTCTGCTGGGTCTGTGCGGTCGCTGGGTCCTTCCCTGACCCCGGAGTGGCCATTGCATTTGTCGCTGCTTCCGCAGCCGTATCTCCCCTCGCGGGTAAGGACACCCATGGAGTGACCGCCACCTCCATTGGGGACCCACTCGCCTTCAGCGATTTTGCAGCTGTTGTCATTGACTTAGTCGATGATGAACTTATTGCCACTTTTGTTGACGGTGCTGTCCTCGACTCAGTTGATCTGGCATGTCGCAAGGTCTTTGCCTGATTCGACAAGTCTTCTCTGGACTTGTCCTTTGTTGGCTTTTCCACGCGCACACAGAGTTTTGACGGGTTTGGGGACTTCCTCTTTGAAGAGGACCCTTTTGATGGTAGGCTCACCATAGAGGCCGATGGTGATTGCCTTTTGCACATCACAGGCCCCGCATCAGCGGCGAACCCAGCAGCGCTAGCATTGTGGAGCTTAGCCTTCCTCTTGTACCGCTGCGAGCGGGGCATCCTCAAAGTATCTCAACCTGCTCCTGGAGGGAGTTCGCTCCCAGGACCGGCTGGTGCTAGATGAGGCGTGACTCTGCCCGGCGGCTGAGTCAGTGGCCTCGCTCGACTTGTGCCACGCTGTCTGCTGTAGTGGTCTTTTTTTATTTTCTTCGAGAAACCACGGCACACCTCGCATGCCTCCGAATCGTGTCCGGATGCAGGCAATATAAGCATTTATGATGTCGATCTTCCACGAAGACATTCCTTAATTCACACTTCGCGGAGGGTTTGAAGAGGCTTCAACTTTCCTTCTTCTGTTCACTCATGGTTGAAAGGCGCAAAGTAGGCCCAAGGCCAGGCCTTCATGAAACTTCACTGACAATCCGACGGTGGATGAAGATCTTCGCCGGTAGTGGATCCCCGCTACCAGCCTCTGTCCTTTGTCAAAGATAATTAAGCAAAAATCGGTCAAAACTCGAACTATTTTGTTTGCTTTGTTTTCATTATTTGTAAAGCTCACCTAACCCGTGGGTGGCAGGGCGCAAAGCAAAAAAAAAAAATGTAAACCACGAAATTAGCTTGGAGAGCAACTTGAGGAATCCCAACACTGAAGAGTGCAGTAAACATCTGAAGATGGCCAGCAGGGGTGGAGCTTAGGGAGAGGACTGTCATTGGATGGGGGCAGTATGACCCACGGGACAGTGATTGGTGTAGAGGAGAAATACAGTTTTAAAGTGAAAGTGAAACTGTTTTTTATTTTACAAAGGATTCCAAGCCTGACGACAGGGAATATTCATGAGCAGACCCCCTTCCTGGAGAATGTCACCTTTGCCTTCACCCCAGGGTTCTCATTTTCTGAAGTTGGATTTGCCACATATCATGGGACTTCATCTGCGGGAATAAAGCCTATCTTTGGTTGGCCCAAGATTGGAGAGGGAGTTGTTACATGGTGTATATCCTGCCAGGCATCCAGCCCTTTTATACCTTTTTTTCGTCCCACTCTTGTAGAGGAGGGTCTCAAGTTGGGAAACCTTTGTTAGTGACATGGGTTACTTCATTCCTGGATTGGGAGTAAAGTTGATCCAAAATCTATTGTCCAAACTATCTCATAGAAGATGTTGCAAAAGCCATTGCCACATCCCGGTCACTCCTGTTCTGCTAACAAGTGGCTATACGCTCTAAGGTACAACATATCCGTATGGCATGGGAGAACCTCTTTATAATCCAAAGGATACATGTGCGCTCTTCTAAAAAGTGAATGTTGCACTCACATACCAAATTCATAGAGTGATATATCGCCAGTATGGTTGCCCACATCCATCAGACAGTAACTGTCGTCCATGAGAAGACTGGCCCTGAATCGTCTGTTTGGTTGAAATAATTGAATTAATAATAAAAATAATTTCGCATTTATATAGCGCTACAAACCCTCAGGTATCTGAGCGCTGCTTATTACTACCCACGGTGTGTGGTGCTCATTTATTGACCTCAGAAGGATGGAAGGCTGAGTTTGGCCCTGCAGGGATTCGAACCTGCATTAGCAAGCTCTGCACAGATGTCAAAGCGAGCGCTCTACTTGCTGTGCCACTTGACCGGCGTTGGCGGTTACCCAGTTCCTAGGTTCCTTGGGTTATTCGGTCATCCAAATTACGCTCATGGTACTTGTTCTTCTCTTGAGCCTGTATTGTTTCATGGTGTTATGCAGATGGATATGCACCTGTATCTGCACTCAACAGAAAATGTCTCCCAGCGTAACACAAATACTGTATCTGAACACCATGATATGCCATTCTCTGCTGTTTGCTCCCAAGATGATGTAAATGGAGACTGGAGTGGAGGTCTCATGGGGGCGTGGGGAGGTTTGTGGTGTCAAAAGTGAAATTGGGTCATGTGTTTATATACTTCTCGGTCTCTCTCTCGTAATAGCTCAGCCATCTGCGGCTGCCATGTTAATTTGTGTCAACTGCCTATAACCGCATTGTCCTTTGCCCACCATGTCCTAACTTATATGTATTTCAGGAATGCTTCTAGACCTGGCTTACTTCTTCATTATCCACTTCTAAAGTAGGTCCTGTTTGGCACAAGCAAGTGTATTTTAGAGGACCGCCTCAGCAGGCGAGAATGCTTCAGCAGAGAGTATCATAGGTGGGAAGGCACTGCCTGAACCGTGTGAGAACTGTAGTCGTAGTGAAAACTGCTGACTCACTGTAAATGCATCTGAAAATGTCTGCTTCTTGTTGCAAAGTTTACTGGCCAAGATGTGAGAACCTTACCAAGGCTTGTAGATTGTAATATGAGAATGCTGTAGTTCACGCTGAATCCACCTGAAACATTGTATACTCTTGCTTGCCACTGTGAGATACATGGACCACCCCTTTCTAAATCAGAGCCTATGCGCATTACTGTATAAAAACCCTGTGAGCCCGGGAAAGGGGATTGGGGGGAGGAGGGGGGGTAAGTTTGATCGTTGGTTCTGTGTCCGGTTTTGTGGATTCTCTATATGCTGCTTTGCTAACTGCCATTAAGGATGCTTACAAACCTGCCTGACGAGTAGATCAATGAGTCTGTGGTTGAATTGCCACAACGAGTCGAAGGACAGGGGTAGCGGCAGAAGGACTAAGTGGTGGCAGCAGAGAGGGAGAGAAGACAGGAGATGGGGTAAGAATTAAGACAGTGAAAGGAATTGATAACATAAGTAGGAGAACAATTAAAGGAGTAGATTGTGATATCAGGATCCACGTGCGTTAGTCCAGAGAAGGTGATAATAATCGTGGCGCAGAAGATTTTAAATCCCCAAAAGTGAATTGGAGGTGATGCCAGAATATGTAACACCAGAGGAAGTAGAGTGACACAGAGGATGTGGAGGAAGGAATGGGCAGAGGTGGAGGTGGTAGGGAAGGTGCTACTGAGGAAGACGAAAATTTCACAATAGCGAAGGGATCAGAGCAGACAGGCGGTGACATTCCTATAGGTGGGAGCAGCAAACACCTTCTCAAGCTCGCTCCCCTTTCGGCGCTGTTCACAATAGAACACAGTTGAGTCTCAATATACATTATGTCCAATTGTACACATAGCTCCTCCACCTTTTCCTTCTCATGCCTTTACTGAGCACAAATCCCAACTATCTACCCGACGTCGCCCCTCACTATGACTACTGAATGCTCTATCATACTCCTCCTCTGCCTCTCTTGACACACAAACACACACAGACGCCATAAACTATGGCAGGTGTTATGCAAATGCTAATGTAACATGCTATATTGAGAGGTGCAACAAGGTAGCCTTGGGAATGTAGGTAACATGACCTACACTACAGGGTTCATTGATAGAACTAAAAATATTAGATCTATGCGTTACCCAATCTCACATCATTTGCTATTTACTTTACTTTTTCAGCAATACTGGATGTGCATCACCTTAATCTCGACCATACTCAAAAGTGGATATTACCTATTCTTCTTAGAAAATCAATTTGAACACAACGAATATTCGTTTATTTATAGTTAAAAGGTGAAATATTACAACTATTAAAAATAAAGTGAAATACTGTATTTAATGTCCTGCCTGATTAACGTGAAATGCTCCCATGAAGGGAATATTTATATGGTGCTGTATTTAGAATAAAATGCTTCCAGGATTTAAAATAAAAGTCAAGTGGATTTTGCAACCAAAATGACGGAAAAGATAAATGCCATGACTCGAGTTCGGCGTTGGAATGTTATTGACTATGCATGTTAATGTTGTAAACTGTTAGCCCACACAACTGCTGTAAAAGCAGAAGCAGGAAACGCCATTTGATGCACGATTGTAATTGCTTCCTTCTAGTTGTAAAGCACAGATTGGCTTCTGCAATATGCTATTGGCCATCTGTTGATTCCAGGCCCTCATCTGCCCACTAACTTCAGTGTTCATGCTGGTCCTATTTCACGTTGCTGAGATTCGCATGCGGAATTAATTACTGAGAGAAAAAGTAAGCTGGGCTCAACAAAAAAGAAAACTAAAAAATCAAACCTACGTATGAATAAGAGGATGTTGAGATGCTAAGCTGCACGTGTCCTGCGTCACAGTGACGCAATGCTACAATAATGCCAGCAATGGCAATAACACTTCATCATCCGACTTTAGCAGACAACAAGTGCCACACCTGCGTACATCTTTGTTGGGTAAACACTACTCTTTCTGTCAAAATATCTAGCTTGTTGACGGAGAAGGCACACTGACCTCTGCAGGCCGTGAGCTTAAAAACAGACTATTTTAGGAAATGGTGTGCAAAGGAAAGGGAGAGCAAAAAGAATATCTTAGTTTTCAGAGAGGCGGCGTGGAGCGAGGTTCAAACTACACTTGTCACCTCTAGGCTGCAGACACATTTCTTTTTCTGGGGGCCATCTTGGACACTCGATTTCCCCTTCTCCAGTGTGCATCATCTAAGGTCATGCGGGAGTTCAGTCTGTGTACAGTAGCTTCCGTTAGTTTGGGGATGTTTATACTACCAGAATTGGGTGCGAAGCGTCTAAGAGCAGGTGGGCGTCAATATTAAAGTTCTTATAACATCGGGTAAAGACGGGAATGATGGGCTCAATTAAGTTACTAAAGAAACAGCTTACCCTCTCACATGTTTTGAGCCGAGTAGTTCATATTCCAACCAGTTATGACTCTCTTCCAAATATGACAAATGTATTGCAGCTATGTTTTCGGTCACAAATATTTGGCGCTTTCACCGAGTATTTCCAGGCCTCAGAGGAGCCATGCAGTGTGCCCATCTTTTAATTCCAAAATATGGATTTTCGGCGATCAGTGCTCAGTCTCGTGCCCAAAGGTTTTCGGCGGCCATAGGGGCATACATTAGTCCCTTACGTAGGTCTCCAATTAATATAGCTTTTACGCCCCTGAAGGGGGGCGGGGGGAGCCGGAGGGCAGACATGGCTTTAATGGCCATGTCTGCACCCCCCCCCAACCCTGGGATTTACCGGGTGTGTATAGTTTTCATTTTTTGCCTACCGACGGCAGTGTTGTCCGGGAACGGGTCAAGCAGGCCTAAAGGAGGACACACAGCCGGAGTAGTAGATCATAAGTTTCTTCACTGATTTTCTAACAGTAACTGGCGATCCGCACCTTTCCCCTGAACTCCCCCCAACTCTCATTAGTCCCGCCCCTTAGTGGGCAGGGCCACTTCTTAAAGGTGAGGCGGCCCGTAACACCACTCCCGGACAAATGTCCAAACGTCGGGCTAACATTCTTCAACCAGTCGTACTGGCCTCTTGATCACTCACTGTGGCATCTTGTGTCGGGCCTCCGCTTCTTCTCCAGTTTGGGCGTCTTCGCTATGTTCCGTTCTGCCGACGGCTCCTCCAGGTGGGATCCACAGGTCATCCCGTGGTTCTCGTGGTACCGGGTTGCAGGCCCTCGGGGGAGATTCGCTCTCTTCTCTTTTGAGGTAGTGTTTGAATTGTTGACAGTTCCGCCTAACACCCTTGTCGTGGTCTTGGGCTGTCACCATTGTTCCTTTCACAGCCGTGACTCTCATGGGGCTAGGAGCAAACAGTGGGTCTGTCTTTCTGATCATAGGCTGTTGCACTAGAACCTCATCACCAATCTAAGTCTTTCGGCGTTGCTTTGCGCCTTATGTCAGTGTCCTGCTTAGCTCTTTCTTTCACTTCTGCATCTCGTTGAGCTACTTCAGTGTCTGTGTTCTCTGGGGCCGATGGGTTTCGTAAGATGCGGGTGTGCACTTCATACAGGACCATGAGCTCTGCAGGAGTTTTGCTTGTTGACACGTGAGGTGTCTTTCGATAGTCTCTGAGGAGCCGCACAGCGCTTGGTTTGGGTTAACTGCCTCAATGCGGGCTCTCTGGACCGTCTTCTTTATTGACCATATCCATCGATAGTGGGGGTGGTAGTGAGTTTGCTACTACGTAGTTGACGTAGGCGACAACGCCTCTTCGGGTCAGTGGGGGCCCTGGTGGATGTCGGAACAGGTAGTCAGCGGGGTTCAGGTCGCCTCTGGGTCGGTCTATGATGTCGTAATCACATTCTTGAAGGCGAATGCCCCATCGCTCTATTCTTGGAGGCATCTTAGTATGTGGATTGCCGAATAGCGAGAGCAGCACCTGGTGGTCCGTTATCAAGGTGAATTTTTTTCCCGATTAGGAAATTGTGAAAGTGTTCACAGGCCCAGACTGCGGCCAGGCTTTCCTTCTCAGCCTGTGAGTAGGCCGCCTCTGGGGTGGACAACGCTCTGCTTGCGTATGCTACAATGTGTCTGGGGTTGACGTCTGCGCCACTCATCTGTGCTAGAATGGCTCCCAGGCCAAATGGACTGGCGTCCACTATCACTTTCGTGTGCCAGGATGGGTTGAAGTAGGCTGGACCGTGTGCTTCCATGAGAGCTTGTTTGATTGCGCCGAACGCAGGGGACCAGTCAAATGTCAATTCTTTTTTCCTGAGTGGATCCGTGAGCGAGGCATTATGAGGTATGTACCTGGCGCAGTATCCGGGCATACCTAGGAAAGAGCAGACATCGGCTGCCTGTTGTGGTTCTTTCAGCTTGGTAATGGTGTCCACTTTCTCAGGGTCAGGTGTCATCCCCTCTCTCGAGAAGATGTGGCCGAAAAATTGAGCTTTGACTTACTGAACTGACATTTTTCGATGTTAAGCGTGAGGCCAGCGGCTTGTACTGCCTCACAAGCGGCAAGGAGAGTGGCATCATGGGCTTCCTTCGACGAGCCGAAGATGAGGATATCGTCACTGTAGTTTAAAGATCCCCGGATTGGTCTGATGATCTGTCGTACCGCCTCCTGAAAGATTTCAGCGGCGGATGAGATGCCAAAGTTTAGTCTCCGGTACCTGAACAACCCGTCATGCGTCGCAAAAGTTATTCCTCTGGAGTCAGGGTGCAGTTCCAGTTGGTGATATCCCTGAATTAGATCGAGTTTTGAGAACATGCGAGCGTTTTTCAGCTGCACTATCATGTCCTCTATGCATGGGCCTGGGTGTCTTTCACGCTGAATGGCGGTGTTAGCCACTCTCATGTCAACGCATAGGCGTAGTCTGCCCCCGTCTTTGGGTACGGTGACTAGGGTGGGTGGGGGGGAGACCCATGGTGTTGGCCCTGTTGCGGGCTCGATTATGCCATCAGAGAGGAGTTCGAGTTCTCTGAGAAAGCTTCTTGGAGGTGGAATCTGACCCTCCTTGGGTGTTGCGGTAAGGGTCTCATTGTTGGGTCTGTGTGTAATTTGATCGGGGGACCTTTGAGTTTTCCTAGGCCAGTGCACAACCGCGGAAATTTTGCACAATGTCCGCTTTGGTAATGAGGTGTTGGGATTGTCCGTGGATGATAGTCCCGATCTGCTCCTTTGAGTCCTGCCGGATCGTGGTTGAGGTGATGGTGTCCCACGTGGATATTGATCAGCGCCAAGCGTGAGGCGGTGTAGTAACTGAGGAGGCGTCACCCTTTGGTGAGGGATCGAATAATGTGGATGGTGGTGTCCACTTGTTGGCCACTTAAGAGAAGACGGCGCGTAAAGGGTCTGATGGTCTGTAGAGGTGTGGCTGCCCCCCACTGGAAAATTCTGTATTGTGATGGTTCGAGGGTCGGTGGATTTGAGATTCTCAAGTACTCCTGCTCACCCATGATGATCACGGTGGCGCCTGAGTCCACCATGAAGTGAAACAGACTGTTGCCCATTTTGACTGGTATCTTCGGGGCTTCACTGGCTTCTTCACTGTCGAGCACGATGTTGACTTACTAGTCCTGGTTGTGTGGGTCATAGTACATGGTGGTTGTGGGGTTGCGGTAGTACACATCCTCTACGTATCCTTCTGGTGGGTTGTCATATTCATCCGTGAGGTATTGTGGTTGTTCTGCAAAGTCCTGTGTTTGTGGGTATTCCTGAAATTTTTATTCATCGACGGCTCTCACGTATCAACGTTGGCTTGGTTGATAGTACCTTTGTGGTCCATATTGGTGGAATGGCGGGCGGAAGGGCATCCTGATGGGTGCTTGAGGTCGTATCGCGGGAAATGGTTTCCCTTCTCTACAGACCGAGTGGAAGCGTCCTTCTCTTCCGCAGTTTGTACACCTTTGTGATAACACTGGGCAGGACCCAGAGTGTAGAAATGCCATGCCGCAGCGGTAACATTGCCTCTGTTGTCGTGGAACTAGTAGGGCTTGTGGCCTGTATGGGTATGCTCCTTTGTCTCCTTGGCCAGGTATGGGTGGCTGGATGTGTGCTAGGAGTTCAGTGGTATCTTGTTTTGGATTGCTGGTACCAGTCATGGACGCGGCCTGGGCATCTACTCTCTCAAAGATACGAGCAAGTTCGCTAACTTCAGGGATAGTGAGGGGCTTCTTCAGCAGCTGCTTCTTGAGTGTTGGTGATAGGCAGCCTTCGATGATCCTCAGGCGTATTGCTTCATCTAAGAGGAACGCGTCAAATTGGCAGTGGGTGCCTTTTACTCTTAAGCGAGTTATATATTTGTCTACAGTCTCTTGTGGTTTCTGAGAGCATTGGTTGAAGAGATACCTTTCAAAGTCGCGATTGGGTTCAATTATGAGTAGTTTGTCAAGGGCTTTGATTAAGGCTGCAAGGTCATTTTGTTCAGCTGCTGGAACGGTTTTAACAATGGTCTTTATCTCCCCCCCCACCCACCAGGTTGAGGAAAATGTCCCTTATGTGGGGAGAGTCACCGTCTCCTGAACCACTCACAAAATGGTGGAAATCCTCCATACACTCAGTCGAACGCTGACCTTTTGTGGCTTGTGGCGTCGTGGTGAATGGTAGTGGCATCCGTAGCTTGATGGATTTGGCTGAATGGGCCGTCTGGGGCGATGATGGTGAGATTGCTAATTTTGGTGAGAAGATGTGTCTGTTAAGGTGCGCTGACTGTTGGCGGTAGGATTTGGCTGTCAGAGGTTTGGGTGTTGTGAGACACTTGTTTCTGTCAGGAAACAAAGGTGATTGCGTGACTGGGTAGGTGGCTTGGTGAGCACTGTGCACCCGTTGAGCGTAAACTCATGGACTATGTGTCCAGGCCACGTGGTCCAATGTTCCAGGCCCTGGGGTTCTAGACCGTGGGTTCTATTTGGGAGGCTTCGGCTGGTTTGTGGCCCGTTATTCCCAGGAGAGGTGGTTGAGCGCAGCGTGTGCTCAGGAAGGGGCTGCTCACCTTGCCTGCGCACATGTCCAGCAGCATGCAGCGGATCCTCCTGTCAGATGGAGGCTTCAGGCCTCGTGTAGCATGGAGGGGCTGGCTGCTCTTCCTTCAGGCAGCATGCAGCGGATCCTCCTGTCAGATGGAGGCTTCAGGCCTCGTGTAGCATGGAAGGGCTGGCAGCTCCTCCTTCAGGTGGCGTGTCGCAGCAGCTCCGGCACAGCCGCATGGGGCGGCGTAGAACATTGGACTGCAGGGTGCAGCCAGATTCCGGAGCAGGAGGAAGCGAAGCGCCGGCGCGCTGGGGAACACCGGCCGTGTCGGGAGGAGGCTTGGCGGGCTGCCAGTAAACAGGAGTGCTGGCGCATTGGGATCACCGGAGTTGGGAGGAGATCTGACACACTGCCAGGAAGCAGGAGTGCAGGCGCGTTGGGCTCACCGGCTGCATCAGGAGGAGGAGGCCTGGCAGACTGCCAGGAAACAGGATGCACGGTGGACTGCCGGAAAGGACGACTCCAGCGTGCGGGATAGTACCTTGTCGCCAGTGTTGTCCGGGTTCGGGTCAAGCAGGCCTAAAGGAGGAGCCGGAGTAGTAGATCAGAACTTTCTTTATTGATTCTCCAACAGTAACTGGGGCGATCCGCGCCTTTCCCCCGAACTCTGCGTCATTAGTCCTGCCCCTTAGTGGGAGGGACCACTTCTTAAAGGTGCGGCGGTCCGTAACAGCGCGAGTTCATCTTCCGTCAGAGAAAAAAAATGTTTAAAAAATGGCAGCTGCCACTGAAATGGAAAAGGGGGGCTTGGCTTTAGAGGCCCAAAGTGTTGCATGGAACATGCTTGTTCATACCTTTTTATGTTGTAACCTATCTTGTAAACAATGGAAAGCCTACACCTGGGGTCTGTAAGTATTTCTTTTCTCTCCCCCAACATGTCTGCCGATTGCTTTGTTTAGAAGTATTTAGATGGATATGATTAATTGAATTTGATCTTATTGCTGGCTGTTTTATTCTTAATTGTTTTATATATTGTACGTATATCATGTGATGAATTGTGTTTTACAATCTTGCCTTTTAGAAAATGTTTTTACTGATGTATTTGCTTTCCTGGCTTTGAGCTGAATATAGGTTATAAAAAAACACACAGATACTGTCACTTCTGATTCACAGATAAAAATCCTTGACAGTGGCTGACTGTGCTTGGGTTATATCCCTATAATTCAGCAGGGCTAAAATCAGTCGCCAGGACAGGGCAGGTGGTCTTGGCAGTGTGGGAAACATGAAAGCCAATACGAGGGGAGCATGCCTGGGTATCTCCATTGGGAAGATTGGTCTGCTAGTGACCTTTGACAACCATTAACAACGGAAAAACCACATGACGAGTCTAGAGTAGGTAGAATGAAAAACAGATAGTATGTGAAATCTAACTGCGTCAGGTGCTTAATGCTTATACCTCCATCCTTCTGTTTGGCCCAATTGCTGAGTAAAGTCTATTTTGTATTTATTAATATCATTTATTGCGCAGACCTTATAATAGAAAAGATTTAAATAGGCAGTGATCCATGTCAGGTTTTAAAATGGGAATATTGTATGCGCTAATGTCTTTTAAAGTTGGGAGTAAATGATTTTTCCTTTCATTTCATATTGCTGGTCAGTGTGCTCTCATTTACACTGCTGAAACCTGACGCATGACCCAACCCACGTGACTTTGGCGTGGCGAATGCTCCAACATGCACAGAGGAAAGCCATCCGGAGACAAGAACAAATTAAACAGCTTACAGATCATCGGCAGCACCTTGCCGCGGCATAACAGGAATGCGGAGACCAGCGATGAGCAGATTCAAGGGGCACCATCAGATCCGAGATGCAAGAGGAGGTGGAGCATATAAACCACTATTAATTCTGCCTCTATTGTGTAACGCAGCCCCCAGGGGAAAGCCAAATAGAGATTGCTGATGGCGACAGGGAGAGCTCTCCAGCCAAGGGAGGGGTAGCAAATGACTAGAGCAATGAAGGAGCAGTATAAAGGGAGATGGTGAAAGGGCTGAGTGTGAGTTGTGCAGATGAGGTAAAGGGGCGAGAAGGTGGATCAAAATACCAGACCAGACTAGGGAGGTGAGCCGGTTGGCAAGACCCCCCCTAGGGGTCTGGGAAAGTGGGACCTCACTGGGAGTGACTCCCCCTTTTGGATAAGGACTCCCATTGCCAAAGTGAACGCCCCAAGTAGGACACTTTATTTGCATATTTAGGGTGCCTTCCATTAAAAACACTGTGCCCTCCTGTTTGTCTACAGGCTATGTTGAATCCAGCATACCGCCTGAGGAAAACGGAATACCCCTTGAGGAATGAACTCGTATGAAAATGGGACGAGCAGACCAGAAAGGAGGAGAGAGAATGCTATGTAGGGTAAACTCCCTTACTTCAGAAAACTGTGGAGAGGCGCAGCAGAGTTGAACCGCGGGATCTGCAGTACTGCAAGAAGCCAAGAACGGCAAGCACAGACACCGGAGGCCCAGTGAAGCCATTACAGGCGGAGTTCGAGAAACCGTCTGACGGGGTTGTGTGACCACAGAAATACCATGGTGGGCCAGGCACTCGTTTAACGCCACCAAAAACTAAACAGGGAGTGTTCACAGCTCCCATCGGCTGTTGTTCACTAAACGCGGCCAGCTTCAGGAACGCTGAGACCGGGATATGTGTGAAGCCGCAAAGGAAGAAGCAAGAAAGCAAACAACGTACCAGAGCGAGCACCAAGCCCTGCAAGGTCACCCAAAGCAAACAAAGGTATAGGGGTAAACAGCAGAAGTGGGAGACCACCGGGGCAATATGGGAGAAAGAGATGAGATCATGATACCGTTAAGCGAGATAACAGAATATTAAACCAGTATAACCCGCTATCTGAGGAGCTATTCAATAACCTGAAGAATAAGAGGGATTGGTAATCATTAAGGAAATTAAGATATATATTCTTGAATAAGGGAAAAAAAAACACAAGAGATCATTTCACGACAGATAATTGTTGAAGAGTGAGCAGGCCACTTAATTAGAAAATTTTGAAAGTGTTGAGTTAAGAGTGCAGAGTGAACCAGGCAAGGAGAGAAAAAGTGGCTTTAAACGACACCATGAGTGGGGAACTCTCAACCCTGATAAAACACAGAAACATAAAATAAAAGGAAGGTGTCTAAGAGAGTTTATCAAAGAGAACAAGGACAAGGACAAGTGTCATGTTGTCAGGAAGACGGGATCTTTGAACAACTGGGAGGAGCTGGAAGAGCTCATGAACAAAACGAGAGAAAGTATCAGAAGAAACTCCCATGAGGAAGAGACTTTCTAAAAGAGACATCTGCATATTGAAGTTTGGTCGAGAAAAATAAAACCCTGAGAGAAAGCCTAAAGCCAAAAGGTCAAGCGGAGACAGCCAGAAGAGAAACTTCTTTTGGCCTCTTTTAGTTGTTTCTGTTAATGGTAGGGTCAGGTAGATTTAGGTCTGGACTGAGTATATTTTGAATTTGGACTTGACGACAGACAAGCACCTTTAGTTTAAATTAGTACCTTTGCCCCTGTATGTTTGTCTGATGCAGTAACTTCGCCTAAAGGGATCTGTTGCCTTAGGATATATAGTGGTCCTTCTGTGTTAATGTAAACCTGCACTTTGGCCCGTTGACACAAGCTTCTACACTAGTAATTTAAATAAAAGAACATCAAAATGTCCACTATGTGTCTGACTCCTCCTTCTGACCCACCACAAAGCATTGATCCGGTTCCCATGAAACCTTTACTACTTTAAACAGGTCCAACGACTACTGTGACTTAGAAGAAAAGAACACAACAACATGTCCAATATTTGTACCGTATATGTCGCCCTTTAGTGCAAAATGGGGGAGCGTCGAAACAAAGGAAACAAAATTACTTGAACACCCGGGCTTAACTGGATTATCAAACCTTTCTATTTCTATTGCTTTTCCTTTCAACAGATATTACCACATCATGATGTTTTTTAATAGGTTCGTTTGGTATCAATGGTTGTTTCCTGTCAGACTCTTTTGCAGTCATTTGAGCCAATGCCTTATAATCCCATGTGACTTTTTAAAATGGTTTTGCCTGGTGCAGACTAAGGATCGCTCAGAGAGCACAGATAACATGATTGGAGAGGTAAATCACCCCGCAGGTAGACGCATAGAGGGAGGAGTCATCAAGTGACGCTGTAACAGGAAGTTGATATCAAAGAAGGGCTAGCTGTGAATTAAAGAATGCATTGTGTTCATAGAATGTTCTTAGGTTTCGAATCGGTCTGCTGACTGGTGGCATATAAAGGCTGTAGACGGTGGGTCAGGTTAGAGCCATCAGTTCCGATTGACAGACTGCTGTGTTCTAGTCTTTTAAGACAATAATAAAGCTGTCTCTGTTTCCCATCACCCGACATTGTTTTGCAAGCCTGGTTTCTCCAACAATAACCCGGCCACTGAACTTCTAATACAAGAAACAAGGACCTCGGGAAACATAGGATCGCTGGGGACAATTCGGCTCACTGTAGCATCAGTTGCAGGAGGTTTTGGTTGTGTTTGTGAGGCTACTACTGATGGTCAGGTCAGACACCGGGAGGGACCACTGGATAGGGTGAAGGCAGCTTTGCGCCGCTTCTCATGATGCAGGGCTACACAAAAGCAGCAGGCACAATGGCAGACACCCCAGAAAGGGTCTGCAGGCATCAGACCGTTAGGACTCGTGTACCAGACAGGAAACACTGTGGTTAAGAGTAGCAGCAGCATGATGAGGAAGCTCTTAATGTGCGAAGAAGGTGCTTGCAAAGTTTCCAGCTAGACAATGGGTACACACAGGTACGGTCCAGTCTCTGAAGGACGCAGACCAAGAGACTCTTCGGAGTTCTGAGAGGCCGTCAGCAAAGCAGGATTCCACATGGTTGGGGGCACCTCTTCCCGTCCTCTTTTTTGTGGATGGGAAGGCAGAACTGGCCAAGCCTGATTGCAACAGCAGTCCTCCGGCATGCCTCCTGTTCAACTTGGCTCAAAGGGTTGACTATTTACACCAACTACAGATCCGCCCGTATATATGAAAATCCTAGGCTGGGAGAGGCCAGCCCACCAAGGCCGGACATCCAGATCCCCAGCAACTGCATAGCAACGGTGACCTCCCTACGGTTGGACTGGTCTATAGGGAACTATGGAGATTTACCGGTAGGCCTCTGCATCCTGGGCCTGTTATGTGGTAACAAATGTCTCCATAGGAAAAGGGTTGGCCTTGCTGAAAATGTGTAATATGGGGCCACTCTGAAAATTATTTCCAGGACCTCTTTTGGTTTCCTGTCCCCCCCTGGATCCCACTATGGATGTAATGTTTATTGGAGCCAGAAGGGTCCTCTACCCACTTACAGCCAGTTCCACTAAACTCTGGACCTCGCATGGTCTACTTGCAAGATGACAGAAAAAGTGAATGACCATATAAGGTCACTTGCTACCTGAGAAGGGAAGAAGACTGCCAATAAAGGATATGCATCCATAAGCAGGGCTTAATCCATGAAGAGTATCCATTTTGTGTACATGGTCATCCAAAAGGCATTACCGCAAATAAAATAATGGCGCATGCTAGTGCACCTTTAAAAAGCATAAAAACGGTTACACTGCCAACAGCCTGCTCAAAATACTTTAAAAAAATGTTACAGAAAAAGAAAAGGTGTCACGAGGAGTCCTTGCAACATGCCACTTAAGGTGGGTTGTACTGCTGTACACAAAGAAAGGTGGGAGAATGAGTTGAGCCGGTGCGTGAGGCTAAAAGGCCCTTAGTAACCCCAAAAATCAGTCAGGATCCAAATCCTTTTAAAGTAAATATGGGAAGATGCCACATGAATTGTTACCCGGGCATGAACGGTGAGGGCTTTTTGTCCTACAGTCACAAGCGTCATCTTTCCTGAATTCATTTGTGATACCAAAAGCACAATTTATTAAGCAGCGCTTGAGCCGATTTGAGAAATATGTGGAGTAACATTTACCAGGAGGGTGCATCTGCATACATGCATGAAGTCCATACATAGATGACTCTGCCATTCTCTGCATTACAGTTTGAGAGAGTCTACTGAGGCCAGTTATGGGGTTACTTGATTTTCCCATTTCCAAATTTAAGACATTGAAATCTACTATGATCTTCCCTTCAGCAAACTCCATTATCATTGCACAGATAGTATTACAAAATACCCCTTCTTTTTCATTAGGTGTTTTTATTGAGGCAATGGTGATCTTCCAACTGCTAATAATTCCCTTACTATAAAGGGCACTGCCTCCAGCGATCGAGTTGGCCTCACCTCAATTTGACACATCAGAGGAGAACTATTGCCTCAGGAATACCGGAGTAAACCTTTTTCCCCTTCACATTTGTGGCTGTGTGCCTCCTGTAACAGGGCAAAGTCCACACCTATGGTCCTGCAATCAACAGAGGATGCCTTTCCTCTTACAATACACAATTACACCCGGGATATAAAGGGTAACAAAATCAGGTTTGGACAGGATGTTGCCTTGGGGGAAGTGGTCTTTCCCTATTCGATTCCTGCACAGGTGGAGCCAACATACAAATGCACAAGATATGAAAACCCTGCCAAATGCAAGGAAGTCCCCTGCCTGTCCTCACTAGAGGATGTAGAGTACCAGGGGGACAAGGTGCTGCCAAAGGCCATGTGATTCTGGGCCCAAGGTGACATGGGGGGGGTCCTCTAGCTACTCTGACCATACCACGTATGCAAGCCAGGAGCTTGTCACATTGGCACCTTTGACGCTGCTGTCCCATTAAGGTTATCACGGGGGTGGGGGAGGGTCCAATGGAAAATGGCAGCATAGGCACACTCAGCTCCCCTCTCATGGGTTACACACACATGACACCTAAGGCCAGTTACACTAATCCAGACCTCAGACAGCAGTACCACAAGGGTGTGGCAAGCAGAGAAAGATTCTCCCAAAGGGTTGGGAGACCCCAAGAGATTAGGGCGAAGGCGTGAGAGAGATGAAAGAGGTGGGGAGGAGAGGGGGGAGGTGGGGAGGAGAGGGGGGCAGAGAGAAGGAGCGAGTGGCAGAGAAAGAGAGCATGCAAGAGAGCGAGAGAGAGGCGCACTTAAGAGGTTATGAAAAAAGGAGAGACTGAAGAGATTGGGTAAAGTGAGAGACCCACAGGTTTCGGGAGAGCATGACACTTGGAAGAGTGAGATAACAAAGTTAACTCTGGATACATAGATGTTTGAGGAGGCGGTGGTGAGAGGATCCACAAAAGAGGGGGTGAAGAAGCGGTCCTTTAATATGGAGGTGCCTAAAGAGAAGGAGGTGAATTGCAGGGAGCCTATTTATTAGAATGGTGACCATATCAGACGTAAACGAGAGTCCCCAAAAGTAGAGTAGAGGAGATGGGATAGGTCGGCAAGCGAATCGGAGAGGAGGAGAAGGCGACTGGGGAGATACAAGGAAAAGCGTGGGAAGATGGGGGAATAAGTATAAGGCAAAGCACTGAGGAGCTGCAGAAGAAGCACAAGTTTAAGAGAGAAGGCGAGGAGGGTGGTGAGAGGACCAATTAAAGACATTAGGGCAGCCTCCCATCTACACAGGGCTATGAGCTTTAGTTACGGCCAGCTCCAGTGTGACTCTCCATAGAACAAGCAACACACTCCTGTGCAGGCCTGAGATCCAGAAAGAGTAGGAGGCCTCCCCGACTGTTAGCATCAAAAGAATATTGTCAAAGAACCTTCGGAAACCAGAGACTGGGACTTCACTGAAAGACTGACGGAGAAGGGCCCCAAGAAGACCTGAAAGGAATAGTGGCAGACATTTTATCTGGAGTTCTTTATGTTTTGTTTGGATCAACCTCCACCAATTCCCATGTGTTTTGTTGTGTTAAGCCGATAGGAGCCACCAGGGCCCGGGCTTAAAAATAACTTTTGCTCTGAAAAATGTTGAACCTTCTAGACAGAGTCTACCTTTTTAAGAATACTCAGAGAACTAACTACATCCTGGCAAATGACTCTCCTGACACAGGTGAAGATTATTTGCCCTAAATAAGTTGAATTGATTTGGCCCTGTAAGATGCCCTAATAAAGAAGTGTTAAAACAGCGTATTTGAATTGGCCAGTGTTTGATCCCAATCGGCTTTGTAGCATAGCCCACATGTGACAACTGACTAAAGCGTCTGCAGTGATCAAAACACCATGCAAAGTATCACAAAAAACCCTCACGCCCTCTCACATACCCCCCCCACCATGTCAGATATCCATCAACCCACAACATAGGTGCCCTTTGTTACTTAACTCCCAGGGCCTCTTGTCAGCATCCTTACACTATAAACGTGGAACAACTTAGCCCTATTTTGTCAATCACAAATATGCTCTTATCAGCTGTAAAAAAAATATATTATATTTGGAATGGCAACTTCAGACTAAATGGGATGCACAGATTTATTTGACCCCATTCAAATCTAAAGCTTAAACTCTTACATCATCCGGCATCCCCAGTTTATGAGAATTTGCTGGGGTACAACTTTTAGTCTCGGGAGGGCTTTCAAGCAAATCATATACCTACCAATTCCTCTTTCCCTGCTAAGCACCTGGCAAAGGGCTTTTCTTTCCTTGTGAGGGTCCCTCTCCATGCCTTAAAGATTTAGGAATAAATATGGCACCTTCAGTCCCATAAGCAGCAACAAAATTGCAAAAATCAGTCAGTCTCTAAAAGCTTCTTCTCAACAATGCCCAACAACCGCTATCAGAGACATCTTGATGATCCTGGCACAAGTACTCGCATATCCCTGTAACAGCTACATTCCTAACATTCTGAAAACTAACATTAATCCTATCCTGAAAAAGCAAACCGGAACTCTTCCCATCCTAATATGTATTTGGGAGAACCCCCTCTGAGCACTATGAAAGGCTTGGGTTCGCTCACTGTGCTTGGGGCAACTTGGAAAATATTTTCGGCTCCTCTGCTTAAAAAATGCACCCGCTGCCAATGGTGTAGAGTACAATCGGCTATGCATTGTTGGATATTAGGAATGAGGGAAGCAGGAAAGAAAACCTCTCATGTATTTGCCAAAAAAGAAGTGCTAAACCACTAAAAAATCAGTACAGCTCCCAATGGGTTACCATAATATGATCTCTTTTCAAAAGCAGAGGTTGGGATACTACATTCTGAATCATCTGAAGTTGGGAGCATCACAAACCGTGTAGCAGTATTCTAGCCTCGAGGAAACACAATTATTAACCAGAGCATTGCAGTGAGGAAAGGGGAACAGACAGAGAAGAACAAGTTACTTACCAACTGCTAACTTTCTTTCAATTGGATGTTCCTCCAACGTATTACACATCTTTGACATGTAATGCCCAACAGCTGTGCGCTTCAGAAACTTTTTCCGGCAGAGGGCGTCCTGCGTCGCTGGCGTCGAGTCGATGTCCCTCGAAGGCCTCCGTCGAGGGCGATGTCACCAGATGTTATAAATAGGACGTACGGCACCTGTAGCCTCAGTTTATGTTTTTTGCCCCATAAAGTGTGGCACCAATCCAATGCCTGCTTGACTGCACATAGCCTTGAAGAAACGTAAGCTGCAATCGCATAGGAAATTCTCCAGAGGGGCACGCTGGGAGGGCAATGTGTAATACGTTGGAGGAACATCCAATCGAAAGAACGTTACCAGTTGGTAAGTAACTTGTTCTTCGAATGGATTGTGTCCTCCAACGTATTCCACTTCTTTGACAGACTCCCAATGGAGTACCATAAAATGGAAGAGGGAAAAGAATTTAGGATACCCAATCAGATGACAGAATAAAGAACCGCCTTCCCAAAGGCCATATCTTGACCATGGATGGAATCCAGGGAATAATGTTTAACAAAGGTGTGGATGCATCCCAAATATTTCTAATAGGAACCCCCCGTTGTAGGGCTGTGGAGGTAGCCACGCCCCCTGTGGAGTGAGTTCGCAACCCTTCAGGAGGGCCCTTACCCGCCAATCGGTAGCATTCAGTAATGGTGAGGATAATCCACCTGGACAAGGTCTGCTTGGTAACAGCCTGGCCCCTGGGGGTTAAGTCGTCGGCATGAGCGCCCCAACCTGTGAGGGAAGAATCTGTCACAACTGTCACCTCCGGCCATGGTTGCCAAAACGGCTCCCCCTTCATCAAGTTCCCTTCGTTGGCCCACCGCAGAAGATCCGTGGAGACAGAGTGGAATGTGAACTGGATCTGTCATCTTGCCCGAGAACTGCGACCACTGCATCTTGAGGACCCATTGCAGGGATCCCATGCCCAGCCTGGCCTCTGGCACCAGAAAAATGCAGGATGCCATGAGGCCGAGCAACCTTAAGAAGTCAAAAGCCAGGAGACTCGGGGCATGTTGAAACGTGTCCACCATCTGCACAATGTGATGAACCCTCACCTTGGGAGGCGAGCACTTCCCCAAGGAAGTTTCCAACACAGCCCGATGTACTGGAGCTGTTGGGAAGATGTCAGATGCGACTTCCTGAAATTGAGGGAGAAGCCCAGCTTGTAGAAGGAGCGGCAAGTGAGACCGAGGTGAGCCAATGCTTGCTCGGGAGAGCGCGGACGGATCAGCCAGTCATCCAGGTAGGGGTAGACGTGAATCCCCCCCTCGCCTGAGATACGCTGCCACCCCCAACATTAGTTTGGTGAAGACCCTCGGGCGGAGGTCAATCCGAATTGCAGGACCCGAAACAAGTGTGAGTCGCCAGCCGCAAACCTCAGGTACTTACTGTGCTTGGGATGAATCGGCACATGAAAGTAAGCATCTTGTAGGTCCAGAGACACCAGTCAATGCTGAAGTTGAAGGGCCTGGAGGACTTGAGAAAGAGTGACCATCTTGAACTTGTCCTTCCTGAGAAGTTTGTTCAACCAACGCAAGTCCATGATGGGTCTAAATCCCCAGTCTGTCTTTGGGATAAAAAAAATAAGGGGAATACTAGCCCTTGTTCCTCTCCGCTAGAGGCACCATTTCTATACCGCCTTTCTCTAACAGGGTCAAGATCTCCTGCACAGGGAGCGGATCCGGAAGCTTCAAAGAGAGATTCCCCAGTGGATTGTCGTGAGGCCGCTTTAGGAAGGGAAGGCAGTAGCTGTGGGCAATTGTATCCAGAATCCACGCATCCAAAGTAATTATTTGGATTTACGGGACTTACTGGGTTTCGAACCCCTACCTACCTAAAGCTTTCCCTTATGGTCCCGCAAGGCCTTAACCGTTAGCGACTGCCATCAGTCAGCAGTGTCGCGACTCTCACCCAAGCACCACAAATGTTATTTTGCATTTATATAGCGCCTTATATACCATTGGTATGGTCTGAAGGCGTTGGTAGGTTGAACGCCCATGGGAACCGAAGTTCAGGTCAGTAGAGAGGGTCAAAGGCGCCTGTAAGCACCGGGTATGTGTGCAGCTGGTGCAGTATTCGTGTAGTAGCTGCTTCTTAGCGGTGGGTGTGGTGGTTGAGGGATCACGAGTATCTGTTTGTTCTGGCAAGATTATCCAGACCGAATGTGGCTGCGTTAGGCCTGAGGAGAAAGCCTGGCTGGGGGGTGTGTAACCAGCAGTGTTTACTTAGGATGATGGGGAGTGAGCGGCCGATGTTGGTATGAGAACAGTTATACCGAATGGTGTCATAGTATCTCTGTGTTCTAGTTGAGTGGTGGTGTAAAGAAGAGAGTAAGCGTGGGGCGGGATATGATGGGTTATATGCTCTTTCAAACATTCCCTGCATTCCAAACCATACTACGTACGTCACGCAATTCTATGCACAAACAAATGTGATGCGGGTCAGTAATCGACATTTTCGACTTGCAGTCCCGGCAAGTCTTAAAGCCAGACCGCAGAGTCGGAGGAGTTGAAGAAGATATATTCACAAGGAATGGACAAGGCACGCTGAGTCTCTGAAGCAAACACGTTTGCGGAAAAAACAGAACTGAGGCTACGGGTGCCGTGCATCCTATTTATATCATCCGGTGATGTCACCCTCGGCGGAGGCCTTCGAGAGACATTGACCCGACGACAGCGACGCAGGACGCCCTGTGACGAAAAAAAGTTTCCGAAGTGCACAGCTGTGGACATTACATGTCAAAGATCTGGAATACGTTGGAGGACACAATACATTGGAATACTTGTATATGTTCAAAATTGAAAGCAACACCTCCTAGTTACTGCCTAGATGGTCGCCTAAGATAGCTCCATGGTTCCTCACTCCTCCCACCTGGGGCGCATTGTTGCCTTTGTTAAAGGTTACTCACCGAAGTGACTAATGTACTCCTAGTCCATTGTCCCCTTTCCTCCATACTGTATGGGACTGGAACCTTCTTTCCTCCAAAAAAAAGCACATTTCCCCTTTAAAGTTAAGGCACCCATAGGCACGGCTATGGGCGTGTCCACTCTCTCCCATAGCCTACCCTCTGGTGCCTCATATCATTCGCCTTGTACGTGCCAGATGGCTAAGATGAACAAATGACTTACAGATGGTAATCTTCTTTCAACTGGATGTTCCTTCCACGTATTCCTCATCCTTGATAAGTAGTCGGCTTGTAGTTTGCTTTAGAATTCATTTTTCATAGCATCGGGCATCGTGCAGCGTCGAGTCATAGCCTTCCACGGCCCCCCTCCTGTCCCCGGCCGCTAAGTCAACACTGGTATAAGTAGCATGCATCGACTGTTGCCTCAGTTCAAGATTTTCCTGGGTATGCTTTGCCGATGTTACTGACATTTCCGGCATTGAAAGAGAGGAAGGTGTAACAACACGGAAATTCTTAGCAAGTAAGAGGGGCAGGATGGGACAGACACCCCGATGAAAGAACATTACCAGGGGTAATTTGTTCTTTGAAGGGATTGAGTCCTCCCACATATTCCTCATCTTTGATACACTTCCAAAGCAGTCAGCATAAGGAGGTGGGTGCTGAGAATTTATTTTATTTAGTGTTGCTGTGAAGAACAGCTTTGCCAAATGTGGCCTCCTGACCTGACAAAGAGTCTAGTCAATAATGTTTATTGAAGGTGTGTAAAGGTGACCAAGTAGCCACTTTGCAGAAATCCTGCACGGCTATCCTCTTTCAAGAGCAGAATAAGTAGCAACTCCTCAGGTGGAACGTGCCCCTTAATCCTTCAGGCAGGTCCTTGCCGGCTAAAGAATAGCAGAAGTGCCTGCAAGTGCGCTGTTGTGCTGGAGTGCTGCTATTTTGCTACTCTGTTATCTATGGTAGACTGGTAGCTCGTCGGCAAGATGAAGCACTGTGGAGCCGCAAAATGGCATTAATCAAGTCGGAACTCGTAATTTATTGTTTCTGCCTATGTGGCCGCCCTGCCCCTCTCCCACTTCGCAGCAGGTCTTCTAATACCAGCGTGCCCGCGCACCCCCCGGAAGTGCCTGCAAGTGCGCTTTTGTGCTGGAGTGTTGCTATTTTACTACTCCGTTATTTATGGTGGACTGGATGCTTGTTGGCAAGATGAAGCACTGTGGAGCCGCAACGTGGTATTAATCCAGTCGGAACTCGTAGTTTATGTAATTATCCGACAATAAGAGTAACTGCTTAACAGCACTGTGCTTTTAGCACTGCCTCTGTCTGCACCCAACAACCTTTTTTCTAATATACCTCGTTCTCCTTTGTTTCTAGTGTTTCTGCCTACGTGGCAGGCCTGGCCCGCCCCCACTTCCCAGCAGGCCTTCTAATACCAGCGTGCCTGCAAATGCACTGTTAAGGTGTGGAGACGTGGGGTGGTGAGTACTTATTATTGGCATGAATTCTTGTTTTTGCAGAAACAATGTTACTTAAACAGGAATTTGATGATTTGACACTGTGCTATTTTTCATGGTGACCGGAGTTGCATATAATCTTAGGTCACTGTTTAAGTCACTGTGAATAGATTGCGTAGGCATTGCTTGAAATCATCTTGTGGCTTTGGCTGGCGTGGCCTCTCATGTTTATATTGATCGCTTGGTTCTATACAAAGTTCTAAATTTAATGACTTGCATATTTTGGGCTTCTCAGTGGAAGTTGCATTAGCGCACTGGTGCTATACGGCAGTGAGTGCACATTCTCTCGAGTAAATAAGATATTTTGCTACCTCCATTGGACACACCACTAATTTCCTGGCATTTTGGGGCGTGATGGTACGCTCTCAGTGGTGCTGTTGTGTGTTGCTGTTACGTAAACATGACCAGTAGCTTAAGAAGTGGCAAGTTGTGTAAAGTCCCAAAGCTAGCTCTGAAGGGAACAGACAAAGTAAATCTTGTGCCGGTTAACGCTGTGCCAGTGTTGGAAGTTGAACATATAACAATGTTGCCTGGAAAAGTGCAAAGTAATTTAAATAGTACAAATGCGAACTGCTCTGATCCTGGCAAACGTTCAAATGTTGACATTCGTCAGGATATAGAATTCTCATACATGCACTCACAAATACAAGCAGCCATAGAGAATACGAAGAAATGTAATGAATTTCCCACTAGAGATATGTATGACTGCGATCACTCTACTCAGCATAGTTTTCTCAGTATGCAAGACAATACCTCTCTGTCTTGCCAGCCCCAAAAGATGGTGGAATCTTGTACAAACAATTTGGCAGACATATCTATGATGGCCCCTGTGGTAATGGATCAATTAGGCTTGAGAACTTGATTGTCACTGGGTCCATCCACGCCTGCACCAGACTGCGAACGGTCTTTGAGTAATCCGCAGAATAATATTGTGGCTACGCAAGAACTACATGTTAGTGGAAGCTGTCTGGCGGAGTCTATAGGAAACAATGTAGCTCTAGACTTGGAACAAAGAAAGCATACCTGTTCTAGTCCTGTAGACTTTAAAAGATCTCCACCAACAGTTTATGAAGCCTCACACATCGCATTCTTAGGCTCTTCTGCGGCTGTACAGGATTTAGAAACTATGGATCAGCAATTTCCAGTGCTAAGCCATATCCTAAATTTGCTAGACAAAGAGCACAAATTGACGCACTTGGAAATATTAGGGCCTTAAAAAAAACCTCCATCGAACTGATCGCAAAAATCAGTAAAATGGAAGGATTTCTATGCAGGAAATCTGCTGGTTCTGTGACTGAGAATAAATCTCCTTCCAAGGAAAAGGTTGTTCCCCGAGTTTACGCAAACGGATCGCAAACCTATGGGTCATCTGTTGACCCAAAATACTTGCAGACTTAACCCGCAGG
This sequence comes from Ambystoma mexicanum, assembly GCF_040938575.1. Lineage (NCBI taxonomy): Eukaryota > Metazoa > Chordata > Amphibia > Caudata > Ambystomatidae > Ambystoma > Ambystoma mexicanum. The sequence goes on from NC_090936.1 coordinate 50,785,722, forward strand.
TAGCGCATATGCCTTACTAAAACACTTGTGTGCAAGCAGTAATTGGGGGAGATACCAGGGGGGTAGTGTCTTCAACAGATGGGAGTTGCAATACGGAATTTAACAATGGTCAAAGTTGCAGGCAAACTGACAAACTATAAAATATAATTGTGCATCTAACTGGGGAATTAATACAGGTGGCCAATCATATAGGTGTTTGCCTGAATGAAGGGGGTACTGTGCATTTGAACGAAACTCCAGATAGTCCAACAACCCTTAATAATATAATAGAACAACAAGAGAAGGATCAAATTCCGTAAACGGAATCTATGTCTGTTACCGGCAGTCCTTCAATTGCAAAAGATTCTGCGGGATCCTCATCTGGTGGCTTTATATCACGGAAGCAGAAACGTCTACATTTAAGAGCAATAAAGAGACGTGTCTGGATAAACTGTGTTCGCAAAACAAATTGGAATAATTACAAGGTAACTCCACCTATCGCACAAAGTAGTTAAACTGATAAAAGTAAGACTAAGTGAACTCGCTAATGATGAGGTAGCCCTGGATCTGGAACAATTAAATGAGGAAAGTCAAAAAGCGCTACAGGTGCATGCTCCAGCTCCAAGTTCCCCCTTTCTGAGTGTATCAACCCTTGTTTCTAAGAAAAAAACACGAAAGGAAAAAAAAAGATTCAGGTGTTGATGCCCCAATTTCAGGATTGGAACCTCAAATAGTGGGGGCAGAAGCTTGAAAAACCTCTGCTATAACAGAAACTAAAACCAGTGCAGGTACCGCACTAGGGAAAGGTGGGATACAATCTCAACGGTCATCCTTCTATCCCCTGAATAGAGCAATAATGATATGCCCACACAGAACCATAGGCCAGAAGGCATTACAACACATCCTGAATGTGATCCTAGTAACATAGGCAAAAAATGACCTGACCATACTAAGCAAGCCCATATGGCTGGAAAAGAAGGTGAAATATCGCAAAGGAGTAATGAGAGGACATCATTTGAGCCTTCTCACTTGCAGACTAATGAAGCAGGAGAGTCTAAAGGGGAGTTTGTGGAAGATGAGGGACAGGAGTGGCAGTCAATAACATCCAATACATATAATATTATGGGATGATCAGCAATCCTGAAATTCTTGGCAATGTTCGCTTAAATCGACCCTTTATTTTTAAAACTTTTAGTAGGATTACAATGCTAAGAATACTCAATTGCAAGGATGTTGATTGAGTACAGTCTGCTCCAGAATAATTACAGAATGATATGCCATGTAAACTCCTTAATAATTTTGAAGCAAATCTGGAAGTTTCGCGAGGAGCTTGATTTGCTTGGAATTCATATGGTTTGATTTTTTGGCGATGAACAGGCACACTCATTTATTGAATATCAATTACCCAAGTAAGTTAGTGTCACTAATAATCCATCTAATTCTCGTACATCCAATAGTTCTCCAACTGAGATGATATCGCATTTAACGGACATTGAGCCTCATTACACTGACGGCGGTGGACCAAGGTGCTATTAGCACCTTGGTCCATGCCGGTAAAATACCGGCACCGCCTTGGTGGAAAGGGGAATTACCGCCCTATTCCAAGGTTGGTGGGGCGGTAATTCCCCCTTCCCCATTCCCATTTTTGCCCCATAGGGCATAATGGGAATGGGGAAGGTGTTAATTACGGCACCGCAAATTGCGGTACCGTAATTAGCTCCCTGGTCCCTTTGCAGGTTGGTTTTTAACGCCTGCAAAAAGCAGGCGTTAAATTCTCCAACCCGCAAAGAGACCTCGTAGTAAGGTGGTAAGGGTTTACCAGTAAAATACCGGTACCGGTAAACCCTTACCGACTACCGTGTAATGAGGCCCAATGTGTCAAATATAAAAGAGTGGTCTTGGGTCGAAAACTTGTTAAAATTTGCATTGGCCATAGAACCTCCTAAACCAAACTCTTAGCTATGTAAAGATTAAATTCCACTCATGAAATATATGTGGGTTCAAGAATCTCTTGGCTTGTTTGAACACACAGACTATATTTTCTTCAACCTCAATCCTATTTCTGCAAGAAACCATGTGTCAAAATAATTTGTGTGTGGATGGCTACACTGTATTCAGCTCTCCGCCACTAAATTGGGTTTAGGGCGTCCGACTGGTGGCCTGACTATCTTAATTAACAATTCGCTGAATATACATGCTACCATAATACATGTACCAGAGGCTCTATTAGCCATTGAAATTAATTTTGTTGACAATGAGTATGCAGTCTATCTTTTAATTGCACTCTACTTTAATCCTACAACAATGGGGTTAGGTGGTCTAATGGATACTTTGGATTTGATTTTGGAAAGTGGTTTATCGGGTAATCCACATTATAAAATCAAAGTGGGTGGTGATTTTAATTCAAATTGTGTCAATCCGCTTAATTATAAGGGGTTGCAGAAATTTTCAATGGCTGATCGGCAATCTGCTAAGAGGGGAGTTTGTTTTAATGATTATTTTGACACATGGAATATGTTTGTAGGCCTTCTCAATTATAGATTGTTTCTATATATCAGCATGCTAGGCCCTGAAGACCCTTTGCATATGGAAACTAAGGCAGAATCACCATATACTAGTGATACGACAGACACGAGGTTCGATTTTCCAAGTACTATGGTTTATTGCAAAGTATGCTCAGTCGGCCGACTGGGTCGAACGTCGTGCAACGTGTGTCACCCAGACCTCGTGAGACGCAAGAGAGCGAACATCAGTCAAGCAGTAACATATATACAAACATGCAATCTCTGAAGGCACCTCAAACCGCACATAATGTATCTTCTTGAGCTAGAGTTCGGTGATTGACAATTATGACAAATATGACACATTATGACAAGTTTCTTACTCTATTATATTTAGCAACAGTTGCAAACATAGTTCTTTGTTATAGAGAACATAAAGCACTAAATACGATCCAAAGGTGACTTACTCAATTCGAGAGATCAGTGCTATAGAGGTTTTCAATACCCATATGGTCCATGACCAATTGGTATGTCTAGCACTTAAGAATTCCCCCAATAGGGTCCATCAACACAATTAAAAGTGGGAAATTGCCAGTCTAAAGCGCCGGAAGAATATTGAACTTAAGAGTTCTAGGTAAAAGTAATTGTCTTTTCAAAAGTTTGGTAGTACAAAAAAAAGAATTCTAAAGTAGTACAGGAATGCATGTAAGAATTATAAAAAAAAAAAAGTTTAATTTGCATGACAACCAAACTATGATAAAAAAAATCTTTGTAAATTGGACAGTAAATTTATATGGAATATGTTAAAAGAGAACATGAACCAAAATAGAAATGTCCTGTAGTCATCGATATCAGCAGAATTGTGGTCCAAGCATATTACCCTTGCATTTCAAATGCTGAATCTATTTCGCTCAATTAAGTTTCAGTAAACATTTTTAGCAGCTTTGCCGCGCATTAAATGGTTTGTTGACGACATCATATGGGCCATAAAAAACCTCAACTATTCTGAAGCATCAGGCCCTGATGGCATACCAGCCTGTGTGCTAAAAGCTGATGCAGAGTTTGGGGCAGGCATTCTTAAACTGAAATATTAAAATATTTTTAACACCAGTATTATTCCCGTTCGTGGCTCACTTGCATTATTTTCCCAATTTATAAAATTACCAGGTTACTCACAGTAGTGACCACCTTACTCCTAGTCCATAGTCCCCTTTCCTCCATACTTATGGGACATCTCTCCGTCCTGTGGGACGGGACCGGAGCACTTCGTAAAAAGCATCCAAATTTTTTTTTTTAAATGTGAACCTCCTCTCTTTCCTGCGCGGGGCCCGGCACGCGGCCGTAACCCCGGCCACCTTGGCTCCGCCCCGCGCATCGCCCATCAGTCCTTTTCTATCGCAGGGTCCAAGACCCATTAGCAATAACAGAGGAACCTTATTAGAGGGGACCGCGGGCGGGCGTATGGAGGAAAGGGGACTATGGACTAGGAGTAAGGCGGTCACTACGGTGAGTAACCTGGTAATACTCCTACGTCCCGCCCCCTTTCCTCCATACTTATGGGAGATTCCTAAGCACTCCATACAGGAACTATGGGTGGATGGAAATACCCCTTACTGAAACAGGTTCTTCAGCACAACCTGGCCGAACTGAGCGTCAGCCCTAGAGCTCGTATCGAGGCAGTAATGCTTACAGAATGCAGATGGGGAGGCCCAGGTAGCCGCTCTAGCGATGGACTCCCAGGGAACATACTTCTGAAAAGCAACCGCAGCTGCCTTGCTTCGCACCTGATGTGCATGGATACCCTTAGGAGGTTTCAGCTTTTGGACGGTGAAAGATTCCGTGATACAGGCAGCAATCGATCTGGAAATGGATGCCTTAGACGCCGGTCTGCCCTGGGGATTACCGAAGGTCACAAACAGTTGGGAAGAGCTCCGAAACTCGGCCGTCCTGTCCAGGTAGAACTTAAGAGCTCTTCGGACATCCAGGCAGTGTAGAACCCTTTCCGCCTCTGAGGCAGGGTTCGGAAAAAAGACCGGAAGGGAAATCGACTGATTCAGATGGAATTCGGTCACTACCTTTGGTAGGAAAGCTGGGTTCGTCCGAAGGACTACCTTGTCCTTGTGAAAGACCAAGAAAGGATGCTCCACCGACAATGCCTGGAGCTCACTCACTCTCTTCGCTGACGTAACGGCGACCAGAAAGGACACTTTCCAGGACACGTACTTGAGGTCAACCGTAGCCATTGGCTCGAAAGGTTTATGGCACAGCACCGTCAGGACTATGTTTAAGTCCCAGGGCGGGTGCAGACTACGAACCGGAGGGTAGATGCGTGTCAAACCAACAAAATGTCTCTTCACCACCGGGTTAGTTAACGAATAAGAACACCGGTCTGTAGAGAGGTAGGCGGAAATCGCCGAGAGATAAGTCCTGCAGGACAAGACATGAACCCCTGACTCTGCTAGGGAGGAGACAAAGGACAGCACTGTGTCAATCGTCGCCACCCTTGGGTCCAATTCTTTCTTCAAACACCAATGACAGAACCTGAGCCATTTACTCTTGTATTGGGATCTGGTCGAGGGTTTTCTGGCTGCCTGGATAATGCGCATGTTATCCGCAGACAAACCCAAAGGCTCTAGAGCCGTGAACTCAGGCACCATGACGCCAAGTTGGGCGATTGTGGGGAGGGGTGCCACATCTGCTGTTCCCCTTGGTGAAGAAGATCGGGAGTTACTGGTAACCTGATCGGCGGACACACTGACAGGTGTTGAAGTTCTGAGAACCAAAACCTGGCCGGCCACCACAGAGCTATCAGTAGAAGAGAAAAGTTGACAGAACTCTTCAACTTCCAAATTGCTCGATGAACCAGAGGAAGAGGCGGGAAGGCGTAAGCTCTCATGTTGTGCCATGGGATCTCGAGTGCGTCCCCCAGAGAGGAGGGTCCCAGCCCCCCTCTGGAGGCGTGCTGAGGAAGCTTCTTGTTTTCCTGCCTTGGCGAAGAGGTCCACCTCCGGTGTGCCCCAACGCGAGAAAATCCATGTTAGGATCTCTGCCTTCAACTCCCACTCGTAGCTGACTACTGTCAGTCTGCTGAGGGCATCCGCGGTGACCTTCAGCTGGCCCGGGATGTGCACTGCAAGCAGCCAGGCCCCTGGAAGCACGGCCCACTCCCAAATCTGGATGGACAGGTCCACGAGAGGGGGAGACTTCGTTCCCCCTTGCTTGTTTATGTAGTACATTGACACCGCATTGTCCGTTCTTATGCGGACCACCTTGTTGACAATGAGAGGTCTGAACGCCTTGAGCGCCAGAAAAATCACCAGAAGCTCCAATTGATTTATGTGAAGGAGCTCGTCCTGAGGTGACCAGAGGTCCGAGACCTGAAGAAGATCTAACGTCGCACCCCACCTGAAAAGGGAGGAGTCTGTCGTGATCGTCACCATGGGGATTGGGTCCTGAAATCCGACACCCACTGACAGGTTGCTGAGAGAAGACCACCAGTCCAGGTCCACTCTCATGGAATCCGAAATCATTATACGTTTGGAATCCGGGTCCACAGCCTGACGCCAGGAACTCCTAAGAGCCATCTGGGTCCGTCTCATTTTGAGACGAGCAAGAGGAAGAGCCAGCACACACGAGGCCATGAGGCCCAGAAACCTCTGGAACCACCAGGCCGACATGCTCTCCGACTGCGTAAAGATCTGACACGTGGCCAACAGATCCGCCATTCTGTCCCCGGTCAGATACACTCGGCAGTCTATCGTGTTCCAACGAAAACCCAGGAAAGTCAGGTCCTGTGAGACCGTCATGGAGGATTTCCGCCAGTTCACTGACAGCCCAAGATGGAACAGGAGCTGAAGGAGAGACTGGAGGTTGCCCGCTGCTGCCAACGGGCAAGGGCTGCGTAGGAGCCAGTCGTTCAAATAGGGATACACATGGATACCCTGGAGACGAAGATGGGCCGCGATCACCGACATCATCTTCGTGAAGACACACAGCGCCGAACTGAGGCCAAAAGGAAGCACCCGAAACTGGAAGTGCTCCTCTCCCAAAGAGAAACGGAGGTATCTCCTGTGTGGGTTCCAAATCAGGATATACATGTACGCATCCTGAAGATCCACCAAGCTGAGCCAATCGCCCGCCTGCATCAAGGAGCGAATCTGGCCGGGCGTGATCATCTTGAATTTCTCTTGGGGTAGGGAAAGATTGAACTGGGAAAGGTCTAGGATGGTGCGCAGGCCAGCCTGGTTGGGTTTGGGCACCGTAAACAGCCGGGAGTAGAAGCCCTCCCCTCTCTCCCCAAGGGGAACGGGTTCCACAGCCCTGAGGAGCAGAAGTTTCTGAACCTCGGCCTTGAGGGAGGGTGAGCCCGACAGCTGAAAAGGAGGGTTAAGGGGTGGGATACGGGGTAAAGGTAAGCGGAAGCCCGCTCGAGCGACTGACAAGACCCATCTGTCTTCTGTGATGGTCTGCCACGCCTCCCAATGAGATGCTATGTTTTCCTCCCACCGGGGTCTCGTGCGAGCGCGGAAAACCCTCATTTGGCAGGTTTATCAGTGGCGGTGCCACCTGAACCTGATGAGGAGGCTGAGGAGCGGGAGAAATACCGCGTACGCTGTTGTCTACGGCGGTTATTCCCCGCAGGTGTATCCACTCTGCGATTTTTACGGTCGAGGAAGCCCCTAAAACCAGAGGAAGGTCGACCCTGCGACAACGGCCTTTGAGTCATGAAGGGAGGTTTAACCAGAACACAGAATGATTTGGCCGTCTGAGTGCGGTCTTTGGTTTTGGTGAGCTCTACATCAGTAGAAGAGTGAAAAAGCTCCTTACCATCAAATGGAAGGTCCAGAACCTTGTCTTGCACCTCCTTCGAGAATTTAGTGGCATGCAGCCATGCTTGCTGCGAGGTATCAACCCCCAACATCAGACCCCGAGCCGAGGTGTCTACGTGATGAGCCGCAGCCTCCAGGAGATCCTGGGCCAAGACCCTGGCATCGGAAAGGCCTCCTCTGAAATCCTCCAGCTTCTCGACCGGGATGTGCTCCTCAAACTCTGACAGACCTCTCCACATGCGCATGTTAGCTCCCGCCAAAATCAATTCTGCATTGGCCTTCCTGAGCTGCAAGGCCGAACTGGCAAAGATTTTCCTCCCTAGGGAGTCCAGGAGCTTGTCCTCCTTTCCCAAGACCTGAGTCGCCGTTGCGGAGGAGGAAGCTGCAGGTCTGGATTGCAACGTGGCCGCAGCCACCATTGTGGAGGAGGGAGGCGGACAAGACGACAAGGCCACTTCTTCCGAGGAAAGTAGCCTGTACCTCGCATCAATCTTTTTATTTACAAAAAGTCCCGAGTGTGGCTTTTCCCAAACTCTTCAGACCTCGGCCAGAACGCCCTTCTGCAAGAACAGGCCGGTACGCTCCAAAGGAGACAAGGTGAACGCCCCAGAAAGCACGCCCTCCTAAGGAGCAGGTGCCTCGGGCACCGGAACATCTAAGAAGCTCATCATGTCCAGTACCCAGTCATGGAAAGCTCTGGTAGAGCGGGGCAGGTCCTCGTCGTCCTGATCGCCTTGAGGATCATCTGACAGGTCCAGCTCCTGCTGAGCCGAGTCAGGCACTGCCTTGTCCACTGGGGACAATGGTGGCACAGGCGGAAGCGCAGGGGGAGGCACCACGGGCAAGGGAGGCGCCGACGGTACGGGCGGAGCCGCAGGCGCGGGTGGACATAACTCCTTGAAAAGCCCCTTGAAATATTCCCTCATGGGGTCGGTGTGCATAAGCACTTGAAATTTACCGAAAAAGGCGTCCTCAGAAGATTGTTTCGGAACCTGAGGAGGCCTCTCATGAGGTGGACAAATCCAGGGACGCAATGGGGAAGGGTGCCACACAGGCCCCTCCACCGACGTATCCACATAAATCAAGGGAGCCGCCCCCGCGGGCAACAAAACATTGGTCGAAGAGGCATCCGGGCGTTCCAATCATAAACCGGCCGGTAAGGAGGCGCACAAGGGACATTAGGTTCACCCTAAGGACCGAACCCTACACCAGGGGCCGATGGCGTAGTTGTAGGGGTAGTACCTAAAATGGCTGCCGTGGTCGTGGCGGGAACGGGCGCCATTTTGTCCTCATCTGAGGGGAACTGCGGCACGTGAGGAAGTGAGGCAGGGGTCCCCGTCGATGGATCAGGGGTCTTAATTTTAGTCTTAACGTAAGGAACCTCGGCAGAGCCGGTACTATGAGGCCTGGAATGTTTCTGCGACATACCAACCGCCAACTGAGCCTTCGAAGGAAGAGCCTCGGCACTGCCGGTAAAAGAAGAAACTTTCTTCTTTGCCCCCTCAACAGATCTGGTGTCACCACAAGAGCGGGAACGGTGCGCTGTCACCGACAGGGCCTTGCCCGGCCCCTCAGAACTGTTGGTAGCCTTAGCCTCTGTACGAGGGACCTCGGACCAAGGCCCGGTAGAAGCCTTATTGGCACGGGCGTCGAACATGAGTTCGGTAACCTCAAGCCCAGCCAAGACCTCGGGGCGTACCCCGGTTTTGTTTTTGAGGGAAGCCGAAAGAACGGCCTCAGAGCAAGCTCCGGTACCCCACGAGTCAGTAGTACTGGGTCTACACACAGCCCCCACAGGAGGGGACTCGGAGTGTACTCCGGTGATCACAGGCCCCTTACGGAGACCCTCCGAGAAAACTCTGGTATAATTATTAGGCCCGACAGGCACCTCAGGGCGAATCCCAGTAACAGAGCGATCCACGCCCCTCCCGACTCGAGAGGAACCCGGGAAGGTATCCCCCCGGCCGGGGTGCTCTGAAAATCAAAGAACTTACCGGGTGTTTTTTCTTCTCGTCGATGAACGCCTGAAAATGCAAAGGAGGAGTCCGTCCGAACACCTCCTCCCACCGCTCCAACCGACGTTGAAGAGCCCGGACCGAAAGGGAGTCACAGTAAAAAAAGGAGTCCCAACGGTGTTCCGGACCCAAACACTCTAAACAAAGAGGATGGGGATCCGCCCTCACGAAGCGACGGTGACACGATGAACAGTCTGGAAAATCTAGTTTAAAAGACATAGAATAGTAAACGAACGCTAGCGAGAGCCAGAGAGGGAAAAACGGGAAGAAAATCTTCTGAGGATGCAAGTGTGTCCGGCCCCGATCATGCGGAGAAAAGGACTGATGGGTGATGCGTGGGGCGGAGCCAAGGTGGGCGGGGTTACGGCCGTGTGCCGGGCCCCGCGCAGGAAAGAGGGAGGACACATTTTTGAAAAAAATTTTGATGCTTTTTACAAAGTGCTCCGGTCCCGTCCCACAAGACGGAGAGATGTCCCATAAGTATGGAGGAAAGGGGACGGGACGTAGGAGTAAAGGAAATCCAGCTAGTCCGAAAAACTACTGCCCCATCGCTTTGATGGATGCCTCATACAATGTTTTCACCATTTTTATATTGTATGAGATTGAAGAATATGTCAGGAAAAACAATGTACTATCTCTGAATCAAACTGGCTTTCGTAAGTATATGGGAACAGCATTAAATGCCACAACACTGTCTCATGTGTTGCATACAGTTAAGAATACAGCAGGAGGTACAGTTTATATGGCTTCACTAGACCTAAGTTCTGCTTTTGACTGTGTGATTCGAAATCTTCTTTGGTTTAAAATGGGGAAATGCGGATTTTCCGCCACTTTGATTCAAATACTTGCGCTGCTACATATAGATACCCGTTATAGATTGCGGGTGCAGTTTAGCGGCAACACTCTTTAATTTACATCTTTTTGATATTGAAATTATTTGGGAGCAAATTATTACCTATCCTATTAGAATAGGACATCTGCGAGTAAATTGGCTCGCGTTCGCTGATGATATTCTGTTATTCGACAAAACTCTGTACAGATTAAAGAATAAACTTCAGGCATTTCCAAATACGCAGAGGAAAGGAATTTGCGTGTTAATGTCAAGAAATCTAAACTCTTGTTTTTTTCTGGCAAAACGAAACCACGTATGTATCAATGGTGTCCCCTTAAAAAGGAGAACAGAACAGGTATTTATGTTACAAGCTGTCTGATATCGCTTCGCAAGTTCATTGGCAGAGATCTTTAAACAAGAAATTAAGACCTTTGATGTCGCAGCTCAAAACCATATTTAAAAAATACTGCACATTCTCTCTCCTTCCGGCTCTACAATTCTACCTACTAAACATTGAAGCCATTCTCTATATGGCTTGGAGTTATGTCTACAAGACCCAAGTGTTTTCTTAGATTCGATGAAAGCTTGGATATGGATATTTTTTTTTTTGGTCTGGCCAATTCTATCCCCAATGCATGTATTCGATCAGAATTAGGTCTATCTAGTCTATCTGCCAGATTTCATTGGAGACAATTTAACACATATGCAAAAATTGTCAAACCGCCTAATAAGTCTTTATATCAAGAGTTTGCGATCATGTTAATTAAATCCAGCCCTAATTCAGCTATGTTGTTTCAAGCTCGAATGGAAAGCATTCTATGCTTGACTAACATTATTAAGGAAGATCTTTGGATTCGCCCTGCGTATGCCAAGAAGAAAATCTATTAACTAGATTGGGTGCTAATGAGTGATAAGATTGGAAAATATAAGTTATATAAAGAATTTGTGCTCTATTTACACAAAAGATTGCTGAGACTGCCATATATTGAATGCTTTCCCTATGAAAAGATTTGTGATAACTCTTGCTACTGGAAGGTGGACCCTTCAGTGGTTTTGGTGAGGTGGCTTTCCGGGAGAGTGTACCTATGCATACCTTTGCCCGTTATCTCTTCACTGCCCTCCTGCCGCACAATGCTGATCTGGCCTACAGGGTGGCGCTCAGAGCCATGAGGTACGTCGCTCATTGCCCCGCTTCCTCCCTTCCCTCTATTCTTTAACTCTCTAGTGTTCCTCCAGCTCCTCTGCAGATGGCGCCCAGTTCTTGCTCTCATTGATTCAAGGTCTGGGTTGCCACCAGGAGAGCTTTGGTGTTTCCTGCTGCGAGTGGCTGCGACATGGCCTGTTCTGGGTCTATAGGGAGGCACGCCAAAGGTGGATCATAAGTTGCAGGAAGCTGTGTGTAAGGCAAATAATGATTAATTAAAGTGCATAGAAGTGCCAAATTAAAGACCAAGTTGCATGTTTTCCAAGGCACCAAATGTTTTTTTTTTTAAAGTAAAGCTAAATGCTTGGTGTTCAGTAACAGCACAAATAGTGGGACGACTACTTGTGGTTATCACAGATGGGTGCCTGCCACGGTGACTTTGGTGGTGGAGCCGTTTGCTTTGCCCCGGCTTTCCATCCTTACTGGCCAAGTGAATACTGCTATTGGGCCACGTTTCTTGAAATTTTGAGTCATAGCAGTGCTGATTTAGGTGAGAGCAATGCCAATCAGTGGGCAGCCCAAGTACATATGAAACGAGTCAGCATTTTGGTCCCCACATTTCTGACATTACCCAGTACAGTTTTCAGAGAACTTGGCCATCTTGGCCGGTGTGTAATGCAATTTATTCAGAATCTTAAACTGGATCAAGTGGAGGACGGTGTTTAATGATACAGCCTTGGTCAGTTGACAGTATTTGAGCCATTTATCCGCGTCTATCGTCACATCCATGTCCGCCTCCCAGGTTGCTTTAATTACATTCAAGGAATGGGAGTGTGATTGATCATAGCATATAGCACGGATATGCCAGATCCGGTCCCAAAGGTCACGACACTAGCATTCATGAGATGGCGGTTCATCCGGGAATAATGGGCATCTAGCGCTGAACGCCGCTTTCATGCAATGGTATTGGAGTATTCTGAGTTGAGCTCCTCCGAGTGTGTCAACAAATTCTTCAAGGGTCATATACTTCCCATTCGGAAACATGTCCCACATTTTTATCTCCCTATTGGCATCCCATGTCTTCTGCAGATCACAATCGAATGAGGGCAAAAGTCCGGGGAAATTCCATAGTGAGGCTTCTGGGTCATACGGCGCTTCATCCTGTAGTTTTTTGTAGATCAAGGACCAGGCGTGGACAGTGACACTGACCGGGTCAAATTTGCATGAATCCCTGTGTCGTATGTTCAATAGGATGGATCGGAGTTCGGTTGTTGCTCTATCGGGATGTTTGGTGCATTGTCCAATGGGTCATACCAGTGCTTGGTGAACTGGGCTTGTGCCACCAGGTAATAATGTTTAAAGACTGGGGCCGCGATACCCCCCCCACAATAGATCTTACATCTTGATTTGCATAGAAACAGTTGAATTCCAGGTAACCCGCCCTGACCCTCCTGGACCCCCCCTCCCGCTGCTTAATACAAAATGTGGCCTCCCTCCAGCCCTACCGCGCTCCGTCCACACTCCCTCCCCAGCCCACTCCAACTTCCGTGTTTCTCCCTTTGTCCCGCCTCCCTGCCCGTGATTGGAGCCCTGTCCTGTGTGTCTGATGCTGCCGAACCGCCGAACTTGTAGGGCACTCCATTTCAACCCAGGCCCAGGTGAGTGTGCTTTACCCACCCTGACCCTCTGGACCCCTCTCCCGCTGCTTAATACAAAATGTGGCCTCCCTCCAGCCCTACCACGCTGCGTCCACACTCCCTCCCCAGCCCGCTCCAACTTCCATGTTTCTCCCTTTGTCCCGCTTCCCTGCCCTCCCACCCCCCGTGATTGGTTTCCTAGGCGCCTTTAAGGCACCTTGCCTGGGCAGCCCTCTGCGGCTAAGGGCCCAAGGCAAAGGGCAGCTCCAACAGAAGCGGCTCCAGAATGTGACAGCAGGTGTCCGCAGGGGAAGCCAGTGAAGCCAGTGACCAGCCGTCAACCAGCAGCAAACAAAAAGTAAGTGTGGCATGGGTGGAGAGTAGAGCAATTATTCTACTCCGGAAAACCCTACTACTCTGCATTACCTTACCCCAGTCCTGTTAATGTTAGCAATACCGCACCTAGTTAGAATTATCCCAAACTTTGATAGAATGCGAACGTATAGTATAGAACAGATGCAACACACTATTTTGTGAACATTACCTTGGACTGCATCTAGATAGAAATGTTATTGTTAGCATGTGCCACACCATGACAGAACTATTAATGATATCACTCTTAGGCCGAACTGTGAATGATAGCATGTACCATAAAGTTCAATTTAGAAGGTATTCCCAACATCATTGAGTGTCCCCTAATAGCATAATTGTGGTATAGTTGAATTTAGAAAGTGTGCCTAATAGCGTCACTGTGCTGAGGTTGAATCTAGAAAGTGTGCCTAATAGCGTCACTGTGCTGAGGTTGGATCTAGAAAGTGTGCCTAATAGCGTCACTGTGATATAGTTGACTTTAGAAGTGCGCCTAATATCCTCTCTGTGCAAAGTGGAATTTAGAAGTGTGCCTATTAACGTGCCCTGGTTGACCTTAGAAATGTGCCTTTTAACATGCCCTGGTTGACTTTAAAATGTGTGCCTATTAACGTGCCCTGGTTGACTTTAGAAGTGTGCCTAATAGCGTGCCCCGGTTGACTTTAGAAGTGCGCCTAATATCCTCTCTGTGCAAAGTGGAATTTAGAAGTGTGCCTATTAACATGCCCTGGTTGACTTTAGAAATGTGCCTATTAACATGCCATGGTTGACTTTAGAAGTGTGCCTAATAGCGTGCCCTGGTTGACCTTAGAATGTGTGCCTAATACCCTCTCTGTGCAAAGTAGAATTTAGAAATGTGCCTATTAACATGCCCTGGTTGACTTTAGAAGTGTGCCTAATAACGTGCCCCGGTTGACTTTAGAATGTGTGCCCTAAACCTTCTGTGCAAAGTGGAATTTAGAAGCGTGCCTTGGGTGAATTTTGAAGTGCGCCTAATATCCTCTCTGTGCAAAGTGGAATTTAGAAGTGTGCCTATTAACATGCCTTGCTTGAATTTAGAAGTGCGCCTAATATCCTCTCTGTGCAAAGTGGAATTTAGCCGTGTCCCTATTAGCGTGCCTTGGTTGAATTTAGAAGCGTGCCTAATATCCTCACGGTGCAAAGATGAATTTAGAAGTGTGCCTATTAAAGTGCATTGGTTGAATGTAGAAGTTTGCCTAATATCCTCTCTGTGCAAAGTGGAATTTAGAAGTGTACCTGATAGCATGCCCTGGTTGTACTTAGAAGTATGCCTATTAGCGTGCCTTGGCTAATTTTAGAAGAGTGTGTCCAATAACCTATCGGTACAAAGTTGATTCTAGAACTGTATATAACAACAGCACTCTGGCATAGCAGAATTGACAGTGTCCCTAATAACGTTGTTGTGCCAAAGTCTTGAAAGTCTGCCCTATATCGGGTGAACGGGCAAAGTGGATGCCCTATATCAGGTGAAGTATTTGGATGGAACGGGTGAAGTATTTGGATGGAACGGGTGAAGTATGAGAATCAAATGGATGAACTGATATAGAATGGGTGAAGTGGGTGGAACGGGTGAAATGGTAGAACGGATGAAGTAGGTGAATGAATGGGTGATGTGCTTGGAACCGGCGAAGTGGGCAGAAACAGTGAAGTGGATGGAACGAGTGAAATGGGTGGAATCAGTTAAGTGAATGAACGGAAGATGACGTATGTGTATGGATGATGCATGGAGAAAGGATAACGTGTAGAATGAATGAAAGGAGTAGTGCATAAAATGGTGGGAGTACATAGAACGGTTTGGAGGGCATGGAACGTCTGAAAGAGCATTGAAAGGAAAGGTCTGAGTGCATCAAACGGTCGTAATGTCGGAGTACATGGAACGGACGAAGTTCATTGAACTATTGGAGTGGGAGCGATCTCAAGCACCTAAAGTAAACCACCTTATTCACATCTCCACGCTTACTCTCTTCTTTACACCACCACTCAAATAGAACACAGCAATACTATGACACCATTCGGTATAGCTGGTCTCATACTAACATCTGCCTCATACTCCCCATCACCCTAACTAAACACTGCTGGTTACACCCCACCAGCCAGGCGTTTTTACTGAGGCCAAACGCGGCCACAATCGGTCTTGATAAATCCTGCCTGAACGAACACATACTCCTGATCTCTCAACCACCACACCTACCGCTAAGAAGCAGCTATCACACAAATTCCACACCAGCTGCACACACATCCGGTGCTCAGATGCACCTTTAACTCTCTCTACTCTCTCTATTGACTTGAACTTCGGTTCCCAAGGGCGTTCAACCTACCAGCGCCTTCAGACCATACCAATGCTACATAAGGCGCTATATAAATGCAAAGTAACATATCTATATGAGGTTCAGATTGAATCAAATGCACACAATGGAACGTATCAAATATTGGTTTACTAATATTAGGGAAAACTGTAGATTACGTTTGCACCCGCACCAGACTGAAACCATCAAGCATTTAGTTATATATTGCCCCTACTATGAGAATTTAAGAATCTGTTTTTTGGGAGTAAAGAATGTACGAGATACGGTTGTTGCAAGGGAGGCCCTGTGGGTTAAATGAATGACAAATCCCAATAACGCATTCACGCTATCTCTGGGCAAGTTCTTATTAAAAATCGGAAATGACTTGAGGAATGCATCTGCCTGAATATCTACGTAAATTGTTATCCAAGAGCTGGAACCACATGGAGTTGGCTTATGAGATGCCTTATTCCCTTCTTGGGCTAAAATTTAGTGTCTCCATGGAGTAATTAACAATCCTTGATTAAAATATAAAACAATTTAGATTGAGTAGCTGCTTTATATAGTCTCAGACTGGACACTGGAGGATGAATTTGAAAAGTTAAGAGAAGGGAAGAGATATTGCTCTAGGCAAATCCCCAAATAATTTAAAGCGTGGAACGTTGCTACAAAGGGTCATCCCATTTTTTTATGTATGAGGAGACACAATCATCACTACAGGTCAAAGCATTTAAATGCTTCTTTTGAAGAATTACTACGCACGGTGCTAGGTGACTATGTATTTGAGTGATTACATATGTTAAGATGTTTGTTGCCTCGAACAAATGTAAGTTTACAGAATTAATGCTAATTCAAACGTTATGTACTATGTTTTAGCAAATGTTCTTATACGCCAACGCTAATGGATGAAGTTGTTTTCTAAAATTGGTCTATATTCGGAGACCATTGTGTTTGTTCGTCCAATTGTATTTTTTGAGTATTTTAATTTTATTTTGTGTAATTATTCTATACATATACATGTATTAATAATTGTAATACTTTATTATTAATGTATGGTGTAAAAAGTTTTTGTAAACCTAAATCGCACTTATTGTCCAATGTGAAATAGTCTGTTTTGTGACAGCCAACCCAAATTTATGGCCTGAGTAGGCTACGAATAGTTGGTCACCCTGTCTGAGATTTGCATTCTGAGAGGTCAAGAATGTAGACGTTCAAAAGGCATCCACGTCAGATATTCTTATACCAGATTTAAATTCCAAACCGGTACAATAAAAGATTTGTAATCTGTTAAAAAATTGAATAACAATAGCGATCTTGAAATAGGAGCCTTCATCTGGCGAACGCTTGAAAATAGAAAGCAGTGCCAGGTATCCTTTTAATAGGCATGAGCCTAGAAACACCTTGTGTATAGATGCATTATAAATACCCAATAAATAAATACATTTTACTGTGGAGACTTGGAGCCCAAGATGGGCTTGATGAAGCAAAAAAAACAATACTGCATAAGTATTACAGGTGAAAGCATAAACATTCTACTCTGTGCACCAGCTGAAATATCTGTTCCAACGGCTGCGGTACTGGGATTTTGTTGCTGGCTTCTTGCCAATAGCAACACCTCCATCACATCATCTGGAAGGTCCCAATCTTTGTACCTTACCCTTTCAGAAATCAGGCATGAAGATTCAGGATGAAGATTTCTGGATGGAGACCCCTTGCGAGAGCAAGTACACTCTTTGGGGAGGACGAATTGGAAGGCAGTTGGCCACCTCTAGAAGGTCCAGGCACCATGTTCTCCTGGCCCAATCTGTAGCAATAAGGATCATGGATTTCCCGAACTTCCTCAACCTCCTTATGACATGACCAATGACGCGGACTGGCGGAAACGCATACAGAAGTGCAAATTACGAGTCCACTATGAACGCGTCCCCTAGAGCTTCTCTCGTGGAAATTCCTTGGAGCATAACAGGTTGCACTTTCTGTTGGCACTGGTTGTGAACAGATCCATTTGAGGAGTTTCCCCAAGGGGCGAATTTCTCCAGAAGGACTTCCTGAGCCAACTCCCCATCGGGGGACATCGTGCTCTGCTTGCTCAGAGCATCCGCCACTGTTTTTTCTCCCCCACCTAGATGCGCTGCAAGTAGAGAGATTCCTTCTCTTAGTGCCCAGAACCAGAGCTGCTTTGCCTCTCTGCAGAGGTAGCAACCCTACACTCCTCTCTTGTTGAGGTAATGCATGAGCACCATTTTGTCCATCATTAGCAGGACATTCTTTCCCCGTACCGAGGGCAGGAAGGCCATCAGCTCTAGTCCGATTGCCCACAGCTCTAACAAGTTGATGTGAAATCTGGACTCTGGCGGAGACTAGTGATCGCTGATTGAAAGGTCTTTCATGTGGGATCCGCATCCTGTAAGAGAGGCATCTGTCACAATTGCCATCTTTGGCCATGATTGCCAAAAAGGTTCTCATGTTCTCTTGGCAGGCCCACCACAGGAGATCTTGGGCAGCCTTGTTGGGGACCTGAAGTTGGTCCGTCATCCTGCCGGGGAATTGAGACCACTAGAATCTGAGAGCCCACTGAATGGATCTCATTCTCAGATGGGCCTCTGGCACCAGAAACATGCAGGAGGCCATGAGAGGCCGAGCAACCTTAAGAAGTCAAAGGCCGGAAGATGTTGGGCACTCAAACTTTTGCACCATGTGCGAGAGATGTTGCCCCCTCAACTCCGGTGGCAAGGCTGAATCCAGGCCTGCCCCAATAAATTGAAGCTTCTGTGATGCTGTCAAGTGGGTCTTCTGGAAGTTCAGGAAGAAGCTCAGCTCATGGAGAAAGTGGCAAGTGCGGCTGACTCTGTGCTTGTTACAGAGAACAAGATCTGATCAACCAGTCATCCAGGGAGGGGTAGATGTGAATCCCCTCGCTCCTTATACTTGCTGCCACCACTGCTATAAAGCTTGGTGAAGACCCTCGGGGGAGGGGTGGGCCGAATGGCAGAACTCAAAACTGAAAATGAGAACCGCCAACTGCGAACCTCAGGTATTTCTGTGTTTTAGATGAATGGGCACATGAAAGTAAGCATCCTGAAGGTCCAACACCACCAACCAATCTTGGATTCGAAGGTCCTAAAGGACATGAAAAAGAATCACATCTTGAACTTGTCCTTACTGAGGAACTTGTTCAAGTGTCTCAAGTCTAAAATGGGTCGCATTCCTCCATCCTTTTTAGGGATTAGTTAATGGGGCGTGTAACATTCCTGACCTCTCGCCACCGCAGGTACTTACTATATTGCACCTGTCTCCAACAGGATAAGAACTTCCTATTGTGGATGAGCGGAGCAAGATATGAAATAGAGTGGCCTGTCTCTGGGGGGAGGAATAGGGGGGTTTTGCCAGAAATAGGAGGCAGTAGCCATGGGCCACTGTCTGCAGCGCTCAGGAATCTGAGGTTATGCCCTGCCAACCCTCCAGATGCTGAGACAACCTGCCCCCACCAATTTTGTGTGCAAAGGAATCAAATCGGTTTTGAAGGTGTTGCAGCTGAGGGCAAGGCGGCTGAGAGGGAAGTTCTTCCTCTATCTCTGGACCCATGTGGAGTCATTCTTTGTCCCTTTTGAGAGAACTGGCCTCTAACCCTTGAAACCGATGAACACAATCAAAACAGACGCCCTCTCCATGCACCTGAAGAACTCTGAGGTTGGGTATGCTGGTGAATTGCTGCTACTAGGAACTTTGCTTCTGCTTTAGAAGCTTGCAGCTTCTCATCAGCTTTTTCTCAAAATAATTGGCACCCATTAAGCATGCTTGGAAATCAGGCGCAAAACCATACTTCTGAGCCATGCAACACATCTTGAGACTGTGCTG
Source organism: Ambystoma mexicanum (assembly GCF_040938575.1). Lineage (NCBI taxonomy): Eukaryota > Metazoa > Chordata > Amphibia > Caudata > Ambystomatidae > Ambystoma > Ambystoma mexicanum. The sequence continues at coordinate 50,805,192 of NC_090936.1, forward strand.
GCTGTCATTGCCCTGAATACACTGAATCTAAGCCGGATTGTAGCGATTGTAACATTGCATCTTTGTTATCTTGCCAAGTTTAGGAATCCATCCCTCTCTTCACCTTTCAGGATGTGTTCCGTCGCGAAGGCAGCGACATCTCATAAGGTATGGGTGTACTTGGCCAGGGCAAAAGTCGCATTGATGGATTTTAGGGCCATACTTCTAGCACTAAAAACACTTTCCCAGGACTTCAATCTTTTTATCATCATTATCTGGTACAATGGAAGGGTATGCAGAATCCCTCGAAGTTGTTGCTGCCTGTACTACTAGACTTTCTGGAGTCGGGAATCTGGATAAAAATTAAGGGTCAATAGAGGCAGCTCTATATTTTTCCGTCAAATTTTTGTTCACTGCTGGCATGGAGTCTGGCTTTCGCCAGTTCTCCAAAATCCTGGTCCTCAACGCAGTATGAAATGGCAGTACTGCTTCTTCTGATAGTCCACTGGCCAGGATGTCGGGGAGGTCATCCTTCTCTGTTATGGCAGCAGGTTTCCCCCATCCAACAGAGTCCTTTACCTTGCTCATCAATGATCTATAAGAAGGGTCAGTGTACCCTGACACTTATGGCTTTGCAAAGTCAATTTCTGGTGAGGTTTGCAGACTACTAGCCTCCTTTAATGTTTCCACAAGACTTTTCATCTTGGATTCCTCTGAGACTAGTTCTTCTGGTACATTGGGGGTACCATACCCAAAGGGCAGATCTTGGTCGTCGTCCTCAAATATAGATCCTATAGAGCTGAAAAAAATCAACTCTTGGTAGAGGCTTAAAAGTCTTCAATGCCTCAACAGAAGGTTTGGAAACCTTTGAAGGCACAGATGGCGCCGATAGTGTTGAATGTCAACAATGTCGTCGAAGTAGGAAGCAGTGTTGACGACTTTGCCGGTTTCAATGAATGCTTCGACACAGGCTTTGAAGGCCCAGGTCTCCAACCTCTATCGATCATCGAAGAAGAAGAACCTGAATCCTGACTGTCTAGAGGAAGACTCCTTCGAGACATGTCGAGGAGACTTTCTTACCGGGCTCTCTGGCACGCGAGAAGGGGAGGCTACCGGCGCCCTGCCTGTCTTGTCGGACGTGGTGGGTTTAGGAGACTTGTGGTTCTTTAGGAGGGACACTCGCAGTAGCTTATTGACATACCTCCACATTTTTAACCTAAACGTTTCAAAGTCAGCTGGGGATGCTGACTTACTCTGAAAAATAACTGTTCTGTCTGGTGAAGAGGAAGACGACAGCAACCTGTGGTGTCGTTTCTATGACTTTTAAAAGAAGGAGGTCGAGTGTCGAGACTTTGAGCACTTTAGATGTTTTGCATGCTTTTTCATCGGGGAGACATCCCTCGAGTCATCCGAGGATCTCCTTTTTGAGGGGGGTTACAGAAGGGAACTTTGAAAGGGGCCTACCTGCCTTGTGTTTCCCCTTCCTCTCTCGCAAGGCCTTCACAGTCATTGATTGGCAGGAACTGCAGGCATCCATTCTGTGGTCTGCTCCCAGGCACTACAAACAGACTTGATGTGGGTCTGTTATGGACATTTTTGCCCCATAGTCAGAACACTGTGTTAACCCCATCTTGGGTGGCAACATCTCGATTTTTCAAGAAACGCAGTTAAATTTCACTGAGGCAAACAACCGTCCTAAGCTTGCTAACATGTGGAAAAATGGAACTAAAGCAACGGTCGCCACATGTGCTACTTATACCAACATCGACAGGACGGAGGCCGTTGAGGGCCACGATGACACCGTACACCAGCCGATATTATGGAGGAAAAAATCCAAAGGAAGCTGCAAGCCGACTTGATTATCAAAGATGAGGAATACGTGGGAGGACGCAATCCATTTGAATGCCTGAACTACATTATTTAGGGAGAGGATCGCATGGAGTAAAGAGGACTATGGATTAAAAGTACAATAGTCACTACAGTGAGTAATTTTTAATGTCACGACCACTTTCCTCCATATTGTATGGGCAATTACAACCGATCTATCTCTTAGTGAGGAGTGTGTTTCTTTAATTTGTAAAGAGGATTTTATGGACAGCTTGTCTGAATTCTGCATCTGATGTAGCACGAACATCGAGGCAGTAGTGCTTGCAAAACGCTGATGGTGATGCCCAGGTGGCTACTTTACTGATGACCTGGCAAGGCCCATGTCTGAAAAACGACAGCTGATGCCTAAGCTCTTACAGCATGCGCATGTATATTAGCTGGACACAGCCTTTTCTGTAATCTGTATGATTCTACAATAGCCATCACCATCCAGCTGGCTATTGACACTTTTGACGCTTGAGTGCCTGGTGAAGCCCTGCTGAATGTGGCCAGCAAGGTGTTAGACTTCCTGAATTGTTTCATTCTGTCCAGGTAGAACCTGAGTGTTCTAAAATCCAAATAATGCAATGGCCTCTCCGCATCCGACTGCGGATGTGGAAAGAAGGTTCACAATACAATCTGTTCGCTGACGTGAAAGGATGAGACTACTTTTGGCAAAAGCTTTGGGTGCGTTCTCATAACTACCTTATCCTTGTGGAAAATTGTATATGGGTCTGAAGCCACCAGTATCTAACTGATACTTCTAGCGGACGTGAGACCTACCAGCAACACTGTCTTGAGTATAACCCATTTGATGTCTGTTGTAGCCATGGGTTCGAATGGTTTGTGTAGGAGCGCTGCCAGCACCACGTTGAGGTCCCACACCGGGTGTGGCCGCTTGACGGGGGGTATGGTCTCGCTAGTCGCTACAAATGTCTTTTTACCAGCGCATAGGCAGTTAAGTAAGATTGCCCCTTTACGTTTCGGTTTGCTCCGATAGCCGATAAATGTGCGACACATTTACTTACACTCCTTTGTTCGCCAGTAAGCAGAGTGTGGCAGAACTTGATCGAGCATGCAAGATACAGGGTCCACCTTATCGTCTCTGGCCTAGTAACAGAATCTGGACCATTTGCTTTTATACCGGATACTTGTTGACTGTTTTCTTACCTTTTCAATAATCTCCAGGTTAATCTGAGACAGTCCCAGGTGCTGCAGTGTCAACTACTCAGGAACTAAGCTGCTGAGACGTAGAGGGTCCATCGACTTAAGATCTGAGCACAGACTGGCAATACTCACCAGGTCGAGTACCCAACCAATGGCAGGCCATTATGGGACTACCAGAATCATGCAACACCCTAGCAAATCTCTAAATCGGTGGTGTTGGAGGAAAAGCGGAGCACCAGGGGTTGTTCCAAGACATGTAGAAGGTATCCCCTAGCAAGTGTTTGCCCTTTCCCATCCGAGAGGGAAAAAAACGGCACTTTGCGTTGCTCTCTTGAGGCAAATAGATCCACTTCTGAGTGACCCCACCCATTGAACAGGGTGGTCAGCACTTGTGAGAACACTTCCCAATCTTAACTGTCCACCTGGAGCCTGCTCAACCTGTCCACCTGGAGCCTGCTCAACCTGTCCGTCTACAAATTGCTCATGCCCGGAAGGTGAACTGCGGCCAGGAGAATGCCACATTCAAGGGCCCACTACCAAATCTGGATAGTTAGGGTGCAAACGAGGGGAGATCTCATTCCGCCTTGCTGGGACAAATTCAGATAGAACATTGAAGTTGTGTTGTCTGTTCTGAGGAGTGACCTGTTTGAAATCAATGGGAGAAAGACCCGAAGTGCCAAGTGAATAGCCAACCGCTCCAGGACGTTTATGTGCTGGGTTTAGTCCTGAGTTGACCATAATCCATAAATTGAATAGTTATCCAGTGTGGCTCCTCAGCCTTCTAGTGAGGAGGCCGTTGTTATGATCACAGATGGCTCCGGTTGCAAAATAGTGCCCCTTTCATCAGGTTTTCTTTTTGCCTCCACCAAAGCAGATCAGGAGTCTCCCATAGAAGTGAAACTTTTGCCTGATTGTGAGCCCAGCTCTGGATCCTAACTTGCAGTCAGGTGCATTTGCAGCTGCCTCATCTTCAATTTAGTATCAAGTACTGCCAGAATACACGCCACCATGAGTCCTTGCAAATGTTGGTACCACCACACTGATGTCACCTGCCTTCTGAGGAAGTGGCCTGTCACTTTGAGGATCACACTGGCCCTTTCCTGTGTTGCGAAAATCCTCTGTCTTTTTGTGTACCATGTTAACCCTAGGAAAATCAAGGGATGAACAAACTCTGACTTGGCTGGATGAACCGAGAAGCCCAAGTTGAAGAGTAAGTCCAAGAGAGACACCATTTTGTCTTCAGCCACTGTTGGCGATCTGCCCCTGATCAGTCAATCATCCACCTATGGGTAGTCTGTCTTGTGAACACTTGCAGGCCGGAATGGAGCCTGAACGGCAAAACCCGGTACTGGAAGTCAGGCCCATCGCGTGAAGCGCATGAATTGCCTGTGTAGCTGGCAAATTTTGACATCTAAGCATGTGTCCTTTAGGTCTAGGGAGCACATCCACTTTTCCTTGCAGAGTGCCTCCGCAATCTGCGCTGGCGTTATCTTGATTTCTTTGAGGGGTAAGGATAGATTGAGGTACAATAGGTCGATCACCATAATAGGCATGCCTCCTCCTTTTTCGTGATGGCAAAAATCCTGGAGTAGTATCCAGAACCCTCTGAGCAAGGGGCTCTTGCTGCACCACTTTACTCTGTACAAGCGAAGCAATCTCCGCCAACAGGTCTGGAGAACCGATCAGAAGAAGTGGGGTGAAACTGTATGCGGGAAGAAAACTGGGAGTTGAAAATACACAAACTACTGCTAGAATCCAGGGATACCCGAAGATGACGCCATTGCTGACCGTGGAGAGCCAGTCTTCCTCGAACTGGGAAGGAGTGGACCCAGACGCCGTCCTCATTGTTTCTTGGCGTTGGAGGCCAGGATTGAGGAGGGGGACTGGAAAAACCCCTTAGGCATGGTGCAAGGGTGCCTATGCCTTTGAGGATTAGGAGTCCTGTCAGCCGCTGCCTCAGGAGGGCCCAACGACCCACCCACCCGTGGACCGGTAGCTCTACGAGTCTCAAGACTGGCTGGTGCTAGGATCCTTCGGATCCCTCCTGCTGGGAGGTTTCAGAGAAAAGGAATCCCCCTTACGGGCTGCTTTAGTAAATATAGCAACTACATTGTCCGACTTGGTCTTGAGTCATACGACGTCCTTGAGATAGTTTGGAGGGGACGCGGTGAAGATCTCTCTCCACCTTGCTAACCGGTTCTTAAGGGAGCATGGAGTAAGCGAGTCACACGCTACGCAGCCATCCCACTGATGGTACGCATCTGAACACTGGATGCAGAGCGCATGTGGATCCGATGCAGGGAAAGAACTATCGCAGTAGGGGTAACTGCTGAAGCATGACTGGGCTGACATGTGTCACTGCCTTATTGTTGATAATATTTTTACATGTAACCTATATTCTCATGCCTTGTAACTAAGCTGCCCTATTGTAACAGCGCTGCCCTCTTGGAACAGTGCCTCGATGCCACTGGGCTGTTTGCACGCTTTATAAATTAAAATAAAATAAATGTGCTGGGGAATGCAAGGTACCAGAGGCCGGTAAAAGATTATCAAAATAGAAGCGAGAAAACCAACCGTGCTGCAAAAATAGAAAAATACAATGCACAAGCACTAGAGGAAGGACCAATCCCGTCAGTGCAGAAAAGGGGAATGAGGTAAGGCGCCGTAGGGCGGGGCTGTGGAAGCGTGGACATGCCTGTAGCCATGCCTACGCATGCCATAAATTTAAAAGGGAAATATCCTTTTTTGAAGGAAAAAATGTTCCAATCCCGTCCCTAGGGAGGGACGCCCGTACAGTATGGAAGAAAGGAGACGGGACGTCGGAGTAAGAGGGTAGAAAGTTCTAGATCTGTTCATTTTAAGACGGAGAATAATGTGGATTTTATTGTGGGATTGAACCTCAACTGGTTTGTATGCATTGGAGTTGGGAGTAGAGGTCTGCCTATTTTTCAAGAGAATGCTTGACCTCAATACCAAGCTTCTTGCCAGTTTCAACAGGCTTTCAATATATGTAAAAATAGTCCAAAATTATCTGGCACCATTGGTAACACAATGGTGCTGGATAATCAAAAATGGCAGTTAACCCAATGCCGGCTGTCCATGGCAGATGACAAAGGTAAAATGGCTGGATTATCAAGTTTCCTGACCCTTTTCCTCTGTTACCAACTGCAAAAAAACTGTGTAGCCGTCATTTTCTTAATCTGAAACCTTACCATTGCTGACAATATTTCCTTTCCTGGGCAAGCTCCTCGAAAAGCTGGCCATCTACCCACTTAATCTTCACACCGATTCTGTTGGTTGTCTCCATGACCATCAGTCTGGCTTCAGAGCTGCCAGAAGCACGGAAATTGCTCTCCTGAACATCTGTGAAGACCTGCTCTCCAAACTCGACTAACCTCCCCTCTGTCCTCATCCTACTTGAGCTCTCTTCTGCCTTTCACACAGTCAACCATGCCATCCTGCCCAACCATCTCCACGATAACCTGGGTACCACCGATCAGTCCCCGGCCTGGCTGACCACCTTCCTCTCTGATCGACCCTCCTAGGTCCAACTTGGGCCCTTCCTCTCCTCTATCTCACTCTCTACCTGTGGTGTTCCCCAGGGGTCTACCCTCTCTCCCTGCCTTTTCAACCAATAACTGGCACCCACTGCAGCTCTCTGCTCCAACTTTCCGTGCTATGCTGATGACACTCGTTTTCAGGCTTCCCTCTACCACCTCTTCTTCTCTCATCTCTGTCCGTCTGCTATCCAGGAGTGGTGTGCTGCCAATGACCTCTGCCTTAATGCCAATGAGACAGATTCTCCTCATCAGCACACCAGCACCCACATTTCCCGTCACTCTCTGGCCGGCCTCCCCTGGCCCTCTTCCTGCTCCCACCTGTGAGGCTAAGAACCTCAGGGTCATCTTCGACTCCACAATCTCCTTTTCTACTCACATCTCAGGCGTCTGTAAGAAGCTCACAGTCTCTAGAGCTTTGGTTCTCTCTAGGCTGGACTACTGCAAAAGCCTCTTTCTAAATCTGCCTTCTACTCTCCACCCTCTGCAACTCATCCAGAACATGACTATGAGACGTGTCCTTGGCCTCAAGCCCTGGGATCGTACCTCCGTAGCCCTGAAAAAGCTTTATTGGCTCCCAGTGGCTGCAAGGATTAAATTCAAGTCCCTTTGCATTGTCGACAATGCTTTCTGGGGCCTCGGTCCAAAATACCTTCAACTCTCCCTCCGTAAATACCTTCCTACTCAAGCTCTTCGCTCCTCCAACTCTATCAGGGTCAGTCGCTTCTCCAAGCAACGCGTTGGGGGTAGATCTCTTTTCTTAGCTGGGGCCTCCCTCCGGAACAGCCTCCCTGCCTCTCTGAAACTTGAGGAGAACCATCTCCGGTTCCGGAAACAGCTAAAGACCTTTCTCTTTGCTTCTGCTTTCGCTCTTCCCAACCTCCCCCGCTACCCCCCGCTGATCTGTCTGCTTCGGCACCAGGCACCTGGTTACCCTGTGTTTTTCAGGCCCAGGTCTCTGCCCACCCAGCCACACACCCGCACTGCCCCCTGGTAACCTTTGCACTTGGGTCTGTATCTGTAATTCTACAGTCCCCTTACCTGTACTTATCAAACACCCCTTGTCTGCGCTTTAACCTACACTTGCCACCTTGCTGGCTGCACTACCAGTTGTTGCTCAGCACTTTCCACTCCTCCACTCTCCCTTGCTCGTTCCTCCTTCCCTCTCCCCTGCACTTGCAAGTTCTCAATGTCACTGGGCCTATTAAGATCGTTACTTTGTCCTCCATTGTTCCCCTCCCTTGCCTCGTCACTCTCTGAAACACTTGTGTACGAGAGCAATACAAATAAAATATCACATATTAATGATGTCAGACAATAGAATGTTACAATGACATGGTTTACTGTAAAAGAGAACATATTTGTTTCCAATCAATAGAAGGGAGGTAGCAGGCATTGCAGGGTGGTGGTATAGAGGGACATAGTTCAACTAGCAAAGAATGGGTTACATCTCGTTACTGCTGGTTTATATTTTGCTTAAGTATAACGGAATGCACCTTTCTAAAACATACCAGAAAAAAGAAATTGCAAATCTAATATAGCTGGTGAAAAATACTACACACTATCGCCAGCGAAAGGGCTTTCAATATCTTTGAAGCCACACACTACTATCTAAGGCAAAGGCATATTGGTAAATTGGAATAGTACTTCCCTTTAAATATGTGATAATGCCAAGGTTCTCTCCTGACAGTCACAAATTAGCTCTACTTTTTTCTTCTACTTATTGTTATTAATGTTAAATACGAATAGGGACATAACGCCAACAAAATAAATTATGATAAACATACCCTTATCAAAGCTTGCATTGGCACCTCTGTCGAGTAAAAGGCGTACCAATTCCAAATGTGCAACACTTGCAGCATACATCAACGGTGTCCACCCAAACTTAAAACGGATCTCTACATCCACTCCTACAAAAGCAAAAGGAAGGAAGAATATTGTTATTGTGCATGTTTATGCATCACATTACTAAATCGCAAAGATAAAAAAAGCAACATTTATTTTAACCATGGAAAACTTAAGCCAAAACAGAAAAAGTTACCACTTGAATACAGTGTGCTTAATTCAAGGCTAACTTTTGTTGCCAAGCTAGGTAGGTGGGATGCTATCTGTTTATGAGAAAGAAACGTACTGCATGCATTCTATCAATCAAAGCATTTGTAGAGCGCACTGTCGCATCATGGTGCCGATTCACTTATTAAGTAATACACTTGCTCTAGCTTGCTCTTACTTCGTGGGCAGCCCAATGTGGGTTGCATACAGAAAAGCACCTATGATTAAGTGAAGCAGATTCAGAATTATAAAGCAGTGGTATGGAATTCCTATAGCACCACTCCCAAGTTCTTTCTCGTCAGGGACGGAACAAGTTACTTACCTGTAACTGTTGTTCTCCAGCATGGGTCTGGCATGGATTCACATGCTCATGAATATTCCCCGTCGTAAGGCGCGAATCCTCGGTAAAGAAAAAATCAGTATCAGTTTTGTTTCTGATCTGTCTTTCTTAGTAGTAACCAATCACTGATCTCTGGGTCATACTGCCCCCAGCCAATGACTGCCCTCTACCTAAGCCCCTCCCCTGGCAGCCATCCTCAGATTTGGTAGCACGTAAAGTGGCAGTATGACCAAGTGAAGAGCCGCAGAGGGGAAGGAGGGAAGGTTCGCATGTGAATCCATGCCAGACCCATGCTGGAAAACAACAGTTACAGGTAAGTAACTTGTTCCTTCTCCAGCATGGGGTCTGGCATGGATTCACATGCTCATGAATATAAGAATACATAGCAGTATACACATGCACAACCAGGGGAGGTGGCAACAGGCTCAACATTAAGCAATACAACAACTCAACATTAAGCATCTCTTACCTCCTCACCAGGCTCCCCTTAAGTGAACAGGTTGCGCAGCGCTGCTTGGCCGACCCTGTACTCCTCCCTGGAGTCCCGATCGATGCAGTAGAATCTTGTGAAGGTGTGCGTCGACCTTCACGTAGCAGCCCTGCAGATGTCCAGCAGAGGCACACCAGACAGGAACGCCGTGGTAGTAGCGATCGCTCTGGTCGAATGGGCTCTCGGACGGCCGGGCAGCGGTCGGTTTGCCAACCGGTGACAGCGCATGATGCAGCCGGAGAGCCATCTGGAAATGGAAGCCTTCGAGTGAGCCTTCCCTTGAATCACAGGTCCAAAGTTCACAACAGCTGTGATGTCTTCCGAAAACTCTTTGTGCGGTCCACGTAGAACTTCAGCGCTCTAGCCACATCCAGCGAGTGCAAAGTCCTCTCGGCCGGAGACGAAGGCGACGGGAAGGAAACTGGCAACACCAAGGGCTCGTTGAGGTGGAAGTCCGACGGCACCTTGGGCATAAAGGAGGGTGCGTCCTCAGCACCACCCTTGTGTCATGAAAAGTCAAGTATGAGGCTTGCAAGGTAGGGCCTGGATCTCTCCCACTCGTCGTGCGGAGGTGATGGCCGCAAGAAATGCTGTCTTCCACGACAGGAACTTCAACGGCGCCGAATGTATAGGCTCGAATGGGGCCCCCATGAGCCTGGTCAGCACCACGTTGAGCTCTCACGCCGGGGCAGGAGCCTTCAGAAGCGGGAACGATCGGAATAGTCCCTTCATAAATTCCTTCACCAGGCGATGAGACCACAAGGACGCCCGTCCTGTAGTTCTGGTGTATCGGGAAATGGCAGCCAGATGTATCTTGATGGAGGCGTGAGCCAGTCCAGCTTTGGCCAGCGACAGTAGGTACGGCAATACTTGAGGGGCCGTAATCCGCAGAGGGTTAATCTTCTGTGCACGGCACCAGACAGAGAACCTCTTCCACGTATGTCCATAGCATTTGAGAGTTGACGACGCCCTGGCTTTTGCAAGAACCTCTCTGCAGTCAGCCGAGATATCGTATCCTCCAAACTCTAGTGCTGCAGGAGCCAAGCCTGCAAGTTCAGCGACTCCAGGTCATGATGGAGAATGGCGCCTCCTTCTCTGGAGAGAAGATCCGCGTCCGTCGCCAGCTTGATAGGTGGGGACGCTGACAAGTCCAGAAGGTCCGGGAACCAGATCGGTCTCGGCCACGCCAGTGCGACGAGGATCATCCTGCACCTGGACCTCTTGAGCTGGTTGATGAGACGGAGCAGCAACGGCAACGGAAGGAACGCATAAAGTAACAGGCCGTCCCAAGGGAACGAGAAAGCATCGCCCATGCTCCTCGGTTTTGCGAACCTGCTAGCGAACCTCTGGCACTTGGAGTTCGTCGCCGTCGCGAACAGGTCGATCTGGGGTTTGCCCCACCGTTGAAAGAGCCGATCCACCTGGTCCTGGCGTAGTTCCCACTCGTGGCACGAGCACAGCTCCCTGCTGAGTGAGTCGGCAATGGTGTTTTTTATTCCTGCCAGGTGGAAGGGAACCAGAAACATCCCCTGGGCGACGGCCCAGTGCCACAGATCCTGGGCCTCCTTGGATAGGGCTGGGGATCTGGTGCCTCCCTGCTTCCGGATGTAGAACATCGTGGTGGTGTTGTCGGTGAAGATCCTCACCACTTTGTCCTTGAGGGACGGAAGGAACGATTTGAGCGCCCAGAACACGGCTCGTAGCTCCAGGATGTTGATGTGAAGAGACCTCTCCTCCGGGAGCCTGAGGCCTCTTGCGTGGAGATCTCCGGTGTGGGCCCCCCATCCCTCCAGGGAGGCGTCCGTTGTTACCGTCTCCTGATACGCCGGGGCCTGAAAGTCCATGCCTTCCACGAGGTGTGCATGGGCACCCCACCATAGAATCGCCCAACGGAACTCCTCGTCGAGCGGGATCCGGTCTTCAAAGCTGCCCGCCGCTTGAATCCAGCGGGCGTCGAGGAACTCTTGTAGCGGACGCATCCGAAGCCTGCAAAGGGGCACAAGGTAGATGCAGGAGGACCTCATCCCGAGGAGGGACTTGATGGACCTCACTCTGGCCACATCTGTGGCTAACAGGCGCTGCACCTTGCCCAAAATGGCCTTCGTCCTTTCTTCCGACGGAGATGCTAGTCGCTTCACTGTATCGAGCTTCGCTCCCAGAAACAGTGCCACCTGCGACAGTACCAGATGGGATTTGGGGTAGTTGATGGCGAATCCCAGCTCCTTGAGCAGGCGGACGGTCCTCGCTGTGTGTTCGATGGCGAGTTCTCTTGACCTTGGCACGGATTAGCCAGTCGTCCAGGTAGGGGTAGACGTGGATCCCTTGCAGGCGCAGCCGCGCCGCCACAGGTGCGAGGCACTTGGTGAACACCCTGGTTGCCGACTTTAATCTGAACGGAGGGCTCTAAATTGGTAGTGACGCCCCTGGACTACGAATCTGAGGAACTTTGTGTCCTTTTAGAATGGGGATGTGGAAGTAAGCATCCTCCAGGTCCAGTGACGATAGGAAGTCGCCCTCCTCCAGCTGTCCCAGCACGTGCTGGAGGGTGACCATCCTGAATTTCTGTGCCTTGATGTACCTGTTCAACCGACGCAGGTCCAGGTAGGGCGCCAACCGTCTGTCTTCTTTCTGACGAGGAAGTATCTTGAGTATACCCCGGAGCACCTGAGCCTCTTGGGTACAAGCTCGATGGCACCCTTCTTGAGCATCGCCCTTACCTCCAACAGCAGTTGAGGGACGTGATTCTCCTCCCTGGTCACGGGAGGAATGCGAGAACACTTCTTTTGAAATTCCAGTGAGTGTCCACGGGTCAGGGTGTCCAGCACCCAACGGTCGGTAGAGATGGACTCCCACACGCTGACGACCTCCCACCGGGGTGCTTCGGTGGGGGCCCGACGCTACGGCCAGTTCAGTCCTGCTTGGAAGAGGCCTTGTCGCCTTGGCTTCCTTGCCGACGGCCGCGAGACCCTTCTTGCTTGCCGCGGCCTCTGTAGGCCTCCTGGGACGAGGAGCGGGCCGCCTGGCGGTAAGTAGAAGAGCCGCCGCTGGATCCCTTGGAGGCTCCCTGTCTGCCTCCAGAGATCCGAAAGGGCCGCCGTTGCTGAAGGACTCCTAGGGCACGGGCTGTTTCCGTGTCTGTCTTGATGGCCTGGAGGGACTCATCCACCGTCTTTCCAAACAGGTTGTTGCAGTCGAACGGCATGTCCAACACTCTGGTCTGGACATCCTGGCTAAAGTCCGTCGCCTTGAGCCATCCTCATTGTCGGAGGCAAACCCTGTTGCCCAGTTGGCGAAATCCGGTATCGGCAATGTCCGTTGCCACCGTTATGGCGTGATGCGACGCCACCTCACCATCCTGCAGAATCTGTAGGGCCTCCGCCCTCTTGTCGTCCGGTACGAAGTCTAGCAGAGGAACTATCTTGAACCAAAGCTCTCTGTCGTAATGGGCCACAATCGCTAAGGCATTGGCCGCCTTAATCGTTGTCGCCGCCGACGAGATGACTCGTCGTCCCATGGAGTCCAACTTCTTGCCCACGCTGTCCGGCGGTGAAGTGGAAGTTGAAGCCGCCGCACCCGCTGCTTTCTTCTTGGCCGCTGCCGAGACGACAGAGTCCGGCGTGAGCTGGGCCCTGAGGCACAAGGGGGCGGAATCGGGGACCCGGTACTTCTTCTCATACCTGTCCCTCTTGGCGGGTGTCGTGGAAGGGTTCTTGGGGATAGCCAGCTCCTCGTCCAGGTGTCGTCGAGCAACGGCACCGCGAGGAGCGTCTTCCTCTTGGCCTCTCGTCGTTGGTAAAGAAAACCTTCCTTTTTCTGTTCCTCAGGGCAGAGCTGGAAGAGCTCGGATGCCCTGGCTATCATGGCGTGAAAAGAGCCAATTTCGTCGGGCGGAGAGGCCTGAGGGGGGGTGATCACGGGATGTCCGTTGTGTCATCGCCGCCGCCGTCGTCCGTCCCCGTCGCTGTATCCATCGCTGTATCCTCCCGAGGTCTGGCGAGGGGGATGAGGGGTCCACAGGCCTCGCAGGCACGAAGGGCGGAGCAGGGTGGACTCTCCTCCGCTTGTTCGGAGGGCTTCCCGACAGGCCTGGTTCTTGATCCTCCGTCGGGGTCCGTGGTATCCTCGACCTTATCTCAGTACATAAGGATTGGATCGCCAACAAAATGGCCGCCGAGCTATCCTGGGGCTCGGATAATGGCTGCGACCGACTGGATGGCTGCTCCACTGGGCCCTCGTCGTCGCCATCGTCGCTATCTTGGATCACATCAGCGGGAACCTTCTCGAACCTCTCATTGAGGCCTATGAACCTCTTGTTGAGGCCTTTCACGGTTTCCACCTGATCCTCCGTGGAGGCTGAATCCGAGTCCATAATGGCCACCGCCCCCCCTCCCCCCCTGTTTTTCCGCCGGGGTCTGCACGGGAGTCTTACGATGGTAACGATGGTCTGGATAGAGGATTCCCTCTGCGGCGGCAGGGAAACTCTGGGCCCCGAGGCCGCCTCCACTGGCGTAGCCTTTGCCGGTTTCCCCAGGGCTGCTGCGACAACCTCGATAGAGGCCTTTGCGGGGGGATCAAGGCCCTCACCACCTTAGATGCATCCTGGGCCTTCACTTTGGGGGGAGGGTCATCGCCTCGCTCCCCCTCGGCTCCCTTCGAGATCGACCGGAGCCTCTCCAGAAGCTTACCCGGGTTCTCGGACTTCCTCTTCCCCGAACCAGAGCGCTGGCTCATGGTTGATCGTGCCGGGGAAGTCGCGCCCTGCCTGGCAGCCGAGGAGCCCGACCTTTCGGCGCTCCCGGTGCCCGCGGACTCGCGGTGCTTGGCCTTCCGTTGGGCCCCTGTCGCTGGGGCACCCTCACAGGACTTAGAAGACCGCTCAGACTTTTTCTTCGCCTTCTCACCTGCTGTGCCCTTCTCCAGCCAGGCGGCGAGGTGGGAACGACGATCTTGCTTGGTCCGTTCCGACAGGTTCTTGCGGAACGCACAGTCCTTCTCCACGTGCGTCTTGTCCTCATGAAGGCAGTAGAGACATCTCGAATGCTCGTCCTCCTTGAAAACATTTTGCAATCTGCATCCTGGGCAGCTCCTGAACAGCTTGGATCCGGGCGTCGAGCTTCCTTTGTCCTGGGCCATGTCCGTTGAGGTAGGCCACAGATCTTCTGGAATCCTCCAAGAAGCATAACTAATTCCGAAACGGGTCCCCGTTATCGGAAGTAGAACGTTGGAGCCTGAGGCTCGATTAACCGAAAATATTAGAAAAATCTCCTGAAAAGCGCGAAAACGCAGTAAAAGCTCGAGAGCTAAAACACGAGGACTCCCAACACTTGAACGTGCGGTAGAAATCTGAGGATGGCTGCCAGGGGAGGGGCTTAGGAAGAGGGCAGTTATTGGCTGGGGGCAGTATGACCCAGAGATCAGCGAATGGTTACTACGAAGAAAGACAGATCAGAAACGAAAATGATACTGATTTTTTCTTTACCAAGGATTCCTGGCTTGACGACGGGGAATATTCATGAGCATGTGAATCCATGCCAGACCCCATGCTGGAGAAAAGTAGATTTCATAAGCATTTCGTACCTACTAGTAACAAGTACTTAGTAGCAAGAAGACATTAGGTAAAGTCTGTAAAGGTTTTTGAACTTTCAAAATACTTGCTTTGAACTACTGCGTACTGTGAAGGCATCATGAAGCAGGACACAGACAACAGATTTAAAGTTCACAATTAAATGGTTTATTAAATCAATTGTCAATATGGTAGAAGCCCTAATCTGCCCTATGCTAAGGTGGGATTTCCCTACCTGAACTAAACTAAGGGAAGTCTGAGTCAGAGTTCAACTTAAATGTCTATCTAGGTGCAAAACCTATCCTTCCCCTCACAACTAAAGCTAAACCATGTGTAGGGATGTCAATAATAAAAGAAAAGATGATCAACACAAAGTTCTGAGCTTCTTCCAGCTCTTCGCTTCCTCTTCAGCTCGCCTTCCCCAAGTTCAAGAAAGTTCCACAAAAGTCTCAAGATTACCTTTTCAAGTTCAAAGCAATACAGTTCCACACAATCCTTGGGGCTCCCTTCCCCAAATTCAAGGCACTACAGTTGAAAAGAAAAGGGTCTTGCGGTGGCTTCAACCTCAAGACAGCATCTGCAATTCATCAAGTCTCAGGGTTCCCTTCCCCAAGACTTCAACATTCCAACTTGCACTTGTTTCCAGTTTTCAAAATTCAACACAACTCTAAGTCAACTTGACTCTCCTTCTGGATTGCATCAACAGTTCACAATAGCTTAACAGAGTTCCAGCTTGTTGCCAGCACTTGGAGCTACACCTTGTTTTGTTGAAACGAAAATTATACTCTTATGTTAATAGTGAGCTGCTAACCTGGATTCTATTGTCCTGAAGCTGGAAAGGGCTTGATAACTGGAAAAATTGTTGGTTAGAATCCTTTGTTGCGCTTTCACTATAATTCATAAGTTCACGTATGATTTATTAAGTCATTTATAATGCACCTGTACACAAGTGGTTCTAGGCGTGATAAGGAAGGACAAAACAAACGATCATACTAGGCCTTGTGTCATTAAGATTGTGCAAATGTGAAAACGCAAATTGCAGGGGGGGAGGGAGAGGGAAGTGAGAAGAGCAATCAGGGCAGCATTGCTCTGAGTATGTGTAGCTAGGGCAGCTTAGCTCTGGGTAAGTGCATGGAGGCAGAGGACTATAGGGTTACAGTTACAGCCCCTAAGTGCGTGGTAGGACCGGTGGCAGTGCAGGGGCGACTGGTCATGGAGAAGCCTGGTTCCCAGTGAGACATTGAGGGTAGCCAGACAACCAGTCAGCGCAGAAGAGAGGTAGGTCGCAGGGGAGAGAGAGAAAGCAAAGGCGAAAAGGAATGAACTGAGCTGCAGGGAAGCCATTCCAGAGGAAGGTACATGCAGAGGCGAGAGATCTACCCTCACTCTTTGCCTGGAGGAGTGTTTGATCCTCAGAGTTTGAGGTGGCTGAGCTAAAGGCTCGAGAGGAAAGTGTTTTGGAAGAGAGTGTTAGATGTAGTGCGGGCCCCAGCCCCAGAAAGCCTTGTGGATGATGCAGAGGGTCTTGAACTTGATCCTTACAGCAACTGAGAGCCAGTTGAGATATTTCAGGGCTGGAGAGATAAAGTCCATGAGCTTGAGGCCAGAGGCATAGACAGGGTACGGCCTGAGCGGGCAAGGCCTCCCAAAATGTGTGAATGCCCACTCAGCAGCGCTGTGTGGGCATTCACAGATGTTAATGACACTGCTGTGGGCCCAAATACATTAGCTTCAGGCCTCACTTGTTAGGCAATCCTGGCTATACCACTGGTTGAGGCCAAGCACAAGTCTTGCAGTGCTGTTCTAAATTAGATGCAGAGGCCGGAAAGTAGAGGAAAGCAAATTGAGAAAAAGGCTGTTGCAGTAGTCCAGCCTAGAGAGAACCAGGGCTCTGGAGACAGTGAGCTTCTGGGGGAAGTGAGAAAAGGAAGAATACGTCTAAGGAGGTGCAGCTGATAATGGGCCTTCTTGGCAAGGACTGTGATGTGAGGAGAGAAGGAGAGTGTGAAGTCAAAGATGACACTAAGGTTTTTTGCCTCAAAGGAAGGTGATGGAAGAGGGCGGCCAGAGTGAGAGGGAAAGCGGGAGCAGGGGTCCCAATGAGAAGGATCTCAGTCTTACTGGCATTAAGACAGAAATCCTTGGAGGCACACCAATCCTGAATCGCAGATAGAGAGACAAGAATGAGCGAGAGAGGAGGCTGAGTGGAGCTTGAAGGAGAGCTGGGTGACATCCGCATAACACTGAAAGGTAGAGATCAGGTGGGCCTAAGGGGCCAAGTAGACATTTAAGAGCCAGGTTGAGAGGTTAGAGCCCTCGGGAACACCACAAGTGGAGCGAAAGGTGGTGGAGAGAAAGGACCCAAGTTGGACCTGGGAAGGTCGGCCCAGGAGGAAGGTTGTCAACCACTCCAGGGCCTGACCCGTTATTGCCCAGGTTCTCACAGTCTCGATTGATCAAGATGGCGTGGCTGACCATGTCAAAAGCAGAGGAAAGGTCGGGGAGGATGGGGACAGAAGGAAGGGTTGAATCGAGATTAGTGAGCCGATCTTCAGGGTGTTCAGGAGAGCGCTTTCCGTGTCTCTGGCTGCTTTGAAGCCAGACTGATGGTCATGGAGACAACCAACAGATTCACTGTGGAGAGTAAGCTGGAGGATGGCCAGCTTTTCCAGGAGTTTGCCAATGAGTGATAGAGATCAGGCCATAGTTTCCCGGACAGGTAGGATTGGCAGAAGGATTTTTAAGAAGGTGGTGCGCAAGGCAGTGCTTGAGGAAAGAGGGGGAAAGTTTCAATGGCAAAACAGTGATTGCAGAAATCGGCCAAGACTGGAGCAAGGGTATCAACGTGGACCTTGATGGTTCTGTAGGAGCATGGGAGCACCTGTTTGGACGGCATTTTCATAGATCGGCCTTGTCTAGAAACATTGTCAGATGTAGTCTGAGAGAAAGAGAAGAAAGGAGGAGGAGTGGGAGGAGAGGAAGCCAGAGGGGGGTCAAGAGAGGAAGAGGAGAGATAGGACTGGTTGTCCTGAGTTTTAGTGAAGTGAGAAGCATGAGCCATACAGAGGGTCTGGGAGGGAACAGGAGCGGGGGATACTGCAGAAGGATTGCACAGCTCCTTGAAGAGTTTGGCCGTGTTGTTAGAGGCTGCAGAGATGCAGGCTTGGATGTGAGCCCTCTTCTTGGACAGGAAAAGAGTCTGTATTGCCTTTGGAGCAGGCGGCAGGCCAGTTTGTAAGAGAATGCGTCTGGTGCCCTCCACTTCTTCTCAGTCACCCTCCACTCGCATTTCAGGGCAGCAAGGTCCGAGTCATACCAAGAGTTGCAGTTGGTAGACTTCAGACGGATTCTCATGACAGGGGTAAGGACGTCCAGAGTGTTGGAGATAGAAAGAGGCAGGTTTGAAAGGGCTGTATCAGAGTAGGAGTCAGCTGAAGGCGTAGGAGGAGCAGAGAAAGTAGTGGCAAAGGCATCCACTGACACATGTTTCATTGGCCGAATGACAGAAGGTAGGTGGAAGTGCTGGGGTGGCCTTAGCCTGGCACACAGAGCTTCAGGTGAGAGGAGAGCAGAAAGTGTTCAGTCTAAGAGTGGTGAGAGTGATCGAGAGGGGGATGTCTGATGAGATGAGAACATCATGGAGCACTTGGAGAGCCAGAGCGGAGATAGGGAGCTGGCGGCAAGTCGGCAGCCAAGAGCAGACAGGGCTACGAAAGGACCAGAAAAAGGAAGCAAAGGCTTTGCAGGGTCAGGCCTCTCACCTGCTCAGATATTGCTGTTCCGCCATCAGAGAGGAAGCCGGCAAGTGCACACTGAGCCGTTTAAGAGGTAGGAGAGACAGCTGGATCTCCCCAGCAAATGTGCAGCCGTCACGGCATTAAAACAGTGGTCGTGGAACATTGCATAGACTGGTGAGACTGCCAGACACCAGTGGGAAAAGGGTGGTCTCGAAGGGGCAGAGCACAATCATAAGAGTCCTATACATGAACATAAGTGAATACGAACTATATTGAATACCGAACGGAATGGAAAATCGGTTCGAATGAAACCACTTTATATATTGAATATTGAACTGAATGGAAAGTGCTATTTCAATAAGGTCATGTCATATTGAATACTGATCAAACATTTGAAGTTAAAAAGACATATTGAAGGTCAGACTGTATGTAAACGGCACTGTGAGCAGAACTAAAGCATATAGGCACTTGAATAATCACTTGAGTATACTAACAACCAATGTGAGAAAGAATCATAAGTCTATGGCAAAGCAAAAGACTGATACAGACCCTTGTGAATAAACCCCAGAACTGTGAAGTGAATGATAAAGCAAGCTAGAAGGCGTGTCAAGTGGACCTATTGTTTTCTTATAGTGAACATTAAGCAAGTGAAAGTAGTATTAATGTCATGGTGAAACCTTGGGGAAGGGAATCCTGAGAATCGAAAGAATTGAGAAAGGCTGTCTTGGGGGAAGGGAACCTCAAGACCTGGCGGAACATAGCAGAGATACGCATCTATTGGAACTGTATTGAACATGGAATAGGGAACCCAAGAAAAACATCAGCTGAACAGCTGAGAATTTACTTTTTTAAATGTTTATTTCTTTTCATTAGGTTTTTGCAAGAACATACATCATTTCAGAGAACGAAGAATTGAGGGGGTGCCCGCTCAGCTTCGAAAACAAACATGTGCTAGTACGTCCCCAACTTTTGCCGCTCCCCCACCCCCCACTCCCCTGATACAGGTAGTGATGCATTGCGGTTACCAATCATTGAGGCATACTCTGTAAAAAGTCTCGGGTCAGGAGGGTCATCACCGCACCAGATATGTCCCGATTGTCATTGTAGCACTCCTCTCTCAAGCTTTGCACGTATCAGCCCGGGTGGACCTTTCCCCTTCGTGCTCGTCCCTCACCCCCCTACTGGAACACAGTGTGGAATTGTAGCCATTCAGTTTCAATCTGGGCACTGCTCCCATGTAGCACAGCGGAAATCTTTTCCATTAGGTATATGTCTTTGGCCGTGGCTGACCATTCATGTACCGTCGGGAGGTGTTACCTTTTCCAGTGTCTGGCCCTGCGGACCCGCGCTGCCAGCAGAAGAAAGTGGGGTAAAGTTTGGGAACATCTTGGACAGACGGACAGGGTCATATTGCCATCGGTGAAGAGGTTTTATTGCATGCAACTTGTACTGGCATAAGATGGAGGTCTAAAAGGCCCGCCTGCACATTTGTTGCCAAAGACTATTCCCCAGTTCAAAGCCCAGGTCCCTTTCCCAGTGCGAACAGAGAGCCCCAGTGGCCCCCATCTCTGCTTCCAGCAGAGCCCTGTAGAGATGCAAGATGAGTCCCCTCATGTCTGCATTGCCATCTAGTACCTTTTCCACTGGCATAAGTTCCCTCTGAATGTGTTCCTTCCACTTGTCCGACATAAATATTCCCTTGTGTCTCAAGTATAGGAGGACCGACAAGTTCCCTATTCCCAGGGCTTCCTCGAGTTTTTGGATGCTTATAAATTCCGATTTTGAAGCAGTTGGTCCACCCTTGCCAGTCCCGCCTCGAACCACGACTGATAACATTCAACCTCTGGTATCTCGTACCTAACCGGTGATGCCCAGATGTGGCTCATCGGGGAAGGCCATGTGGTGATCCCAGAGCCCCTCTTTCCCATAGCCAGGACTTCTCAGTGTATCCCGAGGATCGGGTGTTCCCTAACACGTTTCGGGAGACGGTTCTTAGGAACCCAGAGCCACTCCCCAACTGTTGCTTGGAGCAGGTGCTGGTTCTCTAAAAAGACCCACTGTGTCTGGGTCTTCCCCCCTCAGGTGTGGGCCCAACTTTCTAAGTTGTGCTGCCCTATAGTATGTTGTCAGGTCTGGCAGTCCCACTCCCCCCCCCCCTGTCCTTGGACAAGGTAAGTGTGTCGTAGCTCACCCAGGGCTTCCGACCCTGCCAAAGTAATCGTATGATGCGCCGCCTGGTTTCTTTCAGGTGTTCTATTGGTGCGATAATTGGGATAATCTGGAACAGTTATAGAACCCTCGGGAGGAGGTCCATTTTTATACCATTCAACCGGCCCATCTCCGACAGCTGTCCCTTTCCCCATGTCACCATGTCTGATTATAGCGTTTCAAAGAGAGGTGGGTAGTTGGCCTAGGCGGACTAAGTTAATCCCCAACTATTTCAGCCCGTCTAACTGGATCTGCAATCCCAGGGGCAGCAGTTCCACTACATTCCTGGCCGCGTCAGGGGAGAATGGGAAAACCACTGATTTGCTTGTATTTACTTTGAACCCCGAGAACCTTCCATATTCTCCTCCATCACCTCGAGGGCCGCCAGGATGGTCTGAGTGGGATGTTTCAGATGGAGCATTACGCCGTCTGCATAAAGACCAAGCTTAAATTCCCTGTTTCCCACCCTAATGCCCTCAACCCGTGGCTCCCCCCTCCGGTATCCAGCCAGGATTTCCATAGTCAGAGCGAAAAGCAGGGGCGACAGAGGGCACCCCTGCCTAGTGCCCCTCTGTAGAGGAAAAGGGCAGGACAGGCGCCCGTTGACTGTAACTCTAGCTGAAGGGGTCTCGTATAGGGCCTAGATACTCCGCTGTAGCTCCAAAACCAAACTTCCCAAGCACCCCATTAAGGAAGTCCCAATCTACTTGATCGAAGGCCTTCTCCGCATCGATGGCCACTAGAACTGGGTTCCCCCCTCCCCCACTGCTGTTCTCATGATATGAAGGGTATCTGCTCCTTGTCTCCCTGGGATGAACCCCACCTGGTCGGAGTGAATGAGTTTTGGCATTGGGCTCTCCATTCTTGTGGCCAATATCCTCGTAAATAGTTTCACGTCTACATTGAGCAGGGAGATTGGCTTGTATGACTTGGCCTGTATGACTTACAATCTGCGGGGTCTTTGCCCTCCTTAGGGATAACTGTGATTTGCGCCCTCCCTGTGGATATAATGCCTGTGAATAGGGCAGCCATGTGCTGCACGAGGGGTCCTGTGAATATCTTGTAGACCCCGCCGTGTATCTGTCCTCACCGGGGGCCTTCCCTAGCTTTAGACCCAATATCGCACTAAGCACTTCCCCAGGAGTAATTGGCCTGTCTAGGATTGACCTTGCACCTTCCCGGAGTTTTGGGAGTGGGACATTCGGCAGGTACTTTCCAAGCTGAGCCCCATCCAGGGTTCCCTCCTTGCCATAGAGTTTTTCGTAGAATGCCACAAAGCCCCCCTACAACCTCACCTGGATCGGAGAGCCTCTGCCCGCCCTCCCCTTGAATCCCGGCCACCCATCTGTCAGCTCTCTGGCCTCTGAGTTTGGCAGCCAGCATGGGGTCCGCATTGTCTCCCTTTTCATAGTACTTTTGTTTCAGGCACTAAAGACTGGCAATGACCCTCCCCATTTCTAGGTCTTTCAGTTCCTGATGCTTACCTCTAGCCACTCTGAGACCCTCCCTCTGCCCGGTCTGTTTGCCACCCGCTCTTTCTAGAAGACAGATTTTTCTCCTAAGATTTTCAGCCAGGAGGGACCTGATCCTCTTCTTTTCGGCTCTTTCCTTGATGAATAGGCCTCTCCAGGTTGCCTTTGCGGCGCCCCAAACCATTCCCCTTTCAACCTCCCCCGTATCATTAACTTAGAAGAATTCATCGATATCCCCCTTCATTTCCTCCACAAAGACAGTGTCTTTGAGGAGAAGGTCATTACATCGCCAGAGCGACTCTTTGGGTTTCAGCCCCGAGAGGGTCATCTTGAGTTCCACCAGGTCATGGTCGGACCAGCTGATTGGAACGTGTACGCAGTAATTAACCCTACTGAGGTGGTTCCACGCTAGAAAGAAGTATTCAATCCTCGTTCTGGAGCCATGGACTCGGGAATAGAAGGTGTAACCCTCCTCTGTCGAGTTGGTGTCCCTCCAGACATCTACAAAACCCTGGTTCGACATGTGGTCTACGAAACCATTGCTTACACTTCCCCCCTCTACTGCCCCCCGTGGTATGCCCACCACTATGATCCATCGCTTTTTCTGCCCACATGTTAAAGTCTCCCCCTATGATGAGGAGACCCTGCGCTCTATCCATAATCTCTTTTATGGCTCCCCTCAGGAATTGCATTTGGCTTGTGTTGGGCATATACACAAAGGCCAGGGTTATTTTTGTGGATCCTGGAAACCACCAGAACCCTCCAGTCTGTTCAGCCCCAGGCGACTGGATCCAGGAGCCTGAGTCTCCGGCTCAATACAATCCCTACTCCCCCTTTTAGCTGGCCCTAGAGGGCCAAAATGTCTGCCCAATATAGGCCCCAGGGATTCGTCTTTCTTCTCACTGGACTGTGGGGGTCTCCTGCACAAGGAGTGCATCAAGGGTCCCATTCTTCAGCACCCTCCCTAGTAGAGAACGTTTAGTTGGGGAGTTGAGGCCCATCAGATTCAGGGAGCCCCATCTTGAGGACCTCCACCCGGCCTTCCATGTTAAGGGGCACCATTCTGAACCCACATGTCCCTCCAAGACCCTTTGGAGACCCACAACATTATGCCTCCCTCTCGTACTTCCATTTCACCTATCCAAGCATCAGGTCTGTATCAGTTCCATTACCCTCTCCCCTTCCCCTGCCCGTAACCGTTACATGTTGGAGGATGCCCACCTAAGGTGTGCTGTTAGGGTTGAGATCGTCCCTTCTCTGTTGGCCCTCATAACAACTCAACTCCCCCCGACGGGGGCAATGTGCTTTTTGGCTTCCCATTCTTCATAGGTCCGTGGACCGCTGTGCATCAGTTTTCTTCTTCTTTTTCCTCTGCAGGAGGGGTGTTCAACTTCTTAAACCTACTGCGGCCTTGCATCATCTTTTTTGTGACTCGTGGGCCGAGGGCCTTCCTCTGCCAGTCCCGGGTTGTTTCCTCCGTCTCGATGGAGGCTCCGTTCATACCCTTGCTTTTGATAACTTGCAGTTCTTGGAGGGCCTCTTTTCCCCCGGTCAATCTGTAGTCCACCTTGCCCAACTCGAAAGTTAATGCGAAAGGATGGGACCATCGGTATCCGATATCCTTGTCTGAGAGCCATTGTGTGAGGGGGCGGCACTCTGCGGCGGGCAAACGTCAAGGCAGAGAGATCCTGGAATATTTTAATTGTATCTCTTTCATAGATAAAGATTCCCAGGCGCTTTGCTTTGTCGAAGACCTCAATTTTCTCTCCATACCTGAGGAAGCGCACCACTATGGACCTCGGGCCCCTGCCACCTCCCCTTCCTCCTCTGTGTGCTCTCTCCAGCTGCACTTCTTTGTCCCCCTCAAGTGCGAAGAGTTGGTTTATCAGACCCTGCACTTTCCGTCCGACTTAAGCCACCGATTCACCCTTCTGTTCACTCACTCCGAGGATTCTCAGGTTGTTACGCCTCTCCCTGTTTTCCAAGTCATCAACCTTCAAGAGAATCTCTTCTTCTCTGTGTTCCAGATCTGCCATGCATGCTTCATATCGAGAACGTCCATTTGCAGATGGTTATGTTCAAGTCCTTCCATTTTGTTCTCAATTTTGTCGACCCTGACTTTGAGATCACAAATTGAGGCTTGTATGTCCGTTCTAATAGCTCTGATCTCCTTAAATAAGTCTTTGAGATCGTCTCTGGTCAGGGTTGGGGTGGGGGTGTCATCCCCGATGCCATTTCATGGGGGGAGAGGGGAGGTGTCTCTTGAAATGCTTCCGGGGGCCTCCTGAATTGTTGCAAGGATAAAATCCCAGCCTGGGTCCTCTTCTTCTTGGTGGCCTGGCCTTATGCCTCCTCCAGTTTGATGCCCAGGTGTGGTTCACAGGCATCATTCTATGTCTCTCGCGGTAAGGCTCCACTCGGGGCTGGAGGTCCTCTCTGGTTGTGCTCTATACTTTGGTCGGGTTTGAGTGGTCCAACCCGGCTTCTGGTGTCTGTCTCCCTCCGTGTTTATGATTCACTTTGAGTGCAGTGGATTGCTGTCCACCAGCCGTCTAACGTGCTTGAGGGCCTCTCACTGTGGGGGGCCTTCCTCCTGCGTCAAGCTGAAGAGTGTCTTGGGTCGGGGGCCGTCTCTGGTGCCCGTTCCCCCTCTCGTGTGTTCCGAAGATCAGCAGGGGTCTCTGCAGTCCACCTTCCGATTTGGGGCTATGAGGCTTCTCTGGGCGAAGGTCTACTATTCACACTAGGTATACTCAGTGTCTGCAAGTCCACGGCACCCCCTGGTTTTTTTGGTTCCAGTCATGTTGCGGGGGATATGTGTACCTGCCTTTAGGAGCCCCCTCTTTGCCCATGCACACTTACTAGTTGTATAATATCTGTCTGGGGTTCTCGTCCTTGAACTAGGTTGGGGGGTCCTGTCCCTCGCCCTGTGGCGGGGCATGCTGTGGCCCGTTTATGCTGTTAAGGTACCTCCCCTTACTGGCACTGTGCACTACATCCGCCGTCTCTGGGTTTCTGCCTAGGCGTGTGGTCCGTCTAATAGAGGTCCTGTGTGCGCGGTCACCCGTGGGCGTGTTGTAAGGAGTATTATTGACCCAGCCTTGCACTGTGGTGCTGGGTCCCTGAGCCCTTTCCTTGGTTTCTGCGATGATCATTATGGGGGGACCCCCGGATTCCCGAGGACCTGTGGGCTGTGACACGTTCATGTGGCACTCCTCGTGGTGAGGTTCCGCATGGGCCTTCCCCTGTGGTGCCTCTGGGGTAGGTGTGCCTTTCTTGCTGGCTCTGGGCGCGTTTCGTGGCCGGAGTGTGGCCGTTGTGGAACCCCTGCGTGGATCAGGTCTGCTTTTATCCGCTTTCAGGGCACCTTACTGTATTTGCGCCGTGAACCCCACCGGCAGGCTCCGGGTTCACTAAGTGGTGGCACTCAATGACATGGAGTGCCTAGTCCTCTCCCTGGCCTCACGTGAACATCCTTGGTCGGGACACGCCCCTCGAGCTCGGGGGCTCTTATGGCGTTGTGTGGCCTGTGCGATGTGCTCCCGGGTGAGGCATGGTGCGGGCCCCCTCTTGTTGCGCGCAATGTCTTTTGCTTGTGAGGGGCCCGTTCTGAGAAGAGAAGTCGGCACAGTCGCTCAACGAGCCCGGGCGTGCTCATTGCTGAAGTTGCGGGCCTGCTCTCTCCTCCCCAGCGTGTCCCTGTGTGTAGTTTGGGAGGCACGTGCTACGTCCGCCTCCCGCCAGGCACTCGCCTGGGAAGATCCCCTTTCCTTCCTCCTCTGCCCGGCTCTGTACCTTACAATGACGCTCTGTCAGAGGGACACGGCTCTCAGTGACGCGCTGTGGAGATCTTCCGGACTCCCGCCTGAACCCAGCGGGTCTACTCGTGGTATAGCTCCTCTGCTAGTCTCCGGGCTATACCACGGGCCTCAGCACACCACAGACTGCGGTCTGGGCCGGAACCGCTTACTTTCTTCTGGCCACAGCCCTCCGGGGCTATGGCCTGGCTGGTGCCTGTAACGTTCTTGATGGCCCGCCATCCAGAAGGGCCTGCGCAAAGACAGGATGACCGGGGCCGACATCTGTCCTCCAGCTCCCAGGGAAGCTGAGGGTGGCCGGGGACAAGAG
Source organism: Ambystoma mexicanum (assembly GCF_040938575.1). Taxonomy (NCBI): domain Eukaryota; kingdom Metazoa; phylum Chordata; class Amphibia; order Caudata; family Ambystomatidae; genus Ambystoma; species Ambystoma mexicanum. Next base: position 50,831,751 of record NC_090936.1, read on the forward strand.
GCGTATCACCAGGGTTGTGGTGGCTGCAGAGAGGGGCGTCCTGATTTTTTCCGCCCCTTCTCTTCCCCCTCATCCAGCGAGTGCACTCTTCTTTCCTTAGCCCGGGCCGGAGGGGGATCAGATCCGCTGGCCCTCCTTTGCTGATGTGCGACATCGCCTCCTGGTTCAACGGGCAGCTCGTGAAGGGAGGGGGGTGCCTCCTCTGTAGTTGCCAACTATGTCGCCAGGGCCACTGGGGGTACCAGGCAGCCTGAACTCCGCTGGGGGGGGGGGGGGGGCGAAGTCCGCTCTATAGGCCCAACAGGAGCTGACGGAGCAAGGACTTCACGCGTTCATTCAGGTACGTGCCCCGTAGCGGTCTCCTGAGACTTTACTTTTGAACACTATTTTGTTGGCTAAGAAGAACCCCACACCATGTTTTTTCTAGATGTGAGGGCAAGGATAGGTTTTGACACAAACATTTTGATTTGCAGTTCTGTTGTCTGTGTCATCTCTCTTGATACCATACCTTTCTCACAGGACCAAGAATATTTTAGGCTCGTTTGCCATCTTGGATGACAGTTGCCCAGTCTGCAAGCGGACCAGCCTCTCGCTCCCTCTTCCAAGCTGAGACTGGCAGCTCCTGCTCATGACGGTTCTCACATGCTGCAAGATTCTGATGCTTCCAACCCCAGGCTGCCTCCAAGGGGGACCACAAAGTCAGGCTTTGTTAAGGATGCAGGATCTTATGCCAATGGAGCTTAAAGAGACAAGAGATTCAGATGTAGGGATCAAGGGAAAGACTCTTGCCACGGACATGGTGTGAGGTGAATAGGACTATGGGATCCCTATGCACCTGCACTGGGACAACCATCATGCCACATCTGATAGCACCCTGCTCCCATGACCACCCCATCCGCTATCATAAAACAAAGGCAAGGGACAACATCAGAGGGCATAGATCGAGAATGTTTCACTAAGATGGCTGAATAAAAAGGTTAGAATTCATTCAAAAGCTTTCCATTCATCAATTTTTGGTGTATGTAACTGTGATTCCAAAATAGATGAGATAGAGTAATTTAAGACCCGTTATAGAACTCTAAAAGCAACTTTAGGATAGCTAAATGTGTCTTATGAAGGGTTCTTGATTTAACCTGCAGATCACAGATTTGCATCCCACCCTGTTTGCCACTAATCATTCCAAATTGTACGTCAATTGTCAAATCACTGTTTGGCAGCTTTTCTTCTTGGCCAAATAGTGTGATACAGGGCAAATCACTATTGCCCAATACAACTATCCCCTTACATTACATAATTATAGCAACTGTGGCAAACCAGAAGGAGTCGGACTAAGTAATGGCACATTCAAGGGTGTTTTTTTAAATATAAAAGACAAGAATAGACCTCCTCCTGACATCCCTGCAACTACTTGCATACACCAATGATGTAACCATAGGCTCAAAGATCTTATCCGATTATGCCCCGGTAACCCTTGAAGTTCGAGTACATGAACCATCCCTTTCCGCCCAACGCAGATGGACGTTATATGACCCGATGCTTAACGAGATGCCATTGAGAGACTCAATAGCGACATCAATCAGGATTTTTTTTTAGAGAAAACCCCAGCGAAGATACTTCCCCTGCTAACACCTGGGACGCTATGAAAGCAGTAATATGTGGGGAGCTGATAGCCCAAGGGGTAGCTTTCCACAAAAAAAGACTACAGACCTGCTTGATCCTTGAAGATGAACTCAGGAAAGCAGAACTGATTCACAAAGAGAGAGGTTGGTCCCCAAAGATGCAACGAGCCATCTGCATCGCGCAGAAAAAGATTGAGGCCCACTACGCTGAACATACAGCACACCTACTGGCGAAAACTAAGCAGTTTTATTACGCAAAGAGTAACAAAGCGAACAAATTACTGGTGGCTAAACTTGCCAAAACAAAAAGGAATAACACAATAATTGGGCTATGGGACCCACAGCGCAGGATACAGTACTGCAAACAGGAAAAACAATGTTTGGCAGCAGACCGCCTGGTACAGGTGATGACCGCACCACCACGTGACTTGAAGGAACAAACAGAATGCCTACAGAAAGCAGCACTTCCCCAACTGTGGGATTCAGCCTGTGACATCCTGGACACGCCAATCACAGGTGAGGAGGTAGAAGCTACACAATCCTTCAAATCCCAAGCCCTGATGGCTATTCCACCTAGTTTTACCAAATCCGCTTACTCCACTAGTACAACTTTTTAATTCCTTTAGGGGCACAGGCATCATAACCCCTCCATGCAAGAATCAGTCACTGTTCTCCTGCCCAAGCCTGGAGGGGACCCAAGGAACCCTGCCTCATATAGACCAATTGCCCTCCTGAACATCAACATCTACTCCAAGATTCTAGCAACACGCTTATCCCACGTTCTGCCGGACATAATCCATCCCGATCAAACCAGGTTTATTAGGAACAGATCCACAGGTGATAACATCCTTAGAGCCTTGAACTTGGTGGACCTGGCCTCTCAGGACACCCAGGGATTAGTACTTATGGCTCTTGACACTACTAAAGTGTTTGACAAGGTGAACTGGACCTTCATGAGGCTCACTCTGGAAGCCTTCAGGTTTGGACCAGAGTTCCGAACTATGGTCCTGGCTAACTAAGTCCCAAAAACCCTCCTCGGGATCAATGGCAATCTTTCCACTCCAATACCCCTGTCTTGCGGTACTAGACAAGGCTGCCCGTTATCCCTGCTTTTATTTGCATTAATCATTGAACCTTTTGCTCAAAGGATTAGGCTGAACAATCTTATTAAGGGCCCCCGTGCAGGCCCCTCAACATAAAATTTCCCTATATGCAGACGACATCCTACTCACTATCTCAGAACCTTGCTCCTCACTAACGCATGCCCTAACTGACAGACAGCTACGGAAGGGTCACTGGTTTCTCCATTCAACTTCAACAAGTCGGCAGCCCTAGGAATAGGTATAGCCCCAGCGGAACCGGAGGCCCTAATCCCAATGTGCCCGATTCAGTGGGAGAAGAGAGCCATCACCTATTTAGGAGTCCAAGTTCCGACCAATCCAAAAGACGTTTATCACATGAACATTCCCCCACTCTTTAAAGAACTGGAAATTGACCTGAAGCGTTGAGCGTCCCAAGAGATATCATTAATGGGCCGGATTACTGCTTGCAAAATAAACCTGCTCCCCAGATTCCTTTACGCCTGTTCGTCCCTCCCTGTCACGATCCCAACACCGGCCCTTCGTGGCTTGCAGAAGAAAATGTTGCAATTTATTTGGAAGGGGAAAAAGGCCAGGATTCCCAAAGGATCGATGCTGGGGAATGCAAAGTTGGGCGGTCTAGGGGTCCCAGACCTATAGGGCTATCAGATGGAAGCACAACTGGCGTGTACCCAAGCATGGCAGTTTCTCACTAATCGCCCCAGATGGGTGGAACTGGAACAATCACGCCTGCCTCTCCCCCTTTGCTTTCTGCTGCACATCTCACCCTCAATGCGGCGGCGGTGGCAAGGACTTCTATCATCCACCAAGCACCGATGGACATCTGGGACAGGGCCCTGAAACAGAAGGGGATCCCAAGAGGACTCAGCCCCTCATCGCCGGTGTTCCTGAACCCGGCCTTCTCACCCGGGGCAAATCCACAAAACTTCAAAACATGGATTGCAGGAGGCCTTGAGATTCTGAGACAGCTCTTTGAAGCAGGTGCTCCCCGCACCTCCGAACAATGCAAGGAAACCTTCCAGCTCCAAGAACATGACAGATTTACTTATATCCAGCTCCGCCACTGGTGCTACCACCCTCAAACCCGCCAAGCAGCAACTCGCCCCTTTACAGCCCTAGAACTGACCCTTAAAGACCTCCCAACCTGGGGCAAGATCTCCACACTGTACAGAGGTTTCCAGAAGAACTTCCTCACCTCCAAAACTCAATCTATGGCACAATGGGAAGCAGACCTAGGCCACCCGGTGGAGGACCAATCGTGAGTGGACATTTGGACTCGCGCTTACTCTTCATCCACCTGCATCACCAACAGAGAGTGCACCTACAAAATCCTGCAACGCTGGTACTGCCCCCCCTGAGGCTCACCATATGAACCATACTCTCGACCCTGCTTGCTGGAGGCAATACGGTCAGGTAGGGTCCTTTTTTCATATGTGGTGGCCCTGCCCAAAGGTCCAAAGTTTCTGGTGCAATGTATAACTCATTGCAGGGATCACCCAGACACAGCTTCCTCTAGAGCCCGAACCCATTCTTCTGGGAACCCCTGTCCCGGAAATGTATCCATGGTCTGGGGCCAAAGCTAAGCTGCTGTCCCAATGCCTCCTGGAGGGGAGAATGGCGATCGCCAGCTCACGCCCGGGAAAATAGTGGATCAACACCCTGAGACCACGACCAAAAACCGTACTGAAATCCTTATTACGCGTCACTAGCACTAGAGTGACGCGATGACGTCATCACGCTCCGCGTAACGCGGTAACGCGATGACGTCATCACGTTCCGCGTAACGCGGTAACGTCATCACGCTCCGCGCAACGCGCGTTAGGACACCCATTCGGAACAGGCGAAAATGCCCGAGTTGCTAAGCAACCAAGGCCACAAGATCTCCGTTGGAAAAAAAGGGGGTGTGACTCCCACAGCACCAAGCTAAAGGGCAAAAACCCCTGACAAACCCCAAAAGAGCCCAACAGATCGGATATAATGGCAAAGTATGCAAGACAGGGAATAAAAAAGGTGTACAACATGTGAGGAAAAGGCAATCTCCACCAGTACTAAAAAAAAGGGCATAAACTGACCCAGGACACGGGAAAAGAAACCTGCTAACCCTGATCATGTCCAAGGTCAAAAGGAAACCACAGCAGGACATCACTCACGGTGGAAATTCTCTAAATACAGAGACAACCACAGAGGCAACAACCCCTTGAGGCAAATTGTTTATGGCCTGTATGACAACAAATTGCAGAACTATCCATTTCCTAGCATAGAAATAGAGATTCTCCCTCAATGGTTACCAACAAATAGTGCAACACTCCTACCAACTCCAGAGTCTCCTCAAGGAAACAAGTAACTTGCTTATCTGATGTTATGCCACTCAATGTTCTCATTCAATCCTGTGACATGACTGTTGGTAAGAAAGATAAGCTTTTGTTCCAGATTAATCAGTTTCCTATTGATTTCGTCTTCTCCACATGATGGAAGTCTACAGACGGTCCTCTTTTGTCCCTTTGGTGGGTGAAGATATGGGATATATTGATCGCAGAGAAAGTGACTGCAATCAGGGCGGGTCTCCTCCATCACTTTTAAAACATTTGGGGCCCAATACTTGATTATGACCGAAAATTCCCGGCTCTGACCCATAAACCGTAACTGGCTGGAAGGATCCTGGGCAAGGAAGGCACGCTCCAGGAACAGGAATAGGAACTAGGACTCCTGACGCCCAGCCGGGTCCAAAGATCATGGGGAGGGAGAGGGGAAGAGGTAAAGCTTTAACGTGATGTATGAACATGCTTTGACAAATTCTTGTACTGTTGACACCCTGTCTTGATTTAAAATAAACATATTAAAAATAATAATAATAATAAAAGACAAATGCCTGTCTATCCCTCTGCTATGAGAAAAGTTAGCTGCCTAATGTGATGAATACTTCAGAGTCTATACAAAAACCCTGCCTAAAGTGTCCTCCCAGGTGGCCACAGAAAGGCAGACGCTTACTTATCCTGACCCTGGCGGCAGTATTACTTGGGTGGAAAACCTGGGAGGAGGAGAAGGGCCCCAGGGGAAAAAGAGAATTACGTGGGATGAGGAGCAGTATTTGTCTTCCTCAAGGAAAAGCATATCATTAATACCGGAATATATAAGGGCTGGTTGCCAAAAGGAGCTTTTATTCCCTCGAACTAAATGCAGGAATGTGGGTGAAGACAGTTATCAATCAAATATTAGGAGTAAGAAAAGCGCTTTGAAAGTTAATGACAGCCATAGAAATGAAAGCCCATATGAGTCTCAGGGAAGCAATACAAATTTAAACCCTGAAAAACCTAATTTGTCTGTAAATCCGAATATTTTATGGAATCCTTCTGGTACTCCCCATATCTATAAGGGAGAGAAAGGAACTTATTCATGATCATTTCATTGAAAAGGATGAATTTCATGTTGTGGACTTCAAATCCCATAATTCCCAAAGTACTTTGACAAAGAAGAGAACTGCAGAGGCATGGCACTGCAGGTTGCAGCCCATTATGAATAATAATCCACACTTGAGGGAGACTGGGATGCATAAAAGGCCCCCTCAGGTGCATTTTGTGAATTCCACACGGCAGCAGAAGCAGATGTTACTGACGAGCCAAGACGCCAGAGCCACTGGGGTGTATGAAATTAATGCTTGTCCTGAGAGGTTCTCCTATGCTCGACTTTGCAGTTGCAGAGGTCGCGCAGTGGAAAACGTACCATTCTGCAGTTTTCCTGACTGTCAGACGAGCTCCGGTAGCAGGCGAACACCAGTGAGATGCTAGAGCCTGGAGGGCTCTGAAATTGACAGGCGTGGGCAACGGACAGCAGCGAAGAAGAGGTTGCTGAGCCACGCAGGGAAACTGAAACAGAAGTCCTGGCGGCAGCAAGGCAAACAGACACGCAAGCCAGACCTGGTGAGTTCACAGTTACTTTGTAACCCCAGAACTTGACCACCGACTGGTCAAGTTCAGTGATTTGAATCCCAGAAATGTGATACACAAAGTAACTTGAAAGAAGAGGCATTTTGAATACCGAACTAATGTAAAGCAAGTTAATTTGTTGAAGACCAAGCTGATTTAAAAGGGAGCAGACGGGAATTTAATCACATGCAATAAAAAGATTTAATCTAAATTTAAAAAAAGGATCAGATTGCAGAGCAAGCTTTTAATTATAAAACCAGAGAGGTGCGATTATAAGATAATAGGTCATATAAAAAGCGAGCCACAGAAAAGCGCAACAAACTAAAGAAAATAAACCCTACAATTACCGAAGAGAATAATATGAAGGCAATTTATGAGCAACCAGTATTGCCCAAGCCAAAAGAAGACAATTGAGAATTTCATTGTTTGGAAAAAAGACCTATCTATATGTAAAGGAAGTCATAAGTAAAAATGGCTTAAAACTACATTGCCAAAGCCAAAGAAGTGTGAAAGTGAAACAGAATAATTATCACCATTTGGTTAGTGCGTAAGGGGAGAAACGAGAGTTGTAGGAAGGCTGCCTTTCCGATAGAAGATATTCAGGAGGAGTGGAACATAACCTGTACTGTATGGGGCAATCACAAAAGTGTACCAAAGGGCACCAATGCGTTATCCCAGAAATATTTTTTATCTTAAGTTGTTAAGCAGAAGTGAAAACATGGGTAGCAGGAAGGCTGCCGTTCAGATGGGAGATATTCAGGAGGAGTGGAGCATAACCATGTGTCGCGAATGGCAATCACCTATGTATAAGAAATGTAACCCTTCTTCCAGGGTTTTCCATCTCCTGCTCCTTTATCGCCCCCTGTGCCCATTAGCATTCTTTGGCAAAGGGCTGGCTGATCTTAGAGCAAATTTGAACTTGCGTTTTTCCAATCTTGTAATCCTGGGTGATTTCAACTTGCACTCTAATATGTCTAGTTCGGCTGAAATTACATCTCTCTCTGACAGTCTATTAGATCTGCAACTGCATCAACTAGTCCATGCTCCTACTCACGTACGTGGTAATACCTTGGACTTAGTGTTTGCGAATGACTCGCTGCTATGTCCTGGCCCTATCGAGCCAGTGACGTGGTCAGATCACTATCTAGTCTCATGTTCCTTTTTTCCTACCGACTCCGCCTGTGAAGCTTGCCCTCCTAAAATGCCTTTGCGCTCCTGGCGCTCAGTCGACCTAAAGGCTCTTACTGATCAGATTGTCTCTAACTGTGCCCCCTTGAAGCAACTATCTTTATCCTCACTGTCCCATTCTTTAACCACCGTGGCCGATCTCTTCGCTCCACTGAAACTGATTCAAGGCCGTAGACTTCCCTCCCAACCCTGGTTCACTGACCAGATTAAAACGGCTCGCCTCCAACTTAGAAAAGCTGAACGGAAATGGCGTTCTGGTTATAATCCAGAGCTCAGAGATATATATAAACGCAATTTGTCCTCATACCTGACAAGCGTTAAACTGGCAAAATCCTCCTTCTTTGCCCAGAAAATTGAACATGCTCTATGCAAACCAAAAACTCTCTTTTCCATTGTGCACTCGTTATCCTCTTCGGAGACCTTGACCTCTATGGTTAAGCCCTCTCAGGAACTGTGCAATGACTTGGCCTCCTTTTTCACCACCAAAATTGATGCTATACGAGCAAACATTGCTAAATCTCTTGCAATATTGCCTCCTGAAACCCCCAGCGTTGTGCCCTCTACTGATACCTTGGCTAGTTGGTCCTCTTTCCCTCATTCACCGAGGCAGAGGTCTTGACAGCCATTTTGAAGATTAAATCATCATCTCCCGAGGACCCCATCCCAGCCTCTATTATGAAGGTTATTGTTCCTGATATTTTGACTGAGATCACACTGGCAATAAAAAACTCTTGACAGTCGGGATTTGTTCCCCCAGAACTGAAATCTGCTAGGGTTATTGCCCTCCTCAAAAAGCCTTCTCTCGACCCCACTATCCCGGCTAATTTCCGCCCTATTTCTCTACTTCCGTTTCTGTCCAAACTGCTGGAATCACTGGTCACACCGCTTCTGTCCTCTTTTTTGGAATCTTCCAAAATATTTAATCATGTCCAGGCAGGTTTTAGGCCTGGGAGAGGTACGGAAAGTGTCCTGGTCTCGGTGCAGGATGACATGTCCAGACTTGTCGATGCTGGCGGAGTTGGGGCCCTCATCCTGCTAGATCTCTCCGCCGCATTCGACACGGTAGACCACTCCATCCTTCTCTCTCGTCTCTCACAGATTGGGATATCTCTCGTCTCTCACAGATTGGGATATCTGGTGCTGTTCTTGCCTGGTTTACTTTGTTTCTTTCGGATCGCACTCAGACCCTTGCTATGCCACCGTTTCTCTCCCTCTCTTGCTTTCTCACTTGTGGTGTCCCTCAGGGATCCTCGCTATCGCCAATTCTGTTTAACATCTACATCTGGGCCCTGATTGGTCTCATTCGCTCCTATGGGTTAAACTGCTATTCATATGCAGATGATACCCAAATCCTGATCCGTCTGGACCAGGATCAATCAGAGACCTCTGTATGCCTCCACGACTGCCTTAGGGCAGTCGGGATCTGGATGGACCAGAATTGGCTAAAGTTAAATGGTGATAAAACGGAGGTACTGTTGGTAGGCTGCCCCCCAACCCCTCCCTGTGGACCCCTGCTTTCTGGCCCGCTGCCTTGGGCCCGTTACCCAACCCAGTTAGCAAAGTCAAGAATTTAGGAGTTATCCTCTCCGCTTCTTTGTCAATGTCTAACCAGGTTGCGGCCGTGTGCCAGTCTTCCCATCACCAGATCAGAATCCTTAAGAGGGGTATGCCCCTGATCCCGGTAGCCGCGTTAGTCCTCACACGACTGGACTATTGCAATTCACTCTATCTGTCTCAACCTATCGGCCTCATCCATCGCCTTCAGCGTATGCAGAACCTGGCTGGCTACTGGCTCCCCTTATGGTGCCCATATTACACCAGTGCTTCGCCAACTGCACTGGCTCCCGGTGAACCAACGAATTCAGTTTAAATCTATTCACGGTCAGGGTGCTGAATTTTTGCAGCTTAAATTCACCCGATATTGTCCGGACCGCAACCTCCGCTCTGCTACTTCTAACCTGCTCCCTGTCCCCAGGTTTAACCGGGCAAGGCTAATGGTAGAGCCTTCTCTGTTGCCGAGACCATACTTTGGAAGAGTCTCCCTGAACCTCTTAGGGCCACTGTTAACCATCTCGGATTCAGAAGAGCGTTGAAAACCAATCTGTTCTAAGCCTGACCACTCCACTGGCCTTCTTCGACTGGGTAGCTTCCCTTCTAGCGCCATGATGCCCTTGGGCGAACGCGCGCTTTACAAATGCTAATAACATAACATAAGAAACAGCAGCAGTGTGGTTCTTTTTTCCCTTGGAGAAATTCTTATATGTGATATTGTGAAGCAAATAAAATTGTTAAATTCTTGGATGTGAAGTTGACCGTTACCACAGAGGTACTTGTAGCTAGTAGTTCTGGCCTGGCAGGAAAGTACACCAGGTCAGAAGACTTGCTCCTTTCTGGCAGGAGAGGAGACCAGAACCAAGAATTTTGTAGTAGTAGGCCTGGCAGGCGAGTAAACTAGGTGGAAGTCAATTGAAGTACTGTGGTGTGGTTAGAATTCCTTAAGAAGCAGTTAAAAAACCACTAAAGTACCCGTCAAAGTTCTAGAGGCAAATACAATCTGTGTCGGAAGCAGCTGATACACTGGGGCTGACTCGCATCAGTGCGGCTTGACACACTGACAGAAGGACGTGAGAATGTTGCAGCATTCGAAGGTGCTTTCCTCCAAGGCCAGACGTCCAGAATCGCTCACTGATCGGGGGTGGAGAAGTCTGTGCTGAAAATCTCAGCTAGCGTTTCGGCCAGCATCTGAAGGGCGGCCTATGGTACAGAAAGGCCGGGAGCCTTGGCAGACTGGTAGGCTGGCAGACTGGTGTTGGGGGGGGGGGGGCTGTGGCTTTGACTTTACCATATTTAGCAAGCTGGTAAAGGATGGAAAGTGCTGCATTCTCCTGCACCTCTCTGCTGGCACCTTGAGGTGACGCTGGTAGTGATTGGCGGCTGAGCAATCTAACTTCATATAACTGCTAACCTGCGACCCGTAACTGCCAATAGTTGTACATTAGCTGAGCATAGCATTGTGCATAGTGACACCAGTGAATGTTGTTCTGAAGCTTGGTACTGGAGGTGAAGGGGCTAGCCAAAGAGGTTTCCATTCCCATGCTGAGTTAGCTTTCTAAAACCAGTGGGGGCAGTTGGAGTAATCGCTTGTGGCGCAGAGGCGACCCTCTCTTCTTGCTGGAATGAAGCTATCCGGTTAAGCCGGGTGCGGCTGCTCTGCGAGCTGAGGGGATGCACAGTAGCTGGGTACCTCACGGTATGCTAGCAGATCTGTGCTTTGCCCCCCTGGTACCTCAAATCAGCCTGCAAGTGAAGATTGGGGGGCTGAGGCGGCATTATTCTGTGTTTTACTCTGGCCCATACTAACTGCATGAGTGCGGTGGAGGGAGAAAATAATTTGGTAAGAAAACCCAGTGCACCTTATGGCGAGTGCGTAGGCCAGGGGGGAGTGCATATAGCACCCTGTAGCTGCATTTGCATCAGCAGTGACACTGGGCATTTGATCTGGCCTATACTCTCCTTTCTTCTTGCCCGTGGCCGTGCCAGCCTTTTAGTTCCAGCCCCCTGAGTAGGGCAAAACTGTATTTTTACTTGCACCATCTAAGTGCAGCATTACCACCAGCCCACTGGGCAGACTGCAACTGTTTATCACCAGGGTGCAGCCTATTGCAGTTATGAAGCTAACAACAAGATATGGCCTCCATAGTGAGTCTTAACTAACGGGCAAGCATTTGTGGAACCCTACCAAACATGACAATGGGCCGAATGCAGTGTTCCGGCCTAAAAGAGCAAAAAACAACAGACTAAATATGTTTGGCCCAGCCCAACCAAAAATTACTGGTTTTCTTGAGGCAGCTCCTCTGGCATTACAGGCCCTGGAGCCTGTCTCAGATGCTGCAATGGTGACCTCCAAACAACTTCCTCCCAGCGAGTTGACGGACAATTGTAATGAGCTGATGGACAACTGTAATAGCAGCTCCACCCACAGTTTTCCGTTCAGACAATAATGGCTCTCTTCTCAACCTGTGCCGGAGCCTCAAGAGAAACTCTTTGGGTCCTATTTTGTCCAAATATGATAATATTATTGGCTCCAATACCCTAACAAGTCCAAACTTGGAACCTCTGGACTCACAGACAGAACTATCCTATAGTGCAAGTGACTTTGCTGATGCTTTATCAGTCTCCTCAAGACAGTGTTTCCTCTCTCAAACTTGAGCAGAACCACCTCAGGTTCTGGGATCAGTTCAATAACTTCCTTTTCACTTCTGCCTTCTCCCTTCCTCTCCCCTGCTGATGCACCTGACTGCTCTGCTCACTGGTCACTTTGTCACCTTGTCACCCTCTGAACTCGGGCCCAGGCTCCTACATCCCCAGTTGCCCCTGCATTGCGTCCGGGCTCCTCAGCACTTCGATATCTGCAACCCCACGGTCCCTTCTCTATGCACTTTTGAGCCACCCGCTGGCTGCACATGTGAGTTAACTGCACTTCCCATCCTTCCCCCTTCCCTTTCCCCTCCCACCTGGCACTTCTCCCCTTCCCAGGCCTAGTAAGATCGTTATATTGTCCTCCCTTTGTTTCCCCCTCCTTGTCTTGTCGTGCTAGAAACATTTGTGTACATGCGCGTTATAAATGCCACATCATTTCTTTTGCAGGTGAAGCAATCTCCCTTCCATCAATTAATTTAATACTGTCCAAAATGCAGGCCTTATTCATTATTTGCTCAAATAAGGCAGCAGAGCAGCAGGAGCTGAAATCCATAGTGGCTTCAGTGGTTGACGTTATTCTTGACGGCAGTCAAAACTGCAACTTCAAGAATGCGTATGATGCTGCCACCAATATTGCCGATGGTGCTGATGAAGTGGACTCAAAGGAAACAAAGAATTAGAAACATCTGACACTATACTTCTGCCCACAGGAAACAAGCCTAATATGGAAATAGCTGGTCTATTGAGAAAAAACTGGCCACGGAAGTCTCTTCGCATTATGGCGGCCACAGAAGATAACGCAATTGAGGCTCTGTGCATTGAGCAATCAATGAGGAACAGTCCTCCTATTCAGTGGGGATTCAGATTGAGATTTTGGTAAGCACGTAAAGTGGCAGTATGACCAACAAAAGCCGCAGAGGGGTTGGAGAGAGGGTTTGTATGCGAATCCATGCCAGCCGATGCTGGAGAACAATAGTTACAGATAAGTAACTTGTTCCTTCTCCAGTATGGGGTCTGGCATGGATTCCCATGCTCATGAATAAAGAATACATAGCAGTACAACATTACACTACCACGGGCGGTGGTAAGGCTCAACAGAAGCAACACTCTTACCTCTGGAACAGACTCACCTCAAACGAACAGGTCGCGTAGCACTGCCTCGACGACTCTGGACTCCTCTGGAATCCCTGTTGACGAAGTAGAACCTCGTGAAGGTGTGCATATACCTCCATGTAGCAGCCCTGCAGATGTCCAGCAGGGGCACACCAGACAGGAACGCCGTCATCGCAGCGATTGCTCTGCTGGAATGGGCTCTGGGACAGCTGGGCAGCGGTCAGTTTGCCAACCGATGACAGTGTGTGATACAGCCGGAAAGCCACCTGGAGATGGAAGCCTTGGACAAGACCTTCCCATGGTTCACAGGACCAAAGTTCACAAACAGATGAGACGTCTTTCGAAAACCCTTTGTGCATGCCACGTAGAACTACAGAGCACAAGCAACGTCCAGCAAGTGCAAGGCCCTCTCAGCCGGTGACAAAGGCTTCGGAAAAAACACTGGTAAACACCAAAAGCTCGATGAGGTGGCATTCCAACAGAATCTTTGGCATGAAGAAGGGGTGCACCCGTAGCACCACCCTTGATTCGTGAAAATTAAGATATAGCTCTTTGCAGGATAGGGCCGGGATCTCACCGCCCTCCAGGTAGGTGATGGCCACAAGGAAAGCCGTTTTCCACAAGAGGAACTTGAGGGACCTGATGCATAAGCTTGAAGGGGGCTCCCATGAGCCTCGTCAGCACCATGTTGAGCTCCCACCCCGGGGCAGATGCCTTCACCGGCGGGTAAAATCAGAACAGTCCTTTGAGGAACTCTTTGACGAGACAGTGGGACCAAAGAGAAGAACTTCCAGGAGACTTAACGGGAGATAGCCGCCAGATGCACCTTGATAGAGGCATGCACCATCCCTGCCTTGGCCAAGGACAAAAAGTATGGAAGAACCTGCAGGGCCGTGACCCTCAGAGGGGTTATCTTCTGAGACCGGCACCACGTAGCGCAACGCTTCCACTTGTGACCGAAGCAGTTGACGACGCTCTGGCCTTGGCAAGTACCTCATTGCAGTCTGCCGGCAACTCATATCCTCCAAACTTTAGGGCTGCAGGAGCCAAGCCCTCAGGTTCAGATCAATCCTAGTTTGTGATGCAGGATTGCGCCACCTTGTCCATGAGTAGATCCGCGAACACTGGTAGCATGGCTGGAGGCAACGCCGACAGGCTGAGAAGGTCTGGGTACGAAATCTGCCTCGGCTACACTCGGGCGACGAGTGTCATCCTGCATTGCCACTGTTTTAGTTGACTGATGGCGCGCAGCAGGAGAGACAACAGGGGAATCGTGCACAGAAGAACAAGTTACTTCTTACCTTGTAACGTTCTTTCGATGGGATGTTCCTCCGACGTATTCCTTATCTTGATAGATTACCTCACAGCTTGCTGGCCTCAGAAAGTTTTTCAGTAGAGGGCGCTGCGCGTCGACGTCCCTCGCGCTGGTGTCCCTCGACAGGCACCGACGTCACCGTGCGTATAAATAGACTCGCCCAGCGTCCGTTGCTCAGTTCCGTTTTGAAGCTTGAAAATTTAGCTGTGCATGAAATGGTTATTGACCTTGAAGGAGCGTAAGCTGCAACTACAAGGCAAGTTTTACTGCGGGGATGGATGGGAGGGGCGATAAGGAATACGTCGGAGGAACATCCCATCGAAAGAACGTTACAAGGTAAGAAGTAACTTGTTCTTCGAAGGGATTGTGTCCTCCGACGTATTCCTTATCCTGATAGACTCCCATAGCAGTGGTGTACAAACGGAGGTGGGAGTAAAATTGGAATATTTCCCTTCAAGAATGTACAGAATGTAACACAGCTTTGCCAAATCTTGTCTCCTGGCTAGAGGAGGAATCCAGATTGTAGAATTTTGTAAAGGTATGTGCGGACGACCATGTGGCAGTTGCACATATGTCCCGAATCGGAACCCCTCTTTGGAGGGCCGAAGGGGCTGCAATACCTCTGGTTGAATGAGCCCTAAGATGTTGAGGGGGCTCTTTCCCTGCCAATTTGTAACATTCTAGAATGGATAATATAATCCATCTTGAAATGGTCTGTTTTGTGATTGGCAGTCCTAATTTGTGTCCTGCATAACCCATAAACAGCTGGTCTGCTTGCCTTATCCTAGCGAGTCTGCTGATATAAAAGCTCAAGGCACGCCTTGGATCCAGCATATGTAGCCTCTCTTCCTCTTTCCCTGGATGGGGAGGAGGATAGAATGAAGGTAAGGTTATCTTCTGAGTGATGTGGAATTCAGAGACCACCTTTGGGAGGAAATTAGGCTTCACTTTTAAGACAACCTTGTCTTTGTGAAAAATAGTATGAGGAGGTTTGCAAGATAGAGCTTGTAATTCGCTCACTCTTCTGGCAGATGTTAAAGCCACTAGTAGGACAGTTTTAAGGGTGAGAAATCTTAATGAACAAGAATGGAGTGGTTCAAAAGGAGTACCCATTAGGAAGTTTAAGACTAGATTTAAATCCCATAAGGGAACTTGGAAAGGCTTTGGGGGATAAACATTAGTTAATCCCTTCAGGAATTGAATCACTAGGGGTAGTTTGAAATATGATGGCTCCTCCGCAGTGCGCTTGAAGATTGACAACGCTGCGAGGTAGCCTTTGATCGTACCAACTTGGAGACCTGAATTCGCCAAACAGAGCAAAAAAGATAACACCATTGGTGTACCGCATGAAAAGGGATCGATATTCTCTTTACACCAGCTGCAAAATCTGTTCCAACGGCAGCGGCATAAAGTCTTTGTTGCTGGCTTCCTAGCCGAAAGCAACACCTCCTTGACGTCATCTGGAAGGTCCCAATCCTTGTATCTCAACCTTTCAGAAACCAAGCATGAAGGTTGAGCGTTCTGATGTCTGGATGGAGAACCTGACCTCCCTTCTGCGAGAGAAGGTCCTCTCTTTGCAGAAGACGAATCGGAGGACAGATGGACATGTCCAGAAGGTGGGGTACCACGTTCTCCTGGCCCAATCCGGGGCAATTAGGATCATGGATTTCCGGAATCTTCTCAACCTCCTGATCATTTGAGGAATGACAGCGAGTGGAGGAAACGCGTACAGAAGTGGAAACTCCCAGTCCACTACGAACGCGTCCCCTAGAGCTCCTCTCAGGGGAAATTCCCTTTAACAAAACTGATTGCACTTCCTGTTGATGCTGTTGGCAAACAGATCCACTTGAGGGGTTCCCCAAAGGGTGAAGATCTCCTGAAGAACTTCCTGAGCTAGCTCCCACTCGTGGGAGACTGTGCTCTGCCAACTCAGAGTGTCCGCTGTCAAGTTCTTCTCTCCGGCTAGGTGAACTGCTGATAGAGAGATTCCTTCCTGAATTGCCCAAAACCAAAGCTGCATTGCCTCTCTGCACAGTGGCAGTGACCCTATGCCTTCTCTTTTGTTGAGGTAGTGCATGGCCACTGTATTGTCCGTCATTATCAGGACATTCTTTCCCTGTACTGATGGCAGAAAAGCTTTCAGCGCTAGTCTGATTGCTCTCATCTCCAATAGGTTGATGTGTAGTCTGGACTCTGATGCAGACCAACGTCCGTGATGGTCAAGTCGTTGGTATGCGCTCCCCACCCCGTGAGTGAGGCATCCGTGACTACTGTTATCTCCGGCCATGGTTGCCAAAACTGTTCCCCTTTCAAGATGTTCTCCCGACAGGCCCACCACTGAAGGTCTCAAGCTATTCTGTCTGGGATTTGAAGGAGATCTGACATTCTCCCTGAGAACTGCGACCATTGGGTTCTTAGAGCCCACTGGAGGGATCTCATTCTCAGGCGAGCCTCTGGCACTAGGAAGATGAAGGATGCCCTGAGGCCGAGCAACCTCAAAAAGTTAAAGGCTGGTAGACGTTGGGCATTTTGAAACTTGGTGACCATCTGTAGAATATCTTGAGCCTTCACCTCTGGTGGCGAGGCTTTACCCAGGGAAGTGTCCAGGACTGCTCCAACGAACTGGAGTCTCTGTGACGGTATCATCTGTGACTTCTTTAAATTGAGGGAGAAGCCCAGTTTGTGAAGGAAGTGGCAGACATGATCTATTTGGATCCGAGCTTGTTCCGAAGATACTGCTCTGATCAACCAATCGTCCAGGTAAGGGTAGACGTGGATCTATTCCCTCCTTAGACTTGCAGCCACTACCGACATCAGCTTGGTGAAGACCCTCGGGCGGAGGTCAGCCCAAACGGTGGAACTCGAAATGGATAGTGAGAGTTGCCATTTGCGAACCTCAGGTATTTCCTGTGTTTGAGATGGATTGGCACATGGAAATAAGCATCCTGAAGATCTAGAGATACCAACCAGTCCTGAAGCTGGAGGGCCTGAAGGATCTGAGAAAGAGTTACCATCTTGAACATGTCTTTCGTGAGGAATTTGTTCAATTCTCTGTTCAAGATGGGTCTCAGTCCTCCGTCCTTCTTCGGTACTAGGAAGAAGGGGGAATACCAACCCTTGTTCCTCTCCGCTACAGGTACCGGTTCGATGGCACCTTTCTCTAGCAGGTCTACAATCTCCTGCATAAGGAGCGGATCTGGAAACTTCAAAGAGTTGTTCCCCGGTGGATGACTCTGAGGGGTGTGTAGGAAAGGCAGGCAGTAACCTTGGGCAACTGTCTCCAATGCCCAACCATCTGACGTAATAGCCTGCCATTCTGCCAGATGTTGAGTTAACCTGCCCCCTACTGGTGTCTTGTGGGGAGAGACCTCAGAGGGGTTTAGAGGCGGCTGACGCAGATGCCGAGGGTAAAGAGGCACCTGCTGCTGCGGCTTCTGTACCTTTAACCCCTCCACCACGGGTGAATCGTTTTTGGCCCCTTTGAGCTGGCTGTCCTCTGTCGAAAGGACCTACCCCTCCATGAGGTTCCCGAGGGGCGATTCGGGGTCTGACGGATTGCAGCTCCAAGAGATTTCGCTGCTGCCTTAGATGTCTAACTTCTCCAGGCTGTCATCAGCCTTTTTACCAAACAGACGTGCCGTCAAAGGGCATATTCAAAAGTCTGACCTTTACATCTGGGGCAAATCAAGACTTTTGCAACCACGCATATCTGCGGATTGTAGTACTAGACGCCATGGCCCTGCTGATACTGCCAGCAGAATCAATGCAAGTTTGAAGGGACTAGCACATTGCATCTTTCCCATCTTTAATGATGTTTAAAAATGCTTCCCTTTCCTCTCCTTCCGGGAGACAGTCAGCCGCAGATGAAGCACACTCCCAAAATGTATGGCTGAATCTTGCAAGCGTGCAAGTGGCGTTAATAGATTTAAGCGCCATGCTACATGCCGAAAAGACTTTTTTTGACATAACGTCAAACCTTTTATCATCCCTGTCCTGATGAATAGTAGGGTATGCAGATCTACTGTTCGATGAAGTTGCTGCTTGTACAACCATACTCTGTGGAGTTGGATGCTTGCTTAAATATTCATGGTCTGAGACAGATACTCTGTATTTGGCAGATAGTTTTTTGTTGACTGCCGGGATTACTTCAGGAGTTTCCCAATTAGCAGACATTTTTCTCTGTAGTGCAGAATGAAAGGGAACAACAAGATCTTCCTGTGGACCTTTAACTAGGATGTCAGTAAGGTCATCCTGCTGAAAAGAAGGCGAAGGTGTAGACCACCCCATGAACTCTATTATTATCAGAACACTATAAAGGGGTCTCAGCATGTTCCCCAGAGTCTGGTTTAGTAAATTCTACTTCAGGAGAAGTAGCTAAACCACTTGCCTCATGTAAGGAGTCTTTAAGATCCTTTAATCTGTTCTCTTCTGAGATAAATTCCTCAGGAATGGGTGTTGTGGTCCTTTGCAAACCAAAAGGTCTTTCATGATCGGAATCCTCCCCTTCCTCATATATAGAGGACAAAGCTCTAAAATAATCAGATCTAGGGTATGGTTTAAAACTCATTTCTAGAGCAGAGGGGGCCAAGCTTGTAGTCACAGGTTGAGAAAACATCAAAGTTGTCGACGCAGAAGTCAAAGGCTTCGATGAAACCGAAAAAGGCATTGAAAAAGTATGAAGGGGCCTCGAATAACCCGAGAGGATCGGGATCCTACTCGGAGTCGTCGAGGTTATCGACAACATTCTCGAGGTCATGGTCGAAGCCCTCGGTACTTCTACTGACTGAGATGTGATAACAGTAGTAGGTCTGTCCTTTATCAGTGTCGAAGACAGCGTCGATTCGACTGATTTGTGTGTCGACGGGCCCCTTCGATAGAGGCATCGATGACGCAGATTTATGAGTCGAAGGAACCTTCGACAATGGCGTCGATGATGCGGTCTTACTGCCTTTGCTTGAGGGTTCCTGAAGCTCTCGGTGTCATGATCTCTGCTTCCAAAAGGTCAGGGTTTTCCCAACTCCCTTGGAAGCAGATCCATAACCCAGGTTCCGAGTGCCAACCAGTCCCAATTGGGACCTTTTGGACCCAGTCCTGGCGCCAGTGGCACCAGGCTCATAAATATGCCCAGTCCCAGCGCTGGAAGCGCCGGGCTCATAATGCTTGGGTGGACTTACCTGCAGCAGACCATGCTGCTTACTTGCCTGCCAGTTGAGCCTCTGATCCTCTTCTGTTTGGAACTACTTTTCCTGTTGGGTGGGGCAGGAGCCACTCCCTAGATTCAGAACACTGGAACTCTTCTGGAAAGCAGGAACTCTTTTCTTACCTAGGCGTGGCTGTGGAAGGAGACACCTAAGCACTACAGGAGGCTATTTAAACCACACCCGATGGATGAATCTTGCTTTGCGTTATTCTGCATCCTCTGCAGCAGAACGCTCATCGTGTCTTCTGCATCTGATCCTGGGCCTAAGGAAAAAGGCTTACCATCCTGAATCCAGTCTTCAGCAACACCTATAAAGACAAGAAAGAACAGGTTAGCATTACGGGCTTCAGTGACAGCTCTTCACTTACCTGGTCCATCGGCTGTCACCAACGCCTTGCGCTGCATTCCGGCATCTGAAAGACAAAGGCTTACCTACTCTTCGTGCGCTCCGGTGGTCTTCACACTGCATTCCGGCATCTGAAAGACAAAAGCTTACCAACTCTTCACACGCTCCGGAGGCCTTTGGCGCTGCATCCCGCATCTGAAAGACAAAACAAGGTGGGTTTAAAGACATTGGGGGAACTTTAATACTCACGTGCCATTACTCCTTTCCACATCTAACCCAGTGGGTATTCCGGCACCCTGCAGCCGCTCCGAACTTGTACCTGCAAAATAAAAAGACAGTTAGAGCGCATCGTGAAGCAGGCAACAAGCGCTTACTTACGTGCTTCCAGGCGCTTCTATTCATCACACGGGCTCCATCTTCAACTCACTTCAGCCAGTCATCCGCCATCGCCGGAACCCTGCAAAACAAGAAACATCATTACTAAAGATTTTAAAGACATTAGAATTACTCGAAACTTACCGTTCGTGCAGTAAAAGACGGACAGCAGTCCTCTGAAGTCAAGAGGCCTGCTCCCCTTATCCAGTGAAGAAACTGGTTACAGCACCCTGCCCCGAGGCAGATGGAGAGCACGGCGTTCACTTACCTAAGGTGAGAGCGTTAACCTTTGGGGTTCTACAGGAGAAGAGAAAGGGAAGAAGAGAGAGACATTCAATAACCCAGTTCCTTAATCCCATATTTTCTATCTGCAGACATCTTACCCTTCAAGTCAGACATACAGTGCACAGAGGTCCAGCCCAAAGAGCCAGCCGTGTGTTACACATCACCTTTGAAGATACGGTATACGCCCAGTCAAGACCGGCGCCTCTACGGGAATCAGGTGAGCGTTACACTCGGGCAGTTTCTTTCACCGGGTGCAACGACTTGCAGCGTTTCGATTTTTTGGGTCTTTCACCCAGGGTATCATCTTTAGCCGTCTGCGTGGGGGTCGAGGCCGCTTTCCCAAAGACGCTAAGCATTTTTTTACAGAATTCCTCCCACTTAGCTGGAGAGCTGTGTTTCGTGGGGCAGGTGACCCTTTCCAGGGAACTGGAAGAAGACGAAGAAGAGGGAGATCTACGTCGCCTCTTTTTCAAGTGTTTCGATCTCTAAGACTGATGGGAACCGCTTCAAGACCTTGAACGGGAATGTTTCCTGTGACGCGAGGAGACTAATGTCTCGACTCTGCCAAGGAAACTTTCGAAGGAGTAGAAGTTTTAAGAGTCTTACCTCTTTCTAGCTTCCCCTTACACTCCTTCAAGGCTTTCGCCGTCATGGACATGCAGTCCTCGCATTCTGAACAGTGATGCTCTGATCCCAGGAACCACAAACAGATCCTGTGAGGATCCGTCAACAACATTTTCTTACCACAATCACAACACTTTTTGAAGCCGGACTGTGGGGTCGACGGTTCGGATGAGGAAGCCATCGATAAAAGATGATATATTCGAGGAATAAGTAGAAACTACTTGAAGAAAGAACTGAGCAACACGATTCCGAGGCCCACGAAGCGCAGAAAAACAGAACTGACCAACTGACGCTGCGCGAATCTATTTATACACACAGTGACATTGGTGCCGAGACGGTGGCTGTCGAGGGACACCAGCTCGAGGGACGTCGATGCGCAGCGCCCTGTACTGAAAACATTTCCGAGGCCAGCAAGCTGGGAGGTAATCTATCAAGATAAGGAATACGTCGGAGGGCACAATCCCTTCGAAACAGACCTTCCCACGGAAGGAGAACATGTCCCCCATGCTCCTCGGATGGCAAATTTCTGGCATTTGGAGTTTGCTGCCGACGCAAACAGATCAATCTTGGCTCTGGCCCACTTGATGAAGATGTGGTTCACCTGGTTTTGCCCAAGTTCCCACTCATGGCAG
The DNA here is from genome assembly GCF_040938575.1 of Ambystoma mexicanum. Classification (NCBI taxonomy): domain Eukaryota; kingdom Metazoa; phylum Chordata; class Amphibia; order Caudata; family Ambystomatidae; genus Ambystoma; species Ambystoma mexicanum. The sequence continues at coordinate 50,853,671 of NC_090936.1, forward strand.
GAGTGCAACTCCCTGCTGAGGGAGTTGGCGAGGCTGTTCTTGACTCCCACAAGGTGAAAGGGGATAAGAAAACATCTCTTGTTCGACGGCCCAGTGCTACAAGTTCTGCGCCTCTTTGGAGAGCACTGGGGATCGGGTGCCCCTCTGCTTCCTGATGTAGAACATTGTTGTGGTATTGTCCGTGAAGATCCTCTCCACCTTGCCCTTCAGGTATGGAAGGAATGACTTGAGGGCCCAGAACACCGCCTGCAGCTCCAGGATATTCATGTGGAGATCCTTCTCCCCCGGCAGGCCTTTGGCATGCAGATGTCCGTTTGTGGGCTCCCCAGCCCTCCTGGGAAGGGTCATCTTCCGGTATGGGGAGTTTTGAAACATTGTGCCCCTGGCGACGGAGTGTACACCCCACCACCTTACAGCATGATGGAACTCCTTGTCTTTCCCACACGCTGACGAATCCCCTAAATCGGCCTCTCACCGGTGTGCATAGGTGGGGGCCTGTCCTGGCCGGGTCAGTCCTGCTTTGGTGCCTGCCTTCCGCCTTGGGGGTGACAACGGCGCTGACCACCTCCGCCGATAGTCTTGGAACAGCCTCTATAGGCCTCCTGGATCGTGGACCGGGATGGCTAATGGTACGAGAATCCACCATCAAAACCTCTTGTTGATTTGCCCGACTTTCCGCCGGAGGCACGAAAGGAAGAGCAGTGCTATTGGAGAGTACCCAGGGCACGAGCCGTATCTGTCTTCATGGGTTGCAGGGACTCGTCGCCAGCCTTCCCGAAGAGGTTATCCCCGTCGGAGGGCATGTCCAGTACTCTCGTCTGAACGTCCCGGCGGAAATGGTGGCCTTCAGCCAGCCTAGACGACAGAAGCAGACAACGTTCCCCATCTGTCGGAAGCCTGTGTCGGCGGTGTCCAGGGCCACCGTGATGGCATGGTCCGACGCCACTTCACCTTCCTAGAGGTGTGCTATCGCCTCCACCCGCTTGTCAGATAGAAATTTTAGAATTGGGGCCAGCTTTTAGCGCAGTTCCCCGTCCTGCCTGGCCAGGATCGCTAATATGTTGGTCGCCTTGATGGCCAATGCCGCAGAGTAGATGACCTTCCTCCCCACAGTGTTCAACTTCTTCCCCTGGCTGTCCGGAGTGACTGAGGACGAAGATGAGGGGTTAGACTACCTCTTACTCGCAGCTGTCGAGATCAGCAAGTCCGGCGACTGTTGCGACCATAGGCACTTGGGTGCGGACTCCGGCACCCAGTACTTTTTCTCCAGCCTATCCCGCTTGGCCGGGGTCAAGCAAGGAATCTTCAGGAGAGCTGGGACTTCCTCCCACACGTCATCCGGGAGGGCACTGCCATGATGGTCTTTCTCTTGGCCTCGCATCTCTGGTATTGTAAGCCCTCCTTCTTGGTCTCTTCAGTGGTCAGCTGGAAGAGCTCAGAAGCTTTGGCGATCATGGCATGAAATGGCCCCACTCCATCCAGTGGGGACGGCCTCTGTTGCAGCGATCCGCCCGCAGTGATGCCGTCGTCGTCCATCTTGGCCATCGCCGTGTCCATAAGCGTGGAGGTTGATGCAGGGGCGTCCGATGGCACTTCCTCTTTCTAGCCAGAGGCTGATCCGCAGCGGCCGGGGCCTGCGGCATCCTCTTCTGGATTTCTGACACCAGCGTGTGCAGGGTCGAAAGGATGCCCAGGGATACATCTCTCGACTGAGCAGGCGTGGTGGGCACACTAGGCCCTGCGCCGTTGTCGCCTTCGTCATTGCCGCCGCTGTCTTTCATGTCCTCGTGGACCGTAATCAGGGACTCCCAGTCCTCATCATCCAAAAGTGAAACATCCATGTCTTGGGGTATGACCTGTGGCTGGCTAGCGACTTCATCGCCCCCACCCCCTTTGCACACTGACGGGTCTCAGCCGGGCTTAGCGACGCCATCTTCTTCTCAGGCGTGCCAGCAGATTTTGCCACTGCCCCGGCCGATGCCTCCCACCCCGGGGGCAGGGACACCTTGGGTGCAGTAGTGGCTAACTTCACGGGGACAGCCCATTTGGCTTTTGAGAGAGTGGCGGCCAACAGCTCACGATTTCTCCTGCACTGCCTGGGCCTTCTTGGGCAGGTCGACGTCTTTTCCTCCACCCTAGGCTTCTCTGGCTTCTCCCGCAGCTTAAACGGATCCCCGTTTGTCAGCAGATGGAGAGAAGAGCACACAGGCTCTTTTTGACAAAAATTTGACTTTTTCAGTTGAAAAAGCGCAAAAATCGTAGAATAGCACACAGAGCAAAACTCGAGGAGTCCCAACACTGGAACGTGTGGTAAAAATCTAAAGATGGCTGCCAGAGGTGGGGCTTACGGAGAGGGCAGTCAATGGCTGGGGGCAGTATGACCCAGAGTACAGTGATTGGTTTAGAGGCGAAATACAGTTTGTAAGTGAAACTGCTTTTTATTTTACTGAGGATTCCCGGCCTGATGGGGAATATTCACGAGCATGTGAATCCATGCCATAACCCATGCTGGAGAAATTCAGGGATAGGGCTCATTCCCCTCTCCACAACTCCTATGCCCCCCCAACTCTCGGACAGACTCTGACATTCACTGTGGTAGGTCACCTACCCCAGATCAGGAGGGGTCCCTGTTCCTCCCTGACAGGATCCAGTCACAGTGTGCTAAGCCTCACTAACATTAAATGGCAGATATAGATATATTAAAAATGTGTACGGCAAGACCTCCAGACAACCAAACAATAGAAACAATCCTCTAAGGAAAAAGCATTGGTGCGCCTCTTTGCAAGGAAAACAAGATGTATTTCAATACAAAAAGAAAAAAGGTGACAGGAGGTCCTGTAGAACCAAAATGCCATGTAGCTCTCTATTAGTTCAAAGAAAAGACTGGTTTATAAGGAAAGACACTGTCAACAATAACGCAAACAATATACAGTGTTCATCCCCCAACCTCATTGGCTACCACTTAAATACATACCACCAGTCCCCTATAGTCCCTTGGCTGATGGACCACACCTCTGCCTCACTGGACCACACCTACACCTCCACTACCTCTGCCCTCTAACACATGGTCCACCTGCTACATCATCTTGGGTCCCTGCTACGCGATAGGCGAGTTACCAGGAATGTTACCTGCCCCGTTGGCCTAATCACGTGGTGTGCTCCCCGGTCATTAACATGCGCTCAGTGGATTGCTCGAGGTCAAATTGGGCTCTTAGAATAATGGTATACTTCCTCTTGATGCCAGACATGCTGGTGCCCCCACCATGTCTCCCTGTCCAGGACTAACTTTGTTGGCATCACCTCTTGCTCCTCGTATCACAAATCACAAGGTGTTCTGCTGCTCATTCCCCCTCTTACATGTTGCCCCTCCTTGCTAAGTGTTCTTGCAGCCTCGTAGACTACATTACTCGGCTAAATTCGGATGGATTTAGGGACTCTGTTTTTCAGATGTCTGGCAGTTCAAATATGAAGGCCACTCTCCCGGGGGCGCTAGTACCCTAAATATTAACTGGCATGCTGGCAGCTAAGGGTCGCTATCCTGGCTCCCATGGGTTTGTCCTTCAGGACGTGCACAGCCCTGCCCTTACTCTGACGTTCACATTACATTCAGGTTTCGCAGGCCTACGGCTGGATACAATGAACTATTATCGGGTTGGTGTGAATATGGTTGTTCTTGGTTTCACTGCTGGGGCTTCAGAAGGGATGAGGGAGGAATAATTCAAACTGTTCATTAGGTCACGCTGCTCTATTCCCAACACACTATACAAAACGCTAGGCCTCACTTTCAATATGGCGATGCTCCTGTGTTTCTCGCACGTGAGCCCTATGTCTACAGCCCCACCATCACACATTCTATTGCAGTACTGCTACACAATGTCAAGCATGCCGTATACCTGGAACTACATATGCTTCAGAGATTACTTGCAAAATCAAATACACGTCTCCACCTATGCTCCCCACTGAGAATGCACGCATCCACTTTCTTGTGCGCCAATAGATTTTTCTGAGTCCCCAAACATTTTTGGGGACCCAGGAGCAGGAATAGCATCCCAAAATACGTTCCTTTCATGAGTAGACTCATCTTAAATGTATTCACTGTAATGAGGAAGATGGATTTATAGGCAATTCTAATTGAGCATTCACCCAACTGACCAAATTGCCTAACATTTGAAGATGCAGCTGCATAGGATGGCTATGCCATTACAATGGCAAGATATATATATTGAGCCATCTGACTCCCCCCTTTTTTATATTACAATCTCACCTCGTCCAAACCAAAGGAGCTAAAAATAGGTCACAAACCCATTTTTCAGTGTGTGCATAACTAGAGCTAAAGGTGATCCATGTAAACTCGGTCTCAAATGTACAGCTGTTTTAAGTTATGAAATGCTCAGAAGCAATATCGGTGGTTAGGTATAAGAATAGCTATGCAAGAAAAGTACATAATGACAAACAGAAGTGTGAGGAGCTATGCACCGAATTACTGAATAGAATCATTAAGTAAACCACTGTTCGTGTTTCCATGCTTTGAGAAAACTGAAAACAAAAGGTTCCATTTGGGCCATGCCTGCCTCTTTATGAACAGTAAATTAAATAACTTTAGTCAATGCAGTTTATCATGATCAGAAAAGTTTATGTAACCAAACACTTATCAGAATAAAAAGGTATGTTACACATTGGATGCCCACATTTGTTCGGGTATGCACTATGCATGCTGACCATTTGTTGACAAATTAGTTCAACTGAAACAGACTACCGTGTCACATAACAATAAAAAGAACTAGCTGGCTACCTTTGATACACTTCAGAAACGTGACAGTATTCCGTCTACCTACTGTAAATACAAAGACTAAATAACATCTAAGAGATGAATATTGACCTGCATTTAAAAGTTCCTCGCACAAACGTACATCTCCTGAAGTCAGTGCCCTTTTTAATGTTTCTTCTTTATTCTCTTGCAGTACAGGTTTCTTTGAATACAAAAAAAAAATCAAAATGTTAAAACATCAAAAAAACGCAAACAAATCTCTGCAGGCGAGACTGAGTCAAAACAATGTACATGGCTAACATTTCATTGGACATATATGAGACTCATTGCTACGTAAAGGATCAAAACTTTGAAAATGTATGAGGTGAATGCTCTTCAGAAAAAAGCATTACACATCCTCGTCCATCTCTTTATATTACTTGCATAGTAATAGATAGTCAAAATCGTGGGGATGCAATATCTCACAAAACCTAAAGAAAAGCATTTTTGGACTGCTGACAGACCTTCATACAGTAAAACGTATCCATTCACTGGCAACTTTCATTAGCATAACACAGGCGTTGCACCAACTGTCGGACATATTCACATATCCAAAGGGAAAAGAAGAGAACTGCAAACCTGAGGTGGACTCAAATTCCGATGTTATCTCTGCTTTTCAGAAACTAAAATCAGCCTCCCCTGCCGATGCCATAACCGTGGCCCTCCTGCAGGAGTCATCGATTGATGTAATTAATTCCATCACTTCCGCCGTCAACATCTCGTTTGCGACAGGAGATATACCACGTTCCCTTAAACACGCTTTGGGCATCCCTCTGCTGAAAAAACCCTCACCTGATCCAGAGGTGCTGGCCAATTACCCTCTGATTTCCCTTCTACCATTTTTGATGAAAGTGTTGGAGGCGTTGGTATCTCTCCTTCTCTCAGCATTTTTGGAATCCTCGCACTTTCTTGATCCCTTTCTATCACACTTTTGGCCTGGCAGAGGCACTGAGTCTTTCTTAAACTCACCAATGGACGACTTGATATGTATGGTTGATCAGGGCGGTGTCGGGGCAGTCTTATTAGATCTCTCGGCTGCCTACGACACCGTTAACCACGCTCTTCTTATCGCCCGACTCTCTGAGGGTGGGATTACTGGCCAAGTGCTGCACTGGTTTACTGCACTCCTTGCGGATCGCTCTCAATCAATCTCTCTTCCTCCCTTCCGCTCTGCCCCTGCTCCTCTATCTTGGAGTCCCTCAGGGATCGGCATTATCCCCCATCTTATTTAATATCTATATATGATAACTCCTGCTTCTCACTGCGGCACATGGGTTCCGCTTCTACTCTTACGCAGACGATACCCAGTTCTTGGTCCGCCTTGATCTAACTAAATTTGAAACTGCATCTCGTCTCAGACACTGCCTTGAGCAACTAGGGATATGGATGTCACAGAATTGGTTGAAACTAAACAGAAGTAAAACCGAGTTTCTTTTTGTGGGCACCCCAGTCTGCAATTATTCTAGACTGCTGATTTATGGCCCCCTTCCCTCGGTCCTCTTCCCACATTGAAAGGGGCCCCTAGGGGTCCCTCGCGTTATGGAAACAAGGCAAGTCACCACACACGATAGATACGCCAGACAAGAGGTTGTATTCCCAAAGCTAGGGTTTATTGCAAAGCAAATAGTCTCAGTTGGCCAACTCGTTCTCATGCCCGGCGACGTGTATCTCTAGACCTCGAGGGACGCAAAGAGAGCGAATTACGTACATCAGTTACATATATACAAAATGCATATCAAACAATCAGCTGTGACATGTTTAACACCCCCCTTTATTGGGTTTCTTTGAACTCGGTTTGATGATGGACACTTCCGACGAATATGACACCTTCAAATATCTATTCTAGTAACAATATGCAACCTTGCAAGTGCAGAGAAATCTTTTCTTTGTTGAACAGAACACAGTGCTTCTGTTCTTGTAAGCAAGCTACATACGGGGGAAGAGTCACATTCCAGACCTTGCTATCTATGAGGTGCTATTCGTGTCCTGGGAGCCGACACGCTCTACAGGGCTCGGAAAAGGGGGGCCATAAGAAGAGCATAATTCAAGCCTTGAGCTGCTTTATTCTGACATATTCTGCCATATAACGAGACTGGCTTGCAGCTATGAAATGATTAAATGCCCTGCGGCTAAGCTTCAAAGCTACATTTGGGAGGGAGCCGGGCATTCCTCCCCAGAGCTGCCCAAGTTGTGTTTCAACAAACTCTTATTAGCCTTGCGGCCTTGTCCTTTCACCCAAACCCTCCTTTGGCCGTATGCCAAATGTCTCATTAATTTATTGTACCCTCCTCTGATGACGATAAATCTGAAGCACTTATGTCTGAATTTTGCATGCTATTATAAGCATCATCATCTTCATTAATATCTATAGCCATTAATTCTTTCACTGTTTTCATTTAATTTGTGTCTCTGTCATCCCGGCCATAAGTTTGTTTTCTTTTTGTTATCATATACATACATCCCTCAGTTATCTCAGTGCAAACTATCGGTAAGCAGTGTATGCAACAACAGCACGTTATGACTATTCCAAACACTACTACTAATATCGCAATCAGCTTCCATCCCCAAGAACACAGTATTCCCCAAAACCAGGACTCTATTCCCCAGCCCCCTTCTCCAGTAGGGAATTCGGAGCTTAGGACATGCATTTTCTTTCTTGCTTCAAAAATCGTAGGGGAATAGTCGTCTACGAATACGCAGCACGCTGATCCCACAATCTTGCAAATTCCCCCACGATCAACCAGGATTACATTGAGAGCCATTCTATTTTGCAGCGTCATTAACCTAATTCCTTTTTCTTGCAACGTCATGTTAAATAGTATATCTGTCGTCGTGTTTATGGTATCTTTTAGTATTCTGGACAGCTTCCTTATGTTATAGGAGTTCACTATCTGGGACAAAAATGGAATTAATGATTTTGCTACGTCCTTCACTATCAAAACACCTTCGCTACTCCTTTTGGTTCTAGATCTGGATAGCCTGGCCATGTCTGCTGTTTCTAAGAGGAACACTCCCAGGGACAGTAGACCTAGGTAACATGTACCTCCCCAGTTTCTGGGCAACCAAGGATATGCTTTCTCTCCACATATAAAATAGACTGGATCTCCCACATATACTGGTAGTATTTCCCATTTTAGTACAGCTGTATTCATGCATCCAGTAAATGTTCCTACTGAATAGGAGCCTTTCTTTTTTAGACAAAAAGGGACAGTTCTCGGGTTGTAATTCACTGTGTAAGAAGGGGGAATTGCATCTTTGTTCCCGTCTGTTCTTAAACGAAACGTCATCACAGATGTTTTAACTGGTGGGGACAATCTATCTTGTCTATTTTGTCGTGTTATTTTTCACGTACTTTTTGGCGTAGGGTCTGGGATCATCACTTGTGCTTTATGGAATTTGGAACAAACCACAGGCCTCAATTATTTCCTCCAACTTGTTCATGTTTGTTCTATCTAATTGACCCGTACTACTCTTATTCCACTTCCCATAAAACATTGCACTTAAAGATGCACTGCATGCAGAACTTAATGGTAATGGTTGTACATACCACCCTATTACTTTCCACGCATGCTGGGGTAAATGGGCGCATACACAACAATTTTTTTTCTTTAGAATTGCATGCGTCATATTCATGATGAGTAATAGCGTATTGTTCCCATACCCTTCTCTGTATCTCTCTTCCATTGGGGACAAGGTATAAGTAATCACCTGAACCTGGCTTTCAGTAGTGGATATATTAACTATTGGTAAAATCATTCCCAATGGGTGTACAGACTCCACATACCATAACACAAAGGCTGTCGTTATTGGTGCTACCACACTCATGAAGCACATGATTATCGTCAAAGCCAGCATACAATTTTTTTTACCAAACGGTTTCCCTAAGTTTACAGTCTTTATAACTAACTCATTCTCAGCAGTGGTGCAGGAGAAGGCTGAACCCGGTCTCGACATTTTTCTCACCGTCCTTCTTCCTGACAAAGTTCGTCGTGAATATCTCTCTTCGTCGCACTTATCCGGATGTCAATAAGTTCAAAGGAATTGTCAACAGTTTAGTCTGCCAGCCCTTTGCAGCCTGGTTTGCTTATTAGTTCTAGGCAAGATAACTTATCCTCTCTCATACTGCTCAGAGGACTTCTGAACAGTTCTCTATTGCCTTTGTACCATGTGCGCCCAGCTTGTCCGTTGTGGTTCAGGACACGTACTTTTTATGATCGCGAGTCTTGAATTGTCCGACTTGCACAATTCTCACGCTTCTCTCCTCTACACACCTAGGTTCCTTCTCCGTCCATGAGCGGAACCAGAGGTTAGCATAAACCCCAAAGAACTGTGGATCACTCTGTCTTTCGAGGCGGCAAATCATATCGCCTCACTCCTGGTATTGTGTGATCCGTGAACAGTGTCGGTGCACTTCAAGAGCCAGGCTCAGAGTCAGCCTGCGGCGCAATGGCAGATGCTGGTGTGCACCCCGACAGTGATGCAGATTCGGTCTTTGGCTCTGGCGCAATGGCAAGTGCTGGTGGGCGCCAAAGGGGTACACGTTTAGTATCTGACGTTATTTGCAATGCAGATTTCGTGTCAGCCAACAGTGATGTAGGTTCTGCTGGGCAACGTTGGGGTACTCTTTGCCCTTCCCCCTTTTTGGCAATCTTTTCAGGGTTTGTTTCGAATTTCACTTCCCGCTGGGACAGATTTAGAGGCGGTGGACTGGCAGCAGTTTCTTTCGTTTCTGGGACCGCTGTCTCTTTCCAGTCGTCCGGATTGGGCAAGTCTTTCAGTGAAGATGGGATCTTTTTGGCATGGGTGGCATGGATCCACGACTTCCTCCCATCCACCCGTATTGCCGTCTGCATTGCCAGAAGCACTTGATAGGGGCAGCGCCACCTGGGTGCCAACGACGATTTTCTCTCAAGGTTCTTAAGCAGCACCCAGTCGCCTGGCTCCAGCGCGTGCCCCGGACCAGTATATCTTACGAGTAGAGCCTCCTGCACCTGCTGATGAATCAAACGCAATTTCTGCATTAAAAGGACACAATAAGTGCTAAGTACAGGATGTTCCACTTCACTCAGTCGCTTTGGCTGAGGTGCGCACCAAACATTCGCTGGCCTCCCCATCACAATCTCATACGGGGAGAGCCCAGTTCTAGCCTGTACAGATGTACACATGCACAATAGCGCTATCGGTAATGCATCCACCCAACTCAACTTGCTCCCTGCACATATCTTGCTAATTTTTGACTTGAGGATTCCGTTGTGCCTCTCAACAAGACCGGCCGAACTCGGATGCCTCGAACTATGAAATCTCTTATAAATCTGAAGACCTGCACATATCTGTAATACCACTGCGCCCACAAAATGTGGACCGTTATCTGACCATATGACACGGGGCAAGCCAAAACGGGAAAAATATTCTTTAAGCATTACTTTTGCCGCACTCATTGCTGTGCAGTCTTTTAAGGGATATGCCTCCACCCACTTGCTGAATGCACAGATCACCACTAAAACATATTTCAAGTTTTGGCACCTCTCCATCTCTATGAAATCAAAATGGATTACCTCAAAAGGCATAGAGGGCGGGCCAAAACTGCCTATTGGAGTCACTGTTCCCTTTCCTACATTGTGTTGTAAACACATAGCCATTGTGACCATTGCAGTCACATAAAAATTTGGCAACATCCAGTTTTTAGTTCCCTTGTCCACCCAACAATCCTCTAAATCTAACTCAGCAGAGCCCTCTGCCCATCCTTTTATCTCATCCGCCGTGGCTTCGGCCTGCATCTCTTTGAGAGTGGCAATTCCATCTTCTATCATACAGGGTACTTCCTCAGTCTGGACTGTCATCATTTCATTACCCAAATCAGTGGCAGTTTGTTTCACAATTCTGTCTGCAAATGCGTTTCCCTCTCCCACTTTGCATGTTATCTTTTTATGTGCCTCGCATTTCACTATTGCTAGGCGCTTTGGAAACTTGAGTGCAGACAGCAATCATACAATCAAAGGGCCATGTTGAATTCTGGCCCCATGCGATGTCAAAAAACCCCTCTCAGCCCAGAGTCGACCAAAGTTATGAACCACCCCAAAAGCATACTGACTATCAGTATAGATATTCACGTTCAAATTTTCAGAAATCTCACAGGCTCTGGTCAATGCTATTATTACTGCGGCTTGTGCCGAGTTGTAGGGAATTCTTTTGCTTTCTACAACGCTCTCTAGGGTAGTGATAGCGTAAGCGGCAGTTGACGTGCCATCAGGTAGTTTAAAACAAGAGCCGTCACAAAATAACTCTCCATCTGGCTCCTTTTGTGGGATCTCACTTAAATCAACTCTCCCCTTCGTTTCTTCCTCAGTGACCATTAAGCAATCATGGGGTGCTGATTCGTTGTCACCAATTTCTTTTATGGGCAGTGGCATTAATTCTGCAGGATTCAAAGCGCTACACCTCATAATTTGGATATGGGGCGCGAACAAGATAATCTCATATCTTGTCAGTCTAGCCGAGGTGAGGTGTTGCGTCTGTGTCCTATTCAGTAGGACATCTATGGCATGTGGCACCATCAGAATTAAAGTATGCCCCAATACCATCCCTTCCGTTTGATTCACCGATGCAGCAGCCGCCGCGACAGATCGCAAACATGGTGGTAGTGCGCACGCTACAGGGTCCAGCGCAGAAGAAAAATAGCCGCACGGCCTATTTCTTCCACCTTGTTCCTGTGTCAAAACAGCTAATGCACTTCCTTCATTCTCGCATACAAATAATCTAAAAAGTTTTTCATAATTCGGCGTGCCCAAAACTGGAGCAGAACATAATGCAGTTTTCAATTGATCAAACGCTCTCTGACATTCTTCATTCCACTGCAAAGGCATCACCGCATCCTCCTTAGTTAATAACACCATTGGCTTCACAATTAACGCAAAATTACCGATCCACTGCCGGCAATAAGAAGCCATGCCTATTATGGCTCTGACTCCTTTCTGTGTCTTTGGAATAGGCATACAAGAAATATTTTCTATGCGTTCTGGCGTTAGCCTTCTCCCTTCTTTCGAAAGAAGGTAGCCCAAATAAGCTACCTCCTTTCGATTATATTGAAACTTCTTCAAACTAGCTTTATGGCCATGTGCCGCTAGGTGTGACAGTAGTAATACGGTGTTCTTTTTATAAATCTCTTCTGTATCAGCCGCGATCAACATCTTCAAGCATCCTACATCGTTGTCATGCATCGCCCATATACAGGTTGGCACTTCTCTTAACTCTCCTGGCAAGGTTTCAGACATGAATTCTGACACAGGGGCATCTTGTGGCCAAATTGTCAGAAACACCCCGTCTGACGTACAATGTATCATCGCACCTAGCTTTTTCAACAAGTTCAATCCCAACAAGTTCTCCCCACAATTTTCTGTTAGGAGAAAGGGACAATGTTCAGTGAATGGTCCTATAGTAACTGGGACTGGTTGGGAACTGGGTTTATGACTGGTGTACCTGCGAACCCTACGGAAACATTCTTTTGCCCTGACAGTGGTATATCCGGAACCAAGTGATGGTCTATTTAACACTTTTGCGCTCCTGTATCTACAAGGAAGCGGTGCTCCTTATTCCCGACTCCCATTTCTACGTAGGGTACTCTCTGATTCACGGGAATAGACACTGGTTCCGACCCCTGCCCTGGGCTGTCCTATTGGGGAAATATCATCCGATGTGTAGTCACTACTATTACTGTAATACGTATTTGGCTGCGTATTAAAAATGTTCCCATTCTTTCCTCTATTTCGCCCACTCTGATTCCCATACTGTTGGTTTTGCTGACCCTGGCTCTGGTTAGGAGCACTTTGGTTTTGGGCTTGGTTTTGATTACCTTCATTATTGTGGTGCTGCTGCATACTTTTCCTATTTGGTCCATTCACTCCTTGGTGCCCTCTGTGCTGTCTTCTCTGACCGGGTCCATTTCTATTCTGTAAATGTGGACATTGCGCTCGCCAGTGTCCTTCCTCCTTACAGTATGCACACTGATTTGGTCCCAATGGCCCCCCATGCATATTCAAATTACTCCTCCCTTGTGCGTTCCCTCTTCCTCTATTATGTCCTGTTACTTGCTGCAGTAACAGCCTTGTTTTCAGATTTACTCTATCTTTCTCCTCCTGGTTCTTTCCCGCATTCACTCTCGTCTCATAATATTGGGCCATGTGCAATACTTCACCCAGCGTTTTTGCTTGCCATGCACTTTCTGATGTCATTATTAGGTTCTGAATTGGAAGTCTCAATCCCCTCACATATGTATCAACAAATAGCCTCTTCCCCGCTTCAGAGCTCACATCCTGCCCACTGAAGTCTGCGAATACTTCTTCAAATTTATTGGAATAATCTGTTGCTAACTCATCCTTGCCTTGCACACATGCAGTCAACTTGTCCCATTGAATTATTTTCTCTGGGACAATTTCTTTTCATTTCTGTATTATGCGTGCTGGTAATGCTACCATGTTCGCTCCTGGTGTCCCTCCAACCGCTTTACTCCTGTCTTCTATTATCAAGTCCGCCCATATGGCGCCATAGGCTGTTACGTCATCCACCTTTCTTATTTGCTTCCATATGTCTGTTAGCAGGATCACTGGGAATATTAGGTCTATGCCACCCATGGTAAGCACGGATGATTGCAGGCCGGACTCTACTTCCTTGTAAAATCCTGCAGGATTCCTTCTTATATCGGGAATCGTTTGCTTTATGTTGTTCACCTCCTGTCTGGAAAAGGGGACATGTACGTACTGGGCGGTATAATGGACTGGCGTTACCTGCGCCGCTACGGTGCCCGTTGCGGGAACCTCTGTTTTTGGCACAAAGGTAGGTGGGACCTCCCTCATAGGGAATGCCCCACTTACTGTCCCTCCCCCTTCTCTCATGTGTAATAATATTCCCAGATCAAGCGATAGGGCTGTTTCTCCTGTCCCTCGCTCTAGTGCTCTCTTATATACTGCCATTATTTTGGGTGGGCTGGCCTTGCCGTTTTTTATATCTTTGTCTATTAAATGTTCAGCCATCGACTGCAGTGCTTTTTTTTTCATGGGTATAGAATATTCATCAAATATCTCATGTATCTCCATTGTGGGGATACTGGGATCCGACATCCATCTGAACGCCTCTCGTATACATACTTTCAATTTGTCGCCCCTCTGTACTGACGACATTGAATGTTGTCGCTGTATATATGGCTCTACAGCCTCCTTCCTATTTCTCCCGATATCCTTACCCCTGTACGCAGGTGCAGTAAACATTTCAGCATAATCATTATCTAATTCATTTTTAAACTCAAAAAGTCCATATACATGTTCCCTCACTATCTCTTTGTCTACAGCGTGCTAATGCATTTAAGTCTAACAATCGCTGCGGAGGTAATTTCCCAATTAACTGTTTCCATCTCTCCACCAAATATTCACCCATGAATTCCAACACTACCTGTCTTTCGTTGCTTCTTCGGAAGTCATACATCGAAGCCAATGCTGCCGTCCTATCATCCCCGTCTACATACATTTCTGCCTGTTGCTGCAATTCCACCTTCCTTTCTTTGCTGATCGCACTGCGAGTTACCCTCGTGCATCCACTTTGTTCAGTCCCGCCTCTTGCCCCCGTGGTTTCAACTTCAACCCCTGGAGGAACGGACGGTACCGAGTCTGTATCTAAGGCGGGAGGTGCGGATGGGACAATTGGAACGGGGAGTGTCTGCTGTGGGCCTGGGTGGCTAATAGGAAGTGTTACGTGCGCGTTCTGTGGCTGTGTGAGGGCTTGAGCTACGGGAAGGAGAGTTTGAGTTACGGGAGGGGCTTGAGCAATAGTTACTGACGTGTTTGGTCTCGCTTCTGATCTTGGGCCTTGTTTTGTATGGATCAATATGTTTTCCATCACTTCATCTGCTATGTTCAAATCTCGTTGTGAGTATATTTTTTCTATATTTACCTGCTCACGTCTACCTGACCTCCTTAGACTCAGTCCACTCCTCTCCTCCTCCTTTTCTTCCGCTACTTCACCTTTCAATTTATGCATGCGCGCATGCTTCGCTCTACTTCTAAGTCGGAGCATTGCTTCCCTTCTCCAGTCCTTAACGATATCAAATGCTGCGGGACGCGCTTTCTTTCTTATCAACACCCTTTCCAAATTATCTATTCTCGCTATCTCAAAACTAGCATTTATCGGCCCCTGATGGTCTTGTTGCTTTCTGGTTTGCCTATGCCAAGTCTCACAGAATATTATCGCTCCCACACCATACTTCACATACATCCCATACGCCGGCATTCCACCAGGTGGTGCAATTTGGCCATCTTCCAAAGATTGTCTACCACAGCGAAAAAACCCTGCTAGGGTGGACAATACCCCAGGCATGTTTCAACCTTCCCCCTGGTTAATCAACCTTACCTAGGGCGTTTGATTTTGCAAAGTCAACTCTCAACCAATATCAGGGTTATTTTGAATCTGGGTATGACTCACCTGATAAATCAATTTGTCCTCCAGGACACAATTCGTCTGTATACTGACGCAACCAATGACGTTGTGTCTGCGTTTCTTGGCTTCTGCCTTGTTTCGGGACCCTCGCCTCCTTGTTCTCTAGCCAGATATGTCGATCAGGGATCAGATGTGTGCAGATCTGCAAAGGAATCTCTCATCACTTCTACAGGGCGCCCCGAACACCTCTTGATCCCGGCTCGATCGTCCCGTCCTCGTCGTTCTCCGCCTTTACTCAATTACAACATACACGATGGAACAAGTGGGGGAGAGTCCCTATTCGGGCGCCATCTTGAAAGGGGCCCCTAGCATTATGGAAACAAGGCAAGTCACCACACACGATAGATACGCCAGGCACAAGGTTGTATTCCCAAAGCTAGGGTTTATTGCAAAGCAAATAGTCTCAGTTGGCCAACTCGGGTTTCACGCCCCGCGACGTGTATCTCTAGACCTCGAGGGACGCAAGAGAGCGAATTACGTACATCAGTTACATATATACAAAATGCATATCATACAATCAGCTGTGACATGTTTAACACCCCCCTTTATTGGGTTTCTTTGAACTCGGTTTGATGATGGACACTTCCGACGAATATGACACCTTCAAATATCTATTCTAGTAACAATATGCAACCTTGCAAGTGCAGAGACATCTTTTCTTTGTTGAACAGAACACAGTGCTTCTGTTCTTGTAAGCAAGCTACATACGGGGGAAGAGTCACATTCCAGACCTTGCTATCTATGAGGTGCTATTCGAGTCCTGGGTGCAGACACGCTCTACAGGGCTCGGAAAAAGGAGCCTTAAGAAGAGCATAATTCAAGCCTTTAGCTGCTTTATTCTAACATATTCTACCATATAACGAGACTGGCTGGCAGCTGTGAAATTATTAAATGCCCTGCGGCTCTGCTTCAAGGCTACATTCGGGAGGGAGCCGAGCATTCCTCCCCGGAGCTGCCTACGTTGTGTTTCAACTAACTCTTATTAGCCTCGCGGCCTGGCGGTCTTGTCCTTTCACGTTCAGACAACAATGTTAACAGTCGAGCTGTGTAAGCAGAAATGTGCTGCGAAGCAATTTGAACAGAAAGCAATGAGCAATCGTTAGAAAACAAAATGGCGATCCTTGCTACATGAAAATGGCCGTTCATTGGTCAAACTCGGAAACCTGTATTTCTATTGTTTCGTACATGAGACGGTTGGCCTTCGGCCACCGAAATACGTTTGCCGTCAATCGTGAGAGGTGTCCATTTTTCTAGACTGACAACATCTGTACCATCCGTGCATAATCTTGGTGTGCAGATCTCATCCACACTGACCATGGATAAACAGGTCAATGCGGTATGCAAATCCCGGTCATTTCAAACTCTGGATCCTCCGAAAGGTTCTCCCTTTCATCACGGCTGTAAACCAGGCACCTGTGGTTGCGGCCTTGGTCTTGAGTGTGTTGGATTACTGCAACTCAGTCTACCTGGCCCAACCTGCCCACCTGACGGGACGGCTGCAATTACTTCAGAATGCTGCGGCCAGATCTATCATCCACCCTCCATTTGGTGCCCACATGACCCCTCTGCTACGTCAACTGCATTGGCTTCACGCTGCTCAGCGGATTATGTTCAAATCCATGTGCTTGGTGCACAGGGCCTTCTATGGCACCGGAGCTGAATACCTGCAAGCCAAATTGCCCCGTTACCTGCCTACTTGTGCCTTCCGTTCTCAAGGGGCCTGTCGGGTGATGGCACCCCACTTTAGGCTCGCCCGCAAAGCTGGTCGCTCGTTCTTCATAGCGGCTGCTAAAGGGTGGAACAATCTGCCTCTTTCCCTGCGCGAGACGATCGATCATCTCACATTTTGGCAGAAGCTGAAAACCCTGCTTTTCAAATAGTGTCGCCTTGGTGTCTCCACCCTTTGCTACCTCTCTATAGAGCCATGATGCCCTCGGGTGTACGTGCGCTTGACGAATAATAACATAACATCAGAATACTGGCCTTCCCGAAGGAGAGGAAGGTAAATACCCAACAAACTACTTGGAGAATCTGCTGCTGCAAGAAATAGGGCCAGGCACACTGACCAAAGGATTCACAGTCGAAAGAGCATACAGGTCCTTGAATAAAAGCCCCCTCAATACCCCCACCTGCAGCGCCCCGGAGACCTGCAATAGCGAAAATCATGAACTTTAAATATCACATAAGGATCCTGGCTTTCTCAAAAGAGCGAGGCATAATTATACTTAACTCCTCCAAACTGGCAATATATCCAGACTACACCGCCCTGGTGCAAAAACTAAGAGCTATGTTTGGAAGGACCAAGGAAAGATTAAGAAGGGCCAATCGGAGATACATGTTGATCTACCCGGCAAAGCTTAAAGTCCTGCATAATGGCTGATCATACTTCTTCGAAAACATGCAGGAGGCGCATTCTTTGCCAGGCAGGAACAACAATAACGGACCCTGAAACATGGATGCAGCAACACAGTGAACAGGATCCAGGGATTTGCGAAACAATCAAGATAAACGCAAAGGACAGCACTGATACACAGTAGCTGGGAGCCATATGACAGTGACCTCAGTTTCGGTCACCAACCCAGGCAGCTGCCTCCACGGGCAGCTACCATACTCCACATCAAGAAGCCCGATGCCTACGGGAGGGAATCAAGCTTCTACACATCACTCGAGAAGTGGGAGAGGGAGGAGGGTGTGGAAAAAGTGGCTGAGCCTGAGCAAGCAGAATGTGGCTGGGCAGTTATCCAAAGTTTACAAATGGTTATCAGCAGTTGTTTTTTGGAGTTAGGGGGCCTGCATGGTCAGCAGCAGGGGGGCTGCTAAGGCTGTTAGCGGGCTAAATTGTGACAGGTGTGATGGGAAAGATTGTGACAAACACATGGGTGGTGTGGAAGTGGCCGATTGCTGAATGACGGGAGTGGGCGGAAACGTCTTGCTGGGCAGGAATCCCAGATGGGAAGTGATTGGGCCTTTACTATAGGATGGGCGACCTGTCGGGAAGAAGAGAAACAAACTGACAGGAGGATGGGATTTACACTACCCTGCAGGATCACCCATAATGGGAGTTGATGGACTGGGGGGTAGTCACCTGGAATCTCAGGGGACTTAACAAATAGATCAAGAGATTATGGGTGCACAAATACTTGAGAAGACAGGTAATCTAGATAGCACTATTGCTGGAAACACACCTTACAGCGGATAAGCAGGTCACGATGGCCAAGAAATGGGCAGGGAAGATGTACAGCTAGACATTTTCGGTATATGCCAGAGGCGTCCTGGTGTGGATAGCTCCCTCAGTCCCTTTACAGCTGTTGGAATTTAAAAAAGATGAGGAAGGCAGGAAGGTTGTGGTGCATGGCTTGATAGAAAGCAGAGAAATATGCATAATAAAACACATATGCCCGAATCATTATATGTCATTATACCCAAAGCTGGCCATATATAGAGGAGCAACATAGATGGGGGGAGGCGACTTCAATTGCACCCTTAACCCGAGACTAGCAAGGTCTGATGCGCAGGAAACCAGCGCTGCCGGGTAAAACGGTGGGGACCCTTCTGAGTAACTTGCAGGTGGTAGATGTCTGGAGGGAGAAACACAGATAGACGCGGGGATACTGGCATTTCTCGGCTCCCCACGAAACACACACCCGAATAGATTATATTTTTACGGGCGGAGAAACCCTGGGCGGGTATGGAGGCATAGAATACAAAGCCTGGGTGCTGTCAGACGACACCCTGGTAGTGACAAGCTGGCGGGTGACCACACTAAGAGCGCCGGTCCCTACCTGGAAATTAAGGACCGAGGCTCTGCTCGTTGACATATTCAGGAACCACCTAAGAGATGAAATAGAAGAGTATTTTAAAGTCAACTCAGGCAGTGCAGCAAAAACAGAAACACAGTGGGAAGCCTTCAAAGTTGTTGTAAAAGTAGCAAAAATAGGGAAAATGGGCGACCTGAGGGCAGACATACAGAGAACCTTGGAGGGCATGGAGAATGGCGAGACTGCTAGAACTGTGTCAAAAATGTAACACCGAGTGGGAAAGGCCCGGGAGACTAGATTATACGAAGTACACCTAGCATGGTTGTGTAGACGTGAGGAGCCAAAAGATGATGTCAGCAACATAGTAGACGAGAATGGGATGGAAGCCAGGACACAGGGAGAGATTAATGGCATATTCTCTAGATTCTATGAATTCTTGTATACAAGAGAGGCAATGACACCGATTTAAAGGAAGCCCCAGGGCAGATAGACCTACCACGGCTGAGGAGTGAGCAGGTGGCTACACTGGACATACCCCTACCACTGGATGAAATGAGTGCATTGATAGCTGAACTCCCAACTGACAAAACAGTGGGACCGGATGGGCTCCCCAGGGAATTCTACAAGGCATACACAGACGTCCTGGCGCCTAAGTTCTTGCAAGTTTTTACAGAGGCATATGAAGCAGGAATACTGCCTAGCATCCACAGAGACTCCACTAATGTTCCCATACTCAAACCAGGGAAGCTCCTGCAAGACTGCGGATCGTACAGGACGTTCGCTATGTTGAATCAAGACACCAAAATCCTAGCAGTATTGGCAAACAGGCTTAAAAGAGTATGTCCCGGGTCGCTCTTCATGGAATCTGTGCAGACTACATCATGTAATAGGCAACGCAAACCACCACTACGCAGTGGCCTCCCTAGATGCAGGCAAGGCCTTCGACTCTGTCCGTTGGGATTGGCGTCTGGGGATTCTGCAGCAGTTTGGGATAGGCAGCGGTTTGGGATAGGCAACGCCTTTATAAGGTGGGTGAAATTGATGTACATGTAACCCAGAGTGAGAACGGGGAAACAGATCTCTGATGCATGGGTAGTACGGAAAGGCTCCAAACAGGGCTGCCCGCTGTCACCAATGCTATTTATTCTGGCGCTGGAGCCATTGGCAGCCTTCCTTAGAACAGAATATGCGGACGCAGCTACAGAGATAGATGGGGTGGTAAATTTAATGTCCCTATACGCAGGTGACATGCTACTGTACGTCAACAGGCAAGTAGCCAACTTGTCGCACTTACTAGACATTGTGGAGCAGTTTTCACGGCTCTCAGGTATTGGAGTAAACAAAGGAAAATCCAGCTTGTTCCCAATGGGGGGACTAAGGGGTATAGCCAAAACACAATTACCAGATCTGGGGCTAAGGTGGACCAGAGAAAACCTTTAGATATTTGGGAATAAATGTGTGGCATGACCCTGCCTCAACCCACATAGACAACACACAGCGTGCCTTGCAGGGCGTGGAGAGCTCTACGGGATTCTGGAAGAAGCTGCCTCTTGGAGTACCGGGCAGGGCAGCAATGCTAAAAATGGTACCGCTTACCCAACATATCATATAACATCCCTAGGGTCTTCTTTAGGCGGTTGGATTGGTTGACAAGGGAATTCCTGTGGGGGGCAGGGAGAAATAGAATTGTCCTCGACACACTACAGAAGGAGTATGGAAACGGTGGGATGAACGTACCCAACTTTGAATTGTAGTACTTCGCAGGACAGCTACAGTTTTATGGCTAATTGGCTCGGGGACGAACCTACACTAGACAGCCAGCTGCTGCAGCCAATGATGAAAGTTCTTCTTGAAGGAGGTGCTATGGGGGGGAGGAACCGCGGCCGTCGAGACCCTCAGGACTACTGAAACTAGGCAGGGATCTGTGGAAAAGGGCCTGGAGACTCCTTGGGACCATAGACCCATATTCCAAACATATTCCGATAGCGGGGCTCATAGGGAAAAAACGGGCATAGTGAAGCAGTTAAGGGAACACAGGGAAAGCAAAGGAATTGCAGTGGTGGGCGACTTCTTAGTAGATAATAAGTTATTGGCAATCTCAGCTCTAGCCAGTGAACACGGAATACACAAGGGGCAGTTGTTGACGCACTGGGGCATGGTAGTTAGAATGGGCAAGGGCAAGAGGTGACCGGATACAAGAGACGGGGGAAGAGTCAACACCTACTATTGGATGGGTTGAACACAGGGGAACTGATGGTGCGCAGGAAGTGGGAGCAGGATGTGGGGAGGGCTTTCACAAATGGCGAATGGTGTAGAGCATGTTTTACACTAAAAGAGTCTCCAGGAATGCCAGATTCAAGCTCACCCAAATATATGTAACACATACGGCGTACCTAACTCCACACAGGATGACACGCACAGAACTTCCCTGAGGTGTACCCAGGAGAGCGCGGACATGGTACATATGTTTTGGGCATGCCCAGTGGTGGCAAGCTTTTGGCAGAGTGTCGCCGAAAGGGCAGATGGGGAGGGGAGTCCAGATGCAGGCATGGCCCACAGAATTTTGTCTGTTGGGACTGTTCCCGAGGGGAGGGAAGCAGGTTGCGCACCTCTCAAAGATGAAGGACCTGATATGTATCCTGGCAAAACGCAGGATAGCAATGGCCTGAAAATCGCCTGAGGGTCTCAGGATAGAGGCCTGGCGGGCAGAACTAAGACGCTGGTCACTGGCTGAGACTGCATTATGGTACAGGGCACTGCAGAAAGGAATGCATGAAATAAGTGAGGGAATCGAAGCCAGGAATGCAATGACGCAGACAAAGTTTTGATAATGTGGACACAGAGGAGCCGGAAGTGGGAACCAGGGATAGCACTCAGTAACTGCGCATTAATATTAAGGTCGGACATGCTGTGATAAGAGACCGAAACGGGGCATGTGGACACATTGCATTGGGGGGAATACTAGAACATTGAGCACAAAGTGAGAATGACATGTAGCACCCATGTGGAGCATATTCAGGAAAACACATCGTCACAGTGAAGACTTATCTGTTTGTTTACAAATTAATATTTTTTTTAAATAGGAGAAGCAAGGTGAAGAACAGTAGGCGGTTGCTGGGTGACAAAAGGAGGAGGTGTTGAGAGTTGGAGTAAGCATAGAGGAGACGATAGAAGTGGAGAATGTGGTTGATTTGAGAACAGTCAAAGAAGGTGGGAGAAGAGCAGAAGGAGGATACAGAAGGACAATAGGAGGTTGGTGGAGGTCACCATGAGGTGGTGGGAGCAAACAGCAGGGGGAGGTTGGTGCTCAGCAGCAGAAGGTGTTGGTGAGATGAGAGAAGGATGTGGTGTTCCAAGAACATGTGGAGATGGTCCTACTAGCGAACCGAGGCAAGGAGGAGCAGGCATGCTTGGCCGGAGAGATGTAAAGGGGTAGTTCCAGATCAGAAAAGGCAGAGTCCACGCCGTAGTGGGGTGATAGCGAGGTAGTACAGCACCAGCTCAGGATTAGAGATATTGGGGCAGGTAGGTGCTCCAACGCCTCAGGAAGCCTCTGGACTGAAGGACCTGAATCCAGCTGGTACAAGCAGAGTCTGAACACACAATTTACACTGTACCTATCAATTCCAGCTCAGGGGGAGGAGCTGCAGAGAGTGAGGGGCCAGTAAACAGGAACAGGACTCAGGTCAGGTACTTGTCAGAAGTCTTCACAAAGACACTTGGGATCAAAAGGGTGTGGGAACCCTTCAAAAGTATAAAACATTAAGTATTGTATTGGATTGGCTCCTTGGTGGGTGAAGAAGGGTACAGGAAACCCTCAGACTGTGAGAAGTTTTGAGTGGACATGTTACTTTGCTTGAAATACTTACCAAGATCAGGTTTAAGGCATTTCATTTTGTATGGTCTCTTTGTGCATGCCCGGTTTGCCCATCAACCGGAACACATGGTAAAAGGACCAGGGACAAAAGACAACTGAGTTTGAAGCCACTTCTATAGAGCCCACTAAAGAAAGCTTGTAGCCCGGATGAATAAATGACATCTATTCATGTGATAGCATTCTAAAAAGTAAGGAACACAGCCTCACAATAAAAAAAACAATGCTGCAATTGGAATGGCCATGATGAAAATGAATACAATGCTGATCGGTTACGTAACAGACTCTTTAAAAAATAAAAAAAGAATCTATGTGTCAGCTTAGAGTGCGAGAGGAAGTGGGTCACCACCTTAAATTAGCAACCTTAAAAAGCATGAAAGCAGTCAAAGTACCAATCATAAGAAAAGCGCTCAAACTGGTGAAGGTGGCCAGCAATGTCTAGACAGTAGCACTGCACTGCAAGCATAGTGTTGCAAACAACAAAGGTGACATCCTAAATGAGGCAAAATAACCAGGTTACTCACCGTAGTGACCACCCTACTCCTAGTCCATAGTCCCCTTTCCTCCATACTTATGGGACATTCCTCCGTCCTGTGGGACGGGACTGGAGCGCTTTGTAAAAGCATCCAAAAATTTCAATTTGTTTTAGTCCTTCCTCTCTTTCTATGCGGGGCCGGGCACGCAGATATCTCGGCCCCGCCCCACGCATCGCCCATCAGTCCTTTTCTATCGCCAGGTCAGAGACCTTTTAGCAATAACAGAGGAACCTTATTGGAGGGGATGGCGGGCGGGCGTATGGGGGAAAGGGGACTATGGACTAGGAGTAAGGTGGTCACTACGGTGAGTAACCTGGTTATACTCCTACGTCCGGTCCCCTTTCCTCCATACTTATGGGAGATTCCCAAGCACTCCTTACAGGAACTATGGGTGGATGGAAAAAAACCCTTATTGTAACAGGTTCTTCAGCACAGCCTGACCAAACTGAGCATCAGCTCTTGAACTCAGGTCTAGACAATGTTTACAAAAAGCTGATGGGGAGGCCCAAGTAGCTGCCTTTGCGATGGTCTCCCAGGGGACATGTTTCTGAAAGGCAACTGCAGCTGCCTTGCCCCGCACCAGGTGTGCATGAATACCTTTAGGAGGCTTCAGCCCTTGAACGGTGTAAGACTCCGTAATGCAGGTCGTGATTCATCGGGAGATGGTTGCCTTAGAGGCCTGCTTTCCTTGTGGATTACCAAAAGGTGACGAACAGTTGAGAAGAGCTCCTAAGTTCGAAGTTCTGTCAAGATAGAACTTAAGAGCCCTTCTAACATGCAGACAGTGTAGAACCCTTTCTGCCTCTGAAGCGGGCTTCGGGAAAAAGACCGGCAGGGAAATAGACTGGTTTAGATGAAACTCAGAAACCACCTTTGGCAAAAAAGCCGGGTTTGTCCATAGGACCACCTTATCTTTGTGAAAAGCCAAGAAGGGATGTTCCACCGACAAAGCTTGGAGAGCTCACTCGTGTGCCTTGCCGAAGTGACGGCCACCAAAAAGAACACCTTCCATGACAGGTGCTTGAGGTCCGCCGTGGCCATTGGTTCGAAAGGCATATGGCACAACGCCGTCAGGACCACATTTAGATCCCACGCTGGTTGCGGACTGCGAATCGGGGGATAAAGGCGTGTCAAGCCTGCAAAATATCTCTTTAACCACTGGATTAGACAAAGTAAGAACATTGGTCCGTAGATAGGTAGGCGGAAACCGCTGAAAGATAAGTTCTACATGACAGAACGTGAACTCCCGACTCTGCTAAGAAGGATACAAAGGACAATACCGTGTCAACCGAAGCCCGCCTTGGGTCCAACTGCTTGTTAAAACACCAATGACAGAACCTAAGCCATTTGCTTCTGTACTGGGACCTAGTCTAAGGTTTTCTGGCTGCCTGGATAATGCACATGTTATACGCAGACAGGCTAAAATGTTCTAAAAACCTGAACTCGGGCACCATGCCGCCAAGCTGAGTGATTGTGGAGAGGCATGCCACAGTTGTTGAAGTTCTGAGAACCAAAACCTGGCTGGCCACCACGGGGCTATGAGCAGAAGAGAACAGTTCACAGAGTTCTTCAATTTGCAAATTGTCCAATGAACTAGAGGCAGAGGCGGGAAGGCATAAGCCCTCATATTGTGCCATGGAATTTCGCAAGCATCCCCCAGAGAGGAGGCTCCCAGTCCCTTTCTGGAGGCATACAGAGAAAGCTTCTTGATACCGCCGTAGCGAAGAGGTCAACTTCCGGAGTGCCCCAGCGCAGGAAAATCCATGAGAGGACCTCCACCTTCAGTTCCCACTCGTAGCCGACTATAGTCCGCCGACAGAGGGCATCTGCCGTGAATTTTCCTCTGGCTGTTTTTTTGCCCCGTCCTGGAAAAATATTCTGCTGAACCTTGCGTACTGAGATGATACAGTCCTAATTGCGAGAACTAAAAGATCAAGATTTAATGTCTGATCACTGTATATCATGAATCGATGAAAACTCTTGACATCTCTAGAAGTGCCTCAACATTTGCAGTAATGGTATGCCAAGTTGATAATTATATCAAGACACCAACCTTTACATTAAATAAGGAAATTACTAAGGTTATCTCCTTTGAGTATCTCAGCCTTTTGCAGGGAGATTTGATGGTATAAGTCACATTGAAAAACATTCTTTAAAAATAGCTTAGGCATTGGGGGTATATATCACTTTGAAAGAACATAAAACCCAACATATGCAGGCCTTGCAAATTCTTAAAAATCCCATTAGACCTGCAGGGAGAGTTCCTTAGTTTGCATACTCGACCTGAGAGAAATGCGCCCACCTCATGGTGATGGGTCAAAATATTTACCAGAGGCATTCCGGGGTTCGAATGGAGCAGGCTGATTGGGAGAGACTGTGGGCGCGGATCCCCAAACTTCCGAAGGCGATCCAGGTTCGGGAGGTTTGGTACAAATGCATGGTGGGGTGGCATTATACTCCCGCCCGACTTCATGCAATGAACCCTGCCGTTTCGGGGGAGTGCTGGAGGGGGTGTGGGGAGGGAGGCACGGCCTCGCATATCTGGTGGGATTGCCCCGTCATTCAACCCTTCTGGAACGGACTTAAGCGGGCTACCGCTCAGGCTTTTGGAGGGGGCACTTTTCGGAACCCACGAGAGATCTTGCTGGGGAGGAGTGGGCTGGGGGAGGGAGTGGGGGTGGAAGCTGCAGGATGCGGCCGCAGCAAAGCATCAGTGATATTCACCTTGGCGCCCTTTACCCTCATCGCGCAAAGGTGGAAGGGGCCCTCGATCCCGACGGAGCAGGACTGGCTGAGGAAAATGTGGGCTATTGTGTCGTTGGAGTGGGCCTCTTATGCTGCGGATAACAAATTGGAGTCTTTCTACGCAGAATGGGGGGGAGACCCTGGAATACTTAAAAGGGGACTTCAGAGAACAATGGTGCCTGCAGAGACTTAAACTACTGGACATATATGGTTAAGAGTATGGTTGGGGGAGGCGGGCGCAGGAGGTGGCCCTTGGGTGCTGTACCACGGGGGGGGGGGGGGAGTAGGGTGTAAGTTTTAGGTTGATGTTGTTGTTAGTGTTGACTCGTACTTGTTGTTTTCTCTTTTTTTTCTTGTTGTTTTTTGACTCTTTGTTAATGCAATAATGAATAAAAAGAAGTTTAAAAAATATATATATATATATTTACCAATCCTTTCAGTATATTAGTGCATTTCACTACAAGCAAACTTCATATTTGGTGAAATGCTGCCACCCAAATGCCAGACACGCAGAGTGAAACTTTTATTTGGCATTTACTGCTGTGAGAAACCTGAGGGCATCCTCACCTCTTTTCCCCAGCATCCTCTGCTCAGTTGGCCAGGGAAAGGTCATTGCTTTTGGATCCCAACTATGGGGGTGGATATGCAAGGGAGGATCACCTGCGTGGAAGAACTTTGGGGAGAGGACATCTTTGGGTGAGACATGGGATCCCCTTTCCCTTGTCAAACTGAATCCAATATTTCACCTGCCTTTGTAGGCTGTCAGTCCTTAACTCTTTATTCCAACCAAAATGCCCCACAGTCCTTTTACCTTAAGGCTGGGACGAGGAGGAAACAACAAATAGAAGTTATTGCCACTCTCCTGCATTCAAACCACTGTGCTACCGAGATGAGGAAGAGGGCATTTGAGGAGTTCAACTACAATGGCCAGGCATGTCCTGATAATAGGCTGTACCAAGGTCAGGCAATTAGGGTGGAGGACTTGCACCTGTAACCTGTTAACAGATCACAGGTGTTTAAGAAGTAGAAGGAGGCGGCGTATCAGGATGGAGCTGGTTGGAGAGGAACCGGATGGAGGAAAGCCGGCCTAAGCAGGAGTACGAGGGAGAAGCTGGGGTCACGGCTGGCCGTAAGATCCCTGCAGCCCCTCTTCCCCAGTGGCCACAACAGGAGTTGTGGGGCACCAAAGCTTCCTGAGTGCTGCTGGCAGCTTAGAGGGCGAGAGGGGCTCTCAACAGCTCCCGCCGTGGAAGAGCAGGGCTGCGAACTGCTGGGGATGGCGAGCGCTGCTTGCTGGGGATCCTGCTTGAACCGAGTAGTCCGGAGTAGCGGTGGGTGCAGAGAAGGGAACACTTGTACCAGTGTGCTGTGGGGCTGGGAAACCGAAATACCTGAATGTCGAACTAACAGAATCTTATTGCACATGCTACAGACAGTCAAATGAGATTACTGAGAATGACTAACAATTATAAGCAGAACCCCACAGAGAACCTACCGTACAAGCTCGGATTTGCTGGATTGGCAGGAATAACAGGGAATAAGCAGGGAAAAATCAAGGCTTTTCACAATGGCAGGTTTAGCTGGGCTGGGCCACAAGCGCTTGCAGAATCTGGGGCAGCAATTAGAGGTGGAGACCTTTCGGTATTTGGGAGTAGATAAAGTGTTACTCAGCGTAGGGACTAACTTACTCCTAGTCCTTAGACCCCTTTCCTCCATACTGCATGGGTGTCCCTCGCTAGGGACAGGAATGGAACTTTTTTCACCAGAAAAATAACACTTTCCCTTTAAATGTATAAACTCGCGGGCGTGGCTTTGGGAGCATGCGCTCCCTTGACCATGCGCCACACCTCAGTCACCTTTGACGCGTAGGCTGTATTACAGTGTTTAACAACCCTGCACTATTTTGTGGGGGGGGGGGGGGGTATGGCGGGACGTATGGAGGAAAGGGGGCGTAGGACTAGGAGTACGTTAGTCACTCTGGTGAGTAACACTTAATTACTCATACGTCCCGTCCCCTTTCCTCAATCCTGCATGGGCGAATACCACTGACTAGAAAGCCCTGGGGAGGAGAATAATTGTGGACTTTATGCAAACAGGTTACGCACAACCGCCTGCCCGAAGGCAGCGTCAGCCCGAGCACTGGTATCCAAACAGTATTGCTTGCAGAAGGCCAATGGGGTGGCCCATGTGTCTGCCTTGCTAATCACCTGCCATGGGACATGGCGTTGAAAAGTGACCGCAACAGCCTTGGCCCTGATTGCGTGAGCGTGCATGTTCCTTGGGACCTCCTAACACTGTGTCCTATAAGCCTTGTGATTGGCTGCAACCATCTATCTGGCTGTAGATGCCTTAGACTCTTGCTCGCCTGGTTTTGAGACGCTGAAGGTGACGAATAAGGTGTCCAATCTGCAGAAGCCAGGTACAATTTTTTTTTTCTTTTTCAAATTGGTTTTATTGGTAAATCATCATGGTTAATGTAAATCAATTTGCAGTTATACATTCACTGGTTGCGCATCTTAACATGAGAGCATTTTTGACTTTCTGAATAACAATCACCCCAACCACCCCCCTTGATTATAAGCCCCTGTCCACGTCCCCGTTCAAACAAACTGGCTCTTCAGCTGCGACTAGCGTTTAATTCACTGGGGCCTGCCACCATCAGGTCCCTGTTTCGCCACCTCCCTTCTTTAGTTCGGAGTCCACTCACAGCATTCTCTGGCATTTCTTATCTTCCCACTCCGAGGTCCGCCGCGGGGTCTACCGGTGCCTACTTCATTCCCGTTCTCCCCTATCTCTTCCATAGTGCTACTTCCCTCCACACCTCTCCTGTGTGCAGTCTCCCTCACTATTCAATTCTCCATCTAAGTCTCCCGGGGCTATTGATGGCTTCCTGGCTGAGGCCTCTCCGGGTCATATTTTTCCAGGAAGGGAGCCCATTCCATTTCCCTTGAGGAAGTTTGACCATGTTTGTTTATTAATTTGATAATTGCATATGTGGTGGACCTGTGACAGGGTCCATGCATCTGTCTAGTGAGTTGTTCCATTCTGTGTATGTCCAGGGCCTTGGCTGCCCATTCCTTACGCTGGGGAGTTTCCAACCTCCTGCAATGCAAGCCCTGCTCCCCAGTAGCAGAAGTGTGGCATATGTGGTAGCTTAACCCTGTCCCCTTCTATCACCTCTATCCCAAATAACTCCAGAAGAGGGTCCAACCATCTGTCCACCCCATCTAGGTCCCTTATCTAGCCCAGGATTTATTTCCGGTATCTCTGCACCCTGTCACAGGCCCACCACATATGCCAGTAGTCAGCCCTCAGCCTGCATTTCCTCCAGCTCTGGGGGTCGACCCCTAGGTACATCAGTGATAGTCCCGCCAGGTCTCGTTGCCATCTGTACAAGAGTTTTAACCCATGAAGTTTATATTGGCAGGCCACTGAGGTGCAATGGGCGTTCTCACATAGCCTTTGCCACCGATCATCACCCATGTCCCTCTCCCATTTCCTCCTGTATACCTCTAGGTCTCCCCCCTGTGCTTCCAATAGGGCCTGGTACAGTCCGGAGATGAGCCCTTGCATCCCTTTTCCCTTATCCAACAACTTCTCTGTACGTGTCAATTCCCTTTGCAGGTCCTTCTTCCAATCTTCGGACATCAGCACCCCTTTGAGTTGCAAATATTTGAATACCGAGATCTTTTACCCTCCCAACATGTCTTGAAGCTCACTTAGCTCTATAAACACTTCTTTTTTCAGGACTTGGCCCACTCTTTCCAACACCATCCTCAAACCAGTCTTGGAATCTCTCGTATCCGGGGATCCGGTCTCTTTTGGGAGGTGCCCAAATGTGACTTAGAGGTGAGGGCCAGGTTGTTACCCCCGCCATTTTCCTCTTAATTCTCCAGAGGTACCAGAACAGGCCTAAAATCCTATGCCTCCGTACCTTTCTCGGGGTTGCCTCTCGTGGTGCCCACAACCATTCTCCAAGCGTCACTGGGTGGAATAGGTGGTTCTCAATACCCATCCATTGCTTCTGTTCATCTCACCTCAGATGGGGGACCAGAGCTCTTAACTGGACTGCCCGATAATATGTATGCATTTCCGGGAGCCCTACCCCCTCACCCCCACACTTTCTCCTTGAGTTGTACCAGTAGTCTATAGGCTACTCTGTTTTTTCTCCCCTCCCAGAGGAATCTCATTTTCATTTCTCCAAAGTGTGCATCCAGCAGTTCTATTGGGAGTGCCTGATAAAAGGTATAATAGTCTAAGGAGGAGGACCATTTTGAGCGCATTTAGGCGTCCTAGCCATGAGATGGTTAATTTTGACCAGTTGTCTAGGTCCGCAAAGAGCCGATGCAGTATAGGGGGTGTGGGGGGGACCGTTTTCCTCATATAGTTTGTCCAGTACTCTAGGGATCCTCACCCCAAGGTACTTTAAGCTGCCTTCCTCTATCTGTATACCCAACCCTTCCCATACCATTCTTCGCTCTCCCATTACCTCTCCTAGTGGGAGGAGGATTGATTTGTTCATGTTTATATTAACCCGATAGGAGCCCATATTTTTCTACCACCCAGAGTACTCTTGGCACTGACTCTGTAACCTCTGAGAGATATACCATAATATCGTCTGCATACATGCTTAGTTTATGGGACTCGTCCCCTACCCTTATTCCCCTTAATTGCACGTCTTTCCGAATCTCCTCACCCAGGTGTTCCATTACGAGGGCGAAAAGGAGTGGGGACAACGGCCATCCCTGTCTAGTGCCCCTGCTAGCCCAAATTCCCTGGATTTCTCCCCATTCACCACTACCTTATCCTGGGGACCGGAGTAAATAGCTTGGATAGCTCTACACATTCTATTTCCCACACTGATTTTCCTCAGCAATGCAAACAGAAACTCCCATTCTACAGAGTCGAATGCTTTTTCCGCATCTACGCTTAAAAGTGAGTGGTCCCCCTGGCTTCCTCGCACATGTTCCATGATATCTACGGTCTTTCTAACCGCATCTGGGCCCTGTCTTCCCGCTGTAAACCCCATCTGATCTGGGTGTATTATCCGTGGAAATTTTTCCTCGAAGTGCATTGCTAGTATACGTGTAAAAATCTTCTCATCAACAGTCAGTAGTGAGATAGGGCGGTAAGATGCACATTGCAAGGGGTCCCTTTCCTCTTTAGGGATCACTAATATCAGTGCTTTGCTGAAGGTGTCTGGGGTCCTGTTTTTAGAATGTGGTTGTACATCCGTACCATGTGCCGAGACAGGGTCCCCGAGAATTTCTTGTAGAATCCTATAGTGTATCCATCTTCCCCCGGGGCTTTACCGTTGGGGAGACGGGACATTACTTCTTGTCCCTCTTCTATTGTTATGGGACTCTCCAGACGTTCCATCTCTAAGTTGGTGTGTTCATGTCTATCCTATCCACGTATTCACTTACTGCTGTTTCCCCGTCCTGCACTTCGGATTTATAAAGGGTTTCATAATACTGGGCAAACACCTCTGCTATCTCTCTGGGTGAGCCTATCGTGTCTCCCCCGGAGCTCGCAAGGGCTGATACCCACCTTTCTACTCTCTGCGCTCGAAGCATCGCTGCCAGCAGCTCGTCCGCCTCGTCCCCTTTCGCTTACTATTTCTGTTTGAGGTATCTCAGCTTCCATACGGTTTCCCCCATTCCTAGTGCTTTTAGTTCTGCTCTTTTGGAGTGTATCAGTTCCCTGGCTTCCTCCGTTTCCCCCTTCATCGCGTGCATCTTCCCCTCCCCCCCACTATCTCTCTCTCCTCAGCTTCTCCTCACTGAGGTTCCTCTCCCTTTTACATCTCGCCCCTCTCTGATGAGTAGACCCCTCCAAATGGCCTTTCCTGCATCCCCCCACAGCACCCCACTATTCACTTCCTTGTTATCGTTCAGTTCGAAGTACTCAGTGATCGCCTCCCCCAGTTGTTTAGTGAAGAGGGGTTCTTTCCAAAGGGTTTCTTTGCAGCATCAGCTGTTGTCTGGCCTGTAGAGCCCGGTGACATCCAGGGACATGAGGACAATATCGCGATCGGTCCAGCCCACTGACCTGGTCTCGCTATGGGTCCTTCTCGTCCCCTGGTCCCTATTCATGACAAGGTAGTCAATCCTAGTGTATGTGTTGTGTGGGACCAAGTAAAATGTGTATCCCTCTTCCCCCAGATGTTGCTCCCTCCAAACATCAATTAGGCCACGGGCCACTAATGTGCATCCCAGTTGTCTGGGTTTGGCACCCATTTCCCCCCGTACTGTGGTCGCTATAGTCTTTCTAGCTCTTGCTTCGTCTGCCCAGAAGTTGAAGTCTCCCCCCTATTATGTAGAGGTCTGCCTCCTGTTCCTGTTTCGTGTTGAGCGCATTCGATATGAACTGTTCTTGCCCCTGATTGCAGGCATATAGTGCCGTCAGGAGTACCCTAGCCCTTTCCAGAATCCCCTTGAGTATTCGTAGTCTCCCCTCCAGAAGGCGGGTGGTTGTGCAGTCCCGTAATTTACATCGTTTGTGGATCACTATGCCGACTCCCCCCTTTTTGACAGTCCCCGATGGCCAGTGAACTTGACCAATCCCTGCCCCTCATATCACCCCTTCTCCGTGTATTATACGTGTCTCCTGTAGGAAGAGTACGTCACGGTGTGCTTTGGGGAATTCTCTAGCAACTAATTATCTCTTGGTCGGGGAGTTGAACCCTTTCACATTCAGCGTTTCCACCAACAGACCTCTCACATCCTCACCACTTCCCTTCGCTAGTGCCTACCATCAACTCGACATATGACTCCACTCTCTCGTCATCATAATCGACATGGGAGTAGTATTTCTCTCCAGTGCTGTCTCTGTCCAAAGAGCCGTAACATTTGTGCGAACCCCCTCAACAACATTTTAAACTAAAAACAACTGGTGCTTAAGTTCAATCACAATCTTGGAGATACCCTCCTTCTCATGGAGGGCCACCTTGGAGCACAGTGTTCTGCCTCCCTCCGGCTGACCATTAACTGAATGTTTGGACAATCTCTTATTGTTCCATTCGTCATTCATGTATTGTGCTCCCTAGGTTTTTGCTCAGGCCTATTGTCCTCTGCGGCGGGCTTCTTGCAGGGCAAAGGTCCATTGAGCCTCATGTATTTCCTTCCCATTTGCCCTCGCCTTTTCCTTTGTGGGCCTGGAGCAGGTCTTGACCCCTCACCGCTTGTGGATGGGCCCCGTGGGCTCCCTGGCTCAGCCTCTAGGTCCGCTGTAAGATGGCCTAGGGCCTGTTCAGCTTCCTCTGCTGAGGTAAAGCAGTATTCCACCCTCTCCACTTCAAGTTATCCGAGCCCCTTATCTCACAGCCATATTGTGAGGGGTCTACAAGCTCTGCGCCTGGCCAGGGTGAGGTTCGCGAGGTATTGATATATTGCAACTTTGGAGCCTTTAAATTCTATTTCTTTTAGCTGTTTGGCTCTATTCAAAACTTCAGACCTGTCGGTGTATCTAAGAAATTTGACCACTACAGACTGGGGACCATTTCCATAGGGTCTGCCACCTCTGTGCGCTCTTTCCATCTGCACTGTCTTGCCCCCTTCTGCTTCGAAGAGTTGGTTCACAAGCGCCTGGACTTTCTCCTCAACCTGCCTCGCGGTTTCCCTCACTGCTTCCTTTAGCCAAGTGTATGTAGGTTGTTACGCCTTTCCCACTCTCCAAATCGTCCATTTTGAGCATAACCACCTTCACAAAGTTCTAGTTCCGACATTCTTGCGACCAATTTCATCTCAACCATATCAGCGTTCAGTTGGTAATGTTCCAGGTTCTCAAAAGTGGTCATTCTACCTGTTAAATCCGTTAGGGAGGCTTGTATGTCCCCCCTGAGGGATTTTATCTCTGTCAATATGTTTCTAATGTGATCCTTGGTAGAAAATCTAGACACATCCATGTCGGCGAGCGTTTCCTTCATAGTGTCAATGACTTTCTTTGCCATTGGCCCTTACCCATTTGGGGGACTTACTTTCAAGCTTTGGCGTGACACACTGCGCCTGTTGATCCCCTAGCTCACACTGCTGACAATGTTCTCTTGTACCTGGGTAATAGTTCCAACTATTGTTGCTGTACCGCAGTATTATTTCAGGTGGCAGGCTTGGCCTGGTTTACTCTCTGGTTGGCACTCTGGTGGGGGTGAGTGGGGGTGAGTCAGCTCTGTGGCCCCTTTGGGTCGTTTTCCTTCACTTCGCCTTGCTTTCCCCTTCTCTCGAGGTGCATTCATGCCCTCTGCCAGCCAATGCTCTCAAGGAGGCCCCTCGTTGCTCCTCTCATACCCGGTGGTGCTGGGGCCCTTGTCTTGTCCATTGTGTCCCCTTTCTGCGCCTTCCTGCCTTTAAAGGTGTGGGGGGTGCTCACCCCAGCTGTCCCTATGTGTTGTTTCCCACTTCCTGCACCTTCTTTGGGTGGGTGTTCCCCGGGGCCATTGCGGGCCCACCCAGGCTGTTGCGGTGACTTGTGGGCTGCCCGGGCTGGTAGAGCTATGTGTGCGTTCTCTTTCACAATGTGCCTCCTTTGAGACATTTCTATGCCTTGCGGGCCTAAAGTCCCTTGTCAGTTATTGCTACCCCTGTGATCTGAAGGCACTTCTTGTCTTTGCTGTAAGAGCCACATGTCAAGTTGTCCAGTGGTGGGTGGCTAAGGGGCTCAAGCGGCCCTGGCGGCTATGCTGCTCTTCACTCGAACTCCCAGCCTGTGCGCGCAACACGGTTGTCAACTGGCCTCACAAGTTATCCCCTTCTACTCTCGGTTGTCACTTTTTTCCCAGCCTGTGCTTTGTCGTTAAGTGCCCGCCCACCGGCATGGACGCGCTCCCAATTTGTGTTCTTTGTGCTCTTCGGTTCTCTCGCCCCCTTTAGCGCGTTCGCTTTCAGGCTACCCGGGGTGCCTCCTTATGGTCCCAGCCCCCCACCCTCAGGCACCCTTCCAATCCACGCCAGGCCCCTGGGTCTCGCTGCTCTCTCTGATACTACCGCTGGGCCGCAAGGGGTGGGGGGGACTTACCTGTGACCGCGGCCTCGGGTGGGGTGCTCCTCCTTTCCAACGGCCACCTTCCACAGTCTGCTCCATTCGTTTGCCGCCCTCAAGCGCCACTCCTCACTTTAGGGCTGGAGGTGCGGTCCACTGAGGTTCCCAGGTACCACTGGTGGGCCATGTGTACCCCTGCTGCCCCAAACTCACTACGTTGTGGCCTCTCGAGGTCTCGCTCCTCTTGGGGTGTTGTCCCGGCCATGTCCTGGACTGGTTCCTGCTTTTTAATCGGGTGTAGGATACAGGCTCAGGCAGTCTTATGGGCCTCCGGTCACCCCTCCTGGCGTAATCTGCTTGTTCCTACGTCTCCGGCCCAATGCTCCTCCAGGCAACTGCCCCTCCGGCTGTGGTACCCCAGGGGGCCGCTCTGTCTCCACTCTGCGGGTTGTTCTTCAAGGCGCCTTTTCTCAACAGTCGTTCCCAGCAGCCTTCAGCTCACATTGGGATCAGATAAATCCAGCTATTCGGGTGATTGCACTCAATCTCTTCTCCTTTTTGTCGGAGGGAGCGGGAGATGCGAGGTTAAGCAGCCAACTTGTCCCGCGTCCCCTGGTGGTCTGCGCCAGGCAGAATTTTAAAGCTCGCCTGACGTTCAGACAGTGGAGCAACCTTTCCGCCTCCTCCAACAGGTTAGGGAAGAAGGTCGGGAGCACAATCTCTTCGCTGAGACTTTTGGGAGGAACCTAGGAAGAGTGTGAAGCCTTACCTTGACCTGATGGAACACGGTCTAGGGCTATGTGGCCATTAGAGCCTAAATCTCGCTGACTCTGTGAGCTGATGTGATGCGTGCCTCTGCCAAGCCAACCTTGAAGGATGCCTGCCTGTCGGAAGGTAGATCCGGGAGGACGTCAGCGATCTCCCTCCACAGCCTGTGGTTTGCCGCAGCCAGGTTGGTGTCAGCTTTGGCCCGTCTGAGATGGAGACTCGCATTGGAATAAACGTTTATACCGTAGGCCTCCAGTACCTTTTCGTCCTTGCCCAGGAGTGCAGAAGTGTTGGTGCGTGCCGATGACATCTGCGGTTTGGCATACATAGATAATGACCAATGACAGTGGCTGAGGGTGACCTGCTAAGAGCAGACAGTCCCCCTCCACTTGCCTAAATTTCACATCTAGCCATTTGTTAGTTGGCTGTGTGGAGTGAGGCTTCAACCACCCCTTCTTAGCCAGTGCCTCCACATCTTTTTGCAGTGGAATCACTGGCATCCCGGATCTGGACTCCGTCCTGATGGTGAGAACCTCGGCTAAGATCCCAATCTCTGGATGTTCCTTTTTTGACTGTGGGATGACAAGGTACTCTGCCAGTCCGGCGATACTGTTGTGGAATGCCCTTGCAGAGGAAAGTGTGTCTTGCTCCTCTTCGTCAGTGTCCTGCTGATCCCGTGTCGATGGGGGCCGCTGGGTCGACTGGCGTAGGTTCATGTGTTGGCGGCGTGGCGGAAACTGCAGGTTCGGCTATAGTAGCCACTGGTGTCACAGGCTGCAGCAGTGGAGTAGGTTGCACCAGAGCCGGCTGCTGCAGAGGCATGGGCGGCATCATCTCTTGTATGATGCCCTTAAGGACGTTTCCCGTTTGCGGGGAACGCATGCGCGTTAGGTATTTGTTGAAGAAACGCTCCTCGTATGCTGGCTGGCACAGCTCCAAAACTGGGGCCTGTAGTGGTGACATGAGGTGTGCCTGCCCGCTGTATGCGAGAACGAAGCATCTGTGTAGACTGCTTATCCCAAGACAGTTGGGTAAGATATGCACCATGTGACTTCAGGTAGAGGCACCTATTCTGACCTGGCCGTGGATTGCAGCCTTGCGGGTTTGCCGGATGAGCAGGCCTCGGGCCTGGTAGTTGAAGATTCCTGCCTTTGGGGTTCGTCGGGTTCTGGTCCGGCCGCAATGTTGTCCGTGTTCGCCGCCATCTTGTCGCGCCCTCAGCTCAACATTCCTTGGATGACATGGGTCTGGGTTCAACCTATCTGCTAAGGAAAATGCTTTATTTTTACAAAACATCCTTGGTCTCTGTGATTCGGGGCCAACATTTGCTGTTCACAGGGAATTGGGGATGCCAATCAACTTTTGTAAGTTGATTTGCACATAGACCCAGCCCTGTCATGGCTAACACTTTGGGAGTGACTCTGATCCATCATATCTTAGCACACCATACCCCTGATTGGAGGCTGAATTGGGTCACGAGGCCCAACATTGAAAAATGAACCTCTCAGGGCAGCCTTGCCTGGGCAGCCGGTGAAGTGCAGTGGATAAGGGGATTTTTTCCAGTTTGCCTTTTCGCATGGCTCCCTGCAGCCTCCTACCCACCCCAAACAGCCCATGGGATCACAGAGAAGGTGTTAAGGGACGACATAACATGCTCAAAACATTTATACCAACTTAAGCCCGACTTTGAACCAATCCACTGTGAGGTTTTGAGGCTTCTGTATTTTGCCACTTTGGATTTTGCTACTGAGAGCTTTTGCCACACTTGCATTCTGCCATATCTTGCCGCTGTGAGATTGACACCTTACCAACTTGCCCACTTTGAATTCTGCAGCTGTGAGATTTCCACTTTTCACTTTGTCACTTGGAATTTTGCCACTGAGAGTGTACCACTTTGTCACTTGGAATTTTGCCACTGAGAGTGTACCACCTTTGCATTCTGCAACTTTGAATTTTGTCACTATGAGATTTCCCCACTGTTGCACTGAGATTTTGGCAATGTTGGACCTTTTCACTTTGAATCTTGCCACTGTGAGATGTTGCCCCCTTTGTACTCCTCCACCTTGAATTTTGC
Organism: Ambystoma mexicanum; assembly: GCF_040938575.1. NCBI lineage: Eukaryota > Metazoa > Chordata > Amphibia > Caudata > Ambystomatidae > Ambystoma > Ambystoma mexicanum. The sequence continues at coordinate 50,891,691 of NC_090936.1, forward strand.
CACTTTTTCCACCTCAATTTGAATGTGGCCATAGTGAAATTTTGCCTCCTTTGCTTTCCGTCATTTTTGAATGTTGCCACTTCAATTCAACACTGCAATTTTACCACCTTGCATTCGACCACCCTTGAATCTGCCACTTTGACTTTCAACACCTTAAATTTCACTGTTATGAAGTTTTTCCCACTTTGAATTCTGCCACCATGAGGCTTTGTCACTTTTGCATTTTGCTCCTTTGAATTTTGCCACTGAGATTTCACTACTTCTGCATGCTGTCATATCTGAACTTTGCAGCTTTGCGTTTGCCGCTGTGAGGTTCTGCCATTCTGAAGTGTGTCACTTTAAGACTTTTGAACTGTGAATTTTTCCTCTGTGAGATGTCGCCACTTTTGCATGTTGCCACTGACATTTTGCATTCCTGCACGTCACCAGCTTCATTTTTGCCACTAACATTTGTGTGCTGGTGCATTTTGGGACGTTCTACTCACATGATAACCGCCCCTGCAATATCCTGCACCTGGCATAGTTTAACCCCCATATATGTTACTCCCGTTGCCCCTGGGACAGTTACGCCTGTAGACAACCGGACAACCCACCAGAAAATACTAGAACCACCAACTTAGTTGGAAAAACAGGCAGAGATTCAAACAAGAAACCTACACCCAACCAGCAAGCCCTCACAACAAAAATGTCTCACACGAGATAAGACCAACACACAAGAAGGGAACAAATAAGAAGAAACCAGACGGAAGAGGACCAACTATTTCAAATCACCTTGTCAGAGAGAGAATATATACCAAGAAACAACACCGAACTGCTTTCAGGAAGAGAGCCTCTTTGCAAGAAAAAAAACCCAATCACTTTTCATGGTCACTCTACCTATTGACGTACTGTACACCCGCACACGCAACTACCCAATAATAGCAAACCAAAATACAAGCAGGGATGCTGAAAATACAATGGACAGACCTGAAATCCAAAGCACAACTGATCAAAGAGAACTCAACACACCTTTCATCACAAAAAACTAGTGAGACATTCATTATCATCAACAAGATCAGACCGACTACTCCGAAGAAATCAAACCAAAACCAAATCTTCTAGATCTACTCAACCAAGAAACATAACCGACAAAACACAAAGCAGAATCTAAAAGGAAAATGAACCAATACCAGCTCAAACACAAAAGCCAACTTCAAAGGACAATCAAAACCCAGAACACAAAATGATCCAATGCAATGTAGTCAACAACAGAACATTGTCAAAACACTTGATATAGATATACAACTCCTAAATGATGGAGCAACAGAAATCTTATTCCTCAAAGAAACCTGGTCGACACAATTTGAAGATAGTTGCACACAAATCCCTGCCCAACAACTTCAAATTGAAACATGCCAACAGAGAAGGAAAAAGAGGCCTCGCTGTTGCATACACGATTACCTAAAGATGTCAACAGCACCACCACTAAACATCCCAAACTGTGAACTGATCTTCCTCCATGTGGCCTTCAACTGCCAAACTAACATTTAATTCCTACTCATCTACTGACCACCGACACAACCCTCATTTCACGGACACAATAATGGACACAATTATGGAGGCTATCACCAACATCGTCATGAAATATGACCAACTGATCATACAAGAGACTTCAACCACTGGTTTGAAGAAGAAAACACCAACTCTTCAAAATCACGAACAAATTTACTTTCGCAGTTACTGCAACTAGTAAAGGGAGCTACCCACACAGCAGGACACACCCTAGATGCAATCCTTTGCAAAATAAACCTGCACCCCAACACAGATTCTATGGAGTGACCACCTCATAATACTCTTCGTTATCCACCCACCAATGCAAATACATGCTAATCTCCCCAAAAATAGTCCAATTCAGAAAAGAAACTAGAAATCCATTAACACTGTGGACCAAAAGAACACACTGGAATCCAAAAAACCATTGATCTCTGTCTTGGAATCATCGAATATCAAAGAAAGAAATGAGAAAATCTACATTGGATCACAAAAATACTAGATGATATTGCAACGCAAAATCCAGTCATCGCCTCGCTGAAGAAAACAATGGAGGGATGGTTCACACCTCATCTCAGAGCACTGAAAAATACTAACAGGAACAAGAATCTACCATCTGCAGAAAACAAAAAAAAACATACCAAACACAGATACAACTATACAAGCCGAAATCCTTAAAGCAATAAGACTATAATACACTGAACGTATCACAAATTCGAGAAACACCCAGAAAGAGATGTTCAGCATCATCAACAGGCTAAGAAACCAGAAAGCCTGCAACATCACACCCACACTGTTCACAAAAACTATGTGATGGCCTGGCAAACCATTTCAAAAACAAAATCACAAGCTTCCAGCCATTCATCAAATGCATTCCCAAAAACACCAATACCACCCCTAACCAGCCGACACCGGAACCAAGCGCAAGACTAGCCTACTTCTCACCAATTGCAACAGAAAAATATGCTATCCTAGGGAACAAAAGCAACAGAGCAGGCTCACCAGCAGACCCATGCCCACCAGACATGTACAGGACTATCTTCACCCATAAAACACCTGCAGAATACTTCTGCAACCTCTTTAACCACTCACTGACCAGAGGAAACGTATCAAACCTTCAACTATGCATGCATCAAACCACTCCTTAGAGACCCAGCAGAAAACACAGAACGCCAAAGAAACTACCAACCGATTTCAAACATCCCATATCGGGCAAAACTCCTAGAAAGCTACGTACACAAACATATCCTGGAATATGTAGAACACAACCGGTTACTACACTGGCACAAGTCAGTTTCAGACCCATGAGAGGAACGGAAACAGCATTCCTATCTATATGGGCCGACCTAAAAACCAATGCCGATCCCCAACATCCCATCAGCTCTAATACTACTAAAATTATCATCAGCCTCCGATATAGTCCACCACGAAACCTTCATTAGAGGACTCTGAGAAATAGGAATCAGCAACACAGCTTTACTATGGCTAGAATCCTTCCTGACAAAGAATGGAAACTACGTGGCTAACCCCCTTAAACTCTGCCCCACGAACAACCACCTGAAAAGTCCCACAAGTCTCATCACTCTTGCCACCACTCTAACATCTACATAACCCCACTCATAAGTCTCATCAAAAGACATGGACTCACCTGTTACAACCATGCAGACAACACACAAATCATCTATAAAAGTGGAGAACCAGATCCAACCCTTATAGACTGCCTCACAGAAAAAAACGAATGGATGAACACCAACAGCCTTAAACTCATACCGGACAAAACAGAAATTATGATCACACCCAAAAACTCGTCAAACCATCTCCACATTCTCTGGCATACTAAAATGGGAACCAATCAGAACTTTCAAAAAATTGTTAAAAACTTCTGAAAAATCATGGACAATGACTTAACAGTAGAACCACAAATCACCGCTAAAGTAAAGTAGTGCTTCTTCTACCTACACACAAATGGATAATATCTTTCCTCACCTTCCCCTATAGAACACTTACCATCATCTCCCACGCCAGGTCAAGAATGGACTACGCCCACAGCATCTATCTCGGAATGCCGGACCGCCAAACCAAAGAATGGCAGCAAATACAGAACACAGCAGCAAGACTACTACTCAGACCCACTAAGAGAGAACAAATCACACCAGCGTTAAGAACTCTACACCGTCTACCAGTCAAAAAAAGAATGTCCTTCCAAGACACTTTGCATAAACCACAGAGCAAGCCACAACCAACGAGCGGAATTCATACAGGAAAAAAAAAAAAATCGCCATTTACAAACCAAATCGAACAATGAGTTCAAGCAATGATATTCGCCCTCAAACCAAAGCAGTACTCAAAGCTGAAATTTGGTGGATTAACATTTTCCTGCATCTGAGCAACATTTGGAACTCGCTCCCAAAGGAAATACGAACAGGAGAATACGTAAAATTTAGGAAATTACTAAAAACATGGCTCAAACTCAATGAACTAAACAGGAAATACCACCGCGAACCAAAACACGAGAAACACCCAAAACAACCGAAACCTAACGGATGAAAACCAATCCAGGCTACCAGAAATTTGTCAAATTACCTCATGTCATCAAAGTTAAAATATGAGCGAGTGCTCATTAGTAGAGCTAGGTTGAATGGGATTACTTAGAGAGCAATTACATGTAGTTTGTATGAGTACTGTTTGTTTTATGCTTCGACAGAAGACTGTAAATTTTATATTGTTTAATCCATTTTTCCTCCATTCATCACCGTACAATTTTTGCCATGCTTTTTACTCAATGTAGACCACCACTATATTACTTACTAAAGGCTGATATGCCATTGATACCCTAGACCTCATTGCCATATGTTAGGGCTGCAAGGAAACTGAGAATGAAATTTGACTTTAATGGATCATGACTGGTGGTGTTTATGTTAAAGTTCTTTTTTATTTATGTTTTAATGTTATTGTTTTTATGATTGTATATTAATATGGTTTTAAGGAATATTTATTTTAAAAAATAAACAATTGGGATGAAAGGAGACTTGGACCTTTGGTAGGAGTGTAGAAGCAGGTGTAATTGCTTGCACAACATTCACATTGGAAGACACTTCTGAATTAGAGCGTCAGACAAAATAGCAACAAATATAAGCGAAATTGTGTAAAAATTACTTAAAATACCTAACAAGAATAACTACTTCATGGCCCTAGAGAAAACTGAACAAACGCACTGTATGCTTGAAAAGAAATATGATAAAGCTTGATTCATGCAGAATTACACGTTAATAACACTACTGCAGCCTGTTCTAGTGATCCAAAGTCAGAGAGCCACAAAAGAATTACAAGAGTTTGTGATATAGTTGACGCATCAGCTGGTTCTATCTGGCTATGGCTAATCACGTGGCAACTGTCTTAGTGCACAGTTCGTACTTTGAGCATAAAGAAACATGTGATTAATAACCTGATATTTCATGACAAAAAGTTACATGTTTGTTGACTATAAACAAGGCCAATAGTGTTCCGATTACAGCATGGTGAGAGCACCACCTAAGATTTGTAAATTACTAAAGTGTTCTGGGTGTGGGATTTCAACCAAAATATGTTTACAACTGACATTAAATTATAGTTCTCCCATAAGAAGACAATGCCTGCAGAATGGTGTAGATGGTTGGTTATGAGGAGGAAGGGGCTTTGGCGGACAGACTACATTAAGTGAATCCACCAAAACTGCAAAGACAAACAGAATCAGTGAGGGCAATGATTAGACGGTTTAGTGCTGTCCAGCTATCAGTACAGGGTTTGAAATTGAAATTTAATTGACACACACGTGTCAATTAAAACACATGTGTGCCTTTCAAATGTTTCTCTCAAACTATTTTTGGAAGAACTTAACTCATGCACCTTTGGAGTGACCCCTCCCATCTCCTGTTCTACCCCAAGATAGCCCTTTGCCATCAGGGTGGTCAAGGAATCCATTTCATGGCTAAATGGCCCACTATGACCCCTCCACGATCTCCTTCCACCCAAAACAGTGAAAGTAACTATGACTTATAGTATGCTGGTATAGGATTTATTTCATCTACCTTGCAAGTACAAAAAAAAATCAAATTCATAAAACATGTATTAAAACTCAAGTTACTTGTTTCTTGCTACCCCAGTTCTGTTGATGCCTCCTGATAGAAACCTTTCAACATGGGCACATTTCTTGTGAAATTTCTTGAAACCAAGACTTTGTGATGTCACTGATTAGCTCAGCTTTGTTTAAGGATTTATGAAAGCCTTTAAGGCTTGAGGTGTGTCCACAGCAAACCATTTTTAATAGGGTTTAAGTCCAGCGACTCTGGCGGACACTCGACTCAACAAAGACCCCGGCTCCCAAATATTCATAAAGCAAATAAAGTTTTGGATAGCAGTCCGATTGCGCTCGACAATGTGCTTATAGAAGCACAATGTGGTGTTCATCCCTTCGAAGATAAATATAGAGGCTGGCTCATTTTTGGAGATGCACCCCAGAAAGGACTTGCACCATGTGCCTCAGGTGCCCTTTCTTCTGAAATGACATCTCATCAAAACACTCAAGCGTCATGTTTTATTTGTGGACTGCATTTCTTTTAAGCTATTGTCCGTCTCCATCCACTGTGTTGCGTGCAACACCCATTTCTTAATTACATCAAAGAGCACAGGTGACAGCCTAGAATGTAACAAACACACGATTATTGCAATGTGCACCACACTTCTACATCCCCCAAAACATACTATAAACAACACAACAAAATGCAAGCAAAGATGACTTTTGTATGCCGTCAGGTAACAATGTTTAGGCAGGTTATGCCATTGAAGTCAAGTGGCACCCACTACCAAAATGAGGGTGAGCTAGCAGGCAGACTGTAGCATGCTGTACTGTGAAGGCGGGCACCCTAGCACGTAACTCCACAATGGACCAAATAAGAGACCCTGTCAGGGAATGAGACCAAGAGATGAATTGCAAGGATAAGAAACTTTATATAAAATAAAGTTAGCAAGCAAAGAACTCTGCTGCCCGAGACCTCTCTGACAATCAATACAAAGGCAGCACATAATAAGAGGTAAAAATGTCAGCAAATACGAAATCACATATGGTACAAAATCGCGGTGCGGAGTGGATGGGACATGCGGCAAAGCATGTCCTATAGGGGATGCCAGGCTGCGTTTGGCCGCTGCTTCCCAGGCGATCTGGTGGGAAGTGGGTCAGCTGGGCTCATCGGCAGGGTGAAGGTCAGAACAAATATGTAACATCCCTAACTGTTTTAGCTAATACAACAGGAACTGATATGAGAATGGCAACCATAAAATCTTTGCATGAATTGGGACACTTCAGAGAACAATGGGTTAATATATTGGCATTGCAAACTCTGCATTCAGACCCTCTTTGATAGCGGGGCCCCTCCGCCCAGGTGTCTCCCCTTGGGGGTTTGATATATTTATGTGCCCCGATGCCTCATAACACTACCAGACATGTTGTGATTGGGAGCAAATATATTACCACTTACGCCATCCAGGAGTGTTGTGCCTCCAATGATCTCTGCCTTAAAGCCAGTAAACCCGAGATTCTCTTCATCGGCACACCCGCTCCCTCCTTCCTGTCACTCTCTGGCATGCCTCTCTTGGCCCTCTTCCTGCTCCTACCTGTGAGGCCAAAAACCTCGGGGTCATCTTCGACTCCACACTCTCCTTCTCTCCTCACATCTCTGTCTCCGGAGCTCTGGTTCTTTCTAGGCTGGACTATTGCAAAAGCCTCTTTCTTAATCTGCCTGCTTTTACTCTCTGCCCTCTGCAACGCATCCAGAACAGGAGTGCGAGACTTGTCCTTGGCCTCAAGCCCAGGGATCGTATCTCTCCAGGATGGAAATCTCTGCATTGGCTCCCAGTGACTGCGAGGATTAAGTTCTCTGCATTGTCCATAAGGCCTTTTGAGGCCTGGGGCCTCAATATCTTCAACTCTCTCTTCCTAAATTTCTTCCTTCTTGAGCTCTTTGCTCATCCGCCTCCAACTCCCTCAGGGTCTGACGCTTCTCCAAGCAACTTGTTCGTGGTAGATCTCTTTCTTCGGCTGGGGCCTCCCTCTGGAACAGCCTCCCTGAAACTTGAGGAGAATCATCTCCGGTTCCGGATGCACCCCAAAACCTTTCTCTTTGCTTCTGCTTTTTCTCCTCCTCGCCCCTGCTGACTTCCTGGCTGATACTGAAACTGCACTGGTTGCCTGTCCACCCTCTGATCTCGGGCCCAGGCCCCCTCCCCTGCCAATCGCACTCCTTTCCAGGCAACCCCTGCACTTCGGGACTTTCTGTATCCCTACAGTTACACTACAAGCACTTGACACTTATTGTCTGCACTTACCCTTGCACGCCACCTGCTGGCCGTACTTTTACTTTTCTATAAATGCCATATCATATCATGCAGGATTAAGCCTATGGTGGGTTTTCTGGTATGGTCAATGTCAGGGGGTCAGATTGGTATTGACATGGAAGAGAGTAGAGGGTTAGGGACTGGTGAGCTCTGGCCTGCCGGGGTGGGGGTGCAAAGGGCATGAACAGTTGTGGAGATGGATGGGCATTGGTGCAGGGGCCTGCTTTGGTCTCACGCTCGGCGGAAAGCACATTGTGGGAAGTGATGCTAAGCAATTGCAACGATAAATGATTGTACTTCCATAAGAACAAGGCTCGCGGTGAGGTGTTGGTGCCGTGGGCTATCCGTGTGAGGCGCTGGGGATGAGAGAGTAGAGTTCTGCAGAGGGATGATTTTTGGGCCTAGTAAAAGATGGCATCTGCTCTAATAAAAAATGGCGTCTATCGACGGGGCTGGAGGCTATATTGCACAGGTAAATCTCTATGTTATGTCATAATGCAACATGTCATGGGGTAGGGGTCTCTTCCCTCCTTGGCTTACATATGATCTATCCCATGCGGGAATGGCGAGGGGGGAGGTATTGTACCACCTCCTCCCCAACAACTGCAAAATTGCCAATATGGCCCATCCCAAACTATATGTGCTTATCCAGTCATGTTTTTTCTTTGAATTCTAGGACTTGAAGTTCTGCTCTTCCCATTTTGAAAATCAGGACTACAATTTTTAGAAATCACAGCAAGAACTGGTCCTAGATAATATTCTCCACCCTAGAATGGATCCTGCTGGCAATTATGACTACTGTAGAAACACTTGACAAACGGCATAAACCACCCTCACGACGACAGACTAGGTAAACTAAGTCTGACTCACGTCTCAGCACGCCATTTCCAACCCAGAACTCACAAAACTCAGTTGACAATCATCTCTGAGCTGATGATTTCTGAAATTTGACAGTGCAAGAAAAGTGGAGATAACAGAAAAATGTACTCACGAGTTACAATGAATAACTAATGTCCTCGTCAAAATGGACTAGGAGAGGGGGGGGCGGCATAAACATGGCAACTAAGTATGCAGTTTAATAATTTCCTTGCATACCGTACTGAGTAGAGCCATCAGCAGTTGGCACCTTAAACAGAGACCTATCACGTTTTGTATCATAGATGGACAGAAATCAAATGTCTTGAAAGATGGCATAAGGAGTGCCACAGACCCTGCAGGAGGTAGAAATCTCCACATCAGTGCTGTGCCCTCCATCCCACAACAGAATTTCAATAAAATAAAGCCATGAGAAACAGTATTGCACATTTCAGTAAAACAGCCTGTTTGTTTTAAGTCTGCACGAATAAAAACGTCTGTCTCATTTTAGAGAGGGCCCTTGAAAAAAGACATTAGCTGTCAGGGTGTGGTGCACTATATACCTAGACGGATAATATAAACCTGTTGAGTGTTGTTGCACAGGCTGTGGTCGAACCCCCGCCAGCAAGCAGTCAAGCTTATTCATGCCCAAGTGCACATAAGCTTCAACCGCATGTTGTAATTGTTTTCGTACTGCTTGTGAAAGGGTACACCAAATCACATGCAGTTTTAAAAAAGGTAGTTTCTTTTACTGCCTACTAGTAATGATGCTAAAAAGAAAGGTAAAATCACATGCCAAATGCAATAAACAATGTTAATAGGAAGTGCTGTTCTTCCGCAACATAGTCCTTGCACCAGCATTGCCTCCCTTCAATGGGATCACTGTATGTCAGGGTTAGTTGAAGGACTAGAACTCAGGAAGCCCAAGGGACAAACCATATAACATAAAACCTAGAGGTGCCTACCTGGGATCCATAGTGAAAAAGATGTCAGCGTAGGTCCTGCCTCCACGAGTGTGTGAGCTGTCCTTAGGGGGGGGATCTGTAAGTCCACCGATAAAGCCAACAATTTCAATGCCCGATGGCACACGGATGAAGTAAGAGTTCCCAAACTGCAAGGGAATACGTTTGTAGGGCGTGCTAAAATCTGAGGTCCACTAGTCCGCCATTCCCGACAACACACAGCAAAGTAGGGTCCAGGCAGAAACCTTCCTAAAGGGAAAGGCCAAGAAATGAAAAGTTCCAAGGCAAATCCATAAGAGGCTCAAGTAATCCAGGTCAAACCAACCAAATCCTACAATCCAGGATATGACCAAAAGCAATTCCAGGGGTCAAAATTCAAAGATTTGCAAAAGGTAAGGTGCCACTACAGGTTACAGGATACTCTGTTTGAACCATAGAAAAGAAAGGCCGCAATCAAGACTTTCGCCACACATGACCAGGAGCAGTGATTGCTAGGTATGAAGCCCAACAAACTGCAGACGTGCTCACCAGCATCCCAGGAATCGTGGACACTGCCTGTGGATTGGTAGAGCCTGCCCACAAAGTAAGCATGGAAGAGAGTGGGTATACCCAATTCAGTTGGAGCATGGCAGGCTCACAGCAGATCTGTACCTGCAGGGCACCAGAGAAACACTGGGCTGACGAGCAGCCGGGACGATCGAAGGCAACTCCACTGCTGTGGGAGTGGCAATGGAGGTCGAGCGCGGCAAGGGGGAGAGAAAAGCCCGGCCGCATCTGACACATCGTTTCATGAATATTGCTAAATAATCAGGAGGATTATGTTTACGGGGAGGTTGTATACCATTAACTGCCAGAGCATTTCCAAAATTCTGCACAGGGTCATTGTTCTGCAAGACAGTCCAACTCAAAATGAATGCCTGGATAAACGAGAGTAGAACTAAAACACCCACAATGAAACACGCCATTTACTTTCCACTCCATCCAGTTTCCTTCCCACTGCCCCATTCACTAGACATTCAACACTAACTCTCATGCAGTGGCTGATAATCCTCAATTAATAGGTACCATGCATGCCTTACTTATCACCCTGGAACATCCACTAGTAACACTGCAGAGCTAATGGGTCATCATGATTCTCTCAAAAGATACTTTTGCTTCCTTCCAAGGATCACCATGCATTTTTCAACTATCACACCCACCATAACCCTTCGATCAGCCTGTGCCATTCACTGGAGAGTCTGCCTCACCCACTGGCAATCTAGGTTCATTAACAGATCAATCTGCATCCTTTGATGAAGATCAGTGAACCTAGCTCTGTCCGTCAGCACCACGGCTCTCACACTAGTTGCAGTTTCACTCACTGTCTTGTTCTATGGTTCTATGGTCACCCAGCCTAATTTACTGATAATTTGTCCCGTTGACCCCCAAACACTGGTCACGCTTGGTCACATTTCCTGGTCATCCTTCTACACATTACCAATTACCCTAACCCCCAATGTAGCCATGCTTGCTGGTGAACCCATTTCATATTATGCTGGTCACTCTAGAACACTGGGTTTGTCATTGCTGCTTTTGATTCACCCATCTTGGGGACTCAAAGGTTTGAGAGGTGTGGCAATATATCATTTTAATCTGGCAGGAAATGTTCCGAAATGCTGTGCATTTAACACACAGCGGAGGCATCAGGCGGTAAGCGGGAGGAGCTCGAGGTTCCGAGGAGACAGTTCCTCTATGTATGTGAAGGGAGAGGAATAAAGATGGTCCTGTCCAGATACCCGGTGTCGCGTCCTTCCTATGAGTAAGTGCCACAACTGGCGAAGAGGATCATACTCGCGCACAGGCATCCGCTCCTCTCCCTGAGCCGGTGATCCCACCGGGCCCGCTCCTCCATACGGTGATCCCGCCCACACTCCTGCACACTCCTCCTCAGGGTGATCCCACCCGCTTCAAACTCCATGACACTCCAGCGATCCCACTCACAACTCGAGCGCGATCCCGCCATCTCAGCTTCAGAGCGATCCCGCCCCATCAATCTACTGCGCCAAGGTAGTCCCGCCCAGCAAAGGGCCCAAGGGGCAGGAAAGGCGATCCTGCCATGCACCCAGAAAATAATTATATATATGTATATAAAAACGTTCCATCACACTGACGTTTTCCCTGCAGCCATCCCTCGGCGAGGAGCAAACCTCAGCTCCATAGCAATGGCACGACAGCTGAACACTTCCCTGCAGCAGTCCCACAATGAGGGACTAGGCCAGCTCCAAAGAACGCCTATGCAGCAGCCACTGTATCCAAGCTGCACCTAAGCCTGAAAAAAAAGAAAAAGGGACTCAGTTACAGCCCAGAGGGTGCCTACCTGCACCCTGCAAAGAGCGATAAGAGGATCCCACACAACACCACCACAAGGTAGCCAAGGACAGAGGTACTGTGCAACCCCTGCAGATCGACACGCAGCGCCAAAGCCACTTGCTGAGCCCACGCCAGCATCAGTCAAAATGAGCAGCCCAGGCTCCTTGGCTCGCCCCGAAGCCCAAGCCCCCACCGCGCCACCTAAAGCTAAAGCAGCCCTGCTGAGCATACCACTCACATTCACGCTCATGCTTCAGAGTGACAAAGGGCCTCAGTGGACTGAATGGCTAGAGGACTTCATTCACTTTGTTACAGCGGCAGGCGAAGACAAATCCTCCATATTAAGCGACATGTTCATCAATCTAGTAGGTGGTGAAATCAAAACCATTGTGAAGAGCATACCCCAGAAGAAAAGACTGACTTTGCTGCCCTGATTACTGCCCTCAACAGAAAACGTATTATTGAACTCAACCGTGACTACAAACGTTACGTGTTTAATCAGTGCAAACAGAAGTCAGAAGAATCCATTGATGAATTCATCATGCGCCTGCGCGCGAAAGGCACTCACTGCCAGTTTCACCTATTCTCGACGGATGAGGCCATAAGACTGCGTGATCGAGGGTTGCACGTCACCCACCTTTCGGAAGCAACTACTTAAAAAGCCTCTGACCATAGATGAAGTGAGTGAGCTGGCCAGGATCTTTGAGAGGGTGCATGCCCTGGCTGCCTCCATTGAAAACCACCCAAGACTCAAACACAACTGCCATAAAACCATTGTAGCGGTACAACCACAAACGCTGGGCGAGAGGGGGACGTCAATGGGAAGACCAAGTGGCCAGTTGCCTCCCAGATAACTCAAGACAATGCTACCGCTGCGGCATGAACTTCCCACAGTCTGGGACCTGCCCAGCTCTGTCCCAGAAGTGCTCAAACTGCGGAAGAGGAGGATATTTTCAATTGGTCTGCAGAGAAGGGAGACCGTTGTCACACCTCGGTCGAACCTACAACCACATGGGAGACCCTACAACTGCCAAACACCACCACCAGGCTACCCGCCGAGGTACATATCTCCACAATACCAGGCTCAGAGAAGGTACATGAGGGCAATGGAAGAGATGCCACCCCATGAATCCGACCAGGAATCCCACAGGACCAATATGCCGGCTATGGGGATGAATATGATGAACCCCCATACCAGCTATGCAGGGACCAACAATACCAGTACCAATACGACTATGGCGCCAAACGCAACAAGAATCAACTGGACGAATAAGTCAACCTCATCGACGATGATCGAGAAGCGAAAGAAGCAAACAGAATCCCTGTCAACATAGGAAACAAACTATACTGCTTTCTGGTTGATTCTAGTGTGGCAGTAATGGGAGAACAGGAGTTCCTTCACATGCCAGAAAAACCAGAACTCGCGACGAACGCCTCAAGAATATTGCACTCCATGGGCAGTTCCGAAGACGACTGTTGCACAATTGAAATACCATTGGCCCCACCATCCACGTCATATGCAGTTTCAGGAAAGGCCGCTGCCTACTCAGCTTCCAAACGGAGAAGTGATCCACTCCACCACAAAGCCCGCAACCAGCAGGGAATCAATATGTCCTCTCAGCAGAGGCGCGGAAGGAGGCAGCACCATCACAATAGTTGTATGAAAAACTAAGAGAGGTCATTCAATCCAGATTTCCAAGCCTATGCACAGGGCTCGGGAAACTCAAAGGAATGCCCGTCAAACTGAACTTTGCCGAAAACGTCTGCCCTGTCCTCCAGCACCCGAGGAGAGTGGGTTTCTACCTTCAGCACACGGACTTGCAAGAATTCGACCAACTCCTCCAAAAATAAATCATTGAACCTGCCCCCGGACCAACCCTGTGGGTGTTCCCTCTAGTTAACGTCCCAAAAGGTGAGGGCCGCATCAGACTCTGCCAACACATGAGGATGGCAACACCGCTATCCAGAGAGGACGACACCCAGGGCTGTGTAGAGGACATGAAAGTCCAACTGAACAGAGCAACCACTTTCTCCAAGATGGATCTCGTGCAAGGATACCACTAGCTCAAGCTATACCTGGAGTCCAGAAGTATTAGTTTAGTTTGTTTTCTTATATAGCGCACCTAACCCAAGGGTAACTGGGCGCTTATACTTCGAACCGGATTCACCACGCATGAGGGCCTTTTCTGTTACTGCCGATTGAACTTTGGCATTTCCTCCACGGCGGAAATCTTTCAGGAGGCCATCAGGCAAGTGATCAGCCCGGTAAAACTGCCACTAAACTACAGCGACGACATCCTGGTCTTTGGCACGTCACAAGAAGAACATGATGCGAACTTTCTTGAAACCCGCACTGCTCTTCAAACTGCAGGTTTGACCATGAACCTGGAAAAGGTAGCACGAAAATACTCAGGTTCTTCGGGCACATCTTTTCCGACAAAGGGAGGACTCCAGACCCATCCAAAGTGAACACCATCACCAACCCCAAACCGACCTGCATTCCAGCCTTGTCCCTTATCTTGGAACTGTTCCGCTTACCTCGTTGACTAATTTATAACTCTCCACAGACTGCCTTGGTTCTCCTTTGGATTCAACATGCCAGCCCCTGTGCCAACTCGGAACTCTACACAGATTTGCTTTGGTTCTCCTTTGGATTCTTTGTGCCTGCCCTGTTGCCTAAAAATTGGTGACAAGGCAGGTGCTCTGTTGCCAGTCAAGTTTTCCTGCATTAGCTTCTCCTCCAAACACACGTTTTCATGACTCCATCAATCTTCAGGGAGGCTGTTTCTCTTTGCTTTTTCAGGCATGTCTTCATTTCCTTTTCAGGTGTGGCAAGTTAATTGACTCCAAGGATTCTGGTACATGTATTTTTCGCACTGTGGAAAGTGGCAGACGTGAGATCTTTCCTCTGCATGGTCGGTCACTGTGCAAGATACATCCCGCACTATGCAACGCTCACTGAGCCCCTGCGGAATCTACTACAGAAAGACACTGACTTCAACTGGTTCAAAGAGTGCAAACGGCATTTGAGGGCATCAAAACATTGTTTGCAAAAGCTTGACAGCTTGCCTAGTTTGACCGGTCAGGGCACACTGAAATAATCATCAATGCTAGCCCAGTGGGACTGGGTGCCATCCTCGCTCAAACCAGTGGAGAATATACACACTGCAGACACAGTTGCCTAGGCGAGCAGAGCCCTGACGCAAACGGAATCAGCCTAATCCCATGCTGAAAAGGAAAGCCTTGCAGCAGTCTGGGCGTGAAAGCACAATCACAACTTCGTCATTGTCAAGAAATTCACCCTGGTGACCGCCCATAAAGCCCTGCTCTCCTTATTCGGGAACCCTTGCACAAAGATGCCGCCCAGGATCGAGAGATGGGGAATCCGTTTACAAGAGTACGATTACGTAATCATTCATAGACCGGGGGTGACCAAAACCCCACAGATTACATATCATGCCACCCGACAGGTGCATCGACAACCAGGAAAGGAGACAGAGTACATCAACTTGTCAGGAATCCAGGTGATGCCACCGCTTCTTCATCGATCAATGATTCCAGTGCTTCTAAACCACACACATTGTCACGCTTACGATCTTTTCACAAACGTATCAGGTTTCTCCCAATACAAAGCAACACTCGGTACATGACACGTGCAATGACAAGAAGAGACAAGCTCTATGGTAAGCGTTGGCGGTTACCATGGAGATTGGGGCATGTAAACTAATACGTCCTTACGTCACACGCATGTTTCATGTCAGGTGATTTTTCATGACTTTTTAAGCACCTCCTTACCGCAGGTTCAGTGCTTCTGAATTTGCTGAAGTACGTAGCGCTCTGTTCTCAAACTATTGTTTAGCTGGTTCCGTGATATCAAGCCTGTCTTCTCGGATTTAGTTTTGGTCTAAGCCTTGTCTGTTAAGTATCACTTTTTGTGTTCGTGCGCCAGCTGTTGTTGCCGAACTTTGCTTTCCCTTTTCCGACCTGCATTCCAGCCTTGTCCCTTATCTTGGAACTGTTCCGCTTACCTCGTTGACTAATTTATAACTCTCCACAGACTGCCTTGGTTCTCCTTTGGATTCAACATGCCAGCCCGGTGCCAACTCGGAACTCTACACAGATTTGCTTTGGTTCTCCTTTGGATTCTTTGTGCCCGCCCTGTTGCCTAAAAATTGGTGACAAGGCAGGCGCTCTGTTGCCAGTCAAGTTTTCCTGCATTAGCTTCTCCTCCAAACACACGTTTTCATGACTCCATCAATCTTCAGGGTGGCTGTTTCTCTTTGCTTTTTCAGGCATGTCTTCATTTCCTTTTCAGCTGTAGCAAGTTAATTGACTCCAAGGATTCTGGTACATGTATTTTTCGCACTTAATTTTTTTTCTTGCAGGTGGCTGGAAACAACTCCCTCCATAGCACAAATCTTCGCCTTGATGGGGGGAGTGGGAAAGCCATGGTTGTGGCTCTCCATTTTAAGGCATGATGGCCCTGTTGCCTACTCTGACTGTTTCACGGACTGCTTTTGTACTCAGATCTTGGCTGTTACTTACATGGCGATACTTGCTCCTCATCTGGAAACACTCACTGGTAAACCCGGAAGCCTTTCCTACTTGTATTCATCCCTGTATGGACTAGAGACTTCCTGCCTACATTTGGGGGTGATAAAGGAGCGTCCTCGTTTTGTCGGGTTTCCAGTAAAGACTGCCTGTCCCCTAGGTGTACGCGTGCCGTCGGGCATAGTCCCTTTACACTATCCAGTGCTTCCTGGGTTTACTACTAGTGTTTGTTACGGCTGCCACACCATAGGAGGCTCAACATCAATGCACACTGTAAGAGTAACATAACGTTCTCATATACACCCATATAAATCAATAGTCCTACCTTTTTCCTAGAGTTTAAGTTTTGTGGTATTCATGTCCTCAGATACTTCAGGCCTTTTCTGACTGCGATGACTCAATGATAAAGCCCACTACCACCCTTTCATGGTTACAAGTTATCTGATAATCATCCGCAGGTTGGTGTTCATTTCACACTGTTTCTATCATTGCGTTATTTGAGAAAGGATTGTTTCTAATCTGCCTTTCCTTTCCGGTTCTAGGAGGTCTGCTGTTCGTGTTTTGGGTCCATTCTTCCGAAAAATAGATCCCTTAGTATTGGTTTTCCATTCCATACACAGGGTTACATTGTTAGGTAGAATTTGTCGTCTACACTTCGTGGGAAACAGTAAGGCGGATTCTGACATATTCAGAAGCCTAACTGGGCCCCAAACGAGACATTAGCTCAGATCATGCAAATGTTCTCAGAATTAAGTGCAGAAAAGGCTACAGCCCATGCTTCTATGCAAGAGTGTATTAATGAATCACAGGCCGGAATGCAAGCTGCTGGGCCACCAGTACCAGGCCCGGCACAGGCCTCGGGTTCCGGTTTGGTTTTACCAAGACAGGAATAGGGACCAGTGTATATGACAACTCACTTTTCATTGGCCCCGCCTGAAAGGTTTACTGGGGATCCCAGGACCTTCTGTACCTTTCTGAATCAGTGCTGTTTGCACTTTCTTTGCAGACCCGCCTCTTTTTTCTATTCCACAACCTAAGCTGCCTTCTTGTCATCTCATCTAGGTGGTACTGCCACATCATTGGCCAATCCGTTAATGAAACAGGGAAGCCTGTTACTGTTCGACTGTGATGACTTAATTGAGGCGATGAGCCGAGTCTTCGATACTCGGTACAAGACTCAAGCAACTGATATGGAGCTTTTGGGTTTGCAACACGGCGACTCCAATCTATTATCATATCTGGCTAAGTTTAATCAGCTTGTGGCCAAGACGGGTTGGTTAGACGATAACAGGGCTTCATTGTTCTACAAGGGACTCTCTGACTCCTTAGAGGATACTTTAGCAACAGTGCCTATCGTTCCCACTGCCTTTCCTGAACTCCTTGACATGGTGCTACAAATTGATGCTTGTAGAACAGAGGATGGCGAAAAAAGGGCATTGGTTCCTTTTGCTATGACACCAATGAACACTAGTGCAGGAAACGTTGAACCCATGCAGATCAGTGTGGTCCGGGGTCCGCTTTCAGCAAAAGAGAGAGAATCTAGAAAGAGGAACAATTTGTGCTTCTATTGCGGTTCCTCAGAACATCTTTTGAAGGCTTCCAATAAAAAACCAAAGCGGCAGGGAAATGCCGAAGCTCGGCAGTAGAAGGGGTCGAACTGTCGAGATCTGCTCTTTTTGACTCCTTGGTTCCTAAGCCCTTTACCATTGCCACTCGATGCCTATGCCTTCCCAATCAGGAGTGGTTTATAGATTCAGTGCTAGATTCAGGAGCCACTGGCAACTATATTGATGATGCCTTCGCCCGGAAACTGGGTATCCCTGTCATAACTAAGTCTCAAACAGAGTTGGCCAATGCCGTAGATGGCACCACATTGCTCTCTGGTTTGGTTACAACAGACATCCGATTTAACTATGATCACTAACAGTGGACACACAGAAACCATATGTTTTGACCTCATCGCTTCTCCGCAATATCGTTTGATCTTGGGGTTGCCCTGGTTAAGACGCCACAATCCACTGGTGGAATGGAAGACACGTGAAATTGATTTTGTGTCTAGTCCCTGTGATACATTGCGTTTGTCCTCCGAGGTAGAACCTTGAACTCTGTTTCGTCCGCTACTGAATGCATCGTCTTCAGTGGGGACTATCACGTCCACTTCTCTGCCCAAGGAATACATGTCTTTTAAGGATGTGTTTGACGCAAAAGGAGCAGAGATCCTTCCACCACATAAGCCATATGATTGTCCTATTGATTTGATTCCCCGAGCCCAGATACCTTCAGGTCGTATCTACTCTCTCACGCGAAAGGAGGATCTGATCCTCAAGGATTATCTTGATAAATCATTGCAATCTGGTTTCATCCACCCTTCACGCTCTCCAGCGGCTTCCCCGCTGTTCTTTGTACCGAAGAAGGAAGGGGAACTTCGGCCCTATACCGATTATCGTGCTCTGAATGCTATAACCATCAGAAATCAATACCCTATTCCACTAATTTCTGTACTCCTGGACAAGTTGGGTACATCGACAATCCACCAAGTTGGAACTTCATGGAGCCTATAATTTGGTGAGAATAAAACAGAGGGATGAGTTGAAAACAGCACTTAAGACCAAGTGCAGGCTATTTGAGTACTGTGTAATGCCATTTGGCCTATGTAATGCCCCTGCAACGTTCCAACATTTTATTAATGACATCTTCAGGGATATGATGGACCATTTCCTTATCGTGTAGCTCGATGATATCTTGATCTATTCTGATACCTATGAACTCAATGTACACCATGTCAGGCAAGTCTTGCAACGATTACGGAACACTCATTGTATGCCAAGTTAGAGAAATCTATCTTCCATGTTAAGTCTGTTGAATTCCTAGGTTATGAAATAACGGACCATGGGATAAAAATGTGTTCCTCCAAAGTTAGGGCGGTTCTTAAATGGCCAGCCCCAAAGAGCCTAAAAGTCATTGCAATCATTTCTTGGTTTTGCCAATTTTTATAGGCGCTTTGCGAGGTCGTTCTCCGAGATTGTGGCACCTCTTACGGCTCTCACCAGTAGTAAGAGGGTATTCTTATGGGATTTTGCCGCCGACAAGGCGTTCGAAGCACTGAAGTTGGCTTTCACGTCCGATACAGTATTACAGCATCCATACCTGACACTACCTTTTGTGGTTGAGGCCGACGCTTCGAACATCGCTCTGGGGGCAGTATTATCACAACATTGCCTAGACACTGGTGCGCTCCATCCGGTGGCTTATCACTCACGTAAGCTCAATGCCCATGAACAGAATTACACTATCACAGAAAAAGAGCTATTGACTGTTAGGGATGCCTTTGTGGTCTGGAGACACAATCTGCTAAGTACGACGGATCCGGTTCAGGGCTATAGGATCATCGTAATCTAGTGGCACTGCAGTCTGTTAAGCGTACCACAGCTAGACATTCACGTTGGCATGAATTTTTCTCTACATTTAACTTCACAATCACGTATCGTCCTGGTTCTTGGCACTCCAAAGCTGACGCGCTATCCCGCATACCGGGAGACAGTACTCCACGTTCTGGTCAAGATATCTTGTTATTGCCACATCAAGTTGTTTGTGATTGTACCATAACATCCTCCATGAGATCCCTTCTTACCTGGGTGGAGGTGAATGCTCAGAGCATTAAAGATAAAGGGTTCAACGTCATCCAGTCCCTACCTTATTTTCGAGGCAGGGTCTACTTACCCAATGACAGAACTCGTACTATGGTGTTGCTGTGGTGTCAGGACTCAAGTTTTCAACACATCTCAGTGCTAGAAAGACTCTTGAACTATTAAGCAGGTGGTGCTGGTGGCAGGTCATGTCTACTGACATCGCTCATTACATCTCCACCTGTGCATTTTGTGATCAGGGTAAGATCTCTCATGCAAAACCCATGGGTCTGCTGCAACCGCTACCAGTACCAAAAACTCCATGGACCATGATATCTATGGATTTTATTGTTGAATTGCCTCCTACACAAGGTTATAACACCATGCGAGTAGTTTTGGATTATTTGACCAAGTCAGCATTGTTCATTCCCTGTCAGAAGTTGCCAACAGCCCCAGTCCTGGCTGATCTGTTTGTAAAACATGTATTCAAGTTCTTCGGACTGCCCAATATCATAACGGATCAAGGGTCTCAATTTACATCACGTTTCTGGAAGACTGTATATCGCTCGTTAGGCATTGAGGATAGGTACTTGAGTGCTTATCATCCCCAAACCGATGGGCAAACCGAACAATTCCTGAGGTGTCTTTTGATCCAACATCAGGGTTCTTGGTTTCAGCCATGGCTCAGTTTGCATTAATAACTCCTTAAACACAGCCACAGGCACCACTCCTTTTTTTGCTCTCTATGGACATCATCCTCCTACCCTGCCTTTACCCCTTGAGACAGCATCCAGTAATCCTGCTGCCCAGTCTTGTGTTCAATCTCTTGCCAAGTTACAGGCGGGAATCAGACAGCATTTGGTGAAAGCCCAACATCGCACTAAGTCTTATGCTGATGCTCACAGTCTGAGGTCTCCCTTGTATAAAAAGGGTATGAAGGTTTGGTTATCCACCAGACACTTGCATCTACCAGGGTGGAAATCTTTGGTTCCATGCTTTACTGTTCCATTCGTCATCTCCAATGTAATCAACCCGGTGGCTGTTCGTTTGGAACTCCCCACTTCCTGGAACATCCATCCCGTGTTTCATGTCTCTCTCCTCAAACCTCTGCAGGGATCTACAAGGTTTATCGTCCAGGATCGTCCCCTTCCAGTGGTAGGTTCGGATGAATATGAGGTGAATCAGATCCTCGATACCAAGGTTTCACAGGGGGTAGGATTATTCCTCGTTGACTGGAAGGGTTACGGTCCGGAGGGTCGGACCTGGGAATCATTGTCCCATATACATGCCCAATTTGTTAAAGGACTTTTGGACGTCGCAGCGGCAGAGGCTTTCTTTGAGGAAGGCGACCGTCAGGAATCCAGGTGCTGCCACCGCTTCTTGATCCCAGTGCTTCTAAACCACACACACTGTCACGCTTACGGTCTTTTCACAAACGTATCAAGTTTCTCCCAATACAAAGCAACACTCGGTGCATGACACACACAATGACAAGAAGTATGGTAAGCGTTGGCGGTTACCATGGAGATTGGGGCATGCAAACTAATATGTCCTTATGTCACATGCACGTTTCATGTCAGGTGATTTTTCATGACTTTTTAAGCACCTCCTTACCGCGGGTTCGGTGCTTCTGAATTTGCTGAAGTACGTAGCGCTCTGTTCTCGAACTATTGTTTACCTGGTTTCGTGATATCAAGCCTGTTTTCTCGGATTTTGTTTTGGTCTAAGCCTTGATGGTTAAGTATCACTTTTTGTGTTTGTGCGCCAGCTGTTGTTGCTGAACCTTGCTTTCCTTTTTTCGACCTGCATTCCAGCATTGTCCATTATCTTGGAACTGTTCGGCTTACCTCGTTGACTAATTTTGAACTCTCCACGGACTGCCTTGGTTCTCCTTTGTATTCTACGTGCCAGCCCCTGCGCCAACTCGGAACTCTACACGGATTTGCTTCTGTTTCCTTTGGATTCTTCATGCCCGCCCCGTTGCCTACTATTTCATGGACTGCTTTTGTACTCTGATCATGGCTGTTACTTACACGGCGATATCTGCTCTTCATCTGGAAACACTCACTGGTAAACCCAGAAGCCTTTCCTCCTTGTATTCATCCCTGTATGGACTAGAGACTTCCTGCATACATTTGGGGGTGATAAAGGAGCGTCCTCGTTTCGTCGGGTTTCCAGTAAAGACTGCCTGTCCCCTAGGCGTATGCGTGCTGTCGGGCATAGTCCCTTTACACTATCCAGTGCTTCCTGGGTTTACTACTAGTGTTTCTTACGGCTGCTACACCATAGGAGGCTCTACATCTCAGCACACTGTAAAAGCAACATAACGTTCTCATGTATGCCCATAGAAATCAATAGTCATACCTGTTCCTAGAGTTTATGTTTTGTGGTATTCATGTCCTCAGATACTTCAGGCCTTCTCTGACTGCAATGACTCAATGATAAAGCCCACTACCACCCTTTCATGGTTACAAGTTGTTGTTATCAGATACTCAGCCGCAGGTTGGTGTTCATTTCACACTGTTTCTATCAATCCTTCTCAAATAACAATGTTCTAATCTGCCTTTCCTTTCCGGCTCTAGGTGGTCTGCTGTTCGTGTTTTGGGTCCATTCTTCCGAATAATAGATCCCTTGGTTTTCCATTCCATACACAGGGTTATATTGTTAGGTAGAATTCGTCATCTACACATCGTGGGTAATCGCAAGGTGGATTCTGACAACTACGTCACAGAAAATGTGTTACCACCCGCACTATCGCTAAAGGCCATCGCATCAGTAGCGGATCTGTCCATGGGTTTGGACAATGCGCTCACCAGCAACAAGTGGAGGGACTACAGACGCACCATAAAAAGCCACCCGGGTGAACAAAGAAGAAAAAGATAGACTAGCAAAAGTGCACAACGAACTAGCGGTCAAAGACCAGTCCATACTACTGAGAGGGTGCAAGCTTGTTATTCCAGCCACACTCAGAGCAGAAGTCATCAAAACAGCACATGAGGGACACAGGAGAGCCGATGAACACCAATAAGCAGCTCCGGTTCAACGTCTGTCATTGGTGGACAATTGGGTGAAGAGCAGTGCACTGCAGAGGCCCCCACACTGTTACAGACAACACACATACCTGACCGACCATGGGATTGGGTCGCAATCGACTTCTACAGACCCCCAGTCAGGGGAATAATACTTGATAGTCTTTATCGACAAATACTTCAGGTTCCACATTGGGAGAAAGTTGCGACAACAGCATACCCACAAGTAGCAGCCACATTTGATAAGGTACTAAGTGAATGGGGTGTACCTCGGACAATCAAGTCAGATAACGGGCCCCCATTCAACGGACACGATTTCTCCACATTCATTAAACATATGGGATTTACCCACCAAAAGATCACACCAAGATGGTCCCAGGCAAACAGAATGACGGAATACTTCATGGCATCAATCAAAAACGATACAGAGAGCATACATAGAGGCCACCAACCTGCATCAGGCCCTATGCAGGATGTTCAGGGACTATCGCAATACACCCCACGAAGCATCCAACAAGACACCAGCAGAGATGATGATGGGGTACAAGGTCCACACCAGACTCGTGAGAAATGTTGATGACCAAGAGGAGCTTGACGCAGAAACCATAACGAGAGACACCCGAGGAAAGAACGGGCAAAACATGACACAGATGTCAGAAGGAGAGCGGTACTCAAAGAGCTTGTGATAGGAGACGAAGTACTGGTGAAGCAGACACTCCCCAGGAACACAGATCCAAAGTATTCACAAACCCCTTCAGGGTAGTAGCCGTCAAAGGATCTTTGGTGAAAGCGCAGAATGCTGTGCAAGAAATTACAAGAAAGAATTCACATTTCAAGCACCTCTTCAAGAGCAAGGAAGACGACACACCCCAAATGGACCGGGGGCCAGGGGCAAAGGAACCCTGTGACGACTTGTCGACGCCCCCACAGGTAGCGAGGAGTATGCCGCCAGCCATGCCCAGTCACCCAAAGGGTGCAGGGCTGAGTGAAGGAAGGACTCACCCGCAATTCACCATACAAAAACCCATACGCCTACTGGAGGAATGCTGTGACGACTTCAGAACATTTGTCTGGGGGTGATGTTACGAGACGCTGTACCTTTCAGGCACAGCAGTGGCAACAAGCAGGAGGAAAGGGAGCAGCTGGTGTTTCCAGAGGAGGCAGTTCCTATATGTATGTGAAGCAGAAAGGAATAAAGATGGTCCTGTCCCAGATTCCCGGTGTCGCGTCCTTTCTAGTAAATGCAACAGGTGACAGCCTATTTTCCACGGACGTGTAGAGGATTTGCCGCGTGTTATGAACTGACTCCATGGCAGGTGACGCCCGCCAAAGGCATTTGAATTGACAGGTATGACGACGTTAATGGTCAATAATGCCACATATGGGTTGACATGTACTACGTTGTTGGTCAATGACATGTTTTACTACCCCACTCAATAAATTAATTCCTTATTTGTGCAAGAAAGATGATATAGGTGCGTGTACAAAATGAAATACTGTACAAAGGCTGAATTCGAAACTTTGTATTAACTACCATACATAGAAAACTAGAAATGCTTACTATTGTTCAGGCGTTCTTACAATCTAAAACGGTAGCTTGCTGGAGACCTTGGACTTCTCCTTACACCTATAAGGAGTGCAGTGATCATATATTACCTGAGTGCTATGCAATTTTTTTGTTTTGTTGTTTCGTCTTATGAGCGCCCTAAAACCTTTGGGTGAGATGCTCTATTTACGGAATCTATAGATAGATATATAAAACCTAAAATGATGGCTGCGGGCATGCTTAAGGTAAGGAGAACCCCAATATTTCCACCTATTTAGTATCATGCCACCTTTACTAGCACGGTATGTTAGTTAGTCTTCTCCATGCCATAAATGAGAAACAGCAAATTCAACATGTGCACGTGTCTGTGCGATTTTACACATATCTTCCGCAAATAATTTCAAAGGCATCCAGTATTAGGCTCAGAACGCGCACAAGGGGCTGCTTAAACAGAGTAACACACAAGCTTTGTGTGGCAACTCGTGGGCCCACAGGGCAATCCGACAAGGCGCGTTACCACTGGAAGCTAAGCACTGGCAGCCTTCTGTCTAGTGTCAATTTGCCCCTCTCACCCCCACCTCCCCTCTCGCACCTGATTAGGTTGCTCTAAAAAGCCCACGTCCCAACTGTCCTCGCTGTCGCTGCTCTCGCCCCCTCCGGCCACCGCCGTAAATCCGTAGCCTAAACCAGCCGCCATCATTCCTTGAACACCACCCAACACCACAGACCAGAAACTACGCACGTGATCGGCGCACAATACGCAGCGGAATAAAACCTGGATCCACGTGCGCAACGCACGCGTGGGCGGAGTCACGTCCTGAGCGAAAACCATTTTAGCGCCAGGCAATGCTTAGCATTACTGGGCCTGACTCCGCCCACTTAGCTGAAGGCGCTGTTCTGACTGACTCTGACGTAGCTATTGTTTAGGATGTGACCAGAACCCACATGTTTCGATACACATTAGAACTACCACAGTGTTGTGGCCCCAAATAAACACACACGCTCTTGTTGACGGAATTGGGGCTTTATTTAGCCAACCAAGCATTCCAACATTACAGTTGCTTCACTGTAAATGATATGCCACAAACTATACGTCACAGGGATGCAGTGGTATGGTACTTGCATGTGTGGGAGGTTGGATATGTATATAGGTGCTGTTTCTGGAGCAGTGGCGTTGTCAGGAATCAAATTTAAGGAGGCGGTAGGGGGTACAGAGGGAGCCAAAGACCAAAGTAGGGGGGCTGCTTATGAAAGGGAATGTGTGATGTCACAAGCACTCTGGCAGAGAAGCTTTTGTGCACAAAACACCAACTACCAAACCCCACTGCAGCCCTCCCTATCAGAATGTAGTCACAAAACCAGTGGTGGAAGTGTGCAGAAAGAAGTAGTGGAACTATGTTTCCTGCTAGTCTGCCCCCACTCCCCACAAACCCCTTCACTGTGCCCCCTCCCACACACAATCCAAACAGACAAACACTCCTGCTGTTTATGGGAATGTTCAGTGCAGTGCACTGAAGTGCAAGCTTCAACTTCTTCCTACACTTATTTTAAAACGAAACCATTCCAGAACGGTTTATTTTTAAAATAAAAGTAAAGGAACAGTGGAACTTAAAAATAAAAAGTATAGTAGCACCGCTCCCGCACACTTCGACCTCTGCACAAAAACCATTAAGTCACTAATGACCCATCATTCACACTTTTGTGCGCTACATTCTGATGGGAGGGGCTGGTCTTGACAGCAGAGGGAACGTAACAGCTCTTCATTGTTGATTGTTTCCCTGTGTATATGCCATGCTGGCGAACACAGCACTGCAGACAGTGCAGAGTGAGTAGCCCAGCTGACGTAGGGGGGCCCAAGATTTCAGAGGAGGAACCCAGGCCCCCTACCCGGATCCCCTTAGCGATGCCACTGCTCTGGAGGTGCACCAAGGCAGTGGTATGGTCTGTGCTTTGCCCGCACTCTGGATGGTGCTTCGCACGCCAGCACTGATCTTTGTTGCTAGCAGGTTTCGCGAGAAGTCAGGCAGCGACTTCTCACGATAGTCTATCTCTACATACCTCCTTTTGTTGAGCAGCTTTGTGCAACTCCAGGACAACATCTGCCAATCGTGCCAGTCTTTTGCTTTCTCGTTGAGGGTGGTTCCGTCTATTCTCCTCACTCCACAGTATCCCCTCCGACATTTCACTGGGTTCGGTTTGTCCGTCACTTTCGGCAGAGGGGTCTCTTCTTGCTTGTTGAAGCTCTCTGACATCTCTTCACCTGGGAGTTCTTGCGACTCACTGGTCGACTTGTCCCTCTCATTCTCATTCTCCTTGAGTGCTTGTTTCGTGACACTCTTGATCATGCAACTCTTTGCTACTCGCTCCAAGTTCCATCTTCTCCCATCTTGGGTGCACACATGTTTAGTCCCTCTTTGACACACCTCGAGGGATCTGCTGAACTTGGACCCTGTGACAGGGTCTTTATTTATTTATTTTTTTCATTTTAATTTGTTTAGTTGAATTAACAACTTTTCAAATATTTTTCATCAATTATCATTCTCAAATTACAAAATCACAAGTTGTACAATATTACATTATGAATACAAAATAACTTAAAAGAACAAGAATCAATAAGAACAAAACACTAAAAGTAAGAAGCATATTAACGTTCAAATTCATTTCAACAGCCATATACTTTTACCAGTATTATTATTCAAGCATTTGGACTAAAAGTATATATGCACTCAACCACTGTGCATTCAGAGACCACTCTCTGCATTCTCATTCCTTCCAATCGGGCAGAATAATTTCTAGATATTGGACTATGGCTATCTGTACAGCAGGCCTCGGATTTGAAAATAGAAATTGCCATATTTGATCCTTCCCAATCGACTTTGCATGGAGACCGCCCTCGTAAAAAATTTCTCACGTGCCACTGTTAATGCGGTACATTCCACTACTAAATGCTGTAGAGTTTTCTTTTGAACTACATTCAAACAATATCGGCAATAGTTTTGGTCAGGTAACAGCATTTTCCTTTTGCACAATACATCCCGTGTGTACCATAGGTTTAGTCTAGACCTCAAGAGTTTTGCGCGTATGTTAGGAGAAGGGCATTTCACCAGATATTCCTCTATGACTCCATACCTCTTAGTGCCAAACAAAGAAACATTGAAATCTTTACATCGAGTACAATTTGTTGCATTATTAGCCCAATCTAATTGATACTTTTTTGTTTTTGCCCGATCTGGATTTGTCATCAGCAACTCAATTGTGACATCCACGTCGGCTAAGCTGTTCAGAGCATGGTCACGCCAAGCCACTGGAAACTTATTTTTGACGTGAGCAAGTAATGTGCTATTACTTCTAAAATGCCGGGGCTTTTTAATCCTATCAGACATTTACGGAGTAAAGCACACTGTTTCCAGGTCACCTGCGAATATAATGAAAAGAGACCAAGTGTCACACTTTAACACAACTTGAAACAGGATACAGACTTATAAAGAATACAGAATCAGCATCCACCTTGGGAGCCCCTTTGCTATGGGATGTCTTGAACGTGATGTTAACAAGACTTTCCCCCCAAGAGCGCAGCCTGTAGAAATAAACTATAACTAACAGGCCAGGGGCTTGAGTGAAAAGGCAGGAGCAGCGACAACAGAGCTAAGGGAACAAAGCAAAACGATGGTTCAAGAGAGCAGCCAGAATTACCAAAGTGCAGCAATCACCCACCCGCAGTTACCCTCTCTTACCTGCTTAGTCAAAAAGAAGTCGCGTAAACCTATGTGAGTTCAGCAAAGTGGTGACAAGGTGAAGAAGGAAGACAGTCTCCGTTGAAGGAAGTCGTGCAATAATCCACCTAACCCGAACGGCACGAGGGCGCAACTAGAGAGTCCAAATATAATCCCCAAGGAATTCAGCAAAGCGTCCCCAAAGTGAAAATAGCCAATCCAAGTAGTGACCACCAAATCAGGAGAGCGTCCAATCGGTCACTTCGATGTGTAGAGCAATGTTTCTTGTGATGAGAGCAGCGTTGTTGATAGATCCAGAAAAGGAGTGTTTTTGTGGGCTTGTGAAATACGTGAGGGTGAAGGGTTCAGAAAGCCAGTGGAGTTAGCAGCCAGTAGAGAGAAAAGAAACTTGAATAGAAGCCCAGTTCAGATTTTCCTAATGTTCTGAATTGCGTTGAACTTGAGGTTAGCAAATTCCAAGGCGTCACAACAAACAAGGGCAAGAGGGAAACAGTCCGTTTGGAAAAGCCATGAGTTTGTTTACCAAGGGAAAACAGCCGAGGGAAATGGCGCCAGGAGTCGTAGGGGAAAAACGTTCAAGAGTAATCCTTAAAGCATGAGCCGGGTCCAGGAAACACAGGAATCAGAAAATCAATAAATCGGGCACTCAAACTAATTACTTAGTTTGGGAGCACCCGTTGCAGGGATACGCCGTACTAAATACTGGTATCATTTCCAGGACGCAAGACACGTTGCGTGCGCGTCACGTGACCGCGGGAAGAAGGAATGCTGGATAATGTGTAAGCATATCCCACGAACTGAAAGCAGTCGCCAGGGCAGCTTCCACATGGAAATAGACGCCCCCGGACGTCTGTAAGCAGGAATGCGGGGCATGACACCAAGTTCATGCCGTATCAGGGCTATCAGAGTGCTACTAGGAAGATGCAATATTTGTTTCCAGTAAGTAGACGCAAGTGAATCCCAGAATTCGCGCTTTTTTGGTAAGGTTCCTTCTGCACCGTATAACATAATGGGTATAACCTTCATTTTATAAAACAGAACAAGTTGCTTCAATAAGAATTTCCCAAATTTTTTAGTTAATATTTTCGATTGAGACATCAAATTCTGTAGCTTGTTTTTTGATTCCAATGTCTCCAGCTGTAGGGATGTTTTATGCTGGATCGTTACACCTAAATATTTATATTGGGGAACAATGAGTAATTTACAATCCTGCAAATGCCATACGTGCTTACATTTTCTGATGCCACGTTTGTTGCTACAGACAACGATGTGTATTTTCCTTGTATTGATGTGTAGTTTGTATGATTGCACATATGAGCCTAATCGCTGCAGCATACATTGAGGCCCGTATGAGTTTGGGAGAGGAGGACCCAATCATCCACATATATAAAAGATAAGGGATTTTTTGGTTTCCAAGTCTGGGAGGATCACCATTGCAGTTTGAGAACGCAGCTCCCATATCTAGTATGAAGAAGTTACACAGAAATGAAGCTAATGCACAGCCCTGCTTCAAGCCTCTTTGTGTTGTGATTACGGGAGATAATGTACCATCAAGGGTAACTCGGACTCACGTAGTGGTGTTCATGTGGAATAGCATTATCAAAGAGATTAAGTAGTTGGGGCATTCATGATGTTTTAACTTGGTATATAGCAAGACCCTATCTACTGAGTCAAAGGCGGCTCTGAAGTCGATAAAGCTCAAATATAATGTCTGACTGCATACTGGGATTGAATCATCGTTAGGGTCAATATATTAGGTGTGGTGCCCAAGCCTTTCACAAAACCCGATTGTAAGGGGTCAGTTAGTTTTTTAGTTGTGACCCATGTTTGTAACTCTCTAAGGATTAGCCGACAGAAGATTTTTCCCGGTGCATCTAAAAGTGAGATGGGCCGGGAACTAGCTGGTGATAGCCAATCTCCTTTTTTTTATAAATGGATACCGTGATGGCTTGGGTCCATGTCCTAGGTAGGGTCTGGGTCAGATTTACCAGTGTAAAGATCTTGTGTAGTATGGATGACCAAATTTCCGGATTGGCCTTCAGAACATAATTTGAAAGGCCATCCGGCCCAGCTGCTTTAGAGTTACTACATGTTCTAATGAGGTGTAGAATGTCGGATTGATCAAATGCTAAATAGAAGTCAATTGGAATTTTTAATTGCTCTAGGGTCTTTCTGCTCTTGGCGGGCGCGTAAAATTGCAAGAAGTGTCTTACCCATAAATGCGTGCTCACTGAAGTCGATTGCATTACTATTTGGGGACCTACTATTGAGTGGTTTGTTACAGACCACATTTTCGAGATGTTTTTACTTGCTAAGATCTTTAGCATATTGGCACCGTCCTGTTGATACATGCAAGCTCGGTACCCCTTCATCCAGTTTCTATAGCTGGCTTTTATCAATTTTGGTGATTCCGTTCTGGTGGCGAGAGGACACTGTACAAGCTGTCTCAAATCATAGCGATACTGAGATTTTCTTACTGTAATCACATTGTCATAACTGTGCAGATGGTGCAATTGTGGCTTTATGTTTGTTTTCCCCTGTTGCAATGCCTGCATTACTTCACAGTATACTATCCTCATATTTTCCAGGTGAGTGTGATTACTTGACCCTCCAAGAATTAACAATCGATTAAAGTGTACCACATCGTCCTCCGACCATCAGAGAGGATTTCCACCAGCATTCACCATCATTTAACCTTATTCAGGTTCGATTTGGGCAACCTCAATTGCCACCCAGGCCTTCCACTCAGCAATAAGGATGTTATGGTCACTCATGTCATTCTTAATCACACAGAAATTCTTCATGGGAGACCACAATGCAGAGCTCACATATATATAGTCTATTATTGATGTACTCTCACCCTTGTGCCAAGTCACAGCTGGCGGAATGTCTGAGGCAAAGGCACCATTGAGCATAAATAGACTTCTAGAGTCAACCAGGGAATTCCATCTCAAACGTCTCTCTTTGTTGCGACATTCCATTTTAACCATACAATTTACATTAAATCTCCAGCTAGCACAAGGAACTTGTTTTGATCTTCTGTTATCATGTCCAAAAAAGCATTTAGGTCTCTAAAGAATACATCATCCGATAATGCTATCGGGTTCCAGTATATGTTTAAGATTGCATATTCTTCTTTAAAACACACCAATTTGACCAGCAACATATACTTATTTGGGGCTTCCCAAAATTTAGATGACAATCCCTTCCCCAATTTCACAGATGTTAGCAGGCCAGAGGCCGGTCTACCAAGTGCAGATTTAGAAGCAGGATTCAGATAGATTTCATGGTTATCCCACATTGGTGGGGTTGTGAGCCAAGTCTCTTGAAGAAACACTATGTCGCATTTGCTTAAGGAGCTTTGATCGTTATTAAGTAGGTGTTTAAATCCTCTTGTGTTCCAACTTAAAAGAGATAATTGGCCCAAACCAACCTCCACCTCTAGTTAATCCTGGTTGCTCTGATACTGGCATTTACAATGCATGTTGCTTTGTTGGGACTTTTTCACCAACATGGTTCCAACAGGGTTTCATTTTTGAAGACCCCCTTGCTTCATAGTCAGATGATGGTCTATTCCCGTTCCTGATTCAAGAGTCAGCATGAAACCCATCTTATATAGAACATCTTTCGTCTACTAAATTAGGTTCTGTACTACCCGTGAATGCATCCACAATCTTACTGAGTTCAAATGATTCTTAGTAGTAAATTCAACTAGTGCTAAATCGGAGGAAACAATGTCCTCCAACTGTTGTATATCAGAGAATATGGCCATTACCGCTCTACGGTTCAGATCATATTGTGTAATTGGAGAAGGCCTACAGGCCAGTACTAAGGAGTGTAAGAACAAGGTTACAGACTGACTACCCCTCTCTCTAAGGTCTAACGGCGCACCTGGTAAAGGTGCTGCAGGGCTGATGTGTCAATCCACAGCAGATACCTTGGGGAAGAGACAGTTTATAAACAGAGCCGTAGTAATTATAACAATAAATCTCTTTAATAGGTTCTATAAAAAGTTTGTTGTAGAAAAATATATATGTTCATAGGCTTTATCATATCTCACTCATACCATTCATATCGATACAAACATTCTGTGACAATTAGGTGCAAAAGTTAACAATTTCTTCAAACATATCAGTTGTTATAGATATGGGAAAACAATGAGAAAAAACACAATCGAATTTTCTATAGGTCGACATATGTTTCGGCCCCTTTTAATAGTCCCATCGTTGTCTGCGGTGGTCTACGTGGTTAATGTTGGGCCATCTTCAGGACAATGATGATTTAATACAAGCTTAACGTCTTCACCCTATTTCTGTATGACAAGCCAAATCAGTGGCCGAGAAAATAGTAGAAGACCACGGAGAAGAAATTTGGGGGTATCTTCAGTATTCCCCTGATCTATGGCCTAGGGTCCCTTGAGCGGTGAGTGGCGCTCAAGAGGCTCCGTCATGGACCAGTTCCAATGTCGGGAGGCTTTTTTTCTTTTTTTCACCCTCGACCTCGTAGTGTCTTGTTGGAACGTTTTAGCGATGCGGTATAGTAACTCGAGCGGCGTCTGCTTGCTCCCAGTACTAAGGAGTGGGCAGCTGGAGGCATCCTCACCAGTTGCACTGCTTTCTTAGCACTGTCACCGTTGAATTTGCTGATCACTTCAGCTTGGCCTTTTTGTGGATTTTGGCCCTGTAGATTTCCCAGAGCACGTTCAAAGAGGCGCATGATGGCCCCAGATATTTCAGGAAGTCCTTCACTGGTATTAATTTTCACCTGCGTTTCTTGTGGCAGGAGCGTAATAATGGGCAACGATGCAGCAATTGGAGGGGTTATGCAAGGCTGTCTCCCCCTGCCTCTTCAGTGCTAGGGAGGCAACCAGTGCACCAGCATTTGTCATTCCACTGATTTGACACGCTTCTGACACCAAATTCTTCTCTTTATATGTAGGACCGGAGTCGCATCGGGACTCAGCTGTGTCTAACTGAGGAATGGCATTTGCAGGTAAGCTAAGGGAAGGCGGCATATGCCCAGCCATATAAGCATCTACTGCTTTTTGAATTCCAGCTCTATGTAAGCTCTGAGTTGTCTCATTAGCTGCTGTTGTGAATTTGGATGTTGCAGAAGTCTTTCCAAGCAAGGTAGGCACCTTACTTGTTGGGTTAGATTCTAAAGTGTTTTGATTACTTATTTCATCCATTAAATCATCCAATGGTGGATAACTCATGGCCTGGTCTGGGTTACAGATAGCTATCTCAATGGATCTTGCCTGCATTTGTTGTGAGTATTTCTTTTTGATAGCTTAGGAGGCCATTACAATATTTCTCTTTGGGATCGAAATTGCCTTAAAGAATTGTTTTGAAGAGGACTTCTCAGTACTCTTGGCGGTGGATTGATTTTTTGATAGTTTTCTAGGGCTTACTTTCTTGCTCTTTTTTCCCGGAGCTCCTGGTGTAAATATCGTATATTTTTTCTTACTATTTGTCTCACTAGGGCTATTGTCGACAACAGCTAAATGTGGAGTTATGGTCTTAACATTAGAAGACTTGTTGACATCTATGACAACATCATAGATAATTTCCTCAATGCATAGTAATAGCTGTGGGAACTCTTTTTGGACCTTAGTTTGAGTCGTGAATTTTAAAAGTTGTACCGGGGTCAGGTTTATGTCCGTTTGGCATGCAACAGAGGTTCTGTCGACTTCAAGAATTGGGGGTAGCTGTTTTGAAGTGATCGTGAATTCCTCAAGGGAGGGTTTAGAGCTTTGCCATAGGAAAATTTTCTGCAGATTTTCCCCTTGAGTATGTAATTTTTGGTGAAAGGTTTGGAAACATTCCCCGGGGTCTGAATTGCAAGATTCATCGCTTGCAAAGTCACTTCTAGTAATTTGTCAGAGTGATGTATTATCAAAGATGTATTTGTACTGTGGGTATGAGTTTGAATTTTAATCGGCGTAAGGGACTCAGAGGAGGAGACCGATTCCACAGTACCATGGCTAACCTCAGAGAACATAACTGGTGACCCCAACACATTTTTCTGGAAGTACGTTGTTTGAGAACGCTGAATCATTGTCCTCTAAGTCAATGACTGCCTCGTCACTTGCGCTGCTATGGATGGAGTTCGTTGGACTTAACATCTTCCCTGTAGGGGGTAAACTGTTCAGCATTGCAGTGTCTGTTATGGACACGTCAATTTGAAGCATTGGGAGAGGGGGCCCAAAATGTGATTGATAGATGGCGCAGCTTGAGTGACATTATTACCAACTTTTGAAATGCCAGGTTTCAGAACCTCTGTGTTTCTAATACTTAAACAATCATCAATTTCACTTACGTTTTTCGACCAGTACGCCGAAAGCGTACCATTACAGAACATCCGAATGTCGGAGTTCGCCAATGTTTCATTGATCGCATCGCCTCTTCGGGTCGTGGAACAAGAAAAGCTACCAGGCCGCAGCCGCGAAGCAGGTGGCTCTCTTACCCTCACCAAGGGGCTTCTGACCGGCATGCCTGATTTGAGTGTCTGAAATATAATTTTTCTGAACCCAGGGAATCGAGCAAATAATCCCCTACGTCGCAGTACCCAGAAGACCCAATCACCTCAATGCCTCAACGCCGCGTCGACGCATCAAAGAGGCAAAGAGGTACTTCCGAGTACTTCCGCTCGGTGCGCGTGCGCTGGTGCACTGCTGTTTTTGTAGGTTCAGCCCAAAAATGGGCATCTCTTAGTGATTCTTAAAGCTGTCTCGTTCCCCAAGCAGGGAATTGCTATAAATAGATATAAAAAGAGAATATAACTATTAGTTTGCCTTGCCTGAAACATCCATTAGTGAAAACAGCACACAGTAGTCCATAATACCATCAATGTCCAAATTGCTTGAAACAGTCTGTGGGAGAAGGAAAGCGTGCCGAGGCAAAGAGGTACTTCTGGGTACTTCCGCTCAGTGCACTGCTGTTTTTGTAGGTTCAGTCCAAAAATGGGCGTGTCTTAGTGATTCTTAAAGCTGTCTCATTCCACAAGCGGGGAATTGCTCTAAATAGATATAAAAAGAGCATATAACTATTAGTTTGCCATTCCTGAATCATCCATTAGTGAAAACAGCACACAGTAGTCCATAATACCATCAATGTCCAAATTGCTTGAAACAGTCCGTGGGAGAAGGAAAGTGTGCTGTGGCAAAGAGGTACTTCCGGGTACTTCCGCTCGGTGCGCGCACGCTGGTGTGCGCAGACTGCTGTTTTTGTAGGTTTAACCCAAAAATGGGCGTGTCTTTGTGATTCTTAAAGCTGTCTCGTTCCACAAGCAGGGAATTGCTCATCAATGTCCAAAATGCTTGAAACAGTCCGTGCGAGAAAAAAAGCGTGCCAAAGCAAAGAGGTACTTCCGGGTACTTCCGCTCGGGGTCTTTATGTGGCAGCTTTATTTTAACTAAGTCTCCTTACCGAACGCCATTTTTCTGGGGAGTTTTCCTTTTGTCACTCCAGAGTTTCATGCATGTCTTGCTTTTCCTCATCTTCCACACTACTTCATCCATGTCTACACTGTCGTCCACCCTTATCTTTGACAACCAAGGAGGATCCAACGTGGAGGCTGCCCTGCATGCTCTTAACGAGTGAAACGGGGAAACGTTGATGGTCCTGTTGGGAGTCAGTCGATGGCCCGCAACTGCCTCCTTGACCATGCTGTATGGGTCTATGACCGCCGCCGTGGCCAGTTGCATTGCTCCCTTGATAAATCAATTTGTCCGTTCAACCAGCCCGTTGGCCTGGGGATGATATAGTGCGCCCTTCAGCTGTTGTATGTTGTTGTCCCTCAAGAACTGTTCCATCTCTAGGGAGATGAGTTGGACTCCATTGTCTGTGACAAGTTCTTTGGGCAGTCCTTCTCTTTGAAATATTTCTTTTAGGATGCCGATGACAGTTGATGTTGTGATGTTGGGCACAAATTCTACTTCCACCCACTTTGATAAGTAGTCAATGACGATGATCTTGTGTCTGCGTTTTGGCAGCATTTACGCCAATAGACATATAAAATCCAGTCCCAGCTTGTGCCACACACCCTCAGGTATCTCTGCGGGGTGCAATGAAGCTTGTCTCACTTTCAGTCTTTTGTCGCTGCTTAGACACTTGTGACACCTCTCTGTTGTTATTCTTGTGCCCTGGTCCATGCCGGGCCACTAGTAGGACTCTGTCACTCATCTCCTTGTCACGTTGCTGCCCAAATGCCCTGCATTGGCCCTGCATGTTATGGTCTTCCTCAATGTAACCGGTGGGATAACTTGACCGCCTCTCATTAACATGCCCTCGCTTTCAAAAATATTTTCAGCCGCCTTCCAATATGGGTGCGAAAGTGGCAGTAAAGTGGTGTTGTTCGGGGTTTGGACACCTTGCTGGCTGCTATACCTTTAACCTGCCTGGAGGCGGACCTGCCGTGATTGCACACTGGGTCACTGCTTAAAACTGCTTCCTACCGCGAAAGTGGCAGTAAAGTGGTGTTGTTCGATGTTTGTCGGTGAGTGCGGGGGTGCGAGACCCCACACTACCAAGATAAATAGGAGTTTATACCGAGAGGAACTGCACTACGATGAAACGACTAGACCCGGAACGGCTCATGTTGGAACTGGAATTGAAAATACGGATCGACCGACGGAACAAGAAAGCAGGTGAGGCAGTGCCTAACTTCATTGCCGGCATTACTTACAGCCCCGGTAAATCAGCGATTGCAAATTCGAGATCCAACACTAACCCCCCACCCTGACCTTTTGCCGAGCTTTGACAATGGTAAAATGCAGCCAGCGACGGTATCTGGGATAGAGGATGTAGGGGGCAAGATAGCGAACAGCAATTATCCACTGCAGAATCCGGAGCAAGTGGAGTTAGAAGACAAATTAATTGAATCGCTACTAACGAATGATTTATGTAGGCTGGAAATAAATGAGGAAATGAATGGCTGCGAGCCGGAGACAGAGCCGGAAAGTGGGAACGGCAAAATGATCAACATGTCTAACCCCGCTCTCCCGCTAACTGAAAAGCAGATACATTTACCTAGTGAAGAAGGAATGAAAAAGATGGTGTAAGTGGGGGCGGAAGAGAGTATACCTCTTAGTGCGATGGAGGGATTAGGTGATGGAAAAAAACGTTACAATCCCATCTGAAAACAATATGGAAATAATCGAGAATGACTGTACCACGAAAAAGAGGCAAAAGCAGACTGATCCCCCTACACCGAGTGAATCCTTAAATGGAATCACGAGAAGAATATTAAAAATAGTCCTCCAACAGGATCCTGAGATAAGAGCAGAGCCTAAATTGGAGGGGGAAAGCACAAATGGTAAACCTAGTGGTGATCCACAATCCGGACAGAAGCAGTAGCGGCTGAGAAATCCATGCTGAATCTGTCCCTTTGCTCCTCAACTCCAGGCGGTGCTAATGGAACAATGGAAGTAATGAAAACACTGAGCACCACAGTCTGGGAAAAAAAGAAGAAATGCAAAGAAAAGTCTAATGACTGCCAGGCCTGTACATCGATGACCGGTGTCCGGATGAAGACTAGTTGTAAATAGGAAGAATCAGAATCCAGATGTATGGTTGCAACAACCAGTGAAATAGGGAGTCCAAACTGGGAGGATTTAGATGACTGGGATGATTTAGAGGAACAAACTCGGAATGTGAAAGGACATACTGAACCAGCAAAAGGCCTGGGAAGCAGAAAGTGGTGTAGCTCAGATTCGGCTTTGGAAGATCAAAGGAAAGAGGGATGCGGCCTGATTACTAATGATAATTTACAGATCAATAAGAAGCAACTATCCCCGAGTAAGAGACACGCGCGAAGAGCAAGACTGTGGAATTCATTCAAATTCAGCATTGGTGGATACACTTATTCAAGACATCACCGCCTTAACGGGGAGGATAGCGGGAGAGAAACGCAAAGCCTATCCTTCATAAATGAGAAAATAGCCGCATTAGATGATAAAGCCTCACAGATGATGCTAAATAAGGCTGTCCTGAAATGGAGATCAATCGACAACTCTAAAGCCTTTTCAATCCAAGGCTGTCTCTCTGAAGTAAACAACCAGAAGGAACTGGAAGTCACAGTTAGTGAGCCTATCAACAGAGAGAGAAATAAAGGAACTCAATATTAATAAAAGACAGTAGGGGAGGATCTCTTTCCATCAAAACGAGACAAAAGTGAAACAGGGATCGATCTGGCACATATACAGAATACGGTAATGGTGGCATTAATAATAACAATGTCCCCTTTCCTAAAACTGTACGAGACTTTAAACATCTCAATGCAAGATCTTCAGAAGGGAAATGAGAAGACCTCCGATCAGCTACTAAAATTAGAATACTTCACGAAGAAAATGGAACATAGACTTGACAAAGAAGCTTAACTAACATATGGCACAATCGCTTATGCGATATGGCCAGAAGAGAAGCAAACGATAAGTCACAACTAATGGAGGCGATTTTAGACGATTGTAAGTGGATGAGACAATCCCACAAAAAAGCTGAAGCTGACCTCCAGTCACAAAGTAAAGCTGATCGAAAGGCCACGGAACCTGCTTTGAAAGGGAAAACACATTTAAATTCAGAGTCTGCTGTAACATCTATTTCTGGAAGGAACAACACAGCATTAGACGTTAGGAATGATCAACCTATAATAATTGAGGGAAAAGAAGGCTCAGACCTTAACTCAACGAAGAAAGTGACAAAATAAAAAAAGACGAGGAATGAAGAAGACTCCGATAAAGTGCAGACCAAAAATATGATTGGATAACAAATGTCCCTATATTTCCAGGCTCAGTGACCCTGGACATTTCAAAAACAGGAAATAAAACAAAACCAGAGATAAAGGGAACCCTGCTAATATAAAGGATGTGAAGGAATCAAAAAAAAAAACAAAAAATATGAAAGCCCTCTCGAAAAGTAAACTAAACTGATCAAGAGCGTTCCTAAGGAATATAAGATCTCCCCACACATTGGAATTAAGACAATGTGCAAAGAAAGCTAGAAGGGAAATATGTATAAGCGAGAATCCAGTGGCACAAAATAGACCTGAAGAACCCTTAATGATAAGGGATGACATTGATGATTATGAGCCCCATGCTGGAGAATCAGAGGCTGACGTGAGTGACCTTATAGAAGCCATAGAAAAAAAAGCAAGGAGGAACGTGGGAAAACCTCAGCTCTGGAGAATTGGACGAAATAGAGGGTAAAGTACGAGGCTTGATGGTGATACCGAAACCAAATGAGACACCAAGAAAGAATATGAAAGATAAAAATAACCTAAATAAAGAAGGGAAAAACAAGGAAAAGTTGAAAGAAAAAATGATAAGAGAGAAGGCAGACAACCCCGCCAAGTTTAGAATAGTGGAAGAGAAAACAAAGGATTGTATAAATGGAGGAAAAGTACCACATAAAATATAGTCGAAAGACGAAAGAGAGGATAGTGATGATGAATGTAAAAACAAGGAAACCTATGATCGAAAACCTAAGGAAATTAATGAACAAAGGGGAGTAAGGCAGCGAAATAAAAGCAACCCCAGGAGAGAAGCGGACGGCTATAAAATTCGATTGGAAAATATTTTTAACGCCTCTAGAAAGATAATCTTGAATAGAAAAAAAGTAATGAATCTTTTCAGGCAAATCCCGAAAATGAGACATGTATCGTCTGACAATATTCGAATAGTGGAATTTACGAATCAGCGAAAGCCGGATTTGGTAATATTGCACTTGACTACGTCTAAAATCAAAGAAATGCTCTTGGAAGTAAGACATGAAATAGCCCATCTTGGCTATGAAATGACTGATTATAGGGATTGGAATACACAACTGCGATATATTACCAGATCCCCGAGGAGAAAGATAATGCTGAAGTTGGTAAGAAAGGAATCCAAGATGAGACAATCATACCCTGAAGAAAATAATGAAAAAGAGACGAAGAAACCACCAAATCGGGGGAAACCAGTGAAAGCAGGAGACAAAGGACTGATAAAGGTAACAGAGAGAGATGGAGATGAAGCATCCCGTAAGGTGGTTAGTAATAAAGACTCGGCAGAGCACAGTGAACATAATCACCTGGTAAAAACTTTGCGTTTTACTATTGACAATTCTAGAAAACAAGCAAAACTGTTCAAATGAGGAGTTCAATGTAGAGAGCCAGTTCAAGTCTGGTCGTGGATGGCAGAATCCCTTGTAGCCAATAAAATGCAATAGAATAAGAAGAAGGATTATGGGAGGAGACTAACCTGTGCGTCATGGAACACATGTGGTTTTAAACACCTCTATTCAGGAGAAGACCGCTTCCTCGATCAGTATGAAATCCTATGTTTACAGGACACATGGGTAAGGGAAAAACCACTGTGTGAAAAATATGAGGTTTACATAAATCAGGCCAAGAAAGGTGAAAAAGGAAGACCTTATGCCGGACTT
The DNA here is from genome assembly GCF_040938575.1 of Ambystoma mexicanum. Lineage (NCBI taxonomy): Eukaryota > Metazoa > Chordata > Amphibia > Caudata > Ambystomatidae > Ambystoma > Ambystoma mexicanum. The sequence goes on from NC_090936.1 coordinate 50,932,661, forward strand.
ATAACCCTAGTTAAAATTGACGCTGGTCTAAAGATAATAGAACATCTAACCCCTAACCCCTTTGTGCAAATATGGGAATTAAGGAACAACTAGAAAATAGTACATTCAAACTGCTATTAATAAATACTTACTGGAGCAAAACTATGCCTTAACCAGATTCCTACTTGCCAGATATAATGAGAGAGATTAACAGATCTATGGTGGAAGATAAAGACCTGTTAATTATGGTCGTCTGCGGTGATCTGAATATTAAATTGCTAACAAAAAGTGGAAAGCTGATAACCGACGCTGAGTTGAGGGGAAGAGCACAACGCTGGACAAATGAAATGAAAATCAGGGACATGAGGATGTTAAACGCCCAAACGAATGGGGATCTACATGGAGCTGATACTTGGTCCAGGGGCACTAATTGAGCTTGTCTAGATTATTGTTTTATTTCTGAAAAAACAATCCAATGGATCAAGTCCTTTGAGGTTAAAAAACAAAAAATAAGTGACCAAGATATGCTGAGAATTGAAATGACAATACCTTTACAAGAAATGAGGGCTCAGATGATGAATCCAGTCGAAGTCACTTGGGGGCTAAATAGACTACGGATAAAACAGAAAGAACTAACAAAACTTGTTAAGAAATATGACAGGCATGTGCGAGAAAACCCAGAAGGGGTGGAATATAGGTGGCTGCTTAAAGAATTTGAAAGTAAGGAGTAAATAAGAAACCTTCAATAGAAAGGAAGCACGCCTATGATATGATCTTAGTGCAAAAAAGGAAAAAGTTTTTGAAGTGAACTAAAAATGCTGTGCTCAACCAAATGCTGGGATAAAAATGAAAAAATGAGGAAATGTAAACAAAGATATAAGAATTGGCTTAGAGCCACTCGAGAGAGTCGAGCCCAACACAACGCAGAAAAAATGTTAGCTGCAGTAACTACAAATAATAGCAGAAACCTCTGGGATATCATCAATCCTGGAAGTGATTTACAAGCATTCACTAATACAGCCCAGATATCAGAAGAGCGTTGGGTTGAGCACTACTATACATGGTATATAGCCTTTGATAGGGGAGATATCCAAAGAATGATTAAAAACCTTCGCAAATCGAGGACGGCCAGACCAGACGGCATCTCAAACTACGCCTTAAAAGAAAATGAGTAGAGTTGAACTGATCTGATCACCTCATTATTCACACAGATATTAAGAACTAAGATCTTACCCGCATCCTGGAAGGAAGCATTAACAGTTCCTATCTTTAAAAAGGCGACCGGGGTAATCCTTTTAACTACCGGCTGATAGCCCTTTTGGATTCGATAGGGAAGCTATTTGCTTCATTACTTCTAAGAGATTTAATGAGATGGGCAACAACGACAGGTATATTAGACTCAAGACGGACGGCTTTCATTGCTGGAGTGGGGACCTCGCTAAATCTTTTAATCCTGAATCTACTTAAACAACGAGCGCTTGCATCAAACACCAAAGTTTACCTCGGTTTTATTGATTTAGAACAAGTGTTCGACGGAGTCTGTTGGGAACGCCTGTGGATGAAATTGAAGAAATTGAACTGTCCGAAGGACTTAGTAGAGGCATACAATCTTGTTAGGGAGAATGCTCATAAATGGCTGATTTCCCTTACCTAAAGAGTTCCCCAGCAGCTTTGCTGGATTTCTGGGGTTTATTTTTTTCACCTGGTAAGAGTGTGAACCTTTTTCCCACTCTTACATGTGTTTTGCTGTGTGTGTTTTTTACTTTTTATGTGATCTTGGGTACTGGAGCCTCACCTACTCCACGTGCACCACTTTTTGTGTGTGTTACACAGCACCGTCAGTGCAGTGACACAGGGTTGTCTTTGAGACTTCCCACTGACTCACTTTTTCTGAGGCTGACTACTGTCCCCCAGAAACAGGTAAAGTTGACATTAACTTTATATAGTCACTTTAAACCACAGACCCAGTACACCCCATCTTACATGGAGCATTAGAAAGGGTTAACTCTTATCTCTTTTGTCTGTACCTCTTGGAGCCTTGTTTCGCTCCCTTAAGATTCAAGACTTGGCTGGTGGCAGTGGTAACTACCCTAACTTTTCTACCGCGATTATCTTAAACAAACGTGGTATTGTTCTAGGCTATTATATTAGCCTCAAACATAAACCTGCTTGACCATATACATTTTATTTTGATTTCGGCAGGGTTTATTCGCCATTTCTTTTTGTTAAAATCTTTCTCTTGTTTTTCTCTGCACGCCAAACAGGGGATGATTGCATTGTTCGCTGTCTTTTCGCGCGATTCTGCACAGAAGCCCTGCTTAAGGCGCCTGATAGTCTAGGTAGGCAGGATGTGAGGGAGGGATCTTCGGACCCCTGCCATGGGTTCCCTTGGTAACCCAAGTCGCACTCTTGTCTGATTGGCTAAGGGGACTGGCCTTGCCAGGCCAGCCACCCTGCTGTGTGATTGACAGCCAGGTTGTTTGAATGGGGGAAAACTGCATAAAAAGCAGGTCTCTGGGACTGGAAGAGCAGAGTCACCACTGGAATGAAAGAACCAACGAGGAATTGGAAGAAGAGGACCCCTACCACGACTGAACCGCCCGGTGAAGCCCTGCTGCAGGTCTGAATCTCCGAATCCAACGACAGAGAAGTTCCTCCAGGAAACTTCTTCCCTTGAGCTGGTGGGACCAACCAGTTTACCCAACCTACAAGCCAGGACCCCTCCTCTGGTCGAATTCGCTCGCTGTGCAGAGCTACAGCGGCCGGATAGCCAGGAAGGTCGGACCCTGCTTGGGTTTTAAGGAGCGCACCTTTTATTCATTGTTTTGCTCTGCTGCTGGTTTCTTCCCTGGGTGGCACAGGACCCTCCAGTCTTCCTACTTCGTGTCAGCCTGACAGTCGCTTCAGGAACCGTGAGCCTGCAGGAACCACCAGGAACGTTCGCCTCAGCTACAGCTCCCTCTCCGTTTTAAGGTACTGTGCAACTCCGGTTGTCCGTTTCGGTTAGCCGCGGGAAAAGTGTTTGAAATCTTTCTCCAATCTGAGGGCTTGTCCTTCTCTTCTCTTTGAACTAACATCTCTACCAACCAACCTCGTCCGGAATCTGTGCCACGAACTTTACCGCAAACTACCCTGAACTGTGTGATCTTGAGCAAAAGACTTTTGTCATATTGACTTTGGCCCAAAGCCTTTTCTATCTGATCTTCTCACTGTAGTCTCTTTTGTTCAATTGCACTGAGTACTTACCTGGTGGTTTGATCTCATTTCTAATAACTTTGTCTTTCCCTCCCTTTTAAATTGCTGGAGTGCCATTTTGCTCCCACTTCATTTTGTGAGCTTAACTTGTCTGGAATTTAAGGGAAGTGGGGTGGTGGATTTATGATTGTGATTTTTAACTTGCTTAGAAAAGTGAAATATTATAAAACTGTTGAGTAAATACATATATATTCTTTTACTTAGAAACCTTGAGTCAGTGTTTGCCTGAACTATAGTAATTGCTGTTCTTTGTGTAACTCGTTGTACTGCTCACTTACTCTTGAGATAAGTCAGGCTGCTCCGCTACTACTACCATTATAACTGTGTAGTACAGGCTTGTACCAAAGGTAAAATTACTGTCACTTGTAGTCCTAATTGTGTGTAGTGTTCTCAAAGGGTACTGGACATAATTCTGCCTAACACTGGTGTACAGCGGTGAGGATAAAAGTATAGTAGTTACACTTGGAGTGCTGCTATTACCTTGGATCAACTAACAACAAGGCTAACATCACTAAAAAGCAATATTAATCATTTCTGATATGGAAAGCCACAGTCAGGAGACCCTCCTGAGTTACACTGCTGATTATTTAAGAAACAAGTGTAAAGAAAGGAAACTCTCTGCCAAAGGCAAAAAGATTGAATTAGTTGAAAAGTTGTTAAAGAATCAAAATCTTAGGGAGTGGGTCTGAAATACCTGACTCTCTAGCAAATGTGGAAAGTATTGAGGATGATACAATGCCTGTTAATGATGAGTTGGAAGAGGAAGATGTGTCTCTTAATGTAGGCCTCTCTGCCCCCTTGCCTGCTCAGCAACCTCAACCCTTGTCCACTGGGACCCCCACAGGTCCTACACCCAGTCCTGAATTCATTTCTCTAGAGAAAATGAGGCTTGAACTGGAATTCAAACATTTAAATGCTCAAACTGAACAAAAACATCAAGAACTGAAACTCAGAGAAATGGAGTTGAATCATGAACTTGAAATGAAAAGATTGTCTCTTGAAAATGCTTCTCTCCCAGAGTCTTCTAGGTCTTCCAGTCCTAAGAGACCCTGTATGCCTAAAGAAATTGTGGGTATGTAAGAGGGTAAGCTTGATATTTTAAATTGGTTGGCAATGTTTGAATATAACCATGGTATTCAAGGTCTCACAAGGAATCAATTGCTTCCCTGGCTCTTCTCTAGGCTACCCAATGTTGCATCTGATGTTGTAATGGAGTTGGGGGAGGTGGATAGGATGGATTATGAGTGTGTGAAGCTAGCTTTAATTGCTAGATTTGGGAAGACCCCTTGCCCTTTACCTTAAGAGGTTTAGGACCCTCAAAAAGCATTATGGTACCCCTTGGGCTACCTGGGTATGTGAGTGTTTGAAAAACTTAGATGGTTGGATTAAGGGTTACCGAGTAAACACTTATGAAGGAATGAGAAATCTTGTAATGTTGTAGTCTATTTTTGATGTCTGCTCGCCTGAGCTCAGTGTCAAGCCTCGTTTGGCATCCAAACACACCCACCTGTCAGAGCCTCACGTGTACGGAAATAGAAGACGGACATTACGGCTATGTCTAACTTCCCACTCGGATCTTCTGCGATTCAAAGAGTGATTTCACCATAAAACCACACCTGACATCGGGTCTCAACTCGAAGACCCTACCCGTGCAGTCCCAGGCTGTTGAGGCATCCGCCACCGACAAATCCCAAAGGCTGAAAATCTCTGCACTACCCTGTGTCACATACAGGATCCAATTGCCCTAAGGAAGGCTCTTCAATCAATGCCAAGACTAATGGCTCCAAGCCGAAACGTGCCACAAGCACAGCTCGTAAATCCTATTAGTAATAACTGATGGTCTGTGTTTACATCATTTATCCACAGTTTAAAAACTGGCACGTAGGCAGCTTTACCCACCATGATCAGATTTTGATCATGAGTATACACAAAGGATAGGTACCTTTGCTCATAAGAAAGTTTGATTTAATACTTTAAAAATCGTATTTAATTGTGTACTTTGTTTGCTCTAATGTGTAATTATTTGTTTTTCTTCTTTTCCTTTTATTATGTCCATTCTTTGGATTATCCTGTCTGTAAATGTTAACCATTTAAGTGGTCATTTTTTGTTCCTTGTGTCTAAAAATTTCACTGAACATTTTGTGTGCAAATCCTCCTAGCATTGTTCACTTTATGCAGACTTTATGAACAATGAAAACATTTTAACCAGTCTTCATTTCTGTTTATACCAATAAATAATATGTATGACTGAATATATTTTTCGTGTTTGCCCTACTTGTTTTCCTTGGTATTTCCCTATTTCTTTCTGACTTCTTAAGAAGCAGAACATTCATTGGTTGGGAAAATTGAACCTTAACTTAGACCATAGTTGTTTGGTCAATTCATAGTGAGAGTTACAACCCTGTGTTTACTTTACACCTGAGCTCAGACAGCACTTGGCTGATTCTAAGGAGATAGATCCAAAGAAACTAGATACGTCTGCTGACTTGTGGGTTGCCAACAGGGCTACTCACAAGGATTCTGGGGCTACTCAGAAAAAGGATGAGGGGAAACATTCAAAGAAAGACAACAAAGAGAATTCTAATACCTCCAATCCAAAAGAGGGCCACAAACAGCAACATAAGGGTAAACCACAAGGGAAACCAAATCAGGCTAGTGCACCATCTGGGCCCAAACCCGATGGAGGTCAGAACACACCCCCATTCATCAAAACATTTGGGAAATGTTATGTTTGTGGGTCAACTGACCATGTGAAAGGTGATCCCAGATGTAAGGGTACACCTTCAGGGGTCCACACCATGTCCTTAGCCTTCTCCCCAGAGGAGGAAGTACCCATGGCAAGTGGAAACTTTCACCTACTGGCTGAAGAACCCATGAGAGTCTCAGCTAGTGTTTCTTTTGTGTCTCTGGGCTTGTGGGAACAACAGAACCTAGATGTCTATAACTCCATCCCAGATAACACTAAAGAGTATTATAAAGATAGTGTTCTTGTGAATGGTCAGGAAACCTCTGCCATCAGAGACACTGGAGCCAGCATAACTGTGGTGGATGAATCGTCTTTCAAGGTGGAGGATGTTGCAAAAGGCACCCAAACACCTCACCAAGTTAGCCGGAGGCCTTGTGCAAATTCCCAGTTACCAGCTCTCATCCAGTGTAATGATATGATTGTCAAAATACCTGTTAGTGTGCAGAGTGAAGTACCTGGGAGAGTCCTGTTGGGTAATGACCTTAAAACTCTTGGAGTTGTGTCAAGCACCCCCAGGCCTCCCAGTAAAAGGAGACAGGAGCTCACTAGGTCTGCAAGGGAGAGAACCTTGAGAGGCTCTGCAGAGGTGACGATAGAGGAAACTATCACTCCCACTCCATAGGAGTTGCTCACTGCTATTTCTAGAAAGAATGAGGCAAAGGGAAAACCCAAGACCTCCAGGCAAAAAGTCATACAGCACCCCTGTGCTACCAACAAGGACATCACTGAGATTGTCCAAGATCACACCTGTTATCCCTCCACCTGCTGAGGCAGAGTGTGAGGTGCAACCTTGTGTGGTTGAGCCAATATCTGAAGAGTCAGATATGGAAGAAGACACTGTCTTAGTTGGTGATCTTGAACCTGTTGAACATCCTGAGCTGCAGTCTTTATTGGCAGAAGGTGGACCCAAGAGGGCAGACTTTAGCAAAGGACAGAGTGAGAGTCCTATTCTTGAAGGTCTTCGACAACAGGCTGCTAACCAACCTGATGGGCAAGAAGTTGGGAAGCACAGGTTAAGCTGGGAAGATGGCCTCTTCTACAGTGAACCAACTGAGTCTACCCCTGGGGACTGCAAAAGACTTGTAGTGCCCCTTGCTAACAGACTCCAGTTCCTACAGTTAGCCCATGAGATACCTTTGGCTGGTCACTTGGGTTTCAAGAAGACCAAGGAAAGGCTCTCTCTCTCTACTTCTACTGGCCTAAGATGGGTTCAGAATTGGAAAATTCTGTAGGAGCTGTCACACTTGCCAAACCTCTGGTAAGAGTGGAGCCAAGAATGTGGCACCCCTGTTGCCTCTCCCAGTGGTGGGAGTTCCTTTTGAGAGGGTGGGCATTGACATTGTCGGTCCCCTTGATCCTCCCACATCTTCAGGGAACAGGTTTATCATGGTTGTAGTAGACCATGCTACAAGATACCCAGAAGCCATACCTATGAGAACTGTTACGGCTCAGGCTATGGCTAAGGATCTACTTGGTATTTTTACCAGAGTAGGGTTTCCTAAGGAAGTGATATCTGACAGGGGATCCGACTTTATGTCCCACTACATGCAAGCCATGTGCAAAAACTGTGGTGTCACTTACAAGTTCTCTAAAGCCTACCATCCACAGACAAATGGACTGGTAGAGAGGTTTAATCGTACTATGAAGAGCATGATAGGTGCTTTGGAAGAACCCCTTAAGAAAATGTGGGACCTTCTACTGCCATGCCTTCTCTTTGCATATAGGGAAGTTCCTCAGGAGGGAGTTGGTTACAGTCCCTTTGAACTTCTCTATGGCCATCCAGTCAGAGGTCCATTGGCCCTGATCAAGGAGGGGTTGGAGAGTGCACCTTCTCCTAAGCCAGTCAGAGTGACTATGTGATAGGTCTACGGAGGAGAATGTCACACATGATGGCAGAAGCAAGTGGTAACTTCAAAGCAGATCAGGCTCTGGTCAAACATTGGCACGACCAGAAGGCCAGCATGGTTGAGTTTACTCAAGACCAGCTTGTACTAGTTATGCTGCCAACAAGGCCGAGGGCCTTGCAGGACAAATGGATAAGATCCTTCAAGGTTGTTGGCAAACTTGGAGAGGTGAACAATTTGGTGGACTTAGGCAGACCTAAGGAGGCTCCCAGAGTCTTTCACACAAACCGTTTAAAGGCTTATGTGTCGAGACCAGAAGTGGGGGCTTTGCTTTTAGCTGCAGCTCAAGAGGAAGAGGAGAGTGAACCTCTACTGGACCTCCTCAGAGGCCAACCTTTAGATGAGCAGATAGAAGGAGTTAATCTCTCTTCTCAACTAACTTCTGAACAACAGGAGGAGTGCAAAGTTCTGTTGAATCAGTTTGCCTCCCTGTTTTCACTATCACCAGGCTTGACCCCTTGGGGCCAGCATGATATTCTCATTAGTGACTGTTTACCTGTAAAAAGCAGAAGTTAGAGAATTTCAGAACATGTGAGATCCCACATCAAAGGAGAGGTCAACCAGATGCTTGATCTCAGGGTTATAGAGCCCTCTACAAGTCACTGGTCTAGTCCAGTTGTTCTAGTACCAAAGGCAGGACCCAAGGAGTTGAGATTCTGTGTGGACTATAGAGCTCTAACTGCAGTCACTAGGACTGATGCCCATCCTCTGCCAAGGACAGATGTACTGGTGGATAGACTTGGTTCAGCCAAGTATCTCAGTACATTTGACCTAACCTCAGGCTATTGGCAAATAGCACTGACAGACCATGCCAAGGAAAAAACTGCATTCTGCACCCCAGCAGGCCTCTACCAGTTTAAGGTAATGCCTTTTTAGACTAAAGAATGCACCTGCTACATTTCAAAGGATGGTTAATCAAGTTCTGAATGGGATGGAGGACTTCTGCATGGCATACTTGGATGACATTGCAGTGTTCAGTCCTACATGGAAAGAACATATTAATCACCTAGGATATGTTTTGCAGGCTCTTGAGCAGGCCCATCTGACCATAAAGGCAAGCAAATGTCAAATTGGTCAGAGTAAAGTGGTCTACCTTGGTCATGAGGTAGGAGGAGGTGAGATAAGACCATTGCCCAGCAAAGTACAAGCTGTGCAAAACTGGTCCACTCCTACTACTCAAACCCAATTGAGAGCTTTCCTAGGTTTCACTTGGTAACAGGAATTACATTGAGAACTATGGGACCATAGATTCTCCCTTGAATGTGATCTCCTCTCCAAAATTCCCTAAAAAGGTTAGATGGAATGAGGAGTGCACTCAAGCCTTTGAAAGTCTGAAGAAAGCTCTTTGTCAAGCTCCAGTCCTAAGAGTTCCTGATTATCACCAACCCTTCATTGTGCAGACAGATGCCTCCAATATAGATATAGGTACAGTCCTTAGTCAACTGGATGAGAAAGGTAGGGAGCACCCCATTTGCTTCATCAGTAGGAAACTGAAGGAACCAGAAACAAGGTGGGCAACCATGGAGCGTGAATATTTTGCCATTGTGTGGAGTTTGAAGAAGTTTAGACCATACTTGTATGGATCTACTTTTGTGATTCAAACTGACCACAAACCCTTGAGATGGTTAATGCAATTGATAGGGGAGAACCCAAAACTTCTGAGATGGTCACTCTGCATGCAAGGGTTTGATTTCACCATTGAGCACAGAGCAGGATGTCACCACCAACATGCTGATGCTCTCTATAGGATGTTCATAACCGACTAGAGGTAGAGATTCTTCCAGGAGTGGATTAAATACTCCTGTCCCTTAGTCTGGAGGGGGCGAGTGTTAGGGAGAATTCGCATAAATGGCTGATTTTCCTCATCCAAAGAGTCCCCCAGTAGCTTTGCTGGATTTCTAGGATTTATTTTTTTCACCTGGTAAGAGTGTGAACCTTTTTCCCACTCTTACATGTGTTTTGCCGTGTGTGTTTTTCACTTTTTGTGTGATCTTGGGCACTGGAGCCTCACCTACTGCACATGTACCACTTTTTGTGTCTGTTACACAGCACCGTCAGTGCAGTGACACAGGGTTGAGACTTCCCACTGACTCACTTTTTCTGGGGCTGACTACTGTCCCCCAGATACAGGTAAAGTTGACATTAACTTTATATAGTCACTTTAAACCACAGACCCAGTACACACCATCTTACATGGAGTATTGGAAAGGGTTAACTCTTATCGCTTTTGTCTGTACCTCTTGGAGCCTTGTTTCGCTCCCTTAAGATTCAAGACTTGGCTGGTGGCAGTGGTAACTACCCTAACTTTTCTACCGCGATTATCTTATACAAACGTGGTATTGTTCTAGGCTATTATATTAGCCTCGAACATAAACCTGCTTGACCAAATACATTTTATTTTGGTTCCGGCTGGATTTATTCGCCATTTCTTTTTGTAAAAATCTTTCTCTGCGCGCCAAAACGGGGTTGATTGCTTTGTTTGCAGGCTTCTGCACAGAAGCCCTGCTTAAGGCGCCTGATAGTCTAAGTAGGCAGGATGTGAGGGAGGGATCTTCGGACCCCTGCCATGGGTTCCCTTGGTAACCCAAGTCGCACTCTTGTCTGATTGGCTAAGGGGACTGGCCTTGCCAGGCCAGTCACCCTGCTGTGTGATTGACAGCCAGGCTGTATGAATGGGGGAAAACTGCATAAAAAGCAGGTCTCTGGGACTGGAAGAGCAGAGTCACCACTGGAACGAAAGAACCAACAAGGAACTGGAAGAAGAGGACCCCTACCACGACTGAACCACCCGGTGAAGCTCTGCTGCAGGTCCGAATCTCTGAATCCGATGATAGAGAAGATCCTCCAGGAAACTTCTTCCGGACCCTGCTTGGGTTTTAAGGAGCGCACCTTTTATTCGTTGTTTTGCTCTGCTGCTGGTTTCTTCCCTGGGTGGCACAGGACCCACCAGTCTTCCAACTTCGTGTCAGCCCGGCAGTCGCTTCAGGAACTGTGAGCCTGCAGGAACCACCAGGAACACCTGCCTCAGCTACAGCTCCCTCTCCGTTTTAAGGTACTGTGCAACTCCAGTTGTCCGTTTCGGTCAGCCGCGGGGAAAGTGTTTGAAATCGTTCTCCAATACGAGGGCTTGTCCTTCTCTTCTCTTTGAACTAACATCTCTACCAACCAACCTCGTCCGGAATCTGTGCCACGAACTTTACCGCAAACTACCCTGAACTGTGTGATCTTGAGCAAAAGACTTTTGTCATATTGACTTTGGCCCAAAGCCTTTTCTATCTGATCTTCTCACTGTAGTCTCTTTTGTTCAATTGCACTGAGTACTTACCTGGTGGTTTGATCTCATTTCTAATAACTTTGTCTTTCCCTCCCTTTTAAATTGCTGGAGTGCCATTTTGCTCCCACTTCATTTTGTGAGCTTAACTTGTCTGGAATTTAAGGGAAGTGGGGTGGTGGATTTATGATTGTGATTTTTAACTTGCTTAGAATAGTGAAATATTATAAAACTGTTGAGTAAATACATATATATTCTTTTACTTAGAAACCTTGAGTCAGTGTTTGCCTGAACTATAGTAATTGCTGTTCTTTGTGTAACTCGTTGTACTGCTCACTTACTCTTGAGATAAGTCAGGCTGCTCCGCTACTACTACCATTATAACTGTGTAGTACAGGCTTGTACCAAAGGTAAAATTACTGTCACTTGTAGTCCTAATTGTGTGTAGTGTTCTCAAAGGGTACTGGACATAATTCTGCCTAACACTGGTGTACAGCGGTGAGGATAAAAGTATAGTAGTTACACTTGGAGTGCTGCTATTACCTTGGATCAACTAACAACAAGGCTAACATCACTAAAAAGCAATATTAATCATTTCTGATATGGAAAGCCACAGTCAGGAGACCCTCCTGAGTTACACTGCTGATTATTTAAGAAACAAGTGTAAAGAAAGGAAACTCTCTGCCAAAGGCAAAAAGATTGAATTAGTTGAAAAGTTGTTAAAGAATCAAAATCTTAGGGAGTGGGTCTGAAATACCTGACTCTCTAGCAAATGTGGAAAGTATTGAGGATGATACAATGCCTGTTAATGATGAGTTGGAAGAGGAAGATGTGTCTCTTAATGTAGGCCTCTCTGCCCCCTTGCCTGCTCAGCAACCTCAACCCTTGTCCACTGGGACCCCCACAGGTCCTACACCCAGTCCTGAATTCATTGCTCTAGAGAAAATGAGGCTTGAACTGGAATTCAAACATTTAAATGCTCAAACTGAACAAAAACATCAAGAACTGAAACTCAGAGAATTGGAGTTGAATCATGAACTTGAAATGAAAAGATTGTCTCTTGAAAATGCTTCTCTCCCAGAGTCTTCTAGGTCTTCCAGTCCTAAGAGACCCCGTTTGCCTAAAGAAATTGTGGGTATGTAAGAGGGTAAGATTGATATTTTAGATTGGTTGGCAATGTTTGAATATAACCATGGTATTCAAGGTCTCACAAGGAATCAATTGCTTCCCTGGCTCTTCTCTAGGCTACCCAATGTTGCATCTGATGTTGTAATGGAGTTGGGGGAGGTGGATAGGATGGATTATGAGTGTGTAAAACTAGCTTTAATTGCTAGATTTTGGAAGACCCCTTGCCAGTACCTTAAGAGGTTTAGGACCCTCAAAAAGCATTATGGTACCCCTTGGGCTACCTGGCTATGTGAGTGTTTGAAAAACTTAGATGGTTGGATTAAGGGTTACCGAGTAAACACTTATGAAGGAATGAGAAATCTTGTAATGTTGTAGTCTATTTTTGATGTCTGCTCGCCTGAGCTCAGACAGCACTTGGCTGATTCTAAGGAGATAGATCCAAAGAAACTAGATACGTCTTCTGACTTGTGGGTTGCCAACAGGGCTACTCACAAGGATTCTGGGGCTACTCAGAAAAAGGATGAGGGGAAACATTCAAAGAAAGACAACAAAGAGAATTCTAATACCTCCAATCCAAAAGAGGGCCACAAACAGCAACATAAGGGTAAACCACAAGGGAAGCCAAATCAGGCTAGTGCACCATCTGGGCCCAAACCCGATGGAGGTCAGAACAAACCCCCATTCATCAAAACATTTGGGAAATGTTATGTTTGTGGGTCAACTGACCATGTGAAAGGGGATCCCAGATGTAAGGGTAAACCTTCAGGGGTCCACACCATGTCCTTAGCCTTCTCCCCAGAGGAGGAAGTACCTATGGCAAGTGGAAACTTTCACCTACTGGCTGAAGAACCCATGAGAGTCTCAGCTAGTGTTTCTTTTGTGTCCCTTGGCTTGTGGGAACAACAGAACCTAGATGTCTATAACTCCATCCCAGATAACACTAAAGAGTATTATAAAGATAGTGTTCTTGTGAATGGTCAGGAAACCTCTGCCATCAGAGACACTGGAGCCAGCATAACTGTGGTGGATGAATCGTCTTTCAAGGTGGAGGATGTTGCAAAAGGCACCCAAACACCTCACCAAGTTAGCCGGAGGCCTTGTGCAAATTCCCAGTTACCAGCTCTCATCCAGTGTAATGATATGATTGTCAAAATACCTGTTAGTGTGCAGAGTGAAGTACCTGGGAGAGTCCTGTTGGGTAATGACCTTAAAACTCTTGGAGTTGTGTCAAGCACCCCCAGGCCTCCCAGTAAAAGGAGACAGGAGCTCACTAGGTCTGCAAGGGAGAGAACCTTGAGAGGCTCTGCAGAGGTGACGATAGAGGAAACTATCACTCCCACTCCATAGGAGTTGCTCACTGCTATTTCTAGAAAGAATGAGGCAAAGGGAAAACCCAAGACCTCCAGGCAAAAAGTCATACAGCACCCCTGTCCTACCAACAAGGACATCACTGAGATTGTCTGTTATCCCTCCACCTGCTGAGGCAGAGTGTGATGTGCAACCTTGTGTGGTTGAGCCAATATCTGAAGAGTCAGATATGGAAGAAGACACTGTCTTAGTTGGAGATCTTGAACCTGTTGAACATCCTGAGCTGCAGTCTTTACTGGCAGAAGGTGGACCCAAGAGGGCAGACTTTAGCAAAGGACAGAGTGAGAGTCCTACTCTTGAAGGTCTTCGACAACAGGCTGCTAACCAACTTGATGGGCAAGAAGTTGGGAAGCACAGGTTAAGCTGGGAAGATGGCCTCTTCTACAGTGAACCAACTGAGCCTACCCCTGGGGACTGCAAAAGACTTGTAGTGCCCCTTGCTAACAGACTTCAGTTCCTACAGTTAGCCCATGAGATACCTTTGGCTGGTCACTTGGGTTTCAAGAAGACCAAGGAAAGGCTCTCTCTCTCTACTTCTACTGGCCTAAGATGGGTTCAGAATTGGAAAATTCTGTAGGAGCTGTCACACTTGCCAAACCTCTGGCAAGAGTGGAGCCAAGAATGTGGCACCCCTGTTGCCTCTCCCAGTGGTGGGAGTTCCTTTTGAGAGGGTGGGCATTGACATTGTCGGTCCCCTTGACCCTCCCACATCTTCAGGGAACAGGTTTATCATGGTTGTAGTAGACCATGCTACAAGATACCCAGAAGCCATACCTATGAGAACTGTTACGGCTCAGGCTATGGCTAAGGATCTACTTGGTATTTTTACCAGAGTAGGGTCCTAAGGAAGTGATATCTGACAGGGGATCCAACTTTATGTCCCACTACATGCAAGCCATGTGGAAAAACTGTGGTGTCACTTACAAGTTCTCTAAAGCCTACCATCCACAGACAAATGGACTGGTAGAGAGGTTTAATCGTACTATGAAGAGCATGATAGGTGCTTTGGAAGAACCCCTTAAGAAAATGTGGGGCCTTCTACTGCCATGCCTTCTCTTTGCATATAGGGAAGTTCCTCAGGAGGGAGTTGGTTACAGTCCCTTTGAACTTCTCTATGGCCACCCAGTCAGAGGTCCATTGGCCCTGATCAAGGAGGGGATGGAGAGTGCTCCTTCTCCTAAGCCAGTCAGAGTGACTATGTGATAGGTCTACGGAGGAGAATGTCACACATGATGGCAGAAGCAAGTGGTAACTTCAAAGCCGATCAGGCTCTGGTCAAACATTGGCACAACCAGAAGGCCAGCATGGTTGAGTTTACTCAAGACCAGCTTGTACTAGTTATGCTGCCAACAAGGCCGAGGGCCTTGCAGGACAAATGGATAAGACCCTTCAAGGTTGTGGGCAAACTTGGAGAGGTGATCAATTTGGTGGACTTAGGCAGACCTAAGGAGGCTCCCAGAGTCTTTCACACAAACCGTTTAAAGGCTTATGTGTCGAGACCAGAAGTGGGGGCTTTGCTTCTAGCTTCAGCTCAAGAGGAAGAGGAGAGTGAACCTCTACCGGACCTCCTCAGAGGCCAACCTTTAGATGAGCAGATAGAAGGAGTTAATCTCTCTTCTCAACTAACTTCTGAACAACAGGAGGAGTGCAAAGTTCTGTTGAATCAGTTTGCCTCCCTGTTTTCACTATCACCAGGCTTCACCCCTTGGGGCCAGCATGATATTCTCATTAGTGACTGTTTACCTGTAAAAAGCAGAGGTTAGAGAATTTCAGAACATGTGAGATCCCACATCAAAGGAGAGGTCAACCAGATGCTTGATCTCAGGGTTATAGAGCCCTCTACAAGTCACTGGTCTAGTCCAGTTGTTCTAGTACCAAAGGCAGGATCCAAGGAGTTGAGATTATGTGTGGACTATAGAGCTCTAACTGCAGTCACTAGGACTGATGCCCATCCTCTGCCAAGGACAGATGAACTGGTGGATAGACTTGGTTCAGCCAAGTACCTCAGTACATTTGACCTAACCTCAGGCTATTGGCAAATAGCACTGACAGACCATGCCAAGGAGAAAACTGCATTCTGCACCCCAGCAGGCCTCTACCAGTTTAAGGTAATGCCTTTTTAGACTAAAGAATGCACCTGCTACATTTCAAAGGATGGTTAATCAAGTTCTGAATGGGATGGAGGACTTCTGCATGGCATACTTGGATGACATTGCAGTGTTCAGCCCTACATGGAAAGAACATATTAATCACCTAGGATATGTTTTGCAGGCTCTTGAGCAGGCCCATCTGACCATAAAGGCAAGCAAATGTCAAAGTGGTCAGAGTAAAGTGGTCTACCTTGGTCATGAGGTAGGAGGAGGTGAGATAAGGCCATTGCCCAGCAAAGTACAAGCTGTGCAAAACTGGGCCACTCCTACTACTCAAACCCAAGTGAGAGCTTTCCTAGGTTTCACTTGGTAACAGGAATTACATTGAGAACTATGGGATCATAGATTCTCCCTTGAATGTGATCTCCTCTCCAAAATTACCTAAACAGGTTAGATGGAATGAGGAGAGCACTCAAGCCTTTGAAAGCCTGAAGAAAGCTCTTTGTCAAGCTCCAGTCCTAAGAGTTCCTGATTATCACCAACCCTTCATTGTGCAGACAGATGCCTCCAATATAGGTATAGGTACAGTCCTTAGTCAACTGGATGAGAAAGGTAGGGAGCACCCCATTTGCTTCATCAGTAGGAAACTGAAGGAACCAGAAACAAGGTGGGCAACCATGGAGCGTGAATATTTTGCCATTGTGTGGAGTTTGAAGAAGTTTAGACCATACTTGTATGGATCTACTTTTGTGATTCAAACTGACCACAAACCCTTGAGATGGTTAATGCAATTGAAAGGGGAGAACCCAAAACTTCTGAGATGGTCACTCTGTCTGCAAGGGTTTGATTTCACCATTGAGCACAGAGCAGGATGTCACCACCAAAATGCTGATGCTCTCTATAGGATGTTCATAACCGACTAGAGGTAGAGATTCTTCCAGGAGTGGATTAAATCCTCCTGTCCCTTAGTCTGGAGGGGGCGAGTGTTAGGGAGAATTCGCATAAATGGCTGATTTTCCTCATCCAAAGAGTCCCCCAGTAGCTTTGCTGGATTTCTAGGATTTATTTTTTTCACCTGGTAAGAGTGTGAACCTTTTTCCCACTCTTACATGTGTTTTGCCGTGTGTGTTTTTCACTTTTTGTGTGATCTTGGGCACTGGAGCCTCACCTACTGCACATGTACCACTTTTTGTGTGTGTTACACAGCACCGTCAGTGCAGTGACACAGGGTTGAGACTTCCCACTGACTCAGTTTTTCTGGGGCTGACTACTGTCCCCCAGAAACAGGTAAAGTTGACATTAACTTTATATAGTCACTTTAAACCACAGACCCAGTACACACCATCTTACATGGAGTATTGGAAAGGGTTAACTCTTATCGCTTTTGTCTGTACCTCTTGGAGCATTGTTTCGCTCCCTTAAGATTCAAGACTTGGCTGGTGGCAGTGGTAACTACCCTAACTTTTCTACCGCGATTATCTTATACAAATGTGGTATTGTTCTAGGCTATTATATTAGCCTCGAACATAAACCTGCTTGACCAAATACATTTTATTTTGGTTCCGGCTGGATTTATTCACCATTTCTTTTTGTAAAAATCTTTCTCTGCGCGCCAAAACGGGGATGATTGCTTTGTTTGCAGGCTTCTGCACAGAAGCCCTGCTTAAGGCGCCTGATAGTCTAAGTAGGCAGGATGTGAGGGAGGGATCTTCGGACCCCTGCCATGAGTTCCCTTGGTAACCCAAGTCGCACTCTTGTCTGATTGGCTAAGGGGACTGGCCTTGCCAGGCCAGCCACCCTGCTTTGTGATTGACAGCCAGGCTGTATGAATGGGGGAAAACTGCATAAAAAGCAGGTCTCTGGGACTGGAAGAGCAGAGTCGCCACTGGAACGAAAGAACCAACAAGGAACTAGAAGAAGAGGACCCCTACCATGACTGAACCACCCGGTGAAGCTCTGCTGCAGGTCCGAATCTCTGAATCCGATGACAGAGAAGATCCTCCAAGAAACTTCTTCCGGACCCTGCTTGGGTTTTAAGGAACGCACCTTTTATTCGTTGTTTTGCTCTGCTGCTGGTTTCTTCACTGGGTGGCGCAGGACCCACAAGTCATCCAACTTCGTGTCAGCACGGCAGTCGCTTCAGGAACTGTGAGCCTGCAGGAACCACCAGGAACACCTGCCCCAGCTACAGCTCCCTCTCCGTTTTAAGGTACTGTGCAACTCCAGTTGTCCGTTTCGGTCAGCCGCGGGGAAAGTGTTTGAAATCTTTCTCCAATACGAGGGCGTGTCCTTCTCTTCTCTTTGAACTAACACCTCTACCAACCAACCTCGTCCGGAATCTGTGCCACGAACTTTACCGCAAACTACCCTGAACTGTGTGATCTTGAGCAAAAGACTTTTGTCCTATTGACTTTGGCCCTAAGCCTTTTCTATCTGATCTTCTCACTGTAGTCTCTTTTGTTCAATTGCACTGAGTACTTACCTGGTGGTTTGATCTCATTTCTAATAACTTTGTCTTTCCCTCCCTTTTAAATTGCTGGAGTGCCATTTTGCTCCCACTTCATTTTGTGAGCTTAACTGGTCTGGAATTTAAGGGAAGTGGGGTGGTGGATTTATGATTGTGATTTTTAACTTGCTTAGAATAGTGAAATATTATAAAACTGTTGAGTAAATACATATATATTCTTTTACTTAGAAACCTTGAGTCAGTGTTTGCCTGAATCACAGTAATTGCTGTTCTTTGTGTAACTTGTACTGCTCACTTACACTTCAGATAAGTCTGGCTGCTCCGCTACTGCTACCATTATAACTGTGTAGTCCAGGCTTGTACCAAAGGTGAAATTGCACTGTCACTTGTATTCCTAATTGCGTGTAGTGTTCCTAAAGGGTACTCCACATAATTCTGCCTAACAAATCTCTCTACACTAATACTTCAATCCAGGTGCACCTGACACGTGGAAGGATCTCTGTCGAGAACGATACGAACATATAGAGGGATAAAACAAGGTTGTGCCTTGACCCCATTTTTGTTCGGCCTCTACATGGCAGACATGGACGAATCTCCAAAAAACATCCGAGCATTTCCGCCGAAAATTAATGATGGAGGATCCCATGGATCCTATATGCAGATGATCTGGTCTTTATAGACCAGACGAAAGTCGGCTTGCAAAGACGACTAGATGCCTTTAAAATCTATCTTGATGAAAATGAGATGAAGGCGAACGAAAAGAAATAAAAAAATCATGATAATGGAATCAGCTCGAGGACAAAGTAAAAGGAGGAAATCCTTCAACTGGTCTCTTAATGGCCAAAAGCTGGAAAATGTTGACTCTATGATATATTTGGGAATCAGGATCAACAAGAATATTAACAAACTGGGGAAATATAATATGATCAGAGATAAACTTGTAAAATTGACCAATCAGGGGAGAGCCCGTCATAATCCTTATGCAAAATTCTCTCTGACGCCAATCTGGACCTTTTACAAGCAAAAGGTGGTATCGGTCCTGATATATGGATCTGAGTGATTACTAAACTTGTCCTGGAAGATGTGGGGAATCGGTGAGGCCTATTTTTGGAAAAACATTCTGCGATTACCAAATTGATTACCAGGATACGGCACAAACTCCGACTAGAATCATTGGCATCAATCACCATGTGGAAGACAATCTAACTTTTTGGAAAATGTGTAATGATCACCCCACCGGCTCCGTTTGAGATCCTGAACAACAAGGGAGATTTGAAAGACAAGGACCTGAATCTATGGGGAAATCGTTGTAAGGAATTTCTGTGGACTAATGAGATTGAAGTGGAAACTCTAGTAAACAACCCTACTAAAGTAAAGAAAATCCTTCAGAAAAATGACTGGTTACAAACCCTAGAATTGAGGCATACAAATAATTGTGGCTTTTATTCTATTTTGTGAATTGAAGAAACTAAACCATTTGCCGAAATACTTAAAAAGATTTCTGTCGCCCTACTATAGGGATCTGTTGATGAGATGCAGGTTAAATATACTACCCACAAAAGAGGTTCAGCTGTTAAGAAAACAGATTAAGCCTCAGGAGGCATTTTGCTGCTTCTGCAAAAACCAGGAGGAAGTTAAGACAATAAAGCATTTTTTACTGAACTGCCTGGGACTTACCGAAAGCAGAACAATTTACTTGGGTGAATATGTAAGGTTGTATGATTTGAGGACTGTTGGAGAATGGTGGGAGAGGTTGATGATGGCAGAAAAAACTGGAGCAACGATTGCAGCCTTAAAACTTGTGGAGCTAGCAGTGACGGACTAAAAGCCGCCATTAGAATTAAAGGGAGGATGTTTTTGTACTAGTAAGGATAATATGGAGTAATGTGAAAGGTTTAAAAGTGATATAACCAACAAAACATTTAAATGAAAAATAAAAAAATATGGGTGCAAGCCTTCGGGAATCGCTCTTTCATCAGGCCATCCTCTTCTAAGCCACTCCGTTAGACTACTCAATGTTGCGTCATTTACTGTTTCTTCTTTCCAGTGCCTTTCGCTCATTTCGAGGGGACTCTTTACATCTGAAGTCTCCCAAAGATGCTACTTACACACTTGTCCTTGAAGCAGTTGGTTGCTGCTTCTTGGTGTTAGGGGAGCCTGGACATGCATTCTGCCTGGGAATTTTTCCACTCTGCTATGTGCATCTCGTAGGTATATTCCTGCAATTTTTCAGCAATGTCTAAGCAAGGCATGGGCATCTTAGTCCCTCCTGCACTGAGCATATGTACCAATGATTTATGATCTGTTACCAATTGAAATTTTGTACCCCACACATATGTCCAAAGTAGCCCACAGCCTATGCACACACTAGCATCTCTTTCTCCACTGTGGAGTAGTTAGTTTCTGTTTGGAAGAGTGCTTTGTCCACAAAGGCCACTATGTGCTCTACATCGCCCTTCTTCTGGTTCAGCGGGACCCCTAAACCGTACGAGCCGGCACCAGTGTGTAACGGATTTTATGGCACAGCACACTCAAGCCAGGGACTTCCTCCACTGGCACTGAAGGTGGCGCACAATAAAAAACACCTTTTTATTTTTATTGGAACCCTGGGTTCTTTTTTTAAAAGGCACCCAACCCGTCTCACACAGACCTTCACAATGGACCATGAACCAGGCTGGTGTGTGACAAGGTAATATTTATTTGTTTTGAGAATTCAAAGGAAATATAAGTGCAAAAAAAAAATCTAGGGCAGCAGCCACCACGGTGTGGCAATACAAATGCAAAACCTTATAACACAGTTAATTCAACTTTTAACACAATATACATACACCTTTAAGAGAAATGGCAACAAAATCACTTTTCTTCACAATCATAGATGGCAAATAGGTTATGCACTCCCCCTGCAACACTTCCCCCAAACACCTGCTAACTAACTTCTCTGAGGATGGAAAGCAGTGACAAGGAGTCAGAAAGAAGAGGGAAAAAAAACGGTTTTTAAATTCGACCCACCACTCCATAATGGGAGGCCAAAACAAAAACTGAAAACCCTCAAAATGAGCAAAATGGCATACTCGGATTTCACTGGTTACTTCTGGATCAGTTACACTTGCGGTAGGATAGCTTGGACAGAAATTCATCTGGCTGCACTAAAGAGACAAGGAAGCTGACAGGCTACTGAGCAGGGCACTAAAGCAATGTGAAACAGGTGAGAAAATGAATTTTGGGAGGAAAACAATGCAACAAAATTCACACGTGGCAGAATTGCAATTCCTTATTTCACACAGACTTTATACTGGCAAACAGCTAAGAAAATGGACTTAGCAGTCAAAATCGGAAATTGTTTTTTTGGATGGGAAACAAAGACACAGAACAGATAGGATACTGATATCCTCTTTATAGGATGATAGTATGGGTTTTATTATGGGAAATGCAAGTCGGATTCTAAAGAAAAGCAAACTACACGGGTAACTTCGGTTTTGTTCGCACACTGATTAGTTCTACTGAAACTATATTTTAAGGCTATAATTAGTAAAAACACTCAACAAAATTGTTCCTTTCGAAGGGCAACAATAATGAACCTGAATTTTCAATGGGGAATTAATTGATTTATTCCAAATGATACTAGGGATTTACACAGGTAACTGAAGGAAATAGAAAAGAAATATGCTAACAGATAAAGACTAACACAGATTCTTCTAGGGAAAGGGTGAACAGAGGATACTGGCCATTTGGAATATGACTAGGGTTTTTATGGGATTTTAATGGGATTTGAACAGGATGCAAGGTAAAAGAGCGGGATATGCAGTTTTTGGGTACTGGGTGATGTGATACTTACAAGGTACCCTTGAGTTGGGCAATTTGGACAGCCAGCAAGGTCTCTGGACAGCGGGGCCTAGGAACTGGTCACGGGCAGCAGGGTCAAGAGGTCTGGTTACTGGATCAGCTGGGCTCTACGGGATGGGAACAGCTGGGCAAGGTCTGGTCACTGTGGACAGCGGGATGGGTCAGCTGGACAAAGGGTCTGGTCCCTGGATTCTCCTAAAGGGGATCAGCTGCCTTTCCTTCTATTCTCCCTGGATTATTGGGATGAGTGTGGTTCTGAATAGGTGGTTCTTCCTGGATCTGGATAGTCCTGTCTCTGGAACTGGCTCTGGAGTCTTGGTGAATTTTGAATGTTGAATATCTGTGTGTCTCCTTGTCTACCGCTTATATAGCTAGAATGACATCAGAGAATTTTACAATCTGGGCAGAAGTACCCTAGACCTACCTCCTGAATGGGATAGGCCAGGCTATTGGTGTCTTCACCTCCCTCTGGACTGATTGGTTCAGAGGAACTGGCATCATTCTGTGTGTGTGTGATTTTATGACTTCCTTTATCTCCCAAGCCTATTTTTTACAAAAATGAGTTATGAAACTAAAACTTCATGTATACACTAGTAACCCTCATAAAAATCAGATAGGCAGATCCCATATTTCACAAATAATTGAATCGTCTGATCGTCAACTCTGGGCGAGGTAGCATTGCTTTTGGGAACAATTTCATTGTTTTTTGTAAAAATATAATATTTACAATTCTGCAAATGGCTACACATATGCATACTAGTATTTGGCATATTTTCATCAAGTTTAATGTTTGTGCTATTTATGCTTCACCAAGGAATGCATTTTTCCTACCATTCCAGTTCCCCAGGTGCTAGAAAGATGCACATGGACTCATTTTGCTTGTCCAGAAATCCCACAAAATGCTAGTATAATATTAAGTTCTTGCTTATTTAGGGTGCTGAGCAAAATGTCTTGATGTACAAAAGTCTTTAGAATCAATGGGCAAGCTTAGTCACAAATGTGTGCGGTCTTTCCAACCCCCACCCAAACTGTTTTCCTCTTAGGTCAGCCTGTACAAAGGGTTTCCATGACTCCCTTTTGAAGTCCTCCAGTGGGTGCTGGGAAAGAATGTAGAGGAAATCACATCTCTGGGAGGAAAACACAAGGTCCAGTCATCTCCATTGTATTTGATGGCAGTCCTGCTGGTCAGTCTGGTAGAACCTGCAATTATCACACTATCAGTCCCATGAGAACAGAGCACATGCCCTTGCAGCCTTAGTTCACTGGTGGGTGCAACATTAGCCTTTAAGCCAAAATGGTTTGACAGTAATTCCTGGGCCTCAGCCAGGTTGTTAGAGTGCTTTTGGGAGGGAAAGGAGCATAATATACAGAACTTTCCAGCCCTTCTACCCACCTATTCACTTGTGTTTCTGTGTGAGCCACGGTATTATCTTTCATTTAGCTTTAAAAGAGCAGTTTCTGCTTTGCAAAAGCAGATTTATGCGCGTTCATTTTCTTACATGTTGATTTAACAAAATGTGGTTTCTGTTGTACACGGTTTCCTTTGCATTAACTTCAGAAAAGGCTGTTAAGGAGATAGTCAGTTTCTGGACACAAAGATATGCTGCAAATAGTTTCTTGGTAATTGACAAAAGGCACAGAAAGAGAGCCACACTATAGTTTTCCTTGACAGTAATTTGCGTGTGCTGGATTATTTCAAAAGTAAAATGTAGCCGTGCTTTTCTTTGCTCTTCATGGACTTTACGAAGGAAAACAATGCTGTTCTGGGAGGGATGGCTGTCTTTGCCACTAGCCATGAACCACAGACCCCACAACATAAAGGGTCCTTTGGCACCAGGCTCATGAATAAGTGTGCATTGCACACTTTTATTTTGTGCCAGGTGCTTGCCTCCCTTGCAGGGGCCTCCACGTGCATCCAGTCCAGGCGTGTCCTTGAGAAGGAGCTGGACTGCACGTGCAGCATACTTTTGGAGTGGCAGGGTGGGGCCTGAGTCAGAATAAGGGGAGTGGCCTGAGCCAGGCTATGTAAGCCTGCTCCGCCCACAGGCAAGCACTTCGCGTTAATCTGCTTATAGCAGCGTAACGCTCATCGCCGCCTTAGCGCATCCTTACCTGTTTCCAGCTACAGCACGCAGAGCGCATCCTTACCTGCTTCCAGCCACCACAGTATGAGCACATCCTTACCTGCTTCCACTCACAGCAATCTGAGCGCATCCTTACCTGCTTCCAGTCACCGCAGCCTGAGCGCATCCTTACCTGTTTCAGCTACCGCAGCCTGAGCGCATCCTTAGCTGTTTTCAGTTTACGACCAGCACCTTCGTAGACCCAGGCATTCCTCATCCGCTTGGAGACCTCCGGAACGCAGCGTTCACGCCAAAATCATTCCATCACGAGTATTCCATCGGAAGATGGGACCTACAAGACAAAGAGATAAATACAGGTTAGAATTCCCAAAAGACATTGGCCCTCATTACAAGTCAGGCATTAAGGGTTTAACTGCGCCGTCGGCGCCGTTAACCCTTAACGCCTGATTCACACTTTAACGCCTGCTATTTGCAGGCGTTAAAGTCCAAGGTGCCGTAATTAGCGCCTTCCCCATCCCCATTATGCCCTATGGGGCAAAAATGGGAATGGGGAAGGGCAAATGGTGAATGGGGAATTACCGCCCCACTCACCTTGGAATGGGGCGGTAATTCCGCTATCCACCATGGCGGAATCCGGCATGGACCATGGTGCTAATAGCACCATGGTCCACCGCCTGACTTGTAATGAGGACCATTACGTTTAAGATCGCACTTTAACAAATCTTTGCGCTAGATCTAAGATCATCACTCACCTGCCGTCGGAGCATTGCGAACTCCATTCTCTTCTCATTGGGCCCCGCTTCATGCACTGCAACTATCGCTGGGCTGCATATCACCTATCGGAAGAAAGCGGAAGAAAGACATTGTCAAACGGATATGGACAGTAATCAAGAATCAGTACTACAATACCTAAAAGCCAAAAGACACTTACCTTAGAGTGGTTCAGCCACAGCAGGTCTGGACTGCCACACACATGGACCAGTGAAGGAACTTGGTCCGTGAAACGCACCCCTGCCGAGAGAAGCAGGACGGAGAGCTAGCCATCATCAATAAACAGGTGAGACTATATGGATCAGCGCATACTCACTACATATTGGGAAGAAGGGTCCGAGAGAGACAGCAGTCATATCGCAGCATTCTCACGCTCTCTCATATCCTCACTGGGGCAGTGCCAACATCCAGCGCAGTCCATACCATACGAGCAGGGGAAGAAGCCTGACACAGGGAATCCAGTTCCTGGGAGGGCTGCAACCGTGCCCCAAGGTCCTCGCAGAGACCAGGTGAGCGTAACAATGGGCCTCATTCCGACCCTGGCGTTAACCAAGGCGCTATTAGCACCTTGGTTGACGCCGTTATCTCTCCGACTCCGCCATGGTGAATGGCGGAATTACCGCCCCATTCCAAGGTTGGCGGGGTCGGTAATTCCCCATTCACCATGGGCCCTTCCCCATTCCCATTTTTGCCCCATAGGGCTCAATGGGAATGGGGAAGGTGCTAATTACGGCACCGTAAATTACGGTGCCGTAATTAGCTCCAAGGTCCCTTTGCGGGTTGGTTTTTTAACGCCTGCAAAAAGCAGGTGTTAAGTTCCAACCCGCAAAGGGAACTCGGAATAGGGCAGTAAGGGTTTAACGGCACCGGTCTCGTTACCGGTGACCGTTAACCCTTACCGCCCGACTCGGAATGAGGCCCAATGGCCTTATTTTCTGGCAATTGAATGAAATACACAGGCAGGGCTGTGTTTTAATGTAGCAAACTGTGTGATGTTTAAATGAAATGAAGCATAAGTGCGATGCCATCTTGGCTGCAGGCCCTTTTCCTGAGCAGCCTTGAGTCTTTAAATGACAGAACAGCACTGCAGAGGCATTGTGAATTTAAATGTTTTTTCTGGATTCACGTGAAGCAAAACAAAATGCAGCCATTCTTGGGGTGGCTGTGTTCAAATCTCGCCCCACATGTGCTGAGCAGACAAAGCACAGCCATTTTTGGATGAATGTTGAAATGCAGTTTTGTGATGCAGGGAATTTCTATTGGGGCTGGTAAATATACCCCACATAGTGGCTATGACGGTTTTCCACAAGGGATTGAACAGTTGCAAACAGGGGGCCTGTGTGATGCTCTTTTTGACTTTCTCAAATGCTCTCATCTTCTCTTCTCTCCATTGGTACTCAGCACCCTTTCTTAGCAACTCCCTCATGGTGTCTAAGGAAAGCATGGTATCAAAGTAAGACAGACACAATTGATCACAGTTCAAGGGTGTTTATTAAACTGTAAAAGGGGTGAGATAAATGCCTAATCTAAACCTAAATCTAAGATGGTAGCAAGCTACGACCATTAAATAATAATAAAACAGTCCTATTATAGAGTCTAGTCAAATAAAAAGGGCCTATACTAAAAAAAGAAAAAAATCCAATCCTTACCGCTATGTTACAAAATAGTGTGGGATAATGTATTTATTTATTTATTGAATGTGTTATAGTCTACAAGTAAATTTTTCACATTTCATACATACATGTAACTCAGTTCATAAACTTATCAAAACCAATTATATCGTAAGTAAACAATGTAAGTGAATAACGTAAATGTGACATGTACATATGCAATATAAAATAAAATATCGTTTTAAAATACAAAAGGAAACATACATTTACAACATTAAACAATTATCCAATTGACCAATCCCAATATTACATCTACCTGATAGTCTATCTTTGTCTTTCTACAATATGAATATATGGGGAGTGAGTATACCAGTCCACTGCTATATGGTTATTTCCAGAAGTTTTTCTACATTTTCCCAGACATTGTACATTGAGGTATAAACCTTCATATTCCTTGTATTGATAAACTGGGCCCAAATACCATATCTTTTATCGTGTCGGGATTATGTACATTTCTTCCATATGCACTAAGGTATGTCTCGATTAAATTAGGGCATTCAGACAATAAATGCTTAGCAGTTTCGATAACATCCTTGTTCTTGCATATCCTACACCATCGGTCAGCCCATGTTATGCTGCCATTTGACCCAGTTTCTGATAATAGTGGCAGGTGATCCAATCTCAATAGAAGAATGAAACATGTGAATCTAGGGTAGGGGGAGAGATTCAGGTAATGCTGTGCTGCCTTAAACGTATACAACATGTGGGACCCCGACTGGTACTTTTTTAAACTATTCAGGAGGGCATAGTTTTCCAGCCGTCCCACAATTCTACACGTCTAGTAAGCGCATATTTCATTTGGACAATATCGTCAGCCTTCCTCTGTATCCAACATATCTAATCAAAAAACATGTCCATGCTTTTTTTAGTTGACATGTCGTCGACTCCTTAAGTGTTTCCTGATGCAAGGCCAAAAGCAAACTATTGGTGGGATAATTACTCATTGTGATGTACATTTCTGCTCTTTTTTTCAACACAACGGATTTGAATGACACAAGACCTAACTCCAATCTAATAATTGCCATTGGGATACAGTCCAGGAGACCGAGAACTTTTCTTCAAAATTTGCCCTCTATGGTCTGAAGCCACCTTAAATCTATAGATAATAGTGATTCCAGTCCATAAATTATCATTGCGGCTAATATCTGGGTATATAGCTGGCGAGCTGCCCAAACAGTATATCCCCCCTATTTAAGGGTATAATCATACACCATAGCTGTAATCTGAGCATCTCTAATGATACACGTTTGTTTACATGAGGGATAACCTCCCTTATCATTAATTTCAATTCCCAGGTATTTATACAGTGGGGTATAAGAGATCTCTATTTCTTTTATCATCATCTTAGGTGTAAACCATCAGCTGTGTTTTATCGTTGTTGATAATTAAACCATTAGTGTCTGTGAATGCCCAAAGAGCTTCCGTAGATCTGCAGAGGCCACTGAATGTATGATCAAGGATCACTAAATCGTCTGCATATGCCAGAACTGGGCAATGGGTAGAACCTATCAATGGCAGACAATTGTGTACAGAGCTTATGGCAATCGGCAGATCATATACAAACAGGTTGTATACTACGGGGGCAGTGACACAACCCTTTTTAACCCCTATATTTTGTTTTTTCGACTTAGTCATGTTCCCTACTGAATCTAATTTCAAGCGCTGGTATTATGATGCAATAGCCTGAGGTAATATAACAGGCTGTCCGGACAGCCCACTAATTTGAGTTTTGCCCACAGCTTTTCTCTTGGTATCGGATCGAATGCTGTCTTAAAATCCACAAAAAGAGCGTATAATGGTGGATTACCTATCGATCTGGTTCTTGTACATAGTATGTCCATGACGGCCAGGTTATGCGCGGTAGTGTACCCGCGCCTAAAACCTGATTGAAAATGGCAGAGAAGGCCCGACTTATTCACCCGTGCCTGAAGCTCATGAAGCAATATTGATGCAAACAGCTTGCATGGACAGCAGTCTATAGTTGCTGGGTCCATCTTATCACCTTTCATAAAGATTGGTATCAAGAAGGTGGTCTACCATGATGGTGGTATGGTGCCTTCAGCTAGGACCTTATCAACAAGTATTTTTAATAGTCCTGCCCAGAATTCTGATTGTCTCTTGAGTGTTGCATTTGCCAATCAGTTAGGACCGGGCGCCCGAGAGGATTTAAGTCTCTGGATCTTAGCAAGTATTACATCGTTGGTCACTCTAAATGGTGGCTTAGATGGTATCATGAATGTTTCCACATGATTGTCTTTATTGCCTGGATAGTTACGATTTTCCCAAAACTTTTCCCAGTGTTGTGCTCCTATGGGATTGATCAGATGGGTTTTACCCTTGCTCCTTGCCTCCACAAAAGGGCCCAGATATTTCTAGTGTTTTTAGAACACAATTCCTGAACAGTTTTTTGCCAGCTACTGATCTTATCTAAATATCTTTTCCCTTTAATTTGCGATTTACATTTGTTTTTAATTGCTTGGCAGCCGATATGGAGATCCTTTAAAGTAACAAATGATTTCTTTGCCATTCGAATTTCAGATCTTCGCTCTCTTTTGGCATCTCTATTATACCAGTCATAGGGTTTATCTTTGCAGTGTTCATTGCTTATCATCCTCACTGCTTCGGCGACATGTACGCTTGTAAATTGCCAGATCCAATATTCAATGTCAGCAACCGACATAGTACCAAATACATCATAATTGGGGATGTTCTCAGGTGACACTGCAATGGCCGCCTTAATTATGTTAGCTTCTGACCATTGTATATGGGATGCAGAATGATTATATATAATTTCCCCCATTGGTTTAAGGTCGTTGGCAATGTCATCAACTTCAATCGTATGGGTCAAAGAGCTATGATCACTCCACAAATTCCGATTGATCATCATATCCTTGACACAGGAGGCAACAACAGAACTTATGACAAAGTAATCCAGGGTGCTCTGAGAGTTGACATTTTTCCATGTATGATTCCATGGATAATCACTCATTGTCCTCCCATGAACCACTTCTAAATCCCATAATTGGAAGAAGCTCAACCAGTACTGTCCCTCCAGATCATTATCGTATGGGACATTGAGCTCTTCGTTTTTAGGTGGGGGTTGTGTAACGCTTACCTCTGGGGCCTTGCAGGCGGGCCTGGTCTGGTCTGTCGGCGAATACTGGTCCGGTCTGTGATTCTTGTAGTTTGCCCAAAACACTCCTCCCCACTCTGCTCACTGCTGGTTTAGTCACCCAATGGACAGAATGTGGGGTAGTTGTTACACCGTTCCTGAGATGGCAGGTTAGACGTAATTGGTCTCTATGTGGAGGCATGTTACGTGGGAACTCCAAGATGGCTAGAGAGAACTGTGACAAACATAGTTGCAGACTAGTTGCTGCACGCTGCCGGCAGACGCGATTGACGGATCACGGGATCTCACTTAAGGAACAAGGAACACCGCTTCGGTTCGTCGCTTCTGCCGATTGTGATGCTCCGTAAGTTCGCTGATACCCCATTTCCCAGTGTTGGTACTTTAGCGAATTCAATCTGACTCTCCCTTCTGACTATCTTTCTTTCCATTATAGAAATCTGTCACATCTCTGTCTCCCTGTGGTTCGCTCCCTTCTCGCGTCCCCGAGTCTCTCTCTTCCCTCCAAGCTGTGCTTCCTGTTCGAGTCACATTCCCGAAACAGTAAAGAAATCTGTCGCGAGGCAGTAAGTTCCTTTCGCTACGTTGGACACTCACTTTCCCTCTTCCCTTTTGTGCCGTTACTAACATTCCTTCCCTTATTAGGAACTATACTCTCTCCTTCGATCCACCTCACTACCAACTCCCAGGATCGGTCAGCACGAATGATTTAATCCCTGACAAATCGGTCTTCAGTAAGTGCAGATCCCTTCCATAGGACTCCCATACTTAGACCTCCCATGCTATCTGATACTTACTTATCCTTTTCTCGTCCTTTAGGACTCTCCCCTCCAGCACTCACCGCCCTGAGAAGAGCCATTAAACCAAGAAGACCGGTCCAGGACGTCCAGGGTTTTTTTCCCCCAGAGGGTTTCCCTGGGGTTCGTGCCTTCCCTCACTGGTACTCTGATTTCCGGTGATCTGGCAGGCCAGGGACTCCCGGGTGATTCTTGCATTCTGCAATTGTTGCTCCAGACGGTTTGCTGTCGGGTCAGATTAGTGTATATTAATTTGCCAGTTCTCCCTATGAACTTTGTTTGTGACAATATTGTACTGTCATTAGTTCATAGACGTTAATATTGTAACAGTAAGCGACGCCAAAAGAAAATAATAAGGAGACTTAGCCAGATCTGGCAGCGTCAATATGGAGCAACAAATGCAACAACTAATGGCTGCCATGCAATCTATGTCACTGGAAATGCAGACTATTAAGCAGGATAATGCCCAGTTGAGACAGCAAGTGACCCGAGCATTCTCAGAAACACCCCCAATAGCATTGAGCATGGGCAGGTTTGATGGGGATCCACATAAATTGAAAGAGTTTTTGGATAGCTGCACTGTTCAGTTCACTTTTAAGTCCCGATTCTTTCCGACGGATAAGGATAAAGTGGGGTTCCTACAGGCCAAGCTTTAGCATGTGCCACCCCATTAGTTACTTCAGGTAACACTATTTTAGATTCTTATCCAGCATTTGTCAACAGTCTGAGAACTATGTTCAGTCGCCAGGATATTTCCGTTACTACACAAGAGAAGCTTCTAGATCTCCGTCAGGGGGAGTAAAGATCTTATATCTTACATCACCCAATTTAAACAATTGTCCTCTGAAATGGGATGGCCAGATGACGGATTGTTGACTTTGTTCCGTCGAGGTCTGTCGGAGGAACTGAATGATGAGGTCTCTAAAGTACCTTGGGTGGCTAATTTGGCAGAAATGATCACCCTTACTATGCAAATCGACTACCAGCTTCAAGAACGGGCCCATGAGAAGAAGAAACCTAAGGGAAATCGTTCACAAGTCGATCCACTCCCAAGTGTTAATAAACCCTCTACAGTCAATGAACCCATGCAGATTGGTTCTGTCAAAGGTCCGTTATCAATCGCAGAAAGAGAACGAAGGAAGGCATTAGGACTTTGTATGTATTGTGGCTCCTCTTCTCACATGTTACGTGATTGTCCTATTGTTCCTCCGCGTCGGACAAGAGTTCCGATTCCGGGAAACGCCAAGTCCCTGCCGTAGAGGGAACAACGGCAGGGAATCCAGATCAGGGTTCCCCACATAGAGTAGGATTATCCCTTGAACCCTCCACCATCAATCAGCCCATGATAGTCCTATCTTTGACCATTAGTTTGCCAGACCGACTAATTCAAGGTATTCCAGCATTACTTGATTGTGGTGCTGCGGGGAATTTCTTGGATGATCAATGGGCAGCCACAAACGGGATAGCTAGAATTCTTAAGTCCTGTTCCACGCCTATTCAAGGAGTTGACGGAAATCCTTTGGTTTCTGGCCCCATTCGGGAACAGACCAGACCGGTGACTTGTCTGATTGCTTCACATAAGTAAAATCTGTTTTTTGACCTGGTAAAGGCCGCCCACTTCCCGATTATTCTGGGACTCCCTTGGCTACGCACCCATAACCCATTTATAAACTGGAAAGCAGGAACTCTCTTCCTGGGTTCTGAATATTGTATAACCCACTGTGTATCACAAAATGCTGTTTGGATTGAGATCCCGTCTGAGATTTCTAATATTCCCGAAGTGTCCTCTATTGGAAAGTTAAGGACTGTTCCACAATGTCATCAGCAGTGCTACAAAGTCTTTTCAAAACCCCTCTTTCCTACCTTACCTCCTCATCGACGGGATGATTGTCATATCACGCTGCTCCCAGACCAACCTCTTCCGTTTGGACGGATGTATGTCCTATCACAGAAAGAAAAGGCAGCTCTCAAGGAGTACCTCCATTCTAACCTACAGAATGGGTTGATCACTGAGTCCAAATCCCCGGCAGGGGCCTCTCTGTTTTTTATTCCCAAAAAAGACTCAGAAGAGCTTCGTCCGTGTATCAACTATCGGGGGCTTAACAAGATCACCGTTCTGGACAAGTATCCGATGCCCCTGATCAAAGATATATTAGAAACAGTTCAAGGAGCTGCCCTGTACACCAAATTAGATCTCCGAGGAGCATACCACTTGATTCGAATCGCACCTGGAGATGAGTGGAAAACAGCTTTCCGTACCCCCTTTGGGCACTTCCAACACCAAGTGATGCCATTCGGTCTGGTAAACGCACCTGCAGTTTTCCAGAGGTTCATGGATCACCTATTGGCAGATATCCTTCTTCCCTTCGTCATCATCTATTTAGATGATATTTTGGTTTACTCAGCTAATGAGAGCGATCATGTTCGTCATGTCAACATCGTCCTGGATCGCCTACAGTCCAATCATCTATATTGTAAAGCCGAAAAGTGTGAGTTCCATCAAGCACAGATTACCTACCTCTGGTTCGTTTTGTCAGCTCACGGCATATCCATGGACAAAAGGAAAGTTTCGGCCGTCGTAGATTGACCACCCCCAACCACTGTTAAAGAAATACAACGATTTCTCGGATTTGCGAATTTCTATCGGAAGTTCATTCCTTGCTATTCCGAGACCGTCCTACCCAAAACAAGATTGTTAAAGAAGGGCGTCACATTCTCCTGGGACTTACAAGCACAGCAAGCGTTTGAAACTTTGAAAGGATTGTATACCTCTGCTTCGATATTGGTCACTCCCGATACGACTCGCCCTTTCATAGTGGAAACTGATGCCTCGCATCATGCATTAGGGGCAGTATTATTACAACGGTCAAGTCAAGGGGATGAAAGACCTGTAGCATATCTGTCCAAGACATTCACTCCCTCCGAAGAACATTATTCTGTACTTGAAAAAGAACTCTTGGCTATAAAGAGGGCCTTTGAAGAATGGAGGCACCTTTTACTGGGATCACCCTTCCCAGTAGTGGTCCGTACGGATCACCAGAATCTTAAAGTCCTTCAGCAAGCTCAAACAACTAACAGCAGGCAAGCACGATGGACACATTTCTTTCTTCCTTATCGGATCGAGTTAACTTTTTTACCAGGGAATCAGAACCTGCGGGCAGACGCTCTATCACGCAAAAATCCTCAATCCACCAAATTCTGTTCAGAGAAGATGTTCCCCAAAGCCCGATTTGTTTCCGTCATCTCCGATTTTCTCCAGATCCTAAACTTGAAACTTCACACCAACGCCAACATTGTGAAGAGCTAGCTGTCTCTTACCATCTTACTAAGGAACAGAATTTGTATTTCCATGCTGGCCAAGTGTTAGTTCCTAGTCAGTCTCTACATATGGAGGTTCTTCGGATGTGCCACGATGCCCGAGCAGCAGGACATCGAGGCATTCAAACCACTATTGACCTGGTTAAGCGCCATTTTTGGTGGCCTACTCTTCATTCTGATGTCACAGACTATGTCAAGGCATGCAGCATTTGTATTCAATCAAAAATGTTGTGCGCTCCACCCTTTGGTTTACTTGCCTGCATGCCCATTCCAGAAAGACCTTGGTAGGTCATTTCTACAGATTTCATTGTGGATCTTCCTCCTTCTTCT
The DNA here is from genome assembly GCF_040938575.1 of Ambystoma mexicanum. NCBI lineage: Eukaryota > Metazoa > Chordata > Amphibia > Caudata > Ambystomatidae > Ambystoma > Ambystoma mexicanum. Next base: position 50,966,812 of record NC_090936.1, read on the forward strand.
CAGAATACCACTATTATGGTCACCATCGACTATTTCACCAAATTAGCCCACTTTACTCCATTACCTAAAATTCCAGGAGCCGCTCAGATGTCCAAAACCTTCATATCAGAAATATTTTCGCGACACAGCCTTCCCGATACTATCATCTCCGACAGAGGTCCTCAATATACGTCTCAATACTGGAAGAGATTATGCAAGTCCTAAGTATCAAAAGGGCTCTGAGTTCAGGCTACCATCCTCAGACCAACGGACAGACGGAACGTCTAAATTAGACTCTAGAAGGCTATCTATGCTGCTTTGTTTCAGCAGCCCAAGACAACTGGGTGGACCGCTTGTCGTTTGCAGAGTGTGCTTATAACAATGCCAGGCACTCAGCATTGAACAATAGTCCCTTCTATTGTTCCTAAGGATACCATCCTTCGTTTATCCCAACCATCTCCTCGGTATCTTCACGATTCCCCGGAGTAGACAGTCTTGTAGCAGACATACAGACGGGACACCGGACTTCACGCTTGGCACTGCAAGCAGCCCAAGACCGTGCCAAGAAGTATGCGGATCAACATCGTCGAGATGCACCAACCTTTAACAGAGGTGACAGGGTGTGGTTGGCTTCTCGCTTTCTACACAAACATCTGGTTCCTTCTAAATTATCTCCTAGATTATTTAGACCCTTCATGGTGTTAGATATGGTGGGTACTACTGAGTTCGATTGGCCTTACCTCCCTCTTGGTCTCGTATCCACCCAGTGTTCCACTTATCCCAGATCAAGTTAGTTGTACGAGATCGTTTCCCTCGATCCTCCAAACCTTCACCACCTCCTGTGATGACCGGCTCCGGAGCGGAGTTTGAAGTGGCCAACATTTGTGACTCTCGATATCGTCAGGGCCGCCTCCAATTTCTCATTGATTGGAAAGGTTACTAACCTGCAGACAGAACATGGGGGAACCGGCATCGGGGGTTCACGCGTCTCGTTTGGTGCAACGTTTTTTTCGTCTTCACCCGGGTAAGCCGGGTTCACCTCCCCTGAGGAGGGGACACACTGTTACACCGTTCCTGCGATGGCAGGTTAGACGTAATTGGTCTCTGTGTGGAGGCATGTTACGTGGGAACTCCAAGATGGCTAGAGACAACTGTTATAAACATAGTCGCAGACAAGTTGCTGCACGCTGCCGGCAGACACGATTGACAGATCAGGTGAACTCATTTAAGGAACACGGAACACCGCTTTGGTGCGTCGCTTCTGCTGATTGTGATGCTCCGTAAATTCGCTGATACCCCATTTCCCAGTGTTGGTACTTTAGCGAATTCAATCTGACTCTCCCTTCTGACTACCTTTCTTTCCATTATAGAAATCTGTCACGTCTCTGTCTCCCTGCGGTTCGCTCCCTTCTCGCGTCCCCGAGTCTCTCTCTTCCCTCCGAGCTGTGCTTCCTGTTTGAGTCACATTCCCGAAACAGAAAAGAAATCTGTCGCAAGGCAGTAAGTTCCTTTCGCTACGTTGGACACTCACTTTCCCTCTTCCCATTCCTTCCCTCGCTAGGAACTATACTCTCTCCTTCGATCCACCTCACTACCAACTCCCAGGATCGGTCAGCACAAATGATTTAATCCTTGCCAAATCGGTCTTCAGTAAGTGCAGATCCCTTCCATAGGACTCCCATACTTAGACCTCCCACGCTATCTGATACTTACTTATCCTTTTCCCGGCCTGTAGGACACTCCCCTCCAGCACTCACCGCCCTGAGAAGAGCCATTAAACCAAGAAGACCGGTCCAGGACGTCCAGGGTTCTTTTCCCCCAGAGGGTTTCCCTGGGGTTCGTGCCTTCCCTCACTGGTACTCTGATTTCCGGTGATCGGGGAGGCCAGGAACTCCCGGGTGATTCTTGCATTCTGCAATTGTTGCTCCAGACGGTTTGCTGTCTGGTCAGGTTAGTCTCTATTAATTTGCCAGTTCTCCCTATGAACTTTGTTTCTAACAATATTGTACTGTCAGTAGTTCATAGACGTTAATATTGTAACAGTAGTGGTCTGGATTGAGGTGTAAGGTTCCAGGTCCCTCGGAGCTGCTGGATCCCTGGGTGCTTATGAGCTATTGTAGCTTAGTCCTTACTGCCTTGTCGCAGTTCCTTCACTGGGTCCTAGGCAGTGCTGCAGTCCTACACAGTTCCTTCACTGGGTCCAGGTGGCCCAGGCGTGCTGCGGTGCACCCAACCGCCTTGAGTATGCCCTCTGCTGAAGTGTGCGGGTCTGCGCTGGTAATTGTCTTTACCGCTCTTGTAAGTGAGTTTATGGCAAGTGTTCATGTACCATGGGGGGCTGAGGTACGTTCTGGTGTGCCTTCAGAAATGCCTGTAACTAACCTTCTTTCTTACCTCCTTCAGGTCGGTGGATTGCCTGCATACAGCGGTAGTTGAGGAGCCCACTGCGGTGAAGAAGCTGACCAAGGTGAGTTCACTGGATGGGGGGCGTGGGTGGTAGTGAATTTCTCTGCTTACCCCTGTGTGCTTTATTTTGCAGGCAGAGGACTGGAGCCCTGTGCTGGACCGCGGCGCAGGCGAGCCGACAAGTGAGAGATCAGCTGTTGGTTTCTGCGATGCGGGCGAGTGATCAGCTGTTGCTTCAACGATGCAGACGGAGCCGGCGAGTGCCCTGCTGCTGTTTTTCCATGATGTGGGCGGAGTCGGTGGGTGATCTGCTGCTGCTGAGTTCCTGGAAGCCCACCGTAAGTATCAAGAAGACTGGAGCTGCGGGTCCTGAATGGAAGCCGAGTCAGAACATGACAGGCAAGAGTCACGCTGCTGCAGAGCCGGAGAAAACGCTAAGCGCTGGGTGTGGCTCAGGGCGGGGTTTATATAGCCCTGGGCCCACCCAGCACTACTTGGCCACCATGGATGTTTCTACAGCAGGCCCTCTAGGGGGCATGTTGGATTTCACTGAATGGTCCAACCCAGGGGCCTTTTTGGAAGGGGCATTGCCCAAAAACATTGGCAGCAGCCTGTTTCTGCGCCATGCCGCCATTTTCCTGGACCAGATGCTGCCAATGCTACTGACTGGAGTCTTGGGGGCCATGACAGCAATCACCCCTAAGGCCCCCCAAGGAGAGCCACACCTGGGTCTGGGCGTTACGGGTGCTCATGATGGTATCAAGCCAAGAGACGTGGAGCATGTATATGTTCAGCTGGTTCCCAGGTCCGATCTAGAACTCCATACCCTTTCCAATCCACTAAATAATAGAGTTTTTTCCGCACTATCTTGGAATCCAGGATACTTCTGACTTCGTATTCCGCCTCTCCCTGCACTATTACGGGGGGAGGCCGTTTAAGGGTGTCTCGATGGCAGGATGTACAGGCTTTAGTAAAGAGACATGAAATACCGGGTGCATGGGAAGCACCGGTGAGAGTTCCAGTTCCATGGTCACAGGGTTGATAATGTTCCTTATCAGGTATGGTCCAATATATTTGGGATGACATTTTATGGGTCCTTTCAGTTGGATATGCTTTGTGGACAACCAGACTTTGTCGCCTATTTAGTCCTGAGGTGTCATGATCTCTGCTTTCAAAAGGTCAGGGTTTTCCCAACTCCCTTGGAAGCAGATCCATAACCCAGGTTCCGAGTGCCAACCAGTCCCAATTGGGACCTTTTGGACCCAGTCCTGGCGCCAGTGGCACCAGGCTCATAAATATGCCCAGTCCCAGCGCTGGAAGCGCCGGGCTCATAATGCTTGGGTGGACTTACATGCAGCAGACCATGCTGCTTACTTGCCTGCCAGTTGAGCCTCTGATCCTCTTCTGTTTGGAACTACTTTTCCTGTTGGGTGGGGCAGGAGCCACTCCCTAGATTCAGAACACTGGAACTCTTCTGGAAAGCAGGAACTCTTTTCTTACCTAGGCGTCGCTGTGGAAGGAGACACCTAAGCACTACAGGAGGCTATTTAAACCACACCCGATGGATGAATCTTGCTTTGCGTTATTCTGCATCCTCTGCAGCAGAACGCTCATCGTGTCTTCTGCATCTGATCCTGGGCCTAAGGAAAAAGGCTTACCATCCTGAATCCAGTCTTCAGCAACACCTATAAAGACAAGAAAGAACAGGTAAGCATTACGGTCTTCAGTGACAGCTCTTCACTTACCTGGTCCATCGGCTGTCACCAACGCCTCGCGCTGCATTCCGGCATCTGAAAGACATAAGCTTACCAACTCTTCGAACGCTCCGGAGGCCTTCGGCGCTGCATCCCGCATCTGAAAGACAAAACAAGGTGCGTTTAAAGACATTGGGGAACTTTAATACTCACGTGCCATTACTCCTTTCCACATCTAACCCAGTGGGTATTCCGGCACCCTGCAGCCGCTCCGAACTTGTACCTGCAAAATAAAAAGACAGTTAGAGCGCATCGTGAAGCAGGCAACAAGCGCTTACTTATGTGCTTCCAGGCGCTTCTATTCATCACACGGGCTCCATCTTCAACTCACTTCAGCCCGTCATCCGCCATCGCCGGAACCCTGCAAAACAAGAAACATCATTACTAAAGACTTTAAAGACATTAGAATTACTCGAAACTTACCGTTCCTGCAGTAAACGACGGACAGCAGTCCTCTGAAGTCAAGAGGCCTGCTCCCCTTATCCAGTGAAGAAACTGGTTACAGCACCCTGCCCCGAGGCAAATGGAGAGCACGGCGTTCACTTACCTAAGGTGAGAGCGTTAACCTTTGGGGTTCTACAGGAGAAGAGAAAGGGAAGAAGAGAGAGACATTCAATAACCCAGTTCCTTAATCCCATATTTTCTATCTGCAGACATCTTACCCTTCGAGTCAGACATACAGTGCACAGAGGTCCAGCCCAAAGAGCCAGCCGTGTGTTACACATCACCTTTGAAGATACGGTATACGCCCAGTCAAGACCGGCGCCTCTACGGGAATCAGGTGAGCGTTACAGAACGCAAAGCCTACCACAAAACTCCCGTCCAGGCGCTATGGAAACCTCGGATACCGACCAGCTAGCCCAGTTACTTGGGGAACTAAGGGCAGAAGTGCATGCAGCCCGTCAGGAAACGAGCGCTCTAAGAAGGGAACTGATTATTTCCAAGGAGCGAACAGATGATCTCGCTAGACAATTGCTACAGTCACAAGCCGGACAGACCCCGTTACCCGCATCTGGGGGAAATCTTCCTTCTACATCCTCTATGAATCCAGTGCAGATCAACCTACCTGGGAATGTACCTCTGGCTCCGCCCGAACGATTTTCTGGTGACCCAAAGAGGTTTGCAGTATTTATCAATCAGTGCCGGTTGCATTTCTTATGCCGGCCAGCAGCCTTTCCAACTGATCAAGCTAAAGTAGCTTTTGTGCTTTTGTACCTTAGTGGCAATGCGGCAGACTGGTCGATCCCTCTAGTAAATCAAGATGATCCGGTCCTCCATGATTTTCAAGCTTTTCAGCTCAGTATGGAAAAACTGTTCGCAAGACATTCACAGGGGCAGGCCTTGGACAATGAGCTTCTTTCGTTCGTTGCGACAAGGTAATCAAGACCTTGTGGCTTATATTGCGTCTTTCAACAGACTGATAGTGGAAACTCAATGGCCTGAGGACAAAAGGATTACGCTGTTTTATAGAGGTCTACGTGGAGAGCTCAAAGATGTGTTAGCCCAAGTAGTGAATCCCCCACAAGATTGTTCGGACTATATAGACTTAGTCGTTCAAATAGATCACAGACTGCAGAACAGGAAGGCCGATCGTTCCAAGTTTGATGCTCGAGTATTTTCCAAACCGCCAACTCCTTCCAAAGGAGTAGACTCCGGGGAACCCATGCAAATAGGGGGTCTGAAAGGTCCTCTAACACAAAAGGAGCGGGAAAGGAGAAAACAGTTGCAATTATGCCTCTATTGCGGAAACTCAGGGCACTTTCTTCGAGACTGTCCGGTGAAACCTGCCAAGAAGGCAGTAGGAGCTGCAGTTACCAAAGTTACAAACTCTGAGCAGGGAAACGACCTCGCCCGACAAGAATAGAGGTCCTCTTGCCGAGCGTGAAAACCAGTTCCGTGACCTCGCATTTCGTGATACCTATGGTCCTCATTAGCCCTGATAATCCGGATCGACTACATGCAATTGAAGCTTACGTCGACAGCGGTGCCATCGGCAATTATGTGGATCATGAAATGGTTTTGAGGATGAATCTAACTCTTTGTCCCAAGGCTGTAAAGGACGTCATTACTACGGTGGATGGTACGGAGATAGCCTCCGGGCCAGTAACGCATACCACTCAAGAGGTGACGCTAGTAAGTCAAGATGGACACCATGAGAAGATCGTGTTCGATGTGATCAAGGCCCCTCAGTTTCAGATTATTCTAGGAATACCTTGGTTAGAGAAACACAATCCTCTGATCGATTGGCGAGCAAGAACGGTCCAGTTTCCAGAATGTGTCTCTACTTGTCACCCTCCACCTGGTGTTGCACTGGCAGCAATTTCTTCAGAGACTCCCAGTTACCTCCCGAATACCTAGAATACCAAGATGTTTTCCGGAAGGATCAGGCTAACTCTCTACCTCCTCATAGGTCTTATGACTGCCAGATAGACCTGATACCTGGATCTACTCCTCCTTGTAGTAGAATTTATGCCCTCACCGAGCCTGAGAACCTTCACCTTCGACAATACCTGAATCAATACCTGGCAAATGGGTTTATTCGTCCTTCCAAGTCCACTGCTTCTTCAGCTTTGTTCTTCGTTCCAAAAAAGGAAGGAGACCTTAGAACTTGTATAGATTATCGCTCCCTGAACCAGATCACCGTTAAGAATAGATATCCGTTACCTTTGATCCCTGAACTCCTGGACCAAGTCAGAAAAGCATGCATATATACAAAGCTGGATCTTAGAGGAGCTTACCACTTGGTACGAGTAAAAGAGGGCGATGAATGGAAGACGGCCTTCCGCACCAAGAATGGGCTATTTGAATATCAGGTCATGCCCTTCGGACTTTGCAATGGCCCGGCCGCCTTTCAATATTTTATGAACGATGTCCTCAGAGAGCTCATAGATGTGTGTGTTGTTGTTTACATTGACGACATCCTCGTTTATTCTTCATCGGAATCTGAACATCGGAAACACGTGAAAATGGTCCTCGAAAGATTGCGTCAACACAAACTTTTCGCTAAATTGGAAAAATGTGTTTTCAACGTGACTGAAGTTGAATTCTTGGGATTCATATTATCACCTGGCGGAGTGCGTATGGATTCAAAGAAGGTTGATGCAGTTCTCAAATGGCCATCACCATCCTCCGTAAAAGGTGTGCAAAGCATGTTAGGCTTCGCTAACTTTTACCGCAGGTTTATCCCCGAATTCTCTCGAATAGTCCAGCCCATCACTGCCTTGTTAAAGAAAAACAAACGTTTTGAATGGTCTACCGAGGCGGAACAAGCTTTCCAGGATTTGAAGACTAAATTTATCTCTGCACCAATCTTAAAACACCCTCGCCCCGAACTCCCCTACATCGTGGAAACTGATGCTTCAAGCCTTGCCATGGGGGCAGTTCTATCACAAAAGGACCCGGTAACCAATCAGTTGCATCCCGTGGCATTTTGGTCCCGCAAATTCTCGCCTCCTGAAATCAATTACACGATTACTGACAAGGAACTTCTGGCTATCAAGTCTGCCTTTAAGGCTTGGCGGCATTATCTGCTGGGGGCCCGACACACCGTTACTGTGATTACGGATCACCGAAACCTGCAATATTTGAAAACCGCAAAAGCCCAATCCTCTAGACAACTCCGTTGGGCATTATTCTTTGCCGAGTTTGACTTCATAATTACCTATCGACCTGGTACAAAGAACGGTAAAGCTGATGCCCTTTCTCGGATGGGAGTGGAAGAACACTTGATCAACCCTAAACCTGTACCAATCATTCCCGAACAAAGAATTCTGGGTGTAATCGCCACAGAATCCATAGAGGAAGTTAAGGATAAAGCCAGGCAACTTGTAACTCTAGCAGACATACAGAATTGGCATCTGCAGGGAAAGGACTTTGCAGTAAAGGACAACTTATTGTATTTCCAAGAACGATTATACCTACCCAGCACAGATTTACAGAAAAAAGTAATCTCTTGTTATCACGATTCTTTAATGGAAGGACATCCCGGTATGGCCAAGACCTCAGAAAAGATCAAGCGCTACTTCTGGTGGCCGTCTTGGAAAAAAGATATCAGAGACTTTATAATGTCCTGTGGAGTATGCGCCTAAAACAAGAGTCAAAAGGAAAGACCAGCAGGCCTCTTACGCCCTATTGACATCCCACCTTGCCCTTGGCATACGCTTTCTATGGACTTCATCACCGATCTACCTCCATGCTCCTGATACAATACGATTCTAGTAATCGTGGACTTATACTCCAAGATGGCGCATTTCATTCCGCTCAAAGGCTTGCCAACAGCAGCAACTCTGGCCCGAGAATTTCTCGAAAACATCGTCCGACTGCACGGTTTTCCTTCGGTTCTAATTTCGGATCGAGGTAGTCAATTTATTTCTCATTTTTGGCGAAGTTGCTGTCGGTCGGCTCAAATTGATGTGAGACTATCGACCAGTCACCACCCTCAGACCGACGGACAAACCGAGAGGACCAATCAAACTCTGGAACAGTATTTACGCTGCATGCTGCAACAAACTGAAAAAACTTGGAAAGACATCCTTTGGATAGCCGAATATGCCTACAATAACTCTGTCCATTCGGGGAACTGGGAAAACCCCGTTTTTTCTTTTGTACGGCAGTCACCCTCGAACCTCGGAGTTGGATCCCCTCCAAGATCTTGAAACACCAGCAGTAGACTACCTGCATTCTACAATCACCCAAGCCTTTAAGGAAGCTGTTTCTCACCTTCAAAGGGCTAAAGAACAATACAAGAAAGGAGCAGATCACCATCGGAAGGAAGCCCCTCAATATCAAGTAGGGGATCTAGTCTGGTTATCCACCAAATATCTACCTCTAAAAGGGCCACGCACATTCAACCCAAGATACCTTGGTCCCTATTCCATCACTACCATAGTAAACCCAGTAGCGGTCAAGTTGGACTTGCCCCCGCACATGAAGATAAATCCGGTCTTCCACGTCTCTCTATTAAAACCCGTGCAACCTCAAACCCGACTAACTAAATCTCCAAAACCTATCCTAGTTGATGGAGAACTCGAGTTTGAAGTCAAAAGCATTCTGGACTCCAAGATCTCCAAATCTAAACTATTTTACCTAATTGACTGGAAAGGCTACGGCCCCCAAGAGAGATCCTGGGAACCTGCTGAATATGTCCACGCTCCTCGCCTAATCAAAAGATTTCACCGACCATTTCCTGACAAGCTAAAACCCCCGGAGAAGCCCGGTTTGGGAGGGGCCTTGAGGGGGACACTGTCATGATCTCTGCTTCCAAAGGGTCAGGGTTTTCCCAACTCCCTTGGAAGCAGATCCATAACCCAGGTTCCGAGTGCCAACCAGTCCCAATTGGGACCTTTTGGACCCAGTCCTGGCGCCAGTGGCACCAGGCTCATAAATATGCCCAGTCCCAGCGCTGGAAGCGCCGGGCTCATAATGCTTGGGTGGACTTACCTGCAGCAGACCATGCTTCTTACTTGTCTGCCAGTTGAGCCTCTGATCCTCTTCTGTTTGGAACTACTTTTCCTGTTGGGGCAGGAGCCACTCCCTAGATTCAGAACACTGGAACTCTTCTGGAAAGCAGGAACTCTTTTCTTACCTAGGCGTGGCTGTGGAAGGAGACACCTAAGCACTACAGGAGGCTATTTAAACCACACCCGATGGATGAATCTTGCTTTGCGTTATTCTGCATCCTCTGCAGCAGAACGCTCATCGTGTCTTCTGCATCTGATCCTGGGCCTAAGGAAAAAGGCTTACCATCCTGAATCCAGTCTTCAGCAACACCTATAAAGACAAGAAAGAACAGGTTAGCATTACGGTCTTCAGTGACAGCTCTTCACTTACCTGGTCCATCGGCTGTCACCAACGCCTCGCGCTGCATTCCGGCATCTGAAAGACAAAGGCTTACCTACTGTTCGTGCGCTCCGGAGGTCTTCACACTGCATTCCGGCATCTGAAAGACAAAAGCTTACCAACTCTTCGCACGCTCCGGAGGCCTTCGGCGCTGCATCCCGCATCTGAAAGACAAAACAAGGTGCGTTTAAAGACATTGGGGAACTTTAATACTCACGTGCCATTACTCCTTTCCACATCTAACCCAGTGGGTATTCCGGCACCCTGCAGCCGCTCCGAACTTGTACCTGCAAAATAAAAAGACAGTTAGAGCGCATCGTGAAGCAGGCAACAAGCGCTTACTTACGTGCTTCCAGGCGCTTCTATTCATCACACGGGCTCCATCTTCAACTCACTTCAGCCCGTCATCCGCCATCGCCGGAACCCTGCAAAACAAGAAACATCATTACTAAAGACTTTAAAGACATTAGAATTACTCGAAACTTACCGTTCGTGCAGTAAACGACGGACAGCAGTCCTCTGAAGTCAAGAGGCCTGCTCCCCTTATCCAGTGAAGAAACTGGTTACAGCACCCTGCCCCGAGGCAGATGGAGAGCACGGCGTTCACTTACCTAAGGTGAGAGCGTTAACCTTTGGGGTTCTACAGGAGAAGAGAAAGGCAAGAAGAGAGAGACATTCAATAACCCAGTTCCTTAATCCCATATTTTCTATCTGCAGACATCTTACCCTTCGAGTCAGACATACAGTGCACAGAGGTCCAGCCCAAAGAGCCAGCCGTGTGTTACACATCACCTTTGAAGATACGGTATACGCCCAGTCAAGACCGGCGCCTCTATGGGAATCAGGTGAGCGTTACATGAGGTTTGGGGGTTCTTTTCCTGTCTGCAAAACGCTTGTGATTGATTTTTGCTACCCAAAGGGCTTGGGTGGCCTTTCTCAGTGTTTCCTTAATGTTGGTGTGTAGGGTACTAACTGCTGGCATGTCCAAAGGTGCCGGTGTATCTAATGCTGATGTCCGTGGATCTCATCCATGCAGGAAAAAGAAAGGTGAAACGCCAGTGGAACTATGAACTGTGCTATTGTATGCGTATTCCGCTGGCCATAGTAGTTTCACCCAATTCAGATCTGTCTGTGTAAGCATGCATCAGAGGTATTGCTCGAGCGATTGGTTTGTCCTCTCGGTCTGACCGTCGGTCTGTGGATGGTGGCTGGTAGACAGGTGGACCTCAATCTGAGCCTTAGCACAACAGGCCCTCCAGAATTTGCACACAAACTGGCTTCCTCGAACCGATATCACCACCGAAGGGAAGCCGTGTAGTCTAACAATGTTGGTTAGAAAGGTTTGAGCAAATGCTCCTGCACTGGGTATGCCTTTCAAGGTGGTGAAGTGTGCCATTTTGGTTAGGAGATCGACAACTACCAATATGGTATTAAAACCGCCACAGGAGTGCAGTTCAGTGATGAAGTCCAATGAGATAGTGTGCCATGGGGCCGGTGGAATTGACAAGGGACGTAGCAATCCCTGTGGCTTAATCCTTGGTGTTTTGCTTCTAGCACAGATGTCACAAGATTGCACATGCTGTACTATGTCTTTCCGCCATGTAGGCCACCAGAAATGCCGTCTGATTTTTGCCCTGGTCTTTGCTATTCCAGGGTGTCCTGCTGTAAGTGCATCGTGGTAAGTGTTCATGACCTGTTCCTGCATTGCCAGGTGTGGTAGGTAAAGGCGATTCCGGTAATATGGAAGTTTGTTAACTTAAGTTTGTTGCGGTCCTTGTGAAATCCATGTACGTACTTGCGTTGGGGTCATGATTCCTTTTATCTGCTTGTGTAGGTCCTCCAGTGTAGGCGGATGATTACCGGTGATTCCTAATAGCTTCTCTTCCGGTATAAAGGGTCGCGGAGGAGGGCTTGCATATGCATTTTCCTTTTCCGTACTCCAGCCGATTCGTGACAGCGCATCAGCTTTTCCATTTTTTACCCCGGGGCGATAGCTGACAGTGAAGTCGTATTCTGAAAAGAACTGGACCCATCGCAAGTGTCGTGGTGTTTGGGCTCTGACGGCCCGTAGAAACTACTAATTGCGGTGGTCGGTAAGTACTGCACCTGGATGCCGCGCTCCCAAAAGATGGTGCCTCCATTCCTTGATAGCAGCTTTTATGGCGAGAAGTTCCTTGTCGGTCTCCGCGTTATTGAGTTCTGCTAGGTTGGACTTTCGAGACCAAAAGGCTGCTGGGTATAACTGACTGGTGTTAGGGTCCCTCTGAGATAGCACCGCCCCCATAGCCACATTGGAAGTATCTGTTTCCACCAAGAAGGAAAGTTCTGGATTCAGATGTCTGAGTATAGGTGCTGTAGTGAATTGTTGTTTCAGTTGCTGGAAAGTCCTTTCGGCCTCGACAGTCCATTGAAAGGTGCGGTTCTTACGGTGCAATTATGTTATGGGATGGACAATCTCTGAGAAGTCAGTGATGAACCTCCTATAGAAGTTTGTGAAGCCTAGGAAGCTCTGGACCGTCTTGATTGAGGTAGGTGAAGGCCCTTGCAGTATTGCTTCCACCTTACGATTATCCATCTGGATACCCTGAGGGCTAAGTATGTATTCGAGGAACTCCACTGTAGTGACATGAAACGCAAATTTCTCGAGTTTTGCGAATAAATGGTGCTGGCGTAGTTTCTCCAAGACTGCTCTTACGTGGTGCACATGTTCTTGGACAGATTCAGAGTAGATCAAGATGTCGTCTAGGTACACCATTACGCAGACATCCAATAATTCCCTTAACACATCTGCCATTAAGTATTGGAATGCGGCTGGCGCATTGCACAATCTGAAGGGCATGACGTTGTACTCAAACAGCCCGAACTTGGTGCGGAAGGCCGTCTTCCATTCATCCCCGGCCTTCATGCGAACCAGGTGGTAGGCCCCCCGAGGTCCAATTTCGTATAAATCTTTGCTCCCTTTACCTGGTCTAAAAGTACAGGAATCAGGGGCAAGGGATACTGATTTTTTATGGTGATTTTGTTGAGCCCCCTATAATCTATGTCAGTTCTGAGATCCCCCTCTTTCTTGGGGACAAAGAAGAGAGTTGAGGAAACAGGAGACTTTGAAGGCTGAATGAATCCGTTGGCCAGGTACTGATCTACATATTCACGTAGGTGTTGGTTCTCTTTTTCCGTAAGGGCGTAAATATGGCTACATGGATGTTGTGCTCCAGGAACCAGGTCAATTTGGCAATCGTAGGGCCTATCGGGCGGCAAGGTGTTAGCCTGTTCCTTGTGAAAGACGTCTTGGAAGTCGCCATACTCTGTAGGTAGCTGCCCTATGATTCCAAGCACAATTCCTGGTGACTGTTACTGGTGCAGGGCTCTCATTGGCTGTGGTTGAAGCAGGATAACAGGTACGGGTACACGTGGCTGAAAATGTCACAGAATGAGTACGGCAATCTATGGCCGGATTATGGCACACCAACCAGGGCATTCCCAAGATTAGTTGGAATTGGGGAGCGTTGATGAGATCGAAGGTAATCTGTTCCCGATGGCCGTCATGGCATAATAATACAACGGTTCCAGTACATTGGGTCACAAGCCCAGGTGGCAACAGAGTCCCATCCACTGACAGGATATTATCGGCTCTTTCCAGTTTCTGAATAGGCACACCTATCCGTAGGGCCACCGTGATGTCCATATAATTGCCTACTGCTCCGCAGTCGATGTATGCTTCCAGAGAATGCATGCGTTGTGGCTGCTCTGGGTATAGTAGGATAACTGGTGTCGTAAGATGCAAGACCACTGACACCTCTTCTTTTCCCGACAAGCCGGTCTCTACTCTTGTCGAGCTATGCAGTTTCCCAGTGACTCTAGCGGCACTGTCGTGGTTTCTATGACTCCCAGTGGTTTTTGGGGTATCTTATTTGGGCAGTCCTTTAGGAAATGTCCCGCTTTACCGCAGTACAAACATAACTGTTGTTTCCTGCGTCGTTCTCTTTCCTCCTTGGTTAGTGAACCTCTTATACCCGCCAATTGCATAGGTTCAGGCGTGCTTTCGGTAGTTCGAGGTGTGTTCCGGGGATGTACGTACAAGGGTCGATTGTCAAAACGGGATTGGATTCCAAGATGGCCGCCGGCACAGTGTAGACGTGCCAACAATGCTCTCCTGACCCGACTGGTGAGTGGTGCCCACCGCCCCATCAGCGGGCCCCTGTAGGAAGCGAGGAAGCCCCCCGGGGATCGGGGGTGGCGCGGAGCTGCTCGGTGTAGCGGGGTGACCTGTGGCGATCCTCGGCAGCAGCGCCACTGAGAAAGGAGATGTCGCCTGGTGAGCAGCTGGCGACCAGAGCGGAGTAAGAGGAGCGCCCGGTGAGGCCGCGGCGGGGCGGCGCTGCTCCGGGGGTCGCCGGGGCGCCCAAAGAAAGGAAAGTGCTCGGAGGAGGGAAAGTCGCGGCGGGCCACCGGAGGTTGTGGAGAGCGGGCGGGCCAGCAGATGCGGCCCTGTGATATGCCTGCCCTCTCCGGCGGGGCTCCGCGCGGCTGGGAAGCCTGCGGCGCTGAGACATTCCCGGCGAGCGAAGAGGAGCAAGAGAGGTGGAACTGAGGGAGCCATGCCGCAGAGGAGCTTTGTCTGCCGGAAGTATCGGCGTGCGACGGCGGAGGATCGGTGAGAGGGGGGAGACCAGCGGCGGCGGGACCCGGGGGCCAGAAGGTCTGTGGAAGGCAGGAAATTTGGATTCGGAGGTGGAAGAGTGCCGGCCCCATCTGGTGTCCCACGACAGGCTGGGGATTAGTGAGCCCTGCTTCTGTTGGAGGAGAGGTTGGGGGATGCACTGGGGGGCAGAGGGGGTGCTGGCCGCCGAGCAGCGTGGAGCTGAGGCAGCTGCGGCGACAGACCTGGACGAGTTGCCCCGGCCCCCCCTTGAGTTGGAGAAGAATCCAGTGCACATCCACCATAAGACTGGAATGCCCGCCTTCTGCTCCTGGGGGGCTAAGAAAGTGTCAGAGCAGGAGTATCTGGAGGAGAAGTCGGAGCAGACTCAACCCAGGGAGGAACTGCTGGGGAGTTAAAAGGAGCAGCATTCAGTAAACCAACCCACCCTCCTTGCAGATTGCAGTGGTCCAAACATCTACCCCGGGTGGCTGTTGAGTCTATAGTCACGGCACATGCTTTAGGTACTCACGGAACCCGACGAGGAAGCAAAAAAGAAGGAACAAATTGAGAGGATACTCCGGTATAGGAGCCAGTAATAGGATTCAGGGACAGACGGAAGAGTCACAGGGGGGAGAAATCCGATATCTGGGCACAGTGGAACTTTGTGGCAATAAAACCCCGACTTTTCAGGCTCAGAGGAGGACTAGTGGGACGAAGTTGGTCCACAGACATAATTACAGGAGAGCTATAGTGGTAAAAAGGAGTGGGGAAGTGAGCAATATGACCACGAAAACCAAAGGGAAAGGAGGGAAAGTGGCTCAAGCTTCGGGGGATACGCTGGGCACCCTCCCTGCTATCTGGCCAGTGCACAACCTGAAGGAAGGCCCCGGGAATTCTCGTGAGAAGATTGGAGAAGACACCGCCCAAGGGGGTGTGGAGGACCAGGCAGTAATGTCCAGACAAGAATTCCTGGGGGAGCTGCATGCTCTACAATCGAATTTAACAAAGACTTTTCAGGAACAATTTCAACTGATGCGAGCCGATCTAAATGAAGCCCTAGGGGAGATAAGACATGAGATGCGGCAACTAGGGTAAAGGACAGACACCCTGGAAAAAGGCCTCCAAGACGTCGATAAAGAAACCACAACTAACAGTGAAGCCATAGAGAGGTTGGATGTAGCAACACGAAATCTCGAAATCCAGATGGAGGATTTGGAGAATAGATCCCGAAGGATCAATATAAGGGTGAAAATGCTGCCGGAATCGGTATTGGACAAGGACTTGAAAGCGGTAATCCAAGGCATTTTCGCTGACATCCTGGACGAAGGGAGCCCTGAGACGATTTAGCTAGACCGAGTGCATAGAGCTGGGCGGATGGCCAAAGGACAGATGGCGAGGCCTGGAGATGTACTAGCAGCTTTTACTAGATATGCCCAAAAGGAGGCAGTCCTCCGAACAGCAAGGCAACGGGAACCCATTATGTTTAAAGGGCAGCAGATTGCATTATTTCACTATCTCGCAAGCAGCACGCTCATGAAAAGGAGACAAATGGGCCCATTGCTAAAGGTACTAAATGAGAAAGCTATACGATGCAAATGGTCCTTTCCGTTTGGCCTGCTTTTTGAATGGGAGGGGACCCAGAAGCGTATTACATCTGTACAGGAAGGGGCAGATCTGCTCCGCATAGATTTGGAGGAAACCCCCTCAAGCTCAGACTCACAGGGCACGAGTGGTCGATCCAGGCTGAAACCCTGGGAATGGACGACAGTGGGAGAGAAAAGAAGAAGAGGATTCAAGGAAGGCGGTCTGCAGCGAAAAGGAAAACCCAGTGTAGAGAGGAACGGGATATTGTCAGACCCCTGAGTCATTATAGTAGTAAAAGGGGTGGTGGGCCTCTAAGAGGAGTATTGAAGCTATGGGTCATAGGAGGAGCAACCATTTTGGGAACGGAAAGGGCGGAGATGCCCGGGTTAGGAGTGGAGAGCAAGCGGGAAGGGGTTGTCCTTCCAGGGGGGCAGGAGGGAAGGGTGGGGTGGGAAAAGGGGAAGGGACGAGGGGAGGGGGGTGACGCGTCATTTGATGGAGGGAGGGGCGGGAGGGCAATAGCACGTAGCGATGACCAAGTCTCAAGTGGTGACTTCTTAAGTGGCTAACGCATAATGTAAGAGGGTTGAACACCCCTCTTAAAAGAAAAAAGTTGGAGCACTTCACGAAGAAGGAAGGGCCAGATATTATGGGGCTTCAGGAAACGCACCTTGTGCTCAAGGATCAGGGAATGCTGAAGCTGCGTGGTTTCGACCAGATTCTCCATGCCTCAGGTCAGAGTAAAGGCAAAAGGGGTGGCCCTAGCTATCAGGAATACGGTCGATTTCAGAATTTGCGCTGTAATAAGGGGCAAAGAGGGGAGATATAGTGTGGTCAGGGGGAAATATCAGGATGCCCCTTATACAATAGCAGTTGTATATGCCCATAATTCCGGTCAGGAGCAGTTTTTGCAGCGGGTTCTGAAAATGCTGGAAGAACAAGCATGGGATCATATTGTTTTGATGGGAGATCTTAATATAGCCTGGGATAGGGACAGGGATGGAAGACGAGTAAGAGGGGGAGGGGCGGTAATGTCGGTGGAGTTGAAGGATAGGATTGGTAGGATGGGGCTGAGAGGTGTATGGAGGGAATTAAAGGGTGGAGAGGAGGGTTACACCTTCTTATCTGGGGTTCATGGTTTGCAATCCAGAATAGATTATATATCGGTCTCGGTGGGATTGGTAGGCAGCGTTCGGGAGGTGAATACGGGACTGATAGGGATAGCGGATCATATGATAGTCTCTGCTGTTCTGGACCTGGGACGAAGGGTGAGGGGAGTGTGGGGATGGAAGTTTCCAAGGGCTGTCCTGAGGGACCCGGAAGTTCGGGGGGCCATCGAAGAGAAGATTAATGTCTTTTTTGCTGTCAAACGGAAGGAGGATACAGGAGAGGATGTAAGGTGGGATGCGTTCAAGGCTACTATCAGGGGGGACCTAATTGCAGCAGCTGCTCATCGAGCGAAACAATTGAAAGCACTGGAGGCTCAATTAGAGACTGAGGTGGAAGCGGCTAGACAGGCAGCGGGCAGGACCCCTTCCTGTGTAGCTATGCGGGTATATAGAAGGGCGTTGGAACAGCTGGAACTTTTGCGTACTAAAAAGGCAGAGAGGGAACACTACTGGCAGTGAGACAGAAATACTACGCTAAGGCAAATAAGGCAGACGCGCTTTTGGCACGCCTACTTAGGGGAAGAAGGGTGGAAAATGGTATTACGGCGCTGAAATTAGGCTCTGGGGAAAGGGTCACAAAGCAGGAAAAAATACTGGAAGCTCTGGCAGAGTACTATGACTCCCTTTACACCTCCCAAAACCCCCTAAGCGATATGCGGGACAATTTTCCACAATCTGTACAGCTGCGGGAAATTGGTAGGGAAACAAGGGAGATCCTCAATAAGAAAACACGGAGGAGGAAGTACGAGGGGTGATCAGGGCCCTTCCAGTAAATAAATCAATGTGCCCGGCCGGCTATACTGCAGCCTTTTACAAATTGTATATCTCGCAGTTGGCCCCGCAACTGACCTCCCTATTTAATTCATTTCGGCAGACAGGTAGGATTGCCCCGTCCTCGGAGGAAGCTAAGGTGGCCCTCATCCTTAAGCCACATAAAGACCTAGAGGAGAGAACATCATATCGCCCCATCGCTTTGATCAATCTCGATGCTAATATTTATTAAAAAATCCTGGCAAATAGACTTGACACCATTCTCCCGCATTTGATACACCCCGATCAGGCAGGTTTCATCAGAGGCAGGCAAACCGCAGATAATAGCAGGCGAGTGGCCCATTTAGTCGAAAAGGTGCAGAAAATGAACACTCCCGCGGTCTTGGTGGCACTTGATGTGGAAAAGGCATTTGACCGCGTGGAGTGGTCCTTTTTGTTCCGGGTAATGGAAAAGATGGGTTTTAGGGGGGAATTCATGACAATGGTTCAGGCTAATTACCAAGCCCCTTCCATTAGAATAATGGTGAATTGGATAGCTTCTAGACGAGTAAACTTACAAAGGGGAACAAAACACGGCTGCCCGCTATCCCCAATTCTCTATGCGATTTACCTGGAACCTCTATTGCAAGTGATAAGGGAGGCGGCGGGGATACAGGGCATTCCATTTGGTAGAGAGCAACAGAAGCTCGCAGCCTTTGCTGATGACATGTTGCTCATGTTGAATGCACCGAGTGAATCACTCCAGGCTAGCATCAACTTGCTGGACAAATTCGGGAAGGTCTCAGGGTTAAAGATCAATGCTAACAAATCTTAGGTCCTAAACTTAATGTTAGAGGCAAGGGAACGGGACAGACTAAAGGGGGGTACTCACTTTCTATGGAGACCGGGAGGGATTAGATACTTGGGGGTGAGAATCACAGCAACTTTAGCTGGGTGTTATTCGGAAAACTTCCCCCCTCTCCTTAAAGCAATTAAGAGGGACTTCCAAAGGTGGAGAGGCCTTAGGATATCCTGGTTGGGGCGTATTGCCGCGGTTAAGATGGTAACACTCCTGTGGCTGTTGTATTTATTTCAGGCGATCCCACAGCCGGTACCCTCAAGCTTCTTTAAGGAGTTGGGAACCCTGACTAAAGACTTCTTATGGGAAGGGACAAGAGCTAGGGTGGGAGGTTTAGCGTTACCAAATTTTCGGAGGTATTATGATGCAACTCAGCTCCGAATCATCAGGGAATGGTTGAAAGGAGAAGAGGGTCAGCAAGATAAACTTTGGGTGAGGATGGATAGGGCGGTGGCACACCTCAACCTGGCGGAAGTGTTATAGCTGCTTAAAGCGCACAGACCTCGGCATCTTTATGAAAGCTCAATTACCAAACTAATGGCAGATACCTGGGATAAATTGGCAGAGTGTAAGAGAATAACTATGTTTCCGTCGCCATTCACCCCCATCTTTGGCAATGGAGATTTCACGGCGGGCCTGGAGAAAGGTGCATTTGCGAGATGGCAGGAGGGAAGCTATGAAATATGTTTCGGGGGGAGAATTGTTGTCGTTTGAAGACTGTAAGCGGGTTTTCGCAACACAAGAGGGGGAAAGATTACAGTACGCTCAGATACGGCACTGGGTATTACACCCAGGGGTTAGAATGGCGGCGATAAGGGAACCAACGCAGTTCCAGAGCTTCCTACTAACTAATGACGGAACGAAGGGCCTCATTTCCAATATCTATACGATTCTAGATAGCTCACATACAGGCTCTCAATGAGCTTATATGCAGATATATAACACATGTAAGTTGAAAAACAAGTTTGTTGCACACATAAAAAATAGATCACACATATGATATCTGTTGTCAAAATAAAGTCCAGACGATGCAGATTGGTAATGACTTTAGTTGCTTTCACTAGGTCTTAGTACTTGGATCAAAGTTTTTAGTAGTACAGATTGGCTGTGGCCTTAGTTGTTATCACTAGGTCTTGGTTCTTAGTTCTTGAATCAGGGTTTCAGATGATACTAATGAGTTGTGACCTCAGTTGTTTTCATTGGGTCTAGGTATCCTTAATTGTAAAGAACAAAAGTATTTTATAAGACAGCGTAGAGTTCCAAAATTTTGATCCCAAGAGCAGTTGGCTCTATGGTTGGAGTAGGTCCCTATAAGGGTTGTGACCTTAGTTAAATTCACTAGGTCTGCTTGATTATAAAGAGCAATGTCTTTTTTGAAAGTAGCTTAAAGTTCCAAAGTAGAATCCCAAGAGCAGTTGGCTCTATGGTTGGAGTGAGTCCTTTTGAGGACAGCTCGTATGTACAGAAATTAACCTCAATGGGAGGAGTCCTATGGTGGACACGACTTAGAAGTAAATAAAATGCTCAACACGTGTTTCCCCACCACATGGTCACTGTGGTTCTTCACGAGGAATATGTCATATGTGAGTATAGAAGTTGTCTGAGACGAAGAAAGAAAAGAATGGTTTAGAAGAGCATTGGGTCTTGCACTTTCTAATCTAGCGGTGAAACATTGTTTAATTTGATTAACACATCTAATTTGGTACTTACAGGTTTGTAGATTCAGTATTGTAAGGGTTGGTGATTCGGCTCAGTATAAGGACGCTTGCTGATTTTGGCAATATGTCTGGTCTGAAATAATTAAATTGTACGCTATTTAGAGTTCTCACGTCTTGATTTCTAAATTTTCAAAATCAATTACATACATTGTTGTCTAAGAATATGTGACTAGGAATGCATGGGTTTGAACAAAATAAATATTTTCTAAAAGATGACTGTGAAGTCATTGAAAAATACAGTGGAAAGCAAGCGGTAATTATTAGCACAATGGTCAGCCGGCGGTAAACTAGTTCAATATTTAAGGTTTAAGGCCAAATCAAAGAGGATAAAGTGGGCTAAAGTAAGATCATTGCCTTCTAAGTTAGATATCGAAGCGGGCCAAAGAAAAAGTGATTAAGCAAGATGCTAAGAAAATGTGCTTACCGCTACTGTTTCGTAGGTCCTTCTCGTTCGTTGGCGACTGCCAAATTGGTCTAAAGCGGTATGTTTTGATGCATTACGCCGCGTGATGGCGTATGCGTGATTATGTCATATGCAGGCACAGGGGCGTAGGAGACACATAAAATCTGGGGGGGACATCTTGGGGGACTTTGCTTTATTTATTTATTTATTGTGTTTTAGTCAACTAACTCGACTTTGCACAAAATTAGAATTAAAATAGCAGTACGTATTAAATTACAAATATCACTGTACAAAACAAGAGAAAAGAAGAAAAGAAAACTGAAGAAAATTAAAAGATGCAGCAGCAAAGAACATGTCTTTGTATGTTGCATTTCTGGATTTTTCATCTGACTATGAGCTCATGGTAAGAGAGAGGAAATAACAATTACTTCCTGTGGGCCAGAGATAGGACGCCGGCTTGTTAAGAGGCAGATCACCTGTAAATGGACTCCTGCCAAATAAAGGAGTTGAAGCCTTTTCTACCAACTGCAAGTTGCAACTTTTTTTGTGTGGAGCAAGGGAACGTGTGTGTCTCTTGGAATGGAAGATGGGGGTTTCAAAGAAAGAGGAAATCTTGTTTGTACCTCTGAGTAAGCCCTGTAATGGGAGGAGTAGAGGGACCAGGTGTGTGATGTTGCTGCTTTGACTGTCCTCTGGGGGGAGGGGGGATACAGCAAACAAGGAGGATGACCAATCGCAAGCCCACCCCCTTATAAGCACTCCCCAGGTCCGCGGCCGGATGTGTCAGGCCCGGGGGATGCCTAGTAGGTGGGGTGTATGTGGACCCAGGGGGGGGGTGGCCAGAGGGGCAGCCCGCTATGTGAGCTGCCCCTCTAGCGCCCCTGCGAGGGCAGGGCCAGCCTCTCACGATGAGTCTGGTCCCTCTTATTCCATCGCATGCTGGCTTCAGAGCCTTTCTTTGCCTTTGCTATTCTGAATGCAGAGCTGGACTCTGTTCCTTTCTTGTTTAACATTTGCTGCAAAGCCTGATCTATTTGCTTCTCTCATATGTTACTAGGACAGCAGGGCATGGGTCCTCTACCCTGTTACATTATTCAAAGAGCCCCTCTGGCCTTTCTATGCCTCTACCTTGTCACACTGCTTGCTTGCTTAATACATACCTCCTTGCTTGAACACTCAACATATTCTCCCTAACACAGCAATGGCAGCTGCAGGCTGTCTTAACTTCTATTTGTTCCGTGTCTTTAATTGGCCTCTTATTTCCGCTTTTCTGTCTGCAGGGGAAAGGCATTTGCCAGTCACTGCCATGATGGTTCTACCTGGCCATAAGAGGGCAACAGCTAGCCAATATTGGAAGAACATGGGCATATTATGCCAGAGGCTGGCAACTGCCTTCCTAATGCCTATACTAGAGACACAACTCTTGCCTTTGTTTCTAACTGTAATTCAGTGGATGAAGAAACACGAGAACACACATATTGCTTATAAATGAAGGGGATGATGTCACACTTGGTTAAGACATTTTGATCACGCCAGGTGCTCATTTCCAGCTGCAATTAAGCGTTTACCTTTTTAGACTTCTGGCTTTAAATAACATTAGTATCACCTGGAAAGCACAGAGGTTGCTCAACAGGGTTCCTGGAGCACGAGGGGTACCCTACTCGTAGGCATGGATGATCGGAGGGCATTCTTGCCCTGGTTTGGAGCCTGGCCTCTACAGTCATGATTGGGGGTGGGGCTTATTACTTTTGGTTGTACGTACCCTTTGAGGGTGGGCAGACATTGCCTCCTGCTTTAGCCCACTAACAGCTCTGCTTTGCAACTTTATCACACATACCTGTCAGGTGGCATGTAACTCAATGCTACTAATGTTATCAGCCTCAGAAGTCTGGAATCCTTTGCCACATCAACTAGGGTACAGGCTTGCCACCTGAGACTTACTGATTTCCGAGTCGGCATCTGTCGCCCTGTGGGGAACACAAACACAGAAAGAGCAGGGCACAGTGCCCTTGTGGGTTTTTCACACTTCTTCCTCGGGGTGGGCACAATTCACTCCGCAGAGAAAGTGGCACATGCTGGGCAACAAATTCCCACTTTGACAATGTCACCCAAAGAGCAAAATTGGCCATTTGATATATCTCTGTGATGTATTATTGCGCAATCCACACTGATCGGTTTAATCACCTGCTTAACGTGAGATGGCAATTAAGGGCATTTGCCAACACACTCAAGAAGCACAGGACACCCTCTTACCAGCAACATGCCATGCTCACTCATTCTGATCATGAATTGCCATTTATCTGGGGTCATGGTAAATGTATTTATTCATTACATGTGTAGCATCACGCAAAACCCCCAAGCATCAAGGCGGAAAGTAAACTGCATGGAGTGGACCACTTCCATTGGCGCACTTTGTTACATGAGATATCTCGGCCAAAGTTGGCCACTTTTTTCCCCACATGTAGGCGGCCGTAACGCCACCCAGAAATCCTAGTTTGCTGTAGGGGGGTGAGAGAAAATAACTAAAAAGGAGAACATTTGGAGTTTTTTTAGAAAATGCCACTAAAATGTTGTACAAAGAAGCCTGTGGTGTTTTCCTTGTAAGAGCTAGGAACAAATGGTTTGCTGTGCTGGATTTGCCATTTTCCAGGCTTTCAAGAACAGATTGAGTGGAAACCAAAATAACATATTTTAATACATACATTTCTGAAAAGTAGACAATATTCCAAGTTTAGGAAGGTTGATTTGCGCAGGTCAAGCAACAACTATGCAGGGAAAGATTCCATAGTTTGGGGGGAAATCGGGAAAATTACAGAAAAAAACACGATTTCCACACATTTCACTCTGGTCACCCACCAAAACACGCAGCCAACAATACATGGCCTACCATCCCGCGTTCCCACAGGTTTCACGACGAAAACGGTACCTCACATGTGTGGGTGCACCTACCTGGGTCTAAAGGGAAAAGCCTAAAACACTGGTAACCCCAAGTCTTTTCGCACAGAAGATTTTCAGGAATTTTGCTCATGTGGACAGCCTACAGATTTGGGCCTAGGGTGTCGAAGCCAAGACGTAAATCAGGGAACCCCATGAATTTCCGAAAAGAAGACACCCGTGGGAATCCACAGAGGTCTGACTTGCACAAATTGCCCCATAATTTATGACCCACAATCCCTGACAAAGTCTGAAATTTGGTGGAAAAAACACAATTTTCACTTTGTCTGGGATTGTGGGTAATACATTCTGGGGCGATTTGCGCAAGTCAGACCTCTGTGGATTGCCACGGGTGTCTTCTTTTCAGAAATGCATGTGGTACCCTGTTTTCCTTCGTGGCTTCGACACCCTAGGCCCAAATCTGTAGGTTGTCTCCCCAAACCCTTTGGGGGTTAACAGTGGTTTAGCCATTTCCCTTTGCGCCCAGGTAGGTGCACCCACACATGTGAGGTACCATTTACGTCGGAACACCTGTGGGAACGCGGGAAGGTAGAACATGTGGTGTTGGCGGCGTGTTTTGGTGGGATGCAAGAGGGAAATGACTGAAAATTGTAGTTTTCTCACCAAATTTAAGACTTTGCTGGGGTTGTGGGTAATACATTCTGGGGCGATTCGGGCAAGTCAGACCTCTGTGGAATCCCACGGGTGTCCTCTTTTTGGAAATGCATGGGTTTCCCTGTTTTCCTTGGTGGCTTCGACACCCTATGCCCAAATCTGTATGTTGTCCACATGAGCAAAATCTGCTCTGCCGAAAGGCTTGGGGTTGCCAGTGGGTTAGCCTTTTTCCTTTGCGCCCAGATAGGTGCGCCCACACATGTGAGGTACCGTTTTTGTCAGTACACCTGTGGGAACGCAGCATGGTAGGAGATGTGTTGTTGGCGGTGTGTTTCAGTGGGTGGCCAGAGTGAAATGTCTGAAAATTGTGTTTTTTTCCACCAAATCTCAGAGACATTTCCCTCTGTCCACCCACTGAAACATGCCACCAACAACAGATGTCCTAACTTCCCGCGTTCCCACAGGTGTCCCGACAAAAACGGTACCTCATATGTGTGGATGCACCTACCGGGCGCAAAGGGAAAAGGCTAACCCACTGATAACCCCAAGCCTTTCGGCAGAGCAGATTTTGCTCATGTGGACAACCTACACAATTGGGCCTAGGGTGTTGAAGCCACCAAGGAAAACAGGGAACCCCCTGCATTTCTGAAAGGAAGACACCGTGGGCACCCCCTTTCCACTAAAAACATCCATGGTTGTTTAGTGACCCCCACACCCACCCAAATGAAGTTATCTTTTTTTTATTTTTGTTATTGTTTTGCCACTTTCGTAGGGGCAGATTGTGCTAGCAATCTGCCCCCAGGGAGAGCTACATGAGATGCCCCCATCCATTTGGGGTGGGAGGTAGAGGGTCACCCCCTCTCCACTAAAACATCCATGGTGGTTCAGTGCCCCCCCACCCATCCAAAACAAGTTATAATTTGTTTTATTTTTGTTTTGCCCCTTCCCTAGGGGCAAATGGGCACATGCGTGTGGCCATCTGCCCCCGGGGGAGGGGCAAAATGTACTGCCCCAGGCTTGGGGGGTGGCTCTGCCAATATTTGCAGTGGCCTCCCGCCCACCCCAAATTGATGGGGGCATCTCATGTACCCCTTCCTAGGGGCAGAAATCTGCCCCAGGGAAGGCTACATAAGGTGCCCCCATCCACTTAGGGTGGGGGGAGAGGGCCACCCCCCCTTTGAAACACAAAAATGCTGGTGGTCTAGTGGGCCCCCCACCCCCACCCAAAACAAGTTATAATATATATTTTTTGCCCTTCCCTAGGGGCAGATGGGCACATGTGTGTGGCCATCTGCCCCTGAGAGGTCAAAATGTACTGCCCAAGGCTTGGGAGGGGTGGCTCTGCCAATATTTGCAGTGGCCTCTGCCCCCCACCCCAAATGGATGGAGGGCATCTCATGTACCCCTTCCTAGGGGCAGACATCTGCCCCCAGGCAGGTCTACATAAGGTGCCCCCCATCCACTTAGGGTGGAGGGAGAGGGCCACACCCCCCTTGCAAAAATCCCTGGTGGCTAGTGGTCCCACCCCACCCAAAACTACGTTTTTAAAAAGAAAAACATTTTTTGTTTGTTTGCCCCCCTTCCCTGGGGGCAGATGATCACCCATCTGCCCCCAGGGTATTACCCCCATGCTTTGGGGGCCAGCGGGGAGTGGGTAGCTTACATAGTAAGCAGCCCCTCCCCCACTTCAAAAACAGATCCCTGCACGACACACCAAACACATATGCTGGGGAGGATAAATGACATTACATCCCCCCCACTCAAAATTGTAGGGGGGATTTGTCCCCCCTGTGCCCCCCATGATCTACACCCATGCGCAGGCACATTGATACGTCATGACATCATCGCGTCTGCGCATGGTCGCGTGATGCCAGATTCGGCTGTAGAGTCGGCATGTTGGAAAAGGTAAAGAGAGAGCTCGGAAATGTAAAGAAAAGTAAAGAAAGGGGGTGTGAAAGATCTCCACTTAACAAGTAAAAAGCTTAGTTAGACTGTTGGATAATGGTCACCAGCCAGAAGCCAACTGAGTCAATAAAAGATAAATACACATAAGTAATTAAGATGCTAGTGGTGAGGATCAAGTAGGTAGTGCAAGACATGCTCTGTGCTGTGGAGGATAAGGCAATGGCTAATTTAGTAGTGTAACGAGGGGGTCATACGGACTATTGAACAAAGGGTGAATGCTGAGAGTGTTGGGAAGCACACATAGTTAGGCAGTGATGGTGTCAGGCATACTGATAGTGCAGTACATGGTCTCAGTTTTAGGTAGTTTGGAGGAAGGCTGGTGTAGCATTGTATCAGTTGTATCATTGAGACTGATAAATATGGAAAAAAAGTATTCAAATGTTGGAAAATCAATATTATGTTCTGTAATTCATGTGAATGATGTGGTGTAACCTAAATAGTGGAAATTAGATTTGTGTTTGTGCTAATGTTGTGAATTCTGCCAAATTAGGGGCTTTACAGGAAGTGGCATAGCTCCTGGTCTGTATTTACATGGTCTCAGTTTTAGGTAGTTTGGAGGAAGGCTGGTGTAGCATTGTATCAGTTGTATCATTGAGACTGATAAATATGGAAAAAAGTATTCAAATGTTGGAAAATCAATATTATGTCCTGTAATTCATGTGAATGATGTGGTGTAACCTAAATAGTGGAAATTAGATTTGTGTTTGTGCTAATGTTGTGAATTCTGCCAAATTAGGGGCTTTTTAGGAAGTGGCATAGCTCCTGCTCTGTATTTAAACCAGTGTTACAGGTGTCCATTAAGCAGATCCAGCATGCTTCCTGTTGTCTTAACTTATGTTCCAAGTTGCCTCCTCTAGGGCAGGCTTGAGTTTGTCGATCCCATAGAGTTTAAGTTGACTGATCTGGGTCGATTGATGGGATTCCAAGAAGTGGTTGGCTATCGGAGATCTTGTATCTTGATTGATAATTGCTCGAATATGTTCACTGATTGTTTTTAATTTTCTGATAGTGCTTCCAATGTAAAGTTTGTTGCAAGGACAGCTGATGATGTATATAACAAATTTGCTATTGCAATTGATAAAATGTTGGATGGTGTGGATGATGTCGTTAGGTTTGGTAATAGTGGTTCTTGCATTATCTGAGTACTTACACATCGAGCATTGACCACATTTGTAGCTTCCTTTTAGTGGTTTATGTAACCACATGGTCTGTGTGTCAGGATTTCTGGCAAAGGTATTGCTCACAAAGTGCGATGGACTTAGTTTGTTAAGTGGAGATCTTTCACACCCCCTTTCTTTTCTTTTCTTTACATTTCCAAGCTCTCTCTTTACCTTTTCCAACATGCCGGCTCTACAGCTGAATCTGGCATCACGCGACCATGCGCAGATGCGATGACATCATCACGTATCAACGTGCCTGCATATGATGTTATCACGCATACGCCATCACGCGGCGTAATGCATCAAAACATACCGCTTTAGACCAATTTGGCAGATGCCAACGAACGAGAAGGAACTAGGAAACAGTAGCGGAAAGCACATTTTCTTAGCATCTTGCTTAATCACTTTTTCTTTGGCCCGCTTCGATATCTAACTTAGAAGGCAATGATTTTACTTTAGCCCACTTTATCCTCTTTGATTTGGCCTTAAACCTTAAATATTGAACTAGCTTACCGCCGGCTGCCCATTGTGCTAATAATTACCGCTTGCTTTCCACTGTATTTTTCAATGCCTTCACAGTCATCTTTTAGAAAATCTTTATTTTGTTCAAACCCATGCATTCCTAGTCACATATTCTTAGACAACAATGTATGTAATTGATTTTCAAAATTTAGAAATCAAGACGTGAGAACTCTAAATAGCGTACAATTTAATTATTTCAGACCAGACATATTGCCAGAATCAGCAAGCGTCCTTATACTGAGCCGAATCAACAACCCTTACAATAATGAATCTACAAACCTGTAAGTACCAAATTAGATGTGTTAACCAAATTAAACAATGTTTCACCACTAGATTAGAAAGTGCAAGACCCAATGCTCTTCTAAACCATTCTTTTCTTTCTTCCTCTCAGACAACTTCTGTACTCACATATGACATATTCCTCCTGAAGAACCACAGCGACCATGCAGTGGGGAAACACGTGTTGAGGATTTTATTTACTTCTAAGTTGTGTCCACCATAGGACTCCTCCCATTGAGGTTCATTTCTGTACATACGAGCTGTCCTCAAAAGGACTCACTCCAACCATAGAGCCAACTGCTCTTGGGATTCTACTTTGGAACTTTAAGCTACTTTCAAAAAAGACATTGCTCTTTATAATCAAGCAGACCTAGTGAATTTAACTAAGATCACAGCCTTAATAAGGACCTACTCCAACCATAGAGCCAACTGCTCTTGGGATCTAAATTTTGGAACTCTACGCTGGCTTATAAAAGACTTTTGCTCTTTACAATTAAGGATACCTAGACCCAGTGAAAACAACTGAGGTCACAACTCATTAGTATCATCTAAAACCCTGATTCAAGAACTAAGAAACATGACCTAGTGATAACAAATAAGGCCACAGCCAATCTGTACTATTAGAAACTTTGATCCAAGCACTAAGACCTAGTGAAAGCAACTAAGGTCCTTACCAATCTGCATCATCTGGACTTTATTTTGACAACAGATATCATATGTGTGATCTATTTTTTATGTGTGCAACAAACTTGTTTTTCGACTTACTTGTGTTTACACCTATGAAAAGAAAATAAAAATCTTCTATTCTTTGTAACAGGACAGGAGGGCTTTTTTCTCTTTAGCTTTGATCAAGCCCAGGACAGCCTCTGTGGCATCCCTCAGTTGCTGCATCTCTACTCTTATCACCGTGAATTCTTAAGACTTTTTCTACTTGGAGCGCCGTCACTGTTCCTAAGGCTGAATTCTTTCCTTTCACTACAAGTTTCATCAGCAGTGGGCAGCCCCTACAGGATCCATTCATAACCCCAATATTTTCCAAATGTCTCAAACTGCATAGCTACTATGCTCAGGAACTTTGATAAAAGAGAGGAAGAAGCTGAACGCATCTTTTCAGGATTATCAGATAATCCTACAGCCACCCAAGGAAGTAACAATCTCTCATTGAGACAACTATTCCAAACTCAAGAAAAACTCCTTAAACAGGAGTTAGTGTCATGATCACCAGCCAGTTCCCAGATTAAGCCTATGGATCCTTAAAGGGTTAACATTGTTAGAGTATTTAGAGGTCCTGTGGTTAAAGTCAGATTTATATTGAAAGTAATTGGAGTTCATGTTCCCTCAATGGCCGCCAGGTTGTGCCATTGAGGAACTAACATTACTGGTCTAGTCTTTGACCGACCTCTGTTATAAATAGTCGTTTCTTGAGGAGACACGCGCTTCGCGTTGCTGACTGCCCTGCAGTACGGACGCTTACCGCAGTCGTCACAGAATTCCAGTCATAACATTAGCCTCTGTTCCAGCCCTATTTGCCTTTCTACAGTCTCCGAAGAATTAGCCCTTTTCTGTTTATGCTCCCTCCCCTTCATAGTTTAGCGCTCTGCCCCGTTTCCTGTTATTTATTTTCCCTTCATTCACTCCGTAGTTCCAGTCACCCTTTCTCCCTCCTCAGAGGTCCTGAATGAAAACTGCTGTTACTCACGCAAGTACTGTTTCGAGCTTACCCAGTGTATTTTAAGTGATTTTGGTGGTACTCGTGTGAGGTTGTATTTATTTAGCAACGGGGTTGTTGGTTATTCAATATTGACATTTTCATTTTCAATCCGCCTCAGCTGAGCGCATTATTGTTGCTCCGTGCTCCTGTGCGTAACGTTTTTTTTCTGCTGAGGTCTTGTCACACATTGTTCCAATTTTCATGCCATTTGTTGCCGCTTAGTTTTCTTTCAGTGTAGGTATTTAGTGAGATTGTGAATTCACTTAGAGCCTTGTTACCCCCATCAGTGGTCATCCATTTTCTAATGCATGTTAGAGCCTTTACTGCTGCTTACAGTCGCTCCCTCATTGTAGGTAGCACTTTTATTTGTTATTGTTTTTTCCACAGCAAGGTTCCACATAAGCCATATTATTATTAAGAGTGCCCTATTCATTTGCCACAAATTTTTGCCCATTGTCATCCTTTTGAAATTATCTATTTTGGCACCATATCGTCACCACTCTTCACGACATGCGCCCATGCATGAACGCAGGATGGAGAGCTCACACAATTAGACATTAAGATGAGCTTTTATAGGTATTGTTTACTTATACCCACCTAGCCAAGTGGAGTGAATTTTATTAGGGAGCTATAGTTAAGGAGGGTTATTTTTTCTCTTGTCATTTCTACAGGAATTGCTTCTTCTCAGAAGTCCAAGGGAGTTCTTCAAGGGCGTCCCCGCAGAGTTCACAGGGAGGTTTTACAGAACGCGAAGCCTCCTTTTGAAAATTACTCTGCCTGGGCGCCATGGAGACTCCTGAGGTGGACCAGTTAGCCCAGTTATTGGGGTAATGAAGAGCGCAAGTTCATGCCGCTCGCTTAGAGACTAGTGCATTGCGTAGGGAGGTTGTCGTGAATAGGGACCGTACAGAAGAGTTAGCACGCCAACTCTTGCAGACACAGGCTGGTCAAGTTCCTTTACCCGCAGCTAATACATCAGCCCCTCTTCCTGTTGCACCCCCTACTCTAGTCCAAGTGATAGTCCCCGGAAATATTCCTTTAGCTCCTCCTGAATGCTTTTTGGGGGATCCTAAGAAGTTTGCTGTTTTCATGAATCAGTGTAGGTTACATTTCCTCTGTCGTCCAGAGTATTCCCCACAGATCAGGCTAAGGTGGCCTTTATTTTATCCTACTTGGGTGGTTATGCTGCAGATTGGTCCATCCCCTTAGTCAATAGGGATGACCCAATCTTGAGGAATCTTCAAGAATTCCAGAGGGAATGGAAAAATTATTTGTGCGCCATACCCGAGGTTAGGCCCTGGATAATGAGTTGCTCTCACTCCGGCAGGGAAACCAAGAGTTGTTGGCTTATGTTGCAACTATCAATAGATTAGTGGCAGAGTCCAATTGGCCCAACGAAAAAAGGACAACCTTATTCCATAGAGGGTTGCGCAGTGAATTAAAAGATGTATTGGCTCAGGAAGTCAATCCCCCCAATGGTATTGCCGAATTTATTGACCTAACTATCCAATTCGATCAGCGCCTGCAAGACCGAAGAGTAGATTGTTCCCGTTCCGAGAATAGGACCTATTTTGTACGCCCTAAGGAAAATCAATTAAGAGCTGGTCCTGATACTCACACAGAACCAATGCAGTTAGGAGTTGTCAGAGGACCCATTTCACAGGCAGAGAGGGACAAGAGGCGTCAACAACAATTGTGCCTTTACTGTGGTAAACCTGGGCATTTCCTCAAGGATTGTCCTGTAAAACCTTCACGAAGACCCATTGGAGGTGTCAACCAGGAAAAGAAAGTCCAGATTTTGGAAAACTCCAGTGCCCGGCAAGTGTAGAGGTCAGCTTGTCGAGCATGAAACAGGGAGTAGCGACCTCACACTTTGTTTTTCCTATTATCTTATTTAGTCAAGAGCGGCCCACTAAGATACATGCTTTACAAGCCTACATTGATTGTGGTGCAGTTGGAAACCACATGGATTCAAAACTGGCATACAAGTTGGATTTTCCCCTGGTGGACAGGTTTGAAGCTGAAAATGTATCTGCAGTTGACGGTACTCCTTTAGTTTCTGGCCCAGTCACACAACGCACGGATGATCTTACAATGCTTTGCCAGGAAAGACACAGAGAGAGGATTACATTCGACCTTATAAGTGCTCCACAATTCCAGATCATTTTGGGTATGCCCTGGCTCGAGAAACACAATCCCACTATTGATTGGCGCTCTAGATCTCTGACCTTTGCCACAGAATGGGAAGATTCTTGTTGTTTAATGAGTAACCTGAAGAATCCCGGTCTACACAGAGTAGTTTCTAACTCCACACTTGGATTAATTGGAAGTATACCCCCCGAGTATGAAGTGTTCCAAGAGGTCTTTGAAGAAAAACTGGCTGAGGTCTTACCTCCCCATCGCCCTTACGATTGTCAGAATGATCTTCTTCCAGGAGGACAACTTCCTTGTAATCAGATATATTCGTTAACTGAGAAGGAGGATGCATACATGAAAAAGTATCTAGACCAGTATTTAGCTAATGGATTCATTAGGCCTTCTAAATCTCCCGCTGCCTTCCCACTCTTTTTTGTACCGAAGAAAGAGGGAGATCTCAGGACCTGTATTGATTATCGTGCCTTAAATCAAAGTACTGTCAAGAACCGATATCACATTCCTCTCATCTCCAATTTGTTGGATCAAATCAAGGGTGCCCAGATTTTTACCAAATTAGATCTCAGAGGCGCATATCATCGCATTCGAATAAAGGAGGGCGACGAATGGAAGACCGCCTTTTGTACTAAATATGGCCTTTTTGAGTATCAAGTGATGCCCTTTGGACTGTGCAATGCTCCAGCAGCATTTCAATGCTTTGTGAATGATGTCTTAAGAGATCTACTGGATGTTTGCGTGGTAGTCTATATTGACGACATTTTGATTTTTTCCAGGAATTCCCTAGAACATGTGAAGCATGTTACGGCAGTTCTCCAGAAGCTGCGAGAAAATTCTCTTTTTGTAAAGCTGGAGAAGTGTTCATTTCATGTTTCTGAGGTCGAATTTCTGAGTTTTGTGCTATCCTCTCAGGGAGTCAATATGGACATGCGGAAGGTGGATGCCATACTTTCTTGGCCAGCCCCAACGTCTGTAAAGGGAGTCCAAAGTTTTTTGGGTTTTTTGGGTTTTGCTAATTTCTATCGCCGCTTTGTGGAAATTTTTTCGCAACTGGTACACCCCATCACGTCCTTGCTGAAGAAAAATAAGAAATTTGAATGGACCAAGGAGGCTGGTGAAGCCTTCAGAATTTAAAGGCCAAATTTACTGAGGCTCTGGTATTACAACATCCTCAACCTGACCTACCATTCATAGTGGAAACTGATGCCTCTAATGTTGCTATGGGTGCTGTTTTGTCACAACGCAATCCTGAAACTCAGATCTTACACCCAGTGGCATTCTGGTCCAAGAAGCTCTCGCCAGCTGAATGCAACTACACTATCACGAACAAGGAGTTATTGGCCATCAAGTGTGTCTTAAAGTAATGGAGACACTACCTATTAGGAGCTCAACACACAAGTACCATTCTCACTGACCACCGAAATCTACAGTATTTACGTTCCGTCAAGGCTCAATCTGCTCGACAACTAAGATGGGCCCTGTTTTTTGCTGAATATGATTTCATTATCACATTTAGACCTGGAGTGCGTAATGGCAAGGCTGACGCCTTATCTCGAATTGGTAATGGAGAAGAAGCTTTTGTTTCTCCCGTTCCCACTAATATCATCGCAGGAGAAAGAGTATTGGGGTTGTTGCACACTGGAGAACCATTTTTCAAAGACCTGCAGAAGGAGGTTAAAGGGACCTTTACTCAGGAAGAGCTGTTAGCATGGGTTAATCGAGGAGATCCATTCAGTGTTCAAGAAGAAATGCCTTACTATCAAGACCGTCTGTATTTACCTACTGAGGCACTTAGAAAACAAGTGATTTCCAACTACCATGGCTCTCTAATTCATCCAGGGGTGACCAAAACCTTGGAAAAGATCAAAAGATACTACTGGTGGCCAACTTGGCGTAAGGATGCGACTCATTACATTCTGACTTGTGGAAATTGTGCACAAAATAATAACTCCAAGAAGAAACCGGCCAGTCTTCTTCAACCTTTGAATATTCCACCAAATCCATGGCATACCTTATCGATGGATTTTATCAGAGATCTCCGGCCATGTGAGGGTTACCACACCATCCTGGTGGTAGTAGATTTGTTTTCAAAGATGGCTCATTTTGTGGCCTTGAAAGGGCTTCCCACCGCTGCCGGTTTGGCAAAGACCTTTCTAGAAAACATTGTTAAATTAAACGGGTTTCCTTCCACCGTAATTTCTGACAGAGGTAGTCAATTTGTATCAAGATTCTGGAGGAAATGCTGTGATCTGGCCCAGATTGATGTACGATTATCCACGCGTCGCCACCCACAGACCGACGGACAAACAGAACACACTAATCAGACCCTGGAGCAGTATTTACGCTGTATGCTTCATCAGACCGACGACTCCTGGTTGGATATTTTGTGGGTGGCAGAATACCTTACAACAATTCCATCCACTCATCCACAGGACTCACGCCATTCTATACCTTACATGGTCAACATCCCCGAACTTCTGCATTTGACCCTCCAGATCCATTTAGAAATGCCCGCAGTCAAGAACCTTCATGACAAGAACCTTCATGACAAGATTTTAACAGCAACTAGTAAGGCTCAAGCTAGTTTAGTGGCAGCTAAGGAATCCCAAAAGAAGTTTGCTGATCGACAACAAAGTACTCCTCCAAGTTTTCAAGTCGGCGACTCTGTCTGGTTGTCCTCCAGAAATCTGGCCTTAAAAGGCTCAAAGAAGTTTCTTCCCAGGTATTTAGGACCATTTATCATCGAAGCTGCTTTTAACCGAGTGGCCATGAGGTTGACACTTCCGAAGAA
This sequence comes from Ambystoma mexicanum, assembly GCF_040938575.1. Classification (NCBI taxonomy): domain Eukaryota; kingdom Metazoa; phylum Chordata; class Amphibia; order Caudata; family Ambystomatidae; genus Ambystoma; species Ambystoma mexicanum. Next base: position 51,002,042 of record NC_090936.1, read on the forward strand.
AATGCAAATCCATCCAGTTTTTCATGTTTCTCTATTAAAACCAGTAGAATCAGAGACACGTTTACTACCAGCCCCACCCCCAGTGGAAATTGAAGACGACCAACCAGAATTTGAAGTCAGGGAAATTTTGGACTCCAAAATAGTGCATCGCAAATTATATTACCTGGTCGATTGGAAAGGTTATGGTCCTCTCGATAGATCTTGGGAACCCTTAGAGAACATTCATGCCCCTAGAATGTTAAAGAGATCCCATCAAACCCCCCCTACCAAACCGGGAAGGAAATCTTTGAGGGGGGTACTGTCATGATCACCAGCCAGTTCCCATATTAAGCCTATGGGTCATTAAAGGGTTAACCTTGTTAGAGTATTTAGAGGTCCTGTGGTTAAAGTCAGATTTATATTGAAAGTAATTGGAGTTCATGTTCCCTCAATGGCTCCCAGGTTGTGCCAATGAGGAACTAGCATTACTGGTCTAGTCTTTGACCGACCTCTGTTATAATTAGTCGTTTCTTGAGGAGTTTCGCGCTTCGCGTTGCTGACTGCCCTGCAGTACGGACGCTTACCGTGGTCGTCACAGAATTCCAGTCATAGCTTTAGCCTCTGTTCCAGCCCTATTTGCCTTTCTACAGTCTCCGAAGAATTAGCCCTTTTCTGGTTATGCCCCCTCTCCTTCATAGTCTAGCGCTCTGCCCCGTTTTCTGTTATTTATTTTCCCCTCATTCACTCTGTAGTTGCAGTCACCCTTTCTCCCTCCTCAGAGGTCCTGAATGAAACCTGCTGTTCCTCACGAAAGTACTGTTACGAGCTTAACCAGTGTATTTTAAGTTATTTTGGTGGCACTCGTGTGAGGTTGTATTTATTTAGCAACGGGGTTGTTGGTTATTCAATATTGACATTTTCATTTTCAATCCGCCTCAGCTGTGCGCATTATTGTTGCTCCGCGCGCCTGTGCTTAACGTTTTCTTTCTAAACTAGAACAAGAGAGTCCACACTGCTGTGGGTTTAATTAATAATTAGTTCAAGTAACAAGTTATTTGTCAAGGTGTACTGCAAAGGTATCACTCACATTTTTAGGATGTAACAGACTCTGGCCCTCATTCTGACCCTGGCGGAATTCGAAAAACGATGGCGGAAATGCAATACCGCCATCGAATACCGCTTGTTGCGATTATGACCCGTCACCGTAAAGTACGATGCCATTAGCGACACCGTAGTGAACGCCAACGCTAACTGCACCAAGTACGCGCGCCTTGCAAAACCGTAATTTCCGCCATGGCGCAACGGTACGCGAATTCTGACCCTAGCGGACATTTACTTAACGCCATCAAGCATGGCGGAAAGTACCATTCCGCCATGGTGAGAATTACGGCATCGCGAACCAACCGTAAATGGCCCTACTGAGTGCCTGTACTCCACTCCCTGCCCACATTGCACAACTCCTCGTAGGCGCAATGTAGTCACACTATGCAACCAGTGAAATGTACAAGTCACCCATGCATGCCAACGAACAAATGCATGCAGGGGCTCCAAGTGCCTTGTGAGTGGCCATCAATATTTGGCATGTCACCATTGCCGTACTGATGCAGCACAGGCATGTGAAGGTTCAAGTACACCAAAATGAACTGAAATATTCCATGAGACAAAACAACAATAGTCCCCCATCGCTTGCCACCAGTGTAAATCAACATTCAAAGCAGTATCCTGTACTCTTGCCAGTAGACAAACCAACCATCAGCATAAGCATGTACCACACAAGTTGGCAGAGTGACTGAGCAGCCAGGCTCATCTCAAGAGGGGCCAATGGGAGCTGTAGGGCACAGATGGCACGAATACAGAAGCAATTCCAATGGACCTGACCTCAGTCTCCCTCCAAGAAACGCACGCAAACACAGGCACCTGTGACCAGCCATTTTCTGATAATCCCATCATTCCACCAATCCACCTGGCTGACCGGCATCTGTTGCACAAAAGCTAATCCCCCGCCCCTGAGCATGACATCATAAAAACAGTCATAATGGCAGCCCCTATCCCTGACCTTACTGGGCTTCGTAGGCAAACGCGGCCAGTACAGTACCACACAACTCTACTCAGAAGCCGGAACCCAATGCAAATCAACTCACAATACATCGCGCCACAAATCGGAATATGCTACATCACTAGCAAAGAATAACGCTACACGGTTAATATCGGAATATAAATTTAATGCACATCAAAATCACCAAGCCCATACAGCCATTTGCTCATAAACTCCCAAATAATTTTCATTACTGTGGGCTGCATCCGCAATAAATGACCAGCTTCTTCTTGTGTGACGCCCTGTTCCTTCATGGTACACAGGGGCTACATTTACGTTCAAAAAGGCAACATGGAAGCGCCTAGAACCGCAGGGCCGTCCCATGAAGTAGGCACTAGTCCAGCTGAAAGGTTGATATGTTGCTCCTAGCCACTAGTACTGCGTAAGGGCATGTGGCCCTTTGGCGATCGTCCCATAAGATCGTAAAGGTGCTCCACTGATTAACTCGAAGCTGCAGGTGTCGACTGTAAAAGCCATCTGCAGGAGTGGCGTACAGATGGCAGCGGCAAAAGGGGAGGAGATACCTGTCACCCAAATGAAAAAATAAATAATAGTATGGGCATCCGAACTTCATATGTATTACTCACTTCATTCAACACACTAAATCTACAACCATATGCATGCTAGCCCACTCAAAAGGATTAATTTCACCGAAAAATCACTTGCGAATCACAACAATATAAATCGAGGTGAATACACTATTACAAACGAGTGTTTGTGTGCATGCGTCTGTTAAAACAGAATCCATTAGATGGGATTAGTAACGTGCATAGACACAAGTGTTTGAAGGCGCGTCGAGACAGGGAGGGTTCAACAAGGGCAGATAGACGATGGTCCCACTATGGTAGCTTTTCATCACATAGCGCAGGGGAAGGGGATAGATTCCAAAAAGCCATGTACATGGCAAACTCTCAATTAAATCATCTGTCCATGCATCCATTCATCATTCCCTCATCCCGGTATAAAAACGCCTGAATATTTACTCACATAACATTTGAAATTTCCATTGAGTCTGTGCGTAATGCAGTCTGCAAAATCCACTGTGCTCCTGCCCGGATTTCTAGTGTAGTAAAGTAACATGTATTTGGGAACGTCCTGCCTTATCGTCCACTACGCTATTGCGCATCCCATTCAATTCATATCAATCATTGCATTCTCGTCATGGGCCCTGTCCCAAGGACATTCAACAATAGAACGTTATATTTCCAGTCAGACCTGTGGGCGTCTCCTCGCCGCTAGTTGAAAACCAAAAGCGCTGTCCTTCGAATTCCTCATTTGCAACATCACGTCGAAAAGGCATCTGTGAACACTTGAATTCACAAATACATCTATGTAGTGCGGCTGTGTGTGAAAATGGTAACTGGCTTCAATCACTAATGGGACTCCCCGCCCGTCGGTGAACGTCGGTACAGTGCTGCATGAGGGTCCACCGTTGATCGAGTACTACATTCCACTGACCCTTCACAAGTTTGTTCGCGACTGCAAATATACTATGTGAAACAATGGGACCATAGCAGAATTAACATATAAACCAATATTTCACTGCCATCGGGATTAAATACATGATTGTAATTGCAAGATGCCATGCGTCAAATTGCAGCGTTGTGTGCGGGACGTGCTCGCCCAAAAGTTATTGCAGCTGGCACAGGTGGAATGAATCACCACAGGTGGAGGCTATACAGCCTGAAAACACATAAATTGCACACCCAAACCCCTCCCACAACCACACCCACTCCAAAATGCTACCGACAGGACTAGCGATGTTGGGCCTGGGGGACCTGATAGCACTGCAAGTACTCCAACTTCAAGAAGAAGACGAACACCAACTACTACAACAACCGGCCGCACAGAGGAGACGCAGGAGGAGGAGGAGGAGGGCAAGGCAGGGGCAGCAAGGCCCACCAGCACAGCCACTACCACCACGCAGGCAGCCCGCAATCCCACGCCTCCGAGCTAATCCGTTCAACCTCACTGCTGAGCAGATCCACACCCTCTACCGTTTGGACCGGGACACCATAACTGCCATTGTCAACATGACACACGCTGACCTTGTCAGCATGATAGATAGCCCAACCGCCATCCCACCCCTACTGAAGGTGGTGTCTGTACTCCACTTCCTGGCCACAGGCCCCTACCAGCACACAGTCGGACAGTTGCATGGCATTTCACAGCCACTATTGTCACAGACACTATTCCAAGTGCTCGATGCCCTCCTGAAGCACACAGACGACTACATCTCTTTACCACGCTCGGAGCAGGAGCTTACAAACACAAAAGTGGGATTCCATGCACTTGGCGGCATACCGGATTGCATTGGTGCCATCGACTGCACCCATGTGGAATTGGTTGTCCCACATGCCATGGAGGTCCAGTACCGCAACCGGAAACAATATCATTCTATCAATGTACAAATGGTGTGTGACTCCAACAGGATCTTTACACATTGTTGTGCCCGATTTCCAGGATCAACCCATGATTCTATGGTCTTGAGGAACTCTACAATACCACGCTACATGGAGCGACACGCAGGGCAACGATCCTGGCTACTCGGTGAGTTTCATTTAATGCATGAGAATGTGGGGTAGGTGATGCGTCAATGACCTAGCAGGAAGGGGGTGGGGATGCGTACGTACCAATGTCATTCCACAAACATCCTTCATTGTCCACATACAGGTGATGCCGGGTATCCACTGAAGAGATGGCTCCTTACACCAATCCGGAACCCACAGAACCAGCATGAGGAGGACTACAACCATGCCCACTCACGTACCCGTGTAGTCATAGAACAGGCATTCGCCCTACTGAAGGCTCGTTTCCGCTGCCTCAGCAGGTCTGGCGGGGCACTCCTGTACCGCCATGAGAAGGTTGCAAAGATGGTCATGGCACGTGTCATGCTACACAACATGTGCGTACGTAGAAATGTGGCCATCCCCCCTGACGCAGAACTGCAAGCACCTGAAGATGGTCATGATGAGGGTGGGGATGTGGCAGCACCTCAAGGAGTCCACGAGGCACAGGAGGCCCGTGAAATTCGTCAGAATCTCATAGATGCATGCTTCTAGCACTCACGCCTGGTGGCTGTTACATGGACACGGGACTTGTGGCACTGTGTGAGTCTGGAACATGCACAATGTGGACTGTATGCCAAGAAAGGCCTCGTACACAAAGATCAATGTCCACACATCTCATTGGATGAATATGAAGATATGTATAGCAAATGTGAAATGATATTACACACCCAATCGACCCGCCACCCAAAAAAGCCTAACACACCCCCTCCACCCTCCTACCTCCCCCCCGAACACCAGTGTCCAAAGTTGCTCATTTTCAGTGGGCAGACGCTATTGCAAGCCCCCTCTCCGGGTATCAGGGGCACCCCTGCCTGTGGAGCGCAGGTTCCTCCCAGATCTACGTTGGGGGCTGCCCTGGACGGAACTTGCAACGGATGATGTCTCTGCCTGCTCACGTCCATGCATGTCCCTAAGGTATTTGTGAGAGCTCAGTGAGCACACGGCGCACAGCGGCAAGTTCACCACATACGTCTTTGGACGTCGCATGCAGTTCCCCCCTCAGGCTCTCGGTGCTTCTCTCCATTTGTCCCCTCAGGCTCTCGGTGCTTCTCTCCATTTGTCCCCTCAGGCTCTCGGTGCTTCCCTCCATTTGTGCCCTTAGTGTCTCTGTACTTCGCTCCATTTCTGCCCTAAGTGTCTCAGTAGTTATTTCAATGGCTGCCTTAGAACCCCCACATTCAGCAGCATGCTCCTTGAGGAGCGTGGCCAGTTGCTGCTGTTGCACAATCATCTGCTCGAGGGACTGTTGCCTCTGCTGGGCCATGCCCATTCGCGGTGGTGTCACAGAGGGGCTGATCACCTCATGTTGCCTTGCCACAGGCCTTGTGGGGGTTGGCCAGTCGTCGTCTTGTGGGTGCCCCTGCGTGGTTTCCTCATGGTGTACGGGATGAAACAAACAGGGGGATTGAGACAGGTCATGGATGGGTCCTACATCGACAGCACCGTTTTCTGTGTCGGAGCATGCTGGCATGAAAGCAGTGTCACCTATGGTGCTGCTGCCACCAGAAGCAGTGCCTTCTGTGGCATCCATTGGGGGGACCTGTGGTGCTGCTGTTGTGGACATGCTGGCTGCTGGGGTGCCTGTTGAAGTCCCCTCCAGTGTGCTGCCACTTGATTTGTGCTGCTGCCGTGTCTTGATCCGTGCAGCTGAGGTGGAGGGTCTTTGGCCGTTGGTCTTGGCCCTCTTTGCAGGTGTGCTGGTAGGGGTGTCCTGAAGCTCGTCGTTTGAATCGGACCCTGTGGTGGAGTAAAGGAGGGCGAGCGTTATTTATGGGTCTGTGGAAATTGGAATGGCAATGTATCACATGCATTGGGGTGGTACCTGAGGGTGATTTCGGTCAGGGCCTTGGAGGTGGTCTCATTTTTGTGTGGATTGAGGATGCAGTTATTTTGCAGCCTGCAGTTAGGATGTGCATGCTGCACATGTAGAGGGTGTTTTTAGGATTTTTACTTATTTATGTATTTAATCTGACTTTTAAAGGGCGCTATCATGGCAATGTATGTGGACGTTCACCTGGACATGTGTTTCTATTGCACTATGGGGACACATGGTACTTCACATGATTGGACATTGTGGATTTAGCATTGTTTTATTTGGGCCACCTACCTGATTCTTCGGATGTCTGCACTCCTTTCTCCATCCCTCCGACTCCCTCTATGCTCTCCATTCCAATGGTGGAGGCACAGATTTCTTCCCAGGGGGTCAACTTGATGGGTGATTCCGATCCTCCCCCGGTAGCTGTGGCAATGTTTCGGTTGGCAGAAAGTATGCTCCGGACGCGTATCCGCAAGTCGTCCCATCGCTTTCTGCATTGCTGTGGGTTGCGGGGTGCGGTCCCCACCGCACTTACCCGCTGTGCCACCAGGGCCCATATGGCCTTCTTGTTCGCAAGTGCCGTCCTGGTCATTTGCGTCGAGAAGACGACGGCAGCATTCTCCTGGAGGGTCTCTGTGAGCACGGTGAGTTCCTCATGGGAGAAGTGGACCTGCCGCTTGCGATCGCACGCTTTTTTAGCAACTTTTCCCATATTTATTTTTTTAACTGGGGTGGCTAACGGGTTGGGATGTGTCTCAGGGTCGGATTTGTAATGGTTGTGTTGGGATTCTGATTTTATAGGTGTACGGCGTGCTGTTTCCAGTTCCGGCCCCATGTTTTTACTTCCGTTTCCGTATATTTACGGTGACCGTAATTTGCGCTGACCGCTCATTACGGTGACCGCTAAGATGGGTGGCGGAATTGCACCTAGGGCGGTGTACGACGGCGGTAAGGGGCGTTTTGGGGTCATTTCCGCCATCGCGGACTTTGCACTTCCGCCATGGCGTGATGCTCGTGCCCGATGGGTCAGAATTAGCCGCACTTTGCTCCATCGTGCAATGGCGGAAACGCTATTTACGCTATGGCGGTCATGTCAGTTACTTTCCGCCAGGGTTGTAATGAGGGCCTCTGAATGAGCGCAAGCAGGGTAGTCTGATGATTGAAAAACCATATAGAATATGTTTATTTAACAAAGAAACAGTTGTGTAAATACATAAACAACTAAACTTAAAGCAATATAACAAACATATAAATGCATTTGTTCAATGGTTGGAAGGTTAATAGTCAAAAAGAAACACCAAACACAAAACACAAAAACTTAAACATAGCTTTTTGAACAAAGAAAACAAAAGAGAATTCTAAAAGAAACTGGACAACGAGCTGCCAACTGTATGGTGGCCTAGATCCCAGCCAATATTCTTATTTATGGCTTGTATTGGGCCACTGCAAGAACAAGTTGTTCTGAAAAGAGTTGACAGGAGTAGAATTTGTTCTATGTCCTATGATTTGCTGACAGGTCTGCCTACGTGTGCGTGTCAAAAATTAGTGACATAAACAGTAAATTTAAATTGACATTGTTAGACCACGTGTCGGCAAAAGTGCCACCTGTCTGGCCAATAGTTCTATGACATAGTTAAAGTTGCCTTCCTCAGGGCGAAATACCATACAACAACTGAACCCTGTGGGGAAGCAGACATAAACAAAGTAAATAATGTGAAAGAGATTAACCCTTTCTATTCAACTACCCATACTGCTTGAAGAGAAAGTAAAACGCCCAAAGGCATAAAAATTACCAAGTCAATTTGCTGTGGGTGAGTAGAGATAGCCAGGCGCAAAAGTGAGCCAGGAATCCCAGCGCAAAGCGTCTGGATGGGTGGAAGCGGGGTGAACACACGGCCGGGCTGCATCAACAGACAAGGGGCCACATCGGAGAAAACACGCTCTCTGGCAATTAAATAAAAGAAGTTTTAGAAACAAGGGTGCATGAATGAAGCTGCATAGGTAATATGTTAAAAAATGGGTGACTACCTTTCGCAAAAGTGCTTAGTAGAGAACGCTGGAATTAATGGATTCCTAATATTGCGTTCCACGGAGTATCTGGGATGACTTCTAAGGTCCGTCAGTTGACATCAAATTAATTGGACCTAAAAAAATGTAAAATTAAAATTAGAAAAGGCGTCTGAGTAGACATGGTTTTAGAGAACCCCTTTTGAATGCTACGTGTCTCATTGAGAAAATGACATGTGCCTACCTTAAAGGGAACGGCGGTGCATCCAACTAGCGGTTAGCTGAGTTGCTTCCTGCGGAGGGCAGATAGCCTCTTGCCTGCAGAGGGGAAAGTGAAATTGGCTGCCTCTGAACAGAGAGAGAGAAAAGAATGCAAATGGAGGCATAAGTAGTACTCCCTGCAACCGTATCGAAACAGTTAGATGCGGAGATAGACAGGATTACTTGTGGGACTAGTCACAATTGCACAGAGACAAATGCTCCTTACCTTGAGTTTACTAAAGGCTGCCGGCTAACTCATGACTTTACTTCGTCCAACAATGCAGGACGCACAGAAAGCGTCCGCTTGCAAGCGGCGGAAAAAGCGAACGAGTGAACGGAACAGAGGAAGGGGCGTAAATATGAAAGGTCTCTTCCTGTTGAGTTGCATCTAGGAGGAACTGGATTGGTTGGAGGCTGACGTGCCTCCTAATTAAAAGAATCTCATTGGTTGGAGGCTGACGTGCCTCCTAATTCAAAGAATCTCATTGGATATGAGAGATTCTTCCTGTTGAATTCCATCTGGGAGAAACTGGATTGGTTGGAGGCTGACGTGCCTCCTAATTCAAAGAATCTCATTGGTTAATGGGCAGCCCAGCATCTAAGAGAGGCTGATTGGTTGGAGGCTGACGTGTCTCCTAATTCAATGGGGTTAATTGGTAAATGGGCGTCCATCCCCTGGAAAGCATCTCAAGCTTGGCTCTTGAAGAATCACGAATGAAAAAAGATGGATGCTAAAGGTAGGCGAGCAACGACGGGCATGTGCACTTGAATGCAGATAGCACAATTTAAAAAGGCAGCAGGCTGACAGTGATTTGTTGCAGGAACAATATAGAAACTGCAATCTCAGCCTAATGATGATAGATAATGGGTAATGTGAATAATGGAAACCGCAGAGGGACTCAGAGAACCAAAACAGGGAGAAGGAAAAGGTTGGGATGAGGAGCAGGAAGAGGTTCTCAGGATATTGGAAGAAAATCCTCATTCAAACCATTGATATGAGTAGATAAGCGATAGATCCAACGTGCCTCCTTCTGAAGAAGACAACGAGTCACATTAGGAGTGTTTTTTACTACATCTAGAATCCACCAAAAAATATCATTGGCAGAATGCTGTAGTTCAATGTAGTAACTAACAAGGGGTGCAGAATCTGTCCGGCACCGGATTCTTGAGCGATGCTCCGAAATCCTAATATGAACTGGTCGAGACGTTTGTTGACATAGCGAAGCCCGCAGGGACATTGGATACAATACACTACTTGGTTGGTTTTGCAGTTCGTCATAGAGGAAAGGGTCCAGGTTTTTGGCCCAATTTTGAATTCCTTACGTTTTTTGGTGAATTGACAAACCGAACAGGATCCACACGGGAAATGGCCAGTGGTAGTTCTGAGGTCCCAAAGGCCTAATCTAGGAGGGTCCTTTTTAAAATTGGAGTGAACAAGTTTGTCACAAATATTCTTGGCCCTTTTCAACGCAAACCAAGGTTAGGGTTCGTTGGGCAGACTAAGTTTAACGATTGGCCAATATTTAGAAATCATTTTTTTGATCGCAAAAGTTTGTGGCCCATGGGTTATGACGCACGTCATTTTAATGTTGTCATCACTTTGTTGGGAGTGGAGGTCGGATTTCGGGGCGAGCAGTATGCCCCTGTCTGTAAAGCGTGCCCTTTTTAAGGCCTTGTTGATTAGACTCTTGGGATAACCTCTCTCAATCAAGCGAGTGCTCAAATTCTCAGATTGTTCATAGAAATCATTCAAGTTAGAGCAGTTCCTCCGTATGTGGAGAAACTGTCCATACGGTAGGTTGTCACGAAGGTGGCGAGGGTGATTACTAGAATAGTGTAACAAAGTATTGCGGGCAGTGGTTTTTCGATATAGAGAGCATATCAATTTGCCTGATTCCTCTTTGATGACCAAATCTAGAAATGCAAATTGTGTAGTGCTAAATTCCATTGTGAATTTGATATTTGTGTCCCCATTGTTCAACCAGTTCAGAAAAAGTACCAGGTCAGGTTTAGATCCAGTCCAGATAAAGATGATGTCATCAATGTACCTTTTCCATTTTGTTATATAGTAACGGAAAGGATTAGTATGAGATAGAATGTGTAATGATTCAAATTTGAACATGAAAAGTATCGCTAGGCTGGGTGCGAATGCAGCCCCCATAGGCGTACCTTTCGTCTGCAAATAGAATTGACCATTGAATTCAAAATAGTTTCTGTTGAGTGCAATAGTCATCAGTTCCAGAATAAAGTTGTGCGAAACCCGATCCTGAGTGTTATGCTCCAGGAGGAGTTCTCGCATACAGTCAATGGCTTGGTCTTGTGGTATACTGGTATATAGCGATTGGATGTCCATTGTAACCATTATCTGAGTGGATTGTTCAAAGTCAAGGTTCTCAAAAATTGTGATAGTGTGAGTGGTGTCCCTCAAATAAGTTTCTGTTTTTACACTAATCGGTTTCAAAAACATGTCGATGAATTTGCACAAGGGTTCCAATATTGACCCGCAACCGGACACGATAGGTCTCCCCGGAGGTTTTTCCAAATTTTATGTATTTTAGGAAGGGTATACATGGTCGGTATGCGATTTTGACTTGTTATTAAAAATTTGGATTCCTTATCTGTGATCCATTTGCGGTCATGAGCAAATTGTACTGCACTCTCAATTTCAGTTCTAATGTCGTCTGTGGGATCTTTTTAAAGTTTTTTATAACTTGCTTGATCTAGTAATAGATCATTCATCATGACTAAATACTGTGTTTTGGACATCACAACAATCCCACCACCCTTATCGGCTGGTTTAATAATGGTGGAAGAGTTCTTGGATAATTCAATTAGCGCTTGATTTTCTGACGACAAGGAAAGATTATGCCTGATAGGCTTGTGCTTGGCTTTGCGTTTATCAAGATCTCGAAGGATGTATTTTTCAAATGTTAAGATTTCTTTCGGAATTTCATTGTCTGTCTTGACTAAATGAAAGCCCTTTTGAATGAACTTTAATCTGAGGAGACGTTAATTCGATTTTGGTCAGATTAAAGATCGGCATATCTTTCTGATAGTCAATTATTTGTTCGGACGGCGCCGTCCCAGGAATTGGCGGCGTGGCGTTTGGTATGGGGGAAACCATTGTTGACACCAAAATGGGCCTCCTGGCCCTCCTCTGCCTAAAAAGGTTTGGGGCGGTAAAAAGTTTCCAAAAGCTAGTTGTCGTTGCCGATTTTTCATGTCCTGATTGTCTGAGCTACTGCTGCTTGAATTTGAGAAAGATACCCAACGGCGTCTTCCTTTATTCCTAGGTTGTGATGTAGCTTGTTTTTTGGCAGCGTCAATATATTCGTCAGTGGTGTAAGGGAACATTTTTTCAAATTTAAATTCTTGAATGTCAAACTGTAGCTTCTTAGTATTTTTGCTTATGGTAGTTGACGTAAAGTCTTCAAACGTTTTGTTGGTTTTTAAAAGCTGATCGCGAGCATTGGAAATGGCTGTGTTTTCTAAGAAAGGTTTTTCTTCCTTTTCTAGTTCCTTCTGTATTTCGGCACTGAGTCTCGGAGCAGTTGTAATGGTAAGGACCATCAGGTCCCTACTGCATTTAATGGCAATGTGACTGAAAGTAGTAGTATATTCTTTGTCCGTTAGAAAAAGACAGGGTTCGTTACGAACAATTAAGCCTGCGGGATGGTGTCTGCTCTGAGGTATTCACAGAGAAAATGTCCATGCAGTTCTGTCCTAAAGTGTTTCTTTTTGAGTTTCAACAGATCATCACAACATGTAGAGTGGGCCACACCAGCATTGGATCCTGACTGATCAAATATTGATGGGCCTCTAATGATTTCTGCGGTCTGTTCAAGCGAGTAGCTGAAGGTTTGTGCTTCTACCATTCCGTGTTTTCTCCGGTAGACCCCTGCTAGGGATGCAGCAGTCATGAGAGGGACACCCGGAAGTCACCCTCCACAGTCTATGGCTGAAGGAAAGGTCCAACTGCTAAAAGGAACACAATGAAGGTGTATCCTCAAGAAATCCTAATTTTAAAGGAGCTATGACTGAAATTATTAATTAAACCCACAGCAGTGTGGACTCTCTTGTTCTAGTTTAGTTTAGTTCTTAATCCATTTCCTCACTGCGTATGGGATAATTCCCCCCTATTTTCTTTGTGTTTGTAACGTTTTCTTTCTGCTGATATCTTGTCACTCATTGTTCCAATTTTCATGCCATTTGTTGCCGCTTAGTTTTCTTTCAGTGTAGGTATTTAGTGAGATTGTGAATTCACTTAGAGCCATGGTCATTCATTTTCTAATGCATGTTAGAGCCTTTACTGTTGCTTACAGTCGCTCCCTCATTGTAGGTACCACTTGTATTTGTTATTGTTTTTCCACAGCAAGGTTCCACATCAGCCATGTTATTATTAAGAGTGCCCTATTCATTTGCCACACATTTTTGCCCATTGTCATCCTTTTGAAATTATCTATTTTGGCACCACATCATCACCACTCTTCAGGACATGCACTCCTTGTCATGACCCATAGAACTTGCCCCTTCTGGACTTCCTGGTCCTTATCGTCACGGGGCTTGTGTGCGACGTGAAGGCTGTGCCAAGTGACTTGCCTCGCACCAGCCTTCACGTCGCACACAGCACGTACTATAAATTGGCCACACCCCCACGGCCCCCGCGCGTCTCAACGTTATCATTAGGTAGTGACTTGACGTGTGTGTGCTGTTCGGCGAATCCACTATTCCTAGTTTCCTGGTTGTTTCTTCCTTCCTTTCACTCCTTCCCTCTAATTCTGCTCCCGGAATCCTCATCCCTAGCGACCGCTACCTTTTTCCTGGACATCCTGGAACTGCGACCTTCCCGGAACTCTGAACGCGCTCTGCAGCCGGACGAGACTAGAGCGAGCCTATACAAGACCCGATCCGTCCACAAGAGGAATCCTCCCGTGGAACAGAGCAAGAAGCGATCCCAGGTGCGACAGGGGGAGATTTACGACACTCCTGCGTGAACGCAGGATGGAGAGCTCACACAATAAGACATTAAGGTGAGCTTTTATAGGTATTGTTTACTTATACCCACCTATCCAAGTGGAGTGAAGTTTATGAGGGAGCTATAGTTAAGGAGGGTTATTTTTTCTCTTGTCATTTCTAGAGGAATTGCTTCTTCTCAGAAGTTCAAGGGAGTTCTTCAAGGGCGTCCCGCAGAGTTCACAGGTAAGCGTTACAGTTGGCCTGTTGGTGGGAAATCAAATCATTGGATAAGTACCTTCAAATAGGACGAATACTACGTGGACTCAGAGTTTGTATCTTCCCTCCATTTGAAGATAATGACATTGAGGAAATTCAAGATTGGGAACAATTGCTAACCACTACCTCTAATGAAATGATACACAGATTAATCAACTATGCCAAAGTCAAACATTCGACTCATACAAGAAATAACTCAAGTTAAAGAAAATATAGAAAAACTCAATATCCCTGAAAAAACTTTCAAAAACTATGAGATACTAGACGAAATCATTGACAAATATTCAATAGAAATCAAAATAAAAAAACAACGGCAATTCCTACGCAACGAGTTGGACTACAAATTTAAAAGAGTTTATACATTTAACAAAAGACCTACAACTTCATCAAGAGGACGACCATCGAACGCCACTAAATCAAATAAACATATTGCAACTCCGCTCTCCTCAGACACAGATACAGTAAGTGACAGCGAATTGGAAGATAGAAGCTCAACTCTGCCCAATCCACCAATCACAGAAACCCCAACGACCAGCAAAGACACGCAATATACCGTACATGGATCTTCTTTTTTAGAAGAATTCCAACAGCAGAAATACATGAGAAACTATCAAAGAACTCACGGAAACACAAACCCTATCTTGACTCCACAACCAAGACCAAACGCAGCAAGAGAGGTGGGACACATAGACAGTCAAGAAAAAACAGGAGTGCAGACCAGATCGCAAAACCCATTACCTCAACGCCAAACCTAGTCATTAACCTTACAGGAGAGGAACTCTCGACACCATTAATCCAAGCACTGAATAAGGGACTAAACTTTTGTCCAGACCGCAACTATGATTATTTCACCACAGTAGTTCACCTTCACGCTTTCTGCAGAAAACTGAAATTTAAAAAATTCTTTGCCAATATGGAAGTCAAGAAACGAACCCCAGAAACAACTTTGGAACCCTCTGATCTGTCCGTCTGTTACTCACCGGACGGAGAGTGCCAAAAGACAGGATGCCTGGATTTCTCAGGGATTTGATGAAGGAGCCTGGTTGGGGCCTCCAACCAAGCCTCCTGTCTGCGAGGGAAAGAAAGACCTTTTCTGCGATATGACCCTCTGTAGTACTGTATTACTAACAGAGAGACTGATCACATAAAAGAGTGGGGAGAACTGCACCGCCACGGACCCAGCTGCAAAGAAAGGAATAGAGGTGAGTAACCAAGGATGTAGAGCACTTTCCTAATTATTAATAATCGACTACAATGACCTTTAAGTCTCTCCCCACTATCCTATACTGATCAAACAGGAACTGGACCACAGCCACCCCCTAGGAACAGAGATCAGAATCAGATAATAAACCCCTTAAAGAACTGGAAATAAGTAAGATGGTGTTTTTCTCTTACCACTGTTGGAGCATAAGAATGACGAAAATCCAAGAGGAAAACAACGAAAGTATAAAATAAAAAAAGGGAATGTTAGTAGGGTAGCTTTTGCCCAGGCGACACGAGGAGCGCACTAGGGACGGGATGGTGCACTTCAGCAGATCGTCCCAATGTGCACTGAAAGGTAGGAAGTCCAGGTAATGAAGAGGAATCCCCAAACAGGACAAAGGATCACTGTAAGTAATCAGCTCGAGGGGTTGATGCTTGTAATCCAAGAACAGTTCAGGGTCGTGGTGCAGGGTTTGGAACACAGGGAACCAATGAGTTGAAAATCAAAATCCAAAGGCAGTCCGTACAATGGCCAGGATCTGGTACACACGAAGCGAAATGGGGCAGAATCGAATCCAAAAGCAGTCCGTACGTGAAAAGCAGGGTTTGGTACACACGAAGCAAAAATGGGACAGAATCGAATCCAAAAGCAGTCCGTATGTGAAAAGCAGGGGCGATCCGCAAGTTTTTTGGCTCTGGCTTGGGCACGCAAGAGGTGGGTCCGGACAGACCTACGGACAGTACAAAGATCACGCACACAAGCCCGGGCTGCCGGGTTGTCCAAAGGCAGCGAAGGATCAAAAGGTAATGTACGCAGATGTTGTCCGTAGAGAGCAAAAAAGGGAGAGACCCCAGAAGCCGAATGCAGTGAGTTATTATAAGCAAATTCAGCGGATGGAAGCATAGTCAACCAGGTAGACTGGAACCGTAGGCAAAGACAACAGAGGTATTGTTCAAGCGTGGTGTTGGCCCTCTCCGTCTGCCCATCCGTTTGAGGGTGATTGGCCGAACTGAAGCGATCATCGATGTATAGAGAAGTTGTCAGGGCTCTCCAAAAACGTGAGGTGAACTGAGGTCCACGATCAGAGACCAAAATAGAAGGAAGTCCAAAGAAACGGAAAACATTACACAGAAAAAGAGAAGCCAGAACAGGTGCCGAAGGCAGTCCCTTACAGGGAATGAACAGAGACATCTTGGTGAAATAGTCAATGACAACCCAGATCGTGTCAAAGCCGTCAACAGGCGGTAATTCAACAACAAAGTCCATAGACAACATATACCAAGGCTTGTGTGGAACTGGAAGCGGTTGTAAAAGACCCACAGGTTTAGAACGGGATACTTTACATTGTGAGCAAATCGGACAGGTGGCCAGGTAGTCTATCACATCCCGAGACATACGAGGCCACCAGGCCCAACGACGTAGAGCATCCAAGGTCTTTTGTTGTCCCGGATGGCCCGCAATCAAAGAATCATGAGCCCAAGCTAATGCACGAACACGAGCCTGTCCCGGAGGAATGAACAAACGACCTTGGATATAAGGAATGCCATGTACAATGTCCAACTGAAGGTCCCTACAATCATCAGAATGGGAGGACACCCAATTAGAAATCAGAGACCGCAATGAGGGTTGGGCGGTGCATCCACAGACAACTCGAGAAGGTAGCAAAAGGGGCCGTTCCAGTGGAGCATCACAAGGACCTGAAGACAGACGAGACAGAGCATCAGCACAAGTGTTGAGACGTGCCAGACGGTAAGTAATAGTGAAATCGAATTGAGAGAAAAAAAGATGCCAGCGTGCTTGTCGGGCGGTAAGACACTTCATCGACCTAAAGGCTAGGAGACTTCTATGGTCTGAAAAGACTGTTACCGGATGACGCGCACCAAGTAGGTGATGGCGCTATTCAGAGAAGGCATCTTTGATGGCCAGGAGTTCCCGTTCGGTGATCGGGTAGTTGCGTTCATACTGGGTACGTTTTCTTGAGAAATATGCAACTGGATGTATCTCCCCTGAGTCCGGACACCGTTGCGACAATACTGCTCCAATTGCCACTCCAGAGGCGTCTGCTTCCACAAAAAATGGAAGGAGAGGATTAGGGTGTTGTAACACCGGCGCAGTAGAAAATGATACTTTCAGGGCGTCGAAAGCCGATTGTGCGTCGGTAGACCAATGGTAGGGCTTTTTGGAACTAGTTAATGCGGTCAAGGGAGCGGAAATGGTGGAAAATGAATGGATGAAACGTCTATAGAAGTTTGAGAATCCTAAAAAGGACTGCAAGGCCTTGATGGAAGATAGAACAGGCCAGTCCAGAATCACCTTGACTTTGGAACGGCTCATTCTAGTTCCATGATTTGTAAGGTCGTAACCAAGGAATTCCACTTCTGTGGCATTAAAGACGCATTTTTCCGCTTTAACAAAAAGATGGTTCTCTCTTAACCTCTGCAAGACAAAACGCACATGTTCTCTGTGTGAATCAGTAGAGGTCGAGTATATCAATATGTCATCTAAATAGACGATGACAAATTGATCCAGGCAGTCATGGAACACATTATTCATAAATGCCTGAAACGTAGCTGGGGCATTACACAAGCCAAATGGCATGACGAGATATTCGAACAGGCCATAACGTGTATTGAAGGCCGTTTTCCACTCGTCCCCCTCTCTGATACGGACGAGATTATACGCACCCCGTAGGTCTAACTTAGTGAATATCACTGAGGAACCCAGCTGATCTAATAAAACCGATATCAATGGAAGAGGATATTGTTTTTTTACTGTAATGGCATTGAGTGCCCTGTAATCAATACAAGGGCGAGGATCGCCCTCTTTCTTAGGGACGAAAAAGAGGGGGGATGCCGCTGGAGATTTGGATGGTCTAATAAAACCGGTTTGTAAGGCCTTATCTATGTACTCCTTTAATATCTTGTCATCTGGCAAGGTGAATGAATAGACCCTGTCGGCAGGAATCTTAGCACCAGGCACAAGATCGATGGGGCAGTCATATGGTCTATGTGGGCGCAAATGATAAGCACCCCCTTCATCGAACACATCCTGGAAAGACTGATATTCTGTAGGAATCGGATTATCAGAAACAGCAGATATGGCCCCTATTAACGCCACGGAGGCTACTAAAGCTTGACAAGATGATTCAGGACATACACTGGTATTCTGAAAACACTTTTCATTACATAATGAAGAAGCGAATTGTACGACTTTTTTGGCCCAATCAATAGCAGGGTTATGGCGTTGCAACTAGGGGATGCCCAAAATGACTCGGAACTGAGGGGCCTTGATTAAATCGAAGGAAATAGATTCTACATGCCCCTCTTCTGTTTGCATCCGTACCGGAGACGTATTATGGGTTACCAGCCCAGAAATCAAGGACGTGCCGTCTACCACATGAACGGTTTCCGGGTGTGCCTTGGTGGATACCGGAATATTGTTACTTGCTGCATAATCATAATCCATGTAATTTCCGGTTGCCCCAGAATCAATGATGGCCAAGGAAGAGATAGAGCTGTCAGATGACGTAGTAAAAACAACTGGCAAACCGACAGGAGTGGTATTTATACCATGGGAGTCTAAAGAGAGTACCCCTGGCGTAGGCACTCCACCTATCGCCGGGTTCTGGCGTTTCCCGCCTTCTTGACAGGTTTCTTAGGGCATTCTTTTAATTGGTGTTCGGTCGATCCGTAATACATGCATAAATTGTGAGAACGTCTGTACTCACGTTGTGCGGGTTTTAAAGGCCCCCTCACAGCCCCTACCTGCATAGGTTCTGGGATGGAGGCAGGCGAACTAGTGGCATCTGGAAGAGGAGTAGCCTGCGTAGGTGTCCTACGTTCACCCCATCTTTCGGCTCTTCTGGCATCTATTTGTAAAAACAAATCCAACAGTTCACCAAATGTGGTAGGAACCACCGGGACTGTAGCCAGGACATCCTTTAACTCCTCAGACAGACCTTTGTAGAATACAGCCGATTTTTTCTCCTACGGCCAGTCTGTCTCAGCAGCTAGTTGATTGAAACGACTAAGATATGTAAATACAGATGAAGAACCCTGGCGTAGGTTTAGGAATTCTAGATCCGTAGCCTGGGATTTATACCGCGTATCAAATAACCTATTCATGGCTGAGATGAGAGCATCACAATCATATAATACATAGCTATTTGATTCAAGAAGAGGGTTAGCCCAGGCGGCTGCTGTTCCCCCTAGATGCGACAGAATAAAGGCGGCCTTAGTGGTGGAATTAGGAAAAGCCGTAGGACGGCAAAGAAAGTGTAATTTACATTGGTTAATGAAAGTGTGATACTGTTTTGGGTCCCCAGTTTACCTCTCTGGAGGAGCCAATGGAAAGTGAGTGGCCATAAGAACCGGTGCTGGGGAAAACCCAGAAGCAGCAGCCGTAGAGGCTCTAGAGCCGGAGGCAGGAGGATCAGACACATTAACACCCAAAGACTGCGGAATTGGAAACCTCTGGATATCATCAATCCTCTGATGAAGAGCATGGTGTGCTTCAGTCATATCATTCCGCAATTCAGACACTAAACGGACTAAAGTGTTAAGGGGATCACCTTCTTCCATGGCTTCTGTTTTTGTTACTCACCGGACGGAGAGTGCCAAAAGACAGGATGCCTGGATTTCTCAGGGATTTGCTTGAAGGAGCCTGGTTGGGGCCTCCAACCAAGCCTCCTCTCCGCGAGGGAAAGAAAGACCTTTTCTGCGATATGGCCCTCTGTAGTACTGTATTACTAACAGAGAGACTGATCACATAAAAGAGCGGGGAGAACTGCACCACCACGGACCCAGCTGCAAAGAAATGAATAGTGGTGAGTCACCAAGGATGTAGAGCACTTTCCTAATTATTAATAATCGACTACAATTACCTTTAAGTCTCTCCCCACTATCCTATACTGATCAAACAGGAACTGGACCACAGCAACCCCCTGGGAACAGAGATCAGAATCAGATAATAAACCCCTTAAAGAACTGGAAATATGTAAGATGGTGTTTTTCTCTTACCACTGTTGGAGCATAAGAATGACGAAAATCCAAGAGGAAAACAACGAAAGTATAAAATAAAAAAAAGGGAATGTTAGTAGGGTAGCTTTTGCCCGGGCGACACGAGGAGCGCACTAGGGACGGGATGGTGCACTTCAGCAGAGCGTCTCAATGTGCACTGAAAGGTAGGAAGTCCAGGTAATGAAGAGGAATCCCCAAACAGGACAAAGGATCGCTGTAAGTAATCAGCTTGAGGGGTTGATGCTTGTAATCCAAGAACAGTTCAGGGTCGTGGTGCAGGGTTTGGAACACATGGAACCAATGAGTTGAAAATCAAAATCCAAAGGCAGTCCGTACAATGAGCAGGATCTGGTACACACGAAGCAAAATGGGGCAGAATCAAATCCAAAAGCACTCTGTACGTGAAAAGCAGGGTTTGGTACACACAAAGCAAAAATGGGACAGAATCGAATCCAAAAGCAGTCCGTACTTGAAAAGCAGGGTTTGGTACACACGTAGCAAAAATGGGACAGAATCGAATCCAAAAGCAGTCCGTATGTGAAAAGCAGGGGCGATCCGCAAGTTTTTTGGCTCTGGCTTGGGCACGCAAGAGGTGGGTCCGGACAGACCTACGGACAGTACAAAGATCACGCACACAAGCCCGGGCTGCCGGGTTGTCCAAATGCAGCGAAGGATCAAAAGGTAATGTACGCAGATGTTGTCCGTAGAGAGCAAAAAAGGGAGAGACCCCAGAAGCCGAATGCAGTGAGTTATTATAAGCAAATTCAGCGGATGGAAGCATAGTCAACCAGGTAGACTGGAACCGTAGGCAAAGACAATAGAGGTATTGTTCAAGCGTGGTGTTGGCCCTCTCCGTCTGCCCATCCGTTTGAGGGTGATGGGCCGAACTGAAGCGATCATCGATGTGGGGAGAAGTTGTCAGGGCTCTCCAAAAACATGAGGTGAACTGAGGTCCACGATCAGAGACCAAAATAGAAGGAGGTCCAAAGAAACGGAAAACATTACACAGAAAAAGAGAAGCCAGAACAGGTGCCGAAGGCAGTCCCTTACAAGGAATGAACAGAGACATCTTGGTGAAATAGTCAATGACAACCCAGATCGTGTCAAAGCCGTCAACAGGCGGTAATTCAACAACAAAGTCCATAGACAACATATACCAAGGCTTGTGTGGAACTGGAAGCGGTTGTAAAAGACCCACAGGTTTAGAACGGGATACTTTACATTGTGAGCAAATCGAACAGGTGGCCAGGTAGTCTATCACGTCCCGAGACATACGAGGCCACCAGGCCCAACGACGTAGAGCATCCAAGGTCTTTTGTTGTCCCGGATGGCCCGCAATCAAAGAATCATGAGCCCAAGCTAATGCACGAACACGAGCCTGTCCCGGAGGAATGAACAAACGACCTTGGATATAAGGCATGCCATGTACAATGTCCAACTGAAGGTCCCTACAATCATCAGAATGGGAGGACACCCAATTAGAAATCAGAGACCGCAATGAGGGTTGGACGGTGCATCCACAGACAACTCGATAAGGTAGCAAAAGGGGCCGTTCCAGTAGAGCATCACAAGGACCCGAAGACAGACGAGACAGAGCATCAGCACAAGTGTTGAGACGTGCCAGACGGTAAGTAATAGTGAAATCGAATTGAGAGAAAAAAAGATGCCAGCGTGCTTGTCGGGCGGTAAGACACTTCATCGACCTAAAGGCTAGGAGACTTCTATGGTCTGAAAAGACTGTTACCGGATGACACGCACCAAGTAGGTGATGGCGCCATTCAGAGAAGGCATCTTTGATGGCCAGGAGTTCCTGTTCGGTGATCGGGTAGTTGCGTTCATACTGGGTAAGCTTTCTTGAGAAATATGCAACTGGATGTATCTCCCCTGAGTCCGGACACCGTTGCGACAATACTGCTCCAATTGCCACTCCAGAGGCGTCAGCTTCCACAAAAAATGGAAGGAGAGGATTAGGGTGTTGGAACAATGGCGCAGTAGAAAATGATGCTTTCAGGGCGTCGAAAGCCGATTGTGCGTCGGTAGACCAACGGTAGGGCTTTTTGGAACTAGTTAATGCGGTCAAGGCAGCGGAAATGGTGGAAAATGAATGGATGAAACGTCTATAGAAGTTTGAGAATCCTAAAAAGGACTGCAAGGCCTTGATGGAAGATAGAACAGGCCAGTCCAGAATGACCTTGACTTTGGAACGGCTCATTCTAGTTCCATGATTTGTAAGGTCGTAATCAAGGAATTCTACTTCTGTGGCATTAAAGACGCATTTTTCCGCTTTAACAAAAAGATGGTTCTCTCTTAACCTCTGCAAGACAAAACGCACATGTTCTCTGTGTGAATCAGTAGAGGTCGAGTATATCAATATGTCGTCTAAATAGACGATGACAAATTGATCCAGGCAGTCATGGAACACATCATTCATAAATGCCTGAATGGTAGCTGGGGTATTACACAAGCCAAATGGCATGACGAGATATTCGAACAGGCCATAAAGTGTCTTGAAGGCCATTTTCCACTCGTCTCCCTCTCTGATACGGACGAGATTATACGCACCCCGTAGGTCTAACTTAGTGAATATCACTGAGGAACCCAGCTGATCTAATAAAACCGATATCAATGGAAGAGGATATTGTTTTTTTACTGCAATGGCATTGAGTGCCCTGTAATCAATACAAGGGCGAAGATCGCCCTCTTTCTTAGGGACGAAAAAGAGGGGGGATGCCGCTGGAGATTTGGATGGTCTAATAAAACCGGTTTGTAAGGCCTTATCTATGTACTCCTTTAATATATTGTCATCTGGCAAGGTGAATGAATAGACCCTGCCGGCAGGAATCTTAGCACCAGGCACGAGATCGATGGGGCAGTCATATGGTCTATGTGGGCGCAAATGATCATCACCCCCTTCATCGAACACATCCTGGAAAGACTGATATTCTGTAGGAATCGGATTATCAGAAACAGCAGATATGGCCCCTATGAACGCCACGGAGGCTACTAAAGGTTGACAAGATGATTCAGGACATACACTGGTATTCTGAAAACACTTTTCATTACGTAATGAAGAAGGGAATTGTACGACGTTTTTTGGCCCAATCAATAGCAGGGTTATGACGTTGCAACTAGGGGATGCCCAAAATGACTCGGAACTGATGGGCCTTGATTAAATCGAAGGAAATAGATTCTACATGCCCCTCTTCTGTTTGCATCCGTACCGGAGACGTATTATGGGTTACCAGCCCAGAAATCAAGGACGTGCCGTCTACCGCATGAACGGTTTCCGGGTGTGCCTTGGTGGATACCGGAATATTGTTACTGGCTGCATAATCATAATCCATGAAATTTCCGGTTGCCCCAGAATCAATGATGGCCAAAGAAGAGAAAGAGCTGTCAGATGACGTAGTAAAAACAACTGGCAAACCGACAGGAGTGGTATTTATACCATGGGAGTCCAAAGAGAGTACCCCTGGCGTAGGGACTCCACCTATCGCCGGGTTCTGGCGTTTCCCGCCTTCTTGACGGGTTTCTTAGGGCATTCTTTTAATTGGTGTTCGGTCGATCCGTAATACATGCATAAATTGTGAGAACGTCTGTACTCACGTTGTGCGGGTGTTAAAGGCCCCCTCACAGCCCCTACCTGCATAGGTTCTGGGATGGAGGCAGGCGAACTAGTGGCATCTGGAAGAGGAGTAGCCTGCGTAGGTGTCCTACGTTCACCCCATCTTTCGGCTCTTCTGGCATCTATTTGTAAAACCAAATCCAACAGTTCACCAAATGTGGTAGGAACCCCCGGGACTGTAGCCAGGACATCCTTTAACTCCTCAGACAGACCTTTGTAGAATACAGCCGATTTTTTCTCCTACGGCCAGTCTGTCTCAGCAGCTAGTTGATTGAAACGACTAAGATATGTAAATACAGATGAAGAACCCTGGCGTAGGTTTAGGAATTCTAGATCCGTAGCCTGGGATTTATACCGCGTATCAAATACCCTATTCATGGCTGAGATGAGAGCATCACAATCATATAATACATAGCTATTTGATTCAAGAAGAGGGTTAGCCCAGGCGGCTGCTGTTCCCCCTAGATGCGACAGAATAAAGGCGGCCTTAGTGGTGGAATTAGGAAAAGCCATAGGACGGCAAAGAAAGTGTAATTTACATTGGTTAATGAAAGTGCGATACTGTTTTGGGTCCCCAGTTTACCTCTCTGGAGGAGCCAATGGAAAGTGAGTGGCCATAAGAACCGGTGCTGCGGAAAACCCAGAAGCAGCAGCCGTAGAGGCTCCAGAGCCGGAGGCAGGAGGATCAGACACATTAACACCCAAAGACTGCGGAGTTGGAAACCTCTGGATATCATCAATCCTCTGATGAAGAGCATGATGTGCTGCAGTCATATCATTCCGCAATTCAGACACTAAATGGACTAAAGTGTTAAGGGGATCACCTTCTTCCATGGCTTCTGTTTTTGTTACTCACCGGACGGAGAGTGCCAAAAGACAGGATGCCTGGATTTCTCAGGGATTTGCTTGAAGGAGCCTGGTTGGGGCCTCCAACCAAGCCTCCTCTCTGCGAGGGAAAGAAAGACCTTTTCTGCGATATGGCCCTCTGTAGTACTGTATTACTAACAGAGAGACTGATCACATAAAAGAGCGGGGAGAACTGCACCGCCACGGACCCAGCTGCAAAGAAAGGAATAGTGGTGA
This sequence comes from Ambystoma mexicanum, assembly GCF_040938575.1. NCBI lineage: Eukaryota > Metazoa > Chordata > Amphibia > Caudata > Ambystomatidae > Ambystoma > Ambystoma mexicanum. The sequence continues at coordinate 51,026,932 of NC_090936.1, forward strand.
GTCACCAAGAATGTAGAGCACTTTCCTAATTATTAATAATCGACTACAATTACCTTTAAGTCTCTCCCCACTATCCTATACTGATCAAACAGGAACTGGACCACAGCAACCCCCTGGGAACAGAGATCAGAATCAGATAATAAACCCATTAAAGAACTGGAAATATGTAAGATGGTGTTTTTCTCTTACCACTGTTGGAGCATAAGAATGACGAAAATCCAAGAGGAAAACAACGAAAGTATAAAATAAAAAAAGGGAATGTTAGTAGGGTAGCTTTTGCCCGGGCGACACGAGGAGCGCACTAGGGACGGGATGGTGCACTTCAGCAGAGCGTCTCAATGTGCACTGAAAGGTAGGAAGTCCAGGTAATGAAGAGGAATCCCCAAACAGGACAAAGGATCGCTGTAAGTAATCAGCTCGAGGGGTTGATGCTTGTAATCCAAGAACAGTTCAGGGTCGTGGTGCAGGGTTTGGAACACAGGGAACCAATGAGTTGAAAATCAAAATCCAAAGGCAGTCCGTACAATGAGCAGGATCTGGTACACACGAAGCAAAATGGGGCAGAATCAAATCCAAAAGCACTCTGTACGTGAAAAGCAGGGTTTGGTACACACAAAGCAAAAATGGGACAGAATCGAATCCAAAAGCAGTCCGTACTTGAAAAGCAGGGTTTGGTACACACGTAGCAAAAATGGGACAGAATCGAATCCAAAAGCAGTCCGTATGTGAAAAGCAGGGGCGATCCGCAAGTTTTTTGGCTCTGGCTTGGGCACGCAAGAGGTGGGTCCGGACAGACCTACGGACAGTACAAAGATCACGCACACAAGCCCGGGCTGCCGGGTTGTCCAAAGGCAGCGAAGGATCAAAAGGTAATGTACGCAGATGATGTCCGTAGAGAGCAAAAAAGGGAGAGACCCCAGAAGCCGAATGCAGTGAGTTATTATAAGCAAATTCAGCGGATGGAAGCATAGTCAACCAGGTAGACTGGAACCGTAGGCAAAGACAACAGAGGTATTGTTCAAGCGTGGTGTTGGCCCTCTCCGTCTGCCCATCCGTTTGAGGGTGATAGGCCGAACTGAAGCGATCATCGATGTGGGGAGAAGTTGTCAGGGCTCTCCAAAAACGTGAGGTGAACTGAGGTCCACGATCAGAGACCAAAATAGAAGGAAGTCCAAAGAAACGGAAAGCATTACACAGAAAAAGAGAAGCCAGAACAGGTGCCGAAGGCAGTCCCTTACAGGGAATGAACAGAGACATCTTGGTGAAATAGTCAATGACAACCCAGATCGTGTCAAAGCCGTCAACAGGCGGTAATTCAACAACAAAGTCCATAGACAACATATACCAAGGCTTGTGTGGAACTGGAAGCGGTTGTAAAAGACCCACAGGTTTAGAACGGGATACTTTACATTGTGAGCAAATCGAACAGGTGGCCAGGTAGTCTATCACGTCCCAAGACATACGAGGCCACCAGGCCCAACGACGTAGAGCATCCAAGGTCTTTTGTTGTCCCGGATGGCCCGCAATCAAAGAATCATGAGCCCAAGCTAATGCACGAACACGAGCCTGTCCCGGAGGAATGAACAAACGACCTTGGATATAAGGCATGCCATGTACAATGTCCAACTGAAGGTCCCTACAATCATCAGAATGGGAGGACACCCAATTAGAAATCAGAGACCTCAATGAGGGTTGGACGGTGCATCCACAGACAACTCGATAAGGTAGCAAAAGGGGCCGTTCCAGTGGAGCATCACAAGGACCCGAAGACAGACGAGACAGAGCATCAGCACAAGTGTTGAGACGTGCCAGACGGTAAGTAATAGTGAAATCGAATTGAGAGAAAAAAAGATGCCAGCGTGCTTGTCGGGCGGTAAGACACTTCATCGACCGAAAGGCTAGGAGACTTCTATGGTCTGAAAAGACTGTTACCGGATGACGCGCACCAAGTAGGTGATGGCGCCATTCAGAGAAGGCATCTTTGATGGCCAGGAGTTCCCGTTCGGTGATCGGGTAGTTGCGTTCATACTGGGTAAGTTTTCTTGAGAAATATGCAACTGGATGTATCTCCCCTGAGTCCGGACACTGTTGCGACAATACTGCTCCAATTGCCACTCCAGAGGCGTCAGCTTCCACAAAAAATGGAAGGAGAGGATTAGGGTGTTGGAACAATGGCGCAGTAGAAAATGATGCTTTCAGGGCGTCGAAAGCCGATTGTGCGTCGGTAGACCAACGGTAGGGCTTTTTGGAACTAGTTAATGCGCTCAAGGCAGCGGAAATGGTGGAAAATGAATGGATGAAACGTCTATAGAAGTTTGAGAATCCTAAAATGACTGCAAGGCCTTGATGGAAGATAGAACAGGCCAGTCCAGAATGACCTTGACTTTGGAACGGCTCATTCTAGTTCCATGATTTGTAAGGTCGTAACCAAGGAATTCCACTTCTGTGGCATTAAAGACGCATTTTTCCGCTTTAACAAAAAGATGGTTCTCTCTTAACCTCTGCAAGACAAAACGCACATGTTCTCTGTGTGAATCAGTAGAGGTCGAGTATATCAATATGTCGTCTAAATAGGCGATGACAAATTGATCCAGGCAGTCATGGAACACATCGTTCATAAATGCCTGAAACGTAGCTGGGGCATTACACAAGCCAAATGGCATGACGAGATATTCGAACAGGCCATAACGTGTCTTGAAGGCCGTTTTCCACTCGTCCCCCTCTCTGATATGGGCGAGATTATACGCACCCCCTAGGTCTAACTTAGTGAATATCACTGAGGAACCCAGCTGATCTAATAAAACCGATATCAATGGAAGAGGATATTGTTTTTTTACTGTAATGGCATTGAGTGCCCTGTAATCAATACAAGGGCGAAGATCGCCCTCTTTCTTAGGGACGAAAAAGAGGGGGGATGCCGCTGGAGATTTGGATGGTCTAATAAAACCGGTTTGTAAGGCCTTATCTATGTACTCCTTTAATATATTGTCATCTGGCAAGGTGAATGAATACACCCTGCCGGCAGGAATCTTAGCACCAGGCACGAGATCGATGGGGCAGTCATATGGTCTATGTGGGCGCAAATGATCAGCACCCCCTTCATCGAACACATCCTGGAAAGACTGATATTCTGTAGGAATCGGATTATCAGAAACAGCAGATATGGCCCCTATTAACGCCACGGAGGCTACTAAAGCTTGACAAGATTATTCAGGACATACACTGGTATTCTGAAAACACTTTTCATTACATAATGAAGAAGGGAATTGTACGACTTTTTTGGCCCAATCAATAGCAGGGTTATGACGTTGCAACTAGGGGATGCCCAAAATGACTCGGAACTGAGGGGCCTTGATTAAATCGAAGGAAATAGATTCTACATGCCCCTCTTCTGTTTGCATCCGTACCGGAGACGTATTATGGGTTACCAGCCCAGAAATCAAGGACGTGCCATGTACCGCATGAACGGTTTCCGGGTGTGCCTTGGTGGATACCGGAATATTGTTACTGGCTGCATAATCGTAATCCATGAAATTTCCGGTTGCCCCAGAATCAATGATGGCCAAAGAAGAGAAAGAGCTGTCAGATGACGTAGTAAAAACAACTGGCAAACCGACAGGAGTGGTATTTATACCATGGGAGTCCAAAGAGAGTACCCCTGGCGTAGGGACTCCACCTATCGCCGGGTTCTGGCGTTTCCCGCCTTCTTGACGGGTTTCTTAGGGCATTCTTTTAATTGGTGTTCGGTCGATCCGTAATACATGCATAAACTGTGAGAACGTCTGTACTCACGTTGTGCGGGTGTTAAAGGCCCCCTCACAGCCCCTACCTGCATAGGTTCTGGGATGGAGGCAGGCGAACTAGTGGCATCTGGAAGAGGAGTAGCCTGCGTAGGTGTCCTACGTTCACCCCATCTTTCGGCTCTTCTGGCATCTATTTGTAAAACCAAATCCAACAGTTCACCAAATGTGGTAGGAACCCCCGGGACTGTAGCCAGGACATCCTTTAACTCCTCAGACAGACCTTTGTAGAATACAGCCGATTTTTTCTCCTACGGCCAGTCTGTCTCAGCAGCTAGTTGATTGAAACGACTAAGATATGTAAATACAGATGAAGAACCCTGGCGTAGGTTTAGGAATTCTAGATCCGTAGCCTGGGATTTATACCGCGTATCAAATACCCTATTCATGGCTGAGATGAGAGCATCACAATCATATAATACATAGCTATTTAATTCAAGAAGAGGGTTAGCCCAGGCGGCTGCTGTTCCCCCTAGATGCGACAGAATAAAGGCGGCCTTAGTGGTGGAATTAGGAAAAGCCATAGGACGGCAAAGAAAGTGTAATTTACATTGGTTAATGAAAGTGCGATACTGTTTCGGGTCCCCAGTTTACCTCTCTGGAGGAGCCAATGGAAAGTGAGTGGCCATAAGAACCGGTGCTGCGGAAAACCCAGAAGCAGCAGCCGTAGAGGCTCCAGAGCCGCAGGCAGGAGGATCAGACACATTAACACCCAAAGACTGCGGAGTTGGAAACCTCTGGATATCATCAATCCTCTGATGAAAAGCATGGTGTGCTGCAGTCATATCATTCCGCAATTCAGACACTAAATGGACTAAAGTGTTAAGGGGATTACCTTCTTCCATGGCTTCTGTTTTTGTTACTCACCGGACGGAGAGTGCCAAAAGACAGGATGCCTGGATTTCTCAGGGATTTGCTTGAAGGAGCCTGGTTGGGGCCTCCAACCAAGCCTCCTCTCCGCGAGGGAAAGAAAGACCTTTTCTGCGATATGGCCCTCTGTAGTACTGTATTACTAACAGAGAGACTGATCACATAAAAGAGCGGGGAGAACTGCACCGCCACGGACCCAGCTGCAAAGAAAGGAATAGTGGTGAGTCACCAAGGATGTAGAGCACTTTCCTAATTATTAATAATTGACTACAATGACCTTTAAGTCTCTCCCCACTATCCTATACTGATCAAACAGGAACTGGACCACAGCAACCCCCTGGGAACAGAGATCAGAATCAGATAATAAACCCCTTAAAGAACTGGAAATATGTAAGATGGTGTTTTTCTCTTACCACTGTTGGAGCATAAGAATGACGAAAATCCAAGAGGAAAACAACGAAAGTATAAAATAAAAAAAGGGAATGTTAGTAGGGTAGCTTTTGCCCGGGCGACACGAGGAGCGCACTAGGGACGGGATGGTGCACTTCAGCAGAGCGTCTCAATGTGCACTGAAAGGTAGGAAGTCCAGGTAATGAAGAGGAATCCCCAAACAGGACAAAGGATCGCTGTAAGTAATCAGCTCGAGGGGTTGATGCTTGTAATCCAAGAACAGTTCAGGGTCGTGGTGCAGGGTTTGGAACACAGGGAACCAATGAGTTGAAAATCAAAATCCAAAGGCAGTCCGTACAATGAGCAGGATCTGGTACACACGAAGCGAAATGGGGCAGAATCGAATCCAAAAGCAGTCCGTACGTGAAAAGCAGGGTTTGGTACACACGAAGCAAAAATGGGACAGAATCGAATCCAAAAGCAGTCCGTATGTGAAAAGCAGGGGCGATCCGCAAGTTTTTTGGCTCTGGCTTGGGCACGCAAGAGGTGGGTCCGGACAGACCTACGGACAGTACAAAGATCACGCACACAAGCCCGGGCTGCCGGGTTGTCCAAAGGCAGCGAAGGATCAAAAGGTAATGTACGCAGATGTTGTCCGTAGAGAGCAAAAAAGGGAGAGACCCCAGAAGCCGAATGCAGTGAGTTATTATAAGCAAATTCAGCGGATGGAAGCATAGTCAACCAGGTAGACTGGAACCGTAGGCAAAGACAACAGAGGTATTGTTCAAGCGTGGTGTTGGCCCTCTCCGTCTGCCCATCCGTTTGAGGGTGATTGGCCGAACTGAAGCGATCCTCAATGTGGAGAGAAGTTGTCAGGGCTCTCTAAAAACGTGAGGTGAACTGAGGTCCACGATCAGAGACCAAAATAGAAGGAAGTCCAAAGAAACGGAAAACATTACACAGAAAAAGAGAAGCCAGAACAGGTGCCGAAGGCAGTCCCTTACAGGGAATGAACAGAGACATCTTGGTGAAATAGTCAATGACAACCCAGATCGTGTCAAAGCCGTCAACAGGCGGTAATTCAACAACAAAGTCCATAGACAACATATACCAAGGCTTGTGTGGAACTGGAAGCGGTTGTAAAAGACCCACAGGTTTAGAACGGGATACTTTACATTGTGAGCAAATCGGACAGGTGGCCAGGTAGTCTATCACATCCCGAGACATACGAGGCCACCAGGCCCAACGACGTAGAGCATCCAAGGTCTTTTGTTGTCCCGGATGGCCCGCAATCAAAGAATCATGAGCCCAAGCTAATGCACGAACACGAGCCTGTCCCGGAGGAATGAACAAACGACCTTGGATATAAGGAATGCCATGTACAATGTCCAACTGAAGGTCCCTACAATCATCAGAATGGGAGGACACCCAATTAGAAATCAGAGACCGCAATGAGGGTTGGACGGTGCATCCACAGACAACTCGATAAGGTAGCAAAAGGGGCCGTTCCAGTGGAGCATCACAAGGACCTGAAGACAGACGAGACAGAGCATCAGCACAAGTGTTGAGACGTGCCAGACGGTAAGTAATAGTGAAATCGAATTGAGAGAAAAAAAGATGCCAGCGTGCTTGTCGGGCGGTAAGACACTTCATCGACCTAAAGGCTAGGAGACTTCTATGGTCTGAAAAGACTGTTACCGGATGACGCGCACCAAGTAGGTGATGGCGCCATTCAGAGAAGGCATCTTTGATGGCCAGGAGTTCCCGTTCGGTGATCGGGTAGTTGCGTTCATACTGGGTACGTTTTCTTGAGAAATATGCAACTGGATGTATCTCCCCTGAGTCCGGACACCGTTGCGACAATACTGCTCCAATTGCCACTCCAGAGGCGTCTGCTTCCACAAAAAATGGAAGGAAAGGATTAGGGTGTTGTAACACCGGCGCAGTAGAAAATGATACTTTCAGGGCGTCGAAAGCCGATTGTGCGTCGGTAGACCAACGGTAGGGCTTTTTGGAACTAGTTAATGCGGTCAAGGGAGCGGAAATGGTGGAAAATGAATGGATGAAACGTCTATAGAAGTTTGAGAATCCTAAAAAGGACTGCAAGGCCTTGATGGAAGATAGAACAGGCCAGTCCAGAATCACCTTGACTTTGGAACGGCTCATTCTAGTTCCATGATTTGTAAGGTCGTAACCAAGGAATTCCACTTCTGTGGCATTAAAGACGCATTTTTCCTCTTTAACAAAAAGATGGTTCTCTCTTAACCTCTGCAAGACAAAACGCACATGTTCTCTGTGTGAATCAGTAGAGGTCGAGTATATCAATATGTCATCTAAATAGACGATGACAAATTGATCCAGGCATTCATGGAACACATCATTCATAAATGCCTGAAACGTAGTTGGGGCATTACACAAGCCAAATGGCATGACGAGATATTCGAACAGGCCATAACGTGTCTTGAAGGCCGTTTTCCACTCGTCCCCCTCTCTGATACGGACGAGATTATACGCACCCCGTAGGTCTAACTTAGTGAATATCACTGAGGAACCCAGCTGATCTAATAAAACCGATATCAATGGAAGAGGATATTGTTTTTTTACTGTAATGGCATTGAGTGCCCTGTAATCAATACAAGGGCGAGGATCGCCCTCTTTCTTAGGGACGAAAAAGAGGGGGGATGCCGCTGGAGATTTGGATGGTCTAATAAAACCGGTTTGTAAGGCCTTATCTATGTACTCCTTTAATATCTTGTCATCTGGCAAGGTGAATGAATAGACCCTGTCGGCAGGAATCTTAGCACCAGGCACAAGATCGATGGGGCAGTCATATGGTCTATGTGGGCGCAAATGATCAGCACCCCCTTCATCGAACACATCCTGGAAAGACTGATATTCTGTAGGAATCGGATTATCAGAAACAGCAGATATGGCCCCTATTAACGCCACGGAGGCTACTAAAGCTTGACAAGATGATTCAGGACATACACTGGTATTCTGAAAACACTTTTCATTACATAATGAAGAAGGGAATTGTACGACTTTTTTGGCCCAATCAATAGCAGGGTTATGGCGTTGCAACTAGGGGATGCCCAAAATGACTCGGAACTGAGGGGCCTTGATTAAATCGAAGGAAATAGATTCTACATGCCCCTCTTCTGTTTGCATCCGTACCGGAGACGTATTATGGGTTACCAGCCCAGAAATCAAGGACGTGCCGTCTACCGCATGAACGGTTTCCGGGTGTGCCTTGGTGGATACCGGAATATTGTTACTGGCTGCATAATCATAATCCATGAAATTTCCGGTTGCCCCAGAATCAATGATGGCCAAAGAAGAGAAAGAGCTGTCAGATGACGTAGTAAAAACAACTGGCAAACCGACAGGAGTGGTATTTATACCATGGGAGTCCAAAGAGAGTACCCCTGGCGTAGGGACTCCACCTATCGCCGGGTTCTGGCGTTTCCCGCCTTCTTGACGGGTTTCTTAGGGCATTCTTTTAATTGGTGTTCGGTCGATCCGTAATACATGCATAAATTGTGAGAACGTCTGTACTCACGTTGTGCGGGTGTTAAAGGCCCCCTCACAGCCCCTACCTGCATAGGTTCTGGGATGGAGGCAGGCGAACTAGTGGCATCTGGAAGAGGAGTAGCCTGCGTAGGTGTCCTACGTTCACCCCATCTTTCGGCTCTTCTGGCATCTATTTGTAAAACCAAATCCAACAGTTCACCAAATGTGGTAGGAACCCCCGGGACTGTAGCCAGGACATCCTTTAACTCCTCAGACAGACCTTTGTAGAATACAGCCGATTTTTTCTCCTACGGCCAGTCTGTCTCAGCAGCTAGTTGATTGAAACAACTAAGATATGTAAATACAGATGAAGAACCATGGCGTAGGTTTAGGAATTCTAGATCCGTAGCCTGGGATTTATACCGCGTATCAAATACCCTATTCATGGCTGAGATGAGAGCATCACAATCATATACTACATAGCTATTTGATTCAAGAAGAGGGTTAGCCCAGGCGGCTGCTGTTCCCCCTAGATGCGACAGAATAAAGGCGGCCTTAGTGGTGGAATTAGGAAAAGCCATAGGACGGCAAAGAAAGTGTAATTTACATTGGTTAATGAAAGTGCGATACTGTTTTGGGTCCCCAGTTTACCTCTCTGGAGGAGCCAATGGAAAGTGAGTGGCCATAAGAACCGGTGCTGCGGAAAACCCAGAAGCAGCAGCCGTAGAGGCTCCAGAGCCGGAGGCAGGAGGATCAGACACATTAACACCCAAAGACTGCGGAGTTGGAAACCTCAGGATATCATCAATCCTCTGATGAAGAGCATGATGTGCTGCAGTCATATCATTCCGCAATTCAGACACTAAATGGACTAAAGGGTTAAGGGGATCACCTTCTTCCATGGCTTCTGTTTTTGTTACTCACCGGACGGAGAGTGCCAAAAGACAGGATGCCTGGATTTCTCAGGGATTTGCTTGAAGGAGCCTGGTTGGGGCCTCCAACCAAGCCTCCTCTCTGCGAGGGAAAGAAAGACCTTTTCTGCGATATGGCCCTCTGTAGTACTGTATTACTAACAGAGAGACTGATCACATAAAAGAGCGGGGAGAACTGCACCGCCACGGACCCAGCTGCAAAGAAAGGAATAGTGGTGAGTCACCAAGGATGTAGAGCACTTTCCTAATTATTAATAATCGACTACAATTACCTTTAAGTCTCTCCCCACTATCCTATACTGATCAAACAGGAACTGGACCACAGCAACCCCCTGGGAACAGAGATCAGAATCAGATAATAAACCCATTAAAGAACTGGAAATATGTAAGATGGTGTTTTTCTCTTACCACTGTTGGAGCATAAGAATGACGAAAATCCAAGAGGAAAACAACGAAAGTATAAAATAAAAAAAAGGGAATGTTAGTAGGGTAGCTTTTGCCCGGGCGACACGAGGAGCGCACTAGGGACGGGATGGTGCACTTCAGCAGAGCGTCTCAATGTGCACTGAAAGGTAGGAAGTCCAGGTAATGAAGAGGAATCCCCAAACAGGACAAAGGATCGCTGTAAGTAATCAGCTCGAGGGGTTGATGCTTGTAATCCAAGAACAGTTCAGGGTCGTGGTGCAGGGTTTGGAACACAGGGAACCAATGAGTTGAAAATCAAAATCCAAAGGCAGTCCGTACAATGAGCAGGATCTGGTACACACGAAGCAAAATGGGGCAGAATCAAATCCAAAAGCACTCTGTACGTGAAAAGCAGGGTTTGGTACACACAAAGCAAAAATGGGACAGAATCGAATCCAAAAGCAGTCCGTACTTGAAAAGCAGGGTTTGGTACACACGTAGCAAAAATGGGACAGAATCGAATCCAAAAGCAGTCCGTATGTGAAAAGCAGGGGCGATCCACAAGTTTTTTGGCTCTGGCTTGGGCACGCAAGAGGTGGGTCCGGACAGACCTACGGACAGTACAAAGATCACGCACACAAGCCCGGGCTGCCGGGTTGTCCAAAGGCAGCGAAGGATCAAAAGGTAATGTACGCAGATGTTGTCCGTAGAGAGCAAAAAAGGGAGAGACCCCAGAAGCCGAATGCAGTGAGTTATTATAAGCAAATTCAGCGGATGGAAGCATAGTCAACCAGGTAGACTGGAACCGTAGGCAAAGACAACAGAGGTATTGTTCAAGCGTGGTGTTGGCCCTCTCCGTCTGCCCATCCGTTTGAGGGTGATGGGCCGAACTGAAGCGATCATCGATGTGGGGAGAAGTTGTCAGGGCTCTCCAAAAACATGAGGTGAACTGAGGTCCACGATCAGAGACCAAAATAGAAGGAAGTCCAAAGAAACGGAAAACATTACACAGAAAAAGAGAAGCCAGAACAGGTGCCGAAGGCAGTCCCTTACAAGGAATGAACAGAGACATCTTGGTGAAATAGTCAATGACAACCCAGATCGTGTCAAAGCCGTCAACAGGCGGTAATTCAACAACAAAGTCCATAGACAACATATACCAAGGCTTGTGTGGAACTGGAAGCGGTTGTAAAAGACCCACAGGTTTAGAACGGGATACTTTACATTGTGAGCAAATCGAACAGGTGGCCAGGTAGTCTATCACGTCCCAAGACATACGAGGCCACCAGGCCCAACGACGTAGAGCATCCAAGGTCTTTTGTTGTCCCGGATGGCCCGCAATCAAAGAATCATGAGCCCAAGCTAATGCACGAACACGAGCCTGTCCCGGAGGAATGAACAAACGACCTTGGATATAAGGCATGCCATGTACAATGTCCAACTGAAGGTCCCTACAATCATCAGAATGGGAGGACACCCAATTAGAAATCAGAGACCGCAATGAGGGTTGGACGGTGCATCCACAGACAACTCGATAAGGTAGCAAAAGGGGCCGTTCCAGTGGAACATCACAAGGACCCGAAGACAGACGAGACAGAGCATCAGCACAAGTGTTGAGACGTGCCAGACGGTAAGTAATAGTGAAATCGAATTGAGAGAAAAAAAGATGCCAGCGTGCTTGTCGGGCGGTAAGACACTTCATCGACCGAAAGGCTAGGAGACTTCTATGGTCTGAAAAGACTGTTACCGGATGACGCGCACCAAGTAGGTGATGGCGCCATTCATGAGAAGACATCTTTGATGGCCAGGAGTTCCCGTTCGGTGATCGGGTAGTTGCGTTCATACTGGGTAAGTTTTCTTGAGAAATATGCAACTGGATGTATCTCCCCTGAGTCCGGACACTGTTGCGACAATACTGCTCCAATTGCCACTCCAGAGGCGTCAGCTTCCACAAAAAATGGAAGGAGAGGATTAGGGTGTTGGAACAATGGCGCAGTAGAAAATGATGCTTTCAGGGCGTCGAAAGCCGATTGTGCGTCGGTAGACCAACGGTAGGGCTTTTTGGAACTAGTTAATGCTGTCAAGGCAGCGGAAATGGTGGAAAATGAATGGATGAAACGTCTATAGAAGTTTGAGAATCCTAAAATGACTGCAAGGCCTTGATGGAAGATAGAACAGGCCAGTCCAGAATGACCTTGACTTTGGAACGGCTCATTCTAGTTCCATGATTTGTAAGGTCGTAACCAAGGAATTCCACTTCTGTGGCATTAAAGACGCATTTTTCCGCTTTAACAAAAAGATGATTCTCTCTTAACCTCTGCAAGACAAAACGCACATGTTCTCTGTGTGAATCAGTAGAGGTCGAGTATATCAATATGTCGTCTAAATAGGCGATGACAAATTGATCCAGGCAGTCATGGAACACATCGTTCATAAATGCCTGAAACGTAGCTGGGGCATTACACAAGCCAAATGGCATGACGAGATATTCGAACAGGCCATAACGTGTCTTGAAGGCCGTTTTCCACTCGTCCCCCTCTCTGATATGGGCGAGATTATACGCACCCCCTAGGTCTAACTTAGTGAATATCATTGAGGAACCCAGCTGATCTAATAAAACCGATATCAATGGAAGAGGATATTGTTTTTTTACTGTAATGGCATTGAGTGCCCTGTAATCAATACAAGGGCGAAGATCGCCCTCTTTCTTAGGGACGAAAAAGAGGGGGGATGCCGCTGGAGATTTGGATGGTCTAATAAAACCGGTTTGTAAGGCCTTATCTATGTACTCCTTTAATATATTGTCATCTGGCAAGGTGAATGAATACACCCTGCCGGCAGGAATCTTAGCACCAGGCACGAGATCGATGGGGCAGTCATATGGTCTATGTGGGCGCAAATGATCAGCACCCCCTTCATCGAACACATCCTGGAAAGACTGATATTCTGTAGGAATCGGATTATCAGAAACAGCAGATATGGCCCCTATTAACGCCACGGAGGCTACTAAAGCTTGACAAGATTATTCAGGACATACACTGGTATTCTGAAAACACTTTTCATTACATAATGAAGAAGGGAATGGTACGACTTTTTTGGCCCAATCAATAGCAGGGTTATGACGTTGCAACTAGGGGATGCCCAAAATGACTCGGAACTGAGGGGCCTTGATTAAATCGAAGGAAATAGATTCTACATGCCCCTCTTCTGTTTGCATCCGTACCGGAGACGTATTATGGGTTACCAGCCCAGAAATCAAGGACGTGCCATGTACCGCATGAACGGTTTCCGGGTGTGCCTTGGTGGATACCGGAATATTGTTACTGGCTGCATAATCGTAATCCATGAAATTTCCGGTTGCCCCAGAATCAATGATGGCCAAAGAAGAGAAAGAGCTGTCAGATGACGTAGTAAAAACAACTGGCAAACCGACAGGAGTGGTATTTATACCATGGGAGTCCAAAGAGAGTACCCCTGGCGTAGGGACTCCACCTATCGCCGGGTTCTGGCGTTTCCCGCCTTCTTGACGGGTTTCTTAGGGCATTCTTTTAATTGGTGTTCGGTCGATCCGTAATACATGCATAAACTGTGAGAACGTCTGTACTCACGTTGTGCGGGTGTTAAAGGCCCCCTCACAGCCCCTACCTGCATAGGTTCTGGGATGGAGGCAGGCGAACTAGTGGCATCTGGAAGAGGAGTAGCCTGCGTAGGTGTCCTACGTTCACCCCATCTTTCGGCTCTTCTGGCATCTATTTGTAAAACCAAATCCAACAGTTCACCAAATGTGGTAGGAACCCCCGGGACTGTAGCCAGGACATCCTTTAACTCCTCAGACAGACCTTTGTAGAATACAGCCGATTTTTTCTCCTACGGCCAGTCTGTCTCAGCAGCTAGTTGATTGAAACGACTAAGATATGTAAATACAGATGAAGAACCCTGGCGTAGGTTTAGGAATTCTAGATCCGTAGCCTGGGATTTATACCGCGTATCAAATACCCTATTCATGGCTGAGATGAGAGCATCACAATCATATAATACATAGCTATTTAATTCAAGAAGAGGGTTAGCCCAGGCGGCTGCTGTTCCCCCTAGATGCGACAGAATAAAGGCGGCCTTAGTGGTGGAATTAGGAAAAGCCATAGGACGGCAAAGAAAGTGTAATTTACATTGGTTAATGAAAGTGCGATACTGTTTCGGGTCCCCAGTTTACCTCTCTGGAGGAGCCAATGGAAAGTGAGTGGCCATAAGAACCGGTGCTGCGGAAAACCCAGAAGCAGCAGCCGTAGAGGCTCCAGAGCCGGAGGCAGGAGGATCAGACACATTAACACCCAAAGACTGCGGAGTTGGAAACCTCTGGATATCATCAATCCTCTGATGAAAAGCATGGTGTGCTGCAGTCATATCATTCCGCAATTCAGACACTAAATGGACTAAAGTGTTAAGGGGATTACCTTCTTCCATGGCTTCTGTTTTTGTTACTCACCGGACGGAGAGTGCCAAAAGACAGGATGCCTGGATTTCTCAGGGATTTGCTTGAAGGAGCCTGGTTGGGGCCTCCAACCAAGCCTCCTCTCCGCAAGGGAAAGAAAGACCTTTTCTGCGATATGGCCCTCTGTAGTACTGTATTACTAACAGAGAGACTGATCACATAAAAGAGCGGGGAGAACTGCACCGCCACGGACCCAGCTGCAAAGAAAGGAATAGTGGTGAGTCACCAAGGATGTAGAGCACTTTCCTAATTATTAATAATCGACTACAATGACCTTTACGTCTCTCCCCACTATCCTATACTGATCAAACAGGAACTGGACCACAGCAACCCCCTGGGAACAGAGATCAGAATCAGATAATAAACCCCTTAAAGAACTGGAAATATGTAAGATGGTGTTTTTCTCTTACCACTGTTGGAGCATAAGAATGACGAAAATCCAAGAGGAAAACAACGAAAGTATAAAATAAAAAAAGGGAATGTTAGTAGGGTAGCTTTTGCCCGGGCGACACGAGGAGCGCACTAGGGACGGGATGGTGCACTTCAGCAGAGCGTCTCAATGTGCACTGAAAGGTAGGAAGTCCAGGTAATGAAGAGGAATCCCCAAACAGGACAAAGGATCGCTGTAAGTAATCAGCTCGAGGGGTTGATGCTTGTAATCCAAGAACAGTTCAGGGTCGTGGTGCAGGGTTTGGAACACAGGGAACCAATGAGTTGAAAATCAAAATCCAAAGGCAGTCCGTACAATGAGCAGGATCTGGTACACACGAAGCGAAATGGGGCAGAATCGAATCCAAAAGCAGTCCGTACGTGAAAAGCAGGGTTTGGTACACACGAAGCAAAAATGGGACAGAATCGAATCCAAAAGCAGTCCGTATGTGAAAAGCAGGGGCGATCCACAAGTTTTTTGGCTCTGGCTTGGGCACGCAAGAGGTGGGTCCGGACAGACCTACGGACAGTACAAAGATCACGCACACAAGCCCGGGCTGCCGGGTTGTCCAAAGGCAGCGAAGGATCAAAAGGTAATGTACGCAGATGTTGTCCGTAGAGAGCAAAAAAGGGAGAGACCCCAGAAGCCGAATGCAGTGAGTTATTATAAGCAAATTCAGCGTATGGAAGCATAGTCAACCAGGTAGACTGGAACCGTAGGCAAAGACAACAGAGGTATTGTTCAAGCGTGGTGTTGGCCCTCTCCGTCTGCCCATCCGTTTGAGGGTGATAGGCCGAACTGAAGCGATCATCGATGTGGGGAGAAGTTGTCAGGGCTCTCCAAAAACGTGAGGTGAACTGAGGTCCACGATCAGAGACCAAAATAGAAGGAAGTCCAAAGAAACGGAAAACATTACACAGAAAAAGAGAAGCCAGAACAGGTGCCGAAGGCAGTCCCTTACAGGGAATGAACAGAGACATCTTGGTGAAATAGTCAATGACAACCCAGATCGTGTCAAAGCCGTCAACAGGCGGTAATTCAACAACAAAGTCCATAGACAACATATACCAAGGCTTGTGTGGAACTGGAAGCGGTTGTAAAAGACCCACAGGTTTAGAACGGGATACTTTACATTGTGAGCAAATCGAACAGGTGGCCAGGTAGTCTATCACGTCCCGAGACATACGAGGCCACCAGGCCCAACGACGTAGAGCATCCAAGGTCTTTTGTTGTCCCGGATGGCCCGCAATCAAAGAATCATGAGCCCAAGCTAATGCACGAACACGAGCCTGTCCCGGAGGAATGAACAAACGACCTTGGATATAAGGCATGCCATGTACAATGTCCAACTGAAGGTCCCTACAATCATCAGAATGGGAGGACACCCAATTAGAAATCAGAGACCGCAATGAGGGTTGGACGGTGCATCCACAGACAACTCGATAAGGTAGCAAAAGGGGACGTTCCAGTGGAGCATCACAAGGACCTGAAGACAGACGAGACAGAGCATCAGCACAAGTGTTGAGACGTGCCAGACGGTAAGTAATAGTGAAATCGAATTGAGAGAAAAAAAGATGCCAGCGTGCTTGTCGGGCGGTAAGACACTTCATCGACCGAAAGGCTAGGAGACTTCTATGGTCTGAAAAGACTGTTACCGGATGACGCGCGCCATTCAGAGAAGGCATCTTTGATGGCCAGGAGTTCCCGTTCGGTGATCGGGTAGTTGCGTTGATACTGGGTAAGTTTTCTTGAGAAATATGCAACTGGATGTATCTCCCCTGAGTCCGGACACTGTTGCGACAATACTGCTCCAATTGCCACTCCAGAGGCGTCAGCTTCCACAAAAAATGAAAGGAGAGGATTAGGGTGTTGGAACAATGGCGCAGTAGAAAATGATGCTTTCAGGGCGTCGAAAGCCGATTGTGCGTCGGTAGACCAACGGTAGGGCTTTTTGGAACTAGTTATTGCGGTCAAGGCAGCGGAAATGGTGGAAAATGAATGGATGAAACGTCTATAGAAGTTTGAGAATCCTAAAATGACTGCAAGGCCTTGATGGAAGATAGAACAGGCCAGTCCAGAATGACCTTGACTTTGGAACGGCTCATTCTAGTTCCATGATTTGTAAGGTCGTAACCAAGGAATTCCACTTCTGTGGCATTAAAGACGCATTTTTCCGCTTTAACAAAAAGATGGTTCTCTCTTAACCTCTGCAAGACAAAACGCACATGTTCTCTGTGTGAATCAGTAGAGGTCGAGTATATCAATATGTCGTCTAAATAGACGATGACAAATTGATCCAGGCAGTCATGGAACACATCATTCATAAATGCCTGAAACGTAGCTGGGGCATTACACAAGCCAAATGGCATGACGAGATATTCGAACAGGCCATAACGTGTCTTGAAGGCCGTTTTCCACTCGTCCCCCTCTCTGATACGGACGAGATTATACGCACCCCGTAGGTCTAACTTAGTGAATATCACTGAGGAACCCAGCTGATCTAATAAAACCGATATCAATGGAAGAGGATATTGTTTTTTTACTGTAATGGCATTGAGTGCCCTGTAATCAATACAAGGGCGAAGATCGCCCTCTTTGTTAGGGACGAAAAAGAGGGGGGATGCCGCTGGAGATTTGGATGGTCTAATAAAACCGGTTTGTAAGGTCTTATCTATGTACTCCTTTAATATATTGTCATCTGGCAAGGTGAATGAATAGACCCTGCCGGCAGGAATCTTAGCACCAGGCACGAGATCGATGGGGCAGTCATATGGTCTATGTGGGCGCAAATGATCAGCACCCCCTTCATCGAACACATCCTGGAAAGACTGATATTCTGTAGGAATCGGATTATCAGAAACAGCAGATATGGCCCCTATTAACGCCACGGAGGCTACTAAAGCTTGACAAGATTATTCAGGACATACACTGGTATTCTGAAAACACTTTTCATTACATAATGAAGAAGGGAATTGTACGACTTTTTTGGCCCAATCAATAGCAGGGTTATGACGTTGCAACTAGGGGATGCCCAAAATGACTCGGAACTGAGGGGCCTTGATTAAATCGAAGGAAATAGATTCTACATGCCCCTCTTCTGTTTGCATCCGTACCAGAGACGTATTATGGGTTACCAGCCCAGAAATCAAGGACGTGCCATGTACCGCATGAACGGTTTCCGGGTGTGCCTTGGTGGATACCGGAATATTGTTACTGGCTGCTTATTCGTAATCCATGAAATTTCCGGTTGCCCCAGAATCAATGATGGCCAAAGAAGAGAAAGAGCTGTCAGATGACGTAGTAAAAACAACTGGCAAACCGACAGGAGTGGGATTTATACCATGGGAGTCCAAAGAGAGTACCCCTGGCGTAGGGACTCCACCTATCGCCGGGTTCTGGCGTTTCCCGCCTTCTTGACGGGTTTCTTAGGGCATTCTTTTAATTGGTGTTCGGTCGATCCGTAATACATGCATAAATTGTGAGAACGTCTGTACTCACGTTGTGCGGGTGTTAAAGGCCCCCTCACAGCCCCTACCTGCATAGGTTCTGGGATGGAGGCAGGCGAACTAGTGGCATCTGGAAGAGGAGTAGCCTGCGTAGGTGTCCTACGTTCACCCCATCTTTCGGCTCTTCTGGCATCTATTTGTAAAACCAAATCCAACAGTTCACCAAATGTGGTAGGAACCCCCGGGACTGTAGCCAGGACATCCTTTAACTCCTCAGACAGACCTTTGTAGAATACAGCCGATTTTTTCTCCTACGGCCAGTCTGTCTCAGCAGCTAGTTGATTGAAACGACTAAGATATGTAAATACAGATGAAGAACCCTGGCGTAGGTTTAGGAATTCTAGATCCGTAGCCTGGGATTTATACCGCGTATTAAATACCCTATTCATGGCTGAGATGAGAGCATCACAATCATATAATACATAGCTATTTAATTCAAGAAGAGGGTTAGCCCAGGCGGCTGCTGTTCCCCCTAGATGCGACAGAATAAAGGCGGCCTTAGTGGTGGAATTAGGAAAAGCCATAGGACGGCAAAGAAAGTGTAATTTACATTGGTTAATGAAAGTGCGATACTGTTTCGGGTCCCCAGTTTACCTCTCTGGAGGAGCCAATGGAAAGTGAGTGGCCATAAGAACCGGTGCTGCGGAAAACCCAGAAGCAGCAGCCGTAGAGGCTCCAGAGCCGGAGGCAGGAGGATCAGACACATTAACACCCAAAGACTGCGGAGTTGGAAACCTCTGGATATCATCAATCCTCTGATGAAGAGCATGGTGTGCTGCAGTCATATCATTCCGCAATTCAGACACTAAATGGACTAAAGTGTTAAGGGGATTACCTTCTTCCATGGCTTCTGTTTTTGTTACTCACCGGACGGAGAGTGCCAAAAGACAGGATGCCTGGATTTCTCAGGGATTTGCTTGAAGGAGCCTGGTTGGGGCCTCCAACCAAGCCTCCTCTCTGCGAGGGAAAGAAAGACCTTTTCTGCGATATGGCCCTCTGTAGTACTGTATTACTAACAGAGAGACTTATCACATAAAAGAGCGGGGAGAACTGCACCGCCACGGACCCAGCTGCAAAGAAAGGAATAGTGGTGAGTCACCAAGGATGTAGAGCACTTTCCTAATTATTAATAATCGACTACAATTACCTTTAAGTCTCTCCCCACTATCCTATACTGATCAAACAGGAACTGGACCACAGCAACCCCCTGGGAACAGAGATCAGAATCAGATAATAAACCCCTTAAAGAACTGGAAATATGTAAGATGGTGTTTTTCTCTTACCACTGTTGGAGCTTAAGAATGACGAAAATCCAAGAGGAAAACAACGAAAGTATAAAATAAAAAAAGGGAATGTTAGTAGGGTAGCTTTTGCCCGGGCGACACGAGGAGCGCACTAGGGACGGGATGGTGCACTTCAGCAGAGCGTCTCAATGTGCAGTGAAAGGTAGGAAGTCCAGGTAATGATGAGGAATCCCCAAACAGGACAAAGGATCGCTGTAAGTAATCAGCTCGAGGGGTTGATGCTTGTAATCCAAGAACAGTTCAGGGTCGTGGTGCAGGGTTTGGAATACAGGGAACCAATGAGTTGAAAATCAAAATCCAAAGGCAGTCTGTACAATGAGCAGGATCTGCTACACACGAAGCAAAATGGGGCAGAATCAAATCCAAAAGCAGTCTGTACGTGAAAAGCAGGGTTTGGTACACACAAAGCAAAAATGGGACAGAATCGAATCCAAAGGCAGTCCGTATGTGAAAAGCAGGGTTTGGCACACAAAAGTAACTTTGAAAAGGAGGTTGACACAGAGGTCAAAATAGCGCCGGTAGCAACTACAAACAGAAGCAGCATTCAGTAATCTGCCATTCACTATATCAGGAAGGAGGGGTGATCCGGCGAAAACGAGGCTCAGATGTCTGCCTACAAAGGACTACACCTAGTGTCTAGGGATCATGGGAGTTGTAGTCCGCAAAGCTGAACCAAGTCTTTTCCTCCAGGAAAACCGCCAGCGGTTCAGGAATGGAGCCGCAACATTCCTTATGCCGCGGTGAAGTGCAATGCTACGCCTGCAAAACCTGGGTTTGCCTTTATTATGTGAAGACACAGACACGGGAGCCCCCCTAAATGCAGGCCGTAGTGTAACACCGTCAAACATGTTGAACAAACAGTGGATCTCATTAATATTACAGAAGATAATGACCAATACACAATGGATACATTTATTGAGGAACAAAATATTGTATCAGGCTTAGCCATTCAGACCAAACTTAAAGATAAATCTAAGTTCACACCAACTTTAGCATCTGAGAATGCAATCGATACCTTCTGCAAAGTAGTTCAAAAAGAAGGCAATGATCTTACTTTAGCCCACTTTATCCTCTTTGATTTGGCCTTAAACCTTAAATATTGAAATAGCTTACCACCGGCTGCCCATTGTGCTAATAATTACTGCTTGCTTTCCACTGTATTTTTCAATGACTTCACAGTCATCTTTTAGAAAATCTTTAATTTGTTCAAACCGATGCATTCCTAGTCACATATTCTTAGACAACAATTATGTAATTGAAAAAACCCAGTGAAAACAACTGAGGCCACAACTCATTAGTATCATCTGAAACCCTGATTCAAGAAATAAGAACCAAGACCTAGTGATAACAACTAAGACCACAGCCAATCTGTACTATTAGAAACTTTGATCCAAGCACTAAGACCTAGTGAAAGCAACTAAGGTCATTACCAATCTGCATCATCTGGACTTTATTTTGACAACAGATATCATATGTGTGATCTATTTTTTATGTGTGCAACAAACTTATTTTTCGACTTACATTTGTTTATACCTATGAAAAGTAATAAAAAATCTTCTATTCATTGTAACTTATTCACCTTGTGTTAATATCTAGTATCTTCTTGAGAAGCCCGACAGGAGGGCTTTTTTCTCTTTTGCTGTGCTCAAGTGTCCCACGTTATCCCATGATAAAAACGTGGGGAACAGAGACCGCGGTTATAACATCCTGGCTTATCATTTTGTGAATACTTCTTTCTTTTCTTATGAACATTATCCCACAGCGTAGCGCTAAGGATTGGCAATCGTTTTTTTAGTATAAACCCTTTTTTTATTTGACTATACACCACTAGGACTGTATTATTATTATTATTATTTGATGATCGTAGCTTGCTCCCATCTTAGAGTTAGGTGTAGCTTAGGCGTTTATCTCACCCATTTTACAGTTTAATAAACACCCATGAACTGTGATCACTTGTGTCTGTCTTACTTTGATGCCATGCCTTTCTCACATTCCCCCAGCAGCCAGTATTCCAGGCAGGGAGACACAACCACCTGCATAGAAAATAACAGTCTTTCAGATGCCGTGGCCAGTCGCAATGAGCCGTGTAATCAGTTTTTAAGTCCTCCGATCCTCGCCAGTCGTTCCCACCCGAGGCAGTCGTCCCTGCCGGAAACATGATTCCAAACCGCTTCCGTAGCTTCTGCACCAGTTGCCTCAACGCTTGACCGGGTCATCCCCTTATGTAGAGGGTTCCGCCGGTTTGCCACATGGGGGGGCACCCAACCCCCACTCGGCTCGTATATGCAGGCTTATGGGCCCTACAAAGCCCAGAGTCAATGGAGCAGAGCACCGCCCGGCCTCTGCTGAGACCCTCAGGTCAAAGTCGCCAGATGGTCTCGACCCACCGTGGGCACCAGCCGCTGAGCAGTCTCTTCACCAGGAGTCAGTGCCGCTGCGCCCTGCGGCTCAGTCTAGTGCCATGCCTCTCAGTAGGCTGTAGAGGCCGGTCCTCCAGGCCATAGGGCTCCACTCCCACTAACACCTATTACGGCCACCAAGACAGCCCAAAGTCGTCCAGCAGGTGCCCAAGACACCATAGAGTCTTCGGTGCGCACGGTGCAGGAAATAGGCGGCCTCCCCCCTGCACTGTCACACCAAGGAGCTCAGCTAACAGCAGCCATCTTGGTTGTGAGCTCGCAAGCGCCCCCAGATCTCCACCTTTGACCCAAACACCCACAACCCACATATGGCACCCTTTGTTTCAGGTATACCCTTCTGTAAAATCTCTACGAAAAATCACTTAAGGGTTAACACATGCACAACACTGTTTTTTCTGATATGCGCTTATGTGAAATACCATTGGAAAACCAGATAAGAGTTGAAAATCCAACGTCATCCACAGACTCCAACTCCCATAATCACTCAGGTACTGAGACGAGGAAGAGGAGTACGGAGTTTGTGCAAAGTAACAGGATCTCCAAGTATCACATGCAGACTAGTTTTGACGTACCTTCAGTGCACAGGACATTTAATGGGGGAAAACGCACTATGTAAGTGAGCAGTGCAGGAGAGGACATTAAGCCCCAGGTCGGGACTAGTGAACACAGAGAAGGCTGCCCGAACGGGGGAAGAGAAGGTGCGTACAAGCCAAGACAGTAGTGGAGATGAGAGGAGCTGTGCTGGAGCTCCTGGAAGTCAGACAGCTAGCTGAGGCAGCACTCTTCACTCCCGACCGAAAAGGGAGTCACTGCAGAGTCGCATAAGACGCTAGGAGAGCATCTGCACACTTCCTAATGGAAAGCGGATGAAGGAGCCGTCCCGCAGAGATGCAAAGAGTTTCGGAAACACTGGAAAAGACTGGCGAGTCTGCCTAAACCCGCTGGTGGTCCCGGGGTGTTCCGACAAGCACAAAAACACTGATTGTTTCAATGGTATGGAATTGCTAATGTGGGCAAAACCCAGAGTTTACAAAATCAATACCAAATAAGAAGAATGTTTGAAAGCAGCCAAGACAAAGTAAGAAGAATGTTTGAATGCAGACAAGACAAAGTAAGAAGAATGTTTGAATGCTATCAAGACAAATTCTAAAGGCAAACCCTAACACAATACAGATGCATGAGATGCCAATGTTGGGGAGACGTTTAAACACGCATTGCCAAAGATAGATATACCAAGCATCTCATGATATACGCTCTTTTGATATAATTAAAGAACTCAGAAACATTAAAGAAGTCCTGGCAGGCGAGTATACCATGAAGTTGAAGTTGCGTATAGATTCCTGGCAGGAGAGTATACCAGGTAATCTGCAAATTTACAAAAGAGGTCCTGGCAGGCCAGTATGCCAGGCAATTGAAGTTGAACCAAGATTCCTGGCACGGGAGTATACCAGGCAATCTACAAAGCTACAAGAAGTTACACAGAAGACAAAGACGTACACAGACCTTTATTGCTTAAACCAAAATATTGTGAATCCAGAGCAGGTCTAAATAAACTGTTACTTAAAGGAACACTTTTCCAAATCCTATTTTAAGAACTTCTGGAAGGGAAACATCCTCTAAGTTCAAGAGTTCAAGGGTCTTTTACCTTGTAGAACATTTTCGTTGGAGTTACTATTTTTGGTTTTGAACACTTTTGCCATCATCAAGTCAAAGACATTTTCCTTGCACCCTTTGTTGTTTTGTTTATAGTGTGAGTGCCAGAATAGGATATTGTGGACACAAGGACAGATTATTAGTTACGGACTTCCTGACACATACAGATCCTTAGTTTTGCTTTCTAGGTAGGGAAATTCCTCTTTAGAATAGGGCAAGAAGGGCATTTCCCCAACTTCTTTTTCATTTAATTAAAGTCTTTGTTTAAAACATGAACATGTTGTGTCCCCTCTCATTGCTGACCCCTCACAGTATTCACTGCTTTGTGGAGTGATGTGCACATGCAAAAACAGCCTAATGTAGGTCTATGATGCAGCCTGTGTATGACACACAGTGATGGATTGCCATTTGGCTAGGTGTAGACGCCCTGGCTTTCTTGATTTTTATTATTAATAAAATGTAATCTGGTATTTCCATTGTTGAAAGGATCTTCTGATAATCAGATTCCCCTTTTGTAATCTACATGCCAAAAGCCTAGCGTGTATGTGTGCCCTGCTGCATTAGTATCATCTGCAGCGCCTGCTCTACCAGTGACACAGAGCAGTTTCAGAGGACACAAGTGCCTAATCGACAGCTCAGTGACAGGCAAGTCTCTGCAGCACAGGGGCTGCATTTAAGACATGTACCTCTGTACCACAACACCATAATTATGAGTTTACAGTCCTGGTGGCAGAACCTATTTACATATAAGCATAACTAAGTTATGGTATGGTGAATGGTATTTCTCATAACTATTACAGCCACAGCAATATGATATTACACAGTCCTGTTAGTCCAGCTCAGCTGTGAAAATATTATGCATATTCTACCCAGACAGGTTTTCCTTGCTACTGCTAGCAGGACGGTAGCCTTGGGGGTTGCCTCTCTTTGTTCCTCTGTGAGGGCAGGTAACACCCTCCCCAGAGAGACAACCACTCTATAGTAAGCTGTCCTGGGAACAGGAATCAAAGGGCACACCGATTCACAAAAGGCGTAGCCTCACACCAGGGTGCTGCACACCAAAAGGGAATTTGATCTGAGAAGAGAAGGGGGCAAGGTTAGTGCAGACAGGGGGAGCATGTTACAACTGGAGGAAGGTTACACCATCTTGTTTCCCTTGGCCTATATCTTTCCTTCTTGTCCCCTGCCCTTCCCTTAGCACAAATCACATTGGTTGTGATGTCAAATGGCAAAGTCCACCTGTTCTAAGAACAGGGACTTGACCCATAATGCAGACTAGCTTTAGTCCAATCGCCTGTGGGCTTTTGCCCTTAAAAGAAGGGATCTCCCACTACTTATTGGATTCACTTTTTCCCAAACACGCAAGGAAGAATTCATTGGACCTCTGTTGGGAAAGTTCATCTCTCCTAAATCCTCTGACAGTGAAGTGAAGACTTAGGGCCTCATCACGAGTTGGGTGGTATCCCATTGGTAAATGCGCTTGCATACCACCCAATGGCGTTACCGCAACTCAGTCTGGTGCAATCCCCATTTATAGGACACTATGGGGCTTTTTGGGGCTATTACTGCCAGTGGTAATAGTGCCGAAAATGGGCTTAGGGGAGGTTTTTACCTCCAGAAAAAAGCTGAAGGTAAACTGCCCACTTTCTACCCAAACATGGGATTGGGCGGAGGGGAAATGCGGTGGTAATAGCTTTACCACTGCATTTTTACGCTCCACCCAACCACTGATGAGGCCCTCAGTGAGTGTCCAAGGCATAGGCGAGCTCTGTCCCCTAACCATTCACAGGACCATTGGGGTGAACTGCTTTTGGGACAAGAACTGTCTCTCTGCCAGCCACAATGGTACCGAGGACCTCACTGTGTTGAGGGACACCTGCAGTGGCTGGTCAGCCTCCCCTGTGTGTGGGAGCACAAGAACTAAAACATATCTTTGAGTATTTGGATTGAGCCTCACAGCAACCAAGAGTCAAGGCATCTAGGATCCCTGTATTTCACCATCAAACCAATGTAGACCGTGATTTGAGCTTGTTTGACTGCATCCAACTATTAGAACCCTCTGGTACTGCCTTTGAAACTCACCCGCTCCTCGAACCTGTTCACCACCGCACAGCGCTAGACGACCATTTTGTTGCCAAGCCGTCTTCGAACTTGATGCTCTTCATTCCATCCGCTGCCTTCGAGCCACATCTTCAAACAGCCAGCAATCTTAGTTGTCAATCTTTATCGACAGTTGCCAGACCCTGGGGGAGCCTTTGGACTGTGACCTTCGAACGCTGCACTGGAGCCGCGCGACTTAAATTGTGCATCCACTCACCAGCAACCTTCACCATCAAACTGACCCAGCTAGCCCTCGCGTTCCACCCTTGTCTAAGCTTCGCCTTTGTACCGCATAAGCACCTGTTCGTCCTATGCTCGACATCTGCTACCCATCTAGAACAACGCAGCTGCTCTATCCGAACAGCTAGAGTACCTTTATGATTGGGATCATTCTTGATTTGTAGCGGTTTGAGGGTGGGAGTAGGAGCTTTTGCCACTACTGACACTTTTACCCCTGCAGGGCAGAAGTCATTTCATCATAATCACTGTGCCCAGTCCCTTTGTCTTGCACAGGTGTGAAGCATCCCACTCAGGGCAAAAGACTGCAAACACAGCACCGAGGTCTGGCCAATGGATACATCTGGAACAGGGCCACCCCCACCCAATGAAAAGGCAAACGAATGACAGACAAAGCAAATAAAACCCAGGGAGAAAAACATACCTGAAAATACGACTGAAGATGGCTAGGCATGACGATTCAGAGCTGGTAATGGTGCCAGAGGAGTCAGGAGCATCCAGGGAAGGCACTAACAGCAGTGTGAAGGAAGAGGATTTAGACATGTGAAGCACAAACCACAAGGTAATGAGGCACTGTACAGTGACCTACGGTAACATGTCCCCCCACCCATTGGGTATAGTGTCACGTCCTCGATCTTGCCCTCCTCCCGACACTTACCCGGCACCGTCCGTTCCCGTACCCACCACCCACACCAACGGGGAAGACACGGCAGGCGGGATGTCCGAGGGGGCAGAACCACCTCTTTCCGCCCATTTCCGTGTTGGCGCTTGCCCTGGCGTCTCATCCATGCCCGACGGCTCCGGTGTCGTCAGCTCCAGCTCCCGCGCACGGGGGAACCCGATCGCGTCTCGCTCAGACGATCACGTGACTAGTCACGGGATCGTCTGTAGCCGACGCCGGCGTCCACATTGGACTAACACCAATCACTGATGGCGTCCGACCTCACGTGACGCTCCTGTGCGGTCATGTGCCCTGTCACGTGATCTAAACTTTCCTTCAAAAGGAGCTGAGAGGAAACACTCAGTGCTTCACAGCTGTTTCCACCAGAGACCTGTTCGGCATTACCCTCTTTCTTCTTGCTACAGTTTGGAACTCGACCACGGAACGTTACTTGGACTTGTCTTGGATTTCCCTTTGGATTCGACGTATCTTCTGGACCCTTGGAACTCTTGACCCCCCTTTTTTGGCCCTGGAATTGCTCTGGATTACCCTTTTGTCTTGGCGAACTCCGAACCACACAATTCCTGTCTATCACGTTTTGCCTCCTGAGTCATTTGGGGTTCACCACCTGGACCTTGGATGGACTTGCTATCTGGTCACGCTCTGGCTACCGGTGTGAGTTGGAGGAACTGCTGTACACCCCAGCCTGCTGTTGGTCTTCCCTCGTTGTCTATTCAGGTTTTCCACCTGTCCTATCATCCCCAGGGTAAGCTTGGTTGTTTTTCCTTGTTTGCTTGCACTGCCATTATTGTTTAAAGTATACCTGATCCTAACCTTTGCCTTACAGCACTCAGGGGTCCTTCCGGTGTTCCCGGTATCTGACTGACGACGCCACTCATCACCTGTGGCCTCAAAGATTGCAAGGGCAGTATACTTTACCTGCTCGAGCGGTACTTGGGGACGGAGGTAGTTTATAGCTGCACGACCATCAAGGCGGATAACCAAGATCAGAACAGACTGTGAAGCCTATTGGTCGTCCAGCTATGGACACCTCAGCCTGGGACCCCGTGACGGCTTTAATGCAGGCAGTGACAGCACTCAGGGTCGACATGGCAACCGCTACTGCAACCCTACGCGCTGATATGACCGCTGCCACCACCGCATTACACCACCGCCTCGACACGGTACTAAGTGCACGCCATCCCTTACCTGCAGAAGCTGAATTTGATGAAGCCATTCCTCCCCAAAACCCTCCTCCTGTCATACCCCCTTCCTTCCCGGCCGCTCCTGTGGTGATCCAAAACCCTTTTCCCTTGGCTGCTCCCGAAAGATACCAGGGCGACCCAAAGAAATATCGTACTTTCATCAATCACTGTAAACTTCATTTCATGTGTCGTCCTCAGGCTTTCCCCGATTCCGTATCAAAAGCAGCCTTTCTTCTCTCCCATCTATCTGGGGTAGCCGCCACATGGGCCAATCCATTGCTGGAAAACAACCACCCTGCGTTGTACGATTTTGAGTTACTGACCCAAGAGATGGCCAAAGTATTTGACACCAGGCACAAAGCACAGTCTAGAGACATGGAATTCCTAGATCTCACGCAGGGTCGGTCAACCTTCATAGAGTACATCACCAGGTTCAATCAGTTGTCTGCTGAGACCTCCTGGCCAGAAAATAAAAAGGCTGTGGTGTATTACCGGGGTTTATCTGGGGTCATGAAAGATGCCTTATCTGTAGTGCCTACGCTTCCCACTGTATATGCTGATTTGGTGGACTTAACATTACAAGTTGATGCCAGACGATCGGAGCGACGCGGAGAAGGTTCATCCTCGTTCCCACTTCCATCCACGGCCATTGCTACTCCCGAACCCATGCAGATAGGCGGGATCCGCAGCCCCATCTCACACGTCGAACGAGAGCGCAGGAGAACGGACAATGCCTGTTTTTACTGCGGTCTCAACGGGCATTTCATAAAAGAGTGTCCTCGCCGCCCAAAAAACAGAAACCCGGGTTTTCAGAAGGCTCGCCCCTAAGATCAGAGGTGGGAGCGAGTACTATCCGGAATACCTCTGAACCTACCTTCGGTCCTGTGCGACCCATTATAGTTCAGGCCTTTCTGAACCACGCTACAGGTTCTCACGCCGTGTCAATAGTGATAGACTCAGGTGCTACAGGCTGCTTCATCGACATAGCCTTGGCCGGTTCACTGGACCTGCCTTTGGTCACGAAGAAATGTCCCGAACCGGTCCAGGCGGTGGATGGCACTTCTCTTGCCTCTGGTCCGATCCGGCAACAGACAGCTCCCTTAGTGCTGGTTGTTCAGGAAAACCACAAAGAGACGATCTCATTTGATCTCATTGCCACCCCTCAGTTTGGAGTAATTTTAGGCATTCCTTGGCTAAGGCTGCACAATCCCCTCATCAACTGGGGGATGGGTCAGGTTTCATTCGAATCCGAAACATGTCAACACTACTGCCTATTGGCAACACCTCAGTTCTCCAGTCCCGCGGGAATCCTGGGAAGCGTCACATCCATGGCTATAGGGGACAGCACTGACCACCGTGATACGCACACAGTAGGGGCTGTCACGGGTGGGATACCTGCTGTTTACCACGATTTCCAGGCGGTATTCGACAAAGGGTCTGCAGAAGGCCTACCCCCGCATCGACCTTACGACTGTCCTATCGACCTGATTCCTGGCGCATCTATCCCGAAGGGTCGTATCTACTCCCTGACTCAGGTGGAAGAGCGGACCTTGCAGGAGTATATCCAACAGGCTTTACGGCTAGGACATATTCGTCCATCAACTTCTCCGGCTGCAAGCCCTATATTCTTCGTTCCGAAGAAGGAAGGGGACCTCCGTCCCTGTGTCGATTATAGGCGCTTGAATGCCGTCACAGTGAAGAACCGTTACCCCATACCTCTGATCACTCCCTTGCTGGACAAACTCACCCAGGCCACAATATACACCAAACTCGACCTCCGCGGGGCATACAATCTTATTTGCATGCGTGACGGTGATGAATGGAAAACGGCCTTCTGCTCACGACAAGGCCTATTCGAGTACACTGTCATGCCTTTTGGTCTATGTAACGCCCCGGCTACCTTCCAACACTTTATGGACGACGTTTTCAATGATATCTTGAACACTTATGTAATTGTTTATCTAGACGACATTCTGGTGTTCTCCACTTCCCTTGATGAACACATAACACATGTCAGGGAAGTATTGTCGCGACTACAAAGCAACGCCCTTTACGCCAAGCCCGAGAAATGTTCGTTCCATACCAATCAAGTCGAATTCCTGGGGTTCCATATCACGCCCACGGGGCTCTCTATGAATCAAACTAAGGTTCGGGCGATCGACGAATGGCCGACTCCGACCAATCTCAAGCAGCTGCAGTCATTCCTAGGATTCGCGAGCTTTTATCGGAGATTCATATCAGGGTTTTCTTCGGTTGCGGCTCCACTCACGGCACTCACTAGCCCTTCTGTCCCCTATGTATGGTCCACGGCTCAGCAATCTGCTTTCGATATACTGAAAACCCTGTTCACCACCGCTCCGGTATTACAGCACCCTGACCCCGACCTTCCGTATATTCTCGAAGCTGATGCCTCTTCCTATGCATTAGGTGCGGTCGTATCCCAGACCTGCCCTACCACCAACCGTTTGCATCCAGTAGCATTCCACTCCCGCAAGTTCACGACTACCGAACTACACTACACGTTTACAGAAAAGGAACTGCTGGCTATTAAGGATGCACTACAGGTCTGGAGACACCACCTTCTAGGTGCCAAACATCAAACCACAGTGTTTTCTGATCATAAAGATCTCCAGGACCTTGCTTCCTTGAAATGTACAAACAGTCGCCAAGTTAGGTGGCATCTTTTCTTTGCCGCGTATGATTTTGTGGTCAAACACAGGCCCGGTGTTGGACACAGTAAAGCCGATGCCCTGTCCCGTTCGCCTGGGGGGGAGACCCTTCCCTTTTTTCCAGACACCCTGTTGGGAAAGAATCATGTAATCTGTCTATGCACACCGACTCCCTCCTTGTTGTCAACTATCCGCCAATGGGTCTCTCAGTACCCGCAATCACTGGCGGAATGGGACCCGGTCATGCAAGATGGGCTGCCTTTCGTTCATGGGGGTAAACTCCTTCTACCCACAAGTGAAACCCGGAACCAAGCGCTGACCTGGTCCCACGACGCTGCCATCAACGGTCACCCCGGACAACTTCGCACCTTAGACCTCCTTAAGCGTTGGTGCTGGTGGCCTACGATGAAGTGTGACGTACGAGACTACGTCAATACCTGTGCGGTGTGTGCCCAGGGCAAATCGCGCAGGGGTCGGCCCTTGGGTCTTCTCCTTCCTCTCCGATCCCTCCACGACCTTGGCATACGATCTCCATGGATTTGGTCACTGATCTCCCCCGCACTCATGGGTTTGACACTATTTGGGTCATAGTTGACTCATATACCAAGTTTGCACGTTTTATACCCAGTAAGGGAATACCTTCAGCCCCTGTCTTGGCCAAACATTTCTTCAAGCATGTATTCTGTCTTTTCGGATTGCCCCATGTGTTGGTCTCTGATCGTGGTTCCCAGTTCACTTCCCGTTTTTGGCGGGCCCTAACCGCTCTGTTGGGCATAGATGCCCGATTTTCCTCTTCGTATCACCCGGAGAGTGACGGTCAGACTGAAAGGGTCAACCAAACGTTGGAACAGTATCTGCGCTGCCTGACGCTACAATACCAGGACACATGGCTCAATCTGCTACAACTTGCGGAGTTTGCCTACAACAATGCTCTGCACTCGGCTACCGGTTACTCACCTTTCTTTTCACTTTACGGTCAGCATCCTCGTACCCTCCCCATTCCAGACTTTTCCTCTTCCAACACCCCCGCCGCATCGGCTTGTGCCCGAGACATCGTAACTGTCCACGCTCATACCTTGGTCCACTTACGTGAGGCACAGGCTTCCATGAAGGCGGCTGCTGACAAAAAAAGGGCTGTTCCGCCCATTTACGGGGTGGGGGAATAGGGTTTGGCTGTCCACTCGTCATCTACATATCCCTGGCTGCCGCAAGCTGTTGCCTCGTTTTGTGGGTCCTTACAGAGTGGTCAAGGTTCTGAACCCGGTGGCGTTGCGTCTGGCGGTACCCTCCGCCTGGCGGATCCACCCGGTTTTCCACGTTTCTCTCCTTAAGCCTTGCCTTGGCCCTACCCGCTTGGTGTCTCCTCCTGCCCCCGTCTCTGTCTCTTCTCCCGATGTATTTGACGTCCGGGCTATTTTGGGTTCTCGTGTCCATAGGGATGTCCTGCAGTACTTGGTGGACTGGTTGGGTTATGGCTCTGAGGATCGATCGTGGGTTGCTTCCCAGGATGTTCATGCCCCCCGTTTGTTGGCCCGTTTTCATCATGACAATCCTTCGAGCCCACGCGGTCGTGGGCCTTTGGGGGGGGGCTCTGTCACGTCCTCGATCTTGCCCTCCTCCCGACACTTACCCGCCACCGTCCGTTCCCGTACCCACCACCCACACCAACGGGGAAGACACGGCAGGCGGGATGTCCGAGGGGGCAGAACCACCTCTTTCCGCCCATTTCCGTGTTGGCGCTTGCCCTGGCGTCTCATCCATGCCCGACAGCTCCGGTGTCGTCGGCTCCAGCTCCCGCGCACGGGGGATCCCGATCGCGTCCCGCTCAGACGATCACGTGACTAGTCACGGGATCGTCTGTAGCCGACGCCGGCGTCCACATTGGACTAACACCAATCACTGATGGCGTCCGACCTCACGTGACGCTCCTGTGCGGTCATGTGCCCTGTCACGTGATCTAAACTTTCCTTCAAAAGGAGCTGAGAGGAAACACTCAGTGCTTCACAGCTGTTTCCACCAGAGACCTGTTCGGCATTTCCCTCTTTCTTCTTGCTACAGTTTGGAACTCGACCACGGAACGTTACTTGGACTTGTCTTGGATTTCCCTTTGGATTCGACGTATCTTCTGGACCCTTGGAACTCTTGACCCCCCTTTTTTGGCCCTGGAATTGCTCTGGATTACCCTTTTGTCTTGGCGAACTCCTAACCACACAATTCCTGTCTATCACGTTTTGCCTCCTGAGTCATTTGGGGTTCACCACCTGGACCTTGGATGGACTTGCTATCTGGTCACGCTCTGGCTACCGGTGTGAGTTGGAGGAACTGCTGTACACCCCAGCCTGC
This sequence comes from Ambystoma mexicanum, assembly GCF_040938575.1. Lineage (NCBI taxonomy): Eukaryota > Metazoa > Chordata > Amphibia > Caudata > Ambystomatidae > Ambystoma > Ambystoma mexicanum. The sequence continues at coordinate 51,059,856 of NC_090936.1, forward strand.
TGTTGGTCTTCCCTCGTTGTCTATTCAGGTTTCCCACCTGTCCTATCATCCCCAGGGTAAGCTTGGTTGTTTTTCCTTGTTTGCTTGCACTTCCATTATTGTTTAAAGTATACCTGATCCTAACCTTTGCCTTACAGCACTCAGGGGTCCTTCCGGTGTTCCCGGTATCTGACTGACGACGCCACTCATCACCTGTGGCCTCAAAGATTGCTAGGGCAGTATACTTTACCTGCTCGAGCGGTTCTTGGGGACGGAGGTAGTTTATAGCTGCACGACCATCAAGGCGGATCACCAAGATCAGAACATATAGGCATACACAGGGCCTAAGTAACGTTTTAAGGTGTAGTCACTGCTTTTGAAAATTTTGAATAAAAGGATATGTCTGGGAATAAAAAAGTAGTTCAGATTTCTGTTGGGGGTATTTGCAGGCAAGAAAAAATGCATTTTAATGTTTAAACTATATGTATTTTTATTGTAAGACATGCTATCTGGGCATTATATGATATTTCCAGATTGTGAAGTCCGCACATAAAAAAATGATTTTCAAATCTTCAAATGTGGAAATATAACATCTCTGGGGTGTTTCACCACCCTCGCCCCACAAGAATCTGATCCCCCACCCATCCCTACTATATCCTGAAGGGTTTCGTAGAACATGGGGGGTTTTACCCCAGACAACCTCTTTATTTCCCTGCCGCCTCCCTTCCTTGCCCAAAACATTCTCTGCAACCCCCTACCACAGACACACAGTCATGCAAACATTCACCCTTATCCGCTCCCCTGCCCTCCCTGACATAAACATCCCCCCCCACAGATGCAAAGACACATATACACACAAACAAACAAGAAATGCCTGCGACTTCACTTTTCAGGTCTGCCCATAACTGACTGCCCCAGCCTCTTTGAGCAGTCTCTGAGGGGTCTTTCTAAATCAACCTTTTTATTTTTGGGTAAGTGAAAAAGAAATGTTCACCTAATACCGTGCCCTATGTAAGGGTGTGGAAGGAGGAGATCAACACACAGGTTTGATTGTTAGCAGAGCCTTTTATTAAACAAATAAGGGTTAGAGAAATACCTTTCTGGCCATTTTACTAAGAGGGGTTTCCCTGACTCGAAATAATAGTCAAGGAGTATGTCAGGATTGTCCAAAAGATACAAGTTGACCGTCTTGTCAGAATTCCTATTTCCAGTACCTCACACTAAGGGCATAAACTAATGTGCAAAGGGATCTTCTTTAGTCTGAGTTCTGTTCAAACTGGCAAAATAAAGTTCCAAAATGGTGCAAAAAATAAACTCCAAAAGGAAGGACAAACTTACTCCGAGGTAGTTGTGCCCTCTGAATGTTCAATAAGGATCTTCTCCTCTTTTAATGTTCAATGACAACCTTGCTCCCAGATGATTGTCGTGCCTTCTGAATGTTCAATTAGGGTCTTTTCCTTTTTCCTTCTCCTTCGTTTCACAGCCAACCTGGTACACTATCCTGCCAAGCACTTTGACTATGAAGAGGGCTTTAGCTACGTCTTCATGTGGGTGTTTCCTCCCTTCTTCTGGCCGCCCCGCTAACTCCCCCGGTCTCCGCAACATCTCTGGAGATCTTACCAGTGCCTTTTGGTTGTTCGCGGGTTCTTCAGACTCTCAGGCATTCGTCTGTGAGAGAGTATCTAGGAACACCTTTGCCAGCAGGTAAGCGTCCCATCCTCGATATTGTCAGCGTCGCGTCTCCTCTACAGCTGTCAGCGTTCAAATCTCCCGCTTCCTCCTGGGAGGGTCTCTCCCTGTTCCCAGTCCTTCTACCCTTTTTATGGTCAGAACAGTATTAGCTGCTCTATGGCATCTCGTCCATGCATCTTGGTTCTGCAGAACCTGCCACATGCATCCGTGCCTCTTCCTCGTCTCAGTAGCGAGGTCTTCATTACTCATTGGGTTGTTGTTACTCTTCCCCGTACCGTTATTTCTTGGGGAAGTGAAACTGTCTGTTTTGCAACATACATGGAAGTATGTGAGGTTATGTCTTGGGCAGGGTGACGGAGCTTGGGGTTCAGGGGAATTATACTGCATATCTCCCAAGGTGTCATCCCTCTTCTCATAGGGGGTTTCCCTTCCCATGAGATCCACACGCTGAGTACCATCGGCAGGGGGACTTTCGGGCAGCGGCCTCGCCTTTCTCGCCGCATGGTAGGGGGCTTCCCCATAGAACCAGGGACGATATCCTTGGATTCGTCACACCTGTCATTACCATAAATGAAATGATTGTTTTTGATTTGATTGACTCTCTTCAGATCAGGTAACAGAATAGCAAACCCTGATCTGCTATGCTTTCGGCACACATCAGTACAGCACAGCTGTGGGGCCGGTGAGAATGGACAGCCTATATTTCAGTCCCTATTTTTTGGGCTGGGCGCATTTGCATACTGTATACCACTTCCCTAGAGCCCTTGACGCCCACCCTCCTGCACCCAGTGTTGGAGTGTGCTACAGAGAACTCTGGACAGTTCTGCTGGGCCTCGGCACCATGGGCTTCTTTTGTATGATCACCCAGGTTTCCTGCTCCTCCTACCTTCTCTCCTATGCACTTCTTTCCATCTCCCCTCATCCCCCACATCCCTTTGAAGTAAGGAATTTGGTACAAAGCTTGTAGTATGTTATACCCCACTCCTAATAAATGTCTATGTCCGTTTTTGTTATGTTTGGCTACTTTTTAATCCCTTTAGAGGAAAGAAATGCGCTTTTAAATGGGATGGACTGGCTCATACAGGATAACATAAGGCCTCTTTGAAAAACACTTCCAAGGCCACGTTTGGTTTCAGGTGCGTGCACCAAAACCAGCCTGTGTCACGGTACGCAGAATGAAGGGAACAGGATCCAGGCAGCAACTTAACATGGCAAGACCCTATGGAACTGCGCATGTGAAGCATTCGGTCCATACTGAAATAAAACGGTGTGTGGCAGGCGTTCCAAAAGGAGCAGGAATGAAGGGGAAGTGGAATGGGTAACCTGTGCCAACTAAAGCAAGATTAACCGGTATCCGTCTTTCGAAAGCCAGTGCCCAAGTAAAGATGATGTATATTAATACCAAGTCTAATGCTTTTTGTAAATTCCAGACACCACAATTTATCAGGATCTACCTATCATGCCAAAAGCAGAGGCAGTGGCCACGAGAAAGGCGTGTCTTCATTGCCATCATTCCATACCAGTAGATGATGGTTTTAGGCTATTAGCATCAGTAGCCTGCAAATGCTTCATTTCTATAGCCAGATTAAGTAATAGGAGCCAAGAACAATGCCTCCATTGAGGGTTAAAGGGCAGTAATCCAGGATGCAGTGCAAGTTTGTGTTGATGCAATGGAAGGAATGCATCTGTATTGTGCTCTAAACACCCAAATAACACCGAATACTGTAACCCAAAACACAGCCTTGGAAGCTTTTTGAGTGATAAGTTTAAATAAAGATTCGAGTTCATGAGTATGTACTTTTTCAAACACTAATGTTCCTGGGTAATAATTGTACACAACTCTACATGCATCCAAATACCATCCTTAAACTTAAAGCGACTTGCCAAGTTGAAACACTCTTCTTTTGTTGAGTGTCGACCTGGATTGACAGCACTTTCTGCATTGCCCTTTCAGGCTTATGTGGTTGAAGCCCCTTCTCTTGGAAGCAGGCATAAGACACAGACAAGGTGCCTTAGCAGTTATATCAGTCACAGCTGCAAGCACTTATCTGCAACAATACCAGGCCTGGAGGTGGGAGGCGAGCACGCCATTGATGGATAGAAGTCCAATCATGTCTCTGTTCAAAGTTAGTGAACTGTTTTACTAGTCTGTGTTTTATCTTTTATTCTATTTATTACATTGTAATGTATATGTTGTTTGTAATAGCATTTGGATGATGGTCAAATAACAATGCACTTGACTTTTTTGGACTCGACTGCCATAAACATCATCCCGGGAAATATTCTGATCCTTGCATATGTGCAAGTGACACATTAAAGGAATATGGTGAGCGCATTTCACCTGTGTCTATGTTCAGTGAGATCTAAAGGATGCATCTAAAGAAACTGATCTTCGGTGGGCGCTTTACCAAGAAGAAAACCTAACACATCCTTTAAAAATAACGTTTAATGAAAAATTTGAGCAGAACAAAATACAGGCATCCGTAGAGGAAATCAATATTGCAGGATGTGGAAAAGGGCCCAGCATGACCCTTAAGGTGGGGTAGACAAGATGTTCCGGGTGCCACACCCCACAGTGTGAACTTTAGCCCAAGGATGATAAGGAAATGATCCACTAGCTTCCCTCGACTCACCAGAGGAATGGCAGGACAATTGCCAAATGTGAACCACTGTCCTACCTTGCCGTTAAATGAAAGACAGATTGTGGCACAATATACTGATAGCCCTAAAAGATCAGCTGGCCCTTTAATACTGGACCTGTGTTTGTTACGGTGGAGAAGGATCAGGAGCCCTTTAAGAGGGACGAACTGCAGTACAAAATGGAAGGCGGGAGGAGGGAGGAAGGGGAGGGGACAAGAAAAGGGAAGCGAGTTGAATGATGGAAATAAATTGGTGAAGACACGAGCTGACGGGTGTGTAAGTGCGTGTGAGAGGCCTTAACAACTGGCGACGAGGCGCGCAACCCACATCACCACAGAACCCACATGGACCACAAGGGAGACGACTGCATGGCACCGTGTGCAGCCGTCAGTAAAGCGTAGGCCGGAGGAGGCGGTCGGACCATAAGGTAGACGGTGGCAAGAGGCTTTGCAGCAGCCGGTGCGCTGTGAGGGATGCACCAGCCCCCACTCGGAGTACCAGCGGACCGAAGAGGGCACCCCGATGGAGACAGCAGTATCGCTGGAGGGACATGCCGGAGGATGACAGAAACAGCGCAGCAGCATGTGCGCAGGTCTCAGCAGCTGTGATGTCTGTCTGCTGTGCAGCATGCAGACCCGACATCCATGGGTAGGCCTTGATGGGCCTGCGATGGCGCGCTGCGCTCTAGGTTCGCGGGCAAAAGGAAAGCGCGACCACTCTGTTGGGTGCATAAACCCGGACTGCCGTTCTCACGTCAGTTCCGGTGATTCCTTTATTTCTCCTGTGTCACGTGACCCCGAACTAACTGGATATTGCTGAATATTGTTGCTCCTGTGAGATCTACAATGAGCTCATCTATCGTTGGGGTTATGTGGCGTTCCCTTCCAAACGCTGCGTTGGGAAGTCTCATGTCTATACAAATTCTTACAGCGTTGGGTTGCTTTGGTTTTTGGGCTACCACCATGGGCGATACCCACGGGGTTGGTCCTGATGTTCTTTCAATTATGCCTGCTTCTTCGAGCTTGGCCAGTTCTTTCTCCACAGCTCCTCTCAGGTGAAATGGTATCTGTCGGTGCCGTACGGCTTTCGGCTCTATAGTAGGATCTATATGAAGCTTGATGGTTCGGCCTTTGAGACACCCTATGCCTTGGAATAGTTTCTTGTGTTGTTGTAGTAAACCATTGAGTTTGTTGTGTTGGAGGTCAAATGCAAAGTGGATTAGTTTTAGTTTTTCCGCTGTCCTGCAGCTGAGCAGTGTCTCACAGCCGGCATCTACAATATAGATGCGCGCCCTGCAATTAGTGTTTTTGTGGGCGAAATCTGACTTGAAAGACCCTTGCACTGGTAGGGGTTTCTTACATCCATATGCATATAGTCGGACCTTCTTCTTGTGAAGCGTGGGCTTCGGGCGAAGCTTGCTGAATGCCGTCACTGGCATTACGTTCACCGTTGCACCAGTGTCAATGACTACTTTCAGTGGTTCACCACTGGAGATGACTGTGTCCCAGGGTCTCTTCCTTTGTCGTGACCGGTGCGGTTCAACTGCTGATATGAGGTGTACTCGGTGTATCCGTTTGTTTCTTTTCTTCCCTCTCTCTTTTCTCTCAGGGGACACACTGTCATCGCTGTCGTCGCTATCGCTCGTGTCTGGGGATCTTTGAGAATGGTCAACGGCCCTGGCTTTTCCTTTCCGGTCAGGTTGGTATGAAGACTCTCTCGGTGCAAACTTCCTCCGGCGCTCTTGTGCCGGTCGTGACGCAGTTTCCTTGTCGTTTCAATTTGGCGGGTTCAGGCGGACTGCAGCATAATGATTGAGACGTTGCCTTTCCTGCACGTGGATCCCCATGCTGGGCAGGATTCCCCCTTGTACCATGGGCCGCCACACCATTTGCAAGCTTTGCTTCGCTCTTGCGGCATGTGTGTTTTCTGGCCATATTTCATGCGAGTGTTCTGGTGTTTGGATATGGCTGCGACGTCTTCTGTTGGCTTAGGGTTGTCAAGCGGGAGTCTTTGGATCGCTGCTTCAATCACTGCTACCTGGTCTTCCGTCTGCTCACGAAAGCGCGCCATTTCTAGTATGCAGGACAGGCGCATGTTCCTCTCCGAGAGTATGGCTCTTCTCAGCTTTTCTGAGGATATGCCGTTGATTATTTGGAGGCGGATTGCGAACTCTTCGTCCGGGAACTCACATCCTACTGCCATTTCACGAAGGCGAGCATGAAATTTGTCCACAGTTTCTTTCTCACGCTGCCTGGCCATGCAGAAGTGAAAACGTTCGTAATCAGGGTTGAGATCTGGTTTGAACATGTTTGTGAGTACATTCTTGGCCGCGTTGTAGTTGTTATGGTCTCTGCGGTCTGGGGTGGCGTTGAATAGGCGTAGGGCGGCAGCCCCGATGTTGAGCAAAAGAAAGGTGCGCTTCTTTTTCGCTATAGTGATGTCTCTGGCATCAAGGTGCATTTGGAACTGTTGCAGCCCAGCCAGATTTCCCACCTGATGGCTGCCCCCGTAGTGAATGGATCAAATTGCGGCATTAGCGTGGTCAACGCTGGGTCCGGGTGGTCTATGGTGAGGCTCTTTCTGACGGAAGAGCTCGCGCTGGCTCTCGCAGGGCTAGTTTCCGAGCTCGACATGTTGTGCAGGAGTCCTCTGTGCAGGGGCGTGCACTTTCTGCGAGGGTGGTTATTGGAGTACACTCACCGGCGCTATCCCACTCTCTGTGTTGACACTGGTAATTTGGGCCTTTGCACGTTGTCTGAGGGGCAGGTTTCCCAAACTGCTACTGTTAGCCCAGGAGACATAGGCAACATTGGGCCAGTGAGAGTTGTTTCCTCTTTTCTTTCAGTGATGGCGATCGAAGCGTTGGATTGAGATTTGGAGTTCCTGCAGCAGCCCCGTGGGGGGACTGAAAAGTGCTGGCGGTGCGCGTATGACACGCGGCTTTGCTTGTGGTACGTGCGCGTATGATGCGCGACTTTGATTGTGGCCCCCCTCGAATGCTCCTACAGGAAGATACCTGTGTTCCTTTGGCCAGCGCGTGGATGGCGGATGTCACGCTGGTGGCGCGCGCGTGATGCGCAGCTCCAGATGGCACACGCGAGTGGAGCGCCGGCGTTGCTGTGGCAGACGATGGTGGGGCGCGTATTGTACGTGGCCCGCGGTGATGTTGCGGCCGGCACGCGGCTTCGTTCTGCTCCGGTGATGAGGGGCGTGTTGTCGTACGCGTGTGATACGCGGATGCGTCTTTGTCTGTGTTGTCTTGGCCTCGCGGAATGCTCCGCACTGCAGCAGCGTGCGGTGTAAGGCCGGCAGGTGCGCGTTAGACCGCCCGATGGGAGGAGGCGCGGTCCTGCGTGGATCTTTCCACGGCTTCGTCGCCAGTGTGATGTCTGTCTGCTGTGCAGCATGCAGACCCGACATCCATGGGTAGGCCTTGATGGGCCTGCGATGGCGCGCTGCGCTCTAGGTTCGCGGGCAAGGAAAACGCGACCACTCTGTTGGGTGCATAAACCCGGACAGCCGTTCTCACGTCAGTTCCGGTGATTCCTTTATTCCTCCTGTGTCACGTGACCCCGAACTAACTGGGCACGTGACACCACAGCAGCCACCGACATCGCGGTAAGGAGGACAGCCCGGGGGTGGCCACGAGGTAATGCAGGGAAGAGATAAGCACCCAACACGTGCACCATTTGAAACGAGGTGGCTCCATTTGAAATGAGGCCACTAATAAACATAACACACGGCCTCGCCCCCATTCGCCCCACCCATGTCGAAACAAGCACAGAAAGGATCGCAAGAGCATCAGAGAACACCCAATGTTACGCCGCATCATGATGGCCACGCATTAAAGTAACCGCATGTGGCCTCACCTCAAAAAGGGGGGAGAACTAACTAAAGATACTGCACTACAGAGGCCACGTAATACCAGTCACATGTGGCCTCCATCAAGAAAACAAGCCAAAAGAAAAAAGAGGAGTAGGAGAAGGAGGAAATCAGAGTAGAGGGGGTGAAAAGAAAGTGCACACAATTAAAACAGAAAGGACGGAAGACAGCTTGAGGACACGTGGGAGAGGGGCATACACCTCAGCTACACCCACCCCATAGACAAGGAAAACACCCCCTCCCAGTACAATGTCTGAAGAAGCACCACCAGCGGTGGATGCAGGCGAACAAGCGGCCGTGGGGGCAAGTCTCACATACAGGGCCACATTTCTACGGCCCTCCAACCCATTCACTCTGCAACCACACCAGGACCAAGGCCAGAGGTAGGAAGAATGGATGGAGGAGTTTGAGGACTTTATGAGAGCCGTAGGTGACCAGGAAGCACCCAACAAGATAGACATTTTTACGAATCTCACAAGGGGATCATAAAAGTCACCCCACCACAAGAGAAAACAACATACAAACGCCTCACCGCTGCAGTTAACAGAAAGTGGATTGTCCTCCCCAACAGAGATTATGAAAGGTATACATTCAACCAGTGCACTACCACATGAGACAATCAGCGAATTCATCCTCCGACTCCAAAGGAAAATCACACACTGCGACTTTGCCAACTTCAACGATGACGAAGCCATCAGGCTGAGAGTAATTGAAGGATGTATATCCTCACAATTCCGTAAACATCTTTTGAAGCAACCCCTCCCACTACAAGAAATAGCAGACCTTGCAAGGGTATATGAGATGGTAGATGTGCAAACAGCCGCCATGGAGAACGCAAAGAAGGCAGACACCATCGCAGCCCTAGCCGCCAGCCCGCAAGTACAGACCCGATACGCCGGCCCACCGATCCACCAAGAAACATGGAACCAAACCAACGCCCTCGAGCAGAGAGGCAGTGCTACAGGTGTGGCTTTGAGTTTCCCCATAAGGGCCAATGTCCAGCCATTGGGCAGATGTGCATGAGATGCGGACAAGAGAACCACTTTCAAGCAATGTGGAGAGAGAAAACACTGATGCTACCTGCATACAGATCACCACTATTGCTGGCGCCGACTAAGAGATATGACCTAACGAGAGGACCCGTTACTCGACCATACCAAGAGAGAAAACAGTGGGAGAACTCCCCCAAGCAGGAACACAGAGACATACCCTACCCATTAAGGGTTCAGAAGAGCAGTGGAAAACGAAGTACTTTGCAATTACTTAATGCGACAAAGCCTTTATGTCGTCCCTTCTCTTAGGGGGTGAAACCTTCTCCTGCAGTGAGGGCAGTGCGACCACCTTCTAATAACCCCCCTAGGGTGGAGCACCGCATGAGGTTCACATGGGGAGGGAACAGCCTTGTGGGATGAGGGATGACACCCTGGGAGAGATGCGGTATATTCCTATCATTATCCCAGCTCCCTCTCCCTCACCCTCTAACCCTCTCCAGAATCCTGGAATCTCTAATACTTCTATGTATGTGAACAAAGTAGAAATGTTTCCTTCCCTAAATAATACTGAGATGAAAAAAGAACAGTCATGACACCTTAGAGAAATGTACTGAGGTGAAGAAGATGCGTGGAGAAGATGCACCCTGTTAAACCACCGTGAGCAGACCAGCCTATTCAATCTAGCCGAACCTGGCTATGAAATAAAAAGGAAAGAAGGACTTCTTACGAGGAGCAGTCCTCCCTGGAGGAACCGCGAGGACAGTCACTGTGTCTGCCAGAGACAGGGAGAAAGCCTGGACAACTAAGGAGAACTCGAAAGCTCTGGAGCTGGTCCTGCAACAGAGGAAGGCATGGCAGGCTTGCAGATGCAGGCGACAGGCAGTCCTGAAGCTTGGGAAGTGTGATGGCTTCCAGAAGGACGATGGTGTTGCAGAGCTGCCGCTGACCGAAGATAGCCTCCCCATGCACCATGAGTCCCACTGTCAGGAAATGTGGATGGACGCTGTGGAGACGGTGGAAGCATTAGGACTCGCTCTAGTCCTCACTCAAGATGGCGGAGTCACGTATAAAGGTAGACACCGCCCATTACTCAGTGCGTTGTTTCTGTGTGCAATACCTTTGTACTTCGCTCTGTGAACTCCCGTGCCTACCTTCTGTTAGCTCTGTATAACTGCCTTTCTTTGTAACGTCCATTACTGTTCCCCTTCATCTTTCGTTCCCTCGCTACTACAGTCTACTTTTGTTTACTTTCCATTTACCCGCACTCGCCGTCTCCCTTTACTTTCGGTTTCTCTCTGCATTTTACCGCCACCGTCAATAGCTTGCACGGAGTATTGCAATTCCTTTCGCATCACTCTGCACCTTCCTTCCTACTTTCGGCTGTCTATAGCCCGTGACTTCCCCTTGTTTTGTATCTTTTCTTACGTGATTTTTCCTGAATCACCGCTTTCCTCCTGGCGTCTTACGCCATTTCCGGTTTTGGTCACACTTTACTATCCATTCCTTCGCCGGTTACTTCTTAACAAGGCAGATTCCTGTTCCTATCTAGACTGTCTTTCGTTTCTTCCTTTATCTCTCTTTTCATTTCTACTTCCCCTTTACATTCTTTAGTTTATTCCTTTTTAATTGTTATAACAATCAGCCAGCCCTTCCCGTTAAAGTTCTGTTTACTTACCTTCATTTCCTGGTTTGAAATCCATAACTCCTGCACTGAGTACGCAGTAAAGAGACTTGCCTTCGGCAGTTCCTGATCCAGTTCCTCATTCAGCCAACCTTCCTGGACTACAAGTCTTCACCGCTTATCCAGGGTTTTTTCTGCCTTTCGGCTTTTTCCCTGATTTCGGGGCTGGCTCCCCGGGGTCCCCGAGGGCAGGGTCTTATCTGTGCCAAGGTGGCCTCCAGGGGAGCCAGACCCTATTTACACGACCGGAAGGACCACAAGCCCAAGGAGAAAAAGGCGAAGAAGAAGCAATTAAGTCGCAAGACCCAGGTCAAGATTCCCACTGAAACATCCTCCAAAGAATCAGGTGAGGAGAATTGGGAGGGTGAGCCCGCATCTGACAACATATAACGCCCAATAGTTCCAATGGCATCTTTGGAGCAGCATCAGGAGTTGGTGGCGGCCATGCAGAACCTGACCGTAGAAGTCCAAGCCTTACGAACAGAGAATGTCGCCTTACGACAACAAGTTGTATTACACAGAGATGACCATGGCGACTTGCCACCTATGACATTATCATTTGGAAAGTATGATGGTCACCCAGGTGGATTTAAGGATTATCTTGATGCCTGCAAGGTTTACTTCACTTTCAGACCTCATGCCTATGAGACAAGCCGATCAAAGGTCGTATTTATTATCGCGAACCTTACTGGTAATGCCTTGTCATGGGCCACTCCATTGGTAACAGGGAATGACCCATCTTTAAACGATTATGATCGTTTTGTGGAAGCCTTAAAGGAACATTTCGACAGACCAGAAGTTCTGTACTCCTCATTGAAAGCAATACTAGACGTACGTCAGGGAACCACGGATTTACAAACCTATATTTCCCATTTTTTGAGACTGGCTGCAAAGTCAGATTGGCCCAACTCTGCAAGACAGACAATCTTTTGACGTGGCCTTCATGACGATATTAAGGATGAGTTAGGACGGATGACGTTATCTCTACAAATCGAGTCCCGCATGCAGGAACGCCGACAAGAAAGAAGGAGAGGTCGCAGTGGACCTTTAGTCTCCAGCTCACCTTCCCAATCTCTGTAAACAAGGTCGACTCCCACAACCGAAGAACCTATGCAGATTGGAACCGCACGGGGTCCATTAACTCAGGAAGAGCGAAAACGACGCCGAGATGCGGGATTATGCATGTATTGCGGCTCATCTAAACATCTTTTGAGGAACTGTCCCGAAGTTCCACCCAGAAGAAAGGAAAACTCCAGCCCCCGAACGTATGCAAGGGAAGTATCGGGGGAAGTACCTGCCACCCTTGCAATTACTCCCGACCAATAGATGAATCAGAGGACTGGCAGTTAATGGTGTTTAGGGTAATGCTTTGGTTAACCGATTCAGAGCCCACAGAGGTACTAGCAATGTTGGACTGTGGTGCAGCAGGCAATTTCATCGACCTAAACTGGGCCAGAGAGAAGCTGGTTTCTTCAAGACCGAAGTCAAAACCCATACTCGTGGAAGGAGTAGATGGTACACCATTGTCGTCTGGACCTATTACAAGTGAGACACTACCTCTAATGATGAAGATAGGAGAACATCAATAATACCTAACCTTTGATCTCATCAGAGCCACACACTTCCCTTTAGTCATAGGTATTCCATGGCTGAGGAAACATAATCCTCTTGTTGACTGGTCAGCCAACAAGGTGAGTTTTAACTCACAGTTTTGTGGTACACATTGTATCACACCACAGATCCAGAGGTCAGAAAGGAAGGAAGCTAGTATCCTCAGAACCATAACCATTGCTTCAGTTCCAGTTCAGTATCAAGGATTCTCTGAGGTGTTTCAAGATAACTTACCTAAACAACTACCCCCTCATAGAGAAGAGGACTGCGCTATAGATTTGGTACCGGATTCGGTTATACCATTTGGACGAAGGTATCCCCTATCGTTACCTGAAAGAGGGGCCTTAAGAGAATATTTGGACGCCAACATGCAACACAGCCTCATCCAGGAGTCTAAATCATCAGGGGGAGCCTCTCTATTCTTCATACCGAAGAAGGACTCCGCCGAACTACAGCCATGTATTGACTATCGGGGTCTTAATGCTATAACTATCAGAGATAGGTATCCCATGCCCCTGATAAGAGACAAACTAGAGGCTGTCCAAGGAGCAGTTTATTTCACAAAGTTGGATCTCCGTGGGGCTTATCATCTGCTCCGAATACGAAAGGGAGATGAGTGGAAGACAGCCTTTCGGACTCCTTTGGGTCTATTCGAGTACAAGGTGATGCCTTTCGGGCTGGTCAATGTACCGGCCTTTTTCCAAAGGTTCATGGACAAGATCTTCTCAGACATGCTATTCCTTTCAGTGGTAATCTATCTGGATGACATTTTGATATTTTCCCAAACACTACAGGATCACCGCCTTCAAGTAAAGAGGGTATTGCAGCGTCTACAGACACACAAACTGCTTGTCAAGCCAGAAAAATGCCAATTTGAGACCACTTCTATTTCCTATTTAGGATTTATCCTCCCACAGGATGGTATCGAGATGGACCCAAATAAGATCAAGGCGATCCTAGAATGGAAGGAACCAACCAATGTTAAGGAGATCCAAAGGTTTTTGGGGTTAGCCAATTTTTATAGGCAGTTCATTCCAAATTTCTCAAGGGTTTTACTGCCTATCAGAGCATTACTCAAGAAGGGAGTCAGATTCATTTTTGACAAGAACGCTAAAGATGCCTTCCAACTCCTCAAGAGATGGTTCACTTCTACTACAATTCTGATACAGCCAGATCAGAGTAAACCTTTTATACTGGAGACAGATGCATCGATTGGAGCCGTCGGAGCAATACTCCTGCAAGAATCATTGGATGGTATTGAACATCCGGTTGCCTTCTTCTCCAAGACCTTAACTACTAGCGAACGCAACTATTCTGTTCTCGAGAGAGAATTATTGGCCATCAAGCTTGCCTGTCAAGAGTGGAGACACCTACTGCAAGGGGCTCTTCATAGTTTCAACATCCGCACAGACCATCGCAATTTACAGGTGCTTCAGCGAATGGAGTGTACTAATGCTCGTCATGTTAGGTGGGCCTATTTCTTTTTACAATTTGATTTCGTCATTACCTTTATGCCAGGGTCTGAGAACAAGAAGGCGGATGCCTTATCCCGCAGTCAAGGAGACGATTCCGGGTTATACCAAGGTCATGAATTGATTTTCCCAAATCTCAAGATTGTTGCCACGACATCCCGATTTCTTCAGGATCTCATTCCACAGTATCAGAACCTAACAGAGTTTCCAACTACAGTGGTACAAGGGGAGGATGGACTATTATCACGACACTGCACTCTATATTCCCTCCAAGAAATCCCAATAACAGGTTCTTTCCTGGTTTCATGACAGCACTTTAGCTGGTCACCCTGGAATACGAAAGACAGATGAATTACTCAGCAGAAGCTTCTGGTGGCCCACTCTCCGGAAGGACGTATACAATTAGGTATCCTCTTGCCCGCTCTGTGCTTCTAACAAATATTCTACTGGCAGGCCTATCAGTTTATTACAGCAACCTCCATTGCCGGGACGTCCGTGGGAGCACATATCCAAACTTCATAGTGGACCTCCCCAAATCACATGGCATGACTGTGATCATAGTTACCGTAAATTCCTATAGCAAGTTAGCCCACTTCTCAGCTTTCCCAGGCGTACCATCGGCACCAGAAACTGCAGCCACCTTTCTCAGGGATATAGTCTGTCTCCATGGCTTACCTAAGACCATTGTTTCGGACAGAGGTCCCCAATTTACCTCCAAGTTCTGGTCTGTCCTTTGCCAATCATTGGGAATCCACAGAGCACTCTCTTCAGGATATCATCCCCAGAGTAATGGCCAGACAGAAAGACTGAATGCCGGACTAGAACAATACTTGAGATGTTTTTGTAGCCCTCAACAGGATGAATGGTTTCAGTTCCTTCCGCAGGCGGAATTTGCATATAATAATTCAATTCATACCTCTATTCAGATGAGTCAGTTTTATTGTACATTTGGCTATCATCCCCAGCATCTACCAAGATTGAGTGTTCAGGCTACCAGTGTTCCAGCACTTGACAGTGTTTTAAAAGATCTTCATGAGATACATTCTTTGGCTCAAAAGGCTCATGAACTCAGTCAGCAGTCACAAAAGAAGTGGGCAGACAGAAGCAGAAGCTCCAGCCCAGACTGGAAGACCGATCAATTGGTTTGGTTGTCTACCAAATTTCTACCTAAATGGGTACATAGGGGGAAGTTTTCCCCTCGCTTTCTGGGCCCTTTCCCAGTTCTATCCCAAGTCAATCTGGTGGCTTACAAGCTCAAGCTGCCCAGTTATCTTCGGAGAGTACACCCAGTCTTTCATGTCTCGCTTCTAAAGAAATACAAGGAAGACCCATTTCAGCGAGGGTTCAGTGCTGTCCAAACCCATGTGACACAAGAGCCTGAAGAATATGAAGTGGCTTACTTGGTTGATTCCAGATATCGCAAGGGCAAGGTACAATATCTGGTTCATTGGAAGGGTTATCCCATAGAGGAAAGATCCTGGGAACCAGAAGGCCATATTCTCGCCCCGAGATTGTTGAGAAGATTCCATCAATTACACCCTGGAAAGCCGGGGGGTTTCCGAGGAGAAGGAGATATACTGTCAGGAAATGTGGATGGACGCTGTGGAGACGGTGGAAGCATTATGACTCGCTCTAGTCCTCACTCAAGATGGCAGAGTCACGTATAAAGGTAGACTCCGCCCATTACTCGGTTCATTGTATCCTTTCTTCAGAGTATCTTACGAGATTTTTCCCAAATCACTGCTTTCCTCATGGCGTCTTACTCCTTTCCCGGTTTTGGTCACACCTTACTATCCATTCCTTCGCTGGTTACTTCTTAACAAGGCGGATTCCTGTTCCTATCTACACTGTCATTCGTTCTATTCTTTATCTCTCTTTTCATTTCTACTTCCCCTTTATATTCTTTAGTTTATTCCTTTTTAATTGTTATAACAATCAGCCAGCCCTTCCTGTTGGAGTTCTGTTTACTTACCTTCATTTCCTGGTTCGAAATCCATAACTCCCGCACTGAGTACGCAGTAAAGAGACTTGCCTTTGGCAGTTCCTGATCCAGTTCCTCATTCAACCAACCTTCCTGGACTACAAGTCTTCACCGCTTATCCAGGGTTTTTTCTGCCATTTGGCTTTTTCCCTGATTTCGGGGCTGGCTCCCCGGGATCCCCCGAGGGCAGGGTCTTATCTCTGGCAAGGTGGCCTCCGGGGGAGCCAGACCCTATTTACACGACCGGAAGGACCACAAGCCCAATGAGAAAAAGGCGAAGAAGAAGCAATTAAGTCGCAAGACCCAGGTCAAGATTCCCACTGAAACATCCTCCGAAGAATCAGGTGAGGAGAATTGGGAGGGTGAGCCCGCATCTGACACCCACGCTGACGGAGGAAGCTGGGAGAAGGCGGAAGCCCTCGCAAACCAGGAACACAAGTACGCAGAGGGGCAGAAAGACACTGGGAACCAGAGAAGGTGGTGGCAAGCAGTGAAGGGGGGAGAAATACACCAAACCTAAGGACTGTAACCCTCAAAAGCAGAGCAGGTGGTGGCAAGCAGAAAAGGGGGAGAAATACCCTGAACCCAGGCTCTCTCAGGTTCAGACTGACTTGTGTCTACCACAGTACTCTTATCACTCTCCCACTCCTCACCTGAATTCTGCGCTGGCTTCTGAAGGCTCGTCTGATGAAGTCTCAACCAGTTTCTCTCTCCAGGTCCTCAGGTTCCTCTTCTTCACCGTCTTGCCCTTTTGTTTGAAGAGAAAAGGCCGGGCTCCTCCAGAGGCCACTTTGCCAATGAGGCGATAAGCCCGGCAGCGGGGACTCTGGGGAGCCCACCCCAAACCAGGGAAAAGCAGCAGCAGAAAAACCCTGGATAGTTGATGATGAGTGGGTTAGTTTGTTCGTGAGTATTCACAATCCTTCGTGGAATACAATTGTGGTTGGAGAAAGTATTCCCAGTCCTCCTTTGGAATACAGTAGTCACTTGCAGGAACTACGTTACCCAGAATGCACCTGGGTCTGCCTTCAAAGCCTTGAACTGGAATCTCAGGCTCTGCCAATGAACGTGAGTGAAACCCCAGGATGGGATGCAGCAAAGAACCACAAAAAGCCTTCCTGAGTATAGACAGCTGTGAGCAGGCACGAGTGTGAGAAGTCATACCGTGCCGTGAATGACACGAGGTGTGTGCACCGAACGCTGGAAGGGCAGTGCAGTGGCCAACATGCCATTAGGATGTTTGCATTACCTGAATGTGAGAAGGTCTCAGGGAAGGGAGCCATTTCCCCTGGAATAAGTTGCAACATCAAGAGGAGGGGAGCTATACTCTTGAACTGAAGAGTACTTAGTTATTTCTTTGAACGTTTTTGATTTGGTGAAGAGAAACCTGGGGAAGAGAGTGATTCCCTGGAACTGTGAACATTATTCATTTGGACATTTTGCTCGATTGACACCTTTATGTTGTACTTGAACATTTGTGCACTTTGCAAGTACGAGACATTTCGCTTAGAACCAGTGAGAAACCGGAGGGTGTTCTCACAAGTAGTCCCTGAGGATCCATTGCTCAGATGGCCAGTGAAGGGCCATCGCTCTTGGATCCCAAATCTGGGGGCAGACCAGCGAGGGAGGGTCACCTGGGCAGGGGGTTCTCGGGGACTGCATTAAGGGCATCCAAAGGTGAGACATGGTATCCCCTGGTTCCTTGCCCCAATCCATACTACACACCCTCGTTGTTCATGGGGTCTTGTCACCCGAGTCCCATTCTACCCCTCGTCCTTCCCTCCCAAAAATGGAAGATAAAATATCCTGGACGGCTAGGGAGAACAAACCCTTTTACAACTCTTGACCCTAACAGTATCTTTCCTTCCTCAAAACCCATTCTTCATGGTTCAGGTAAGAGGGGGAAAAGAGTTAAGTACATGAGATCGGGTGAGAAGAAAGATCAAGAACAACAGAGACAGGACCGTGATATTATTATCGATTCATCTGAAACCCATCTAGACTACCGGGAATACTATCAAGACCAATGCTTTTATGATAAAACATCAGAGGGATGAAATACTCTGCCACAAGGGGAAGCTATCTCATTAAATAAAAATAAGGCTATAGGATGTTCTTATCTTCGTTGTCAATCTCCTAATAGTATTCTATGAATAGACTTAACCATCAATATAATCTCCAATCCCATTTCCGTTTACAGCCCTCTCCTTCAGCTTTCATGGGGTATTTACAAACCCATACCATCACCTCCTCCCCAATTTCAACAAATACTGGGAGAGGAAGAGGCAACAGGGAGAAGTGAACATTCATCATAGGTATAACATGGGTAATATAAGGCAAACCAGCTATCGAAAGAACTTAAGCTGTGCCATTGATAGAGTCAGGCAGAGTCAGGCATTTACCAATTATCATTCACACTGTCACTCTCTGGCGGGCTCTCTTAGCCCTTTTCCTGCTCCCACCTGTGAGGCTTAGAACCTCAGGGTCATCTTCGAATCCACACTTTCCTTCTTTCCTCACATCTCTAACATCTCTAAGAAGTCACACTATCAGCTGAACCTCCTCAGATGTATTCTTCCCTTCCTCTCCTTCGCCCAGAAGCTCATTGTCTCCAGGGCTCTGCTTCTCTCCAAGCTTGACTATTGCAACAGCCTCTTTCTAAATCTGCCAGTCTCTACTCTTAGCCCTCTGCAACTCATCCAAAATAGGACTGCGAGACTTGTCCTTGGCCTCAAGCCCAGGGATCGTATCTCTCCAAAACTGAAATCTCTGCACTGGCTCACAGTGGCGGTGAGGATTAAGTTCAAAACCCTCTGCATTGTCCACAAGGCTTTATAGGGCCTGGGACCTCAATAACTTCAACTCTCTTTTCCTAAATAACTTCCTTCTCGAGCTCTTCGCTCATCCGCCTCCAACTCCCTCAGGGTTAGTCACTTCTCCAAGTAGCAAGTTTGTGGTACATCTCTTTCTTCTGCTGGAGTCTCCGTCTGGAACAGCCTCCCTGCCTCTCTGAAACTTGAGGAGAACCATCTCCTGTTCCGGAAGCACCTCAAGACCTTCCTCTTTGCTTCTGCTTTCTCTCCTCCTCTTCCCTGCTGATCTCCTGGCTGAATCTGAAATTGCACGGGTTACCAGGCTACCCTCTGATCTCGGGCCCAGGTCCCCTCCCTGCCAGTTGCACACCTGCACTGCCTCCTTGGCAACCTTTGCACTCAGGGACTGTTTCTGTATCCCTATAGCCCCTTCTAGCACTTGACACCTGAGGTCGGCCCTTACCCTTGCACTTGCCACCAGCTGGCCATACTTTTATTTATTGTCTTTATTTATTTACTGTTATCCTATGTACTGCACTGCCCCCTTCCCTTTACCCCTTGCACTTTCCCCCTTCCCCCCTCCCCTGCACTTGTGCAATCTCAATGGCAGCTGGCCTAGTAAGATCGTTGTAGCTATCTTCCCTCTGTTTCCCCTCCCTTGTTTCGTCGCGCCTTGAAACACTTGTGTATAGGCGCGTTATAAATGCCATATCATGTCATATTTTCACCCGAGTTCCATCCTACCCCCCGATCTTCACTCACGAAAAGGGAAGATAAAATATCCTGGATGGCTAGGGAGAACAAACCCTTTTGCAACTCTTGACCCTAACCATGTCTTTCCTTATACAAAACCCATTATTCATGGTCCAAGTAAGAGGAGGAAAGGAGTTAAGTACATGAGATCGGATGAGAAGAAAGATCAAGCACAACAGAGACAGGACCGTGATATTGATATCCATTCATCTGTTTCAAGACCCAGGCTTTCATAATAAAACATCAGAGGGATGGAATACTCTGCCACAAGGGGAAGCTATCTCATTAAATAAAACAAGGCTAGAGGATGTTCCTATCTCCGTTGCCGATCTCCTCATAGTATTCTAGTAAATAGACTTAACCATCAATCTAATCTCCAAGCCCATTTCACTTTACAGCCCTTTCCTTCAGCTTTCATTGGGTATTTACAAACCTATACCATCACCTCCTCCCCAATTTCAACAAATACTGGCACGAGGAAGAGGCAACCAGGAGAAGTGAAGATTTACCATAGGAATAACATGGAGAATATAAGGCAAACCGACTATTGAAAGAACTTAAGCTTTCCCATTAATAGAGTCTGGCAGAGTCAGGCATTTACCAATTATCATTCACACCTGACTCCACTTGACTGCTTTTCCAACTATAAAAGGTGTGGTTCTACAAAGGTTTTTGAGTGAGCTGGGGTGTTGTTTGGACCAGTGAAGCCACGGAGCAGAGAGCAGCAGGATATACAGCCAAGAGGAGAGCGGATTTCCGAGACACTGGCCCAGTGTTTCTGAGGGGCTGCAGCTTGGCTAGGCAGCCGTGTCTCCAAAGAGCCGGAGTTAAGCATTGTCGTAGCTGACTAGAATGTGGAATGTTTAGTGGGTAGAACCTGGGAAGGAATGGAATGGAGAGGAGGGGCAGTTATGTTGGAGGAATAAAGGAGTTCAGACATACAGGTTGTCTCCTGTCATTATTTGATGAATATATAATGGTTATGAGAATGTCCAAGAGGCATACAACAATTGGCGACGAGGAGATGACCGACCCACACATCTTATGGAGAAAAAAAAAGAAAAAAAAAGAGTATGGCACAAACAGCTGGGAAAGGACACTAATGGGCCTGTAGAGGTGGCCGGAGAAGAGGGAAAGAAAAGGTTGCCAAAGGAAGGGGCCAAAGAAAGATGGTAAAAGAGACATACAACATGAAGGAGAAACAGCCTGAGGAGGTGGCTGAATGAAATTTGGAAAAGGACAAGTGGAGTGAGTAGTCTGAGGAAGAATTTACATGAAAAATATGGGAGCAAGCACAGCAAAGGTAACGTGGGGAAAATTGAAAGTGATATTATTTGGAAAAGGAACTGCAGCAAGTACGAAGACGGTAAGATGCGCTGCAGTTTGAAATCTACAAAGTGAAACTCAAAGGACATGATGAACGAACGTTATATTATGCTGTATTGCAGTGCATGCGTTTATGAATAATGCTAGGGCGGCTATTAGTGGGTATATATCACAAGTGAGCTGCTACATCAGGAAAGCATTTTTTAAAAAAAGAAAATTAAGTGTAAACGAACCTCACTATGCGGAAGGCACAAAATTCCATGAGCGGTGAAGATTGCCGCCATGTAACATTAAAAGGTCAGAGTAAGAGACCTTAGTGCGTAAAGGAGCGTGCAGCCCTACTTGTCTGGGTGAAAGGAGAAATAACAAGCGTTGTCATAGCAATGCCGACCAGTAAACAGAGAAGCGTTTGAAAATGAAAGGGGTTTCAATGTTGTGGCCTACTCAGCGTTATGAAGCAGTGTTACGAAATATGCAAAACGAAGACGATGAATGAATAGAATGTTGAGGGCATGATAATACTGCCTGTAAAGTAAAGAAGTGATGAAGGAATGTCATGTCGGATTACAGAGGTTGTCATGACAACATGCACTGACTGAAACGAAATACCATATGGAACAAAGTGAAGGTGAATCTAATGAAAGAAATGCAAAGTGAAGGCGGGATGGATGTGCAGAATATGAACGCCCAGACATGCAAACATACTAATGTGGAAGGATAACGAGGCAATACTGATGCAGTACAAAATATATAGTCAAGCTTCATGGTCACAGTCACAAGAAACTCAAATTCATAAATAAAGAGTTCAAGAACCAAATGTAATATAACAGATGGCATGCCATGGTCTAGGTCACTTTAGTCGACACAGGCTGAGTAGGGACTGCAATACGAGAAGTGTCAGTACTGAGAAGTTGAGCCCTTTCATGCAGGCTGCGTGCAAAGAACTCTTCTGCTAAAATCCTGCACAAACACACTTGAGTGCCACATTTGTGTCCAAAAAAAAAGAAAGCACTTGAAAGCAACTAGCAGTTCACAGAACATTCACTTGGGGGAGAGGAGACAAGTCTGAATCATACTTGCCCTTCACAACGTCCTTATCACATGACCACTACGCTCCATTGTGGTTAGCTGTTGGAAGTTAAGGTGAAGTGGTGTGGACATATTGAATAATAAAATTACTACTCACAGAGTCAATAAGACATCACAACTTTGAAGCAAATGAGCAACGTTGGAATGTGACAACATAAAACATGTGGCACTCTCACTTCACAATGTTTGTTTTTATGTTGTCATTTGCACAGAAAATGTCAAATGACAAATTATGTAATGAGTAAATAGTTCACCCATAAATGCCACAAAGGCCATGCACAGGAAGGAAATATTAGAAGTTTAGGTGTGCCACGTTTAAACCAGCGAACTGTACATAGGACAAGAAAGGAAAGAGATAAGCAAGCATGCTTTCTGACAGTACAAATCGAGATATTACATCACCAACTCAAGATGGATTTGAAACAATGCCTACAAACATGGTTAATTACCTGCACTGTCCAGATCCGTTCAGGTTTGACCCATATGATGACCAGGGGCAGCACTGGGAGGAGTGGATGGAGGAGTTTGAAGGATTTTTGAGGGCAGTGGGAAACCAAAATGCCCCGAATAAAATGGCCATATTTAAAAATTTGGCAGGGAAAGAGATAAAGAATGTTATTACAGCCATTCCGTCTCAGAAAAGAGCGACATACCGACAATTGACATTGGCTATTAGTGAACGATTGGTGGTCCCTCCCAATCGGGATTATGAACATTATGCCTCTAACCAGTGCACACCAGGGTCATGTGAAACAATAGCTCAATTTGTGTTGCGATTAGAAAGAAGGGCAATGAACTGTGAATTCGCAAACTTTAGGGATGAGGAGGCGATTGCGCTAAGGATAATTGAATGGTGCACATCATCACAGCTTCGAAAGCATCTTCTAAGAACACCTCTCCCGCTGAAAGATATCCTGGAGTTGGCAATGGTATATGAAAGGATTGAGACGCAAGCAGCAAGTATGGGAAATAAAAGGGAACTAGGCAATGTAGCTGACATCAAATATAACAGGCTCTCCGGACGCTCGAACATGATGACCTGCCAAAGCGCATGGAATGATACCGTCAGAAGTGGACGAGGAGGACAGTGTTATAGATGTGGATTTGAATGTCCACACAAAGGTCGATGTCCAGCCCTTGGTCGGATGTGTAGCGATGTAGGCAAGGAAACCACTTTCAGACCATGTGCAGACAGGGAGTCCTGTTATTACCAAAATTCAGACCCAGTGTAATATCGAATGAGAGAGACGACACATTGAGATCTCCAGTTGTGAGGTAGTCTTGGATAAGCGGGAGCACACATTTTGAGAAGGGGGAGAGGGAGTACATGGAGAAGAGGGACGCGCAAAGACCGGTCACAGCAGAAAGTGAACTGTACATGGGCAAGTGGGACGCGCAAAGACTGATCACAGCAGAAAGTGAATTGTCCACAACAAGTCAAGAGCAGGCCAATGTACAAATGCAAAAAACTTATCGAAATGTCTCTCATGAACCGAGTGAGTGTGTTCCCACTGAACCGGTCAGTCAATATCAGCTCAGAACCCACATTCCCCGTGGAAAAGGTGAAGAAGGTGGAGAAAAGGAAAGTAAGAAAATACAGCAAGACAAAGATTGGACAACTCACAAAAGGAGGGTTGAAGAGTATCAGGTGCCAGTGGGTGAAAGTGAGAATATACGGGTTTGGCAAAAACAGCGAAGAAAGATGGAATCCAGTCACGAGCCAGAGTTACTAATAGTCATGGCGGCCGTCAAAAGGCGCATGGCAAGTGCTACAAAGGATGATGGTGAGATAACTGAGGATACTTCGTTCTTTCATGAAATGTTTCAGGATGATATGGAAGGAGAAAAACATGAGGCATGGAGAGATGAAGAACCTGTTTGCCTCATGTCACATAAGGATTGTGGACATTCCTCAGCTTGTTTGCATGCCCAAGAGGCTCAATGTGACACTGGTCGCCCTCAAAGGACTAGATGCAAGCCCTCGCGTCGCATTGAACAAATGTAGAAGTGATCCTGTCAGACTGATGGAGAGAGTGAACTTCTATGATAAGCAAGGGGGAGGTGTTGTAGCTGACTAGAATGTGGAATGTTTAGTGGGTAGAACCTGGGCGGAATGGAATGGAGAGGAGGGGCAGTTATGTTGGAGGAATAAAGGAGTTCAGACATACAGGCTGTCTCCTGTCATTATTTGATGAATATATAATGGTTAAGAGAATGTCCAAGAGGCATACAACAAGCATCTTGCCGGCTGCTATTGCCGGTCAGAACATTGCTCGTTCCCTTGGGACCTGTGCCGGCCCCAACAGTGTCTGAGGGGCAGGTGG
The DNA here is from genome assembly GCF_040938575.1 of Ambystoma mexicanum. NCBI lineage: Eukaryota > Metazoa > Chordata > Amphibia > Caudata > Ambystomatidae > Ambystoma > Ambystoma mexicanum. The sequence goes on from NC_090936.1 coordinate 51,084,091, forward strand.
TGAGAATCTGACCTCAGGCTCACCTAATCTGAAGGAACCTCTAATCACCGCGCTGCGGCCCGGGTGTGTCTCGTGAAAGTATGAGCGAGAGAGACTCCGGAGCATGCGGCTGATTGAAATGGAGCGGGTGAAAGAAAATGCATAAAGCAGCACAGAGCGAAAAGAGGAAAGAAATGTAAAGCGACCAGTGAAAAGAGAGTGCAAGTGTGCATAGGAAAGCTTAAAAAGGTGCCAGTGGGCCCGGGAAAAGGCAAAGAAGGAAAAGGTGCCAGTGGACAAGGGAAAGGTAAAGAGAGTGAAAGGGTGCACAGCCAAGAAGGAAAAGGTGTTAGTGGGTACGGGTAAAGGCGAAGAAGGAAAAGGTACCAGTGGGCCCGGGAAAAGGCAAAGAAGGAAAAGGTGCCAGTGGGCCCGGGAAAAGGCAAAGAAGGAAAAGGTGCCAGTGGGCCCGGGAAAAGGCAAAGAAGGAAAAGGGGCCACTGGGCCCGGGAAAAGGCAAAGAAGGAAAAGGTGCCAGTGGGCCCGGGAAAAGGCAAAGAAGGAAAAGGTGCCAGTGGGCCCAGGAAAAGGCGAAGAAGGAAAAGGTGCCAGTGGACAAGGAAAAGGTAAAGAGAGTGAAAGGGTGCACAGCCAAGAAGGAAAAGGTGTTAGTGGGTACGGGAAAAGGCGAAGAAGACCCGAGTGTGCACAGAGACAGTTAAACAAGGTGCCATTGGCACAAGAAGGTGAGGAAGGTGCAAGTGTGCAAGAGAAGGAAAGAAAGGTGCCAGTGGGCATGAGAAAGAAGTAAAAAAAACAGAGGTGGTCGCGCTTAGGAGGAGTAAAGAGCCTGGCGTTTTGGAAAATCTCTGATGCTACCCCTTTATTTTGATTTTTTATTGTTGCATTCATTGTTTACAAGAAACCTTACACAACACAAAAACAAAATCACTTGTTAAAATGTAAACATCAACAGAAAACACCATAAAGGTATAAGACCGTACAACCAAGAAGCACAAACTAAAAAGAAGAAGTCTTCAGATACCCTCCTCCAGATACCCTCCATAATTACAGAGAGCATACATTGATTCTTTTTTTTATCCAGTTCATTTATAAGAAATTTCAAAAAGATATTCAGTGCCAAAATGAGGGAAACATCAGTACCCAACATAAACCGACATCATAACAGGTTCATTGATACCTCATTATTGTTACCAATTATATACTTCAAACAAGCAAAGCGGGTATTTGCAAGATATGGACACATAATAACCAGATGTCTCAAGGTTTCAGTGGTGTCCACTATACCACACAATCGACAGATATAAGTTGGTTGTGGGTGCAATTAATGATATTTCCAATGCTTGGTGTTCTCATTCGCATGGAGCTGATTAAGCCTGAAGCGTGTGCAGGTCGCACATATTTTTTCACAAGGGAAAATTTGTAAATACAGAGGGATGCATTCTCTAGAATGTAGGAAATGAGAGTACTCAACATAAGAAGCATAGGATGCGATGCTGTCCATTGTCTCACCCCAATCTACCCTGAATAGACGCATCTTCACAACTCGCGAACGCTGCACAAGATCCAGCTCAGAAGCCCCAATAGAATCCAACACACCTTGCCTTCTCGATTTATACGATTTAATGGAAGAAACATATTCGGCATACATAGCTGTGTTAGGAGCCTCATATAGGGAGTTTACTGGAGTATCAAGGATTTTCCTGAAGGTAGAAAGCTGTTTCCAAGTACGCTGAGCCTTCAAAGAGATGAGGCAGAGTTCATGTCTTAGGACAGCGTTAAGAGTCAGGCATTTACCAATTATCATTCACACCTGACTCCACTTGACTGCCTTTCAAATTATAAAATGTGTGGTTCTACACAGGATTTTGAGCGAGCTGGGGACTTTGTTTGGACCAGTGAAGCCACGGAGCAGAGAGCATCAGGAACTACGGCCAAGAGGAGACCGGCATGACGAGACGCTGGCTTAGTTTTTCGGAGGGGTTGCAGCATGGCTAGGGAGCCCTGTCTCCAATACTATTGGCGGTCAGATTATTGCTCGTTCCCTTAGGACCTGTGCCAAGGGTGTTTGAGGGGCAGGTGGTGAGACCCTGACCTCAGGCCTGCCAAATCTGAAGGAACCGTTCGTCACTGCGCTGCTGCCCAGGTGAGTCTTGTGAAAGTAAGAAGGAGAGAGAGAGAGATGGAGAGAGAGAGAGAGAGAGAGAGAAAGAAAGAGAGAGAGAGAGAGAGATAGAGAGAGAGAGGGAGGGATAGAGAGAGACTCAGGCACATGCAGCTGATTGAAACGGAGCAGGTGAAAGAAAATGCATAAAGCAGCACGGAGCAGAAAGAGGAAAGAGATGTTAAGAAACCAGTGAAAAGAGAGTGCAAGTGTGCACGAGAAAGCTGCAAAAGGTGCCAGTTGGCACGGGAAAAGGCAAAGAAGGAAAAGGTGCCAGTGAGCACGGGAAAAGGCAAAGTGAGTGCAAGTGTGCACGGGAAAGCTGGAAAAGGTGCCAGTGGGCAAGGAAAAGGTAAAGAGAGCGCAAGCGTGCACGGCAAAGAAGGAAAATGTGTCAGTGAGCATGAGAAAAGGCAAAGAAGGTGCACGTGTGCACAGAGACAGTTAAATAAGATTCCAGTGGGCACAAGAAGGCGAAGAAGGTGTAAGTGTGTGAAAGAAGGGATGAAAGGTGCCAGTGGGCACGAGAAAGAATTCAAGAAAACAAAGGGGGCAAGGCTCAGAGTGGTCACGCTTGAGAGGACTAAAGAGCCTGCCGTACTCAAACGTCTCTGATGCTACCTCTTTTAAAGAACTTTAAAGAATTGTATATGAAAGGAAGGTACATCCTGACAAATTGAACTTGTATTTGAAACTTGAAAGAGGGGCCATAAGATTGGGGAAGGAGACCCTGATAGGCTTAAGAGCTGAACTTGTATTTGAAACTTGAAAGAGGGTTCTAAGTTTGGGAAAGGGAACCCTGAGAGGCCTAACAGCTGAACTTGTATTTGAAACTTGGAAAAGGGGTCTAAGCTTGGGGAAGGGAATCCTGAAAGGCCTAACAGCTGAACTTGTATCTGAACTTGGAAGAGACCTGGGCTTGGGGAAGGGAACCCTAAGAGGCAGGTCATGAATGCAATCTTGATTATTTGGTATTACTGAAAGAGCTGAAGCTTGGGGAAGGGAACCGCAAGCCATTGAGAACACTGACATTGTTTGAACTAGTATGATGGTCCTATGAACAGTCCTTTTTGAGTAAGCTTGACCTTTTGAAGTTGACCACCCTACAAGCTGGTGAGAAGACCACCTGAAACCAACCCTGGTTACTTATTTTTATTGAACCACTACTTTTTACTTTTATAAGACTACCTAACACATTTTTGTTAAAGAGTGAGGGCAAGCATAGGTTTAGACACCAACTGATTTTTACTTTGGACTTCAAGACTTTGACACCCCTTAGAAACATCAGTTAAGGGAACCACCCCTTTAGTATGAGGGCTTGTTAGGCATTACACCAACCCAAGAACTTTGGTAAATGAAAGGTTTTTGAAACAATTCTCTTTGAGTCTGTGTCTCTCTTCATACCATGCCTGTCTCACACAACTTAGAGTTACTTTTATAGTGTGACGGCTAGTATAGGATTTGGGATATAGGACATTTTTGCTTTGGACATCTTGCCACAAGACAGGCCCTTCATTTTTAGTTGAGGTAGGGAAGTATGTTAGCCTTCGGGGAGGCAACAGGGCTTATTAAAGTCGACCCATGGAAGTCATTAGTGTGGGTATTGTGAAATACCTGAGGGTATCTCACATAGTGAACCTCGAGAAACCCTTATTCAGGTGGTCAAGACAGGACTGATCCGCTCAGATCCCAACTCTAGGGGTGAAAGAACGAGAAAGGCTCACCAGGATGGGGGACCCCGAGGTTGTACTCGAGGGAATAACCCAGAGGAAACGTGGTATTGTACCAGAGAAGGAGAGGAGGGCGAGATCCCTGAAACCTTCGTAGGCTGTATTACATCTGCCTCCCTTCCTCCCATTAGATCTCTCCTGTCCCAACCTGACTTCTCCATATCTCGTAAATACCCTAGGAGCACGAACTTCATTAGACTCAAAAACCACATCTCAGAGAAATCCTGCTTTCCCGTTTTCTACCGGAATACTCCCCACCATTCTTCTTCCCGTCCCTCTGAGTATTATTTTCCGGACTCCCAACCTGCTCAAATAAAACACTGCCATTTTCACAATCCCCTTTGTTCATTTCATGATCCTAGTTACTCCTGTTTGTCTCACAAACCTTCCTACTTATTTCAAAACCCCTCTAATACGAGGGTTGTAATTCCATATAGCACTGTTTTTCCATTCTACCCCGTAGAATGATGTAACACCCTAACCCCCCCCACGAAAGACAACAGACCCATAGAGCTGTTTACCTGACATGTCCCGAAACAACGGTCAGGCAGAGTCAGGCAATTAATCAGAATCACACACACCTGACGGCCCATTATTTTCCCCCTAGGGATAAAAAGTGGAGCATCAGTGCACAAGACGAGCGAGGCAGACCACACGACGTGAGAGCTAACTCAGCATGGCAGTTCGAGAGGAGGCGAAAGACGGCAAATCCCGAGAGTGTGACAAGGAGAGAAGTAACCTTGCCCTTTCCCATCAAGGTCCGTGAACCCTCCACAGATGTAAACATAAGACCGCGAACAATAGCCAGCGTGTGTTGCAGCAGATGTCTATGGTACGCAAGACCCTCCTCCGCTGATAACCAAGCCGGGGAAGGACGCTGGTCTCGGAGGTACCAACCTTGACTCCAAGGATAAAGAAAGGCAAGCAGTTCATGAAAGCCGGTGAGTCGAGGGGAGAATCGATAAGAAACCGAACATTATTAAACAAAAAGTAGCCAACTGCTAATTTGAACTTTGAAAGACTTAGAGATAAGCAGTTGATGAAAGAGGGGGAAAAAACAACAACGAAGGAGGCCGGCACCACGTGGGTGCTCAGGTCGGAAACTCTCGGTGATTACCTGAACTACCAAAACCAGAAGCGCTTGGGAAGAGGCAAAAAGAGGTGAAAGTGGTTATATAAGGGTTATGTAAAATTCTCTGAACCGTCGAATGTCTTTGACCTACAGATGATTGCGGAGCTAAGGGAAATGAATCCCGCTTGGTGAAATGAGCGTATGAACAGTGCGTTAAAGTTGGCAAGAAGTGAACCCGGCGGAGGGATGCTAGCGAGACGGGACAAAGTCTAAAGTCCCATAGTGAACTGTTTGGTAACAGGTAGGCAAGAGTGAACCCAGTGGAGAGATGCTAACAAAAGGGGTGAAGTCCAAAGTCCCGAAGTACAGTGAACTGTTTGTAGAAGTTGGCGAAAGTGAACCCGGAAGAGGGAAGCCGACAATCAGGAATGAAGCCTGAAGTACTGTTTAAAAAGACATTATGGGCATCATTAGGAGTGTGCCTGTCCGGTAACAACGGTGCCGGTAAGCTTACCGGCACCGTTGTTACCGGACCGGCACACTCCGGGTCTGCGGGCGGCTGCCGCCCCCCCCCTCCCCCGCTAGGGCTGACCGGGCAGGCGGAACAGCAGCCCCCCGCAGGCTTTCACAGAAGCACTGGCACCGTTACTAACGGTGCCAGTGCTTCCGTCATCCCCATTCCCATTGAATCCTATGGGACTGAAATGGGAATGGGGATTAACGATTTTCTGGCGCCTGACTTCCAGGAACACTGGGGTCGTAATCCCCCGGTGTTTCCATGAAGTCAGGCGCCGGAAAAAAAGTCCGGGAGCAGCCTGCCGGTTTTACCAGCACAGCTACCGCTGGACTTATAATGAGGCCCTAAGACTTGTGAATGTAACAGGTATTGGAAGACCAGGGGAAGTGAATTGTCCCCCTTGTCAAGTTGGTCTGTGCCTGGTCGAGGGAGATCGAGGGGTGAAAAGAGATCACCCAAAGTTCATTGAGAAAGGAACTGTTTAATTGATTAGTTGAATACGATATGTGAGGGGTCAGTGCCCGGAAGAGGAAGATCAAGGGGTGAAGCCGCCACCCAACGTGAACTGTGGAAAATAACTTTTTGTTTATGTTTGTTTGTTGGATACGTCTTCGAAGGCAAGAAAGGCAAGAAACTTTTGCATGCAACGAGACTTTGCCATCGACGAACCTGATAGCTGGAAATGAGCTGTCAGCTCGTGCTGAAAAGGCTCAAGCGTGTACTGTGCTAGCTGGAACGGAATTGTCAGCTCGTGCTAGGAAAGCTGAAGCATTTGCTGTGCTCCAAGGTCTCACCTTGTCCCGGGCTGAAAATGTTGGGAAGAGAGACCCGTGGCTTTCACATCCTGACTTATTATTTGGAGCACTTCTTTTCTTCATTGAAAGCCTATCCCACACTCTTTCTATAATTAGTTGTACGGACTTGGCAATAGATTTTTCTTAGTATAGGCACTTTTATTTTGACACAACGCCACTAAGACTGCCTTATTTTTCATTTGATGGTCAACGATTTCTCCCATCTTAGATTTAGGTTTAGGTTAGGTGTTTTTCCACCCTGCTTTCATTGTTCAATTATCACCCTTGAACTGTGATCACTTGTGTCTGTCTTTACTGTTGCCACCATGAGTTCCTTACAGTATTGGGAGCAGGAGAAGGAGGAGGTTGGGAAGAGAAGAACAAATTACTTACCCATGGTAATGTTCTTTTTGATGGATGTTCCTCCCACTGATTCCTTATCTTTGATGTTCGTATCCTGCTTTACAGTCTCAGAAAAAAAGTTGACAGCAGGGGGCACTGTGCAGTATCAGCCTCGATATCCCATGATGGTTACCATTCCCGCGTTTGGATGCCCGTTTGGATGCCATTTGCCTCAAATCCTAGTTTTTCCCAACTTTCTGCTCAGCCATCTTGAGGAATTAAATAACCTGCAGGGCTGTTGAAAGAGAAAAGTCATAAAAATGTACCCATAGTCAGAGGAGTAGGCTCGGAGGGCGATGACGAATACGTGGGAGGAGCATCCATGAGAAAGAACACTACCAGTGGTAAGTAATTTGTTATTCTAATGGATTGTGTGAAATTTCCTGAAGCAGAATAGTTTGCACTTTCTGTTGATACTGGACGCGAACAGATTCACTTTAGCGGCTCCCCAAAAGGTGAAGATCTCTGAAAGGACTTTCTGAGCCAACTCCCACTCATTGGAGATCGTGCTCTGTCTTCTCATAGTGTCTGCCATTGTATTCTCTTCCCTGGCTAGGTGAACAGTTGACAGAGAGATCCCGCTTTGTAGAGCCCAGGACCAGAGCTGCATTGCCACCTTGCACAGTGGTTGTGACCCTACACATCCTATCTTGTTGAGGTTATTCATGTACGCCATGTTGTTCATCAGTATTAGGACATTCTTTCCGTGGATGGAAGGAAAAAAGGCCATCAGCACCAGTATGATAGCCCTGAGCTTTAAAAGGTTTATGTGTAGTCTTGATTCTGCAGGCGGCCAAAGTCAGCTCATTGTTAGATCGCTCATGTTAGCTCCCCATCCCATGAGGGAAGCATCTGTGACTACAGATATCTCCAGCCAGAGTTGCCAAAAACATGAATCTATCATCATGTTCTGCCTTGCTCAGGACCTGAAGAAGGTTTGTCATCCTGCCTGAGAACTTTGACCACTGGGATCTGAGGGCCCACTGGAGGAACCTAATACTTAGGCAGGCTTCTGGCACCAGGAGAATACAGAATGCAACCTCAGAAAGTTGAATGACGGTAGATATTGGGCGTTCTGAAATTGCATTACCATCTGCAAGATATGTTGAGCCCTCAACTTGGGCAGCAAAGCCTTCCCTGAAGAAGAGTCCAGGATAGCTCCAATAAATTGAAGTTTCTGAGAAGGTGCCATCTGGGACTTCTTAAAATTGAGTGAGAAGCCCAGTTTGTGGAGAGAGTAGCAGGTGTTGCTGAGATGCTTCAGAGCTTATTCGGGAGAATGGGCTCTGATCAACAGTCTTCTCAGTAGGGAAAGATGTGTATCCGTCCCCTCTGTAGATTTGCTGCAACCACCACCATCAAGTTGGTGAAGACCCTCAGGGAGGAGGGGGGCCCAAAAGCCAGTACTCAAAAATGATAGTGAGAACTGCCAATGGTGAACTGTAGGTAATTTCTGTGTCTGGATGTTTCTGCACATCATCCATTCCTGAAGCTGAAGGGCCTGAAGGATCTGTTGAAAGAGTGACCAACTTGAATTTGTCTTTCCTGAGGAACTTGTTCAAGCACCTCAGGTCCAGGATGGGTCATAGTCCTCTGTCTTTCTTGGAGACCAGGAAATAGGTGAGTACCAACGCTAATTTTGTTCTGCTACAAGTACCTTCTCCAGACACCTTTCTCGATCAGAAAATAATCTCCTGTAGGAGGAGTGGATCTGGATCATGCAGAGATTGTTTGCTCAGGGGACAATCTGGAGGCCTTTGCAGAAATAGGAGACAGTACCATTGGGCCACTGTTTCTATTGCCCATTGTGACGATCCTTCAGATAGCGTCACTTTTCCCCAGGTGGGAGACCCATTCATGAGGCTAGGTGGGTGCGGTCACTAACTAATAGTCCCCATAGGAGTGGCAATATGCAGTAGGACCTCATGGAGAGGAATTCCCTTCCTGGGGACAAGTACCCGAATCAGGAACACGGCGCCTTTAACTCCTGACACCATACGGTAGTAATATCGACCAATGTCAGAAACCATGTGTCATTGTGCTAGGGCAGACAGTTTTAATGTGATAAGTGCAGAGACAAGGTAACACTTGTGAACACTACATTCAAGCAGGAAAAACGCTCGACCAGCTGTTGCCAATGGAACTGACTTTACGCCAGGGCGGACCCGGCTATATCAAGACGTCAGAAACAAACGAACGGGAAGAGAGATCTAGATAGATAGAGAGAGACGGAGAGGAAGGTAGAATCGGAAAGCGAGATCAAAGTCAAGGTGAAGGTAAAAGCCAAAGGAAGATTCAAGAGGCTCGAAGGAAGGACATGGAGGGCGTGGTTCAAGAGAACATCTCACAGGCCGACTAGGTGTTGGCAGTAGTCGAAGTAGAAGCAAGAAGTGGAGAAGGCTTCCCTGCACGAAGGAAGAATGCCGACCCCTGGTGAAGTGAAACCTGGTGGCCTTTGGGTGAGAGAAAGGCTGAGAAAAAGGAGAATCGCCATAATGCCCCGGCAAAACAAACGTACGTTATTTATGAGACACCCGCAAAGTGTTGTACGAGTCAGCTGGGAACAGGCCAAGAAGAAGGACAAAGATTGGGTTATGGTGGCGTGACCTGTAGTGGTTGGAAAATGCGGTCTGACAACTGCGCCTTGACCCCTAACTCCAGCCTGTCGCAAAATCACATAGACGGGCTTGAGAGGCATCCAGAGTGGTGGTGGCTGAACGACCCATTTGGAAGTACATTACAGCCAGAAGAACAACCCACAGTACAATGCCCAGGAAAGAAACGCCCCACAAGAGACAAATGATTGATCGTCACAAGGTCCCAGGCAGAACCGGTGAAGCATCCGGACACCAACAGCAGGTAACGGGAGGGAGCCGAGGAAAATGTGAGGAGTCAGAAATGAGAGTCGGACACAAGTTTGCCATGTTTTTGGTTAAAGACTTTTATTGAGAATAAAAGAGGTTAGGAAAATGCTCCTCTGAGACCGCTCTAGAGGAATTTCCCACCTAAACAAAAACTGTCTGTCTCAGGATGTCAAAACAAAACTGTCCTGTGTCAAATGTTCTATTCTGACCCTCACACTACAAACTTAACTCTAAGGTGAAAAACAGAAGTATCTTTGACCTTGAGTGGTTTGGAAAAATTGTTCATAAAGAAAGGATAAATGACTTAAACAGAACGTTTCTTCAAAGATAAAGTTCTTGCTTGCAGTGGGCTGCTCCTTTCTCCTGGATTATTTTTTACTCCTTGAGGTTTTCATACACCATCATTCTTTGGGCCACTTTTGGCTGAGTACAACACTTGTACAACAACTATTTGACTTCACAATTTTTGGGCCCCACTTGGCCAAGTGCAACATTCGCCCACAAAACATGTTTGGCTTCACAGCTTCTTTCAAGAACAATTCCTTGGGCCGTTCAACACTTGCACACAATCCTTTTCAATTGCCTGGTATACTCCCCTGCCAGGACTTCTGTTTTACACACTTGAAATTGCCTGGTGTACTCTCCTGCCAGGCCTTCTTTTTCACATACCTGAGACTGCCAGGTGTGCTCTCCTGCCAGGACTTTTGATTCACTCACTTGATGTTGCCTGGTGTACTCTCCTGCCAGGACTTCTGATTCACTCCACACACTTGTGACTACTTGGTATACTCCCCTGGCAGGAGTCGTGTTCATTTGGGTTTTCCATCCGATCCCAAAGTTGTCTGTATATAGTATTTGATAATGTATCTTCCTGATATATTATCTTTCTTCTGCTTTCTTCCCATTGGCACTGAGCACATTTACACATTAGAAAGTGGTTTATCTGTGACTCAAATTCTCTTCTTTGTATATGTCCACTTCTTTGAATTGTTTGCAATTGGCATGTTCGTTGATACGCCCCTGTGTCCCTGTTGCTTTTCGGAGGACTCACCGGTTTTTCTAGGTGTTGGTATCTTCTCTCGCTCGTCGGCCGGGTATGGATTACTGTGTTTCCTTCTCATGGTCTTCTTTCCTTTGTTCGCCAGTCCCTCCCGGCTTCCTGTGGACATGCATGCTGTCCTTTCGGCTCCAGTAAGCAAAATGCTGTTCACCTGCATCTGTGAACACCCAAGAGTTCTTCACCAGCCTCTGGCATTACCCCAGAGTCTCTCAGTTCAGCAGTTCCTTCTTCCTCCGGTGGTGAACTGCCTGACTCCACCACGCCGGTCCTGGCTTTTCAGCTCCCTGCTTCTCGTGGAGAGGTGCAGCCCTCTCTCGCCAGTCACCACAGCAGCTGCCTTCCATTCCCTGTTTGGGCTGCTTACATTTCCCAGGCACAGCTGAGTGCCACCAAACACTAGAGCGCTCACTAGGATTACAGTCTCTTTTGCTCCACATTGCTCAATCCTTCTACTTCTTTGTACCAGTATTTTGTGAATTCTGGGAACAGAAGTCCATTGTGAACAATTGACTTATGGATTTCGGCTAAGCATTTTTAAAAGGTTCAGATTGATTGACAAGTGGAATTGAAAGAGGTGATCTGCTCACATTGGCAAACTAGACCAAGGTTGGAAGGTTAGTCGGTAGATTGGGTAAAAAGAGTGGATATATGACAATATGCCACAAGAGGTTCAGATATGGGGATGTTATTTTCAAGGGAAAACAAGGATACCCTGTCTAGTCTGATGGCGCTGTGACATCTCCCTGGAGGTTGTCTTCTTGCATGTGATCCAGGATCCTATAGTGGCTTCCCTCCCCTGGCCACATGGGAGGAGGTTACCACTGGGGGAATCAGTGATTACTCCACCGGAATCATCACAGAAAGCTGAGAGAGCCTTGGAAAACAGGCCACAACAAGCTAATGTAAAGAGCTGCTAACTAAGCAATTGAGCATAAAGCATGGTTAACTAACAAGTAACACGCACCTCAACGGTTGTGAATTGAGTCTGTTTTTAAAACTCTAACCCCAACTCCCTAAAACATTATTTGAGGGGTTTTCTTATCAAATCCCACAGAAGGAACAGAAGCCCATTCAGTTGTCTTAGGGAGTATCATTGGCGAGAACAGAGTTCAGAAGATGGCTTTCGAGGACAATCCTTGACAAAGACGTAACATCCCAAAGCATGTGGGAAATAAAGGCCCTCCTTAGCACACACCAGAATCATCTAGGGCTGCTCTTCCGAGTAAAAACCAATCAGCCTCTATCATAAGGCTGTTCCAAACGTATAACTGGTTGACACCAGCTCCTGCCAAGAGTCCAGTCCTTTCAATCCACAGGGTCAACACTCCCTTTTGAAATAACAAGAAAAATCCTTGTGTTTGTTTTTGTCGCTGTCTTCTCTTTTGCAAAAAGCTGAGAATCCAATCCTTCCATGTCAGAAAGGAACCTGGTAACATCCAAGAAACCAAGAACATCAGAGATTGTGAATGTGAAGAAACTAAGAAAATAGTAAATCCATTTGACCCACAATTCCCTGGCCAACTCTTCAAAGGTGTGGTGCTGGAGAGTCGAGAGGGACTCAGGGAGCATCTTTGTCATCTCATTGGGATGGGATAAAGAAAATGGAGACTGTTAAAACATCTGTAAAGGAATCACAAGTATTACTGAGTACTGTAAGGGACAGTGAGGAATCCGCTAGGAGAAGGGAGTCATTCTCCTAGCCCTAAATAGATCCTGTAAAACTGTTTTGTTTCTTTTGGGTTACAAGAAGCCCAGAACTTTTATGGAACTTGTGTTCTCCTGGGTTACAAACAGAACCAGAACTTCATGATTTATTGTAGTGACACGGATAGAGTAGGAGCCTTTAAGACTGGGACGCTGCCTTTTGAGTTGGATTTACATGGACTTCACCTGAGTTTATTTAGTTTAGGTAGGGAAACCCATTAGAATTGAATAAAAGTCTATAGCAACCATCACACCACCACTTGGCCAGACTCGTCATTCCGTGTCGCCACACGATGCGTCTGAAGTAATGAGGGGCCATTCTTGCAGAAGCTGAGTCAGTCGGCCTTCCACCAGTGCCCTTTTTTTTTGGAGCTGTGGCTGAGGGTAAAGAGGAGCTTGCTGTCTGAGCAGTTTTTCCTCCACGACCTCTAGGGGCATGTGAAAACCATCTTTGTCCTTGCTTTTGTACTGTCTGGCCTCTTCCTCTTAGACCATTAGGAGGAGTAATCTCAAAAGGACCACCCTTTGCAGGTCTGTGAGGGTGGTGGATGTTGTGGCTGGTGGGTGGCTGCTCCGAATGATTTCACTACAGCCTTTGAAGCCTTTATTTTCTCCTGGCTGTCGTCCGCCTTAGACCCAAATTGGTTGGACCTATCAAAGGGCATATTCGGAAGCCTTGATTGGACATCAGGGGGAATCCAGATTTACGCTGCCATGCAAATCTCCTGATTACTGCACTAGACCCCATGCCTCCACACATGCAGTCTGACATGTCTAGGCCTGACTGTAGGGATTGACAGGCAGCCTCTTGCCCATCATTAATGATTTTCTCAACCCTTCTCACATTTCATCTTCAGGAATATTCTCAACAGCTTGGGCAATTACATTCAATAAAGTTTGGGTGTATTTTGCTAATACACAAGATACGTTAATGGCTTTTAATGCCAAGCTCCCAGAAGAGAATACTCTTTTTACGTGGGCGTCATAACCTTTGTCGTCTCTATCCGGGGGATGGTAGGATAAGCTGAGGTTTTTGAAAAGGATGTTGCCGCTTTTACAACTAAACTCTCTGGAGTTGCCTGCCTAGAGAGGAAATTAGGGTCCACAGAAGAACAAGTTACTTCTTACCTTGTAACGTTCTTTCGATGGGATGTTCCTCCGACGTATTCCTTATCTTGATAGATTACATCCCAGCTTGCTGGACTGGGAAACTTTTTTCAGTAGAGGGCGCTGCGCATCGACCTCCCTCGAGCTGGTGTCGCTCGAAAGCCACCGTCTCGACGCCGACGTCATCGTGCGTATAAATAGACTCGCGCAGCGACCGTTGCTCAGTTCCGTTTTGAAGCTTGAAATTTAGCTGTGCATGAACTGGTTATTGACCTTGAAGGAGCGTAAGCTGCCACTACAAGGGAAGTTTTACTGCGTGGATGGATGGGAGGGGCGATAAGGAATACATCGGAGGAACATCCCATCAAAAGAACGCTACAAGGTAAGAAGTAACTTGTTCTTCGAAGGGATTGTGTCCTCCAACGTATTCCTTATCTTGATAGACTCCCATAGCAGTGGTGTGCAAACCGAGGTGGGAGTAAAATTGAAATATTTCCCTTTAAGAATGAACAGAGTGTAACACAGCTTTGCCAAATCTTGTCTCCTGGCTAGAGGAGAAATCCAGATTGTAGAATTTTGTAAATGTATGTGCGGACGACCATGTGGCAGCCGCACATATGTCCCGAATCGGTACCCCTCTTTGGAGAGCCAAAGAGGCTGCGATACCCCTGGTTGAATGAGCCCTAAGGTGTTGAGGGGGCTCTTTCCATGCCAATTTGTAGCATTCTAGAATGGCTAAAATAATCCATCTTGAAATGGTTTGTTTTGTGATTGGCAATCCTAATTTGTGTCCTGCATAACCTATAAACAGTTGGTCTGCTTGCCTTATCCTAGCAAGTCTGCTGATATAAAAGCTCAAGGCACGCCTTGGATCCAGCCTATGTAGCCTCTCTTCCTCTTTCCATGGATGGGGAGGAGGTTAGAATGAAGGTAAGGTTATCTTCTGAGTGATGTGGAATTCAGAGACTACCTTTGGGAGGAAGTTAGGCTTCACTTGTAAGACAACTTTGTCTTTGTGAAAAATTGTATGAGGAGGTTTGCAAGATAGAGCTTGTAATTCGTTCACTCTTCTGGCAGATGTTAGCGCCACTAGTAAGACTGTTTTAAGGATGAGAAATCTTAATGAGCAAGAATGGAGTGGTTGAAAGGGAGTACCCATCAGGAAATGTAAGACTAGATTTAAGTCCCACAAAGGAACTTGGAACGGCTTTGGGGGATAGACATTAGTTAACCACTTCAGAAATTGGATTACTAGGGGTAATTTTAAATATGATTGCTCCTCCGCAGTGCGCTTGAAGATTGACAGCACTGCGAGGTAGCCCTTGATCGTACCAACTTGAAGACCTGAATTCGCCAAATAGAACAAAAAAGATAATACCATTGGTGTACCGCATGAAAAGGGTTCGATATTCTTTTCTCTACACCAGCTGCAAAACCTGTTCCAATGGCAGCAGTATAAAGTCTTTGTTGCTGGCCTTCTAGCCGAAAGCAACACCTCCATGACGTCATCCGGGAGGTCCCAATCCTTGTATCTCAACCTTTCAGAAACCAAGCGTGAAGGTTGAGGGTTCTGATATCTGGATGGAGAACCTGAGCTCCCTTCTGCGAGAGACGATCCTCTCTGTGCGGAGGATGAATCGGAAGGCAGATGGACATGTCCAGAAGGTCCGGGTACCACGTTCTCCTGGCCCAGTCTGGGGCAATTAGGATCATAGTCTTCCGGAATCTTCTCAACCTCCTGATCATCTGAGGAATGACAGGGACTGGAGGAAACGCGTACAGAAGTGGAAACTCCCAGTCCACTACAAACGCGTCCCCTAGAGCTCCTCGCGGGGGAAATTCTCTTGAACAAAACTGATCGCACCTCCTGTTGATACTGGTGGCGAACATATCCACTTGAGGGGTTCCCCAAAGGGCGAAGATCTATTGAAGGACATCCTGAGCTAGCTCCCACTCGTGGGAGACTGTGCTCTGCCTGCTCAGAGTGTCCGCTGTCAAGTTCTTCTTTCCGGCTAAGTGAACTGCCGATAGAGAGATTCCTTCTTGAATTGCCCACAACCAGAGCTGCATCGCCTCTCTGCACAGTGGCAGTGATCCTATGCCTCCTCTTTTGTTGAGGGAGTGCATGGCCACTGTGTTGTCCATCATTATTAGGACATTTTTCCCTTGTACAGATGGCAGAAATGGCTTCAGCGCTAGTCTGATAGCTCTCAGCTCCAACAGGTTGATATGTAGTCTGGACTCCGATGGAGACCAACGACCGCTGATGGTCAAGTCGCTGGCATGGGCTCTCCACCCCGTGAGTGAGGCATCCGTGACTAATGTTATCTCTGGCCATGGTTGCCAAAACTGTTCTCCTTTCAAAATGTTCTCCCGACAGGCCCACCACCGAAGGTCTCGAGCCACTCTGTCCGGGACCTGAAGGAGATCTGTCATTCTTCCTGAGAATTGAGACCATTGGGTTCTTAGTGCCCACTGGAGGGATCTGATTCTCAGGCAAGCCTCTGGCACTAGGAAGATGCAGGATGCCATGAGGCCTAGCAACCTCAAAAAGTCGAAGGCTGGAAGACGTTGGGCATTTTGAAACTTGGTGACCATCTGCAGAATATCTGGAACCCTCACCTCTGGTGGTGAGGCTTTCCCCAGGGAAGTATCCAGGACCGCTCCAATGAACTGGAGTCTCTGTGATGGTATCATCTGTGACTTCTTTAAGTTGAGGGAGAAGTCCAGTTTGTGAAGGAAGTGGCAGACATAATCTAGCTGGATCTGAGCTCGTTCCGAAGACACTGCTCTGATCAACCAATCGTCCAGGTAGGGGTAGACGTGGATCCCTTCCCTCCTTAGACTTACAGCCAATAACGACATTAGCTTGGTGAAGACCCTCGGGCGGAGGTCAGCCCAAATGGCAGAACTCAAAATTGATAGTGAGAGTTGCCAATTGCGAACCTCAGGTATTTCCTGTGTTTGAGATGGATTGGCACATGGAAATAAGCATCCTGAAGGTCTAGAGATACCAGGGGATATTTCATGAGCAAGGGACCACTTTTTTGATAGGGGCTTGTGGGATGTGGTCAGAACATGGTGAAAGGAACAGTTTCCCAAAAGCAAGCTACCTATTGGTGTCAGGTCTAGAGATACCAGCCAGCCCTGAGGCTGGAGGGCCTGAAGGATCTGAGAGAGAGTTACCATCTTGAACTTGTCCTTCCTGAGGAATTTGTTCAATTCTCGTAAGTCCAAGATGGGTCTCAGTCCTCCATCCTTCTTTGGTACTAGGAAGTAGGGGGAATACCAACCCTTGTTCCTCTCCGCTGCAGGTACCGGTTCTATGGCACCTTTCTCTAGTAGGTCTATAATCTCCTGCAGAAGGAGCGGATCTGGAAACTTCAAAGAGTTGTTCCCCGGTGGACGACTCTGAGGGGTGTGTAGAAAAGGCAGGCAGTAACCTTGGGCAACTGTCTCCAATGCCCAAGCATCTGACGTAATAGCCTGCCATTCCACCAGATGTTGAGTTTACCTGCCCCCTACTGGTGTCTTGTGAGGAGAGACCTCAGAGGGGTTTAGAGGCGGCTGACGCAGATACCGAGGCTAAAGAGGCACCTGCTGCTGCGGCTTTTGTACCTTTAACCCATCCACCACGGGTGAATGGTTTTTGGCCCCTTTGACCTGGCTGTCCTCTGCCTTTTCCGAATGCGGAGTAAAAGCGTAAGGACCTACCCCTCCAGGAGGTTCCTGAGGGGCGATTCGGAGTCTGACAGATTGCAGCTCCAAGAGATTTTGCTGCTGCCTTAGATGTTTGTAACTTCTCCAGGCTGTCATCAGCCTTCTTACCAAATAAAGAAGTGCCGTCAAAGGGCATATTCAAAAGTCTGGCCTGTACCTCTGGAGCAAAACCAGACATTCGCAACCACGCAAATCTGCGGATTGTAGTACTTGCCGCCATGGCCCTGCTGATACTGTCAGCAGAATGAATGCCAGTTTGAAGGGACTCGCACATTGCATCATTCCCATCTTTAATGATGTTTAAAAATGCTTCCCTTTCTTCTACTTCCGGTAGACAGTCAGCTTTAGATGAAGCACACTCCCAAAGTCTATGGCTGAATCTTGCAAGCGTGCAAGTGGCGTTAATAGATTTAAGCGCCATGCTACATGCCAAAAAGACTTTTTTTGAAATAGCGTCAAACCTTTTATCATCCCTGTTTTGTGCAATAGTAGGGTATGCAGATCTACTGTTCGATGAAGTTGCTGCTTGTACAACCAAACTCTCTGGAGTTGGATGTTTGCTCAAATATTCAGGGTCTGAAGCAGATACCCTGTATTTGTCAGATAGTTTCTTGTTAACTGCCGGGATAACTTCAGGAGTTTTCCAATTAGCAGAGATTTTTCTTTGCAGTGCAGTATGAAAAGGAACAACAGGATCTTCCTGTGGACCTTTAAATAAAATGTCAGTAAGGTCATCCTGCTGAAAAGAAGGTGAAGGTGTAGACCACCCCATGAACTCTATTATTCTGGCCATCAGAACCCTATAAGGGGTCTCAGCATGCTCCCCAGGGTCTGGTTTAGCAAATTCTACTTCTGGAGGTGTATCTAAACCACTTGCCTCATGTAAACAGTCTTGAAGATCCTTTAACCTGTTCTCTTCAGAGATAAATTCCTCTGGTATTGGTGTTGTGGTCCTTTGCAACCCAAAGGGTCTCTCATGGTTGGAATCCTCCCCTTCCTCATATATAGAGGACAAAGCTCTAAAATAATTTGACCTAGGGTATGGTTTAACACCCATTTCAAGAGCAGAAGGGGCCAGATTTGTTGTCGCCGGTTGAGAAAACGTCGAAGTTGTCGACGTGGAAGTCAAAGGCTTCGACAAACCCGAAAAGGGCGTCGAAAAAGTTTGAAGAGACCTCAAAGTACTCGAGAGGAATCCTACTCAGAGTCGTCGAAGTTGTCGACGCCATCCGCGAGGTCATGGTCGAAGTCCTCGGCACCTCTGCTGACTGAGATGTAGTGACAGTAGTAGGCCTGTCTTTTATCGGAGTCGACAGTGGCGTCGAAGACGGTGTCGATGCAACCAACTTATGCATCGACAGACCCTTCGATAAAGGCGTCGATGACGCAGATTTATGAGTCGAAGAAACCTTCGACGGCGGCGTCGATGATGTGGTTTTACTGCCTTTACTCGAGGATTCATGATGCTCTCGAGCAGTTTCTTTCGCCGGGTGCAACGACTTGCAGCGTTTTGATTTTTCGGGTCTTTCACCCAGGGTGTCACCTTTAGCCATCTCCGAGGGGATCGAGGCCGCTTTCTCGAAGACGCTAAGCATTTTCTTACGGAATTCCTCCCACTTAGCTGGAGGGCTGTGTTTCGTGGGGCAGGTGGCCCTTTCCGGGGAAATAGAAGAAGACGAAGAAGAGGGAGATCTACGACGCCTCTTTTTCGAGTGTTTCGATCTCGAAGACTGGTGGGAACCGCTTCGAGACCTTGAACAGGAATGTTTCCTGTGATGGCGAGGAGACAAATGTCTCGACTCTGCCGAGGAAACTTTCAAAGGAGTAGAAGTTTTAAGAGTCTTACCTCTTTCTAGCTTCCCCTTACGCTCCTTCAAGGCTTTCGCCGTCATGGACATACAGTCCTCGCATTCCGAACAGTAATGCTCCGATCCCAGGCACCACAAACAGATCCTGTGAGGATCCGTCAACGGCATTTTCTTCACACAATCGCGACACTTTTTGAAGCCGGACCGTGGGGTCGATGGTTCGGATGAGGAAGCCATCAAATAAAGATGATATCTTCGAGGAATAAGTAGAATCTACTTGAAGAAAGAACTGAGCAACACGATTCCGAGGCCCATGAAGCGCGGAAAAACAGAACTGAGCAACGGTCGCTGCGCGAGTCCATTTATACGCACGATGACGTCGGCGTCCAGACGGTGGCTGTCGAGGGACGTCGACGCGCAGCGCCCTCTACTGAAAAAGGTTTTCGAGGCCAGCAAACTGGGATGTAATCTATCAAGATAAGGAATACGTCGGAGGAACATCGCATCGAAAGAACGTTACAAGGTAAGAAGTAACTTGTTCTTCTGTGGACCCTAATTTCCTCTCTAGGCAGGCAACTCCAGAGAGTTTAGTTGTAAAAGCGGCAACGTCCTTTTCAAAAACCTCAGCTTATCCTACCATCCCCCGGATAGAGACGACAAAGGTTATGACGCCCACGTAAAAAGAGTATTCTCTTCTGGGAGCTTGGCACTAAAAGCCATTAACGTATCTTGTGTATTAGCAAAATACACCCAAACTTTATTGAATGTAATTGCCCAAGCTGCTGAGAATATTCCTGAAGATGAAATGTGAGAAGGGTTGAGAAAATCATTAATGATGGGAAAGAGGCTGCCTGTCAATCCCTACAGTCAGGCCTAGACATGTCAGACTGCATGTGTGGAGGCCCTTCGAAGGACTGTATTTTTTGACCAGCTCCTTGTTAACGGACTAGTGTCTTTTTTTTCCATACCTGGGTTCTTTAGTGCTGTATGGAAAGGCAGCACAGGTTCTTTCGGAGGGCCTTTATTTAATATGTTAGTGAGATCATCTTAGTTTATGTCTTTTGCAGGTTGACACTATCCCAAATGTTTGACTACCCTATTCATGACATTCTTGTAGGCTGTATTAGGATGAGAGTGCATATCTGGTTTGTCAACCTCAGGGGAGGTATCCAGACCACTTGCCTCCTTCAAACATGAGGCCAGGTGTTTTAGGTGTGATTGATCTGAAATCAATTCTTCTGGAACATTAGGAGTTCCAAAATGTTCATAACCAAAGGGGGTGACGACATCGAAAATTGACCCATTGCATTTAAAGAAATCTGATTTTGATTGGGGTTTGTAGTTAGAGGTCGACTCTGAGGTCAACGTCAAAGGTCCCTTTTACTTTGACTCCTTCGAGGAGGAAATCATTCAAGCCTTTGGCTTCGATGCTATCTCAGCTTTCGACATTTCGGAGGTCTTTCGACTCATCCTTTTTTGGCTCATTCGTGGGACCAGGAGGGGTCATCTTCAAAAACACTTCCATCATTTTCTCATGGAAGTTTTCCCAATCGGCTGCCGAAGGAGTCTTTTTGGGGAAACGTACCTGACGCTTGTCGTATGAGGAATCTCGAGACGACGAACGATGGTGTTGTTTT
This sequence comes from Ambystoma mexicanum, assembly GCF_040938575.1. NCBI lineage: Eukaryota > Metazoa > Chordata > Amphibia > Caudata > Ambystomatidae > Ambystoma > Ambystoma mexicanum. The sequence continues at coordinate 51,104,670 of NC_090936.1, forward strand.
GTATCCTTCTTCTGTGAAGAAGAAGAAGAGTGACAAGAATCACTCCTAGACCTCGATCGCTTCAAATGTTTGGAGCATTTTTTGGGCCTTTCTAGAGACTTCTCTCCAGTTGAACTCCTACATTTTGGAAAATTTCTTTTTTGAAGGTGTGGAAGACAGAGATTTTGAAACCGACTGACCTAGGGTGAGCATTGACCTTCTCTCCTTCAAGGCATTACTGGTAATTTATTGGCAGGAGCCGCATTCAACGACTTAGTGTTCTTCGCCGAGTCACCAGAGACAGATCCTCTGTGGATCATTTTCCAACATCTTTGAGTCACAGTCCGCAAATCTCTTGAAGCCTGATTTCGGCTTAGACATCATGAAAGAAATCACAAAAAGTAGTACAACGTTAGTCGAAGAGAATCACTGAGGCAAGTCAAACCATTCTAAGAGCGTGCTGTGTATACGGAAAAACTGAACTGAGGCAATGGGCGCATTGCATGCTATTTATACTATCATCAATGTCACGTCCGGACGGACGCAGGAATGGTAACCATTGAGGGACATCAACGTCACAAGATAGGAAGAGGTTGCGATACAGCCTTTGGAGGAGGAAAAGACAGTCAGCAAGCATGAAGTGAGAGAGAATGAAGAGATAGAGAGGCAGAACATCAGCAGTGGGGTGGAGGAGTTGGGGAGAAGGGAGGTCAAAGAGGAGTCTGATGGAATTAGTGAGGAGAGTAGAAACATTTGGAGGCAAGAATCAGAGGTTGGAGAGCAGGTCAAGTCAGGACCCGGTGATTCAGTGGGGAGGGGAGAGGTTAACTTGGAATCCAGAAATGGCCAACTATGTTGGGATGAGTTAGGAGCAGGAGGCCAGGGATTTAGGAGATACAGGCGGGGATGCAGGCAGATCATCTAAGGAATCAGCATATTGGGAAAGCGAGGAGGGGAGAGAGAGAGAGTGTGGTGTGAGGGGTCAGAAATGAGAGACAGACACAAAGTTGTATGGTTCTCAACATTCGCCATGTTTATTAAACAAAAAAGGGTTGGATAAAGGCTTATCTGTCCCTATCCTAATGAGAATGTCCCTACCTATTGTGTGACTCACCTCTACTCCCCATGGATCTTCTGTTTAGGGGGTCAGAGAAGGGCCTTCGCTTATGGATCCCGACACTGGAGGTGGGAAAGTGAGGGAGGATCACGTAGGCGGAGGGTTCTTGACCTTCGCGCAGTCTTCATGGGATATTGTCTTATCCCATTTTTCCCTGCAGTTTCCCACCAAGTACTGGGAAGAGGCAGCTAAGAGTAGTGCACACTTCCTATTGCAAATGCCACTCTAGTATGGGACAAAGAAGAGGGGCCTTGAGGCATCCAGTAATGAAGATCAGGCATGTCACACTAACAGGGTTATAAAAGGTTAGGCAATTGAGTTTAACTCACTACACCTGCAGCCTGTTAAGAATGAAAAAGCGTATAAAAGGTGGAGCCCAAAAGCATACAAGCAGCAGCAGAAGTGAGAGGGAGAGGAGAGAATCCGATGTGCTGGAGGACAAGGAAGCCAAGACGCCGGCAACGATCCCAGGAGACCTGCCAGATGGAGAATCTCTGTCCCTCCCCCTTTCCACCGCTCGAACGGCTGTGGTACTCAGGCTGCAGTACCCTTGCTCACTCCTCTGCACTCCGCAGCAGCCTCTGGCTGCAGTTCATTCTCCTGCTGGACTTCCTCTTCCCCTCGCTCTCTGCTATCACCTGGGGGTCCTCTTACTCCCTGGCTCCCACGGCTCTCTAGACTTACCTCAGCCTTCCCGTTCCAAGGCTCACATTGGACCACTCGTCATTTCGGAATCCCGGACTGAAATTCACATTGCAAACAACACTCACAGGGGTTTTTCCCTGCTCGGCTACCTCGGAGAAGTGGCCGCTAGCCCGCCATCTCCCAAGGCAGGCATAGGGGCTTCCCTCTGAGGTAGGCCATATGTCTTCAAGAAGAAACGTGCTACGGGAAGGAAGAAAGGGAGAAACAATCAACTTCCAGTCCTGAAGAATCAGGTGAGGAAAGAGAAGTCTTGTCTGATCTGAGTGACAAAGCCGACAGCGTTGACACTTGGCCCCACCATTGGGATAATCAACATGGCTGTGGTTTCCTCATTGGTGAAGGTCTGTACTTCCATCAGTGAGCTCTACGTAAAGTAAGACATGTTAACCAACACATTTAAAAAAGTTAAGCAAAAGTGGGGATATACAAAGTAGTCTAAAGTGAACATTTTTTAAAGTACAGTGCTTTGAGTCACGAGCGCAACTTGTGTAATATCAGATCGATGTAAATATTCCCCAAAAAGTCAAAATGGTCATCATGTTACCTTTACCCCACACTTATTCATTATATTACAAGATCATTTAGAAGACATATGTATAGAGAACACTCTTTTTATATATCAACATACATAACAAATTCTTCGTCCACTACTCACCGTAGCCAGCGTGTGCTGACATTTAGTTGGAACTGTATTGTGGAGGTAATTTGCAAAGGCGTCTGGGGCGACGCTTTCTAGTGTAGTGGGATGCTTCCTACATATCGTCCGAGAAGTGCATGCTGCAGACGCGTTATCGATTGCCCCTCATGTCTGCCAAGACATCCTTGGTTCTGCTTTCAATCTCAGACATTGGAAATCAACAATTTGAAAGCCATCTTCTTATTAAAACTAAATCCTTTGGGAATACATGCAGGACTGTGCCAGGAGTTTTGACATGGCTCACAGTAGGGCAATCAAAAACAATACATGAAGGCATTCTAGAAATGTCTGTAAGATCTGTTAAAGAAATATGAATAATTATTAAAGTATCACTGTGAGCAAAGCAACGATCACATAGCTTTGTTTGTAAACTTTGTTTTAATGTTTTGCTTTTTAACTCTGTAACCTAGTCTAATTATCACAGTGATCAAATTAGTCAGAACTCATTCCTTTACCACAAATTGTATGGTATTACTAGTCCATTCAATAAACTTTGAGACACCAAAAGAAAACATATGTTGAAAACACGGACTACGAAACATTACATTCTGATACAATGCTCTGCAATGAAATGTGCTGATTCCAGAGATAAAAATACAAAAAACTTGTGATAATGGTGAACCGTTTGAGATACATTAAAATGAGAATACCGTGTACATTGGCTATAAAACAATACAAACTTTCCGAGCAGCGATCGATGGAACTACTGAAAAAAAAAAGGTTGACCAACCCTTTCTTGGATGCACAGATGAGCCGATTGAGCAATCCTGGTGTCAAGGAACAAGACCACTCTGCCATAGGGTATTAGACTGACTACGGACCTGAAGCACCGTCGCTGAAGAATTCTTCCTATAACTGTACCCCTCTGTTCTGTAAAATACGACAATCAGAGGGATCAAGTAATTGGAAGATAAGACCGACCCACGACACACCGGCTGTAAGGCAAGAACAATACGTTAGTGCTCACAATTAAGCAACTTCGAATCCTTATCAAAAACTCTAGAACCAGACCCACCTCAATGAGAAAATTGCAGAAACAGGAAACCGGGTAAGGCAGTGGGTAGATGACGGTTGTCCTAGAGTATCCCCAAATGATATTGGGGCAGGATCCCCAGCAGAATAGTATTGAGTTCAGCAGGGTCGAAAAAAGGCAGCAAAATAATCCAATAAGAACCACCTATCCCGACGGCACAAAGGCGCCTAAAAAGCATCAATATCAGGAAGCGTCTCTAGTTCCATGCTGCATACACAAGAGTTCACAATCCAGAGAGGAAAAGGAAGATGGAATCCCTCAGGTGTCCTAGATGAATGAAGTCTGTGCGTGAATAGAACAGGTTCGTAGAACGGGACGGTGGAGAATAGTCCAGGAATCAATTTGAATCAGGCAGCAGGCGGGCGAGAACAATGACAAGATGTAAGTCAAAGGATAACTTTAGCAGTCCGAGGTTGGTAACGTGCCGGCAGTAAGGCTACCAAAACTTTAAGGCGAGGAAGTCCGAGTGGAGAAGCAGAGTCAGTACAAACGGGCAAGTAGCAGTACCAGGGGAGCAGAGAAAGCGGAATCCAAGTAACGAAGCCGGGTCAGGTACCAAGGATCAAAAACAGGAAAGCAACACGAGTATCCAAAAACTGTAATCAGAGGCACTGCTGCGTTTCCAGAGCCAGACTTTATTTTTCGAAGGACGCGCCATGGAGTGCCGTGGCATCACGTGACTAACTGACGTGCACATAATACGTTGCAAACGGAGAATGGCTTCACTCATCGCCATGGTAACCGCCATCGGTGAAGGAACGGAGTTACTGTTCTAGGCTTTGGGTGCATAGAGAAAGGCTACATGGCGCCTTATGAGTTGGGGGCTTCCATGTCTTGGATGGCATATTAATGTCCCTCCCTGTGTTATTAGTGGAGCGTTTCCTGACACCTGGTAACAAGTAGATCAATGGCGATATACCTTGTGGATTGCGGAGATGTTACCGAGTGACCTATCAAGGTGTTTATAAAGGCTTAGAAAAGTGGGTGTGTATGTGAATGTGTGACGTGTTTGCTGATATCCACCAAGCCTCGATGCCAATGTTTGACATCCTCATACCCATGCACCCAGCCCCCTTGGGAGTGCATGGTCATAGGTGCGAACTGCCATTGATAATGGAGGGGTATGGATGGGCATGAGGTGAGCGCAATAGGCCCGGAACAATGTTTGAGGTGTACTGGGTGTTTGGCACCTTGAGCGTCCCCATGCACCCAACCGCCTTGGCAGCGCACGGTCATAGGTTACTGGAGGCGGATGGATGGGCATGTGGCGAGTGCAATAGGCCCGGAACAATGTTCTAGGGATACATACATCTAGGGACACTTAGCTCTGGCCCGACCCCGCAGCGGTGAAGCCCGCGGCTGGGCAAGGACGCAGTGTTTGGCGGCAATCAGACCCCTCCTGGGTCTTTCTTCACAGGCGGTTCCTGGCCACGCCCCCTTGACACTCAGCTCCGGCCCCGACCCCACAGCGGTGAAGCCTGCAGTGGGGCAAGGGCGCACTGTTTGGCAGCAATCAGACCCCTCCTGGGTCTTTCTTTGCAGGTGGTTCCTGGCCACGCCCCTTTGGACGCTTAGCTCCAGCCCGACCCCGCAGCAGTGAAGCCTGCGGCGGGGCAAGGGCGCAGTGTTTGGCGCCACAGGTGTTCGCCGTCCATGGAGAGAGGCATTTTCTGTGTTGGTTGTCGGACGGGGCGGAAAGGAAAGTAAGTGCAGGCGAGTGTTTTGCACCTGTGACTGTTCGTGACTGTTTTCAAAAAGGTGTAGAGCCCGTGAAGTTTGTTGGGGCTCATATTCAGCAATTTAGTTCAGTTTTCTTGGCCAGCTGCGGGGCGTTCTGTCATGTCTTTACTAAAGTCCTTAAGGTTCGTCAAGGGCCATGCTGTGCCAAGGAAACTGGCCAGGAAACCGGCCAGCCTTTTGCCATCTACCCCACCCACGTTCTGTTCCGAGTCCGGCACTAAAGCCTCCAAATATACCCCAGCGTAAAAGCTCCTGGCTGTCAAGAAAAGAAGTCAACTGGGAGTAACAGCCAAAGCAAAGACTCATATCTCGGTCTCTTCATGCCCTGATATTGACCCTTCATTACAAGGATCCATCCACACCGTGGAGGGTATGAAAGCACCCAGCCCAGGAACACAATGTGGGGGGGAACCCTACAGTAATTTTGCTAGCCTCCCAGTATGGAGCTGCAAAGTGAGCCCTCCAAGTCTGAACCACAAAGACACTGCCTGCAAGGAAACTCTGCCCGCCACCACTGGGAACCCAGATGCCTTGCCTCCGGCCAATACATCTGGCACTGGCATTGGGGGGGCTTGTGATGTGTTAGTCCTCCCACCCGCATCCCTGGCACCTGTTGTACCTGTCACCCCCCCACTTAGCTCGCCCCTTGCTAGTCCACGTTTGCCCCTTGTTTTCCCGACCATATCGGGACCTACTCTCGACTGTCCTCCTCAGTCACTGTTGCTGCTACTCTGGACCAAATGGACATAGAAATTGTTGGAGCAACCAAAGATAAGCTCCCGCCCAGTCCCATCTGCAGCTCCTGGAGCGAGAACCTACTTGCAACGACTTCAGGGTCCAGTTCCTTTCTTCACTTAACCCCATTTAGGGCCCTTAGGCCAACTACTCACTGCAGTTATCCCTCCTCTGCTCCATCACTCAAGGAGGTGCATACTGTCGGAAGTTGCCCCTGCGCACAGGTGCTCTCTGAACTAGCAGTCATTAAAAAACTGCTTTTGGTACTGAATGATGCCCAGGGGAGGAGTGGGGAGGGGAACGGTGGAGTGGATTCGCTGGGGGTGTCTACCAGCATGCCTTATGTTGGTAAGGGACCCAACTCCCCACAGCATCCTTTGAACACTGCATCCTGCGAAAGGACTGTGCATGCATTAATGAGCCTTACTCCGGATGAGCAGTTGATGCACCCCAACGCTGATAGGGCACAACCCACTGGGTGTACCAAGCCAACTCTGTTGGTGGAGGGTCCCCCAGGTTCCCTGATAACCAATCCCCTTAGGGAGGGAGGGACCGGAGCACGTGGCTATTGTTCAAGGGTACGCAGCCCGAAGAGTCATGTATATGGGGGGCAAAGATCTGCTACTGTTTTCCTGCATGGGGTACCTAAGCTCCCTTTGGGCAGGAGAGAACCAAGATATGCCCTTTCTAACAAATCTCTCCACTGGCTTCGTACAGTTGGGAATTGTCCCTTTGTGGCCAGGGAAGCTATGGTGGGGTGCGTTAGATTGGCCGGCGAGGATACAAACCCTTTTTTTCTTTTTTTCAACACATGTGTGACAGAAGGCTATTTTATTTACAAAGTTATTCCTAACACTAGGTCCCTAATAAAAAAGACTAATTTGCCCTATGTGTAAACAATCTAGTGCCCGTGGGTGCTTGGCCCTAGTGGGTGCTGATGTGCCGACTCAAGGGGATGTCGAAATCCTGACCCTACCCTCTCTAAGCCACTTTCCTACTGGCTAAAAATAATAGGTGGACACAGTTGGGGGTCGATATCTGTATTTTAATGTTTTCGCATCCCTGCTGTGTGTCTTATCAGTGATAAAAGCAAAAACACAAGGTTTTAAAATAAGACTTCTATGACATTCTGGGAACTCTATTAAAAGACTCTTTCACTCTGCACAGTACTGAGACCGTGGAGAGCAAATAGAGTTATGATAACTTGAATTTCTTTACGCAAGCCCTTTGCTTAGTGTGTAAGGGTATCGGAGTCTGGGTTATCAGCCAGATACTGCTCTAACAACAGTCAACCGGTTTCAGTGGGATTCGTAAGTGGCCGCTTTCTTCAGGACGAATATTAATGAGTTAAATATTCTTTTTAATATTCTTCAGTACTATGAAGAATGTTGAGGATGTCTTCAGGTCTCGGACCAGTTTAGTTGGGTCAATCCCTGGGTCCTACAGGACAAACAACAAAAAGAGACAAAGGGGACTGTCATCAGTCTCCGAGTACTTCTAAAACCTACTGGACAGTTGTTTTAAGTCATTCGCCTCACTAAACAGTGAGGCTCATCTTACCTCTTGTTCCAACACTTGTGGTTATGTCTGCTCTATATTGGAACTCAGCTGTAAGTATCCTGTCTTTACTGATTCTTCCTGTGAGATGCTCTGTGTCTCTCCAATATTAATTCCTAAAATGGAGAACGGGAAGCTTCAGAGCATGTTATGTGGTTCAAATTGCACTTTTCACTATATCTACCAGCTCATTTGGGCTCATTTCCGTTCTATACAAGTTAATTTACAACGCCTCTTGCCTCTATATTTTACCACATCAGATTTTCTGTGCGGTTCTGGTCACTCTGCATGTGTAATCCCACAGTTGGAAACTGACACCTCAGTTTCTTCATAATCAATCCCTCAGTATGACCTCAATCTTACTTATCTTTCCCTTTATAGTCATTAGTCATATGGTGGACCCACCCGATTGGACAGCGAGGGGGGATTTTAAGTGAGGCTGGTAGATGCCGCCGCTTACCTTCTTTGCTTTATAGTGCTGCCGCTTTCGTCCGTGCTTGCGTTACGCGCCATTCTGTGTTTCTGTTTGTAAGTTGTAGTCACGTGGTGATCACATGATCGCTCGCGAACTACAGAATAGATTCAAAGTGACTAGGGAGATGTAGTTTCTCTCTCGTCCACGCTTAATTTTTGCAACGTTTGTTCAGAAGAAGCATCGTGATCATGTGAGCGCGGGTAGTCCAATCGCTCGTGAGTTGTCGAACAACCTCAAGGGCAGTTGGGAGATGTAGTTTTTTCCTTTTGTCCACGTCTATTTTCCGTAATATTTATTATTAGAAAAACACCATGGTCAAGTGATGGCGTGTGTTTCGGTCTCCGATGGGGATCTGGGGAGTATAATTCATCTGAGGTATGAGTTAACGGGGATATTTTCCTGGATCGTATATCGGAGTGTTGTTATATCTTCCGCAATGTTGTTAGAGAAGCGGCGCGGTCACGTGATTGCGTGCAGTCCGGTCCCAACGGGAACCTGGGAAATGTAGTGTGCCTACTATTTGAGCTAACAGGGCTATTGACATAGATCATGTGTCGTCTTGTGTGCTGATGTACATTGTTGTATCATTATTGTGTATCAAACAGCACATCTGGTGTTGTTTTAAATGCAGCTCACCCTGATCGTATATGATTGAGGTTCAATCTTGATAGCTGTTGGCACGGCATCCTTGCCCATGGGAATCACTAGATATATTCCGAAGCGGTAGCTCAGGAATAGTAAAATCCCAAGTGAAAGTACTTGACCGCCCTCACACTGTGGATATTCAAGCTGATTCTAATTCTATCATAGGACTGCCAAAGCTTGCCAGCAAGTTTCTTCTTTCAGGCCTGTGACATGGCTCCGGGTCCTATAGATCCATTGTTGTTCTCTTCTCAGAAGAAGGGCTGCTATATTCCCACCTCTTTTCGATATTCTGACCCTTTCTAGTATGGTCCAACTAAGGTCATTCTCAGTATGGTTCATTTCGATGTAATGTTCAACCAATAGGGCAGTCCTCTTCTTGTTCCTTATTTTGGATCTATGTTCCCCAATACGTATCTTGATTGCTCTTGTCGTCATTCCAATGTATGTTTTCTTGCATGGACAATGAATCAAGTACACCACATTGTTGGTATTACAGTTCGTTAATTGCCTCTGCTCCCAGGGATATTTCCAGCCTATGTCTACAGTCGTTGTACGTTGAGTAAATCTACATGCAATACAGTTTCCACATGCAGTGTGGCCCACAGGTCTGGGTGTGTTCCACAGTGTTGTTGTATCAGTAACAGTAGTTGCATCTTTGTAAGTGTGCACTAGTGAGTCCCTAAGATTTTTTCTCCTTCTTATCGCAAACAATGGCTCGGTAAGTAGATTCTCATCAATATTTAGTAGGTGCCATGCTTTTCGGATCTCTTTTTTCAAGCAATTGATAACTGGAGAGTGACTGAATACTGCTGTAATTGAGTTATCGTCTCTCTTTCTTCTGCCATGTTGGTTGAGGGTTGTTTCCCTTGGTATATTTCTCGCCCTCTTTTTGGCTTGTTTTATTATTTTGTGTGGATAATTTCTCTCCTTTAGATTCTTGGAGAGTCTTTCCGCTTGTTGATCGTATTCAGTTCGTGTAGTACAGTTCCTCCTAAATCGGAGAAACTGGCCAAAGGGTAGATTTTCTTTTAGTGACCTTTGGTGGAAGCTGGTATAGTCCAATAACTCATTTCTATCCGTCGGTTTCTGGAACACAGTAGTCTAAAATATCTGGCCTCTCCTTGTGATTTTTAGATCTAGGAACGTGGCCTCCGTTTGACTGGCCTCATACGTAAATTTGAGAAAAGGGTTTAGACCATTGATCCAGTCTGTAAATTGTGTAAGGGTTGCGACATCTCCATTGAACAGTAAGAAAATATTGTCAATGTAGCGTCGCCAGCTCACTATGTTGCTGACAAATGGGTTAGTTGCAGGGTATATGTGTTTTTCTTCGAAGTATGCAACATATAAGTTTGCTAAAGTCGGTGCAAACGTTGCGGCCATAGCTGTTCCGGCTATTTGCTCATAATAGTTTTCTCCATTTAGGAAATAGTTCTTGGTTAGAGCTATTTCTGCTAGTTGCATTATCAATGGGATGGGCATATTGATAGTTTTTGTTTGTAAGACTTTTTCAATGACTTTCAAGGTTTCCCTTTGGGGAATCTTAGAGTAGAGTGAATCTATGTCCATGGTCACAATGTAGATGTCTTCACTCTCAAGTGTCAAGTTATTCAATTACGTCATCGTCAATGTTGTATCTTTTGTGTAGGAACGCATTTTACTCACTTCTTCCCTTAGGAAAAAGTTGGTGAACTGGGAAAGTGGTTCTAAAATGGAGCCAATTCCAGATACAATCGGGCGTCCAGGTATTGGGAGGGCGCCCTTATGTATTTTAGGCAGTGCGTAGAAGGCAGATCGCCTAGGATGTTTTGGACTTAAAAACGCTGCTTCTTTGTTACTTATATAGCCTTCTGCCTCTGCTTCTTCGATAATAGGACTGATCATGTTTCTGAGGCGTTGTGTTGGATCGCTTCCAAGTCTTTGATATGTCGTGTGATCTTCTATAAGGGTGTTTACCATTTCGTCATAGTCAATCTTATTCATGATGACGATGGCTCCCCCTTTATCCGCGGGTTTTATGACTATACCGTCATTTGTCTGTAGTTCTTTTAGAGCTGTATTTTCCATTTTGGTCATATTCTGGAAAGTGCCCGAGTTATTTTCTGCTTCAATTTCTTCAAGCTTCTTTAGGATCAATTTTTCAAAAGTTTGGTATTAAACAGTTATTGCATGTGGTGGCGGGTAGTATGTAGATTTGTTGTCGATCCTGTTACGTCTATAGGTCCTATGTGGTTGTTCTTGGCAAAAAATTGTTTAAGACGTATTTTCCTCATTAGTTGGGTAATCTCAATTCTCGTCTGGAAAGGGTCATGGGCGGATGTATGTATGAACGAAAGCCCTTTTTGTAGAACTTGCAGATGTATGTTTGAAAGAATGAAGGTAGAAAGATTAACTACCAAAGATTCCTTTTCAGGTTTCTCATTTGCTGTTCGTGTTTCTAGGGGTTGTATTGTGGGTAGGCGTTCTGCTGGTACCACCCTCTCCCTCTGTTCCTGGTGACTATGGGTGATTGATCCTGCCACCATCCTCTGGCTTTTCCACGGCCTCTTGGGGCCTGAAAACCCCGAGTTTTACCACCTCTATTCTGTTGTTGGTCCTCAAACCTGACGTTGCCATTCGTTCTATCTGTGTCTTCATCCGAGCTTCCACTAGAAAAATTCCAGTTTCCAGGTCTTGGTCTGTTCCTCTGTCGATTTAGTCTGCCTCTCATGGGTCCTGCATACGGCATAGGGGCATTTTTCTCTTGTTCTTCATAATATGATTCTGTTGTATATGGATACTTTTTCTCGTGAGAAAATGCTGCAATATCTTTTTTGAGTTTAGTTACCTTTTTGTTTAGATTTAATTCTTTGAACTCTTTAATCGTTGCATCTAAGGTAGCCATGCTCTTAAAATAGTCACATACAATCATTTTTGTTGTTATTGCATCCTGTTTGGCAATGATTTCATTCATCAACCTCTCTGATACACTTTTGGCCGTGTTTATTATTAGTATGATTCAATCCCTGGTGCATTTATTTGAGATAAAACTCCAATCTTTTCTGAATTTCAATTCTTCGAGGAAGATTGTCAGTTCAATCCTGATGATGAGACCATTAGGGGCAATGTGTGCCCGTAGATATTCAGTCATAATGGCCCCATGAAGTTCAGTTCTGATTAACTTCTTGCGTAGCACTACCAGCTCGTTCCAGTCATCGCTTTTCGTGGCTATTGCGGCTTGTTGTTCTACGCCCAATATTGAGGGATTCGCGAGGATTCCCTCTATTAGTTCCTCTGCAAAGGCCAAGTACGTTGCCTCTGCCATTGTGTAGGGGTTTGATTTATATTTGTTAGAAAGTGCTCAAATGTCTAGTCCACATCTCTAATTGTTACTCATTACTTCTTTTAAAGTGCCCTATTGGTGCACTGACTCACGGTGTTGACCGCCAGAAGGTAAAGTAACTACAAAAATGAAGTTGATAGGTTTACGCCTCCTATTTAAACCTCAGTATTTCAACACATATGTGACAGAAGGCTATTTTATTTACAAAGTTATTCCTAACACTAGGTCCCTAATAAAAAAGACTAATTTGCCCTATGTGTAAACAATCTAGTGCTCGTGGGTGCTTGGCCCTAGTGGGTGCTGATGTGCCGACTACAAGGGGATGTCGAGATCCTGACCCTATCCTCTCTAAGCCACTTTCCTACTGGCTAAAAATAATAGGTGCACACAGTTGGGGGTCGATATCTGTATTTTAATGTTTTTGCCTCCCTGCCGTGTGTCTTATCAGTGATAAAAGCAAAAACACAAGGTTTTAAAATAAGACTTCTATGACATTCTGGGAACTCTATTAAAAGGCTCTTTCACTCTGCACAGTACTGAGACCGTGGAGAGCAAATAGAGTTATGATAACTTGAATTTCTTTATGCAAGCCCTTTACTTAGTGTGTAAGGGTATCGGAGTCTGGGTTATCAGCCAGATACTGCTCTAACAACAGTCAACCGGTTTCAGCGGGATTCGTAAGTGGCCGCTTTCTTCAGGACGAATATTAATGAGTTAAATATTCTTTTTAATATTCTTCAGTACTATGAAGAATGTTGAGGATGTCTTCAGGCCTCGGACCAGTTTAGTTGGGTCAATCCCTGGGTCCTACAGAACAAACAACAAAAAGAGACAAAGGGGACTGTCATCAGTCTCCGAGAACTTCTAAAACCTACTGGACAGTTGTTTTAAGTCATTCGCCTCACTAAACAGTGAGGCTCAGCTTACCTCTTGTTCCAACACTTGTGGTTATGTCTGCTCTATATCAGCTGTAAGTATCCTGTCTTTACTGATTCTTCCTGTGAGATGCTCCGTGTCTCTCCAATATTAATTCCTAAAATGGAGAACGGGAAGCTTCAGAGGATGTTACGTGGTTCAAATTGCACTTTTCACTATATCTCCCAGCCCATTTGGGCTCATTTCCGTTCTATACAAGTTAATTTACAATGCCTCTTGCCTCTATATTTTACCACATCAGATTTTCTGTGCGGTTCTGGTCACTCTGCATGTGTAATCCCACAGTTGGAAACTGACACCTCAGTTTCTTCATAATCAATCCCTCAGTATGACCTCAATCTTACTTATCTTTCCCTTTATAGTCATTAGTCATATGGTGGACCCACCCGATTGGACAGCAAGGGGGGGTTTTAAGTGAGGCTGGTAGATGCCGCTGCTTACCTTCTTTGCTTTATCGTGCTGCCGCTTTCGTCCGTGCTTGCGTTACGCGCCATTCTGTGTTTCTGTTTGTAAGTTGTAGTCGCGTGGTGATCACATGTTCACGCGCGAACTACAGAATAGATTCTAAGTGACTAGGGAGATGTAGTTTCTCTCTCGTCCACGCTTAATTTTCGCAACGTTTGTTCGGAAGAAGCATCGTGATCATGTGAGCGCGGGTAGTCCAATCGCTCGCGAGTTGTCAAACAACCTCAAGAGCAGTTGGGAGATGTAGTTTTTTTCCTTTTGTTCACGTCTATTTTCCGTAATATTTATTATTAGAAAAACACCATGGTCAAGTGATGGCGTGTGTTTCGGTCTCCGAGGGGATATGGGGAGTATAATTCATCTGAGGTATGAGTTAACAGGGATATTTTCCTGGATCGTATATCGGAGTGTTGTTATATCTTCCGCAATGTTGTTAGAGAAGCGGCGTGGTCATGTGATTGCGTGCAGTCCGGTCCCAACGGGAAACTGGGAAATGTAGTGTGCCTACTATTTGAGCTAACAGGGCTATTGACATAGATCATGTGTCGTCGTGTGTGCTGATGTACATTGTTGTATCATTATTGTGTATTAAACAGCACATCTGGTGTTGTTTTAAATGCAGCTCACCCTGATCGTATATGATTGAGGTTCAATCATGATAGCTGTTGGCACGGCATCCTTGCCCATGGGAATCACTAGATATATTCCGAAGCGGTAGCTCAGGAATAGTAAAATCCCAAGTGAAAGTACTTGACCGCCCTCGCCTGTGGATATTCAAGCTGATTCTAATTCTATCATAGGACTGCCAAAGAGGATACAAACCCCTCCGATTCTGTTAAACTGGTTTTCAGGAATGATCAAATGGCCAGGGAAGTTCTGAGAAGATCTGAGGGTTATGTGCGGGCCCCGTATAGTGGGATTGCAATCAGTTCACGTCCCTATCTGGCAGCTGTTGATCCCCCTGGAACTGGCACACATAGCAATGTCCTGTCTGGAGCGAACTGTACACCTCTGGGAAAAATGTGACCGAGTGCCAAGTGTGGGCAATTAGTCTTGTGACTCTCTGGACTAGTGAAGGGTCAATGTGGGTTGTAATGGGGGCCTATGGTTGACTCTTTTCTTCCTCCCAGTACCTTTTGATTTATTACATTTGGATATGGAGCATAGATTGTTCCTTTTATGTGTTGTGATTTTGTTTTTCTTGTGTTTGAAGGATTTTTGAAATCCGAATAAACTTGTTTGACTGACTGACATACATATGTTGATTACAAGAACGAGGTCTTCAAAGGGGAGTCACCTTGAGCTTCACCATGCACCAAGCCACCCGGCAGCACACAGTCATAGGTGCAAACTGCCATTGATACCGGAGGGGGATGGATGGGCATGAGGCGAGCGCAATAGGCCCGGAACAATGTTCAAGGGATACATACATATGCTGATTGCAGGGACACAGTCTTCAAATGGGAGTCTGGAGACACTGGGTCTGGTGATGCCATGTGGACAATGGTTGCAGTGTGATAGACCCCTTTGAAGTGTACAGGTTGTTTGGCACCTTGAACGTCCCCATGGGCCTTGCCTCCTAGGCAGCGCACAGTCATAGGTGTGAACTGCCATTGATACTGAAGGGAGATGGATGGGCGTGAGGTGAGCCCAATAGGCCCGGAACAATGTTCAAGGGATACATATATATGTTGATTGCAGGGATGGGGTCTTCAAAGGGGAGTCTGGAGACACTGGGTCTGGGGATGTCATGCGCCCGCTTTCCTGGCGCATCTGGGATCGATGGAGAAAGGTCAGCCATTGACATGTTCCTTTATGTTTTTTCCCTGCACCGCATCTGCGTTCTAGTCTTTGGCAACATGGCTGCGGCCAGGAGGATTTAGCCTACCTCCTCCTGGCGGTCGCCGCGTTGCAACTGTAGACTTTTCTGCTTTGAAGTGCATCGCTACATTTCCTCTCTTTGGCTTTGGTAAGCCTGCCATTCTGACCCTCCGCCGCCTTTGGCAGTATTTCTCTCTGCATTTTCTGTGCTCTGTTTCTCAAGTTTTCTGTAGTGCTCCTTTGCACTCCCCTGGGTCACAGCTCTTTCGTGTCTTCCTGCCTCTCTCTCTTACCTGGTTCACGCACTCTTCAGTGTCCCTGGCTCTCCCTCTCCTTCGTTTCCAGCGGCTATCTCTCTTTCCTCCTTTCAGAGCCGGTTACTGTGTCTCCCTCTGTGCAGCACTGCTCGCCACAAAAGTCCTGACGGAACTTGCCTTCCTAGTCTATTCCTCTGTGCTCTTACTGCCTCTTTAGGCATGGGCTACCTACTGCTTACCTTCTGGATCCGGATACGCTGCCCACACGCCTTCCTTCGCCTCATTTCTTTACGGGATCGGATCATACCACATCTCTGGATTGACATCTCCTTGAGTTTTTTTTTTTGCTGCCTTATGGCTTTTTTCCCCTCCTTGGCTGCTGCGGGACCGGGGCCACTGGTCTTCTGGTTCTATAGCAGACCATTGTGGCGTTGTCCAGCTGTAGACCATACCTGCATAAAAAGAAAAAGGATTACCATCGAGGAAGAAAGAAGCAGACAGTGGAACTCACCAGCAGCTCGTGTGAGGAGCTGGACATCGGTTTGGAACCAAAGATGGAGTGTGACAGGGGAGTACAATGGTCACGGTGCGGTTGATTCCTTTGTGGTGTACACGGTATTTGGTACCTTGAGCGTCCCCATGTACCAAGCCCCCTCGGGAGCAAACGGCATAGGTGCAAACTGCCATTGATACTGGAGGGGGATGGATGGGCATGAGTCAAGCGCAAAATGCTACCAAACTTCTTTCATGAACCTCCTAGACGGTTGGACGTGTTGTTGACTTACTGAAAAATTCAAACAACTATTCATATTAACTATTTTTTAAATTTACTTTGGTAATGTAGGTGGCACAAACAAACTACAAATTCTATTGATGCGGTTGTGGTACTGTGTGTAAAAATCCCTTGTACTGTCTGCTGTTGCAGGGGAATTTCGCGCGAATGGCTCGAACAACACAGGCAGGTATTTTGCGTGGAACGCAGAATTCAAGCATTCCATGAATCCACCATGTAAATGCAAGATAGGCCACAAGCCTGTACCACTTGTGAAAGAGAAATAGAAATATGGTACTAGAATGAACCAGATAACTGTACTTATTTAGTTTGAAACGCCATTTAAAGTATCGGAAAATTACAAATGTGAATGTCCATTGAAGCAAGAACAGTTTCATACCTAAGGAAATATTGTTTTTAAGTTCAAAGTGAAAGAAACGCAATTGTTCGGACGTTATATCTAGTGATCTACTGATGAATACTCTGGTTTTAGGTTAGTACGAGAAGTGTATTCAAATTACAGAAAAAAAAAACATTTGTCGGTGATTGATGGAAGTTACAATGATATCGATAGATGATATAGGAGAACAATATCAAATGTTAGCCGTCTCAATTGTCAAATATACATCATATTGGGAGTAAACATCCTCATTACTTAGATTACGAGAAAAAACTGTTGCTCGAAGTTCGTGCATAAGGACCATCATCATCCGCAACACAGATCTTGTGAGGCAGGCGGCCCTGAAGTCATGCAGCTTGGTAAGGCATAGTGGTGGTGTCTTCTTCGGCAATGTAGGCCAAGCATCCATAGTTTTCCCGGCAGCAGCAGTTCTCCGCCTCTGATGGCATAACCTTGCAACCATCGCAGGTACACCAGGTGGAAACTTCTTCCATACGACTGGGTTTGTGCTCCGGTGATTGATCATCACAACGCTCATCCGATTCCCTATTGTTTCCGCTACTTTCTCTTTCAATTAATTCCTCCTCTGAATATTCAGGCTCATACTCGTATGGCTGTATTGTTGCCATAGTTCCTGATTATTGAATAAGTACAAAATCAAAAGTCAGAAAAATAAGAATGTCTTTATTGGTAGCAGGAGAAGAGAACACACTGCCATGTTACAAAAACCCATAGTGCAAGACATGAAAAATAGGCACAAACTATGAAACACGTGAATAAGATAAGCCTTGTAAAAGTACAATTTAATTATGGTGTGGTAAAGACATTCACACATAATATAATAAATGTTTAAATAAAAAGCAGCTACTGAGTTCAATCAGTTCAGATAGTGTGAGTACCTGTTCGCAGGGCATCAAACTAGGAAAATAGCTGAACAGAGCAGAAACAAGTCACGGAGGCTGAAAATGAAATGCACTGACACGAGGGAAAACAATCAGAAAGGGTTTGTTTACACTTTTCGAGGGACGAGGCATCTTGGTATTTCCATAGAGACACGCCAATGGATTGCACACATAGGACTCTGGCATGAGAGGTGCATTGGCATTGTGAAAAGGGGCGTAGGTGTCTAGTGATGTCAGTTTGAGAGGCGGGCAATCTATATTCTTGCCAAGGACACTTGAACTTATGTATCAACGGATAAGATTAGCACGAGATGGTGGCACCCAACCTGTTGTTTTCTCATGTGCAAATGTGGGGAAAACTAACGTAAGATGCACAGGAAATTATTTTAAGATCGATTACAATATGCTTAAAAAGACATGCCCGATCGATTGGGACAATAACATTTCTGAGCGAACTTCCCCTTTAATCGATTTACGAGTACAGATGTTTATCTAGATAGGTCCTTGTGCTCCAAGAATGACCTCCATGTGGCATTAACTTTGTGCTTGTTGGCATTGTTGCTGTAAAGGACTTTCAATGTTGCTCCATTTTCCAGTATATGAATGAAAGCACTTGTAAACCATCCATCAGCTAAGTTTCTTATTAAACAGATGACCATTTCAGAACAAGTGCGTGTGCCCCAACTAAACACGTTGCTTGGAATGCAGGCAATCCGACACTGCTACCATTTTGCATTCCCTCCTTTCTCTCTGCTTTTCTTTTCTACTTGCCTGTTACCACAACTGTTTTGTCAGTCACTGTGCAGCTCCATCACATCTTGTCCTCTCTTTCTGTCGCCACGTTGTTGATGGAAATAGAAAGGGTCCACATTGTATTTCAAAGGAGATTATGGCATTTGGACCACAAACATGTTTCAACAGAGACAATCTAGTTCCTGGGTGTTTTCCTAGGTGCTATTCGCAGGATTTACTGGCTATGAAATGCATGAAGACCTTGTTTTAATGTGTCTCTACAAACATATTAATAAAGCTGCCTTTATTACTTGTACTCTTCGCAAATGTAGCTTTGTCAAGTAGACCCACTGTGGAAGGCCTGATTCTCATAGATTTACACTGAAGCAAAGGAGGGCTTGCCCTTGGGCATCTCAGATTTGCATCTGCTAATGTTCTACCTGATTCTCAAAGCGTAAAACTGGAGCAAATCTGCAGATCATTGCAGTATCTCTAAAACATTCAAGGGCATCTCCAGATGTACTGCAGTTTCAGACTTTGAGAATACGGTGTACGGGAGTAGGTGCACATCTGAGATACAAACAGGAATTCCCCGTTTTGCTCCAGTTTTAGGCTTTCTGAATCAGGTATGAGGCAGCAAGCCCAGCTCACAAATGCTCACAGGCATCTCCTGATGTTCTCCTGTTTTGGGCATTGTGAATTTGATTTACAGTTGCAGGTGCAAATCGGAGATGCTCACAGGCATCTCCTGATCTTCTTCCACTTTAGGTTTTGTGAATTTGGTCTACGGTTGCAGATGCAAATCAGAGATGCTTAAATGCATCTCCTGATTTTCTCCTGTTTTGGGCTTTGTGAATTAGGTTTAAGGCTGCGGTGCAAATCTGAGAAGCTCACATGCATCTCCTGATTTTCTCACACGTTGGCCTTTGTGAATTTGGTGTTTTGGTCTTTGTGAAATTGGTCTGCAGTTGGAGGTGCAAATCTGAGATGCTCACATGCGTCTCCTGATTTTCTCCTGTTATGGGCTTTGTGAATTAGGTCTATGGTCGCAGGTGCAAATCTGAGCTGCTACCATGCATCTCCTGATTTTCTCCTGTTTTGGGCTTTGTGAATTAGGTCTCTCCTGATTTTCTCCTGTTATGGGCTTTGTGAATTAGGTCTATGGTTGCAGGTGCAAATCTGAGATGCTCACAGGCATCTCCTGATTTTCTCCTGTTTTGGGCTTTGTGGATTAGGTTTAAGGCTGCAGGTGCCAATCTGAGCTGCTCCCATGCATCTCCTGATTTTCTCCTGTTTTGGGCTTTGGGAATTAGGTCTATGGTTGCAGGTGCAAATCTGAGCTGCTCACAGGCATCTCCTGATTTTCTCCTGTTATTGGCTTTGTGAATTAGGTCTATGGTTGCAGGTGCAAATCTGAGCTGCTCACAGGCATCTCCTGATTTTCTCCTGTTTTGGGCTTTGTGAATTAGGTTTAAGGCTGCAGGTGCCAATCTGAGCTGCTCCCATGCATCTCCTGATTTTCTCCTGTTATGGGCTTTGTGAATTAGGTCTATGGTTGCAGGTGCAAATCTGAGCTGCTCCCAGGCATCTCCTGATTTTCTCCTGTTATGGGCTTTGTGAATTAGGTCTATGGTTGCAGGTGCAAATCTGAGCTGCTCACAGGCATCTCCTGATTTTCTCCTGTTATGGGCTTTGTGAATTAGGTCTATGGTTGCAGGTGCAAATCTGAGATGCTCACAGGCATCTCCTGATTGTCTCCTGTTTTGGGCTTTGTGGATTAGGTTTAAGGCTGCAGGTGCCAATCTGAGCTGCTCCCATGCATCTCCTGATTTTCTCCTGTTTTGGGCTTTGTGAATTAGGTCTATGGCTGCAGGTGCAAATCTGAGCTGCTCACAGGCATCTCCTGATTTTCTCCTGTTATGGGCTTTGTGAATTAGGTCTATGGCTGCAGGTGCAAATCTGAGCTGCTCACAGGCATCTCCTGATTTTCTCCTGTTATGGGCTTTGTGAATTAGGTCTATGGCTGCAGGTGCAAATCTGAGATGCTCACAGGCATCTCCTGATTTTCTCCTGTTTTGGGCTTTGTGGATTAGGTCTATGGTTGCAGGTGCAAATCTGAGCTGCTCACAGGCATCTCCTGATTTTCTCCTGTTATGGGCTTTGTGGATTAGGTTTAAGGCTGCAGGTGCCAATCTGAGCTGCTCCCATGCATCTCCTGATTTTCTCCTGTTATGGGCTTTGTGAATTAGGTCTATGGTTGCAGGTGCAAATCTGAGCTGCTCCCATGCATCTCCTGATTTTCTCCTGTTATGGGCTTTGTGAATTAGGTCTATGGTTGCAGGTGCAAATCTGAGCTGCTCACAGGCATCTCCTGATTTTCTCCTGTTATGGGCTTTGTGAATTAGGTCTATGGTTGCAGGTGCAAATCTGAGCTGCTCCCATGCATCTCCTGATTTTCTCCTGTTATGGGCTTTGTGAATTAGGTCTATGGTTGCAGGTGCAAATCTGAGCTGCTCACATGCATCTCGTGATTTTCTCCTGTTATGGGCTTTGTGAATTAGGTCTATGGTTGCAGGTGCAAATCTGAGCTGCTCCCATGCATCTCCTGATTTTCTCCTGTTTTGGGCTTTGTGACTTAGGTTTACGGTTGCAGGTGCCAATCTGAGCTGCTTCCAGGCATTTCCTGATTCGCTCCAGAGCCAAGCGTTGAGAATCATGCCCAGGGAGAACCATGGCTGTCTGGTCTGTAAGTAGGAAATTGAATCGCTTGGAATGCTGCCCGGATGTACTGCGCATCTTGAGGGAGTGTGCTCGCTCTCATGTAGTCCGCCTGGAGACAGAGGAACACAGAGAATGTGTAATCATTGTGCGCCTGTGTTAATAATTGACCACTGACCTTGCCTCTGCCGATCTCTGGTGTGATGGATGAGGTCACAGAGTGTGATCGATGGCTTTATTGAGCGCTCAGAACATTGACCCCACATGGTTATGAGGCTGTAGTCACTGCCTCCTTTGCACACTGGGGTGAGAAGTCCTGCTACTGTTGTTGCCACGCTGCTTTGATTGCTCGGAGGGTACAGGGCTGAGCCCTGCCTTGGTGCGCATGCAGTAGTCCCACATGCAGACTTCAACAGTGCGCTTCACAATCACAAGATTTATATACAGCTGTAATTAGTTGCAATGCAGGTTAATTGTCTCTTTGATGGATGCACTGCCAGCGGGACGTGTAATCTCGACCTTTATCTCTACTGTCTATTGCGTGCCTGCTTCCTGCTCTCGGGAGGAACGTGGGAAGTGCGAGCCCTATTCCTATCTCTCTCTCTCTGCAGCCATGTCCTCGCGCTCAGCTTTAAAGTGGGTTTGTCTCGCTCGAAAATACATCAAAGGGCAAGCTCGTAACGTTTCGAGCAGGGAATTAAACTGCACTCACTGATGAAGCCCAACACGGCCGAAACATGTCTAGGGTGGCTCGTGTTTCCGAATAGAGGGGACACTTCCTGGCAGTCCGGTTGGTCTGCTCTAATTGGTGCAGTACTAGACTGGTCTCTATATGACTGGTACCCTACTGCACTGGTGGTGTGGAAGGTGGCCCAGACCACTGGCAGTGGCGGGATTGATTCAACACCTTCCACCCATCACGTGTGGGTTGTAATCTTTTCAAGCAGTTTTTAAATGTACTGTCAGTATGCTTCAGCACATTTCAATCATTGTCATGCCAGTTTCCTTTACTGATGCCTACCTACCCATAGTGCTCCGCCCTATGGCTGTGCCCTGGAGAGGAACTCCTGGCGATGGCTACTAGGTGGTCTTGGACATGTGTGGCTTGTAACTGGAGTGGCATAATCTACACTTGCGGTGCATGCTGGGTTTTGTCCTTGCATTTTCTAAACCCACCCTGATATTACTGGCGTTTGATAAACATGCTCCAGCGCCATCATGACCAAGGGCCGAAGAGAAAGGATTGATATTGACATACCTTCGGGGGAGAGAGGAATTCGAAGCATAATAGAAGAGGGACGGGATAAGAGCATTAAAGGTTGCCATTATCATAGACTGCACGCAGATGTTAGGCTTTGCAGGAACCTATTTACAAACGTCCCGAGAAGACAACGCAAAGCTAAATGGACTACACATTGCAATTGCCCGACTGCATCGCCATGTCATGTGTACGGAATACAGAGGCATGAGGGGGGAAATTGCCACGCTGTGATGTAGCCCCGAGTGCTCAACGTGGCGTCATGTTTCACTGCAAAGGGAAACCATGATGAACTTATTGAAGATCAGCCCACTGAGAAGAAAAGATGTCCTGGCGGAGCAGATGTTAATAAATTCAACATGTGTATACCACGGAGGAATGCGGGGACATGTGTAACAAATACTCAATATACAGGTAAGGGGCTCCATTCTCTAAAATGAGCGTAAATGGAAAAACACGCAGAGGATGCACAGATTTTAAAATGCACAGTTCACTTAGGGCCTAAATGACAGAAGCGTTGTATATTGGGCAGTCCCATGGAAAACGCTCTGTGAATCAATCTGCTAAGCCCTGACTCATGGAATTATTTGCATGTGAAATGGGGATTTGCGTGCCTTTCTGGCGCAAATCTTCATTCGTCAAACTCAATGGGGTCCCCCACAAGCAGGCCTGCATGTTGGGGACTCTGTGGGGAGGGGGGTCCCCAGTAACTGTATCCCACACTCAGTCATTACTTGGGAAATCTGTGTGCGAACCCTCGTAAACAGTCCCTGCACCCCGTAAAACTACATACACGCACTCGGCACCCGGGTTGAGTACATGCACCCCTATACCCGACATGCAACCCCACCCCGTGCTGCGAATCCTAAGCAAGTGTACTTAGGCCTGCCTTCGAGTGGCGGGTAGTATGAAGGACTTGCGTGGCCATTTCCCGGCCCAGAGGTTGCACAATCAATACATCTCGTTTGACACAATTGTGGACGCATGTGGGACTGCCTGCAGGCCGTCCCGCGGAACACCCACTATTCCGCAAGTTCTTCCCCATTTCTTGTGTTCCACCCCTTCCCAGCCCTCTGCGCAAGCTAGCCACGCCCATGCTCTGCCTCGTGTCTTGCACAAGGACCTCGAGATGGCTCGCAGAGACGTGCTGAGCCTGCGTGAACTCCACGCAAGTCCAGGAAAAGTACTGCACATTCGATTCCATGAATCGCCGAATGCATATTTGCGCGCAGTTTGGTGCACAAGTACCCTTTTTTCCACGCAAATTCCATGAATGGGCCCCTTAGTCACAGAGACCTGAGCCTTTCACAAAGATACGCTATCCAGATCCCTTCCATACAGAGACTGGCCTGAAATGATCGGAAAAACAACATTTCCATCCCATTTGTTGGGATGAAAATGCAAATGTGACAGTCACGGTATAACCTGCAGCTGTCACGCTTAAAATCATGACAGGGTGAGAAATGACCTAGCCATGATGTCTGCCTCCCCCAGCGCCTGTTTCCAACAGGTGCAGGGGATTACCCTCATTTCTGCGCATTAAAAGCGCATTTAAATGCGCAGAAATGCCCCTTATTTGCGCAAAGGGTAAAGGGTGGAAAAAGGCATCTGATGCCATCAACTCCTGGCGTTTGAAGATCTGGCCCAATGGGTGCACATTGGTGCATAGCTGATGGGAAGTGCTTTGGAACACCCTGCTGCTCATTATAATAAGGAGCACCACGTCAGACGTCCACTACACTGCGCTGACGGTCCCCAGTGCGTGTGCTGCTGCATCCTGGAGAACTGCATAAAACAGCGCCGCCTGCTGGGGGAGCTGCGAGGTGTGCTGTCTTATCAGAAGTGCCCGATTCTTCTTCCATCATGCTAGTGAAAGGCAACGGGCAAAACCTAGCAATTCCAACTCGGAGGAAAAAGAGAATACACGACCCCGAGCAACATACACACTGTTGTTATTTATGCAGAGGATCACATCAATAAACGAAACAAGAAGGGGGTGAACACAGTAATCACCGCCACAAAGTGAACTGGCAGCTGGGCTTTAACCACCAAGTGTTCATAATAATGTCTCGTGCCCTGGGAGGTGATCAGACTCGGCCTGGCGGCCCTCAGGGCAATGCCCGCACCAAAAACACAAGATGCTAGTGCGGGACACTTTTATGTGGGCCAGTTTGGTAAGTTGCTTCACCCTGCGCCTAGTAGTTTTGACCAGAGTTACTGAACACATGTTCTTTGAAATGCACAATGAGCATCACATTTCATCAAAAACCTCCCCCTCGGGCACCACTCAAACAGTCTGTCACAAAAGGAAAGAATTGCCTTGTGCAACTGTGGCCCACTTTTTCATTTGCGCCCGAGACACTGTTATGCCCCAGTCCGACCTTTAAGATGATTACTGCACCCGATCAAAAAATAAAAAGAGTAAACGTTAAGGGTGCATTGAGTTTAAAGTACTCCAACACTGCACGTCTGATAAAATGATGGGCTATTTGCAGGAAACTATGATTTTATGCGAGAGCCACAGAAAAACATGTGCTTACTTAGCATAACACATTACAATAGGTGCATCTGTAGAGCATACCGTCACCCCCACGGGGGTATCTAGGCGCTACAGACAGACAACAGATATTTATTATTAACCAAATCGGTGGCACTCATTTTATCGACTTGCATGGATTTGAGCCTTAGACCTTGAGGTCAACCATATATCCTTTTTTTGGGCTGCATTAACCGAGCCCCATAACCAACAAGCGGTGTTACTTGGCACATGTGATAAGTTGCACATGGTTCCTGTGTGCCAGATCTGCGCATGCGGGCATAAAAGGCTCCTACTGGCAGGCGTGGCACCTACCCGACATGCATACTTACTGGGCCAGTGCTGGAGACCTGCCCTGTCCAGATTCCAGTGGAAGGGCTGGGACTTCATATTGTCATGTGGGACATGTGATGCACTGTAATGTGTGTCCATGTGGGCAAGCTTTACCCTTTAAGGTCGGCCAGCGGCTGCGAGGTGTACCTGCTTTTGCCCCATCACCATGTATGCCCATGTGTGTGTAAAGTGCAATGCATTCATTCTGCCCGCTCTGGTACGAAGCCAAGTGTGCTTGTACTACTCCTGGGCATGCACTGGAGCAGCTGCTATTTGATTGGCCCATATTGCACGCTGCTATTTGATTGGCCCATATTGCACGGTATACGCCACTAAGGACCTCCCCCTCCCCCCATCCAATGATCTTGGTTTCTTTGTCATTGTTGCTGATTCTCCTTCGCCAGTGACGCATGAACGTGTGCCTGTGGGGGATTGTATAGTGGCTCTCATAGTAATAGGCACATGTTATAGTTTTGTCTCCTCTGCTTGTCACTTACTTGTAACAATGCACGCTGTAATTCCCAGTGCAATGTTAGTGCATGCGCCCATTTACCTATGCTTGGACTGTAATAAGGAACCTTTGTGCCTGATTCATCGCCTTCAAGGCAGGAGGAGTAACATCAGCCACCCACGAGCATGCAACATCTGGCAAGCGTTAGACCAATGGCTCTGCTGTGCATACATGGTCTGTGCTGAGAAATGGACAGCCACTAGCGCAATGAGGTCCCCACAACCCCAGCGTTGCGAGGGGCCCCATCGCACCATATCCCGGGGGGGCTCCTAATCAAGCTTCAGAAAGATACAATTAGCCGCCAGGAAAGAAAGGCAGGCCCTCTTGACCGATGGGGTGAAGTCAGGAGACAACGACACTCGAGCATTTCCCTAGTGGCAGACTCCAAGCTTGCGGCTCTGCGAAGAATCACGTCCCGGTCTCTGTAACTTAACAGGCGAGCTATGATTGGCAGAGAGTTGTGGCCCGGTCTGGGTGCCAGTTTTGATACTCGGTGCGCCCTTTCAACCAAGTATGGCAATGACAACGGGGTGTTTGCAGTACCTCCCGAATGAGCTTTTCCACGAAGATCTCCATATTCTGCTGTTGCACTGATTCTGCAATACCCACCACCCTAATGTTGCTGCTGTGGGATCTGCCTCCAGGTCCTTGTTCTTCTCTTTGATTGCTTTACCTTATCTCTGAAAAGTGCGCATTGCCTGTGTCACTTCCCCGCTAGTGTCCTCCAGAACACCCACTCTGTGCTCCGCCTCAGTTATCCGGCTACTCTCCTTCTCGATCCGTTCCTGCATACAATCCACCTTGTATGCCATTCCATCAAGCTTGGAATTGACAGATGCAAACCCAGACCTCATTTCACACAACACTAAATGAGGGGCACTATCAGCAGGCCTTGAGTCAGTCTCTCCCAGGCCTGCTTGTCCTGGCCTGTCTAGGATGTTTTAGGGTGACTGCATCTTCTTTCCTTCTGGGGGAATGGCAACTGGGACTGCCGCTTATTACCCTTCGCCATGCATGCAGCCCCACAGCCAGGGAGCCTCTTGTAGGGCCTCAACTGTACCTTCTAGGTGCCTCGATTCTGTCTCCAGTCCAGCACCACGCACTTTCTGGAATTTCAGGATAGGCACACTGTCGGCGTTTTACCAGAGCCCACACCAGCAGTAGGGGTACAAAATGCAGGTTAAAGTGGTTTGAGAGCTTGTTAGGACTGTGGGTCTTGTGCTAGTGTGTGTGTTGCTATCTTCTTTACGTTGCCTGCCGCCTGTCAGGTGGATCTCAGAGGGAACAAAATGCATACATCCCCTGGTCACACTTACATGGAGTCACCAGGTCTGAACTTCTGAGCCACAAGGGGGGTGCCTCTCCAGCCTGCAGGATTACCATTCAGTGTAGATATAGCCCCTAATGATAAAGGTTGGTTGCAGCGGGCAATCAGCCGGTATCAGGAGCTCCAGGTGGTCCTCTGAACCCAACAGGAGAAGAACATCAGGTCGCCAGTACTTCAGGGGCACCACCCGCTCTCGGGACAAGATTGCTGTCCGCCCCTATACAAATCTGGTGTCTGCTCGAGCCTCCACCACTCGCACCGGACCAACAGCTCAGGGCGCCTGCCTCCCGTGGGCCAATTCAGCCGCCAAGGGGATTGGGCCCACCACTAAGCAAGGAGGCTGAGTTGCACTTCCGCCTGGGTGAACCCAGGCCCGGGGGGGGGGGGGGCAGTCGACTATCCCCGGGTCACCGTGTAGAGCGTGAGGCCATTCCTTTCCCTAAGATGATTCCGAGCAGCCGGAGCCAATGCAGCGGCGCAGCCCGCTCCGAGGCCCCAGCCACTCCCAGTTCCTTCAGCGGGCACCAGCACCAGGCAGCCTCTCACGAGAACGGGACGCCGGACCCTGCCACCACTCTCCTCGACTACCGACAGCGAAACGCTCTGTGTGGAGGCCACACAGTCTCCAAAGCACACCGCGGCCTTTCCGGTGGCCAATACTTTCCTCGCCGGGTCTTGTTGTGTGTCGGATGTGCCCTTCTACAGTGATTCACTGCACATGTGGTGGGAATGGTGTATGGCCTCCCCCTTTCGCAGATGCCTCGCAGAACTCAGCAGGAAGCGGCCATCTTGGTTACAAGCTTGCCAGTGCCCCCTATGGTATGGCATGTTTAATAGCAAAGCCAACCGGGCTGTCAGCCTCATTACAAGGTGGGCGGTGTGGTAAAAGTCATCAGTAATGCAGCAGTAATGTCATTATCGCACTGCCCAACTATGAGTTTGGCTAAGAGCTGGAGGTGTATCCACCAGCTTTCCTGCCAAAAAAAAGGCAAAATTGCCACTAATTCTGCCAAAATCCTAATGGAGTTCTATGGACTCCAATTAATGGGCACTAACACCGCCTACCACCACTTGTAATCTGGTAGTAATACCGCAGGACCAAGTGGTGGTAACGATAACTCCATTTGGTGGTATCTCACTGGGTTTACCAGTGAGATACCACCAAACTCGTAATGAGGCTTACGTGGGGGACACTGCCATATATTGGCAGAGCCAGTGTGGACATGTACTCTTATACTGTCAGTACTGGCATTATGTGAAAACCAAACATAAGTATGTATGAGCACAGCCAGTGTGAAAATGGGGGAAAGGAATCATGAAAATGTTTTGGGCAATGCTACTGTGCATTGTTGTTTTTTTGTATTTGTAACGTGCACCAAAGAAATTGAATCGTATATTGGCGCAGATGACATCAACAGTAGTAGATGATATGGATCAAAATAATGCCCCCAGAATACAAAGAGCCATCCACCTGATCAGGAAGGTCTTCAGTGCTTGGCGAAATTGAAGAAGTGAGCTCATTGTCCTCAGTGGTAGTGGCAGGGAGTTCCACAACCTAGGACCAAAGACAGAGCATCTTCTGTCACCTCGGGATGTGTAAACTGAGTGCAGAATGATCAGAAGATGGCATATATTGGATTTTTGGTGAATTGCATCTATTGGATTTTTGGACTGGTGTTACCCTACAACACCAATTACCAAATCAATTGCAAAGTGGCTTTTTACCCAGTTTTACACAGAAAGTGTGCTTTATTTTGCACTATTTTAACACATTCATTTTTTTTTCACAGTGGGAATCCCCCCACACCACCTTGGTTGTTCGGGCTTCCTCGGTATGATCGGTCGCTCTGGCTTATTTGAGGAAATGTTTACGCTCCTATGATAAAAAAAATCACCAGTCACCACTGGGTGAGTGGTTGGTGGGTGAATGGGTATACATGTGTGCGTGTAAAGCTGTCGCCCAGGCAAGGGGCATTGGAGCATAGATGTTTTCTTACATGTTTTGCTGGTAATTGTGGGCACATTCAACTTGATGAATGTTATTACATGGAGGAGGGTTTGGGTGGGGGATTTATAGGACAATGGTGCAGGCAAAATAGACATATTTCTCTGGCATGGCATCATTTACTATATGATGTGGCATTTATAACGCGCCTATACACAAGTATTTCAGGGCAATGCCAATTTGATGTGAGCGTGTGTGAGACAGTGTAAGGAGTGAATGTGAAGTGGTTGAGACTCAGTGAAGAGAGGTTGTTGGAGTAGTTTGGAGGAGGGAATAATAATATGGAGAAAGGAGTAGTAGTGTGGAGGAAGGAGTAGTAGTGTGGATGTTGGAGCAGTAGTGTGCAGGTGGGAGTAGTGGTGTGGATGTGGGAGTAGTAGTGTGGATGTGGGAGTAGTGTGCAGGTGGGAGTGGTAGTGTGGATGTGGGAGTAGTAGTGTGGATGTGGGAGCAGTAGTGTGCAGGTGGGAGCAGTAGTGTGGATGTGGGAGTAGTAGTGTGGAGGAAGGAGTGGTAGTGTGGATGTGGGAGTAGTGTGCAGGTGGGAGTAGTAGTGTGGATGTGGGAGTAGTAGTGTGGAGGAAGGAGTGGTAGTGTGGATGTGGGAGTAGTAGTGTGGATGTGGGAGTAGTAGTGTGGAGGAAGGAGTAGTAGTGTGGAGGAAGGAGTAGTAGTGTGGATGT
The DNA here is from genome assembly GCF_040938575.1 of Ambystoma mexicanum. NCBI lineage: Eukaryota > Metazoa > Chordata > Amphibia > Caudata > Ambystomatidae > Ambystoma > Ambystoma mexicanum. The sequence continues at coordinate 51,134,331 of NC_090936.1, forward strand.
GGGAGTAGTAGTGTGCAGGTGGGAGCAGTAGTGTGGAGGAAGGAGTAGTAGTGTGGATGTGGGAGCAGTAGTGTGCAGGTGGGAGCAGTAATGCAGAAGGACGAGGAGCAACATCAACGAGTGTAGGCGAGGCCTAGAGGGTATGAGAGACATTGGAGGGACAGAATGGAGACGAGGCAGTTGGAGTTGAAGAGGAAGTGTAGAGAGTGGTAACGCGAGGGAGAGTAGAATGTGAGCATGACAGAAGAAGGACTGAATTAAGAAGGGAATTTGCAAGTCACACTACCATTCCCCTTAGAACAGGAACAGCATGAGAGAGTAGGGAAAGCTGCGAAGTACGGTTAGATAAGGAAGCATGTCTTTAGGCCAAACATCAGAGCTCAGTTATCCTGTTAACATACTGGCGATGATAGGGGTGCCTGGATTAGGGAGGAGGTGCATTAAGACGAGAGAGAGGGGGACCACCACAGGGCCCATTAAACACTCAATAAAAACCCTTGAACTGTCTCTGAAGCTTGGAGTAATGTTTGTGCAATCTGTGACACACAACAGACCAGATGGAATCCATGAGCATTCCAACCTATTAGACTGCATCAACATGTGATGTGGATAGAGACTGTGGCAACAAAATGGGCCAAAGCCTGAGAAACATGCTAAAATCGTGTCTTCACATGTTTCAAAACCTTAGAGCCATTTTTCTTTGCCATCAAAATGAAAGCCAAGATGGGGTGTAGCGCTACTTGTGATGAGCCTCGTGCAATCAAGTCCTTAATACTTACCCACTGACCCACAAACCCTCCTGATATCTATATGTACAAATTCAGAACAGGCACTGAAACATCCTACAGAAATCCTAAAATAATACTGAACAGGAGAGTGCAGTGTGGGAGGCAATGTGTGTTTTTGGGGACATTTTTGGAATAAATCACGTAAAAAGGTGCATTATACAACACACTTTCTGTGGAAAACTGCATAATAAGCCAGTTTGCAATTGGGTTTATGGTGTAACACCAGTCTAAAAATCCAATAGATGCAATTCACCAACCAGACACAAGAGCATTTTCCAGCGCATTTTCATGATGCATTTGCCCAAAATATGTATGCTAGTATAAAAACTGATGTAAAGACTTGTGCACATCAAGTATGTCTCAGCTTATTTATGTACTGATTAAGTGTACAGCTTGCAACCCCCAGCCTCCAGGAGTCTCCAGCCCTCTTCACCACTCGACCAACTGACAAAACTGATATCCCCAATCCCCCAAACATTCTCCCCCTCAATATTCCACATTCCGCAGCCCCGCTATACAACAAAAACATGTCCAGGTTGCTGTGCCCATGTGTGCCCCTCATTGTCTATGCTGCCAACATTTATTTACATTTAAAACATTCAAGATGTACCTGTGAAATTGAAAGGAGACTGAGGTTTTAAAGTTTGAAGACCAAATTCACTTTCAGCGCTGCCTGAAGGCATTGCATTTTGGAACATAGTCCCTTCTTGTGAGACTGGAGTCTGAGATCCTTATCAGACCAAGATTGAAAAAGGACTGTGTTTTCTCTTTCAAATCCTCATGAGACATTTGATCTGATACACTATAATAAAGATGCTTCTATGAGGGCAGTGTAAACATTATGCCACATTCAAGCTTTAAGTTATTGTTACGAGTATATCCATTAATTGGAGAATACAATTGTTGTAGCCCCCTGAAGAAAGGTCCAAACGACAGGGAACAGACATATGATGGGGTGAAGGTGTTTTCGTGGCTCACATAGTGTCACTGGGTGTGGTGAAGGTGATTCGCTTTTGGTATTATGTTGTATTAGAATGTAATGTGGCATTGCCCTTGACAAAAATATGTGCAACACTTTTTGATGGAACTTATTTGAATCAACAATTTATTTTTTAAAGGCAGAATATTGAATAAAGCATTATTTTTTATAAGAACTTTGAGATGTTGGAGTTAGTCTATATTTGAATTCTAGTATCATAGAGGCCTACGCATCAAGGGGATTTCTTTATGTTTATGTTTTGTTTATTTACCAGGGGAAATCCCTTATTGTCCTGGGTACTGTGAGAAACCTGAGGGTATTCTCACTTCTATTCCCCATAGGTCCTCTGCACAGGTGGCCAGGGAAAGGCCATTGCTTTTGGATCCTGACCCTTGGGGTGGACAAGTGAGGGAGGATCACCTGGGTGGAGGGTCTGTGGGGACTGGGAATGGGATGCCCTTTGGAGGGACATGGCATCCCCCCTTTCCTACTAATGATCAACCCAACACTTTTCCCAGCCTTCATGGGGTATTATAAGTCAACTCCCCTGACTTCCTCATTTGTAACTACTAAGAGTACTGGGACAAGGAAGAGGCAACCGGGAGTAATGAAGATTAGTTGCTTTTACCACTCTGGTACTGGGACGAGGGAGAGGCCTGCTGAGAGTAGTAGAGATCAGGCATGTCTCCGTAATGATTGTCAGGCAGGCCTAATTGTACATTTGCACATGCAGCCTGTTAAAGAGATGCAGGGGTATAAAAGGCCCAACCATAGAGAAACAGAAAGAGAATCCATGGCATTGATGGAGGAGCAGCAGCCGAGAGGCCAAATGAAGCAGCGAGGTGCTGTAGGTGCGTGACATGCCAGTGGTTCAAAGGAGTGCGCCCCGGGAGCTAGGGCTCCTTGGAACTGAGCGAACTTTGGAAGGGGAGCCATGCCTCGATGCTGCTCCTTTTCGTGTTCAAGGTACTCATTCTACTGGGGTCAGAAGCCAACCTACTAGTGCCAGAGGGGCAGGAGGTGGAGCCCAGGGACGGAGAATTAAAGGCAGAGAGATCTGCACTGCTGGAACGCCAAAAGACGCAACCGGTGAGTTTCTATATTAAAAGAAAGGTATGCGAGTGTTTGAACATTACGCAGAGGAGTACTTGGTATCGGAGTGGTCACGTGCATGCTAAACCACATTTTCGTCTCCAAGTGAAATCCTCAATAACTTTTGAATAGATGAGAATACTTTGTAGCAGAGTGGTCGCGTGTAAGTGAATACACGTTTTCTAAAGTCTCTGAGGGCCGGGAAAGTTACAAAGACAATTTACAAAGAGTTATAACGACTGAATTAAATGAATTAAACAATTTTTCAATTGTTAAGAAAGTCTCTGAGTGCAGGGCGCATTACAAAGGTAATCTACAAAGACTTATAACAGCGGAATGAAATAAATGTAACCTTTTACAATTGGTACAAGTGTTTCTGAGTGTTGGGCATGTTAATCAAGACATTCTACAACAATATATAACAAAGAGAGAAACTGAGCAAAGATCTAAAACACTTATTGAATTCCAAACCAAATGAAAAGTTTATTAAACATATCTTTATACTTATTAAATACCGAACTGAAAGAAAATTGTTACCTATGAGGATCATAAATTAAAGAAGCTCATACATTCAGCATATGTCATACAAAAGTGAATGCAACTTTAATTGCAAGTCACATTTATATATGTTGAATCTACAAGTGAACAAAGTTTTCAACCAAAGAAATCACTACATATTGAATCCTAAAGTGAACAGAACTTCAGTAGTACAATTGAGCCGAATATATATGGGACTCCAGAGTGAATTGAACTTTGGAGATGAACTTTAACACGTGAATAAATTGCAAAGAAATTCTTGTACAAAGACCTACCATATCCAGAGGGCGCAAGTGTGGTGCAGACCTTTAAGAAATCGGGAAAATGGACTGCTTTTAGTATACAGCCATCCAAAACCCACCCCCATATAATAAATGTATCAATTATACATGGGCTGGGGGGTTCAATTTAAGAATTTGGATTCATTGTTTTGTAGATAGGAGGGAAGTGAGCTCGTTTGGAGGTGTGTGTGAATATAGTTACTAACTTGTTCTTATTCTCAGTGCAGCTCCGTGGTGTAGTATGTTTGGTTTTAGGTTACGCTTAGTTAGCTTTATTCTTCTATTAGTCTGGTTTTTAGTTTTAGTTTTTTATGTGTTGTTTTTTCTATCTTAGGCTCTGGTATTAGTTCAACAAGCGTTCTTATTCTGGAGATGGCAGGTTCTAGTAATTTGAAAAAGGATTCAGTGCATTTGATTTCTGGGAACGTGAATGGATTGAAGGATAATATAAAGATGAAGAAAGTTATGTCACATTTAAGACAAATGAAGGCAGATAGAATACTTTTGCAGGGGACTCATTTTACAGAGAGCGAGGCTGCGGAATTTGACAAAGGTTGGATGGGTCAGGTATTTCACGCAACATACATTTCGAGTTCGAGGGGGGTGTCAATTTTGTTTAGGAAGGACTTCGAGGGAAGTGTGGTTGACTTTAAAGCGGATAAGTTGGGACGATGGCTGGTGGTCAAACTCCAAGCTCAGGAACTGGAACTAATTTATGTAATATTTATGCGCCTAATATCAATATTGATTCCTTCTTCAATGATCTAGGTCAATGCTTGTTAGACATAGGAGGTGAGAATTTGTTGGTGGGTGGTGACTTTAATTTGGTGGTTGACCCCTTCCTGGTCAGAAACAATCAAGTGGTTAGATATGGCAGGAGGAGAGACAGAGAGGCTTTGCAATTATTGATGAAAGATTTTGCACTATCAGATGTCTAGAGATTGGAGAATCCCTCAGGGAGGGAGTATACTTTTCATTAGAGTGCCCATAATGTATACTCTCGTATTGACAATGTGCTCACATCAGGCCTTGTGACAGAGAACATAAAAAATTGTGAAATTAAAGTATAATTGTATCCGATCATGCTCCAATTAGCTTGGTTCTCTCATTGACCTATTTTTCTAGTAAGGCACGAGTTTGGAGGTTGAATACTGCGATTTTGAATGAGGAGGATTTAAAGAGAATCCTTTTGATGAGGCAGAGGAGTACATTAGAAACAATTTGAATGGGGAGGTTGGAATTGGAACTGTGTGGGAAGCTTTTAAGCGTGTGATGCGTGGGGTGGCAATGAAGGTGTCAGGGATTAAACGAAAAAAAAGGGATGAGGAGTTGAAACAGCTGAGTTCCTCAATTAGTTTTTTGGAAAATGAGCTAATGAGGTCCTCCAATATGGAGAAATACATTAAATGAATTAGATTAAAATATGTTTTAAACAATATCCTTAGTGAAAAGGCAGAATTTTCTCTATTTAGAACAAGATATAGATACTATGATGGCGGAGAGAAATGTGGGAGACTGTTAGGCCACAGGTTAAGGAAAAGAGAATCAACAAGGGCAATAGCTGCTGTTAGGAAAGACTGTGAGGTGAATTAAATAAACAAAGTATTCCAACAGTTTTACATGAATTTGTACAGTGAAAATGAAGCTATTGATAATGAGTTAACGGCCAGGTTCTTTGGGAAAGTGGCGATGAAGCAATTGAAAGAAGAAGAGAAATCTTTTCTGGACTCGGAAATATCATTAGAAGAAGTCAAAAAAGCTGTGTGGAGTCTGAACGTGAGGAAATATCTGGGCCCGGAAGGTTTTCCCTCAGAATTCTATCGTGCAATGCCTGACAATGTTTTGATAATGATGCGAGATATGTCTAAGAATAGTAGATTAGATGGACTTTTACCTCCATCCCTAAAACATGCAACAATTTCTCTTCTACTCAAACCAGATCGAGCAGAGTTAGACCTTGGTAGCTATAGACCAATCAGTCTAATCAATTCAGACAGTAAGGTCTTAAGATTTTGGCTACTCAGTTGGAGAAAGTCCTTCCAAGACTAATTCATCTTAACCAGACAGGCTTTATCAAAAGCAAGAGTCTCTGCAACGAACCTGAGGAAGTTGTTGTTGACCCTAGAAGAATGTCAGAAATTCAAATTAGAGTCGGTTGCCTTATCTCTTGATGCCAAAAAGGCTTTTGATTGGGTGAGGTGGGATTTCTTACTCTATACAATGGGGCCAATGAATTTTGGATTGGAATTCTTAAGTTGGGTGAAAGTCTTAAATAATAGGCCAACTGCTGAGATAAACACTAATGGTCAAATATCAGGGAAGTTTGAGTTGCATAGGGGCACACGTCAAGGGTGTCCATTATCCCCATTACTATTTGTGATCTCTCTGGAACCCCTGGCAGAAGCACTATGGTGTTAGGAATCCCTGCGGTACCTCCTATTCTACTCCACGTTTTCCCCAGTTTAGGGATTCCTGTGCTACAAGACCAATCATACGTTCACGTTTACAGTCTTTTGGTAACCATTACAAACATGGCTCATCACGGCAAAGCATTCGCTATACTACCGCAGTAGCAAGGAATAAACCTATGCCCTTTCATACACGGTGGAAGTTACCATGGAGACTGGGGCATAAACACTAGTGTATCACACGTCACACGCACGTTCAAGTCATGTGATTTACAGCCTTTTTAGCTCCTCCTGGCCGATGGTTCTGTGCTTCTGATTATGCTGAAATGCGTTACGTTTTGACCTTTCCTTATTGTATTTCCTGGTTTCTCGACCCCTAGCCTGTACTTCTGGGCTCCATTCTGTGTTACTCCTTGCCTGTTACGAGTTGCTTTGATTCTTTTCTGCTAGGGCTCATGTGAACCTTGTTCTTGCTCTCTGACTTTGCTCTCTCCCGTTTCTGCCTTATCGGCCCATTGCCGAATTGTGAACTCTCTTCGGACCGCCTTCGGCCTCCTTGGGTGTCCACAAGTCCTCCTGTTGCTGACGTGGAACGCTTTACAGATTGTTTTTGTCTCCTCCTTGGATGGTTATCTGCCTATCCCATTGCCGACCAGGATTGTTTCACGGACTGCTTTTCTCTTAGATCCTTACCTTCCAGCACACAGCAGACATGCACTTCTCCTATGGAACTCGCTACGTAGTAAGTCTGGAAGCCCATCTCCTTGCAATCAGCCTGGTACGGACTAGAGACTTCCTATGTACCTTGAGGGGGTGATTGGGGAGCGTCCTCATTCCGTCAGGTGTTTCACAGGACTTCCTGCCCATTAAGGCGTACTCGTTCCGTCAGGAATAATCCTGTCATCTTCCCAGTGCTTCCTGGTCTTGCACGTAGCCTTTCCTCTTGCTGCTGCATCTGAGAAGGATCCTCATCTCAACAAACAGTAAGATTGACCTGACTGAACTTCCTTATGCTCTTAGTGCGATTTACTCTTACAGCAATCTTGAATCTATACTTTCTTGTCTGTCACTAGATACTTCAGAATTCTCCTGACAACTGTTGAACTGCTCTCCATTGCCAGCAACAGCATAGTGCTCTTCATTAACCCAATCCAGGTGGGGTCTAATTACATACCGTCTTGTATACTGTTTTACTGAGAAAGGACTGTCACTAATTGCAAATTCCTTTCCGGTTGTAGGAGGTCTGTTGCACGTGTTTGGGTCCATTCTTCCAAATAATAGATCCCTTGGTATCGGTTTACCCTCCATACACAGGGTTATATTGTTGGGTAGAATTCATCGTCTACACTATGTGGACAATATACGGTCGGAGGTCAGGATTGTGGGGATTGACTATAATGGGACCTGTCAAAAACTTTGGCTATATGCTGGTGACTTGTTGGTGGTGCAGGAACTTTCAACATCAATTATCAAACTATAAGATCAATTGGTCCAAATCAGAGCCGTTGCCCTGTTCAAATGCTACAAACAATGCAATACAAATAATGCAATAGTCAAGAGTTATGGATTCAGATGGTGCACATCAAAAATGAAGTACATACGTATCTGGATCACTAAGGATATGAGAGAAATGATGAAAGTTAACATGTACATGTGTATTCAGAAAACAAAGTATGAAATAGACCGTTGGGACTCTCTTAAGCTGTCATTAGGTGGCAAGGTCAATGCCATAAAGATGATGCTGACACCTAAACTTACTTATGTCTTAGGCATGATTCCACTCCCAGTGAGGAAATCAGATTGAAAGAGTTTGAATAGAATGCTCCAGACTTTCATATGGAATAAAAAGATTCCCAGAATAAAACTATGGAAATTACAACTCCTTTCTGACAAGGGTGGTTTGAACATACCAAATTTCGAAAGTTACCATCAGGCATTCACTCTTAGACATATCCTGCTATTTTTATCAAGGGTTTGATGAATGGTTCAACGCAGAGACAAATGGGGCAGGTCCCTTGGATGCTTGGGCTATTCTCTCCACTACCACTGTAAATCGTGTTAAAACCTCAGTACTAACAGAGTTTTTAAGATCTATCTGGAAGGCTTACGAGGTCACTATGAAATTGTTTCCTGGAAAGACAGCTGCTTCTTCAATTTGGTTTAACCCGATGATTAAAAAAGATAATAAAGTGATACTTTGGAATACTTGGTTTCTTGCTGGGATCAAGAAAATTGAGGATTTATTCATGGGGTCGAGATGGAAGACTTTCTGAAATGAATTGACCAGGATTAAGATGATTAGCGGTAGTGATCATTTGGCTTGCAAGATGTGCAACATATTAAGTGGGTACTCAGTACCGGATTCGAAGATCATGTTGGCCTGGTCGGCGAGTCTGAAGGAGGAAATGACTACAGATAGATAGACAGGTATCTGTAGTAACATCAAAAAGATGTCCCTGAATATAGGCGAACGAGATTGCCAAGTGAAGACACTTAATCAGGTGTTTTGGACTCCTGTCCACCTATTCAAGCATGCCTTAGCAGAGTCGGGTACATGCTGGAGATGTGGTGTGGATCAAGGCTCGCTGAAACACATGTTATGGGAGTGCTGGATATTGAAAGACTTCTGGAGGGGGATTGCTGGGATGAGGAATGAAGTTTTAGGTGAAGACCGGGTAAATGACTTTGCGACTCTCATCCTGGGGGAAACCAAGATGTATGAAGACTTGAATACACATCAAATCACCTGGGCCTTGAGAGGAGCAGCAGTGGCAAAGAAATTGATTCTCTCTGAGTGGAAAGCAGCATACTCTTTGAAATGGAACAGTTGGTTGGTGGAAATGTATACCGTTTGCAATATTGAAAGGGTGGTATTCTCTATGCAGAAGAGCACTCAGGTTTCAAAAAATGATATGATATGGTTGATGTAGTTCATGTGGATTGTGACTGTTGACTTTGTATTGTCTTGAACTCTGGCTATGTTTTCCTTTGCCCCCACTTTTATTTCTTCTTTTTTTTCTTTCACTCTCTCCCTTCTCGTTCCCCTTTCCTACATGTGTTTGCAATATATTTAAAGTGTTTTTATTATTGGTTGATGGCTTTTTTTGAATTTGTTGATTATATTTAAGGGATTTGGTTCTTGCATTTGTATTTGTATATTATTATTTTTGTTTATTCTTGTTATATGAAAAACCTCTTAATATATTGGTTCCAAAAAACATCTTTGCCTCAAACCTGCCTGCAAGTGTAACAGTTGGTATGATTCCGATCTAGCTTCATTAGAGTTGCTGAATGGAAGTGGCTTATATCAGGCTCACCCTCTGACAAACTGGCCTGTCGCCTGCTTCAAAGGCAATATCGTTTCTCCATCTGCTCCAAGAAGAGGGCCCACATCCAAGCCAGCATCTCTGGAGCCTCTATCAACATGGCTGAACTTTTCATGGCCATCTCCTCAGTGTGTAAAGGACGTTCAGTCTTTCCTGGGGTTTGACAACTTCTACTGCCGCTTCATCAGCAATTTCTCACACACTACTACCCCAACCACAAAAATCCTAAAAAAGGGTGCTAAGTTTGGGTGGGATGAGGAAACGCAGGCCGCATTTCAGATGTTAAAAACTGCTTTTACGAAAGCACTTATTCTGCGGCATCCGGATTTGAATAGGCCACTTCAAGTAGAGACGGATGCTTACCATCTAGCGATAGGGGCAATCCTGTCTCAATGAACAGAGGATGGGGTGATGCACCCAGTGCCATTCATTTCAAGAGAATTGACCAGCTATGAGCCAAATTATACCATTAATGATAAAGAGCTGTTGGTGATGCAGGCAGCCTTTCAGGAATGGTGGCATTTTTTGATGGGTGCTCGCCATCCAGTAACAGTGCTTACAGACCACAAAAACTAGCATTTTCTGAAATCAGTGAAAACCCTGAGCCCACGTCAGTTGTGTTGGTCTCAGTATTTTGAGGAATTCGAATTTGTAGTAACTTACTTGCCAGGGAGGAAAAACGGAAAGCCCGATGCTCTTACACGACAAGGGTACATGGAGGTTGCGGTTCAGGAGAAGAGTAATATCACAGCAGTGGATCGAATAGTTGGGGCTGTCGCTTGGCACATTTTGATGGATGTACAGGAAAGTCTTCCCACTCAGGGGATGCAGAAGTGGAAAGACAAGAAAGGAAACAGGAGTATTCAGGATGGTTTACCATTATCAGGCAGGTAAACTATATCTACCCATTCAATCATTGAGAGAAAAGGCGCTGCTTTTGTGCCACAAGTCACGATTGGCAGGTCATGTTGGAGGAAGAAAAACCTTGAGAATATTGAAAAGATGTTTTTGGTGGCCAGGAATGGCTTTTGACACTCATAGGTATATTCAGCACTGCGGGATATGTGTGAGGTCCAATGTTGATCAATCTAAGAAGGTGGGCTTATTGCAGCCTCTACCAACTCCAGGCGAGCCTTGGACACATATATATATGCAGTTTGTAACAGAACTTCCGGAGGATGGGGAGTACAATTCTATAATGGTGATTGTAGATTACTTTTCCAAGCAAGCTCATTTTGTTCCTTGTGTAATGCAGGGGAACAAGCTAGATTGTTCCTAGAGCACATTGTACGATTGCATGGTCTACCACGCTCTATAGTATCTGATCCTGTATCACAGTTTACGTCCTGGTTTTGGCGGGCTTTTTGTCAGATTTTGGGAATCTCCTGTGCTCTATCCACAAGTTATAAACCGTGGACTGACGGGCATATGGAGAGAGTAATTCAGATGATAGAACAGTTCCTGCATTGCTTCATTTCTGATGGCATGACGCCATGGGTTTAGGCTTTATGGTTATCAGAATACTGTTATAACAACTCAGACCATGCATCACTGGGTATGTTCCCTCATATGTCCTTGTACAGGCACAAGTTAAACATGCTGCTGAGGAGCTCCCATGTAGCAACAAGATAGCGACAGTAAGAGAGCATAAGCAGGAGCTTTCCATGATCAGACAGCGGGCTCGGCAACACTTGGTGAGGGCTAAGGAATGGTATAAGGAATATGCAGACAGAAGTAGGAAGAGGTGTCCTATGTTTGCTGCGGGAGATAAAGTGTGGCTGTCTACTGTAAGGAAGGCATGGTATCAAATCGTGTAGTCAAACACAAGTGATCAAAGTTCATGTGTGTTTATTGAACTTCAATGGGTTAGTTAAATCCCTATCTAATCCTAAATCTAAGGATGGGAGCAAGTAACGACCATCAAATAATAAATAATGCAGTCCTAGTGCAGTCTCCATCAAAATAAAAGGGCCTATACTAATAAACATATTGCCAATCCTTACTTCAAAACACAAATGGTGTCGGACAACAATGTAAGCAAAAAGGAATGTGTCAAAAAAGAATATGTCATGATAGTTGAGCAGTTGCCGTCCCTTGCCTGCGTTTTCAGCAAGGGATAAGGTGACACGTTCGAGCTTCACACACACTCTGGCTTCTCTGTCACAAGGATACAGTTCAAAGCATAGATATCAAGGCCTTCTGTGCCAACGTCTGTTTACCATTCAAAGTTCCCCCCTGATCCAGACCTGAAGATAGCTGTGGATCCATTGACTAATGTAGGAGAGGCGTTGGTGGTACAGGAGGAGGCAGAGGGCTCTGAAGCAGGCAAAGGCACTGGAAGTACCAGCAGAACCAGAGGAGGGCCCAGAGGCAGAGGTCTAGGAGGCACGACCTGTGGGATCACTTCCTTGGCTATACCCTTCAGCAGACCCGTCATCTGCGGGGAGCACATGAGGGTGTGGAAGTGCTTGAAGAAGCGGTCCTCGCAAGCCGCCGGATCACGAGGGGCACGGCTCTCAGTGGCACTGGGCCTCCTTTCCTCATCTAAGTGTCTAAGAGCCTAAGGTATGTAGCCGTAAGGCTGCAAGGGGTTGCTATAACCCTGCAGAGACCAGCTGCATGTATCATAACGGCTGCTGCCATGTAGAGGAAGAGCCAAGTACGCCCACTCCAACTGCCACGCCAACATTACCTGAAAAGTATAACCCAAAGTATGTGACGTATACTGAACAGATAAACCAGCAAAGAGAAGAGCGTGGGCTCTGTGCAGTACCCATAAGAATACCTATACCTAAGAGAATGTGGAGGTAAAGTACCCATTGAGGAAACCATACGTGCATATAACAAGACAAGATGATGGCCATTTGAACGAGATTCCTGAAGAAACTAAGAAACTAAATGACAAGGATGAATGGTGACTTCATACAAAGTTGAATCGACACCCATATAGAAAGATAACCAGACCAGAGAGGCAGCCGATGTATAAAGCGCAAAGAAGTACCAAGGATAAGTGACATCTTGGGATTAAGATGAAGAAACTTAATGGCATAAACCTGATGAAGATATTTAGTTAGTTTAAACGTGTACAGATGCAATGAAACGCAAGCAGCAAAGCAATCAAGAAGCTAGCTGCATGCTTTTAAATAGTTAGACTGAAGTAAGCGCCAAATATATATACACATATACCTCTATAGAAACATATGGACAAGTAAAGGATGGATGTTTCCACTACGCATATAAGCAGTAATGAACAAACAAGAAGGCCTCATTTTAGTGTTGCAGTTAAGAAAAGCAATTGAATTAAACAGAATGGAAGTTCAGCTAAGGAGTTGACTGAGCCAAGAAAGCCAAGGTCTTATCAAACTGGAATTGGCTGACATAAGATACGATTAACGTGATAGAATGGAAGCTACTGTTCATGAAGGTCAAGCAAAAACAAAAGACGTCAGAGGACTATCGGAGAATAAAATCAAATATACTAAAAGGCTCAATTCATGGTGTCCAGTCACGTGATAGAAGGAAGTTGGACGAGTGAGATGATCACACCTACGCACGGAGGCCGGCTGGTGCCCATACTCCTTAAAAATTCTCAGAGAACACTACAAACCCAAGGCTGCGTCGTCTAGCGCCTGACATACTCTGTGCAGTGCCAGGTCATGTTCTTCCTGCGATTTGCCGTATACCAGGACGTCGTCCGAATAGTTCAGACAGTTGGGGACGTGCCTGATCACCTTGTGGATCTCCTCCTGAAAGATCTCAGCGGCCGAGGATATGCCAAAGCTGAGCCTTTTGTATTGAAACAGGCCGAGATGAGTGACAAACGTGGTGATGTACCGGGATTCCGGTGCTATTTCGATCTGGTGGTAACCTTTTGTGAGGTCTAATTTGGAGAATATCCTCGCTCCGTGGAGTAGGTGAATCATGTCCGTGATTCTCGGCGCTTGATGTCGCTCCCTTTCCATGGCTGTGTTGGCTCTGCGCATGTCGACGCATAGCTGTATGGATCCTTCTGGTGACTTCTTCGGGACCGGGACGATGGGTGAAACCCATGGTGTCGGGCCTGAAACGGGTTCTATAACATTCATTTTGATGAGCTTGTCCAATTCCTCTTCTACTTGTCTCTGGATGTTGAACGGGATGCCTCGGTAGTGTTGGGCTACCGGTTTGACTTGAGGGTTGATGTGGAGGTGCACTTTCCGGTTGCGTAGTTTGCCTAGACCTGTGAAGAGTCTGGGGAATGATTGTTCAATTGAGTCCGGTTTCGCGAAGTACTTGTGGGCCATCAACTGGTATAGGATGTGTACCAGTCCCATGTCGACTGCTGTCCGGAAGCTCAGTATGCACCCGCTGTTGGCTTCCGTGTCTAGAATGTACAGTGGGATCTTCGCCGAGTGTCCTTTGTGTGTGTATGTGGCTGTGATCATGCCTTTGCATGGCAGGGGTGTCCTGGATCCATAGGGGTATATGTCCACTGTGGCTTTTCGGATCTTTGGTGGGGCGGTCAAAGACTGATATGCGCTTTCGCTGATGATATTGACCGTCGCTCCAGTGTCCACGAGAAACTTCAGTGGTGTGTCATTGACTTGGAGTGTCAAAATGGGGCTGTGTTGGGTGGCCGTCGTGTTGTCCTGTAGGGCCCACACGTACCCTCTCCTTCTCTGATCCTCCTCTGACGAGAGGGTATCCGTGCTGGTGGGGGATCGGGTCTCCACATATCTTACGAAACGCCGCCTGTGTGATCTTCTCGTGTCCTCCGAAGACCGTTTGTCTTCGCGTGTGTAGCGACGTCTGCGGTCTCCTTCTTTCCTGGTACGCCGCCTTTCGGTGTCCGCTGGTGGCCTGGGCGGGCTCTGCTGTGTGGGCCTGCGCCTTTCCTGGTAACGGTGATTGGACGTTGGGTGGGTCGGGGCGTTCTTGCACATGGCCTTGTAATGGTCCATTCCCCCGCACGCGGCGCACTTCTGCCCTATGGCTGGGCAGGTACCTGTGTGTGGATATTCGTAGCCGCATTTGAAGCATGTGGCGTCGGGATGTTTGTTGGTGGGACTTGAGTGGGTGTATATCTTGTTGATTACTTCTGCGTTGTCACTGGGTTGGTGGATGGACACCTTGCCGAGGGTGTCCAGTTGCAAGTCCACCGCTGCTTCCATGCGGGCCAGCGCCAGGATTTCTTCTAGTGACCGTTGTTTCTGTAACAGTTGTTTGCGGAAAGGCTGTGAGAGACATCCCGCTATCACTTGGGACCTGAGCGCCTCTTCGTTGGAGTACCTGTGGAATTCACAATGTTTCAGTTTGATGCGTAGTCGCATCACAAAACTGTCTATGGACTCCCCTTTTTCCTGTCTTGTCGTGTGGAACATATGGCGCTCATAATCCACGTTTGTATGCGGAGCGAAGTATTCGGACAGTTTGGCCTGTAGTTCCCCATATGTGACGGTGTCTACGTCCAGCAACTCCCCAGCAATGTCTCTTACCGCCGGTCCCACTGCCATGAACAGTGTGTTTTTCAGCCTCGTGTCGTCCGACAATCCAATGGCCCCTGTGTAGAACTTGAAGTCTCGCAACCATATGTTCCATCTGGGCCCCAGGTTGGAGGTGTCTCTGATTTCAAATGGGTGGGGCATCTGCATGACTTGGACTGCTCCTTCCTGGCGTGCATGCAGGTTGTTGTCCTGGGCAGTGTCGGCGCTTCCAGATGCCTGTCCTGCTCCTCCTGAGGAGGACGCCGGGGTGGTCGCAGTGTCCGACATGACTGCGCCGCAGTAGGGTGTTGTGGCACTGACCTTTGTGCAATGTGAGGTGCACTATGCGCCCCTACGTTGCTGCTTCTTCGTGATGTGGCCTTTGGCCTGTCCTGTGGCCTTTGGCCAGTATTCCTGCTGGGTGCAGGGTGCCGGAACATCTTCTTTAGAATACCCGCGTGTAGCGGCGGGGCCGATTGTGGCGGGGCCTCCGCGGGTTCGGAGCGCCCATGTCCCGTGGGCGTCGCTGATCTGGAGGCTGCTGTATCACGCGGGGCCGGGGCCGCGTTCACACGGCGCGCTCGACCTTGGGGGCGGGGCCGCTCGTGATGCATGCCCAGCGGTGCCGGAGCGGCCTTGTCCGGGCTTACCAGTGGTGTCACGCGG
The DNA here is from genome assembly GCF_040938575.1 of Ambystoma mexicanum. Taxonomy (NCBI): domain Eukaryota; kingdom Metazoa; phylum Chordata; class Amphibia; order Caudata; family Ambystomatidae; genus Ambystoma; species Ambystoma mexicanum. The sequence goes on from NC_090936.1 coordinate 51,149,870, forward strand.
GAGCCGGGGCCGCGTTCACACGGTGCACCCGTTGTTTCCGAGGGTGAGATGGGCCGAACGTGAGGCCTCTGATACGTGGGAGGCGGGGCCTTGCAGGGTAGGCACCCGTGCCCGAGGCACGCCGACGCGCTAAACTGCTCGGCTGCAGACCTCGGCACGGCGCCTGCGGGGTCCGCGCCCGCTCGTCGCCAGTGTTGGGTCCCCGCTCCGCACTGAAGCGGGCCCAAGCAGCTGATCCGGCGCACGCCGGAATAACACGCAGGAGCCGTGTCGGTGTTCAACCTCCTTTATTTAATACATCGGCGGAACTGCCGAAACCTCCCTCGTCCCTCCCGCTTCCCCTGACGTCACATCCGGGACGTCATGTCCTGAGGACCCAACAGGGGTCCGCCCACACAACGATGTGGGCAACCTGACAGTGATGATGGATGATATGCAAATTGGTGGGAAGCTGGTACTAAGACGAGCTCACCCGCACCTGGTTGTTCAGTCTGCGTGCTGCTAACGTAGATGGAAAAGTACTGACGGGGGTTAGAAGCCAACAAATTGTAGGGGACCAAGTAGTTGGGGGTTCTATAGTTTGTGTAGCCAATGGGACGTCATACATTTAGTGACGTTCATAGTGGCCATTTATAAGGGAGGGCTTAGTTGCCCCACCTGATATTAGCTATCCAATTATTTCTCTCCATTACTCTATACAGATATGGAGCCTATGCTTAGTTATTAACTTAGAACCATCCCACCTCCGGTTAGGTTTTTGTAGTTTGCCACGTAGGATGACGTTGGTAATGACGCAGGTCACCAGGTCTGTGATGACCACTTTTGGGTACAAAAGCCCACGTTTTTTATGAAGTAAGCAGAGTCAGAGTATCAAGCGATTGCTGATGTTCGTTGTACTTTGCCAAACTATTTGTGTCGTCTTGATTGTTGATGTATGAATAAAATCTGCATCCCCATCCATCTCCAGGGTATTGCTACTCATCTTAAAGGGCTGGAGGAGCCTCCAGTTCAGCCGCTTCCCAAGGGAAGGGGACTGGAACCTTCTTGCATTGCCCACTCTGTGGGCGAGGGACTGGGGGGACCAGAATCCGAATCCAAGATGGCCACCGGCCTAGCAGGGTCTGCCACATGCTTATCTGCCATCTTGGGGCCTTTCGCCATGCTCTGAGAGGAGGGCGCAACAGCCATGTGCCACCTGCTGGCTCGGACGTTAAAGTTCACTCCTTGGCCCTGGAACCTGAATCAGAAGCGTCGACCTCAGAGATGGCTCTGGTAGACTCAAATCTTTTTTAAGCTTGTAGGGATTTCACAGGACATGGTGTGGTGCTGCCCTTTGCACTGCAGGGGTTGCCGGGTCCCCATTTCGCCATTTTGCAGGTTGACTGAAACAGATGAGAAGAAGCAGAAAAGAAGGTGACATCAAGCTTAGTTTGCTGATGTGGCACTTATGACTGCAGAGAGGCTGCTTAAAAGTGCTAAAGGGTAAGAGACTGTAGAAAGGAGTCGCAGAGAGTAGTTAAGTACATTTATGGCACTAGGTTATTGAGAAAGAGCATTCACACGTTCACAAGAGTTGCTTGTTGATGGAAATTGAGTTCAAAGTCACAGCAGAGAGACCTCAAATGTGGTCATCTGCCCAAATATGTTGGGGTAAACATGACATAGCTGTGAAATACTCAATCCTTAGAGTGAACATTGACTGACAGGTAAGCTGTGTGTGTGTTTCAGGGCAAGCTATATCTGTCTGACCTGCTAGACCTGTGCATGTGAATGGCCAGTGTGCCATCAAAGAGACACTATACTAGGGTGTGGGGAGTCAGACTTCATGCTTAAAGCTTTAGCCACTGGAGGAGAAGAGTGACAGGTTCCAAGTCCTGTATCTATGAGCTAGTCAAGATGGTACCCCACTTTTGGGCTTGGTATCCTAGGGGCTTGAATCCCATAAGTGTGTGTACTGGCAACCTATATTTTGGCAGTTTAAGGCAAGTTTAAAGATTCCCTTTGTTTCCATCGGGTTGCCAAGCAAGACCTCGTGGTGTGATATAGGTGCCCATGACCAGGCATCTGTCAGTTCAGGCAAAGCCTTAGTGTTTACCCGATCAAATCCAGACCAAAGTATCCCACGGACCAGCCCTCCCATGCTTAGAAATATCCCATATCAGCGCGGCATAGAACACAGGTAGGTGCATGCAGTGCTCATATCTGCGACGTCCCTTTGGTCGTTAGTGTATCATTGTACGTTTAATTGCATTTGCCTACGCTACTGCCACAGACAGTGTCCCTAGAAAAGAGAATCTGAACTATATGGGAATGTCAGATACAGTCCTCTATAAACGTGACTCAGCAAAGTTCGCAGGTGCCTGAAAGACCCCCATGACAGGAATTCATCAAGGCCCACTAGGAGCAGAAACGAGGCATATTCTACACTGTACTGCACTGCTCTGTGTCTGCAAGGAGGGACCGATGGTCTCCCTCATCCAAGGAATGAAAACTGCCTGCATGTTAGAAATGAGTCTGTAATGTACGTGCTCTCTGGGATACCCAAAGTTAAATGTGGGAGTGGAGGTGCCAAATATTCCCTCTCATGCCAGCCACTTCCCTCTCATGCCAGGACCCTAGCACATTGGTAGGGAGCAGACACAACCAGAGTTCTATGTATTCCAGAAGCTGTAGGTGACACAGCGTTTGGTTTGTTTTTTCCACATCATCAATCTGCATGTGGGGTGCATCAAAGTGAAAAGAACCACAAAAGAGGCACTTGTGCAATGGCTCACTTGGAAGTTTCCCGTGTTCCCTGTAGGCCAGTCCACTCCTGCCCTCACAGCACACCCCAACCCAAACACAACCCTGCAGGCCCATTTTGACACACAAATAACTCCCAACACTCTTCAGGGTAATTCATAGAATTTCGCACAAAAGTGGCGCACGCGGCTGGCGCACAGGGTGCGCGTGCGAATGTCTGCGCCAGCTGCGTGCGCTAAAATCGATATCCGCGCACAGCGTATTCAGCCTCCAAACCCAGCTGTGGCGCAGAGTGGCGCAGCGACCCTGCAGCTGCGCCAGTTACGCCCCCAAGAACGCCCTTGCGCAAGGAAAAGCCATCAAAATTCCCAATTCATCGCAAAGGGCTGCGCTAACCCGTGACCAGTATACAGGGCTGCCAAACAGCAAACGGCGAGCGGGGAACGTGTATTACTGGGATGCGCGGGAAGTTCCACATGCGATTTCAGCAGGGTACGTGTATTTTTGGGGTGCGTGGAAGTTCAACACGCGATTACAGCAGGGTACGTGTATTACAGGGGTGCGCGGGAAGTTCCACATGCGATTCCAGCAGGGTACGTGCATTTCTGGGGTGCAGGGAATTTTTACACGCAATTTCAGCAGGGTACGTGTATTTCTGGGGTGCGGGGAAGTCCCACACGCGATTCCAGCAGGGTACGTGTGTTTCTGGGGTGCGGGGAAGTTCCACACGCGATTACAGCAGGTTACGTGTATTTCTGGGGTGCGTGGAAGTGTAACACGCGATCACAGCAGGGTACCTGTATTACTGGGGTGCGCGGGAAGTCACACACGCGATTCCAGCAGGGTACGTGTATTTCTGGTGCGCGGGGAAGTTTCACACGCGATTTCAGCAGGGTACCTGTATTACTGGGGTGCGGGGAACTTTAACACGCGATTACAGCAGGGTAGGTGTCTTACTTGTGTGCGCTGGAAGTTACACACGCGATTTCAGCAGGGTACGTGCATTTCTGGGGTGCAGGGAAGTTTGACACGCAATTTCAGCAGGGCATGTGTATTACAGGGGAGCGTGGGAAGTTACACACGTGATTTCAGCAGGGTACGTGTATTTCTGGGGTGCGGGGAAGTTCAACACGCGATTACAGCAGGGTACGTGTATTACAGGGGTGCGCGGGAAGTCCCACACGCGATTCCAGCAGGGTACATGTATTTCTGGGGTGCAGGGACGTTCCACACGCGATTCTAGCAGGGTACGTGTATTTCTGGGGTGCGGGGAATTTTTACACGCAATTTCAGCAGGGTACCAGTATTACTGGGGTGCGCAGGAAGATCCACACGTGATTTCAGCAGGGTACGTGTATTTCTGGGGTGCGGGGAACTTTTACACGTGATTTCAGCATGGTACCTGTATTACTGGGGTGCGCGGGAAGTTACACACGCGATTTCAGCAGGGTATGTGTATTTCTGGGGTGCGGGGAAGTTTGACACACGATTTCAGCAGGGCACGTGTATTACAGGGGTGCGCGGGAAGTTACACATGCAATTTCAGCAGGGTACGTGTATTTCTGGGGTGCGGGGAAGTTCAACACGCGATTACAGCAGGGTACGTGTATTACAGGGGTGCGCGGGAAGTCCCACACGCGATTCCAGCAGGGTACGTGTGTTTCTGGGGTGCGGGGAAGTTTCACACGCGATTACAGCAGGTTACGTGTATTTCTGGGGTGCGTGGAAGTGTAACACGCGATCACAGCAGGGTACCTGTATTACTGGGGTGCGCGGGAAGTCACACACGCGATTCCAGCAGGGTACGTGTATTTCTGGTGCGCAGGGAAGTTTCACACGCGATTTCAGCAGGGTACCTGTATTACTGGGGTGCGCGGGAAGTTCCACACGCGATTACAGCAGGGTACGTGTATTTCTGGGGTGCGTGGAAGTGTAACATGCAATCACAGCAGGGTACCTGTATTACTGGGGTGTGCTGGAAGTTCCACACGTGATTTCAGCAGGGTGCGTGTATTACTGATGTGCGCGGGAAGTTCCACACGCGATTTCAGCAGGGTGCGTGTATTACTGGGGTGCGCGGGAAGTTCCACATACGATTTCAGCAGGGTACGTGTATTACTGGGGTGCGGGCAAGTTTCACATGCGATATACCCTGTGCGTGTGGGGTACGTGTATTTCGGGGGTGCAGGGGAGTCCTACATGTGAATTGGCAGTGTGGGTCCTCCCAGGTGTTCCGTCTACACCCTCCACAGCCCCTGCAGGCAGACCACACCACAGGGGACTACCCTGCACCCATGGTCATGTCCCGCAGGCAGCCCATCCACCATGGGCATGCCCCCCCAGCCAAGCAACATGTCACCTTGCACTAGTGATCACCAACGCATTACCCCCTTGCACCCCCACCACACAGCAGTGCAGGGCACCTGCCAGCAGGCACATACTCGTCTCCCCCAGCACCCCCACCCCCCAGCAGTGCAGGGCACCTGTCAGCAGGCCCCCACTCATGTACCACTCATGTCCCCTTGCACCCCCACCCCCCAGCAGTCAGGGGCACCTGGGAGCAGGCCCCCACTCATGTTCCCCTGCACCCCCACTCCCCAGCAGTGCAGGGTACCTGCCAGCAGGCCCCCACTCATGTTCCCTTGCAAACACACCCTCCAGCAGTGTGGGGCACCTGCCAACAGGCCCCCACTCATGTCCCCTTGCACCCCCAGCACTGAGGGGCACCTGCCAGCAGGCCCCCACTCATGTTCCCTTGCACCCCCACCCCCCAGCAGTGTGTGGCACCTGCCAGCATCCAGCTGGCGGTGCGATCCCTGCCGCTGTGCTCCACAGCACCTTCTCCGCCCTCTTCATCAGTTGACCCTGCAGACAGGGAGAGATAGGAGACAGGCATCAGGGCACTGTACAATGGACTCATACACACATGACAGTTGTACATGAGTGGCATTGTCAAACTTCAGACATGGCATCACAATCCCCAACACACATCACATTGCAACTCACACACATGAGGTATTCCACAGCCATATTGCAACAGCCAGCACCATCCATACACATACATACAGCATGAGCAGCCAAATGTGAGCCAGACATCACATGAAACATAGGGAGTGCACTAGACATGCACACACGCCACCACAATTACATGCATGTGTACACCTCCGCCAACTGTCGCAGTGATAAGATTGGCATCCATGTCACATCTGGCAATCAGTCTTCTACATATCAGACTCACATGCATCCATGTTGCATCACTGTTGTACCCATGTCAAATACACACACATGCACATGTACACGGTGCAGATACATGCAGCTGGAACCAACATCCATGTGTGACACCACAACCATGCCAATTTACATACACAGTAATCAAAACATGTGTGCTCACACATCTGCATTTGGCCTGCATGCTTACCTACACATACACCATCCATGTGTCTCACACATGAAAGGACTTGCATGTGTCAGCCTCACAGCCCTGTACATACACATCCATACATGGCCCTACAAAACCACATGTACAACCTGCACACTACTGGCACGCCACCACACGCACAGCTTCCAATCAGTATGCATGTACACTTACAGCTCGACTCCAGACGGGTCTGCCTCTCAAGGACCTGGACGTGGAGCGCTGGGCGTATGCGTTCCAGGACCCGCATCTGATGTTCCGACAGGTGGGCACGGCGCCCCTTAGCATCCGCTGCCTTCAAGAGGCGCTGGGCCCTGTTGAGGGTCCTGGACCTGAAGTCCTCCCAGCGCTTCTTGACATGTTGGAAGTCGCGGACTGCCACCCCCTCCGCGTTGATGGCAGTCACGATGTCCATCCAGATCCGAGTCCGTCCTTCCTTGTCGGCGGCTGACCTTCCGAAGAGGGCATCATACTGCCCCAGGACTTGCTCCACCAGGACACCAACTTCGGTGGCAGTGAAGCTGGTGGCCCTCTGCCTCTCTGGCTGGGGGTTGCCAGTGGTGCCAGATGGTGTAGTGCCCGACATGGCAACCCCAGAGGCAGGTGTGGGTGGGCAACTGGGTCCTGGGTCTGGGCTGTGGAGCGATGGAATAGCAGTCGGGAATCTTCGGTTCCAGCAGGGGTGGTCACAGCAACAGCACCCCGGGCTGACGTGCAGGCAGCAAATGGCAGGGCACGTGGGCAGCAGGCAATCAGGCAGCAGCAGATGGCAGGTGGGAGCGTGCTCGGGCCTCTGGGGGGCAGTAATTCGGCCTTCTGGGCAGGAGCGTGGTCTTCCGTGTGAGTACGCGTGGCCAGCTTGATACGGAGTGATTTGGCACGTGAAAATCTAGCACGTCAGTGTGTAATTTGAGGAAAGGCCATAAGCACGTAAGCGCATCAGCACGTGTACGCGATTTCATTGGATGAAAGGCCCTTAGCGTGTAAGCGCGTCTGTGACGTGCAAGCGCGGGCGTTTCCCTGAACCCGGGCGCATGTTACACGTCCAAGAATTGCACGTCCGAGTGTCAGCTCGTGTAATTGGATGTTAGGGCCTTAGCGCGTATACACAGAAGTGACGTTGGACGTGTGGGCCGGTTCAAAAGGTGCATATTTTCTGTTAGGCCTGTTTCCTCAAACAGCGTTCACTTCTTCTTTTGTCCTGTCTCCTCAGACAGTGTACAATTCTTCTTTTGGCGGGGGTGTTGCCAACGCGCACACGCAGGTATTTTTCACGCTCATTTTCCAGGCAGACGGTGAGTCGCGCACGTATTTACCAACTGTGCTTGCCCCGTGTGTCGCGTACCCACTCAGAGGTCATTGTAGGCTGCGTGTAACACGCGTACGTTCATTTTTGTGTTTCTGGGTGCCACAGCGTAGTGCGGGTTCATTTTTCCACGCACGTGGTCTACGAGGGTTTGCGTGCACGTTATTTTCTGTTTTGGGGTGCCTGTGCGTTGCGTGACCCGTCATCTTTCCCCAGGGGTCACATACAGCCTTGCTAGAGCACTAGGGTACGAATTCCATCTAGTACCCTACCCCTTTGACCCCCAATTGCCCAGGACAATAGTTTACTGCAACTCCCATACGCACAACAACATCAGTGCCATGGTTGGGAGGTGACCAAGCGGTAAGGGTGGCAAAGGTGGCCGAGCCTCAAGAGGTGGCCGTCGTGGGTGCGGTAGGGGACGTGGCCGGGATTTGCAGGGTACCCCTAGCCCCCCATGTGTGGAGGACCAGTCAGGGACACCCATGCCCCCCCCATAGTTGAGGGAAACGTGGCTGACACCATCTCTGCTCAGCCCTTGTTGGACCGACCCATTGTGGCACCTGACCTGGCAGAGGGTGACTCCCAGGCTGACTTCCAGGTCGCCAAGTGTAGGCCACGTGTGGCGGTGCAAGTTGGTGTCACCAGGCCACGTGGATCAGGGGCAGCTGTCATCTGCTGCCCCGAGTAGGCAGGGTGGGGAGGCTGCAGGGGCAGCTGCAGCTCCATCCACCCCAGCTCTGACTCTCCCAGCCAGGGCAGTGTTGATCCCAGTCCATCTTGCTAACGTTCCCCCTGACTACGTAACACTTCAGCCAATGCCTGCACCAAGTCCCATGCTCAGTGTGCATTCCCACACTCCAACTAGCCAGTCCACTGGTGCTGCTGCCCCTAGTGACCAGAGCGGCGTAGGCCACTGAGGATCCTCACCAACTTCCAAAAAAAAGAGGAAGAGTGCTCGTCCGCTACAGGCTGATACCCCAGACACGGCTATGCAGTCCGGCACGGAAAGGAAGCCTAGCTTCAATGATGCCGAACGTGATGCACTTGTGCAGTATGTGTCCGCACATGACAGCAAAATGTTGATCACTTCAGGGTGCAAGACCACACCTGCTCAACGTCAGGCACACTGGCAGACCGTCGCGGACATCATAAGTGCCCTTGGATTAGTGAGGCGCACAGCTGGTGAGTGCTACAAGCGCTGGAATGACCTTAAGCGCACGGCAAAGAAAAATCTGGCCTCAAGTCATGCCGCTACTCTGGTGACTGGAGGTGGGTCTCCACAAGAGGACATTGAACTCACTGTACATGAGTCTGTTGCTGGGACCTACGTCACAGAGGAACAGATCCAAGGTGTGGGAGAACTGCCAGATTACGAGGCATTGTCCGGTGAGTGCACATGCATGTGTGTGTGATCCATGTGTATGTTGTGTGTGTGAGGGGTTTTGATTGAGTGCCAGGTGAGGGTGTGTGTGCCTGTGTGGTTTGGGCCACCCATGTGCTTCATCCAAAACATTCTGCGCCCCTGGATTTGGGTATTACAGTATCCCTTCTGCCCACAGTAGACATTTTGTGCAGCATTACGCCAGTTGCCCTTGAAGTGGCATCTTGCAACAACATTGTTCCGTATTTCTCATTGTTCATTCAGGCTGATTGTTTCGATCCCCCCACTTTCACTATGCATTTCTCAGCCCTATTGTCAAACGATATGTGACATGCCTATGGTACATGCCATCTGTGTGATGGCATGTGTCATGTATGTGGATTGGACATGCCACTCACAGGCCAATGTGTGATGGCTCTGCTAGCCAGCATGCAGCTAATGTGTTGCTCTTCCATCTTGGTGTCATCAGTGTCTGACATTTTCCTCCCCTTAAAACTCAGTGACAGTGCATCCATGGGAGGGTTATAGTCATGTGGGACATGTGTCAATCAAGTACTGGTTCTGTAGCTTGTGAGGCCTAATTGTGTGCCATGGTGCTAATGCCTGTTTCCATTTTCTGTCTTTCATGTTTCTGCAGGGGATGAGGCACTTGATGCTGTTGAGGGTGAGGAGATGGTGCAGACACAGGAGGGATCTCAGGCAGAACCGGGCACCAGTGGGGGGACCGGGTGTGGTGGTGGGTGAAAACCCACTCTTGCTGCAGACCGTTCTCTCCAGGGGTGTCTCAGGGTGCACCTCCCCAGACCTCTATTCAGGTGTTGATTCGGATGATGAGACCTATGTGGCTTCACAGGTAGGTGTTTCTGGGAGGGATTCTGTTCTGTCCGACCCACCTGCACCAGGGGTACAGCCCACTATGGGGATGTCAGTGTTGGGAGGCCTGCCTTTGGTGGTTACGGATGCAGGGCCACACTCTGCAACATCTGATCCTGTTACTGGGCCAGCAGATCAGATGGGGAATGCAGTCCTGCAGCCTCAGGCAGTGCCGACACAGCAAGGCACAGTTCGCCTTGCCCCAGACAGGTGTGGTGCCCGCCAACGCAGTGGCCGTACGCCACCAGGCAATACCGCATGGGATAAATCCATATACGGTATGGCAAACCAACAGGCAGCAGCATCTGAGATGATGGCTCAGGCTATGGAGAGGGTGGCCACTTCCATTGTCCCCGCAGAAAGGCAGATGGAGCAACTACAGCAGGCAACAGACTCCATTTGCCGATCAATCGGGGAGGACATGTTGGCGTCCAACAGGGACATACGGGCGGCCCTGGACACTCTGGGGGAAGCCATTTCTTTAGAGTCCCAGGGCCAGAGGGAAGCCCTGAGGGTAGAAGTCCATCACCTCAGGCAGACTCTTGTGGACCTTGAGGCTTCCACTGTCATGAGGACAGAACAGCTGCTGGAGCGGCTCACATGTACGCTCTCAGCAGAGATGCAGGCAACTCAGGAGGAGGTCCGGGCATCACGTCAGGTGGTGCATGGGGATCTCTGCACCATATTCCTCCAGAACGAGACCTTCCACACCCGCATGCTTGCTGCCATGGAGGACCAGACTAGGGCTTTGCGTGGGCTGCCTCCCATAGCACCACCACCTCCTGTGGTGGCAGCAGCACAGGGTGATGAGAGCGACCACAGCGATTCTGAATCTCTCACGATAGTGTAGCCGTGCAGGCCATGAGCCCATGGAGGGGTTTTTTTTTCGCAACATCCACACAGGTGGCTGTTGGTGTGCAGCCTGTCCTCAGACCTCCTGGGTGGCCTCCCCCACTCCCCTGGCCCCCACATGGCTATTTTTGATTTCTGGTTTTTGATTTTTGAGTTTTTGTTACAGTGTGTTGCCTTGTGTGGCTCCCGTGAGCATCCACTGTATTCCGGCTGGGCACATGCAGGCTTGTCCTGAGTTTGGGTTAGATGCTTGGTTTCGTGAGACACACACCCCTCCTGCTTCCCGTTTCCATGGGCTTGCAAAGGGTGTGCCCAAGTGACAGTGACTTTCACAGTGACGTTGGACTCCCATGACATGTGTGGGCAGTCTGTAGTCAATACTGTGTATACATTCCTAGTGCATATTTTTGTAGTATTGTACACTGCATGGTGTATTGATGTGTGCTTGTGCATCCATATCTCCCTCCTAATTTGCAGGCTCATTCCTCATGGCTTCACAGGGCCGTCTACTTTGGAGATGGAGTTCATGTTGTAAGCAGTGCACTTCCAGATTTGCGTGGCACCAACACTGTACAGTTGGAAGTGGTCGATGTGCTAGCATCACCAGGTTGTAAGACTATGTATCCTTTAACTTAGTACTGTCATGTGAATGCTATGTTTGGGGTTGGCTAGCTGCATTGTATTGTGGTAAGTCTTTGGTCATGTGTGTTGTCAGTTCTACATTAATGGGAGCATATTGTGTGTGGCCATTTTCCATTCGGGACACTGTACTTTGTGACACTTGTGTCATGTTTTGGGGATTCCTTTGTTTGCTCTCACATAGCATGACATGCCATGGTGTGTTGGGTGGCGGTGCTGGGGAAGTGTTGGGTGACATGGCACTGTTGTCATGTTGTATCTTGCAAGGGTGTAATGATTTTGGCAGCATACAAGTGTGTCTTTTGATGACACAGCATTGGTGGTGTTTGTGTAGGTAGGGATGCACACAATGGAACACTTCCAGGTGAACAATCTCAGGCTGGTATGGTTGTGACAGTTGACTGTCACTTGACTCATCATCATTGATAGTCAGCTGGTATGTGCTAGGGCTGTGTGCACTCCACATTTTAGGTGAAGTAATTAGCCACCAGCTGCGTACGGGCTGCCTCACCCCGTGCCCTTTCCTGTCCCATGCGCAGCGGGCGTGCATGTGGTTGGGGATGTGGGGGCACCACCATGTTGACGGGCAGGCCCCGGCGTGTTGCAACGTTGTGCAGGACACATGCTGCCACTATGATCCTGCACACTACTGGGGGAGCGTATAACAGCTGCCCGCCAGAACGGTCAAGGGAGCGAAAGCGTGACTTGAGCACTCCGAATGTGCGCTCCACTATGCCCCGGGTTGCAATATGGGCTGTGTTGTATCTTACCTCAGGTGGCGTGGTGGGGTTGCGAATTGGCGTCATCATGTGGGTGCTCAGAGGGTAGGCACTGTCCCCTGGGGAGGTGGTGATGGGTATCATTAGTGGGGTTGTGACATTACTCAGTATCTGACATGCATGCATGTGCTGTGGCATTTATACTCACCGATCAGCCATGTATCGCCATGCCTCCCAGCTTCTAGGTCCCGGTTTAGGGTTGACATTCTGTAAATGAAACTGTCATTGGTGGACCCTTGATAGGTGGCATATACTGAGGTGATGATTCCCTTGGCATCACATACTACCTGGATGTTGATGGAATGCCAGTGCTTGCGGTTTCTATAGATGTGCTCAGATGCCCTGCGGGGACGTAGAGCCACATGGGTGCAGTCAATGGCACCTAGCACTTTGGGGAAGTGTGCCACCCCGTAAAAATCCTGGACGACAGCCTGCCTTTCTGCAGGTGTTCTGAGCATGTATATGTGCCTGCGTACTGATGGGCGTGCAGTCATGATGGCCAAGACCTGGTGTAGGCAGCGTGACTGTGTGGCCTGTGACACCCCCCCACTATGGCACTTGTCCGCTGAAATGATCCAGTGGCCAAGAAGTGCAGTACATTAAGGACCTTCTCCAGGGGGCTGAGTGCTTGCGAGCAGAGGGTGGGTGATGTGAGGTCATCCTGCCACTCACTGACCAGGTCGAGTATTATGTGAGGTGGAAACCTGTACCTCCCATACACGTGGTCATCAGGCATCCCAAAAAGGCTGGTTCTGAGTATAAAAATTCTGGCCCTGACTATCCTCCTCCTCCTCCTCCTGCTGTATCCCACGGCCACTGCTGCTACGAACGGTATATTCAACCTGACGTCTGAGCTTGTTTGTTGTTTGCGCGCACTTTTATGCTGCGCTGGTCGACGTACGCCTGCTGGCATACGTGTTTCCGGATTAGCGCGTCTTTTTTGGTGTGTGCGTGTGGGCATTCCGCGCATTTGCCTCCTGTACTTCCACGCCCATCCCAGTAATACACGTACCCCGCTCGCCCAGGCCCAATCGCGTGTAAAACTTCCCACGAGCCCCTGAAGTACACGTACCCCACTCGCCCAGGCCCAATCGCGTGTAAGACTTCCCGCGAGCCCCTGAAGTACACGTACCCCGCTCGCCCAGGCCCAATCGCGTGTAAAACTTCCTGCGAGCCCCTGAAGTACACGTACCCCGCTCGCCCAGGCCCAATCGCGTGTAAAACTTCCTGTGAGCCCCTGAAGTACACGTACCCCACTCGCCCAGGCACAATCGTGTGTGAAACTTCCCACGCACCCCCGATATACACGCTATTTTTGACACAGCGGGTGTCTGTGTTTGTCGCGTACCCCTTTGCACGTCATTTGTCCTAGAGGGCCACAGTATGGGACATTCATAAGAGCTGTATATATGGCTTTTTGTTAGCGCACATTTTTTTAATGCGCAGGGACGCTACCGCCTGCCTTCGTGTGGCGGACATGTGTTGATGTACATAGTTGACTTTTGGTTTGTGTCATGGGATCGCCATTTCACTGCTGTGGGGTGGGGGTGCAAGGGGACATGAGTGGGACATGAGTGGGGCCCTGCTGGCAGGTGCCCCTCGGTGCTGGTGGGTGGGGGTGCTGGGGGACATGAGTGGGGGCCTGCTGGCAGGTGCCCTGCACTGCTGGGGGGTGGGGGTGCAAGGGGACATGAGTGGGGGCCTGCTGGCAGGTGCCCTGAACTGCTGGGGGGTTGGGGTGCAAGGGGACATGAGTGGGACATGAGTGGGGGCCTGCTGGCAGGTGCAAGGGGGACATGAGTGGGGGCCTGCTGGCAGGTGCCCTGTACTGCTGGGGGGTGGGGGTGCAAGGGGACATGAGTGGGGGCCTGCTGGCAGGTGCCCTGAACTGCTGGGGGGTTGGGGTGCAAGGGGACATGTGTGGGACATGAGTGGGGGCCTGCTGGCAGGTGAGGGTGCAAGGGGACATGAGTGGGACATGAGTGGGGGCCTGCTGGCAGGTGCCCCTCAGTGTTGGTGGGTGGGGGTGCTGGGGAACATGAGTGGGGGCCTGCTGGCAGGTGTCCTGCACTGCTTGCTAGTGGGTGGGGGTGCTGGGGGACATGAGTGGGGGCCTGCTGGCAGGTGCCCTGCACTGCTGGGGGTGATGGTGCAAGGGGACATGAGTGGGGGCCTGCTGGCAGGTGCCCTGCAGTGCTGGGGGGGGTGGGGTGCTGGGGGACATGAGTGGGGGCCTGCTGGCAGGTGCCCTGCACTGCTGGGGGTGGGGGTGCAAGGGGACATGAGTGGGGGCCTGCTGGCAGGTGTCCTGCACTGCTGGGGGTGGGGGTGCTGGGGGACATGAGTGGGGGCCTGCTGGCAGGTGCCCTGCACTGCTGGGGGGTGGGGGTGCTGGGGGACATGAGTGGGGGCCTGCTGGCAGGTACCCTGCACTGCTGGGGGGTGGGGGTGCAAGGGGACATGAGTGGGGGCCTGCTGGCAGGTGCCCTGCACTGCTGGGGGGTGGGGGTACAAGGGAACATGAGTGGGACATGAGTGGGGGCCTGCTGGCAGGTGCCCTGCACTGCTAGGGGGTGGGGGTGCAAGGGGACATGAGTGGGGGCCTGCTGGCAGGTGTCCTGCACTGCTGGGGGGTGGGGGTGCTGGGGGACATGAGTGGGGGCCTGCTGGCAGGCGCCCTGCACTGCTGGGGGGTGGGGGTGCTGGGGGACATGAGTGGGGGCCTGCTGGCAGGTGCCCCTCAGTGCTGGTGGGTGGGGGTGCTGGGGAACATGAGTGGGGGCCTGCTGGCAGGTGTCCTGCACTGCTGGTGGGTGGAGGTGCTGGGGGACATGAGTGGGGGCCTGCTGGCAGGTGCCCTGCACTGCTGGGGGTGGGGGTGCAAGGGGACATGAGTGGGGGCCTGCTGGCAGGTGCCCTGCAGTGCTGGGGGGTGGGGTGCTGGAGGACATGAGTGGGGGCCTGCTGGCAGGTGTCCTGCACTGCTGGGGGTGGGGGTGCTGGGGGACATGAGTGGGGGCCTGATGGCAGGCGCCCTGCACTGCTGGGGGGTGGGGGTGCTAGGGGACATGAGTGGGGGCCTGCTGGCAGGTGCCCTGCACTGCTGGGGGTGGGGGTGCTGGGGGACATGAGTTGGGGCCTGCTGGCAGGTGCCCTGCACTGCTGGGGGTGGGTGTGCAAGGGGACATGAGCGGGACATGAGTGGGGGCCTGCTGGCAGGTGCCCTGCACTGCAGTGGGGTGGGGGTAGAAGGGGACATGAGTGGGACATGAGTGGGGGCCTGCTGGCAGGTGCCCCTCAGTGCTGGTGGGTGGGGGTGCTGGGGGACATGAGTGGGGGCCTGCTGGCAGGTGCCCTACACTGCTGGGGGGTGGGGGTGCAAGGGGACATGAGTGGGAGCCTGCTGGCAGGTGCCCTGCACTGCTGGGGGGTGGGGGTGCAAGGGGACATGAGTGGGGGCCTACTGGCAGGTGCCCTGCACTGCTGGTGGGTGGGGGTGCTGGGGGACATGAGTGGGGGCCTGCTGGCAGGTGCCCTGCACTGCTGGGGGGTGGGGGTGCAAGGGGACATGAGTGGGGGCCTGCTGACAGGTGCCCTGCACTGCTTGCTGGGGGGTGGGTGTGCAAGGGGACATGAGTGGGGGCCTGCTGGCAGGTGTCCCTCAGTGCTGGTGGGTGGGGGTGCTGGGGGACTGAGTGGGGGCCTGCTGGCAGGTGCCCTGCACTGCTGGTGGGTGGGGGTGCTGGGGGACATGAGTGGGGGCCTGCTGGCAGGTGCCCTGCACTGCTGGGGGTGGGGGTGCAAGGGGACATGAGTGGGGGCCTGCTGGCAGGTGCCCTGCACTGCTGGGGGGTTGGGGTGCTGGGGGACATGAGTGGGGGCCTGCTAACAGGTGCCCTGCACTACTTGTTGGGGGGTGGGTGTGCAAGGGAACATGAGTTGGGGCCTGCTGGCAGGTGCCCCTCAGTGCTGGTGGGTGGGGGTGCTGGGGGACATGAGTGGGGGCCTGCTGGCAGGTGCCCTGCACTGCTGGTGGGTGGGGGTGCTGGGGGACATGAGTGGGGGCCTGCTGGCAGGTGCCCTGCACTGCCGGGGGTGGGGGTGCAAGGGTACATGAGTGGGGGCCTGCTGGCAGGTGCCCTGCACTGCTGGGGGGTTGGGGTGCTGGGGGACATGAGTGGGGGCCTGCTGGGAGGTGCCCTGCACTGCTGGGGCTGGGGGTGCAAGGCGACATGAGTGGGGGCCTGCTGGCAGGTGCCCTGCACTGCTGGTGGGTGGGGGTGCTGGGGGACATGAGTGGGGGCCTGCTGGCAAGTGCCCTGCACTGCTGGGGGGTGGGGGTGCAAGGGGACATGAGTGGGACATGAGTGGGGGCCTGCTGGCAGGTGCCCTGCACTGCTGGGGGGTTGGGGTGCAAGGGGACATGAGTGGGGACCAGCTGGCAGGTGCCCTGCACTGCTGGGGGGTGGGGGTGCTGGGGGACATGGGTGGGGGCCTGCTGGCAGGTGCCCGGCACTGCTGGGGGGTGGGGGTGCTAGGGGACATTAGTGGGGGCCTGCTGGCAGGTGCCCTGCACTGCTGGGGGGTGGGGGTGCAAGGGGACATGAGTGGGGGCCTGCTGGCAGGTGCCCTGCACTGCTGGGGGGTGGGGGTGCAAGGGGACATGAGTGGGGGCCTGCTGGCAGGTGCCCTGCACTGCTGGTGGGTGGGGGTGTAAGGGGACATGCGTGGGCCATGAGTGGGGGCTTGCTGGCAGGTGCCCTGCACTGCTGGGGGGTGGGTGTGCAAGGGGACATGAGTGAGGGCCTGCTGGCAGGTGCCTTGCACTGCTGGGGGGTGGGGGTGCAAGGGGACATGAGTGGGGGCCTACTGGCAGGTGCCCTGCACTGCTGGTGGGTGGGGGTGCTGGGGGACATGAGTGGGGGCCTGCTGGCAGGTGCCCTGCACTGCTGGGGGGTGGGGGTGCAAGGGGACATGAGTGGGGGCCTGCTGACAGGTGCCCTGCACTGCTTGCTGGGGGGTGGGTGTGCAAGGGGACATGAGTGGGGGCCTGCTGGCAGGTGTCCCTCAGTGCTGGTGGGTGGGGGTGCTGGGGGACATGTGTGGGGGCCTGCTGGCAGGTGCCCTGCACTGCTGGTGGGTGGGGGTGCTGGGGGACATGAGTGGGGGCCTGCTGGCAGGTGCCCTCCACTGCTGGGGGTGGGGGTGCAAGGGGACATGAGTGGGGCCCTGCTGGCAGGTGCCCTGCACTGCTGGGGGGTTGGGGTGCTGGGGGACATGAGTGGGGGCCTGCTAACAGGTGCCCTGCACTACTTGTTGGGGGGTGGGTGTGCAAGGGAACATGAGTTGGGGCCTGCTGGCAGGTGCCCCTCAGTGCTGGTGGGTGGGGGTGCTGGGGGACATGAGTGGGGGCCTGCTGGCAGGTGCCCTGCACTGCTGGTGGGTGGGGGTGCTGGGGGACATGAGTGGGGGCCTGCTGGCAGGTGCCCTGCACTGCCGGGGGTGGGGGTGCAAGGGGACATGAGTGGGGGCCTGCTGGCAGGTGCCCTGCACTGCTGGGGGTGAGGGTGCTGGGGGACATGAGTTGGGGCCTGCTGGCAGGTGCCCTGCACTGCTGGGGGTGGGTGTGCAAGGGGACATGAGTGGAACATGAGTGGGGCCTGCTGGCAGGTGCCCTGCACTGCTGGGGGGTGGGGGTAGAAGGGGACATGAGTGGGGGGCTGCTGGCAGGTGCCCCTCAGTGCTGGTGGGTGGGGGTGCTGGGGGACATGAGTGGGGGCCTGCTGGCAGGTGCCCTACACTGCTGGGGGGTGGGGGTGCAAAGGGACATGAGTGGGACATGAGTGGGAGCCTGTTGGCAGGTGCCCTGCACTGCTGGTGGGTGGGGGTGCTGGGGGGCATAAGTGGGGGCCTGCTGGCAGGTGCCCTGCACTGCTGGGGGGTGGGGGTGCAAGGGGACATGAGTGGGGGCCTGCTGGCAGGTGCCTTGCACTGCTGGGGGGTGGGGGTGCAAGGGGACATGAGTGGGGGCCTGCTGGCAGGTGCCCTGCACTGCTGGTGGGTGGGGGTGCTGGGGGACATGAGTGGGGGCCTGCTGGCAGGTGCCCTGCACTGCAGGGGGTGGGGTGCAAGGGGACATGAGTAGGGGCCTGCTGACAGGTGCCCTGCACTGCTTGCTGGGGGGTGGGTGTGCAAGGGGACATGAGTGGGGGCCTGCTGGCAGGTGTCCCTCAGTGCTGGTGGGTGGGGATGCTGGGGTACATGAGTGGGGGCCTGCTGACAGGTGCCCTGCACTGCTGGTGGGTGGGGGTGCTGGGGGACATGAGTGGGGGGCTGCTGGCAGGTGCCCTGCACTGCTGGGGGTGGGGGTGCAAGGGGACATGAGTGGGGGCCTGCTGGCAGGTGCCCTGCACTGCTGGGGGGTTGGGGTGCTGGGGACAAGTGTGGGGGCCTGCTGACAGGTGCCCTGCACTGCTTGTTGGGGGGTGGGTGTGCAAGGGGACATGAGTGGGGGCCTGCTGGCAGGTGCCCCTCAGTGCTGGTGGGTGGGGGTGCTGGGGGACATGAGTGGGGGCCTGCTGGCAGGTGCCCTGCACTGCTGGTGGGTGAGGGTGCTGGGGGACATGAGTGGGGGCCTGCTGGCAGGTGCCCTGCACTGCTGGGGGTGGGGGTGCAAGGGGACATGAGCGAGGCCTGCTGGCAGGTGCCCTGCACTGCTGGGGGGCTGGGGTGCTGGGGGACATGAGTGGGGGCCTGCTGGCAGGTGCCCTGCACTGCTGGGGGGTGGGGGTGCAAGGGGACATTAGTGGGGGCCTGCTGGCAGGTGCCCTGCACTGCTGGGGGGTGGTGGTGCAAGGGACATGAGTGGGGGCCTGCCTGCAGGTGCCCTGCACTGCTGGTGGGTGGGGGTGCAAGGGGACATGAGTGGGACAGGAGTGGGGGCCTGCTGGCAGGTGCCCTGCACTGCTGGGGGGTGGGTGTGCAAGGGGACATGAGTGGGGGCCTGCTGGCAGGTGCCCCTCAGTGCTGGTGGGTGGGGGTGCTGGGGGACATGAGTGGGGGCTGATGGCAGGTGCCCTGCACTGCTGGTGGGTGGGGGTGCTGGGGGACATGAGTGGGGGCCTGCTGGCAGGTGCCCTGCACTTCTAGGGGTGGGGGTGCAAGGGGACATGAGTGGGGGCCTGATGGCAGGTGCCCTGCACTGCTGGGGGGTGGGGGTGCTGGGGGACATGAGTGGGGGCCTGCTGGCAGGTGACCTGCACTGCTGGGGGGTGGGGGTGGAAGGGGACATGAGTGGGGGCCTGCTGGCAGGTACCCTGCACTGCTGGTGGGTGGGGGTGCTGGGGGACATGAGTGGGGGCCTGCTGGCAGGTGCCCTGCAATGCTGAGGGCTGGGGGTGCAAGGGGACATGAGTGGGGGCCTGCTGGCAGGTACCCTGCACTGCTGGGGGGTGGGGGTGCAAGGGGACATGAGTGGGGGCCTGCTGGCAGGTGCCCTGCATTTCTGGGGGTGGGGGTGCAAGGGACATGAGTGGGGGCCTGCCTGCAGGTGCCCTGCACTGCTGGTGGGTGGGGGTGCAAGGGGACATGAGTGGGACATGAGTGGGGGCCTGCTGGCAGGTGCCCTGCACTGCTGGGGGGTGGGTGTGCAAGGGGACATGAGTGGGGGCCTGCTGGCAGGTGCCCCTCAGTGCTGGTGGGTGGGGGTGCTGGGGGTGCTGGGGGACATGAGTGGGGGCTGATGGCAGGTGCCCTGCACTGCTGGTGGGTGGGGGTGCTGGGGGACATGAGTGGGGGCCTGCTGGCAGGTGCCCTGCACTTCTAGGGGTGGGGGTGCAAGGGGACATGAGTGGGGGCCTGCTGGCAGGTGCCCTGCACTGCTGGTGGGTGGGGGTGCTGGGGGACATGAGCGGGGGCCTGCTGGCAAGTGCCCTGCACTGCTGGGGGGTGGGGGTGCAAGGGGACATGAGTGGGACATGAGTGGGGGCCTGCTGGCAGGTGCCCTGCACTGCTGGGGGGTTGGGGTGCAAGGGGACATGAGTGGGGACCAGCTGGCAGGTGCCCTGCACTGCTGGGGGGTGGGGGTGCTGGGGGACATGGGTGGGGGCCTGCTGGCAGGTGCCCTGCACTGCTGGGCGGTGGGGGTGCTGGGGGACATGAGTGGGGGCCTGCTGGCAGGTGCCCTGCACTGCTGGGGGTGGGGGTGCAAGGGGACATGAGTGGGGGCCTGCTGGCAGGTGCCCTGCACTGCTGGTGGGTGGGGGTGTAAGGGGACATGCGTGGGCCATGAGTGGGGGCTTGCTGGCAGGTGCCCTGCACTGCTGGGGGGTGGGTGTGCAAGGGGACATGGGTGAGGGCCTGCTGGCAGGTGCCTTGCACTGCTGGGGGGTGGGGGTGCAAGGGGACATGAGTGGGGGCCTACTGGCAGGTGCCCTGCACTGCTGGTGGGTGGGGGTGCTGGGGGACATGAGTGGGGGCCTGCTGGCAGGTGCCCTGCACTGCTGGGGGGTGGGGGTGCAAGGGGACATGAGTGGGGGCCTGCTGACAGGTGCCCTGCACTGCTTGCTGGGGGGTGGGTGTGCAAGGGGACATGAGTGGGGGCCTGCTGGCAGGTGTCCCTCAGTGCTGGTGGGTGGGGGTGCTGGGGGACATGTGTGGGGGCCTGCTGGCAGGTGCCCTGCACTGCTGGTGGGTGGGGGTGCTGGGGGACATGAATGGGGGCCTGCTGGCAGGTGCCCTCCACTGCTGGGGGTGGGGGTGCAAGGGGACATGAGTGGGGGCCTGCTGGCAGGTGCCCTGCACTGCTGGGGGGTTGGGGTGCTGGGGGACATGAGTGGGGGCCTGCTAACAGGTGCCCTGCACTACTTGTTGGGGGGTGGGTGTGCAAGGGAACATGAGTTGGGGCCTGCTGGCAGGTGCCCCTCAGTGCTGGTGGGTGGGGGTGCTGGGGGACATGAGTGGGGGCCTGCTGGCAGGTGCCCTGCACTGCTGGTGGGTGGGGGTGCTGGGGGACATGAGTGGGGGCCTGCTGGCAGGTGCCCTGCACTGCCGGGGGTGGGGGTGCAAGGGGACATGAGTGGGGGCCTGCTGGCAGGTGCCCTGCACTGCTGGGGGTGAGGGTGCTGGGGGACATGAGTTGGGGCCTGCTGGCAGGTGCCCTGCACTGCTGGGGGTGGGTGTGCAAGGGGACATGAGTGGAACATGAGTGGGGCCTGCTGGCAGGTGCCCTGCACTGCTGGGGCGTGGGGGTAGAAGGGGACATGAGTGGGGGGCTGCTGGCAGGTGCCCCTCAGTGCTGGTGGGTGGGGGTGCTGGGGGACATGAGTGGGGGCCTGCTGGCAGGTGCCCTACACTGCTGGGGGGTGGGGGTGCAAAGGGACATGGGTGGGACATGAGTGGGAGCCTGTTGGCAGGTGCCCTGCACTGCTGGTGGGTGGGGGTGCTGGGGGGCATAAGTGGGGGCCTGCTGGCAGGTGCCCTGCACTGCTGGGGGGTGGGGGTGCAAGGGGACATGAGTGGGGGCCTGCTGGCAGGTGCCTTGCACTGCTGGGGGGTGGGGGTGCAAGGGGACATGAGTGGGGGCCTGCTGGCAGGTGCCCTGCAGTGCTGGTGGGTGGGGGTGCTGGGGGACATGAGTGGGGGCCTGCTGGCAGGTGCCTTGCACTGCTGGGGGGTGGGGGTGCAAGGGGACATGAGTGGGGGCTGCTGGCAGGTGCCCTGCACTGCAGGGGGTGGGGGTGCAAGGGGACATGAGTAGGGGCCTGCTGACAGGTGCCCTGCACTGCTTGCTGGGGGGTGGGTGTGCAAGGGGACATGAGTGGGGGCCTGCTGGCAGGTGTCCCTCAGTGCTGGTGGGTGGGGATGCTGGGGGACATGAGTGGGGGCCTGCTGACAGGTGCCCTGCACTGCTGGTGGGTGGGGGTGCTGGGGGACATGAGTGGGGGGCTGCTGGCAGGTGCCCTGCACTGCTGGGGGTGGGGGTGCAAGGGGACATGAGTGGGGGCCTGCTGGCAGGTGCCCTGCACTGCTGGGGGGTTGGGGTGCTGGGGACAAGTGTGGGGGCCTGCTGACAGGTGCCCTGCACTGCTTGTTGGGGGGTGGGTGTGCAAGGGGACATGAGTGGGGGCCTGCTGGCAGGTGCCCCTCAGTGCTGGTGGGTGGGGGTGCTGGGGGACATGAGTGGGGGCCTGCTGGCAGGTGCCCTGCACTGCTGGTGGGTGAGGGTGGTGGGGGACATGAGTGGGGGCCTGCTGGCAGGTGCCCTGCACTGCTGGGGGTGGGGGTGCAAGGGGACATTAGTGAGGCCTGCTGGCAGGTGCCCTGCACTGCTGGGGGGCTGGGGTGCTGGGGGACATGAGTGGGGGCCTGCTGGCAGGTGCCCTGCACTGCTGGGGCTGGGGGTGCAAGGCGACATGAGTGGGGGCCTGCTGGCAGGTGCCCGGCACTGCTGGTGGGTGGGGGTGCTGGGGGACATGAGTGGGGGCCTGCTGGCAGGTGCCCTGCACTGCTGGGGGTGGGGGTGCAAGGGGACATGAGTGGGACATGAGTGGGGGCCTGCTGGCAGGTGCCCTGCACTGCTGGGGGGTTGGGGTGCAAGGGGACATGAGTGGGGACCAGCTGGCAGGTGCCCTGCACTGCTGGGGGGTGGGGGTGCTGGGGGACATGGGTGGGTCCTGCTGGCAGGTGCCCTGCACTGCTGGGGGGTGGGGGTGCTGGGGGACATGAGTGGGGGCCTGCTGGCAGGTGCCCTGCACTGCTGGGGGGTGGGGGTGCAAGGGGACATTAGTGGGGGCCTGCTGGCAGGTGCCCTGCACTGCTGGGGGGTGGGGGTGCAAGGGACATGAGTGGGGGCCTGCCTGCAGGTGCCCTGCACTGCTGGTGGGTGGGGGTGCAAGGGGACATGAGTGGGACATGAGTGGGGGCCTGCTGGCAGGTGCCCTGCACTGCTGGGGGGTGGGTGTGCAAGGGGACATGAGTGGGGGCCTGCTGGCAGGTGCCCCTCAGTGCTGGTGGGTGGGGGTGCTGGGGGACATGAGTGGGGGCTGATGGCAGGTGCCCTGCACTGCTGGTGGGTGGGGGTGCTGGGGGACATGAGTGGGGGCCTGCTGGCAGGTGCCCTGCACTTCTAGGGGTGGGGGTGCAAGGGGACATGAGTGGGGGCCTGATGGCAGGTGCCCTGCACTGCTGGGGGGTGGGGGTGCTGGGGGACATGAGTGGGGGCCTGCTGGCAGGTGACCTGCACTGCTGGGGGGTGGGGGTGGAAGGGGACATGAGTGGGGGCCTGCTGGCAGGTACCCTGCACTGCTGGTGGGTGGGGGTGCTGGGGGACATGAGTGGGGGCCTGCTGGCAGGTACCCTGCAATGCTGAGGGCTGGGGGTGCAAGGGGACATGAGTGGGGGCCTGCTGGCAGGTACCCTGCACTGCTGGGGGGTGGGGGTGCAAGGGGACATGAGTGGGGGCCTGCTGGCAGGTGCCCTGCATTTCTGGGGGTGGGGGTGCAAGGGACATGAGTGGGGGCCTGCCTGCAGGTGCCCTGCACTGCTGGTGGGTGGGGGTGCAAGGGGACATGAGTGGGACATGAGTGGGGGCCTGCTGGCAGGTGCCCTGCACTGCTGGGGGGTGGGTGTGCAAGGGGACATGAGTGGGGGCCTGCTGGCAGGTGCCCCTCAGTGCTGGTGGGTGGGGGTGCTGGGGGACATGAGTGGGGGCTGATGGCAGGTGCCCTGCACTGCTGGTGGGTTGGGGTGCTGGGGGACATGAGTGGGGGCCTGCTGGCAGGTGCCCTGCACTTCTAGGGGTGGGGGTGCAAGGGGACATGAGTGGGGGCCTGATGGCAGGTGCCCTGCACTGCTGGGGGGTGGGGGTGCTGGGGGACATGAGTGGGGGCCTGCTGGCAGGTGACCTGCACTGCTGGGGGGTGGGGGTGGAAGGGGACATGAGTGGGGGCCTGCTGGCAGGTACCCTGCACTGCTGGTGGGTGGGGGTGCTGGGGGACATGAGTGGGGGCCTGCTGGCAGGTGCCCTGCAATGCTGAGGGCTGGGGGTGCAAGGGGACATGAGTGGGGGCCTGCTGGCAGGTACCCTGCACTGCTGGGGGGTGGGGGTGCAAGGGGACATGAGTGGGGGCCTGCTGGCAGGTGCCCTGCATTGCTGGGGTGTGGGGGTGCAAGGGAACATGAGTGGGACATGAGTGGGGGCCTGCTGGCAGGTGCCCTGCACTGCTAGGGGGTGGGGGTGCAAGGGGACATGAGTGGGGGCCTGCTGGCAGGTGTCCTGCACTGCTGGGGGGTGGGGGTGCTGGGGGACATGAGTCGGGGCCTGCTGGCAGGCGCCCTGCACTGCTGGGGGGTGGGGGTGCTGGGGGACATGAGTGGGGGCCTGCTGGCAGGTGCCCCTCAGTGCTGGGGGTGGGGGTGCTGGGGAACATGAGTGGGGGCCTGCTGGCAGGTGTCCTGCACTGCTGGTGGGTGGAGGTGCTGGGGGACATGAGTGGGGGCCTGCTGGCAGGTGCCCTGCACTGCTGGGAGTGGGGGTGCAAGGGGACATGAGTGGGGGCCTGCTGGCAGGTGCCCGGCAGTGCTGGGGGTGGGGTGCTGGAGGACATGAGTGGGGGCCAACTGGCAGGTGCCCTGCACTGCTGGGGGTGGGGGTGCAAGGGGACATGAGTGGGGGCCTGCTGGCAGGTGTCCTGCACTGCTGGGGGTGGGGGTGCTGGGGGACATGAGTGGGGGCCTGATGGTAGGCGCCCTGCACTGCTGGGGGGTGGGGGTGCTAGGGGACATGAGTGGGGGCCTGCTGGCAGGTGCCGTGCACTGCTGGGGGTGGGGGTGATGGGGGACATGAGTTGGGGCCTGCTGGCAGGTGCCCTGCACTGCTGGGGGTGGGTGTGCAAGGGGACATGAGTGGGACATGAGTGGGGGCCTGCTGGCAGGTGCCCTGCACTGCAGTGGGGTGGGGGTAGAAGGGGACATGTGTGGGACATGAGTGGGGGCCTGCTGGCAGGTGCCCCTCAGTGCTGGTGGGTGGGGGTGCTGGGGGACATGAGTGGGGGCCTGCTGGCAGGTGCCCTACACTGCTGGTGGGTGGAGGTGCTGGGGGACATGAGTGGGGGCCTGCTGGCAGGTGCCCTGCACTGCTGGGAGTGGGGGTGCAAGGGGACATGAGTGGGGGCCTGCTGGCAGGTGCCCGGCAGTGCTGGGGGTGGGGGTGCTGGGGAACATGAGTGGGGGCCTGCTGGCAGGTGCCCTACACTGCTGGTGGGTGGAGGTGCTGGGGGACATGAGTGGGGGCCTGCTGGCAGGTGCCCTGCACTGCTGGGAGTGGGGGTGCAAGGGGACATGAGTGGGGGCCTGCTGGCAGGTGCCCCTCAGTGCTGGTGGGTGGGGGTGCTGGGGAACATGAGTGGGGGCCTGCTGGCAGGTGTCCTGCACTGCTGGTGGGTGGAGGTGCTGGGGGACATGAGTGGGGGCCTGCTGGCAGGTGCCCTGCACTGCTGGGAGTGGGGGTGCAAGGGGACATGAGTGGGGGCCTGCTGGCAGGTGCCCGGCAGTGCTGGGGGTGGGGTGCTGGAGGACATGAGTGGGGGCCAACTGGCAGGTGCCCTGCACTGCTGGGGGTGGGGGTGCAAGGGGACATGAGTGGGGGCCTGCTGGCAGGTGTCCTGCACTGCTGGGGGTGGGGGTGCTGGGGGACATGAGTGGGGGCCTGATGGCAGGCGCCCTGCACTGCTGGGGGGTGGGGGTGCTAGGGGACATGAGTGGGGGCCTGCTGGCAGGTGCCCTGCACTGCTGGGGGTGGGGGTGATGGGGGACATGAGTTGGGGCCTGCTGGCAGGTGCCCTGCACTGCTGGGGGTGGGTGTGCAAGGGGACATGAGTGGGACATGAGTGGGGGCCTGCTGGCAGGTGCCCTGCACTGCAGTGGGGTGGGGGTAGAAGGGGACATGTGTGGGACATGAGTGGGGGCCTGCTGGCAGGTGCCCCTCAGTGCTGGTGGGTGGGGGTGCTGGGGGACATGAGTGGGGGCCTGCTGGCAGGTGCCCTACACTGCTGGGGGGTGGGGGTGCAAGGGGACATGAGTGGGAGCCTGTTGGCAGGTGCCCTGCACTGCTGGTGGGTGGGGGTGCTGGGGGGCATAAGTGGGGGCCTGCTGGCAGGTGCCCTGCACTGCTGGTGGGTGGGGGTGCAAGGGGACATGAGTGGGGGCCTGCTGGCAGGTGCCTTGCACTGCTGGGGGGTGGGGGTGCAAGGGGACATGAGTGGGGGCCTGCTGGCAGGTGCCCTGCACTGCTGGTGGGTGGGGGTGTAAGGGGACATGAGTGGGCCATGAGTGGGGGCTTGCTGGCAGGTGCCCTGCACTGCTGGGGGGTGGGTGTGCAAGGGGACATGAGTGAGGGCCTACTGGCAGGTGCCCCTCAGTGCTGGTGGGTGGGGGTGCTGGGGGACATGAGTGGGGGCTGCTGGTAGGTGCCCTGCACTGCTAGGGGTGTGGGTGCAAGGGGGCATGAGTGGGGGCCTGATGGCAGGTGCCCTGCACTGCTGGGGGGTGGGGGTGCTGGGGGACATTAGTGGGGCCCTGCTGGCAGGTGACCTGCACTGCTGGGGGGTGGGGGTGCAAGGGGACATGAGTGGGGGCCTGCTGGCAGGTGCCCTGCACTGCTGGGGGTGGGGGTGCTGGGGGACATGAGGTGGGGCCTGCTGGCAGGTGCCCTGCACTGCTGGGGGTGGGTGTGCAAGGGGACATGAGTGGGACATGAGTGGGGGCCTGCTGACAGGTGCCCTGCACTGCTGGGGGTGGGGGTAGAAGGGGACATGAGTGGGACATGAGTGAGGGGCTGCTGGCAGGTACCCCTCAGTGCTGGTGGGTGGGGGTGCTGGGGGACATGAGTGGGGGCCTGCTGGCAGGTGCCCTACACTGCTGGGGGGTGGGGGTGCAAAGGGACATGAGTGGGACATGAGTGGGAGCCTGTTGGCAGGTGCCCTGCACTGCTGGTGGGTGGGGGTGCTGGGGGGCATAAGTGGGGGCCTGCTGGCAGGTGCCCTGCACTGCTGGGGGGTGGGGGTGCAAGGGGACATGAGTGGGGGCCTGCTGGCAGGTGCCTTGCACTGCTGGGGGGTGGGGGTGCAAGGGGACATGAGTGGGGGCCTGCTGGCAGGTGCCCTGCACTGCTGGTGGGTGGGGGTGCTGGGGGACATGAGTGGGGGCCTGCTGGCAGGTGCCCTGCACTGCTGGGGGGTGGGGGTGCAAGGGGACATGAGTGGGGGCCTGCTGACAGGTGCCCTGCACTGCTTGCTGGGGGGTGGGTGTGCAAGGGGACATGAGTGGGGGCCTGCTGGCAGGTGTCCCTCAGTGCTGGTGGGTGGGGGTGCTGGGGGACATGAGTGGGGGCCTGCTGGCAGGTGCCCTGCACTGCTGGTGGGTGGGGGTGCTGGGGGACATGAGTGGGGGCCTGCTGGCAGGTGCCCTGCACTGCTGGGGGTGGGGGTGCAAGGGGACATGAGTGGGGGCCTGCTGGCAGGTGCCCTGCACTGCTGGGGGGTTGGGGTGCTGGGGGACAAGTGTGGGGGCCTGCTGACAGGTGCCCTGCACTGCTTGTTGGGGGGTGGGTGTGCAAGAGGACATGAGTGGGGTCCTGCTGGCAGGTGCCCCTCAGTGCTGGTGGGTGGGGGTGCTGGGGGACATGAGTGGGGGCCTGCTGGCAGGTGCCCTGCACTGCTGGTGGGTGGGGGTGCTGGGGGACATGAGTGGGGGCCTGCCGGCAGGTGCCCTGCACTGCTGGGGGTGGGGGTGCAAGGGGACATGAGTGGGGGCCTGCTGGCAGGTGCCCTGCACTGCTGGGGGGTTGGGGTGCTGGGGGACATGAGTGGGGGCCTGCTGGCAGGTGCCCTGCACTGCTGGGGCTGGGGGTGCAAGGCGACATGAGTGGGGGCCTGCTGGCAGGTGCCCTGCACTGCTGGTGGGTGGGGGTGCTGGGGGACATGAGTGGGGGCCTGCTGGCAGGTGCCCTGCACTGCTGGGGGTGGGGGTGCAAGGGGACATGAGTGGGACATGAGTGGGGGCCTGCTGGCAGGTGCCCTGCACTGCTGGGGGGTTGGGGTGCAAGGGGACATGAGTGGGGACCAGCTGGCAGGTGCCCTGCACTGCTGGGGGGTGGGGGTGCTGGGGGACATGGGTGGGTCCTGCTGGCAGGTGCCCTGCACTGCTGGGGGTGGGGATGCTGGGGGACATGAGTGGGGGCCTGCTGGCAGATGCCCTGCACTGCTATGGGGTGGGGGTGCAAGGGGACATTAGTGGGGGCCTGCTGGCAGGTGCCCCTCAGTGCTGGTGGGTGGGGGTGCTGGGGGACATGAGTGGGGGCCTGCTGGCAGGTGCCCTACACTGCTGGGGGGTGGGGGTGCAAGGGGACATGAGTGGGAGCCTGTTGGCAGGTGCCCTGCACTGCTGGTGGGTGGGGGTGCTGGGGGGCATAAGTGGGGGCCTGCTGGCAGGTGCCCTGCACTGCTGGGGGGTGGGGGTGCAAGGGGACATGAGTGGGGGCCTGCTGGCAGGTGCCTTGCACTGCTGGGGGGTGGGGGTGCAAGGGGACATGAGTGGGGGCCTGCTGGCAGGTGCCCTGCACTGCTGGTGGGTGGGGGTGTAAGGGGACATGAGTGGGCCATGAGTGGGGGCTTGCTGGCAGGTGCCCTGCACTGCTGGGGGGTGGGTGTGCAAGGGGACATGAGTGAGGGCCTACTGGCAGGTGCCCCTCAGTGCTGGTGGGTGGGGGTGCTGGGGGACATGAGTGGGGGCTGCTGGTAGGTGCCCTGCACTGCTAGGGGTGTGGGTGCAAGGGGGCATGAGTGGGGGCCTGATGGCAGGTGCCCTGCACTGCTGGGGGGTGGGGGTGCTGGGGGACATTAGTGGGGCCCTGCTGGCAGGTGACCTGCACTGCTGGGGGGTGGGGGTGCAAGGGGACATGAGTGGGGGCCTGCTGGCAGGTGCCCTGCACTGCTGGGGGTGGGGGTGCTGGGGGACATGAGGTGGGGCCTGCTGGCAGGTGCCCTGCACTGCTGGGGGTGGGTGTGCAAGGGGACATGAGTGGGACATGAGTGGGGGCCTGCTGACAGGTGCCCTGCACTGCTGGGGGGTGGGGGTAGAAGGGGACATGAGTGGGACATGAGTGAGGGGCTGCTGGCAGGTACCCCTCAGTGCTGGTGGGTGGGGGTGCTGGGGGACATGAGTGGGGGCCTGCTGGCAGGTGCCCTACACTGCTGGGGGGTGGGCGTGCAAAGGGACATGAGTGGGACATGAGTGGGAGCCTGTTGGCAGGTGCCCTGCACTGCTGGTGGGTGGGGGTGCTGGGGGGCATAAGTGGGGGCCTGCTGGCAGGTGCCCTGCACTGCTGGGGGGTGGGGGTGCAAGGGGACATGAGTGGGGGCCTGCTGGCAGGTGCCTTGCACTGCTGGGGGGTGGGGGTGCAAGGGGACATGAGTGGGGGCCTGCTGGCAGGTGCCCTGCACTGCTGGTGGGTGGGGGTGCTGGGGGACATGAGTGGGGGCCTGCTGGCAGGTGCCCTGCACTGCTGGGGGGTGGGGGTGCAAGGGGACATGAGTGGGGGCCTGCTGACAGGTGCCCTGCACTGCTTGCTGGGGGGTGGGTGTGCAAGGGGACATGAGTGGGGGCCTGCTGGCAGGTGTCCCTCAGTGCTGGTGGGTGGGGGTGCTGGGGGACATGAGTGGGGGCCTGCTGGCAGGTGCCCTGCACTGCTGGTGGGTGGGGGTGCTGGGGGACATGAGTGGGGGCCTGCTGGCAGGTGCCCTGCACTGCTGGGGGTGGGGGTGCAAGGGGACATGAGTGGGGGCCTGCTGGCAGGTGCCCTGCACTGCTGGGGGGTTGGGGTGCTGGGGGACAAGTGTGGGGGCCTGCTGACAGGTGCCCTGCACTGCTTGTTGGGGGGTGGGTGTGCAAGAGGACATGAGTGGGGTCCTGCTGGCAGGTGCCCCTCAGTGCTGGTGGGTGGGGGTGCTGGGGGACATGAGTGGGGGCCTGCTGGCAGGTGCCCTGCACTGCTGGTGGGTGGGGGTGCTGGGGGACATGAGTGGGGGCCTGCCGGCAGGTGCCCTGCACTGCTGGGGGTGGGGGTGCAAGGGGACATGAGTGGGGGCCTGCTGGCAGGTGCCCTGCACTGCTGGGGGGTTGGGGTGCTGGGGGACATGAGTGGGGGCCTGCTGGCAGGTGCCCTGCACTGCTGGGGCTGGGGGTGCAAGGCGACATGAGTGGGGGCCTGCTGGCAGGTGCCCTGCACTGCTGGTGGGTGGGGGTGCTGGGGGACATGAGTGGGGGCCTGCTGGCAGGTGCCCTGCACTGCTGGGGGTGGGGGTGCAAGGGGACATGAGTGGGACATGAGTGGGGGCCTGCTGGCAGGTGCCCTGCACTGCTGGGGGGTTGGGGTGCAAGGGGACATGAGTGGGGACCAGCTGGCAGGTGCCCTGCACTGCTGGGGGGTGGGGGTGCTGGGGGACATGGGTGGGTCCTGCTGGCAGGTGCCCTGCACTGCTGGGGGTGGGGATGCTGGGGGACATGAGTGGGGGCCTGCTGGCAGGTGCCCTGCACTGCTATGGGGTGGGGGTGCAAGGGGACATTAGTGGGGGCCTGCTGGCAGGTGCCCTGCACTGCTGGGGGGTGGGGGTGCAAGGGACATGAGTGGGGGCCTGCTGGCAGGTGCCCTGCACTGCTGGTGGGTGGGGGTGCAAGGGGTCATGAGTGGGGGCCTGCTGGCAGGTGCCCTGCACTGCTGGGGGGTGGGTGTGCAAGGGGACATGAGTGGGGGCCTGCTGGCAGGTGCCCCTCAGTGCTGGTGGGTGGGGGTGCTGGGGGACATGAGTGGGGGCTGATGGCAGGTGCCCTGCACTGCTGGTGGGTGGGGGTGCTGGGGGACATGAGTGGGGGCCTGCTGGCAGGTGCCCTGCACCGCTAGGGGTGGGGGTGCAAGGGGACATGAGTGGGGGCCTGATGGCAGGTGCCCTGCACTGCTGGGGGGTGGGGGTGCTGGGGGACATGAGTGGGGGCCTGCTGGCAGGTGACCTGCACTGCTGGGGGGTGGGGGTGGAAGGGGACATGAGTGGGGGCCTGCTGGCAGGTACCCTGCACTGCTGGTGGGTGGGGGTGCTGGGGGACATGAGTGGGGGCCTGCTGGCAGGTGCCCTGCAATGCTGAGGGGTGGGGGTGCAAGGGGACATGAATGGGACATAGGTGGGGGCCTGCTGGCAGGTGTCCTGCACTTTTGGGATGTGGGGGTGCAAGGGGACATGATTGGGGGCCTGCTGGCAGGTGCCCTGCACTGCTGGGGGGTGGGGGTGCTCCGGGACATGAGTGGGGGCCTGCTGGCAGGTGCCCTGCACTGCTGGGGGTGGGGGTGCTGGGGGACATGGGTGGGGGCCTGCTGGCAGGTGCCGTGCACTGCTGGGGGGTTGTGGTGCAAGGGGACATGAGTGGGGGCCTGCTGGCAGGTGCCCTGCACTGCTGGGGGTGGGGGTGCAAGGGGACATGAGCGGGGGCCTGCTGGCAGGTGCCCTGCACTGCTGGGGGGTGGGGGTGCAAGGGGACATGAGTGGGACATGAGTGGGGACCTGCTGGCAGGTGCCCTGCACTGCTGGGGGGTGGGGTGCAAGGGGACATGAGTGGGGGCCTGCTGGCAGGTGCCCTGCACTGCTGGTGGGTGGGGGTGCTGGGGGACATGAGTGGGGGCCTGCTGGCAGGTGCCCTGCACTGCTGGGGGGTGGGGGTGCAAGGGGACATGAGTGGGGGCCTGCTGGCAGGTGCCCTGCACTGCTGGTGGGTGGGGGTGCTGGGGGACATGTGTGGGGGCCTGCTGGCAGGTGCCCTGCACTGCTGGGGGGTGGGGGTGCAAGGGGACATGAGTGGGGGCCTGCTGGCAGGTGCCGTGCACTGCTGGTGGGTGGGGGTGCTGGGGGACATGAGTGGGGGCCTGCTGGCAGGTGCCCTGCACTGCTGGGGGTGGGGGTGCAAGGGGACATGAGTGGGGGCCTGCTGGCAGGTGCCCTGCACTGCTGGCGGGTGGGGGTGCTGGGGGACATGAGTGGGGGCCTGGTGGCAGGTGCCCTGCACTGCTGGGGGGTGGTGGTGCAAGGCAACATGAGTGGGGGCCTGCTGGCAGGTGCCCTGCACTGCTGGTGGGTGGGGGTGCTGGGGGACATGAGTGGGGGCCTGCTGGCAGGT
Source organism: Ambystoma mexicanum (assembly GCF_040938575.1). Classification (NCBI taxonomy): domain Eukaryota; kingdom Metazoa; phylum Chordata; class Amphibia; order Caudata; family Ambystomatidae; genus Ambystoma; species Ambystoma mexicanum. The sequence goes on from NC_090936.1 coordinate 51,182,077, forward strand.
GCCCTGCACTGCTGGTGGGTGGGGGTGCAAGGCGACATGAGTGGGACATGAGTGGGGCCTGCTGGCAGGTGCCCTGCACTGCTGGGGGGTGGGGTGCAAGGGGACATGAGTGGGGGCCTGCTGGCAGGTGCCTTGCACTGCGGGGGGGGGGGTGGGGGTGCTGGGGGACATGAGTGGGACATGAGTGGGGCCTGCTGGCAGGTGCCCTGCACTGCTGGGGGGTGGGGTGCAAGGGGACATGAGTGGGGGCCTGCTGGCAGGTGCCCCTCAGTGCTGGTGGGTGGGGGTGCTGGGAGACACGAGTGGGGGCCTGCTGGCAGGTGCCCTGCACTGCTGGGGGTGGGGATACAAGGGGACATGAGTGGGACATGAGTGGGGGCCTGCTGGCAGGTGCCCCTCAGTGCTGGTGGGTGGGGGTGCTGGGGGACATGAGTGGGGGCCTGCTGGCAGGTGCCCTGCACTGCTGGTGGGTGGGGGTGCTGGGGGACATGAGTGGGGGCCTGCTGGCAGGTGCCCTGCACTGCTGGGGGTGGGGGTGCTCGGGGACATGAGTGGGGGCCTGCTGGCAGGTACCCTGCACTGCTGGGGGGTGGGGGTGCAAGGGGACATGAGTGGGGGCCTGCTGGCAGGTGCCCTGCACTGCTGGTGGGTGGGGGTGCTGGGGGACATGAATGGGTGCCTGCTGGCAGGTGCCCTGCACTGCTGTGGGGTGGGGGTGCTGGGGGACATGTGTGGGGGCCTGCTGGCAGGTGCCCTGCACTGCTGTGGGTGGGGGTGCAAGGGGACATGAGTGGGGGCCTGCTGGCAGGTGCCCTGCACTGCTGGGGGTGGGGGTGCAAGGGGACATGAGTGGGGGCCTGCTGGCAGGTACCCTGCACTGCTGGGGGGTGGGGGTGCAAGGGGACATGAGTGGGACATGAGTGGGGGCCTACTGGCAGGTGCCCTGCACTCCTGGGGGGTGGGGGTGCAAGGGGACATGAGTGGGGGGCCTGCTGGCAGGTGCCCTTCACTGATGGGGAGTGGGGGGGCTGGGGGACATGAGTGGGGGCCTGCTGGCAGGTGCCCTGCACTGCTGGGGGGTGGGGGTGCTGGGGGACATGTGTGGGGGCCTGCTGGCAGGTGCCCTGCACTGCTGGGGGTGGGGGTGCAAGGGGACATGAGTGGGGGCCTGCTGGCAGGTGCCCTGCACTGCTGGGGGGTGGGGGTGCAAGGGGACATGAGTGGGGGCCTGCTGGCAGGTGCCCTGCACTGCTGGGGGGTGGGGGTGCAAGGGGACATGAGTGGGGGCCTACTGGCAGGTACCCCGTACTGCTGGGGGGTGGGGGTGCAAGGGTACATGGGTGGGAGCCTGCTGGCAGGTGCCCTGCACTGCTGGGGGGTGGGGGTGCAAGAGGACATGAGTGGGACATGAGTGGGGGCCTGCTCGCAGGTGCCCTGCACTGCTGGGGGATGGGGGTGCAAGGAGACATGAGTGGGGGCCTGCTGGCAGGTGCTCCTCAGTGCCGGTGGGTGGGGGTGCTGGGGGACATGAGTAGGGGCCTGCTGGCAGGTGCCCTGCACTGCTGGTGGGTGGGGGTGCTGGGGGACATGAGTGGGGGCCTGCTGGCAGGTGCCCTGCACTGCTGGGGGGTGGGGGTGCAAGGGGACATGAGTGGGGGCCTGCTGGCAGGTGCTCCTCAGTGCCGGTGGGTGGGGTGCTGGGGGACATGAGTGGGGGCCTGCTGGCAGGTGCCCTGTACTGCTGGGGGGTGGGGGTGCAAGGAGACATGAGTGGGGGCCTGCTGGCAGGTGCCCTGCACTGCTGGGGAGTGGGGGTGCAAGGGGACATGAGTGGGGGCCTGCTGGCAGGTACCCTGTACTGCTGGGGGGTGGGGGTGTAAGGGAACATGGGTGGGAGCCTGCTGGCAGGTGCCCTGCACTGCTGGGGGTGGGGGTGCAAGGGGACATGAGTGGGACATGAGTGGGGGCCTGCTGGCAGGTGCCCTGCACTGCTGGGGGATGGGGGTGCAAGGGCACATGAGTGGGGGCCTGCTGGCAGGTGCCCTGCACTGCTGGGGGGTGGGTGTGCAAGGGGACATGAGTGGGACATGAGTGGGTGCCTTCTGGCAGATGCCCTGCACTGCTGGGGGGTGGGGGTGCAAGGGGACATGAGTGGGGGCCTGCTGGCAGGTGCTCCTCAGTGCTGGTGGGTGGGGGTGCTGGGGGACATGAGTGGGGGCCTGCTGGCAGGGGCCCTGCACTGCTGGGGTGTGGGGGTGCAAGGGGACAAGAGTGGGACATGAGTGGGGGCCTGCTGGCAGGTGCCCCTCAATGCTGGTGGGTGGGGGTGCTGGGGGACATGAGTGGGGGCCTGCTGGCAGGTGCCCTGCACTGCTGGTGGGTGGGGGTGCTGGGGGACATGAGTGGGGGCCTGCTGGCAGGTGCCCTGAACTGCTGTGGGTGGGGGTGCAAGGGGACATGAGTGGGGGCCTGCTGGCAGGTGCCCTGTGTTAGAGAGAATTCTCTGTTTAGGCTGAATTTCCTAACCTAGTGAGTCCCCCAGCAGCTTTGCTGGATTTCTGGAGTTTGTTTTTTCCATCCTGCCAAGAGTGAGACTCTTTTTCTCCCACTCTTGGACATGAATGTGTGTAATTCCTTTGAATGTCAATGTGATCTATGGGCTATGGGGTCTTTTACTCCATAGGGTCTCATATGTTTTGCTATGTGTGTTACACCGCACCCTCCGTGCCGTAACACAGGGGCGTCCTAGCGTACCTCCATCATAGACTCCATACCCGGGACTGACTACTGTCTCCCCGGGCATGTAAAGTCACCATTGGCTTTACTAGACCTAAATTTACTAACAGAACTAGTACAAACCATCCTATTGTGGACGTACTAGTAGGGGTAATTTGATTACTCCTAAGTCTGTTATTCGAGGGGGCACTGTCCCGTCCCCCCTCGTCGAGTTTTGGCTGGTGGCAGTGGAAACTACTTGTTATGTTCGACCCCGAATATAACCCTATGGGATTCTTCCCATTGTTGGAGATTGATACTGTTTCTCGTTAATCTCTAACATACCTCCGGTCTACTTATCTTAAATAAGTCTATCAGATGGTATTTTCTGCCAGAACTCGGCTTTTTAAAATGGCGTTTGTGTTAGTCTCTGTGACTCCTAAACCAAAGGTTGAGCCCTTTGTTCCACTTTTGGCGGGCTTCTGTACAGAGACCCTCCAAAGTGGTGCCATTCTGTCTGGGTTACCACAGGGGTGTGGGAGGGGGTTTAGGCACCCTGGACCGAGTTGCCTTGGCAACTCCGGTTGCACTCTGGTGTGATTGGCCCAAGTGGTGAGCCTCCCCGCTCACCACTTAGTGTGTTTTGAGTGACAGCTAGGCTGAATGAATGGGGGTTTTCTGCATAAAAGTAGGGCTTTTGGGACTGGATCTTCAGAAGTCGCCACAGGACCTAAGAATCCGACGAGGGTAAAGCTGAGCCGAACTGCAACGACGACACCTCCGGTGGAGCCCTGCTGAACCGACTCACCACTTCCCGACAACAGAGGAGATCTCCCTGCCGGAGAGTCTCTTCCCCTGACTGGTGGGAACAACCAGTCCCCTTTGCTTTTTCTTCGCCTCAGGACGCAGTGGTCAAATTGCACGTGCAGAGCACCTCGGCAATCGGATAGCTACTACCCCTGTACCGTGACCAAAAGGTGGTGCCTTGTGACGGAGCACTCCGCGGCTGGTCTCTTCCCTGGTGGTACAACGATCTTCAACTTTCCTTCGACGACGAGATCATCTCTTCTCTTGGCAAAGACCGGACGTGCATCCACCACCAGGAACAACTGCCCCCGCCGGAGCTGTCTCTCCACAATCAAGGTACTGTGTCCGCCTGGCTTCCCTTGTTGCCGGATAGAGTGAGGTGTCTTAATCCTCGCCTCTCCATAGGGTCGCCTCCAAGCTTTCTCTAGCGTGTTGTTCTGAACTGGTCCAATCTGCCGATAACAATTTGCTTCAAAGACTCGAACGCATTTCCACTAAGATACTTTTTGGGACATATCGCCTTGCCTCTCTCCGAGTGGGCCTGGCCTCTGAACTTTATGATCTACCGTGGTTCTTGCCTTCTTGCCTTGCATTTGTCTGTAAAGTATTGGAACCGTGTTGATTTCGTAACCTGCTTATTTTTGTTTCCCGTCCTAACAAATACTAGAGTGCCATCTAGATTGACGCATACACCTCTGTCTGCAAATAAGTGATGCTGGTAAACCTAGAATTGTCGAACTATTGTTAGGGGGATTGATCTTTTTCTTCGTAGAGTAATTGTAATTGAAGTGTTTGCCGTAATAGTGCCAGAGTGTTTTCTATAGCTGTGTCGTTATAAATAAATACCTATATATCTTTACACTGAAGCCTTGTTGCATGTTTGCTTGCCTTACGGTGTAGAATTGCCCTATGTTGTATACTCCACATGCTGCCTAACTCTTCTTGAGGGAAGTCTGACTGCTCAGCCACAGCTACCAAGTGAATCTGTGTGGTACAGACGGCTACCAAGTGGGTTTACTGCCAAACACCTGTAGTCCTAAATCTTTTGCAGTGGTCCCAGAGGGAACTGCACAGGTTTCCGACTAATACCCTGCACTGCTGGGGGGTGGGGGTCCTGGGGGACATGAGTGGGGGCCCGCTGGCAGGTGCCGTGCACTGCTGGGGGGTGGGGGTGCTGGGGGACATGAATGGGGGCCTGCTGGCAGGTGCCCTGCACTGCTGAGGGGTGGGGGTGCAGGGGGACATGAGTGGGGGACTGCTGGTAGGTGCCCTGCACTGCTGGGGGGTGGGGTTGCAAGGGGACATGAGTGGGGTCCTGCTGGCAGGTGCCCTGCACTGCTGGGGGGTGGGGTGCAAGGGGACATGAGTGGGGGCCTGCTGGCAGGTGCCCTGCACTGCTGGTGGGTGGGGGTGCAAGGGGACATGAGTGGGGGCCTGCTGGCAGGTGCCCTGCACTGCTGGGGGTGGGGTGCAAGGGGACATGAGTGGGGGCCTGCTGGCAGGTACCCTGCACTGCTGGTGGGTGGGGGTTCTGGGGGACATGAGTGGGGGCCTTTTGGGAGGTGCCCTGCACTGCTGGGGGTGGGGGTGCAAGGGGACATGAGTGGGGGCCTGCTGGCAGGTGCCCTGCACTGCTGGGGGGTGGGGTGCAAGGGGACATGAGTGGGGGCCTGCTGGCAGGTGCCCTGCACTGCTGGTGGGTGGGGGTGCAAGGGGACATGAGTGGGGGCCTGCTGGCAGGTGCCCTGCACTGCTGGGGGGTGGGGTGCAAGGAGACATGAGTGAGGGCCTGCTGGCAGGTGTCCTGCACTGCTGTTGGGTGGAGGTGCTGGGGGACATGAGTGGGGGCCTGCTGGCAGGTGCCCTGCACTGCTGGTGGTGGGGATGCAAGGGGACATGAGTGGGGGCCTGCTGGCAGGTGCCCTGCAGTGCTGGGGGTGGGGTGCTGGGGGACATGAGTGGGGGCCTGCTGGCAGGTGCCCTACACTGCTGGGGGTGGGGGTGCAAGGGGACATGAGTGGGGGCCTGCTGGCAGGTGTCCTGCACTGCTGGGGGTGGGGGTGCTGGGGGACATGAGTGGGGGCCTGCTGGCAGGCGCCCTGCACTGCTGGGGGGTGGGGGTGCTGGGGGACATGAGTGGGGGCCTGCTGGCAGGTGCCCTGCACTGCTGGGGGTGGGGGTGCTGGGGGACATGAGTTGGGGCCTGCTGGCAGGTGCCCTGCACTGCTGGGGGTGGGTGTGCAAGGGGACATGAGTGGGACATGAGTGGGGGCCTGCTGGCAGGTGCCCTGCACTGCTGGGGGGTGGGGGTAGAAGGGGACATGAGTGGGACATGAGTGGGGGCCTGCTGGCAGGTGCCCCTCAGTCCTGGTGGGTGGGGGTGCTGGGGGACATGAGTGGGGGCCTGCTGGCAGGTGCCCTACACTGCTGGGGGGTGGGAGTGCAAGGGGACATGAGTGGGACATGAGTGGGAGCCTGTTGGCAGGTGCCCTGCACTGCTGGTGGGTGGGGGTGCTGGGGGGCATAAGTGGGGGCCTGCTGGCAGGTGCCCTGCACTGCGGGGGGTGGGGGTGCACGGGGACATGAGTGGGGGCCTGCTGGCAGGTGCCTTGCACTGCTGGGGGGCAGGGGTGCAAGGGGACATGAGTGGGGGCCTGCTGGCAGGTGCCCTGCACTGCTGGTGGGTGGGGGTGCTGGGGGACATGAGTGGGGGCTGCTGGCAGGTGCCCTGCACTGCTGGGGGTGGGGGTGCAAGGGGACATGAGTGGGGGCCTGCTGACAGGTGCCCTGCACTGCTTGCTGGGGGGTGGGTGTGCAAGGGGACATGAGTGGGGGCCTGCTGGCAGGTGTCCCTCAGTGCTGGTGGGTGGGGGTGCTGGGGGACATGAGTGGGGGCCTGCTGGCAGGTGCCCTGCACTGCTGGTGGGTGGGGGTGCTGGGGGACATGAGTGGGGGCCTGCTGGCAGGTGCCCTGCACTGCTGTGGGGTGGGGGTGCTGGGGGACATGTGTGGGGGCCTGCTGGCAGGTGCCCTGCACTGCTGTGGGTGGGGGTGCAAGGGGACATGAGTGGGGGCCTGCTGGCAGGTGCCCTGCACTGCTGGGGGTGGGGGTGCAAGGGGACATGAGTGGGGGCCTGCTGGCAGGTACCCTGCACTGCTGGGGGGTGGGGGTGCAAGGGGACATGAGTGGGACATGAGTGGGGGCCTACTGGCAGGTGCCCTGCACTCCTGGGGGGTGGGGGTGCAAGGGGACATGAGTGGGGGGCCTGCTGGCAGGTGCCCTGCACTGATGGGGAGTGGGGGGGCTGGGGGACATGAGTGGGGGCCTGCTGGCAGGTGCCCTGCACTGCTGGGGGGTGGGGGTGCTGGGGGACATGTGTGGGGGCCTGCTGGCAGGTGCCCTGCACTGCTAGGGGTGGGGGTGCAAGGGGACATGAGTGGGGGCCTGCTGGCAGGTGCCCTGCACTGCTGGGGGGTGGGGGTGCAAGGGGACATGAGTGGGGGCCTGCTGGCAGGTGCCCTGCACTGCTGGGGGGTGGGGGTGCAAGGGGACATGAGTGGGGGCCTACTGGCAGGTACCCCGTACTGCTGGGGGGTGGGGGTGCAAGGGTACATGGGTGGGAGCCTGCTGGCAGGTGCCCTGCACTGCTGGGGGGTGGGGGTGCAAGAGGACATGAGTGGGACATGAGTGGGGGCCTGCTCGCAGGTGCCCTGCACTGCTGGGGGATGGGGGTGCAAGGAGACATGAGTGGGGGCCTGCTGGCAGGTGCTCCTCAGTGCCGGTGGGTGGGGGTGCTGGGGGACATGAGTAGGGGCCTGCTGGCAGGTGCCCTGCACTGCTGGTGGGTGGGGGTGCTGGGGGACATGAGTGGGGGCCTGCTGGCAGGTGCCCTGCACTGCTGGGGGGTGGGGGTGCAAGGGGACATGAGTGGGGGCCTGCTGGCAGGTGCTCCTCAGTGCCGGTGGGTGGGGTGCTGGGGGACATGAGTGGGGGCCTGCTGGCAGGTGCCCTGTACTGCTGGGGGGTGGGGGTGCAAGGAGACATGAGTGGGGGCCTGCTGGCAGGTGCCCTGCACTGCTGGGGAGTGGGGGTGCAAGGGGACATGAGTGGGGGCCTGCTGGCAGGTACCCTGTACTGCTGGGGGGTGGGGGTGTAAGGGAACATGGGTGGGAGCCTGCTGGCAGGTGCCCTGCACTGCTGGGGGTGGGGGTGCAAGGGGACATGAGTGGGACATGAGTGGGGGCCTGCTGGCAGGTGCCCTGCACTGCTGGGGGATGGGGGTGCAAGGGCACATGAGTGGGGGCCTGCTGGCAGGTGCCCTGCACTGCTGGGGGGTGGGTGTGCAAGGGGACATGAGTGGGACATGAGTGGGTGCCTTCTGGCAGATGCCCTGCACTGCTGGGGGGTGGGGGTGCAAGGGGACATGAGTGGGGGCCTGCTGGCAGGTGCTCCTCAGTGCTGGTGGGTGGGGGTGCTGGGGGACATGAGTGGGGGCCTGCTGGCAGGGGCCCTGCACTGCTGGGGTGTGGGGGTGCAAGGGGACAAGAGTGGGACATGAGTGGGGGCCTGCTGGCAGGTGCCCCTCAATGCTGGTGGGTGGGGGTGCTGGGGGACATGAGTGGGGGCCTGCTGGCAGGTGCCCTGCACTGCTGGTGGGTGGGGGTGCTGGGGGACATGAGTGGGGGCCTGCTGGCAGGTGCCCTGAACTGCTGTGGGTGGGGGTGCAAGGGGACATGAGTGGGGGCCTGCTGGCAGGTGCCCTGTGTTAGAGAGAATTCTCTGTTTAGGCTGAATTTCCTAACCTAGTGAGTCCCCCAGCAGCTTTGCTGGATTTCTGGAGTTTGTTTTTTCCATCCTGCCAAGAGTGAGACTCTTTTTCTCCCACTCTTGGACATGAATGTGTGTAATTCCTTTGAATGTCAATGTGATCTATGGGCTTTGGGGTCTTTTACTCCATAGGGTCTCATATGTTTTGCTATGTGTGTTACACCGCACCCTCCGTGCCGTAACACAGGGGCGTCCTAGCGTACCTCCATCATAGACTCCATACCCGGGACTGACTACTGTCTCCCCGGGCATGTAAAGTCACCATTGGCTTTACTAGACCTAAATTTACTAACAGAACTAGTACAAACCATCCTATTGTGGACGTACTAGTAGGGGTAATTTGATTACTCCTAAGTCTGTTATTCGAGGGGGCACTGTCCCGTCCCCCCTCGTCGAGTTTTGGCTGGTGGCAGTGGAAACTACTTGTTATGTTCGACCCCGAATATAACCCTATGGGATTCTTCCCATTGTTGGAGATTGATACTGTTTCTCGTTAATCTCTAACATACCTCCGGTCTACTTATCTTAAATAAGTCTATCAGATGGTATTTTCTGCCAGAACTCGGCTTTTTAAAATGGCGTTTGTGTTAGTCTCTGTGACTCCTAAACCAAAGGTTGAGCCCTTTGTTCCACTTTTGGCGGGCTTCTGTACAGAGACCCTCCAAAGTGGTGCCATTCTGTCTGGGTTACCACAGGGGTGTGGGAGGGGGTTTAGGCACCCTGGACCGAGTTGCCTTGGCAACTCCGGTTGCACTCTGGTGTGATTGGCCCAAGTGGTGAGCCTCCCCGCTCACCACTTAGTGTGTTTTGAGTGACAGCTAGGCTGAATGAATGGGGGTTTTCTGCATAAAAGTAGGGCTTTTGGGACTGGATCTTCAGAAGTCGCCACAGGACCTAAGAATCCGACGAGGGTAAAGCTGAGCCGAACTGCAACGACGACACCTCCGGTGGAGCCCTGCTGAACCGACTCACCACTTCCCGACAACAGAGGAGATCTCCCTGCCGGAGAGTCTCTTCCCCTGACTGGTGGGAACAACCAGTCCCCTTTGCTTTTTCTTCGCCTCAGGACGCAGTGGTCAAATTGCACGTGCAGAGCACCTCGGCAACCGGATAGCTACTACCCCTGTACCGTGACCAAAAGGTGGTGCCTTGTGACGGAGCACTCCGCGGCTGGTCTCTTCCCTGGTGGTACAACGATCTTCAACTTTCCTTCGACGACGAGATCATCTCTTCTCTTGGCAAAGACCGGACGTGCATCCACCACCAGGAACAACTGCCCCCGCCGGAGCTGTCTCTCCACAATCAAGGTACTGTGTCCGCCTGGCTTCCCTTGTTGCCGGATAGAGTGAGGTGTCTTAATCCTCGCCTCTCCATAGGGTCGCCTCCAAGCTTTCTCTAGCGTGTTGTTCTGAACTGGTCCAATCTGCCGATAACAATTTGCTTCAAAGACTCGAACGCATTTCCACTAAGATACTTTTTGGGACATATCGCCTTGCCTCTCTCCGAGTGGGCCTGGCCTCTGAACTTTATGATCTACCGTGGTTCTTGCCTTCTTGCCTTGCATTTGTCTGTAAAGTATTGGAACCGTGTTGATTTCGTAACCTGCTTATTTTTGTTTCCCGTCCTAACAAATACTAGAGTGCCATCTAGATTGACGCATACACCTCTGTCTGCAAATAAGTGATGCTGGTAAACCTAGAATTGTCGAACTATTGTTAGGGGGATTGATCTTTTTCTTCGTAGAGTAATTGTAATTGAAGTGTTTGCCGTAATAGTGCCAGAGTGTTTTCTATAGCTGTGTCGTTATAAATAAATACCTATATATCTTTACACTGAAGCCTTGTTGCATGTTTGCTTGCCTTACGGTGTAGAATTGCCCTATGTTGTATACTCCACATGCTGCCTAACTCTTCTTGAGGGAAGTCTGACTGCTCAGCCACAGCTACCAAGTGAATCTGTGTGGTACAGACGGCTACCAAGTGGGTTTACTGCCAAACACCTGTAGTCCTAAATCTTTTGCAGTGGTCCCAGAGGGAACTGCACAGGTTTCCGCCTAATACCCTGCACTGCTGGGGGGTGGGGGTCCTGGGGGACATGAGTGGGGGCCCGCTGGCAGGTGCCGTGCACTGCTGGGGGGTGGGGGTGCTGGGGGACATGAATGGGGGCCTGCTGGCAGGTGCCCTGCACTGCTGAGGGGTGGGGGTGCAGGGGGACATGAGTGGGGGACTGCTGGTAGGTGCCCTGCACTGCTGGGGGGTGGGGTTGCAAGGGGACATGAGTGGGGTCCTGCTGGCAGGTGCCCTGCACTGCTGGGGGGTGGGGTGCAAGGGGACATGAGTGGGGGCCTGCTGGCAGGTGCCCTGCACTGCTGGTGGGTGGGGGTGCAAGGGGACATGAGTGGGGGCCTGCTGGCAGGTGCCCTGCACTGCTGGGGGTGGGGTGCAAGGGGACATGAGTGGGGGCCTGCTGGCAGGTACCCTGCACTGCTGGTGGGTGGGGGTTCTGGGGGACATGAGTGGGGGCCTTTTGGGAGGTGCCCTGCACTGCTGGGGGTGGGGGTGCAAGGGGACATGAGTGGGGGCCTGCTGGCAGGTGCCCTGCACTGCTGGGGGGTGGGGTGCAAGGGGACATGAGTGGGGGCCTGCTGGCAGGTGCCCTGCACTGCTGGTGGGTGGGGGTGCAAGGGGACATGAGTGGGGGCCTGCTGGCAGGTGCCCTGCACTGCTGGGGGGTGGGGTGCAAGGAGACATGAGTGAGGGCCTGCTGGCAGGTGTCCTGCACTGCTGTTGGGTGGAGGTGCTGGGGGACATGAGTGGGGGCCTGCTGGCAGGTGCCCTGCACTGCTGGTGGTGGGGATGCAAGGGGACATGAGTGGGGGCCTGCTGGCAGGTGCCCTGCAGTGCTGGGGGTGGGGTGCTGGGGGACATGAGTGGGGGCCTGCTGGCAGGTGCCCTGCACTGCTGGGGGTGGGGGTGCAAGGGGACATGAGTGGGGGCCTGCTGGCAGGTGTCCTGCACTGCTGGGGGTGGGGGTGCTGGGGGACATGAGTGGGGGCCTGCTGGCAGGCGCCCTGCACTGCTGGGGGGTGGGGGTGCTGGGGGACATGAGTGGGGGCCTGCTGGCAGGTGCCCTGCACTGCTGGGGGTGGGGGTGCTGGGGGACATGAGTTGGGGCCTGCTGGCAGGTGCCCTGCACTGCTGGGGGTGGGTGTGCAAGGGGACATGAGTGGGACATGAGTGGGGGCCTGCTGGCAGGTGCCCTGCACTGCTGGGGGGTGGGGGTAGAAGGGGACATGAGTGGGACATGAGTGGGGGCCTGCTGGCAGGTGCCCCTCAGTCCTGGTGGGTGGGGGTGCTGGGGGACATGAGTGGGGGCCTGCTGGCAGGTGCCCTACACTGCTGGGGGGTGGGAGTGCAAGGGGACATGAGTGGGACATGAGTGGGAGCCTGTTGGCAGGTGCCCTGCACTGCTGGTGGGTGGGGGTGCTGGGGGGCATAAGTGGGGGCCTGCTGGCAGGTGCCCTGCACTGCGGGGGGTGGGGGTGCACGGGGACATGAGTGGGGGCCTGCTGGCAGGTGCCTTGCACTGCTGGGGGGCAGGGGTGCAAGGGGACATGAGTGGGGGCCTGCTGGCAGGTGCCCTGCACTGCTGGTGGGTGGGGGTGCTGGGGGACATGAGTGGGGGCTTCTGGCAGGTGCCCTGCACTGCTGGGGGTGGGGGTGCAAGGGGACATGAGTGGGGGCCTGCTGACAGGTGCCCTGCACTGCTTGCTGGGGGGTGGGTGTGCAAGGGGACATGAGTGGGGGCCTGCTGGCAGGTGTCCCTCAGTGCTGGTGGGTGGGGGTGCTGGGGGACATGAGTGGGGGCCTGCTGGCAGGTGCCCTGCACTGCTGGTGGGTGGGGGTGCTGGGGGACATGAGTGGGGGCCTGCTGGCAGGTGCCCTGCACTGCTGGGAGTGGGGGTGCAAGGGGACATGAGTGGGGGCCTGCTGGCAGGTGCCCTGCACTGCTGTGGGGTTGGGGTGCTGGGGGACATGAGTGGGGGCCCGCTGGCAGGTGCCGTGCACTGCTGGGGGGTGGGGGTGCTGGGGGACATGAATGGGGGCCTGCTGGCAGGTGCCCTGCACTGCTGAGTGGTGGGGGTGCAGGGGGACATGAGTGGGGGACTGCTGGTAGGTGCCCTGCACTGCTGGGGGGTGGGGTTGCAAGGGGACATGAGTGGGGGCCTGCTGGCAGGTGCCCTGCACTGCTGGGGGGTGGGGTGCAAGGGGACATGAGTGGGGGCCTGCTGGCAGGTGCCCTGCACTGCTGGTGGGTGGGGGTGCAAGGGGACATGAGTGGGGGCCTGCTGGCAGGTGCCCTGCACTGCTGGGGGGTGGGGTGCAAGGGGACATGAGTGGGGGCCTGCTGGCAGGTGCCCTGCACTGCTGGTGGGTGGGGGTTCTGGGGGACATGAGTGGGGGCCTTTTGGGAGGTGCCCTGCACTGCTGGGGGTGGGGGTGCAAGGGGACATGAGTGGGGGCCTGCTGGCAGGTGCCCTGCACTGCTGGGGGGTGGGGTGCAAGGGGACATGAGTGGGGGCCTGCTGGCAGGTGCCCTGCACTGCTGTTGGGTGGAGGTGCTGGGGGACATGAGTGGGGGCCTGCTGGCAGGTGCCCTGCACTGCTGGTGGTGGGGATGCAAGGGGACATGAGTGGGGGCCTGCTGGCAGGTGCCCTGCAGTGCTGGGGGTGGGGTGCTGGGGGACATGAGTGGGGGCCTGCTGGCAGGTGCCCTGCACTGCTGGGGGTGGGGGTGCAAGGGGACATGAGTGGGGGCCTGCTGGCAGGTGTCCTGCACTGCTGGGGGTGGGGGTGCTGGGGGACATGAGTGGGAGCCTGCTGGCAGGCGCCCTGCACTGCTGGGGGGTGGGGGTGCTGGGGGACATGAGTGGGGGCCTGCTGGCAGGTGCCCTGCACTGCTGGGGGTGGGGGTGCTGGGGGACATGAGTTGGGGCCTGCTGGCAGGTGCCCTGCACTGCTGGGGGTGGGTGTGCAAGGGGACATGAGTGGGACATGAGTGGGGGCCTGCTGGCAGGTGCCCTGCACTGCTGGGGGGTGGGGGTAGAAGGGGACATGAGTGGGACATGAGTGGGGGCCTGCTGGCAGGTGCCCCTCAGTCCTGGTGGGTGGGGGTGCTGGGGGACATGAGTGGGGGCCTGCTGGCAGGTGCCCTACACTGCTGGGGGGTGGGAGTGCAAGGGGACATGAGTGGGACATGAGTGGGAGCCTGTTGGCAGGTGCCCTGCACTGCTGGTGGGTGGGGGTGCTGGGGGGCATAAGTGGGGGCCTGCTGGCAGGTGCCCTGCACTGCGGGGGGTGGGGGTGCACGGGGACATGAGTGGGGGCCTGCTGGCAGGTGCCTTGCACTGCTGGGGGGCAGGGGTGCAAGGGGACATGAGTGGGGGCCTGCTGGCAGGTGCCCTGCACTGCTGGTGGGTGGGGGTGCTGGGGGACATGAGTGGGGGCTGCTGGCAGGTGCCCTGCACTGCTGGGGGTGGGGGTGCAAGGGGACATGAGTGGGGGCCTGCTGACAGGTGCCCTGCACTGCTTGCTGGGGGGTGGGTGTGCAAGGGGACATGAGTGGGGGCCTGCTGGCAGGTGTCCCTCAGTGCTGGTGGGTGGGGGTGCTGGGGGACATGAGTGGGGGCCTGCTGGCAGGTGCCCTGCACTGCTGGTGGGTGGGGGTGCTGGGGGACATGAGTGGGGGCCTGCTGGCAGGTACCCTGCACTGCTGGGAGTGGGGGTGCAAGGGGACATGAGTGGGGGCCTGCTGGCAGGTGCCCTGCACTGCTGTGGGGTTGGGGTGCTGGGGGACATGAGTGGGGGCCCGCTGGCAGGTGCCGTGCACTGCTGGGGGGTGGGGGTGCTGGGGGACATGAATGGGGGCCTGCTGGCAGGTGCCCTGCACTGCTGAGTGGTGGGGGTGCAGGGGGACATGAGTGGGGGACTGCTGGTAGGTGCCCTGCACTGCTGGGGGGTGGGGTTGCAAGGGGACATGAGTGGGGGCCTGCTGGCAGGTGCCCTGCACTGCTGGGGGGTGGGGTGCAAGGGGACATGAGTGGGGGCCTGCTGGCAGGTGCCCTGCACTGCTGGTGGGTGGGGGTGCAAGGGGACATGAGTGGGGGCCTGCTGGCAGGTGCCCTGCACTGCTGGGGGGTGGGGTGCAAGGGGACATGAGTGGGGGCCTGCTGGCAGGTGCCCTGCACTGCTGGTGGGTGGGGGTTCTGGGGGACATGAGTGGGGGCCTTTTGGGAGGTGCCCTGCACTGCTGGGGGTGGGGGTGCAAGGGGACATGAGTGGGGGCCTGCTGGCAGGTGCCCTGCACTGCTGGGGGGTGGGGTGCAAGGGGACATGAGTGGGGGCCTGCTGGCAGGTGCCCTGCACTGCTGTTGGGTGGAGGTGCTGGGGGACATGAGTGGGGGCCTGCTGGCAGGTGCCCTGCACTGCTGGTGGTGGGGATGCAAGGGGACATGAGTGGGGGCCTGCTGGCAGGTGCCCTGCAGTGCTGGGGGTGGGGTGCTGGGGGACATGAGTGGGGGCCTGCTGGCAGGTGCCCTGCACTGCTGGGGGTGGGGGTGCAAGGGGACATGAGTGGGGGCCTGCTGGCAGGTG
Organism: Ambystoma mexicanum; assembly: GCF_040938575.1. Taxonomy (NCBI): domain Eukaryota; kingdom Metazoa; phylum Chordata; class Amphibia; order Caudata; family Ambystomatidae; genus Ambystoma; species Ambystoma mexicanum. Next base: position 51,197,080 of record NC_090936.1, read on the forward strand.
TCCTGCACTGCTGGGGGTGGGGGTGCTGGGGGACATGAGTGGGAGCCTGCTGGCAGGCGCCCTGCACTGCTGGGGGGTGGGGGTGCTGGGGGACATGAGTGGGGGCCTGCTGGCAGGTGCCCTGCACTGCTGGGGGTGGGGGTGCTGGGGGACATGAGTTGGGGCCTGCTGGCAGGTGCCCTGCACTGCTGGGGGTGGGTGTGCAAGGGGACATGAGTGGGACATGAGTGGGGGCCTGCTGGCAGGTGCTCTGCACTGCTGGGGGGTGGGGGTAGAAGGGGACATGAGTGGGACATGAGTGGGGGCCTGCTGGCAGGTGCCCCTCAGTCCTGGTGGGTGGGGGTGCTGGGGGACATGAGTGGGGGCCTGCTGGCAGGTGCCCTACACTGCTGGGGGGTGGGGGTGCAATGGGACATGAGTGGGACATGAGTGGGAGCCTGTTGGCAGGTGCCCTGCACTGCTGGTGGGTGGGGGTTCTGGGGGGCATAAGTGGGGGCCTGCTGGCAGGTGCCCTGCACTGCGGGGGGGGGGGTGGGGGTGCACGGGGACATGAGTGGGGTCCTGCTGGCAGGTGCCTTGCACTGCTGGGGGGCGGGGGTGCAAGGGGACATGAGTGGGGGCCTGCTGGCAGGTGCCCTGCACTGCTGGTGGGTGGGGGTGCTGGGGGACATGAGTGGGGGCCTGCTGGCAGGTGCCCTGCACTGCTGGGGGTGGGGGTGCAAGGGGACATGAGTGGGGGCCTGCTGACAGGTGCCCTGCACTGCTTGCTGGGGGGTGGGTGTGCAAGGGGACATGAGTGGGGGCCTGCTGGCAGGTGTCCCTCAGTGCTGGTGGGTGGGGGTGCTGGGGGACATGAGTGGGGGCCTGCTGGCAGGTGCCCTGCACTGCTGGTGGGTGGGGGTGCTGGGGGACATGAGTGGGGGCCTGCTGGCAGGTGCCCTGCACTGCTGGGAGTGGGGGTGCAAGGGGACATGAGTGGGGGCCTGCTGGCAGGTGCCCTGCACTGCTGGTGGGTGGGGGTGCAAGGGGACATGAGTGGGGGCCTGCTGGCAGGTGCCCTGCACTGCTGGGGGGTGGGGTGCAAGGGGACATGAGTCGGGGCCTGCTGGCAGGTGCCCTGCACTGCTGGTGGGTGGTGGTTCTGGGGGACATGAGTGGGGGCCTTTTGGGAGGTGCCCTGCACTGCTGGGGGTGGGGGTGCAAGGGGACATGAGTGGGGGCCTGCTGGCAGGTGCCCTGCACTGCTGGGGGGTGGGGTGCAAGGGGACATGAGTGGGGGCCTGCTGGCAGGTGCCCTGCACTGCTGTTGGGTGGAGGTGCTGGGGGACATGAGTGGGGGCCTGCTGGCAGGTGCCCTGCACTGCTGGTGGTGGGGATGCAAGGGGACATGAGTGGGGGCCTGCTGGCAGGTGCCCTGCAGTGCTGGGGGTGGGGTGCTGGGGGACATGAGTGGGGGCCTGCTGGCAGGTGCCCTGCACTGCTGGGGGTGGGGGTGCAAGGGGACATGAGTGGGGGCCTGCTGGCAGGTGTCCTGCACTGCTGGGGGTGGGGGTGCTGGGGGACATGAGTGGGAGCCTGCTGGCAGGCGCCCTGCACTGCTGGGGGGTGGGGGTGCTGGGGGACATGAGTGGGGGCCTGCTGGCAGGTGCCCTGCACTGCTGGGGGTGGGGGTGCTGGGGGACATGAGTTGGGGCCTGCTGGCAGGTGCCCTGCACTGCTGGGGGTGGGTGTGCAAGGGGACATGAGTGGGACATGAGTGGGGGCCTGCTGGCAGGTGCCCTGCACTGCTGGGGGCTGGGGGTAGAAGGGGATATGAGTGGGACATGAGTGGGGGCCTGCTGGCAGGTGCCCCTCAGTCCTGGTGGGTGGGGGTGCTGGGGGACATGAGTGGGGGAATGCTGGCAGGTGCCCTACACTGCTGGGGGGTGGGAGTGCAAGTGGACATGAGTGGGAGCCTGTTGGCAGGTGCCCTGCACTGCTGGTGGGTGGGGGTGCTGGGGGGCATAAGTGGGGGCCTGCTGGCAGGTGCCCTGCACTGCGGGGGGTGGGGGTGCACGGGGACATGAGTGGGGGCCTGCTGGCAGGTGCCTTGCACTGCTGGGGGGCGGGGGTGCAAGGGGACATGAGTGGGGGCCTGCTGGCAGGTGCCCTGCACTGCTGGTGGGTGGGGGTGCTGGGGGACATGAGTGGGGGCCTGCTGGCAGGTGCCCTGCACTGCTGGGGGTGGGGGTGCAAGGGGGCATGAGTGGGGGCCTGCTGACAGGTGCCCTGCACTGCTTGCTGGGGGGTGGGTGTGCAAGGGGACATGCGTGGGGGCCTGCTGGCAGGTGTCCCTCAGTGCTGGTGGGTGGGGGTGCTGGGGGACATGAGTGGGGGCCTGCTGGCAGGTGCCCTGCACTGCTGGTGGGTGGGGGTGCTGGGGGACATGAGTGGGGGCCTGCTGGCAGGTGCCCTGCACTGCTGGGAGTGGGGGTGCAAGGGGACATGAGTGGGGGCCTGCTGGCAGGTGCCCTGCACTGCTGTGGGGTTGGGGTGCTGGGGGACATGAGTGGGGGCCAGCTGACAGGTGCCCTGCACTGCTTGTTGGGGGGTGGGTGTGCAAGGGGACATGAGTGGGGGCCTGCTGGCAGGTGCCCCTCAGTGCTGGTGGGTGGGGGTGCTAAGGACATGAGTGGGGGCCTGCTGGCAGGTGCCCTGCACTGCTGGTGGATGGGGGTGCTGGGGGACATGAGTGGGGGCCTGCTGGCAGGTGCCCTGCACTGCTGGTGGTGGGGATGCAAGGGGACATGAGTGGGGGCCTGCTGGCAGGTGCCCTGCAGTGCTGGGGGTGGGGTGCTGGGGGACATGAGTGGGGGACTGCTGGCAGGTGCCCTGCACTGCTGGGGGTGGGGGTGCAAGGGGACATGAGTGGGGGCCTGCTGGCAGGTGTCCTGCACTGCTGGGGGTGGGGGTGCTGGGGGACATGAGTGGGGGCCTGCTGGCAGGCGCCCTGCACTGCTGGGGGGTGGGGGTGCTGGGGGACATGAGTGGGGGCCTGCTGGCAGGTGCCCTGCACTGCAGGGGTGGGGGTGCTGGGGGACATGAGTTGGGGCCTGCTGGCAGGTGCCCTGCACTGCTGGGGGTGGGTGTGCAAGGGGACATGAGTGGGGGCCTGCTGGCAGGTGCCCTGCACTGCTGGGGGGTGGGGGTAGAAGGGGACATGAGTGGGACATGAGTGGGGGCCTGCTGGCAGGTGCCCCTCAGTCCTGGTGGGTGGGGGTGCTGGGGGACATGAGTGGGGGCCTGCTGGCAGGTGCCCTACACTGCTGGGGGGTGGGAGTGCAAGGGGACATGAGTGGGACATGAGTGGGAGCCTGTTGGCAGGTGCCCTGCACTGCTGGTGGGTGGGGGTGCTGGGGGGCATAAGTGGGGGCCTGCTGGCAGGTGCCCTGCACTGCGGGGGGTGGGGGTGCACGGGGACATGAGTGGGGGCCTGCTGGCAGGTGCCTTGCACTGCTGGGGGGCAGGGGTGCAAGGGGACATGAGTGGGGGCCTGCTGGCAGGTGCCCTGCACTGCTGGTGGGTGGGGGTGCTGGGGGACATGAGTGGGGGCCTGCTGGCAGGTGCCCTGCACTGCTGGGGGTGGGGGTGCAAGGGGACATGAGTGGGGGCCTGCTGACAGGTGCCCTGCACTGCTTGCTGGGGGGTGGGTGTGCAAGGGGACATGAGTGGGGGCCTGCTGGCAGGTGTCCCTCAGTGCTGGTGGGTGGGGGTGCTGGGGGACATGAGTGGGGGCCTGCTGGCAGGTGCCCTGCACTGCTGGTGGGTGGGGGTGCTGGGGGACATGAGTGGGGGCCTGCTGGCAGGTGCCCTGCACTGCTGGGAGTGGGGGTGCAAGGGGACATGAGTGGGGGCCTGCTGGCAGGTGCCCTGCACTGCTGTGGGGTTGGGGTGCTGGGGGACATGAGTGGGGGCCCGCTGGCAGGTGCCGTGCACTGCTGGGGGGTGGGGGTGCTGGGGGACATGAATGGGGGCCTGCTGGCAGGTGCCCTGCACTGCTGAGGGGTGGGGGTGCAGGGGGACATGAGTGGGGGACTGCTGGTAGGTGCCCTGCACTGCTGGGGGGTGGGGTTGCAAGGGGACATGAGTGGGGGCCTGCTGGCAGGTGCCCTGCACTGCTGGGGGGTGGGGTGCAAGGGGACATGAGTGGGGGCCTGCTGGCAGGTGCCCTGCACTGCTGGTGGGTGGGGGTGCAAGGGGACATGAGTGGGGGCCTGCTGGCAGGTGCCCTGCACTGCTGGGGGGTGGGGTGCAAGGGGACATGAGTGGGGGCCTGCTGGCAGGTGCCCTGCACTGCTGGTGGGTGGGGGTTCTGGGGGACATGAGTGGGGGCCTTTTGGGAGGTGCCCTGCACTGCTGGGGGTGCAAGGGGACATGAGTGGGGGCCTGCTGGCAGGTGCCCTGCACTGCTGGGGGGTGGGGTACAAGGGGACATGAGTGGGGGCCTGCTGGCAGGTGCCCTGCACTGCTGGTGGGTGGGGGTGCAAGGGGACATGAGTGGGGGCCTGCTGGCAGGTGCCCTGCACTGCTGGGGGGTGGGGTGCAAGGACACATGAGTGAGGGCCTGCTGGCAGGTGTCCTGCACTGCTGTTGGGTGGAGGTGCTGGGGGACATGAGTGGGGGCCTGCTGGCAGGTGCCCTGCACTGCTGGTGGTGGGGATGCAAGGGGACATGAGTGGGGGCCTGCTGGCAGGTGCCCTGCAGTGCTGGGGGTGGGGTGCTGGGGGACATGAGTGGGGGCCTGCTGGCAGGTGCCCTGCACTGCTGGGGGTGGGGGTGCAAGGGGACATGAGTTGGGGCCTGCTGGCAGTTGCCCTGCACTGCTGGGGGTGGGTGTGCAAGGGGACATGAGTGGGACATGAGTGGGGGCCTGCTGGCAGGTGCCCTGCACTGCTGGGGGGTGGGGGTAGAAGGGGACATGAGTGGGACATGAGTGGGGGCCTGCTGGCAGGTGCCCCTCAGTCCTGGTGGGTGGGGGTGCTGGGGGACATGAGTGGGGGCCTGCTGGCAGGTGCCCTACACTGCTGTGGGGTGGGAGTGCAAGGGGACATGAGTGGGACATGAGTGGGAGCCTGTTGGCAGGTGCCCTGCACTGCTGGTGGGTGGGGGTGCTGGGGGGCATAAGTGGGGGCCTGCTGGCAGGTGCCCTGTACTGCGGGGGGGTGGGGGTGCACGGGGACATGAGTGGGGGCCTGCTGGCAGGTGCCTTGCACTGCTGGGGGGCGGGGGTGCAAGGGGACATGAATGGGGGCCTGCTGGCAGGTGCCCTGCACTGCTGGTGGGTGGGGGTGCTGGGGGACATGAGTGGGGGCCTGCTGGCAGGTGCCCTGCACTGCTGGGGGTGGGGGTGCAAGGGGACATGAGTGGGGGCCTGCTGACAGGTGCCCTGCACTGCTTGCTGGGGGGTGGGTGTGCAAGGGGACATGAGTGGGGGCCTGCTGGCAGGTGTCCCTCAGTGCTGGTGGGTGGGGGTGCTGGGGGACATGAGTGGGGGCCTGCTGGCAGGTGCCCTGCACTGCTGGTGGGTGGGGGTGCTGGGGGACATGAGTGGGGGCCTGCTGGCAGGTGCCATGCACTGCTGGGAGTGGGGGTGCAAGGGGACATGAGTGGGGGCCTGCTGGCAGGTGCCCTGCACTGCTGTGGGGTTGAGGTGCTGGGGGACATGAGTGGGGGCCTGCTGACAGGTGCCCTGCACTGCTTGTTGGGGGGTGGGTGTGCAAGGGGACATGAGTTGGGGCCTGCTGGCAGGTGCCCTGCACTGCTGGTGGGTGGGGGTGCTGGGGAACATGAGTGGGGGCCTGCTGGCAGGTGCCCTACACTGCTGGGGGGTGGGAGTGCAAGGGGACATGAGTGGGACATGAGTGGGAGCCTGTTGGCAGGTGCCCTGCTGGTGGGTGGGGGTGCTGGGGGGCATAAGTGGGGGCCTGCTGGCAGGTGCCCTGCACTGCGGGGGGTGGGGGTGCACGGGGACATGAGTGGGGGCCTGCTGGCAGGTGCCTTGCACTGCTGGGGGGCAGGGGTGCAAGGGGACATGAGTGGGGGCCTGCTGGCAGGTGCCCTGCACTGCTGGGGGGTGGGGTGCAAGGAGACATGAGTGAGGGCCTGCTGGCAGGTGTCCTGCACTGCTGTTGGGTGGAGGTGCTGGGGGACATGAGTGGGGGCCTGCTGGCAGGTGCCCTGCACTGCTGGTGGTGGGGATGCAAGGTGACATGAGTGGGGGCCTGCTGGCAGGTGCCCTGCAGTGCTGGGGGTGGGGTGCTGGGGGACATGAGTGGGGGCCTGCTGGCAGGTGCCCTGCACTGCTGGGGGTGGGGGTGCAAGGGGACATGAGTGGGGGCCTGCTGGCAGGTGTCCTGCACTGCTGGGGGTGGGGGTGCTGGGGGACATGAGTGGGGGCCTGCTGGCAGGCGCCCTGCACTGCTGGGGGGTGGGGCTGCTGGGGGACATGAGTGGGGGCCTGCTGGCAGGTGCCCTGCACTGCTGTGGGTGGGGGTGCTGGGGGACATGAGTTGGGGCCTGCTGGCAGGTGCCCTGCACTGCTGGGGGTGGGTGTGCAAGGGGACATGAGTGGGACATGAGTGGGGGCCTGCTGGCAGGTGCCCTGCACTGCTGGGGGGTGGGGGTAGAAGGGGACATGAGTGGGACATGAGTGGGGGCCTGCTGGCAGGTGCCCCTCAGTCCTGGTGGGTGGGGGTGCTGGGGGACATGAGTGGGGGCCTGCTGGCAGGTGCCCTACACTGCTGGGGGGTGGGAGTGCAAGGGGACATGAGTGGGACATGAGTGGGAGCCTGTTGGCAGGTGCCCTGCACTGCTGGTGGGTGGGGGTGCTGGAGGGCATAAGTGGGGGCCTGCTGGCAGGTGCCCTGTACTGCGGGGGGGTGCACGGGGACATGAGTGGGGGCCTGCTGGCAGGTGCCTTGCACTGCTGGGGGGCGGGGGTGCAAGGGGACATGAGTGGGGGCCTGCTGGCAGGTGCCCTGCACTGCTGGGGGTGGGGGTGCAAGGGGACATGAGTGGGGGCCTGCTGACAGGTGCCCTGCACTGCTTGCTGGGGGGTGGGTGTGCAAGGGGACATGAGTGGGGGCCTGCTGGCAGGTGTCCCTCAGTGCTTGTGGGTGGGGGTGCTGGGGGACATGGGTGGGGGCCTGCTGGCAGGTGCCCTGCACTGCTGGTGGGTGGGGGTGCTGGGGGACATGAGTGGGGGCCTGCTGGCAGGTGCCCTGCACTGCTGGGAGTGGGGGTGCAAGGGGACATGAGTGGGGGCCTGCTGGCAGGTGCCCTGCACTGCTGTGGGGTTGGGGTGCTGGGGGACATGAGTGGGGGCCTGCTGACAGGTGCCCTGCACTGCTTGTTGGGGGGTGGGTGTGCAAGGGGACATGAGTGGGGGCCTGCTGGCAGGTGCCCCTCAGTGCTGGTGGGTGGGGGTGCTAAGGACATGAGTGGGGGCCTGCTGGCAGGTGCCCTGCACTGCTGGTGGGTGGGGGTGCTGGGGGACATGAGTGGGGGCCTGCTGGCAGGTGCCTTGCACTGCTGGGGGTGGGGGTGCAAGGGGACATGAGTGGGGGCCTGCTGGCAGGTGCCCTGCACTGCTGGGGGGTTGGGGTGCTGGGGGACATGAGTGGGGGCCTGCTGGCAGGTGCCCTCCACTGCTGGGGCTGGGGGTGCAAGGCGACATGAGTGGGGGCCTGCTGGCAGGTGCCCTGCACTGCTGGTGGGTGGGGGTGCTGGGGGACATGAGTGGGGGCCTGCTGGCAGGTGCCCTGCACTGCTGGGGTGTGGGGGTGCAAGGGGACATGAGTGGGACATGAGTGGGGGCCTGCTGGCAGGTGCCCTGCACTGCTGGGGGGTTGGGGTGCAAGGGGACATGAGTGGGGGCCAGCTGGCAGGTGCCCTGCACTGCCGGGGGGTGGGGGTGCTGGGGGACATGGGTGGGGGCCTGCTGGCAGGTGCCCTGCACTGCTGGGGGGTGGGGGTGCTGGGGGACATGGGTGGGGGCCTGCTGGCAGGTGCCCTGCACTGCTGGGGGGTGGGGGTGCTGGGGGACATGAGTGGGGGCCTGCTGGCAGGTGCCCTGCACTGCTGGTGGGTGGGGGTGCTGGGGGACATGAGTGGGGGCCTGCTGGCAGGTGCCCTGCACTGCTAGGGGTGGGGGTGCAAGGGGACATGAGTGGGGGCCTGCTGGCAGGTGCCCTGTACTGCTGGGGGGTGGGGGTGCAAGGAGACATGAGTGCGGGCCTGCTGGCAGGTGCCCTGCACTGCTGGGGAGTGGGGGTGCAAGGGGACATGAGTGGGGGCCTGCTGGCAGGTGCCCTGCACTGCTGGGGGTGGGGGTGCAAGGGGACATGAGTGGGGGCCTGCTGACAGGTGCCCTGCACTGCTTGCTGGGGGGTGGGTGTGCAAGGGGACATGAGTGGGGGCCTGCTGGCAGGTGTCCCTCAGTGCTTGTGGGTGGGGGTGCTGGGGGACATGGGTGGGGGCCTGCTGGCAGGTGCCCTGCACTGCTGGTGGGTGGGGGTGCTGGGGGACATGAGTGGGGGCCTGCTGGCAGGTGCCCTGCACTGCTGGGAGTGGGGGTGCAAGGGGACATGAGTGGGGGCCTGCTGGCAGGTGCCCTGCACTGCTGTGGGGTTGGGGTGCTGGGGGACATGAGTGGGGGCCTGCTGACAGGTGCCCTGCACTGCTTGTTGGGGGGTGGGTGTGCAAGGGGACATGAGTGGGGGCCTGCTGGCAGGTGCCCCTCAGTGCTGGTGGGTGGGGGTGCTAAGGACATGAGTGGGGGCCTGCTGGCAGGTGCCCTGCACTGCTGGTGGGTGGGGGTGCTGGGGGACATGAGTGGGGGCCTGCTGGCAGGTGCCTTGCACTGCTGGGGGTGGGGGTGCAAGGGGACATGAGTGGGGGCCTGCTGGCAGGTGCCCTGCACTGCTGGGGGGTTGGGGTGCTGGGGGACATGAGTGGGGGCCTGCTGGCAGGTGCCCTCCACTGCTGGGGCTGGGGGTGCAAGGCGACATGAGTGGGGGCCTGCTGGCAGGTGCCCTGCACTGCTGGTGGGTGGGGGTGCTGGGGGACATGAGTGGGGGCCTGCTGGCAGGTGCCCTGCACTGCTGGGGTGTGGGGGTGCAAGGGGACATGAGTGGGACATGAGTGGGGGCCTGCTGGCAGGTGCCCTGCACTGCTGGGGGGTTGGGGTGCAAGGGGACATGAGTGGGGGCCAGCTGGCAGGTGCCCTGCACTGCCGGGGGGTGGGGGTGCTGGGGGACATGGGTGGGGGCCTGCTGGCAGGTGCCCTGCACTGCTGGGGGGTGGGGGTGCTGGGGGACATGGGTGGGGGCCTGCTGGCAGGTGCCCTGCACTGCTGGGGGGTGGGGGTGCTGGGGGACATGAGTGGGGGCCTGCTGGCAGGTGCCCTGCACTGCTGGTGGGTGGGGGTGCTGGGGGACATGAGTGGGGGCCTGCTGGCAGGTGCCCTGCACTGCTAGGGGTGGGGGTGCAAGGGGACATGAGTGGGGGCCTGCTGGCAGGTGCCCTGTACTGCTGGGGGGTGGGGGTGCAAGGAGACATGAGTGCGGGCCTGCTGGCAGGTGCCCTGCACTGCTGGGGAGTGGGGGTGCAAGGGGACATGAGTGGGGGCCTGCTGGCAGGTACCCTGTACTGCTGGGGGGTGGGGGTGTAAGGGGACATGGGTGGGAGCCTGCTGGCAGGTGCCCTGCACTGCTGGGGGTGGGGGTGCAAGGGGACATGAGTGGGACATGAGTGGGGGCCTGCTGGCAGGTGCCCTGCACTGCTGGGGGATGGGGGTGCAAGGGCACATGAGTGGGGGCCTGCTGGCAGGTGCCATGCACTGCTGGGGGGTGGGTGTGCAAGGGGACATGAGTGGGACATGAGTGGGTGCCTTCTGGCAGATGCCCTGCACTGCTGGGGGGTGGGGGTGCAAGGGGACATGAGAGGGGGCCTGCTGGCAGGTGCTCCTCAGTGCTGGTGGGTGGGGGTGCTGGGGGACATGAGTGGGGGCCTGCTAGCAGGTGCCCTGCACTGCTGGGGTGTGGGGGTGCAAGGGGACAAGAGTGGGACATGAGTGGGGGCCTGCTGGCAGGTGCCCCTCAATGCTGGTGGGTGGGGGTGCTGGGGGACATGAGTGGGGGCCTGCTGGCAGGTGCCCTGCACTGCTGGTGGGTGGGGGTGCTGGGGGACATGGGTGGGGGCCTGCTGGCAGGTGCCCTGCACTGCTGGGGGTGGGGGTGCAAGGGGACATGAGTGGGGGCCTGCTGGCAGGTGCCCTGTGTTAGAGAGAATTCTCTGTTTAGACTGAATTTCCTAACCTAGTGAGTCCCCCAGCAGCTTTGCTGGATTTCTGGAGTTTGTTTTTTCCATTCTGCCAAGAATGAGACTCTTTTTCTCCCACTCTTGGACATGAATGTGTGTAATTCCTCTGAATGACAATGTGATCTATGGGCTATGGGGTCTTTTACTCCATAGGGTCTCATATGTTTTGCTCTGTGTGTTACACCGCACCCTCCGTGCCGTAACACAGGGGTGTCCTAGCGGACCTCCATCATAGACTCCATACCCGGGACTGACTACTGTCTCCCCGGGCATGTAAAGTCACCATTGGCTTTACTAGACCTAAATTTACTAACAGAACTAGTACAAACCATCCTATTGTGGACGTACTAGTAGGGGTAATTCGATTACTCCTAAGTCTGTTATTCGAGGGGGCACTGTCCCGTCCCCCCTCGTCGAGTTTTGGCTGGTGGCAGTGGAAACTACTTGTTATGTTCGACCCCGAATATATCCCTATGGGATTCTTCCCATTGTTGGAGATTGATACTGTTTCTCGTTAATCTCTAACATACCTCCGGTCTACTTATCTTAAATAAGTCTATCAGATGCTATTTTCTGCCAGAACTCGGCTTTTTAAAATGGCGTTTGTGTTAGTCTCTGTGACTCCTAAACCAAAGGTTGAGCCTTTTGTTCCACTTTTCGCGGGCTTCTGTACAAAGACCCTCCAAAGTGGTGCCATTCTGTCTGGGTTACCACAGGGGTGTGGGAGGGGGTTTAGGCACCCTGGACCGAGTTGCCTTGGCAACTCCGGTTGCACTCTGGTGTGATTGGCCCAAGTGGTGAGCCTCCCCGCTCACCACTTAGTGTGTTTTGAGTGACAGCTAGGCTGAATGAATGGGTGTTTTCTGCCTAAAAGTAGGGCTTTTGGGACTGGATCTTCAGAAGTCGCCACAGGACCTAAGAATCCGACGAGGGTAAAGCTGAGCCGACCTGCAACGACGACACCTCCGGTGGAGCCCTGCTGAACCGACTCACCACTTCCCGACAACAGAGGAGATCTCCCTGCCGGAGAGTCTCTTCCCCTGACTGGTGGGAACAACCAGTCCCCTTTGCTTTTTCTTCGCCTCAGGACGCAGTGGTCAAATTGCCCGTGCAGAGCACCTCGGCAACCGGATAGCTACTACCCCTGTACCGTGACCAAAAGGTGGTGCCTTGTGACGGAGCACTCCGCGGCTGGTCTCTTCCCTGGTGGTACAACGATCTTCAACTTTCCTTCGACGACGAGATCATCTCTTCTCTTGGCAAAGACCGGACGTGCATCCACCACCAGGAACAACTGCCCCCGCCGGAGCTGTCTCTCCACAATCAAGGTACTGTGTCCGCCTGGCTTCCCTTGTTGCCGGATAGAGTGAGGTGTCTTAATCCTCGCCTCTCCATAGGGTCGCCTCCAAGCTTTCTCTAGCGTGTTGTTCTGAACTGGTCCAATCTGCCGATAACAATTTGCTTCAAAGACTCGAACGCATTTCCACTAAGATACTTTTTGGGACATATCGCCTGGCCTCTCTCCGAGTGGGCCTGGCCTCTGAACTTTATGATCTACCGTGGTTCTTGCCTTCTTGCCTTGCATTTGTCTGTAAAGTATTGGAACGGTGTTGATTTCGTAACCTGCTTATTTTTCTTTCCCGTCCTAACAAATACTAGAGTGCCATCTAGATTGACGCATACACCTCTGTCTGCAAATAAGTGATGCTGGTAAACCTAGAATTGTCGAACTATTGTTAGGGGGATTGATCTTTTTCTTCGTAAAGTAATTGTAATTGAAGTGTTTGCCGTAATAGTGCCAGAGTGTTTTCTATAGATGTGTCGTTATAAATAAATACCTTTATATCTTTACACTGAAGCCTTGTTGCATGTTTGCTTGCCTTACGGTGTAGAATTGCCCTATGTTGTATACTCCACATGCTGCCTAACTCTTCTTGAGGGAAGTCTGACTGCTCAGCCACAGCTACCAAGTGAATCTGTGTGGTAGAGACGGCTACCAAGTGGGTTTACTGCCAAACACCTGTAGTCCTAAATCTTTTGCAGTGGTCCCAGAGGGAACTGCACAGGTTTCCGCCTAATACCCTGCTCTGCTGGGGGGTGGGGGTGCTGGGGGACATGAGTGGGGGCCTGCTGGCAGGTGCCCTGCAGTGCTGGGGGGTGGGGTGCTGGGGGACATGAGTGGGGGCCTGCTGGCAGGTGCCCTGCACTGCTGGGGGTGGGGGTGCAAGGGGACATGAGTGGGGGCCTGCTGGCAGGTGTCCTGCACTGCTGGGGGTGGGGGTACTGGGGGACATGAGTGGGGGCCTGCTGACAGGCGCCCTGCACTGCTGGGGGTGGGGGTGCTGGGGGACATGAGTGGGGGCCTGCTGACAGGTGCCCTGCACTTCTGGGGGTGGGGGTGCTGGGGGACATGAGTTGGGGCCTGCTGGCAGGTGCCCTGCACTGCTGGGGGTGGGTGTGCAAGGGGACATGAGTGGGGGCCTGCTGGCAGGTACCCCGTACTGCTGGGGGGTGGGGTGCAAGGGTACATGGGTGGGAGCCTGCTGGCAGGTGCCCTGCACTGCTGGGGGGTGGGGGTGCAAGAGGACATGAGTGGGACATGAGTGGGGGCCTGCTGGCAGGTGCCCTGCACTGCTGGGGGATGGGGGTGCAAGGAGACATGAGTGGGGGCCTGCTGGCAGGTGCTCCTCAGTGCCGTGGGTGGGGGTGCTGGGGGACATGAGTAGGGGCCTGCTGGCAGGTGCCCTGCACTGCTGGTGGGTGGGGGTGCTGGGGGACATGAGTGGGGGCCTGCTGACAGGTGCCCTGCACTGCTTGCTGGGGGGTGGGTGTGCAAGGGGACATGAGTGGGGGCCTGCTGGCAGGTGTCCCTCAGTGCTTGTGGGTGGGGGTGCTGGGGGACATGAGTGGGGGCCTGCTGGCAGGTGCCCTGCACTGCTGGTGGGTGGGGGTGCTGGGGGACATGAGTGGGGGCCTGCTGGCAGGTGCCCTGCACTGCTGGGAGTGGGGGTGCAAGGGGACATGAGTGGGGGCCTTCTGGCAGGTGCCCTGCACTGCTGTGGGGTTGGGGTGCTGGGGGACATGAGTGGGGGCCTGCTGACAGGTGCCCTGCACTGCTTGTTGGGGGGTGGGTGTGCAAGGGGACATGAGTGGGGGCCTGCTGGCAGGTGCCCCTCAGTGCTGGTGGGTGGGGGTGCTAAGGACATGAGTGGGGGCCTGCTGGCAGGTGCCCTGCACTGCTGGTGGGTGGGGGTGCTGGGGGACATGAGTGGGGGCCTGCTGGCAGGTGCCCTGCACTGCTGGTGGTGGGGATGCAAGGGGACATGAGTGGGGGCCTGCTGGCAGGTGCCCTGCAGTGCTGGGGGTGGGGTGCTGGGGGACATGAGTGGGGGCCTGCTGGCAGGTGCCCTGCACTGCTGGGGGTGGGGGTGCAAGGGGACATGAGTGGGGGCCTGCTGGCAGGTGTCCTGCACTGCTGGGGGTGGGGGTGCTGGGGGACATGAGTGGGGGCCTGCTGGCAGGCGCCCTGCACTGCTGGGGGGTGGGGGTGCTGGGGGACATGAGTGGGGGCCTGCTGGCAGGTGCCCTGCACTGCTGGGGGTGGGGGTGCTGGGGGACATGAGTTGGGGCCTGCTGGCAGGTGCCCTGCACTGCTGGGGGTGGGTGTGCAAGGGGACATGAGTGGGACATGAGTGGGGGCCTGCTGGCAGGTGCCCTGCACTGCTGGGGGGTGGGGGTAGAAGGGGACATGAGTGGGACATGAGTGGGGGCCTGCTGGCAGGTGCCCCTCAGTCCTGGTGGGTGGGGGTGCTGGGGGACATGAGTGGGGGCCTGCTGGCAGGTGCCCTACACTGCTGGGGGGTGGGAGTGCAAGGGGACATGAGTGGGACATGAGTGGGAGCCTGTTGGCAGGTGCCCTGCACTGCTGGTGGGTGGGGGTGCTGGGGGGCATAAGTGGGGGCCTGCTGGCAGGTGCCCTGCACTGCGGGGGCTGGGGGTGCACGGGGACATGAGTGGGGGCCTGCTGGCAGGTGCCTTGCACTGCTGGGGGGCAGGGGTGCAAGGGGACATGAGTGGGGGCCTGCTGGCAGGTGCCCTGCACTGCTGGTGGGTGGGGGTGCTGGGGGACATGAGTGGGGGCCTGCTGGCAGGTGCCCTGCACTGCTGGGGGTGGGGGTGCAAGGGGACATGAGTGGGGGCCTGCTGACAGGTGCCCTGCACTGCTTGCTGGGGGGTGGGTGTGCAAGGGGACATGAGTGGGGGCCTGCTGGCAGGTGTCCCTCAGTGCTGGTGGGTGGGGGTGCTGGGGGACATGAGTGGGGGCCTGCTGGCAGGTGCCCTGCACTGCTGGTGGGTGGGGGTGCTGGGGGACATGAGTGGGGGCCTGCTGGTAGGTGCCCTGCACTGCTGGGAGTGGGGGTGCAAGGGGACATGAGTGGGGGCCTGCTGGCAGGTGCCCTGCACTGCTGTGGGGTTGGGGTGCTGGGGGACATGAGTGGGGGCCCGCTGGCAGGTGCCGTGCACTGCTGGGGGGTGGGGGTGCTGGGGGACATGAATGGGGGCCTGCTGGCAGGTGCCCTGCACTGCTGAGGGGTGGGGGTGCAGGGGGACATGAGTGGGGGACTGCTGGTAGGTGCCCTGCACTGCTGGGGGGTGGGGCTGCAAGAGGACATGAGTGGGGGCCTGCTGGCAGGTGCCCTGCACTGCTGGGGGGTGGGGTGCAAGGGGACATGAGTGGGGGCCTGCTGGCAGGTGCCCTGCACTGCTGGTGGGTGGGGGTGCAAGGGGACATGAGTGGGGGCCTGCTGGCAGGTGCCCTGCACTGCTGGGGGGTGGGGTGCAAGGGGACATGAGTGGGGGCCTGCTGGCAGGTGCCCTGCACTGCTGGTGGGTGGGGGTTCTGGGGGACATGAGTGGGGGCCTTTTGGGAGGTGCCCTGCACTGCTGGGGGTGGGGGTGCAAGGGGACATGAGTGGGGGCCTGCTGGCAGGTGCCCTGCACTGCTGGGGGGTGGGGTACAAGGGGACATGAGTGGGGGCCTGCTGGCAGGTGCCCTGCACTGCTGGTGGGTGGGGGTGCAAGGGGACATGAGTGGGGGCCTGCTGGCAGGTGCCCTGCACTGCTGGGGGGTGGGGTGCAAGGAGACATGAGTGAGGGCCTGCTGGCAGGTGTCCTGCACTGCTGTTGGGTGGAGGTGCTGGGGGACATGAGTGGGGGCCGGCTGGCAGGTGCCCTGCACTGCTGGTGGTGGGGATGCAAGGGGACATGAGTGGGGGCCTGCTGGCAGGTGCCCTGCAGTGCTGGGGGTGGGGTGCTGGGGGACATGAGTGGGGGCCTGCTGGCAGGTGCCCTGCACTGCTGGGGGTGGGGGTGCAAGGGGACATGAGTGGGGGCCTGCTGGCAGGTGTCCTGCACTGCTGGGGGTGGGGGTGCTGGGGGACATGAGTGGGGGCCTGCTGGCAGGCGCCCTGCACTGCTGGGGGGTGGGGGTGCTGGGGGACATGAGTGGGGGCCTGCTGGCAGGTGCCCTGTACTGCTGGGGGTGGGGGTGCTGGGGGACATGAGTTGGGGCCTGCTGGCAGGTGCCCTGCACTGCTGGGGGTGGGTGTGCAAGGGGACATGAGTGGGACATGAGTGGGGGCCTGCTGGCAGGTGCCCTGCACTGCTGGGGGGTGGGGGTAGAAGGGGACATGAGTGGGACATGAGTGGGGGCCTGCTGGCAGGTGCCCCTCAGTCCTGGTGGGTGGGGGTGCTGGGGGACATGAGTGGGGGCCTGCTGGCAGGTGCCCTACACTGCTGTGGGGTGGGAGTGCAAGGGGACATGAGTGGGACATGAGTGGGAGCCTGTTGGCAGGTGCCCTGCACTGCTGGTGGGTGGGGGTGCTGGGGGGCATAAGTGGGGGCCTGCTGGCAGGTGCCCTGTACTGCGGGGGGGTGGGGGTGCACGGGGACATGATTGGGGGCCTGCTGGCAGGTGCCTTGCACTGCTGGGGGGCGGGGGTGCAAGGGGACATGAATGGGGGCCTGCTGGCAGGTGCCCTGCACTGCTGGTGGGTGGGGGTGCTGGGGGACATGAGTGGGGGCCTGCTGGCAGGTGCCCTGCACTGCTGGGGGTGGGGGTGCAAGGGGACATGAGTGGGGGCCTGCTGACAGGTGCCCTGCACTGCTTGCTGGGTGGTGGGTGTGCAAGGGGACATGAGTGGGGGCCTGCTGGCAGGTGTCCCTCAGTGCTGGTGGGTGGGGGTGCTGGGGGACATGAGTGGGGGCCTGCTGGCAGGTGCCCTGCACTGCTGGTGGGTGGGGGTGCTGGGGGACATGAGTGGGGGCCTGCTGGCAGGTGCCCTGCACTGCTGGGAGTGGGGGTGCAAGGGGACATGAGTGGGGGCCTGCTGGCAGGTGCCCTGCACTGCTGTGGGGTTGAGGTGCTGGGGGACATGAGTGGGGGCCTGCTGGCAGGTGCCCTGCACTGCTGGTGGGTGGGGGTGCTGGGGGACATGAGTGGGGGCCTGCTGGTAGGTGCCCTGCACTGCTGGGAGTGGGGGTGCAAGGGGACATGAGTGGGGGCCTGCTGGCAGGTGCCCTGCACTGCTGTGGGGTTGGGGTGCTGGGGGACATGAGTGGGGGCCCGCTGGCAGGTGCCGTGCACTGCTGGGGGGTGGGGGTGCTGGGGGACATGAATGGGGGCCTGCTGGCAGGTGCCCTGCACTGCTGAGGGGTGGGGGTGCAGGGGGACATGAGTGGGGGACTGCTGGTAGGTGCCCTGCACTGCTGGGGGGTGGGGTTGCAAGAGGACATGAGTGGGGGCCTGCTGGCAGGTGCCCTGCACTGCTGGGGGGTGGGGTGCAAGGGGACATGAGTGGGGGCCTGCTGGCAGGTGCCCTGCACTGCTGGTGGGTGGGGGTGCAAGGGGACATGAGTGGGGGCCTGGTGGCAGGTGCCCTGCACTGCTGGGGGGTGGGGTGCAAGGGGACATGAGTGGGGGCCTGCTGGCAGGTGCCCTGCACTGCTGGTGGGTGGGGGTTCTGGGGGACATGAGTGGGGGCCTTTTGGGAGGTGCCCTGCACTGCTGGGGGTGGGGGTGCAAGGGGACATGAGTGGGGGCCTGCTGGCAGGTGCCCTGCACTGCTGGGGCGTGGGGTACAAGGGGACATGAGTGGGGGCCTGCTGGCAGGTGCCCTGCACTGCTGGTGGGTGGGGGTGCAAGGGGACATGAGTGGGGGCCTGCTGGCAGGTGCCCTGCACTGCTGGGGGGTGGGGTGCAAGGAGACATGAGTGAGGGCCTGCTGGCAGGTGTCCTGCACTGCTGTTGGGTGGAGGTGCTGGGGGACATGAGTGGGGGCCTGCTGGCAGGTGCCCTGCACTGCTGGTGGTGGGGATGCAAGGGGACATGAGTGGGGGCCTGCTGGCAGGTGCCCTGCAGTGCTGGGGGTGGGGTGCTGGGGGACATGAGTGGGGGCCTGCTGGCAGGTGCCCTGCACTGCTGGGGGTGGGGGTGCAAGGGGACATGAGTGGGGGCCTGCTGGCAGGTGTCCTGCACTGCTGGGGGTGGGGGTGCTGGGGGACATGAGTGGGGGCCTGCTGGCAGGCGCCCTGCACTGCTGGGGGGTGGGGGTGCTGGGGGACATGAGTGGGGGCCTGCTGGCAGGTGCCCTGTACTGCTGGGGGTGGGGGTGCTGGGGGACATGAGTTGGGGCCTGCTGGCAGGTGCCCTGCACTGCTGGGGGTGGGTGTGCAAGGGGACATGAGTGGGACATGAGTGGGGGCCTGCTGGCAGGTGCCCTGCACTGCTGGGGGGTGGGGGTAGAAGGGGACATGAGTGGGACATGAGTGGGGGCCTGCTGGCAGGTGCCCCTCAGTCCTGGTGGGTGGGGGTGCTGGGGGACATGAGTGGGGGCCTGCTGGCAGGTGCCCTACACTGCTGTGGGGTGGGAGTGCAAGGGGACATGAGTGGGACATGAGTGGGAGCCTGTTGGCAGGTGCCCTGCACTGCTGGTGGGTGGGGGTGCTGGGGGGCATAAGTGGGGGCCTGCTGGCAGGTGCCCTGTACTGCGGGGGGGGTGGGGGTGCACGGGGACATGAGTGGGGGCCTGCTGGCAGGTGCCTTGCACTGCTGGGGGGCGGGGGTGCAAGGGGACATGAATGGGGGCCTGCTGGCAGGTGCCCTGCCCTGCTGGTGGGTGGGGGTGCTGGGGGACATGAGTGGGGGCCTGCTGGCAGGTGCCCTGCACTGCTGGGGGTGGGGGTGCACTGGGACATGAGTGGGGGCCTGCTGACAGGTGCCCTGCACTGCTTGCTGGGGGGTGGGTGTGCAAGGGGACATGAGTGGGGGCCTGCTGGCAGGTGTCCCTCAGTGCTGGTGGGTGGGGGTGCTGGGGGACATGAGTGGGGGCCTGCTGGCAGGTGCCCTGCACTGCTGGTGGGTGGGGGTGCTGGGGGACATGAGTGGGGGCCTGCTGGCAGGTGCCCTGCACTGCTGGTGGGTGGGGGTGCTGGGGGACATGAGTGGGGGCCTGCTGGCAGGTGCCCTGCACTGCTGGTGGGTGGGGGTGCTGGGGGACATGAGTGGGGGCCTGCTGGTAGGTGCCCTGCACTGCTGGGAGTGGGGGTGCAAGGGGACATGAGTGGGGGCCTGCTGGCAGGTGCCCTGCACTGCTGTGGGGTTGGGGTGCTGGGGGACATGAGTGGGGGCCCGCTGGCAGGTGCCGTGCACTGCTGGGGGGTGGGGGTGCTGGGGGACATGAATGGGGGCCTGCTGGCAGGTGCCCTGCACTGCTGAGGGGTGGGGGTGCAGGGGGACATGAGTGGGGGACTGCTGGTAGGTGCCCTGCACTGCTGGGGGGTGGGGTTGCAAGAGGACATGAGTGGGGGCCTGCTGGCAGGTGCCCTGCACTGCTGGGGGGTGGGGTGCAAGGGGACATGAGTGGGGGCCTGCTGGCAGGTGCCCTGCACTGCTGGTGGGTGGGGGTGCAAGGGGACATGAGTGGGGGCCTGGTGGCAGGTGCCCTGCACTGCTGGGGGGTGGGGTGCAAGGGGACATGAGTGGGGGCCTGCTGGCAGGTGCCCTGCACTGCTGGTGGGTGGGGGTTCTGGGGGACATGAGTGGGGGCCTTTTGGGAGGTGCCCTGCACTGCTGGGGGTGGGGGTGCAAGGGGACATGAGTGGGGGCCTGCTGGCAGGTGCCCTGCACTGCTGGGGCGTGGGGTACAAGGGGACATGAGTGGGGGCCTGCTGGCAGGTGCCCTGCACTGCTGGTGGGTGGGGGTGCAAGGGGACATGAGTGGGGGCCTGCTGGCAGGTGCCCTGCACTGCTGGGGGGTGGGGTGCAAGGAGACATGAGTGAGGGCCTGCTGGCAGGTGTCCTGCACTGCTGTTGGGTGGAGGTGCTGGGGGACATGAGTGGGGGCCTGCTGGCAGGTGCCCTGCACTGCTGGTGGTGGGGATGCAAGGGGACATGAGTGGGGGCCTGCTGGCAGGTGCCCTGCAGTGCTGGGGGTGGGGTGCTGGGGGACATGAGTGGGGGCCTGCTGGCAGGTGCCCTGCACTGCTGGGGGTGGGGGTGCAAGGGGACATGAGTGGGGGCCTGCTGGCAGGTGTCCTGCACTGCTGGGGGTGGGGGTGCTGGGGGACATGAGTGGGGGCCTGCTGGCAGGCGCCCTGCACTGCTGGGGGGTGGGGGTGCTGGGGGACATGAGTGGGGGCCTGCTGGCAGGTGCCCTGTACTGCTGGGGGTGGGGGTGCTGGGGGACATGAGTTGGGGCCTGCTGGCAGGTGCCCTGCACTGCTGGGGGTGGGTGTGCAAGGGGACATGAGTGGGACATGAGTGGGGGCCTGCTGGCAGGTGCCCTGCACTGCTGGGGGGTGGGGGTAGAAGGGGACATGAGTGGGACATGAGTGGGGGCCTGCTGGCAGGTGCCCCTCAGTCCTGGTGGGTGGGGGTGCTGGGGGACATGAGTGGGGGCCTGCTGGCAGGTGCCCTACACTGCTGTGGGGTGGGAGTGCAAGGGGACATGAGTGGGACATGAGTGGGAGCCTGTTGGCAGGTGCCCTGCACTGCTGGTGGGTGGGGGTGCTGGGGGGCATAAGTGGGGGCCTGCTGGCAGGTGCCCTGTACTGCGGGGGGGTGGGGGTGCACGGGGACATGAGTGGGGGCCTGCTGGCAGGTGCCTTGCACTGCTGGGGGGCGGGGGTGCAAGGGGACATGAATGGGGGCCTGCTGGCAGGTGCCCTGCCCTGCTGGTGGGTGGGGGTGCTGGGGGACATGAGTGGGGGCCTGCTGGCAGGTGCCCTGCACTGCTGGGGGTGGGGGTGCACTGGGACATGAGTGGGGGCCTGCTGACAGGTGCCCTGCACTGCTTGCTGGGGGGTGGGTGTGCAAGGGGACATGAGTGGGGGCCTGCTGGCAGGTGTCCCTCAGTGCTGGTGGGTGGGGGTGCTGGGGGACATGAGTGGGGGCCTGCTGGCAGGTGCCCTGCACTGCTGGTGGGTGGGGGTGCTGGGGGACATGAGTGGGGGCCTGCTGGCAGGTGCCCTGCACTGCTGGGAGTGGGGGTGCAAGGGGACATGAGTGGGGGCCTGCTGGCAGGTGTCCTGCACTGCTGTGGGGTTGAGGTGCTGGGGGACATGAGTGGGGGCCTGCTGACAGGTGCCCTGCACTGCTTGTTGGGGGGTGGGTGTGCAAGGGGACATGAGTTGGGGCCTGCTGGCAGGTGCCCTGCACTGCTGGTGGGTGGGGGTGCTGGGGGACATGAGTGGGGGCCTGCTGGCAGGTGCCCTACACTGCTGGGGGGTGGGAGTGCAAGGGGACATGAGTGGGACATGAGTGGGAGCCTGTTGGCAGGTGCCCTGCTGGTGGGTGGGGGTGCTGGGGGGCATAAGTGGGGGCCTGCTGGCAGGTGCCCTGCACTGCGGGGGGGTGGGGGTGCACGGGGACATGAGTGGGGGCCTGCTGGCAGGTGCCTTGCACTGCTGGGGGGCAGGGGTGCAAGGGGACATGAGTGGGGGCCTGCTGGCAGGTGCCCTGCACTGCTGGGGGGTGGGGTGCAAGGAGACATGAGTGAGGGCCTGCTGGCAGGTGTCCTGCACTGCTGTTGGGTGGAGGTGCTGGGGGACATGAGTGGGGGCCTGCTGGCAGGTGCCCTGCACTGCTGGTGGTGGGGATGCAAGGGGACATGAGTGGGGGCCTGCTGGCAGGTGCCCTGCAGTGCTGGGGGTGGGGTGCTGGGGGACATGAGTGGGGGCCTGCTGGCAGGTGCCCTGCACTGCTGGGGGTGGGGGTGCAAGGGGACATGAGTGGGTGCCTGCTGGCAGGTGTCCTGCACTGCTGGGGGTGGGGGTGCTGGGGGACATGAGTGGGGGCCTGCTGGCAGGCGCCCTGCACTGCTGGGGGGTGGGGGTGCTGGGGGACATGAGTGGGGGCCTGCTGGCAGGTGCCCTGCACTGCTGGGGGTGGGGGTGCTGGGGGACATGAGTTGGGGCCTGCTGGCAGGTGCCCTGCACTGCTGGGGGTGGGTGTGCAAGGGGACATGAGTGGGACATGAGTGGGGGCCTGCAGGCAGGTGCCCTGCACTGCTGGGGGGTGGGGGTAGAAAGGGACATGAGTGGGACATGAGTGGGGGCCTGCTGGCAGGTGCCCCTCAGTCCTGGTGGGTGGGGGTGCTGGGGGACATGAGTGGGGGCCTGCTGGCAGGTGCCCTACACTGCTGGGGGGTGGGAGTGCAAGGGGACATGAGTGGGACATGAGTGGGAGCCTGTTGGCAGGTGCCCTGCACTGCTGGTGGGTGGGGGTGCTGGAGGGCATAAGTGGGGGCCTGCTGGCAGGTGCCCTGTACTGCGGGGGGGTGCACGGGGACATGAGTGGGGGCCTGCTGGCAGGTGCCTTGCACTGCTGGGGGGCGGGGGTGCAAGGGGACATGAGTGGGGGCCTGCTGGCAGGTGCCCTGCACTGCTGGTGGGTGGGGGTGCTGGGGGACATGAGTGGGGGCCTGCTGGCAGGTGCCCTGCACTGCTGGGGGTGGGGGTGCAAGGGGACATGAGTGGGGGCCTGCTGACAGGTGCCCTGCACTGCTTGCTGGGGGGTGGGTGTGCAAGCGGACATGAGTGGGGGCCTGCTGGCAGGTGTCCCTCAGTGCTGGTGGGTGGGGGTGCTGGGGGACATGAGTGGGGGCCTGCTGGCAGGTGCCCTGCACTTCTGGTGGGTGGGGGTGCTGGGGGACATGAGTGGGGGCCTGCTGGCAGGTGCCCTGCACTGCTGGGAGTGGGGGTGCAAGGGGACATGAGTGGGGGCCTGCTGGCAGGTGCCCTGCACTGCTGTGGGGTTGGGGTGCTGGGGGACATGAGTGGGGGCCTGCTGACAGGTGCCCTGCACTGCTTGTTGGGGGGTGGGTGTGCTAGGGGACATGAGTGGGGGCCTGCTGGCAGGTGCCCCTCAGTGCTGGTGGGTGGGGGTGCTAAGGACATGAGTGGGGGCCTGCTGGCAGGTGCCCTGCACTGCTGGTGGGTGGGGGTGCTGGGGGACATGAGTGGGGGCCTGCTGGCAGGTGCCCTGCACTGCTGGGGGTGGGGGTGCAAGGGGACATGAGTGGGGGCCTGCTGGCAGGTGCCCTGCACTGCTGGGGGTGCAAGGCGACATGAGTGGGGGCCTGCTGGCAGGTGCCCTGCACTGCTGGGGGTGCAAGGCGACATGAGTGGGGGCCTGCTGGCAGGTGCCCTGCACTGCTGGTGGGTGGGGGTGCTGGGGGACATGAGTGGGGGCCTGCTGGCAGGTGCCCTGCACTGCTGGGGTGTGGGGGTGCAAGGGGACATGAGTGGGACATGAGTGGGGGCCTGCTGGCAGGTGCCCTGCACTGCTGGGGGGTTGGGGTGCAAGGGGACATGAGTGGGGGCCTGCTGGCAGGTGCCCTGCACTGCTGGTGGGTGGGGGTGCTGGGGGACATGAGTGGGGGCCTGCTGGCAGGTGCCCTGCACTGCTGGGGGTGGGGGTGCAAGGGGACATGAGTGGGGGCCTGCTGACAGGTGCCCTGCACTGCTTGCTGGGGGGTGGGTGTGCAAGCGGACATGAGTGGGGGCCTGCTGGCAGGTGTCCCTCAGTGCTGGTGGGTGGGGGTGCTGGGGGACATGAGTGGGGGCCTGCTGGCAGGTGCCCTGCACTTCTGGTGGGTGGGGGTGCTGGGGGACATGAGTGGGGGCCTGCTGGCAGGTGCCCTGCACTGCTGGGAGTGGGGGTGCAAGGGGACATGAGTGGGGGCCTGCTGGCAGGTGCCCTGCACTGCTGTGGGGTTGGGGTGCTGGGGGACATGAGTGGGGGCCTGCTGACAGGTGCCCTGCACTGCTTGTTGGGGGGTGGGTGTGCTAGGGGACATGAGTGGGGGCCTGCTGGCAGGTGCCCCTCAGTGCTGGTGGGTGGGGGTGCTAAGGACATGAGTGGGGGCCTGCTGGCAGGTGCCCTGCACTGCTGGTGGGTGGGGGTGCTGGGGGACATGAGTGGGGGCCTGCTGGCAGGTGCCCTGCACTGCTGGGGGTGGGGGTGCAAGGGGACATGAGTGGGGGCCTGCTGGCAGGTGCCCTGCACTGCTGGGGGTGCAAGGCGACATGAGTGGGGGCCTGCTGGCAGGTGCCCTGCACTGCTGGGGGTGCAAGGCGACATGAGTGGGGGCCTGCTGGCAGGTGCCCTGCACTGCTGGTGGGTGGGGGTGCTGGGGGACATGAGTGGGGGCCTGCTGGCAGGTGCCCTGCACTGCTGGGGTGTGGGGGTGCAAGGGGACATGAGTGGGACATGAGTGGGGGCCTGCTGGCAGGTGCCCTGCACTGCTGGGGGGTTGGGGTGCAAGGGGACATGAGTGGGGGCCAGCTGGCAGGTGCCCTCCACTGCTGGGGGTGCAAGGCGACATGAGTGGGGGCCTGCTGGCAGGTGCCCTGCACTGCTGGTGGGTGGGGGTGCTGGGGGACATGAGTGGGGGCCTGCTGGCAGGTGCCCTGCACTGCTGGGGTGTGGGGGTGCAAGGGGACATGAGTGGGACATGAGTGGGGGCCTGCTGGCAGGTGCCCTGCACTGCTGGGGGGTTGGGGTGCAAGGGGACATGAGTGGGGGCCAGCTGGCAGGTGCCCTGCACTGCCGGGGGGTGGGGGTGCTGGGGGACATGGGTTCGGGCCTGCTGGCAGGTGCCCTGCACTGCTGGGGGGTGGGGGTGCTGGGGGACATGAGTGGGGGCCTGCTGGCAGGTGCCCTGCACTGCTGGGGGGTGGGGGTGCAAGGGGACATGAGTGGGGGCCTGCTGGCAGGTGCCCTGCACTGCTGGGGGGTGGGGGTGCAAGGGGACATGAGTGGGGGCCTGCTGGCAGGTGCCCTGCACTGCTTGTGGGTGGGGGTGTAAGGGGACATGAGTGGGACATGAGTGGGGGCCTGCTGGCAGGTGCCCTGCACTGCTGGGGGGTGGGTGTGCAAGGGGACATGAGTTGGGGCCTGCTGGCAGGTGCCCTGCACTGCTGGTGGGTGGGGGTGCTGGGGGACATGAGTGGGGGCTGCTGGCAGGTGCCCTGCACTGCTGGTGGGTGGGGGTGCTGGGGGACATGAGTGGGGGCCTGCTGGCAGGTGCCCTGCACTGCTAGGGGTGGGGGTGCAAGGGGACATGAGTGGGGGCCTGCTGGCAGGTTCCCTGTACTGCTGGGGGGTGGGGGTGCAAGGAGACATGAGTGCGGGCCTGCTGGCAGGTGCCCTGCACTGCTGGGGAGTGGGGGTGCAAGGGGACATGAGTGGGACATGAGTGGGGGCCTGCTGGCAGGTGCCCTGCACTGCTGGGGGATGGGGGTGCAAGGGCACATGAGTGGGGGCCTGCTGGCAGGTGCCATGCACTGCTGGGGGGTGGGTGTGCAAGGGGACATGAGTGGGACATGAGTGGGTGCCTTCTGGCAGATGCCCTGCACTGCTGGGGGGTGGGGGTGCAAGGGGACATGAGTGGGGGCCTGCTGGCAGGTGCTCCTCAGTGCTGGTGGGTGGGGGTGCTGGGGGACATGAGTGGGGGCCTGCTAGCAGGTGCCCTGCACTGCTGGGGTGTGGGGGTGCAAGGGGACAAGAGTGGGACATGAGTGGGGGCCTGCTGGCAGGTGCCCCTCAATGCTGGTGGGTGGGGGTGCTGGGGGACATGAGTGGGGGCCTGCTGGCAGGTGCCCTGCACTGCTGGTGGGTGGGGGTGCTGGGGGACATGGGTGGGGGCCTGCTGGCAGGTGCCCTGCACTGCTGGGGGTGGGGGTGCAAGGGGACATGAGTGGGGGCCTGCTGGCAGGTGCCCTGTGTTAGAGAGAATTCTCTGTTTAGACTGAATTTCCTAACCTAGTGAGTCCCCCAGCAGCTTTGCTGGATTTCTGGAGTTTGTTTTTTCCATTCTGCCAAGAGTGA
The DNA here is from genome assembly GCF_040938575.1 of Ambystoma mexicanum. Lineage (NCBI taxonomy): Eukaryota > Metazoa > Chordata > Amphibia > Caudata > Ambystomatidae > Ambystoma > Ambystoma mexicanum. The sequence continues at coordinate 51,222,830 of NC_090936.1, forward strand.
GACTCTTTTTCTCCCACTCTTGGACATGAATGTGTGTAATTCCTTTGAATGACAATGTGATCTATGGGCTATGGGGTCTTTTACTCCATAGGGTCTCATATGTTTTGCTCTGTGTGTTACACCGCACCCTCCGTGCCGTAACACAGGGGTGTCCTAGCGGACCTCCATCATAGACTCCATACCCGGGACTGACTACTGTCTCCCCGGGCATGTAAAGTCACCATTGGCTTTACTAGACCTAAATTTAATAACAGAACTAGTACAAACCATCCTATTGTGGACGTACTAGTAGGGGTAATTCGATTACTCCTAAGTCTGTTATTCGAGGGGGCACTGTCCCGTCCCCCCTCGTCGAGTTTTGGCTGGTGGCAGTGGAAACTACTTGTTATGTTCGACCCCGAATATATCCCTATGGGATTCTTCCCATTGTTGGAGATTGATACTGTTTCTCGTTAATCTCTAACATACCTCCGGTCTACTTATCTTAAATAAGTCTATCAGATGGTATTTTCTGCCAGAACTCGGCTTTTTAAAATGGCGTTTGTGTTAGTCTCTGTGACTCCTAAACCAAAGGTTGAGCCTTTTGTTCCACTTTTCGCGGGCTTCTGTACAGAGACCCTCCAAAGTGGTGCCATTCTGTCTGGGTTACCACAGGGGTGTGGGAGGGGGTTTAGGCACCCTGGACCGAGTTGCCTTGGCAACTCCGGTTGCACTCTGGTGTGATTGGCCCAAGTGGTGAGCCTCCCCGCTCACCACTTAGTGTGTTTTGAGTGACAGCTAGGCTGAATGAATGGGTGTTTTCTGCCTAAAAGTAGGGCTTTTGGGACTGGATCTTCAGAAGTCGCCACAGGACCTAAGAATCCGACGAGGGTAAAGCTGAGCCGACCTGCAACGACGACACCTCCGGTGGAGCCCTGCTGAACTGACTCACCACTTCCCGACAACAGAGGAGATCTCCCTGCCGGAGAGTCTCTTCCCCTGACTGGTGAGAACAACCAGTCCCCTTTGCTTTTTCTTCGCCTCAGGACGCAGTGGTCAAATTGCCCGTGCAGAGCACCTCGGCAACCGGATAGCTACTACCCCTGTACCGTGACCAAAAGGTGGTGCCTTGTGACGGAGCACTCCGCGGCTCGTCTCTTCCCTGGTGGTACAACGATCTTCAACTTTCCTTCGACGACGAGATCATCTCTTCTCTTGGCAAAGACCGGACGTGCATCCACCACCAGGAACAACTGCCCCCGCCGGAGCTGTCTCTCCACAATCAAGGTACTGTGTCCGCCTGGCTTCCCTTGTTGCCGGATAGAGTGAGGTGTCTTAATCCTCGCCTCTCCATAGGGTCGCCTCCAAGCTTTCTCTAGCGTGTTGTTCTGAACTGGTCCAATCTGCCGATAACAATTTGCTTCAAAGACTCGAACGCATTTCCACTAAGATACTTTTTGGGACATATCGCCTGGCCTCTCTCCGAGTGGGCCTGGCCTCTGAACTTTATGATCTACCGTGGTTCTTGCCTTCTTGCCTTGCATTTGTCTGTAAAGTATTGGAACGGTGTTGATTTCGTAACCTGCTTATTTTTCTTTCCCGTCCTAACAAATACTAGAGTGCCATCTAGATTGACGCATACACCTCTGTCTGCAAATAAGTGATGCTGGTAAACCTAGAATTGTCGAACTATTGTTAGGGGGATTGATCTTTTTCTTCGTAAAGTAATTGTAATTGAAGTGTTTGCCGTAATAGTGCCAGAGTGTTTTCTATAGATGTGTCGTTATAAATAAATACCTTTATATCTTTACACTGAAGCCTTGTTGCATGTTTGCTTGCCTTACGGTGTAGAATTGCCCTATGTTGTATACTCCACATGCTGCCTAACTCTTCTTGAGGGAAGTCTGACTGCTCAGCCACAGCTACCAAGTGAATCTGTGTGGTAGAGACGGCTACCAAGTGGGTTTACTGCCAAACACCTGTAGTCCTAAATCTTTTGCAGTGGTCCCAGAGGGAACTGCACAGGTTTCCGCCTAATACCCTGCTCTGCTGGGGGGTGGGGGTGCTGGGGGACATGAGTGGGGGCCTGCTGGCAGGTGCCCTGCAGTGCTGGGGGGTGGGGTGCTGGGGGACATGAGTGGGGGCCTGCTGGCAGGTGCCCTGCACTGCTGGGGGTGGGGGTGCAAGGGGACATGAGTGGGGGCCTGCTGGCAGGTGTCCTGCACTGCTGGGGGTGGGGGTACTGGGGGACATGAGTGGGGGCCTGCTGGCAGGCGCCCTGCACTGCTGGGGGTGGGGGTGCTGGGGGACATGAGTGGGGGCCTGCTGGCAGGTGCCCTGCACTGCTGGGGGTGGGGGTGCTGGGGGACATGAGTTGGGGCCTGCTGGCAGGTGCCCTGCACTGCTGGGGGTGGGTGTGCAAGGGGACATGAGTGGGGGCCTGCTGGCAGGTACCCCGTACTGCTGGGGGTGGGGGTGCAAGGGTACATGGGTGGGAGCCTGCTGGCAGGTGCCCTGCACTGCTGGGGGGTGGGGGTGCAAGAGGACATGAGTGGGACATGAGTGGGGGCCTGCTGGCAGGTGCCCTGCACTGCTGGGGGATGGGGGTGCAAGGAGACATGAGTGGGGGCCTGCTGGCAGGTGCTCCTCAGTGCCGGTGGGTGGGGGTGCTGGGGGACATGAGTAGGGGCCTGCTGGCAGGTGCCCTGCACTGCTGGTGGGTGGGGGTGCTGGGGGACATGAGTGGGGGCCTGCTGGCAGGTGCCCTGCACTGCTGGGGGGTGGGGGTGCAAGGGGACATGAGTGGGGGCCTGCTGGCAGGTGCTCCTCAGTGCCGGTGGGTGGGGGTGCTGGGGGACATGAGTGGGGGCCTGCTGGCAGGTGCCCTGTACTGCTGGGGGGTGGGGGTGCAAGGAGACATGAGTGGGGGCCTGCTGGCAGGTGCCCTGCACTGCTGGGGAGTGGGGGTGCAAGGGGACATGAGTGGGGGCCTGCTGGCAGGTACCCTGTACTGCTGGGGGGTGGGGGTGTAAGGGAACATGGGTGGGAGCCTACTGGCAGGTGCCCTGCACTGCTGGGGGTGGGGGTGCAAGGGGACATGAGTGGGACATGAGTGGGGGCCTGCTGGCAGGTGCCCTGCACTGCTGGGGGATGGGGGTGCAAGGGCACATGAGTGGGGGCCTGCTGGCAGGTGCCCTGCACTGCTGGGGGATGGGTGTGCAAGGGGACATGAGTGGGACATGAGTGGGTGCCTTCTGGCAGATGCCCTGCACTGCTGGGGGGTGGGGGTGCAAGGGGACATGAGTGGGGGCCTGCTGGCAGGTGCTCCTCAGTGCTGGTGGGTGGGGGTGCTGGGGGACATGAGTGGGGGCCTGCTGGCAGGGGCCCTGCACTGCTGGGGTGTGGGGGTGCAAGGGGACAAGAGTGGGACATGAGTGGGGGCCTGCTGACAGGTGCCCCTCAATGCTGGTGGGTGGGGGTGCTGGGGGACATGAGTGGGGGCCTGCTGGCAGGTGCCCTGCACTGCTGGTGGGTGGGGGTGCTGGGGGACATGAGTGGGGGCCTGCTGGCAGGTGCCCTGAACTGCTGGGGGTGGGGGTGCAAGGGGACATGAGTGGGGGCCTGCTGGCAGGTGCCCTGTGTCAGAGAGTATTCTCTGTTTAGGCTGAATTTCCTAACCTAGTGAGTCCCCCAGCAGCTTTGCTGGATTTCTGGAGTTTGTTTTTTCCATCTAGCCAAGAGTGAGACTCTTTTTCTCCCACTCTTGGAAATGAATGTGTGTAATTCCTTTGAATGTCAATGTGATCTATGGGCTATGGGGTCTTTTACTCCATAGGGTCTCATATGTTTTGCTATGTGTGTTACACCGCACCCTCCGTGCCGTAACACAGGGGCGTCCTAGCGTACCTCCATCATAGACTCCATACCCGGGACTGACTACTGTCTCCCCGGGCATGTAAAGCCACCATTGGCTTTACTAGACCTAAATTTACTAACAGAACTAGTACAAACCATCCTATTGTGGATGTACTAGTAGGGGTAATTTGATTACTCCTAAGTCTGTTATTCGAGGGGGCACTGTCCCGTCCCCCCTCGTCGAGTTTTGGCTGGTGGCAGTGGAAACTACTTGTTATGTTCGACCCCGAATATAACCCTATGGGATTCTTCCCATTGTTGGAGATTGATACTGTTTCTCGTTAATCTCTAACATACCTCCGGTCTACTTATCTTAAATAAGTCTATCAGATGGTATTTTCTGCCAGAACTCGGCTTTTTAAAATGGCGTTTGTGTTAGTCTCTGTGACTCCTAAACCAAAGGTTGAGCCCTTTGTTCCACTTTTGGCGGGCTTCTGTACAGAGACCCTCCAAAGTGGTGCCATTCTGTCTGGGTTACCACAGGGGTGTGGGAGGGGGTTTAGGCACCCTGGACCGAGTTGCCTTGGCAACTCCGGTTGCACTCTGGTGTGATTGGCCCAAGTGGTGAGCCTCCCCGCTCACCACTTAGTGTGTTTTGAGTGACAGCTAGGCTGAATGAATGGGGGTTTTCTGCATAAAAGTAGGGCTTTTGGGACTGGATCTTCAGAAGTCGCCACAGGACCTAAGAATCCGACGAGGGTAAAGCTGAGCCGACCTGCAACGACGACACCTCCGGTGGAGCCCTACTGAACCGACTCACCACTTCCCGACAACAGAGGAGATCTCCCTGCCGGAGAGTCTCTTCCCCTGACTGGTGGGAACAACCAGTCCCCTTTGCTTTTTCTTCGCCTCAGGACGCAGTGGTCAAATTGCCCGTGCAGAGCACCTCGGCAACCGGATAGCTACTACCCCTGTACCGTGACCAAAAGGTGGTGCCTTGTGACGGAGCACTCCGCGGCTCGTCTCTTCCCTGGTGGTACAACGATCTTCAACTTTCCTTCGACGACGAGATCATCTCTTCTCTTGGCAAAGACCGGACGTGCATCCACCACCAGGAACAACTGCCCCCGCCGGAGCTGTCTCTCCACAATCAAGGTACTGTGTCCGCCTGGCTTCCCTTGTTGCCGGATAGAGTGAGGTGTCTTAACCCTCGCCTCTCCATAGGGTCGCCTCCAAGCTTTCTCTAGCGTGTTGTTCTGAACTGGTCCAATCTGCCGATAACAATTTGCTTCAAAGACTCGAACGCATTTCCACTAAGATACTTTTTGGGACATATCGCCTTGCCTCTCTCCGAGTGGGCCTGGCCTCTGAACTTTATGATCTACCGTGGTTCTTGCCTTCTTGCCTTGCATTTGTCTGTAAAGTATTGGAACCGTGTTGATTTCGTAACCTGCTTATTTTTCTTTCCCGTCCTAACAAATACTAGAGTGCCATCTAGATTGACGCATACACCTCTGTCTGCAAATAAGTGATGCTGGTAAACCTAGAATTGTCGAACTATTGTTAGGGGGATTGATCTTTTTCTTCATAGAGTAATTGTAATTGAAGTGTTTGCCGTAATAGTGCCAGAGTGTTTTCTATAGCTGTGTCGTTATAAATAAATACCTTTATATCTTTACACTGAAGCCTTGTTGCATGTTTGCTTGCCTTACGGTGTAGAATTGCCCTATGTTGTATACTCCACATGCTGCCTAACTCTTCTTGAGGGAAGTCTGACTGCTCAGCCACAGCTACCAAGTGAATCTGTGTGGTACAGACGGCTACCAAGTGGGTTTACTGCCAAACACCTGTAGTCCTAAATCTTTTGCAGTGGTCCCAGAGGGAACTGCACAGGTTTCCGCCTAATACCCTGCACTGCTGGGGGGTGGGGGTGCTGGGGGACATGAGTGGGGGCCCGCTGGCAGGTGCCGTGCACTGCTGGGGGGTGGGGGTGCTGGGGGACATGAATGGGGGCCTGCTGGCAGGTGCCCTGCACTGCTGAGGGGTGGGGGTGCAGGGGGACATGAGTGGGGGACTGCTGGTAGGTGCCCTGCACTGCTGGGGGGTGGGGTTGCAAGGGGACATGAGTGGGGGCCTGCTGGCAGGTGCCCTGCACTGCTGGGGGGTGGGGTGCAAGGGGACATGAGTGGGGGCCTGCTGGCAGGTGCCCTGCACTGCTGGTGGGTGGGGGTGCAAGGGGACATGAGTGGGGGCCTGCTGGCAGGTGCCCTGCACTGCTGGGGGTGGGGGTGCAAGGGGACATGAGTGGGGGCCTGCTGACAGGTGCCCTGCACTGCTTGCTGGGGGGTGGGTGTGCAAGGGGACATGAGTGGGGGCCTGCTGGCAGGTGTCCCTCAGTGCTGGTGGGTGGGGGTGCTGGGGGACATGAGTGGGGGCCTGCTGGCAGGTGCCCTGCACTGCTGGTGGGTGGGGGTGCTGGGGGACATGAGTGGGGGCCTGCTGGCAGGTGCCCTGCACTGCTGGGAGTGGGGGTGCAAGGGGACATGAGTGGGGGCCTGCTGGCAGGTGCCCTGCACTGCTGTGGGGTTGGGGTGCTGGGGGACATGAGTGGGGGCCTGCTGACAGGTGCCCTGCACTGCTTGTTGGGGGGTGGGTGTGCAAGGGGACATGAGTGGGGGCCTGCTGGCAGGTGCCCCTCAGTGCTGGTGGGTGGGGGTGCTAAGGACATGAGTGGGGGCCTGCTGGCAGGTGCCCTGCACTGCTGGTGGGTGGGGGTGCTGGGGGACATGAGTGGGGGCCTGCTGGCAGGTGCCCTGCACTGCTGGGGGTGGGGGTGCAAGGGGACATGAGTGGGGGCCTGCTGGCAGGTGCCCTGCACTGCTGGGGGGTTGGGTGCTGGGGGACATGAGTGGGGGCCTGCTGGCAGGTGCCCTCCACTGCTGGGGCTGGGGGTGCAAGGCGACATGAGTGGGGGCCTGCTGGCAGGTGCCCTGCACTGCTGGTGGGTGGGGGTGCTGGGGGACATGAGTGGGGGCCTGCTGGCAGGTGCCCTGCACTGCTGGGGTGTGGGGGTGCAAGGGGACATGAGTGGGACATGAGTGGGGGCCTGCTGGCAGGTGCCCTGCACTGCTGGGGGGTTGGGGTGCAAGGGGACATGAGTGGGGGCCAGCTGGCAGGTGCCCTGCACTGCCAGGGGGTGGGGGTGCTGGGGGACATGGGTGGGGGCCTGCTGGCAGGTGCCCTGCACTGCTGGGGGGTGGGGGTGCTGGGGGACATGAGTGGGGGCCTGCTGGCAGGTGCCCTGCACTGCTGGGGGGTGGGGGTGCAAGGGGACATGAGTGGGGGCCTGCTGGCAGGTGCCCTGCACTGCTAAGCGGTGGGGGTGCAAGGGGACATGAGTGGGGGCCTGCTGGCAGGTGCCCTGCACTGCTTGTGGGTGGGGGTGTAAGGGGACATGAGTGGGACATGAGTGGGGGCCTGCTGGCAGGTGCCCTGCACTGCTGGGGGGTGGGTGTGCAAGGGGACATGAGTTGGGGCCTGCTGGCAGGTGCCCTGCACTGCTGGTGGGTGGGGGTGCTGGGGGACATGAGTGGGGGCTACTGGCAGGTGCCCTGCACTGCTGGTGGGTGCGGGTGCTGGGGGACATCAGTGGGGGCCTGCTGGCAGGTGCCCTGCACTGCTAGGGGTGGGGGTACAAGGGGACATGAGTGGGGGCCTGCTGGCAGGTGCCCTGTACTGCTGGGGGGTGGGGTGCAAGGAGACATGAGTGCGGGCCTGCTGGCAGGTGCCCTGCACTGCTGGGGAGTGGGGGTGCAAGGGGACATGATTGGGGGCCTGCTGGCAGGTACCCTGTACTGCTGGGGGGTGGGGGTGTAAGGGGACATGGGTGGGAGCCTGCTGGCAGGTGCCCTGCACTGCTGGGGGTGGGGGTGCAAGGGGACATGAGTGGGACATGAGTGGGGGCCTGCTGGCAGGTGCCCTGCACTGCTGGGGGATGGGGGTGCAAGGGCACATGAGAGGGGGCCTGCTGGCAGGTGCCATGCACTGCTGGGGGGTGGGTGTGCAAGGGGACATGAGTGGGACATGAGTGGGTGCCTTCTGGCAGATGCCCTGCACTGCTGGGGGGTGGGGGTGCAAGGGGACATGAGTGGGGGCCTGCTGGCAGGTGCTCCTCAGTGCTGGTGGGTGGGGGTGCTGGGGAACATGAGTGGGGGCCTGCTAGCAGGTGCCCTGCACTGCTGGGGTGTGGGGGTGCAAGGGGACAAGAGTGGGACATGAGTGGGGGCCTGCTGGCAGGTGCCCCTCAATGCTGGTGGGTGGGGGTGCTGGGGGACATGAGTGGGGGCCTGCTGGCAGGTGCCCTGCACTGCTGGTGGGTGGGGGTGCTGGGGGACATGGGTGGGGGCCTGCTGGCAGGTGCCCTGCACTGCTGGGGGTGGGGGTGCAAGGGGACATGAGTGGGGGCCTGCTGGCAGGTGCCCTGTGTTAGAGAGAATTCTCTGTTTAGACTGAATTTCCTAACCTAGTGAGTCCCCCAGCAGCTTTGCTGGATTTCTGGCGTTTGTTTTTTCCATCCTGCCAAGAGTGAGACTCTTTTTCTCCCACTCTTGGACATGAATGTGTGTAATTCCTTTGAATGACAATGTGATCTATGGGCTATGGGGTCTTTTACTCCATAGGGTCTCATATGTTTTGCTATGTGTGTTACACCGCACCCTCCGTGCCGTAATACAGGGGTGTCCTAGCGGACCTCCATCATAGACTCCATACCCAGGACTGACTACTGTCTCCCCGGGCATGTAAAGTCACCATTGGCTTTACTAGACCTAAATTTACTAACAGAACTAGTACAAACCATCCTATTGTGGACGTACTAGTAGGGGTAATTCGATTACTCCTAAGTCTGTTATTCGAGGGGGCACTGTCCCGTCCCCCCTCGTCGAGTTTTGGCTGGTGGCAGTGGAAACTACTTGTTATGTTCGACCCCGAATATATCCCTATGGGATTCTTCCCATTGTTGGAGATTGATACTGTTTCTCGTTAATCTCTAACATACCTCGGGTCTACTTATCTTAAATAAGTCTATCAGATGGTATTTTCTGCCAGAACTTGGCTTTTTAAAATGGCGTTTGTGTTAGTCTCTGTGACTCCTAAACCAAAGGTTGAGCCCTTTGTTCCACTTTTGGCGGGCTTCTGTACAGAGACCCTCCAAAGTGGTGCCATTCTGTCTGGGTTACCACAGGGGTGTGGGAGGGGGTTTAGGCACCCTGGACCGAGTTGCCTTGGCAACTCCGGTTGCACTCTGGTGTGATTGGCCCAAGTGGTGAGCCTCCCCGCTCACCACTTAGTGTGTTTTGAGTGACAGCTAGGCTGAATGAATGGGGGTTTTCTGCATAAAAGTAGGGCTTTTGGGACTGGATCTTCAGAAGTCGCCACAGGACGACCTAAGAATCCGACGAGGGTAAAGCTGAGCCGACCTGCAACGACGACACCTCCGGTGGAGCCCTGCTGAACCGACTCACCACTTCCCGACAACAGAGGAGATCTCCCTGCCGGAGAGTCTCTTCCCCTGACTGGTGGGAACAACCAGTCCCCTTTGCTTTTTCTTCGCCTCAGGACGCAGTGGTCAAATTGCCCGTGCAGAGCACCTCGGCAACCGGATAGCTACTACCCCTGTACCGTGACCAAAAGGTGGTGCCTTGTGACGGAGCACTCCGCGGCTGGTCTCTTCCCTGGTGGTACAACGATCTTCAACTTTCCTTCGATGACGAGATCATCTCTTCTCTTGGCAAAGACCGGACGTGCATCCACCACCAGGAACAACTGCCCCCGCCGGAGCTGTCTCTCCACAATCAAGGTACTGTGTCCGCCTGGCTTCCCTTGTTGCCGGATAGAGTGAGGTGTCTTAATCCTCGCCTCTCCATAGGGTCGCCTCCAAGCTTTCTCTAGCTTGTTGTTCTGAACTGGTCCAATCTGCCGATAACAATTTGCTTCAAAGACTCGAACGCATTTCCACTAAGATACTTTTTGGGACATATCGCCTGGCCTCTCTCCGAGTGGGCCTGGCCTCTGAACTTTATGATCTACCGTGGTTCTTGCCTTCTTGCCTTGCATTTGTCTGTAAAGTATTGGAACGGTGTTGATTTCGTAACCTGCTTATTTTTCTTTCCCGTCCTAACAAATACTAGAGTGCCATCTAGATTGACGCATACACCTCTGTCTGCAAATAAGTGATGCTGGTAAACCTAGAATTGTCGAACTATTGTTAGGGGGATTGATCTTTTTCTTCGTAAAGTAATTGTAATTGAAGTGTTTGCCGTAATAGTGCCAGAGTGTTTTCTATAGATGTGTCGTTATAAATAAATACCTTTATATATTTACACTGAAGCCTTGTTGCATGTTTGCTTGCCTTACGGTGTAGAATTGCCCTATGTTGTATACTCCACATGCTGCCTAACTCTTCTTGAGGGAAGTCTGACTGCTCAGCCACAGCTACCAAGTGAATCTGTGTGGTAGAGACGGCTACCAAGTGGGTTTACTGCCAAACACCTGTAGTCCTAAATCTTTTGCAGTGGTCCCAGAGGGAACTGCACAGGTTTACGCCTAATACCCTGCTCTGCTGGGGGGTGGGGGTGCTGGGGGACATGAGTGGGGGCCTGCTGGCAGGTGCCCTGCAGTGCTGGGGGGTGGGGTGCTGGGGGACATGAGTGGGGGCCTGCTGGCAGGTGCCCTGCACTGCTGGGGGTGGGGGTGCAAGGGGACATGAGTGGGGGCCTGCTGGCAGGTGTCCTGCACTGCTGGGGGTGGGGGTACTGGGGGACATGAGTGGGGGCCTGCTGGCAGGCGCCCTGCACTGCTGGGGGTGGGGGTGCTGGGGGACATGAGTGGGGGCCTGCTGGCAGGTGCCCTGCACTGCTGGGGGTGGGGGTGCTGGGGGACATGAGTTGGGGCCTGCTGGCAGGTGCCCTGCACTGCTGGGGGTGGGTGTGCAAGGGGACATGAGTGGGACATGAGTGGGGGCCTTCTGGCAGGTGCCCTGCACTGCTGGGGGGTGGGGGTAGAAGGGGACATGAGTGGGACATGAGTGGGGGCCTGCTGGCAGGTGCCCCTCAGTCATGGTGGGTGGGGGTGCTGGGGGACATGAGTGGGGGCCTGCTGGCAGGTGCCCTACACTGCTGGGGGGTGGGGGTGCAAGGGGACATGAGTGGGACATGAGTGGGAGCCTGTTGGCAGGTGCCCTGCACTGCTGGTGGGTGGGGGTGCTGGGGGGCATAAGTGGGGGCCTGCTGGCAGGTGCCCTGCACTGCTGGGGGGTGGGGGTGCAAGGGGACATGAGTGGGGGCCTGCTGGCAGGTGCCTTGCACTGCTGGGGGGCGGGGGTGCAAGGGGACATGAGTGGGGCCTGCTGGCAGATGCCCTGCACTGCTGGTGGGTGGGGGTGCTGGGGGACATGAGTGGGGGCCTGCTGGCAGGTGCCCTGCACTGCTGGGGGTGGGGGTGCAAGCGGACATGAGTGGGGGCCTGCTGACAGGTGCCCTGCACTGCTTGCTGGGGGGTGGGTGTGCAAGGGGACATGAGTGGGGGCCTGCTGGCAGGTGTCCCTCAGTGCTGGTGGGTGGGGGTGCTGGGGGACATGAGTGGGGCCTGCTGGCAGGTGCCCTGCACTGCTGGGGGTGGGGGTGCAAGGGGACATGAGTGGGGGCCTGCTGGCAGGTGCCCTGCACTGCTGGGGGGTTGGGGTGCTGGGGGACATGAGTGGGGGCCTGCTGGCAGGTGCCCCGCACTGCTGGTGGGTGGGGGTGTAAGGGGACATGAGTGGGGGCCTGCTGGCAGGTGCCCTGCACTGCTGGGGGGTGGGTGTGCAAGGGGACATGAGTGGGGGCCTGCTGGCAGGTGCCCTGCACTGCTGGTGGGTGGGGGTGCTGGGGGACATGAGTGGGGGCCTGCTGGCAGGTGCCCTGCACTGCTAGGGGTGGGGGTGCAAGGGGACATGAGTGGGGGCCTGATGGCAGGTGCCCTGCACTGCTGGGGGTGTGGGTGCTGGGGGACATGAGTGGGTGCCTGCTGGCAGGTGACTTGCACTGCTAGGGGGTGGGGGTGCAAGGGGACATGAGTGGGGGCCTGCTGGCAGGTGCCCTGCACTGCTGGGGGTGGGGGTGCTGGGGGACATGAGTTGGGGCCTGCTGGCAGGTGCCCTGCACTGCTGGGGGTGGGTGTGCAAGGGGACATGAGTGGGGGCCTGCTGCCGGTGCCCTGCACTGCTGGGGGGTGGGGGTAGAAGGGGGCATGAGTGGGACATGAGTGGGGGCCTGCTGGCAGGTGCCCCTCAGTGCTGGTGGGTGTGGTACTAGGGGACATGAGTGGGGGCCTGCTGGCAGGTGCCCTACACTGCTGGGGGGTGGGGGTGCAAGGGGACATGAGTGGGACATGAGTGGGAGCCTGTTGGCAGGTGCCCTGCACTGCTGGTGGGTGGGGGTGCTGGGGGGCATAAGTGGGGGCCTGCTGGCAGGTGCCCTGCACTGCTGGGGGGTGGGGGTGCAAGGGGACATGAGTGGGGGCCTGCTGGCAGGTGCCTTGCACTGCTGGGGGGGTGGGGGTGCAAGGGGACATGAGTGGGGGCCTGCTGGCAGGTGCCCTGCACTGCTGGTGGGTGGGGGTGCTGGGGGACATGAGTGGGGGCCTGCTGGCAGGTGCCCTGCACTGCTGGGGGGTGGGGGTGCAAGGGGACATGAGTGGGGGCCTGCTGACAGGTGCCCTGCACTGCTTGCTGGGGGGTGGGTGTGCAAGGGGACATGAGTGGGGGCCTGCTGGCAGGAGTCCCTCAGTGCTGGTGGGTGGGGGTGCTGGGGGACATGAGTGGGGGCCTGCTGGCAGTTGCCCTGCACTGCTGGTGGGTGGGGGTGCTGGGGGACATGAGTGGGGGCCTGCTGGCAGGTGCCCTGCACTGCTGGGGGTGGGGGTGCAAGGGGACATGAGTTGGGGTCTGCTGGCAGGTGTCCTGCACTGCTGGGGGTGGGGGTGCTGGGGGACATGAGTGGGGGCCTGCTGGCAGGCGCCCTGTACTGCTGGGGGGTGGGGGTGCTGGGGGACATGAGTGGGGGCCTGCTGGCAGGTGCCCTGCACTGCTGGGGGTGGGGGTGCTGGGGGACATGAGTTGGGGCCTGCTGGCAGGTGCCCTGCACTGCTGGGGGTGGGTGTGCAAGGGGACATGAGTGGGACATGAGTGGGGGCCTGCTGGCAGGTGCCCTGCACTGCTAGGCGGTGGGGATAGAAGGGGACATGAGTGGGACATGAGTGGGGGCCTGCTGGCAGGTGCCCCTCAGTCCTGGTGGGTGGGGGTGCTGGGGGACATGAGTGGGGGCCTGCTGACAGGTGCCCTGCACTGCTTGTTGGGGAGTGGGTGTGCAAGGGGACATGAGTGGGGGTCTGCTGGCAGGTGCCCCTCAGTGCTGGTGGGTGGGGGTGCTGGGGACATGAGTGGGGGCCTGCTGGCAGGTGCCCCGCACTGCTGGTGGGTGGGGGTGCTGGGGGACATGAGTGGGGGCCTGCTGGCAGGTGCCCTGCACTGCTGGGGGTGGGGGTGCAAGGGGGCATGAGTGGGGGCCTGCTGGCAGGTGCCCTGCACTGCTGGAGGGTTGGGGTGCTGGGGGACATGAGTGGGGGCCTGCTGGCAGGTGCCCTGCACTGCTGGGGCTGGGGGTGCAAGGCGACATGAGTGGGGGCCTGTTGGCAGGTGCCCTGCACTGCTGGTGGGTGGGGGTGCTCGGGGACATGAGTGGGGGCCTGCTGGCAGGTGCCCTGCACTGCTGGGGGGTGGGGGTGTAATGGGACATGAGTGGGACATGAGTGGGGGCCTGCTGGCAGGTGCCCTGCACTGCTGGGGGGTTGGGGTGCAAGGGGACATGAGTGGGGGCCAGCTGGCAGGTGCCCTGCACTGCCGGGGGGTGGGGGTGCTGGGGGACATGGGTGGGGGCCTGCTGGCAGGTGCCCTGCACTGCTGGGGGGTGGGGGTGCTGGGGGACATGAGTGGGGGCCTGCTGGCAGGTGCCCTGCACTTCTGGGGGGTGGGGGTGCAAGGGGACATGAGTGGGGGCCTGCTGCCAGGTGCCCTGCTCTGCTGGGGGGTGGGGGTGCAAGGGGACATGAGTGGGGGCCTGCTGGCAGGTGCCCTGCACTGCTGGTGGGTGGGGGTGCAAGGGGATATGAGTGGGACATGAGTGGGGGCCTGCTGGCAGGTGCCCTACACTGCTGGGGGGTGGGTGTGCAAGGGGACATGAGTGGGGGCCTGCTGGCAGGTGCCCTGCACTGCTGGTGGGTGGGGGTGCTGGGGGACATGAGTGGGGGGTGCTGGCAGGTGCCCTGCACTGCTGGTGGGTGGGGGTGCTGGGGGACATGAGTGGGGGCCTGCTGGCAGGTGCCCTGCACTGCTAGGGGTGGGGGTGCAAGGGGACATGAGTGGGGGCCTGATGGCAGGTGCCCTGCACTGCTGGGGGGTGGGGGTGCTGGGGGACATGAGTGGGTGCCTGCTGGCAGGTGACTTGCACTGCTGGGGGGTGGGGGTGCAAGGGGACATGAGTGGGGGCCTGCTGGCAGGTGCCCTGCACTGCTGGGGGTGGGGGTGCTGGGGGACATGAGTTGGGGCCTGCTGGCAGGTGCCCTGCACTGCTGGGGGTGGGTGTGCAAGGGGACATGAGTGGGACATGAGTGGGGGCCTGCTGGCAGGTGCCCTGCACTGCTGGGGGGTGGGGGTAGAAGGGGACATGAGTGGGACATGAGTGGGGGCCTGCTGGCAGGTGCCCCTCAGTGCTGGTGGGTGGGGGTGCTAGGGGACATGAGTGGGGGCCTGCTGGCAGGTGCCCTACACTGCTGGGGGGTGGGGGTGCAAGGGGACATGAGTGGGACATGAGTGGGAGCCTGCTGGCAGGTGCCCTGCACTGCTGGGGCTGGGGGTGCAAGGCGACATGAGTGGGGGCCTGCTGGCAGGTGCCCTGCACTGCTGGTGGGTGGGGGTGCTGGGGGACATGAGTGGGGGCCTGCTGGCAGGTGCCCTGCACTGCTGGGGGGTGGGGGTGTAAGGGGACATGAGTGGGACATGAGTGGGGGCCTGTTGGCAGGTGCCCTGCACTGCTGGGGGGTTGGGGTGCAAGGGGACATGAGTGGGGGCCAGCTGGCAGGTGCCCTGCACTGCCGGGGGGTGGGGGTGCTGTGGGACATGGGTGGGGGCCTGCTGGCAGGTGCCCTGCACTGCTGGGGGGTGGGGGTGCAAGGGGACATGAGTGGGGGCCTGCTGGCAGGTGCCCTGCACTGCTGGGGGTGGGGGTGCAAGGGGACATGAGTGGGGGCCTGCTGGCAGGTGCCCTGCACTGCTGGTGGGTGGGGGTGTAAGGGGACATGAGTGGGACATGAGTGGGGGCCTGCTGGCAGGTGCCCTGCACTGCTGGGGGGTGTGTGTGCAAGGGGACATGAGTGGGGGCCTGCTGGCAGGTGCCCTGCACTGCTGGTGGGTGGGGGTGCTGGGGGACATGAGTGGGGGCTGCTGGCAGGTGCCCTGCACTGCTGGTGGGTGGGGGTGCTGGGGGACATGAGTGGGGGCCTGCTGGCAGGTGCCCTGCACTGCTAGGGGTGGGGGTGCAAGGGGACATGAGTGGGGGCCTGATGGCAGGTGCCCTGCACTGCTAGGGGGGTGGGGGTGCTGGGGGACATGAGTGGGTGCCTGCTGGCAGGTGACCTGCACTGCTGGGGGGTGGGGGTGCAAGGGGACATGAGTGGGGGCCTGCTGGCAGGTGCCCTGCACTGCTGGGGGTGGGGGTGCTGGGGGACATGAGTTGGGGCCTGCTGACAGGTGCCCTGCACTGCTGGGGGTGGGTGTGCAAGGGGACATGAGTGGGACATGAGTGGGGGCCTGCTGGCAGGTGCCCTGCACTGCTGGGGGGTGGGGTAGAAGGGGACATGAGTGGGACATGAGTGGGGGCCTGCTGGCAGGTGCCCCTCAGTGCTGGTGGGTGGGGGTGCTAGGGGACATGAGTGGGGGCCTGCTGGCAGGTGCCCTACACTGCTGGGGGGTGGGGGTACAAGGGGACATGAGTGGGACATGAGTGGGAGCCTGTTGGCAGGTGCCCTGCACTGCTGGTGGGTGAGGGTGCTGGGGGGCATAAGTGGGGGCCTGCTGGCAGGTGCACTGCACTGCTGGGGGGTGGGGGTGCAAGGGGACATGAGTGGGGGCCTGGGGCAGGTGCCTTGCACTGCTGGGGGGTGGGGGTGCAAGGGGACATGAGTGGGGGCCTGCTGGCAGGTGCCCTGCCCTGCTGGTGGGTGGGGGTGCTGGGGGACATGAGTGGGGTCCTGCTGGCAGGTGCCCTGCACTGCTGGGGGGTGGGGGTGCAAGGGGACATGAGTGGGGGCCTGCTGACAGGTGCCCTGCACTGCTTGCTGGGGGGTGGGTGTGCAAGGGGACATGAGTGGGGGCCTGCTGGCAGGTGTCCCTCAGTGCTGGTGGGTGGGGGTGCTGGGGGACATGAGTGGGGACCTGCTGGCAGGTGCCCTGCACTGCTGGGGGTGGGGGTGCAAGGGGACATGAGTGGGGGCCTGCTGGCAGGTGCCCTGCACTGCTGGGGGGTTGGGGTGCTGGGGGACATGAGTGGGGGCCTGCTGACAGGTGCCCTGCACTGCTTGTTGTGGGGTGGGTGTGCAAGGGGACATGAGTGGGGGCCTGTTGACAGGTGCCCTTCAGTGCTGGTGGGTGGGGGTGCTGGGGGACATGTGTGGGGGCCTGCTGGCAGGTGCCCTGCACTGCTGGTGGGTGGGGGTGCTGGGGGACATTAGTGGGGGCCTGCTGACAGGTGCCCTGCACTGCTGGGGTGGGGGTGCAAGGGGACATGAGTGGGGGCCTGCTGGCAGGTGCCCTGCACTGCTGGGGCTGGGGGTGCAAGGCGACATGAGTGGGGGCCTGCTGGCAGGTGCCCTGCACTGCTGGTGGTTGGGGGTGCTGGGGGACATGAGTGGGGGCCTGCTGGCAGGTGCCCTGCACTGCTGGGGGGTGGGGGTGCAAGGGGACATGAGTGGGACATGAGTGGGGGCCTGCTGGCAGGTGCCCTGCACTTCTGGGGGGTTGGGGTGCAAGGGGACATGAGTGGGGGCCATTTGGCAGGTGCCCTGCACTGCTGGGGGGTGGGGGTGCTGGGGGACATGGGTGGGGGCCGGCTGGCAGGTGCCCTGCACTGCGGGGGGATGGGGGTGCTGGGGGACATGAGTGGGGGCCTGCTGGCAGGTGCCCTGCACTGCTGGGGGGTCGGGGTGCAAGGGGACATGAGTGGGGGCCTGCTGGCAGGTGCCCTGCACTGCTGGTGGGTGGGGGTGCTGGGGGACATGAGTGGGGGCCTGCTGGCAGGTGCCCTGCACTGCTGGGGGTGGGGGTGCAAGGGGACATGAGTGGGGGCCTGCTGGCAGGTGCCCTGCACTGCTGGGGGGTTGGGGTGCTGGGGGACATGAGTGGGGGCCTGCTGACAGGTGCCCTGCACTGCTTGTTGTGGGGTGGGTGTGCAAGGGGACATGAGTGGGGGTCTGCTGGCAGGTGCCCCTCAGTGCTGGTGGGTGGGGGTGCTGGGGGACATGAGTGGGGGCCTGCTGGCAGGTGCCCTGCACTGCTGGTGGGTGGGGGTGCTGGGGGACATTAGTGGGGGCCTGCTGACAGGTGCCCTGCACTGCTGGGGTGGGGGTGCAAGGGGACATGAGTGGGGGCCTGCTGGCAGGTGCCCTGCACTGCTGGGGGGTTGGGGTGCTGGGGGACATGAGTGGGGGCCTGCTGGCAGGTGCCCTGCACTGCTGGGGCTGGGGGTGCAAGGCGACATGAGTGGGGGCCTGCTGGCAGGTGCCCTGCACTGCTGGTGGGTGGGGGTGCTGGGGGACATGAGTGGGGGCTTGCTGGCAGGTGCCCTGCACTGCTGTGGGGTGGGGGTGCAAGGGGACATGAGTGGGACATGAGTGGGGGCCTGCTGGCAGGTGCCCTGCACTGCTGGGGGGTTGGGGTGCAAGGGGACATGAGTGGGGGCCATTTGGCAGTTGCCCTGCACTGCTGGGGGGTGGGGGTGCTGGGGGACATGGGTGGGGGCCTGCTGGCAGGTGCCCTGCACTGCGGGGGGTGGGGGTGCTGGGGGACATGAGTGGGGGCCTGCTGGCAGGTGCCCTGCACTGCTGGGGGGTCGGGGTGCAAGGGGACATGAGTGGGGGCCTGCTGGCAGGTGCCCTGCACTGCTGGGGGGTGGGGGTGCAAGGGGACATGAGTGGGGGCCTGCTGGCAGGTGCCCTGCACTGCTGGTGGGTGGGGGTGCAAGGGGACATGAGTGGGACATGAGTGGGGGCCTTCTGGCAGGTGCCCTGCACTGCTGGGGGGTGGGTGTGCAAGGGGACATGAGTGGGGGCCTGCTGGCAGGTGCCCCTCAGTGCTGGTGGGTGGGGGTGCTGGGGGACATGAGTGGGGGCCTGCTGGCAGGTGCCCTGCACTGCTAGGGGTGGGGGTGCAAGGGGACATGAGTGGGGGCCTGATGGCAGGTGCCCTGCACTGCTGGGGGTGGGGGTGCTGGGGGACATGAGTGGGGGCCTGCTGGCAGGCGCCCTGCACTGCTGGGGGTGGGGGTGCTGGGGGACATGAGTGGGGGCCTGCTGGCAGGTGCCCTGCACTGCTGGGGGTGGGGGTGCTGGGGGACATGAGTTGGGGCCTGCTGGCAGGTGCCCTGCACTGCTGGGGGTGGGTGTGCAAAGGGACATGAGTGGTACATGAGTGGGGGCCTGCTGGCAGGTGCCCTGCACTGCTGGGGGGTGGGGGTAGAAAGGGACATGAGTGGGACATGAGTGGGGGCCTGCTGGCAGGTGCCCCTCAGTCCTGGTGGGTGGGGGTGCTGGGGGACATGAGTGGGGGCCTGCTGGCAGGTGCCCTACACTGCTGGGGGGTGGGGGTGCAAGGGGACATGAGTGGGACATGAGTGGGAGCCTGTTGGCAGGTGCCCTGCACTGCTGGTGGGTGGGGGTGCTGGGGGGCATAAGTGGGGGCCTGCTGGCAGGTGCCCTGCACTGCTGGGTGGTGGGGGTGCAAGGGGACATGAGTGGGGGCCTGCTGGCAGGTGCCTTGCACTGCTGGGGGGTGGGGGTGCAAGGGGACATGAGTGGGGGCCTGCTGGCAGGTGCCCTGCACTGCTGGTGGGTGGGGGTGCTGGGGGACATGAGTGGGGGCCTGCTGGCAGGTGCCCTGCACTGCTGGGGGTGGGGGTGCAAGGGGACATGAGTGGGGGCCTGCTGACAGGTGCCCTGCACTGCTTGCTGGGGGGTGGGTGTGCAAGGGGACATGAGTGGGGGCCTGCTGGCAGGTGTCCCTCAGTGCTGGTGGGTGGGGGTGCTGGGGGACATGAGTGGGGGCCTGCTGGCAGGTGCCCTGCACTGCTGGTGGGTGGGGGTGCTGGGGGACATGAGTGGGGGCCTGCTGGCAGGTGCCCTGCACTGCTGGGGGTGGGGGTGCTGGGGGACATGAGTTGGGGCCTGCTGGCAGGTGCCCTGCACTGCTGGGGGTGGGTGTGCAAGGGGACATGAGTGGGACATGAGTGGGGGCCTGCTGGCAGGTGCCCTGCACTGCTGGGGGGTGGGGATAGAAGGGGACATGAGTGGGACATGAGTGGGGGCCTGCTGGCAGGTGCCCCTCAGTCCTGGTGGGTGGGGGTGCTGGGGGACATGAGTGGGGGCCTGCTGACAGGTGCCCTGCACTGCTTGTTGGGGGGTGGGTGTGCAAGGGGACATGAGTAGGGGTCTGCTGGCAGGTGCCCCTCAGTGCTGGTGGGTGGGGGTGCTGGGGACATGAGTGGGGGCTGCTGGCAGGTGCCCTGCACTGCTGGTGGGTGGGGGTGCTGGGGGACATGAGTGGGGGCCTGCTGGCAGGTGCCCTGCACTGCTAGGGGTGGGGGTGCAAGGGGGCATGAGTGGGGGCCTGCTGGCAGGTGCCCTGCACTGCTGGAGGGTTGGGGTGCTGGGGGACATGAGTGGGTGCCTGCTGGCAGGTGACCTGCACTGCTGGGGCTGGGGGTGCAAGGCGACATGAGTGGGGGCCTGTTGGCAGGTGCCCTGCACTGCTGGTGGGTGGGGGTGCTGGGGGACATGAGTTGGGGCCTGCTGGCAGGTGCCCTGCACTGCTGGTGGGTGGGGGTGTAAGGGGACATGAGTGGGACATGAGTGGGGGCCTGCTGGCAGGTGCCCTGCACTGCTGGGGGGTGGGGGTGCAAGGGGACATGAGTGGGGGCCTGCTGGCAGGTGCCCTGCACTGCGGGGGGGGGGGTGGGGGTGCAGGGGACATGGGTGGGGGCCTGCTGGCAGGTGCCCTGCACTGCTGGGGGGGTGGGGGTGCTGGGGGACATGAGTGGGGGCCTGCTGGCAGGTGCCCTGCACTGCTGGGGGTGCAAGGGGACATGAGTGGGGGCCTGCTGCCAGGTGCCCTGAACTGCTGGTGGGTGGGGGTGCAAGGGGACATGAGTGGGACATGAGTGGGGGCCTGCTGGCAGGTGCCCTGCACTGCTGGTGGGTGGGGGTGTAAGGGGACATGAGTGGGACATGAGTGGGGGCCTGCTGGCAGGTGCCCTGCACTGCTGGGGGGTGTGTGTGCAAGGGGACATGAGTGGGGGCCTGCTGGCAGGTGCCCTGCACTGCTGGTGGGTGGGGGTGCTGGGGGACATGAGTGGGGGCTGCTGGCAGGTGCCCTGCACTGCTGGTGGGTGGGGGTGCTGGGGGACATGAGTGGGGGCCTGCTGGCAGGTGCCCTGCACTGCTAGGGGTGGGGGTGCAAGGGGACATGAGTGGGGGCCTGATGGCAGGTGCCCTGCACTGCTAGGGGGGTGGGGGTGCTGGGGGACATGAGTGGGTGCCTGCTGGCAGGTGACCTGCACTGCTGGGGGGTGGGGGTGCAAGGGGACATGAGTGGGGGCCTGCTGGCAGGTGCCCTGCACTGCTGGGGGTGGGGGTGCTGGGGGACATGAGTTGGGGCCTGCTGACAGGTGCCCTGCACTGCTGGGGGTGGGTGTGCAAGGGGACATGAGTGGGACATGAGTGGGGGCCTGCTGGCAGGTGCCCTGCACTGCTGGGGGGTGGGGTAGAAGGGGACATGAGTGGGACATGAGTGGGGGCCTGCTGGCAGGTGCCCCTCAGTGCTGGTGGGTGGGGGTGCTAGGGGACATGAGTGGGGGCCTGCTGGCAGGTGCCCTACACTGCTGGGGGGTGGGGGTACAAGGGGACATGAGTGGGACATGAGTGGGAGCCTGTTGGCAGGTGCCCTGCACTGCTGGTGGGTGAGGGTGCTGGGGGGCATAAGTGGGGGCCTGCTGGCAGGTGCACTGCACTGCTGGGGGGTGGGGGTGCAAGGGGACATGAGTGGGGGCCTGGGGCAGGTGCCTTGCACTGCTGGGGGGTGGGGGTGCAAGGGGACATGAGTGGGGGCCTGCTGGCAGGTGCCCTGCCCTGCTGGTGGGTGGGGGTGCTGGGGGACATGAGTGGGGTCCTGCTGGCAGGTGCCCTGCACTGCTGGGGGGTGGGGGTGCAAGGGGACATGAGTGGGGGCCTGCTGACAGGTGCCCTGCACTGCTTGCTGGGGGGTGGGTGTGCAAGGGGACATGAGTGGGGGCCTGCTGGCAGGTGTCCCTCAGTGCTGGTGGGTGGGGGTGCTGGGGGACATGAGTGGGGACCTGCTGGCAGGTGCCCTGCACTGCTGGGGGTGGGGGTGCAAGGGGACATGAGTGGGGGCCTGCTGGCAGGTGCCCTGCACTGCTGGGGGGTTGGGGTGCTGGGGGACATGAGTGGGGGCCTGCTGACAGGTGCCCTGCACTGCTTGTTGTGGGGTGGGTGTGCAAGGGGACATGAGTGGGGGCCTGTTGACAGGTGCCCCTCAGTGCTGGTGGGTGGGGGTGCTGGGGGACATGTGTGGGGGCCTGCTGGCAGGTGCCCTGCACTGCTGGTGGGTGGGGGTGCTGGGGGACATTAGTGGGGGCCTGCTGACAGGTGCCCTGCACTGCTGGGGTGGGGGTGCAAGGGGACATGAGTGGGGGCCTGCTGGCAGGTGCCCTGCACTGCTGGGGCTGGGGGTGCAAGGCGACATGAGTGGGGGCCTGCTGGCAGGTGCCCTGCACTGCTGGTGGTTGGGGGTGCTGGGGGACATGAGTGGGGGCCTGCTGGCAGGTGCCCTGCACTGCTGGGGGGTGGGGGTGCAAGGGGACATGAGTGGGACATGAGTGGGGGCCTGCTGGCAGGTGCCCTGCACTTCTGGGGGGTTGGGGTGCAAGGGGACATGAGTGGGGGCCATTTGGCAGGTGCCCTGCACTGCTGGGGGGTGGGGGTGCTGGGGGACATGGGTGGGGGCCGGCTGGCAGGTGCCCTGCACTGCGGGGGGGTGGGGGTGCTGGGGGACATGAGTGGGGGCCTGCTGGCAGGTGCCCTGCACTGCTGGGGGGTCGGGGTGCAAGGGGACATGAGTGGGGGCCTGCTGGCAGGTGCCCTGCACTGCTGGTGGGTGGGGGTGCTGGGGGACATGAGTGGGGGCCTGCTGGCAGGTGCCCTGCACTGCTGGGGGTGGGGGTGCAAGGGGACATGAGTGGGGGCCTGCTGGCAGGTGCCCTGCACTGCTGGGGGGTTGGGGTGCTGGGGGACATGAGTGGGGGCCTGCTGACAGGTGCCCTGCACTGCTTGTTGTGGGGTGGGTGTGCAAGGGGACATGAGTGGGGGTCTGCTGGCAGGTGCCCCTCAGTGCTGGTGGGTGGGGGTGCTGGGGGACATGAGTGGGGGCCTGCTGGCAGGTGCCCTGCACTGCTGGTGGGTGGGGGTGCTGGGGGACATTAGTGGGGGCCTGCTGACAGGTGCCCTGCACTGCTGGGGTGGGGGTGCAAGGGGACATGAGTGGGGGCCTGCTGGCAGGTGCCCTGCACTGCTGGGGGGTTGGGGTGCTGGGGGACATGAGTGGGGGCCTGCTGGCAGGTGCCCTGCACTGCTGGGGCTGGGGGTGCAAGGCGACATGAGTGGGGGCCTGCTGGCAGGTGCCCTGCACTGCTGGTGGGTGGGGGTGCTGGGGGACATGAGTGGGGGCTTGCTGGCAGGTGCCCTGCACTGCTGTGGGGTGGGGGTGCAAGGGGACATGAGTGGGACATGAGTGGGGGCCTGCTGGCAGGTGCCCTGCACTGCTGGGGGGTTGGGGTGCAAGGGGACATGAGTGGGGGCCATTTGGCAGTTGCCCTGCACTGCTGGGGGGTGGGGGTGCTGGGGGACATGGGTGGGGGCCTGCTGGCAGGTGCCCTGCACTGCGGGGGGTGGGGGTGCTGGGGGACATGAGTGGGGGCCTGCTGGCAGGTGCCCTGCACTGCTGGGGGGTCGGGGTGCAAGGGGACATGAGTGGGGGCCTGCTGGCAGGTGCCCTGCTCTTCTGGGGGGTGGGGGTGCAAGGGGACATGAGTGGGGGCCTGCTGGCAGGTGCCCTGCACTGCTGGTGGGTGGGGGTGCAAGGGGACATGAGTGGGACATGAGTGGGGGCCTTCTGGCAGGTGCCCTGCACTGCTGGGGGGTGGGTGTGCAAGGGGACATGAGTGGGGGCCTGCTGGCAGGTGCCCCTCAGTGCTGGTGGGTGGGGGTGCTGGGGGACATGAGTGGGGGCCTGCTGGCAGGTGCCCTGCACTGCTAGGGGTGGGGGTGCAAGGGGACATGAGTGGGGGCCTGATGGCAGGTGCCCTGCACTGCTGGGGGTGGGGGTGCTGGGGGACATGAGTGGGGGCCTGCTGGCAGGCGCCCTGCACTGCTGGGGGTGGGGGTGCTGGGGGACATGAGTGGGGGCCTGCTGGCAGGTGCCCTGCACTGCTGGGGGTGGGGGTGCTGGGGGACATGAGTTGGGGCCTGCTGGCAGGTGCCCTGCACTGCTGGGGGTGGGTGTGCAAAGGGACATGAGTGGTACATGAGTGGGGGCCTGCTGGCAGGTGCCCTGCACTGCTGGGGGGTGGGGGTAGAAAGGGACATGAGTGGGACATGAGTGGGGGCCTGCTGGCAGGTGCCCCTCAGTCCTGGTGGGTGGGGGTGCTGGGGGACATGAGTGGGGGCCTGCTGGCAGGTGCCCTACACTGCTGGGGGGTGGGGGTGCAAGGGGACATGAGTGGGACATGAGTGGGAGCCTGTTGGCAGGTGCCCTGCACTGCTGGTGGGTGGGGGTGCTGGGGGGCATAAGTGGGGGCCTGCTGGCAGGTGCCCTGCACTGCTGGGTTGTGGGGGTGCAAGGGGACATGAGTGGGGGCCTGCTGGCAGGTGCCTTGCACTGCTGGGGGGTGGGGGTGCAAGGGGACATGAGTGGGGGCCTGCTGGCAGGTGCCCTGCACTGCTGGTGGGTGGGGGTGCTGGGGGACATGAGTGGGGGCCTGCTGGCAGGTGCCCTGCACTGCTGGGGGTGGGGGTGCAAGGGGACATGAGTGGGGGCCTGCTGACAGGTGCCCTGCACTGCTTGCTGGGGGGTGGGTGTGCAAGGGGACATGAGTGGGGGCCTGCTGGCAGGTGTCCCTCAGTGCTGGTGGGTGGGGGTGCTGGGGGACATGAGTGGGGGCCTGCTGGCAGGTGCCCTGCACTGCTGGTGGGTGGGGGTGCTGGGGGACATGAGTGGGGGCCTGCTGGCAGGTGCCCTGCACTGCTGGGGGTGGGGGTGCTGGGGGACATGAGTTGGGGCCTGCTGGCAGGTGCCCTGCACTGCTGGGGGTGGGTGTGCAAGGGGACATGAGTGGGACATGAGTGGGGGCCTGCTGGCAGGTGCCCTGCACTGCTGGGGGGTGGGGATAGAAGGGGACATGAGTGGGACATGAGTGGGGGCCTGCTGGCAGGTGCCCCTCAGTCCTGGTGGGTGGGGGTGCTGGGGGACATGAGTGGGGGCCTGCTGACAGGTGCCCTGCACTGCTTGTTGGGGGGTGGGTGTGCAAGGGGACATGAGTAGGGGTCTGCTGGCAGGTGCCCCTCAGTGCTGGTGGGTGGGGGTGCTGGGGACATGAGTGGGGGCTGCTGGCAGGTGCCCTGCACTGCTGGTGGGTGGGGGTGCTGGGGGACATGAGTGGGGGCCTGCTGGCAGGTGCCCTTCACTGCTAGGGGTGGGGGGTGCAAGGGGGCATGAGTGGGGGCCTGCTGGCAGGTGCCCTGCACTGCTGGAGGGTTGGGGTGCTGGGGGACATGAGTGGGTGCCTGCTGGCAGGTGACCTGCACTGCTGGGGCTGGGGGTGCAAGGCGACATGAGTGGGGGCCTGTTGGCAGGTGCCCTGCACTGCTGGTGGGTGGGGGTGCTGGGGGACATGAGTTGGGGCCTGCTGGCAGGTGCCCTGCACTGCTGGTGGGTGGGGGTGTAAGGGGACATGAGTGGGACATGAGTGGGGGCCTGCTGGCAGGTGCCCTGCACTGCTGGGGGGTGGGGGTGCAAGGGGACATGAGTGGGGGCCTGCTGGCAGGTGCCCTGCACTGCGGGGGGGGGTGGGGGTGCAGGGGACATGGGTGGGGGCCTGCTGGCAGGTGCCCTGCACTGCTGGGGGGGTGGGGGTGCTGGGGGACATGAGTGGGGGCCTGCTGGCAGGTGCCCTGCACTGCTGGGGGTGCAAGGGGACATGAGTGGGGGCCTGCTGCCAGGTGCCCTGAACTGCTGGTGGGTGGGGGTGCAAGGGGACATGAGTGGGACATGAGTGGGGGCCTGCTGGCAGGTGCCCTACACTGCTGGGGGGTGGGTGTGCAAGGGGACATGAGTGGGGGCCTGCTGGAAGGTGCCCTGCACTGCTGGTGGGTGGGGGTGCTGGGGGACATGAGTGGGGGCTGCTGGCAGGTGCCCTGCACTGCTGGTGGGTGGGGGTGCTGGGGGACATGAGTGGGGGCCTGCTGACAGGTGCCCTGCACTGCTAGGGGTGGGGGTGCAAGGGGACATGAGTGGGGGCCTGATGGCAGGTGCCCTGCACTGCTGGGGGGTGGGGGTGCTGGGGGACATGAGTGGGTGCCTGCTGGCAGGTGACCTGCACTGCTGGGGGGTGGGGGTGCAAGGGGACATGAGTGGGGGCCTGCTGGCAGGTGCCCTGCACTGCTGGGGGTGGGGGTGCTGGGGGACATGAGTTGGGGCCTGCTGGCAGGTGCCCTGCACTGCTGGGGGTGGGTGTGCAAGGGGACATGAGTGGGACATGAGTGGGGGCCTGCTGGCAGGTGCCCTGCACTGCTGGGGGGTGGGGTAGAAGGGGACATGAGTGGGACATGAGTGGGGGCCTGCTGGCAGGTGCCCCTCAGTGCTGGTGGGTGGGGGTGCTAGGGGACATGAGTGGGGGCCTGCTGGCAGGTGCCCTACACTGCTGGGGGGTGGGGGTGCAAGGGGACATGAGTGGGACATGAGTGGGAGCCTGCTGGCAGGTGCCCTGCACTGCTGGGGCTGGGGGTGCAAGGCGACATGAGTGGGGGCCTGCTGGCAGGTGCCCTGCACTGCTGGTGGGTGGGGGTGCTGGGGGACATGAGTGGGGGCCTGCTGGCAGGTGCCCCTGCACTGCTGGGGGTGGGGGTGTAAGGGGACATGAGTGGGACATGAGTGGGGTCCTGCTGGCAGGTGCCCTGCACTGCTGGGGGGTTGGGGTGCAAGGGGACATGAGTGGGGGCCAGCTGGCAGGTGCCCTGAACTGCCGGGGGGTGGGGGTGCTGTGGGACATGGGTGGGGGCCTGCTGGCAGGTGCCCTGCACTGCTGGGGGGTGGGGGTGCTGGGGGACATGAGTGGGGGCCTGCTGGCAGGTGCCCTGCACTGCTGGGGGGTGGGGGTGCAAGGGGACATGAGTGGGGGCCTGCTGGGCAGGTGCCCTGCACTGCTGGGGGGTGGGGGTGCAAGGGGACATGAGTGGGGGCCTGCTGGCAGGTGCCCTGCACTGCTGGGGGGTGGGGGTGCAAGGGGACATGGGTGGGGGCCTGCTGGCAGGTGCCCTGCACTGCTGGGGGGTGGGGGTGCTGGGGGACATGAGTGGGGGCCTGCTGGCAGGTGCCCTGCACTGCTGGTGGGTGGGGGTGCTGGGGGACATGAGTGGGGGCCTGCTGGCAGGTGCCCTGCACTGCTGGGGGGTGGGGGTGTAAGGGGACATGAGTGGGACACGAGTGGGGTCCTGATGGCAGGTGCCCTGCACTGCTGGGGGGTTGGGGTGCAAGGGGACATGAGTGGGGGCCAGCTGGCAGGTGCCCTGCACTGCCGGGGGGTGGGGGTGCTGTGGGACATGGGTGGGGGCCTGCTTGGCAGGTGCCCTGCACTGCTGGGGGGTGGGGGTGCTGGGGGACATGAGTGGGGGCCTGCTGGCAGGTGCCCTGCACTGCTGGGGGGTGGGGGTGCAAGGGGACATGAGTGGGGGCCTGCTGGCAGGTGCCCTGCACTGCTGGGGGGTGGGGGTGCAAGGGGACATGAGTGGGGGCCTGCTGGCAGGTGCCCTGCACTGCTGGGGTGGGTGTGCAAGGGGACATGAGTGGGACATGAGTGGGGGCCTGCTGGCAGGTGCCCTGCACTGCTGGGGGATGGGGGTAGAAGGGGACATGAGTGGGACATGAGTGGGGGCCTGCTGGCAGGTGCCCCTCAGTGCTGGTGGGTGGGGGTGCTAGGGGACATGAGTGGGGGCCTGCTGGCAGGTGCCCTACACTGCTGGGGGGTGGGGGTACAAGGGGACATGAGTGGGACATGAGTGGGAGCCTGTTGGCAGGTGCCCTGCACTGCTGGTGGGTGGGGGTCCTGGGGGGCATAAGTGGGGGCCTGCTGGCAGGTGCCCTGCACTGCTGGGGGGTGGGGGTGCAAGGGGACATGAGTGGGGGCCTGGGGCAGGTGCCTTGCACTGCTGGGGGGTGGGGGTGCAAGGGGACATGAGTGGGGGCCTGCTGGCAGGTGCCCTGCACTGCTGGTGGGTGGGGGTGCTGGGGGACATGAGTGGGGGCCTGCTGGCAGGTGCCCTGCACTGCTGGGGGGTGGGGGTGCAAGGGGACATGAGTGGGGGCCTGCTGACAGGTGCCCTGCACTGCTTGCTGGGGGGTGGGTGTGCAAGGGGACATGAGTGGGGGCCTGCTGGCAGGTGTCCCTCAGTGCTGGTGGGTGGGGGTGCTGGGGGACATGAGTGGGGACCTGCTGGCAGGTGCCCTGCACTGCTGGTGGGTGGGGGTGCTGGGGGACATGAGTGGGGGCCTGCTGGCAGGTGCCTTGCACTGCTGGGGGGTGGGGGTGCAAGGGGACATGAGTGGGGGCCTGCTGGCAGGTGCCCTGCACTGCTGGTGGGTGGGGGTGCTGGGGGACATGAGTGGGGGCCTGCTGGCAGGTGCCCTGCACTGCTGGGGGTGGGGGTGCAAGGGGACATGAGTGGGGGCCTGCTGACAGGTGCCCTGCACTGCTTGCTGGGGGGTGGGTGTGCAAGGGGACATGAGTGGGGGCCTGCTGACAGGTGCCCTGCACTGCTTGCTGGGGGGTGGGTGTGCAAGGGGACATGAGTGGGGGCCTGCTGGCAGGTGTCCCTCAGTGCTGGTGGGTGGGGGTGCTGGGGGACATGAGTGGGGGCCTGCTGGCAGGTGCCCTGCACTGCTGGTGGGTGGGGGTGCTGGGGGACATGAGTGGGGGCCTGCTGGCAGGTGCCCTGCACTGCTGGGGGTGGGGGTGCTGGGGGACATGAGTTGGGGCCTGCTGGCAGGTGCCCTGCACTGCTGGGGGTGGGGGTGCAAGGGGACATGAGTGGGGGCCTGCTGACAGGTGCCCTGCACTGCTTGCTGGGGGGTGGGTGTGCAAGGGGACATGAGTGGGGGCCTGCTGGCAGGTGTCCCTCAGTGCTGGTGGGTGGGGGTGCTGGGGGACATGAGTGGGGGCCTGCTGGCAGGTGCCCTGCACTGCTGGTGGGTGGGGGTGCTGGGGGACATGAGTGGGGGCCTGCTGGCAGGTGCCCTGCACTGCTGGGGGTGGGGGTGCTGGGGGACATGAGTTGGGGCCTGCTGGCAGGTGCCCTGCACTGCTGGGGGTGGGTGTGCAAGGGGACATGAGTGGGACATGAGTGGGGGCCTGCTGGCAGGTGCCCTGCACTGCTGGGGGGTGGGGATAGAAGGGGACATGAGTGGGACATGAGTGGGGGCCTGCTGGCAGGTGCCCCTCAGTCCTGGTGGGTGGGGGTGCTGGGGGACATGAGTGGGGGCCTGCTGACAGGTGCCCTGCACTGCTTGTTGGGGGGTGGGTGTGCAAGGGGACATGAGTAGGGGTCTGCTGGCAGGTGCCCCTCAGTGCTGGTGGGTGGGGGTGCTGGGGACATGAGTGGGGGCTGCTGGCAGGTGCCCTGCACTGCTGGTGGGTGGGGGTGCTGGGGGACATGAGTGGGGGCCTGCTGGCAGGTGCCCTGCACTGCTAGGGGTGGGGGTGCAAGGGGGCATGAGTGGGGGCCTGCTGGCAGGTGCCCTGCACTGCTGGAGGGTTGGGGTGCTGGGGGACATGAGTGGGTGCCTGCTGGCAGGTGACCTGCACTGCTGGGGCTGGGGGTGCAAGGCGACATGAGTGGGGGCCTGTTGGCAGGTGCCCTGCACTGCTGGTGGGTGGGGGTGCTGGGGGACATGAGTTGGGGCCTGCTGGCAGGTGCCCTGCACTGCTGGTGGGTGGGGGTGTAAGGGGACATGAGTGGGACATGAGTGGGGGCCTGCTGGCAGGTGCCCTGCACTGCTGGGGGGTGGGGGTGCAAGGGGACATGAGTGGGGGCCTGCTGGCAGGTGCCCTGCACTGCGGGGGGGTGGGGGTGCAAGGGGACATGGGTGGGGGCCTGCTGGCAGGTGCCCTGCACTGCTGGGGGGGTGGGGGTGCTGGGGGACATGAGTGGGAGCCTGCTGGCAGGTGCCCTGCACTGCTGGGGGGTGGGGGTGCAAGGGGACATGAGTGGGGGCCTGCTGCCAGGTGCCCTGCACTGCTGGGGGGTGGGGGTGCAAGGGGACATGAGTGGGGGCCTGCTGGCAGGTGCCCTGAACTGCTGGTGGGTGGGGGTGCAAGGGGACATGAGTGGGACATGAGTGGGGGCCTGCTGGCAGGTGCCCTACACTGCTGGGGGGTGGGTGTGCAAGGGGAAATGAGTGGGGGCCTGCTGGCAGGTGCCCTGCACTGCTGGTGGGTGGGGGTGCTGGGGGACATGAGTGGGGGCTGCTGGCAGGTGCCCTGCACTGCTGGTGGGTGGGGGTGCTGGGGGACATGAGTGGGGGCCTGCTGACAGGTGCCCTGCACTGCTAGGGGTGGGGGTGCAAGGGGACATGAGTGGGGGCCTGATGGCAGGTGCCCTGCACTGCTGGGGGGTGGGGGTGCTGGGGGACATGAGTGGGTGCCTGCTGGCAGGTGACCTGCACTGCTGGGGGGTGGGGGTGCAAGGGGACATGAGTGGGGGCCTGCTGGCAGGTGCCCTGCACTGCTGGGGGTGGGGGTGCTGGGGGACATGAGTTGGGGCCTGCTGGCAGGTGCCCTGCACTGCTGGGGGTGGGTGTGCAAGGGGACATGAGTGGGACATGAGTGGGGGCCTGCTGGCAGGTGCCCTGCACTGCTGGGGGGTGGGGTAGAAGGGGACATGAGTGGGACATGAGTGGGGGCCTGCTGGCAGGTGCCCCTCAGTGCTGGTGGGTGGGGGTGCTAGGGGACATGAGTGGGGGCCTGCTGGCAGGTGCCCTACACTGCTGGGGGGTGGGGGTGCAAGGGGACATGAGTGGGACATGAGTGGGAGCCTGCTGGCAGGTGCCCTGCACTGCTGGGGCTGGGGGTGCAAGGCGACATGAGTGGGGGCCTGCTGGCAGGTGCCCTGCACTGCTGGTGGGTGGGGGTGCTGGGGGACATGAGTGGGGGCCTGCTGGCAGGTGCCCTGCACCTCTGGGGGGTGGGGGTGTAAGGGGACATGAGTGGGACATGAGTGGGGTCCTGCTGGCAGGTGCCCTGCACTGCTGGGGGGTTGGGGTGCAAGGGGACATGAGTGGGGGCCAGCTGGCAGGTGCCCTGCACTGCCGGGGGGTGGGGGTGCTGTGGGACATGGGTGGGGGCCTGCTGGCAGGTGCCCTGCACTGCTGGGGGGTGGGGGTGCTGGGGGACATGAGTGGGGGCCTGCTGGCAGGTGCCCTGCACTGCTGGGGGGTGGGGGTGCAAGGGGACATGAGTGGGGGCCTGCTGGCAGGTGCCCTGCACTGCTGGGGGGTGGGGGTGCAAGGGTAAATGAGTGGGGGCCTGCTGGCAGGTGCCCTGCACTGCTGGTGGGTGGGGGTGTAAGGGGACATGAGTGGGACATGAGTGGGGGCCTGCTGGCAGGTGCCCTGCACTGCTGGGGGGTGGGGGTGCAAGGGGACATGAGTGGGGGCCTGCTGGCAGGTGCCCTGCACTGCTGGGGGGTGGGGGTGCAAGGGGACATGGGTGGGGGCCTGCTGGCAGGTGCCCTGCACTGCTGGGGGCTGGGGGTGCTGGGGGACATGAGTGGGGGCCTGCTGGCAGGTGCCCTGCACTGCTGGTGGGTGGGGGTGCTGGGGGACATGAGTGGGGGCCTGCTGGCAGGTGCCCTGCACTGCTGGGGGGTGGGGGTGTAAGGGGACATGAGTGGGACACGAGTGGGGTCCTGATGGCAGGTGCCCTGCACTGCTGGGGGGTTGGGGTGCAAGGGGACATGAGTGGGGGCCAGCTGGCAGGTGCCCTGCACTGCCGGGGGGTGGGGGTGCTGTGGGACATGGGTGGGGGCCTGCTGGCAGGTGCCCTGCACTGCTGGGGGGTGGGGGTGCTGGGGGACATGAGTGGGGGCCTGCTGGCAGGTGCCCTGCACTGCTGGGGGGTGGGGGTGCAAGGGGACATGAGTGGGGGCCTGCTGGCAGGTGCCCTGCACTGCTGGGGGGTGGGGGTGCAAGGGGACATGAGTGGGGGCCTGCTGGCAGGTGCCCTGCACTGCTGGGGGGTGGGGGTGCTGGGGGACATGAGTGGGGGCCTGCTGGCAGGTGCCCTGCACTGCTGGGGGGTGGGGGTGCAAGGGGACATGAGTGGGGGCCTGCTGGCAGGTGCCCTGCACTGCTGGGGGGTGGGGGTGCAAGGGTACATGAGTGGGGGCCTGCTGGCAGGTGCCCTGCACTGCTGGTGGGTGGGGGTGTAAGGGGACATGAGTGGGACATGAGTGGGGGCCTGCTGGCAGGTGCCCTGCACTGCTGGGGGGTGGGGGTGCAAGGGGACATGAGTGGGGGCCTGCTGGCAGGTGCCCTGCACTGCTGGGGGGTGGGGGTGCAAGGGGACATGGGTGGGGGCCTGCTGGCAGGTGCCCTGCACTGCTGGGGGGTGGGGGTGCTGGGGGACATGAGTGGGGGCCTGCTGGCAGGTGCCCTGCACTGCTGGTGGGTGGGGGTGCTGGGGGACATGAGTGGGGGCCTGCTGGCAGGTGCCCTGCACTGCTGGGGGGTGGGGGTGTAAGGGGACATGAGTGGGACACGAGTGGGGTCCTGATGGCAGGTGCCCTGCACTGCTGGGGGGTTGGGGTGCAAGGGGACATGAGTGGGGGCCAGCTGGCAGGTGCCCTGCACTGCCGGGGGGTGGGGGTGCTGTGGGACATGGGTGGGGGCCTGCTGGCAGGTGCCCTGCACTGCTGGGGGGTGGGGGTGCTGGGGGACATGAGTGGGGGCCTGCTGGCAGGTGCCCTGCACTGCTGGGGGGTGGGGGTGCAAGGGGACATGAGTGGGGGCCTGCTGGCAGGTGCCCTGCACTGCTGGGGGGTGGGGGTGCAAGGGGACATGAGTGGGGGCCTGCTGGCAGGTGCCCTGCACTGCTGGGGTGGGTGTGCAAGGGGACATGAGTGGGACATGAGTGGGGGCCTGCTGGCAGGTGCCCTGCACTGCTGGGGGGTGGGGGTAGAAGGGGACATGAGTGGGACATGAGTGGGGGCCTGCTGGCAGGTGCCCCTCAGTGCTGGTGGGTGGGGGTGCTAGGGGACATGAGTGGGGGCCTGCTGGCAGGTGCCCTACACTGCTGGGGGGTGGGGGTACAAGGGGACATGAGTGGGACATGAGTGGGAGCCTGTTGGCAGGTGCCCTGCACTGCTGGTGGGTGGGGGTGCTGGGGGGCATAAGTGGGGGCCTGCTGGCAGGTGCCCTGCACTGCTGGGGGGTGGGGGTGCAAGGGGACATGAGTGGGGGCCTGGGGCAGGTGCCTTGCACTGCTGGGGGTGGGGGTGCAAGGGGACATGAGTGGGGGCCTGCTGGCAGGTGCCCTGCACTGCTGGTGGGTGGGGGTGCTGGGGGACATGAGTGGGGGCCTGCTGTCAGGTGCCCTGCACTGCTGGGGGGTGGGGGTGCAAGGGGACATGAGTGGGGGCCTGCTGACAGGTGCCCTGCACTGCTTGCTGGGGGGTGGGTGTGCAAGGGGACATGAGTGGGGGCCTGCTGGCAGGTGTCCCTCAGTGCTGGTGGGTGGGGGTGCTGGGGGACATGAGTGGGGACCTGCTGGCAGGTGCCCTGCACTGCTGGTGGGTGGGGGTGCTGGGGGACATGAGTGGGGGCCTGCTGGCAGGTGCCCTGCACTGCTGGGGGTGGGGGCGCAAGGGGACATGAGTGGGGGCCTGCTGGCAGGTGCCCTGCACTGCTGGGGGGTTGGGGTGCTGGGGGACATGAGTGGAGGCCTGCTGACAGGTGCCCTGCACTGCTTGTTGTGGGGTGGGTGTGCAAGGGGACATGAGTGGGGGCCTGCTGGCAGGTGCCCCTCAGTGCTGGTGGGTGGGGGTGCTGGGGGACATGAGTGGGGGCCTGCTGGCAGGTGCCCTGCACTGCTGGTGGGTGGGGGTGCTGGGGGACATTAATGGGGGCCTGCTGACAGGTGCCCTGCACTGCTGGGGTGGGGGTGCAAGGGGACATGAGTGGGGGCCTGCTGGCAGGTGCCCTGCACTGCTGGGGGGTTGGGGTGCTGGGGGACATGAGTGGGGGCCTGCTGGCAGGTGCCCTGCACTGCTGGTGGTTGGGGGTGCTGGGGGACATGAGTGGGGGCCTGCTGGCAGGTGCCCTGCACTGCTGGGGGGTGGGGGTGCAAGGGGGCATGAGTGGGACATGAGTGGGGGCCTGCTGGCAGGTGCCCTGCACTGCTGGGGGGTTGGGGTGCAAGGGGACATGAGTGGGGGCCATTTGGCAGGTGCCCTGCACTGCTGGGGGGTGGGGGTGCTGGGGGACATGGGTGGGGGCCTGATGGCAGGTGCCCTGCACTGCGGGGGTGGGGGTGCTGGGGGACATGAGTGGGGGCCTGCTGGCAGGTACCCTGTACTGCTGGGGGGTCGGGGTGCAAGGGGACATGAGTGGGGGCCTGCTGGCAGGTGCCCTGCACTGCTGGTAGGTGGGGGTGCTGGGGGACATGAGTGGGGGCCTGCTGGCAGGTGCCCTGCACTGCTGGGGGTGGGGGTGCAAGGGGACATGAGTGGGGGCCTGCTGGCAGGTGCCCTGCACTGCTGGGGGGTTGGGGTGCTGGGGGACATGAGTGGGGGCCTGCTGACAGGTGCCCTGCACTGCTTGTTGTGGGGTGGGTGTGCAAGGGGACATGAGTGGGGGCCTGCTGGCAGGTGCCCCTCAGTGCTGGTGGGTGGGGGTGCTGGGGGACATGAGTGGGGGCCTGCTGGCAGGTGCCCTGCACTGCTGGTGGGTGGGGGTGCTGGGGGACATTAGTGGGGGCCTGCTGACAGGTGCCCTGCACTGCTGGGGTGGGGGTGCAAGGGGACATGAGTGGGGGCCTGCTGGCAGGTGCCCTGCACTGCTGGGGGGTTGGGGTGCTGGGGGACATGAGTGGGGGCCTGCTGGCAGGTGCCCTGCACTGCTGGCGCTGGGGGTGCAAGGCGACATGAGTGGGGGCCTGCTGGCAGGTGCCCTGCACTGCTGGTGGGTGGGGGTGCTGGGGGACATGAGTGGGGGCCTGCTGGCAGGTGCCCTGCACTGCTGGGGGGTGGGGGTGCAAGGGGACATGAGTGGGACATGAGTGGGGGCCTGCTGGCAGGTACCTTGCACTGCTGGGGGGTTGGGGTGCTGGGGGACATGAGTGGGGGCCTGCTGGCAGGTGCCCTGCACTGCTGGGGCTGGGGGTGCAAGGCGACATGAGTGGGGGCCTGCTGGCAGGTGCCCTGCACTGCTGGGGGGTTGGGGTGCAAGGGGACATGAGTGGGGGCCATTTGGCAGGTGCCCTGCACTGCTGGGGGTGGGGGTGCTGGGGGACATGGGTGGGGGCCTGCTGGCAGGTGCCCTGCACTGCGGGGGGGGGGGTGGGGGTGCTGGGGGACATGAGTGGGGGCCTGCTGACAGGTGCCCTGCACTGCTGGGGGGTCGGGGTGCAAGGGGACATGAGTGGGGGCCTTCTCGCAGGTGCCCTGCACTGCTGGGGGGTGGGGTGCAAGGGGACATGAGTGGGGGCCTGCTGGCAGGTGCCCTGCACTGCTGGTGGGTGGGGGTGCAAGGGGACATGAGTGGGACATGAGTGGGGGCCTGCTGGCAGGTGCCCTGCACTGCTGGGGGGGGGTGGGGGTGCTGGGGGACATGGGTGGGGGCCTGCTGGCAGGTGCCCTGCACTGCGGGGGGGGGGTGGGGGTGCTGGGGGACATGAGTGGGGGCCTGCTGGCAGGTGCCCTGTACTGCTGGTGGGTGGGGGTGCAAGGGGACATGAGTGGGACATGAGTGGGGGCCTGCTGGCAGGTGCCCTGCACTGCTGGGGGGTGGGTGTGCAAGGGGACATGAGTGGGGGCCTGATGGCAGGTGCCCTGCACTGCTGGGGGTGGGGGTGCAAGGGGACATGAGTGGGGGCCTGATGGCAGGTGCCCTGCACTGCTGGGGGTGGGGGTGCTGGGGGACATGAGTGGGGGCCTGCTGGCAGGCGCCCTGCACTGCTGGGGGTGGGGGTGCTGGGGGACATGAGTGGGGGCCTGCTGGCAGGTGCCTTACACTGCTGGGGGTGGGGGTGCTGGGGGACATGAGTTGGGGCCTGCTGGCAGGTGCCCTGCACTGCTGGGGGTGGGTGTGCAAGGGGACATGAGTGGGACATGAGTGGGGGCCTGCTGGCAGGTGCCCTGCACTGCTGGGGGGTGGGGGTAGAAGGGGACATGAGTGGGACATGAGTGGGGGCCTGCTGGCAGGTGCCCCTCAGTCCTGGTGGGTGGGGGTGCTGGGGGACATGAGTGGGGGCCTGCTGGCAGGTGCCCTACACTGCTGGGGGGTGGGGGTGCAAGGGGACATGAGTGGGACATGAGTGGGAGCCTGTTGGCAGGTGCCCTGCACTGCTGGTGGGTGGGGGTGCTGGGGGGCATAAGTGGGGGCCTGCTGGCAGGTGCCCTGCACTGCTGGGGGGTGGGGGTGCAAGGGGACATGAGTGGGGGCCTGCTGGCAGGTGCCTTGCACTGCTGGGGGGTGGGGGCGCAAGGGGACATGAGTGGGGGCCTGCTGGCAGGTGCCCTGCACTGCTGGTGGGTGGGGGTGCTGGGGGACATTAGTGGGGGCCTGCTGACAGGTGCCCTGCACTGCTGGGGTGGGGGTGCAAGGGGACATGAGTGGGGGCCTGCTGGCAGGTGCCCTGCACTGCTGGGGGGTTGGGGTGCTGGGGGACATGAGTGGGGGCCTGCTGGCAGGTGCCCTGCACTGCTGGGGCTGGGGGTGCAAGGCGACATGAGTGGGGGCCTGCTGGCAGGTGCCCTGCACTGCTGGTGGGTGGGGGTGCTGGGGGACATGAGTGGGGGCCTGCTGGCAGGTGCCCTGCACTGCTGGGGGGTGGGGGTGCAAGGGGACATGAGTGGGACATGAGTGGGGGCCTGCTGGCAGGTGCCCTGCACTGCTGGGGGGTTGGGGTGCAAGGGGACATGAGTGGGGGCCATTTGGCAGGTGCCCTGCACTGCTGGGGGGTGCAGGTGCTGGGGGACATGGGTGGGGGCCTGCTGGCAGGTGCCCTGTACTGCGGGGGGGTGGGGGTGCTGGGGGACATGAGTGGGGGCCTGCTGGCAGGTGCCCTGCACTGCTGGGGGGTCGGGGTGCAAGGGGACATGAGTGGGGGCCTGCTCGCAGGTGCCCTGCACTGCTGGGGGGTGGGGTGCAAGGGGACATGAGTGGGGGCCTGCTGGCAGGTGCCCTGCACTGCTGGTGGGTGGGGGTGCAAGGGGACATGAGTGGGACATGAGTGGGGGCCTGCTGGCAGGTGCCCTGCACTGCTGGGGAGTGGGTGTGCAAGGGGACATGAGTGGGGGCCTGCTGGCAGGTGCCCCTCAGTGCTGGTGGGTGGGGGTGCTGGGAGACATGAGTGGGGGCCTGCTGGCAGGTGCCCTGCACTGCTAGGGGTGGGGGTGCAAGGGGACATGAGTGGGGGCCTGATGGCAGGTGCCCTGCACTGCTGGGGGTGGGGGTGCTGGGGGACATGAGTGGGGGCCTGCTGGCAGGCGCCCTGCACTGCTGGGGGTGGGGGTGCTGGGGGACATGAGTGGGGGCCTGCTGGCAGGTGCCCTGCACTGCTGGGGGTGGGGGTGCTGGGGGACATGAGTTGGGGCCTGCTGGCAGGTGCCCTGCACTGCTCGGGGTGGTTGTGCAAGGGGACATGAGTGGGACATGAGTGGGGGCCTGCTGGCAGGTGCCCTGCACTGCTGGGGGGTGGGAGTAGAAGGGGACATGAGTGGGACATGAGTGGGGCCTGCTGGCAGGTGCCCCTCAGTCCTGGTGGGTGGGGGTGCTGGGGGACATGAGTGGGGGCCTGCTGGCAGGTGCCCTACACTGCTGGGGGGTGGGGGTGCAAGGGGACATGAGTGGGACATGAGTGGGAGCCTGTTGGCAGGTGCCCTGCACTGCTGGTGGGTGGGGGTGCTGGGGGGCATAAGTGGGGGCCTGCTGGCAGGTGCCCTGCACTGCTGGGGGGTGGGGGTGCAAGGGGACATGAGTGGGGGCCTGCTGGCAGGTGCCTTGCACTGCTGGGTGGTGGGGGTGCAAGGGGACATGAGTGAGGGGCTGCTGGCAGGTGCCCTGCACTGCTGGTGGGTGGGGGTGCTGGGGGACATGAGTGGGGGCCTGCTGGCAGGTGCCCTGCACTGCTGGGGGTGGGGGTGCAAGGGGACATGAGTGGGGGCCTGCTGACAGGTGCCCTGCACTGCTTGCTGGGGGGTGGGTGTGCAAGGGGACATGATTGGGGGCCTGCTGGCAGGTGTCCCTCAGTGCTGGTGGGTGGGGGTGCTGGGGGACATGAGTGGGGGCCTGCTGGCAGGTGCCCTGCACTGCTGGTGGGTGGGGATGCTGGGGGACATGAGTGGGGGCCTGCTGGCAGGTGCCCTGCACTGCTGGGGGTGGGGGTGCAAGGGGACATGAGTGGGGGCCTGCTGGCAGGTGTCCTGCACTGCTGGGGGGTTGGGGTGCTGGGGGACATGAGTGGGGGCCTGCTGACAGGTGCCCTGCACTGCTTATTGGGGGGTGGGTGTGCAAGGGGACATGAGTGGGGGCCTGCTGGCAGGTGCCCCTCAGTGCTGGTGGGTGGGGGTGCTGGGGACATGAGTGGGGGCCTGCTGGCAGGTGCCCTGCACTGCTGGTGGGTGGGGGTGCTGGGGGACATGAGTGGGGGCCTGCTGGCAGGTGCCCTGCACTGCTGGGGGTGGGGGTGCAAGGGGACATGAGTGGGGGCCTGCTGGCAGGTGCCCTGCACTGCTGGGGGGTTGGGGTGCTGGGGGACATGAGTGGAGGCCTGCTGGCAGGTGCCCTGCACTGCTGGGGTGTGGGGGTGCAAGGGGACATGAGTGGGACATGAGTGGGGGCCTGCTGGCAGGTGCCCTGCACTGCTGGGGGGTTGGGGTGCAAGGGGACATGAGTGGGGGCCTGCTGGCAGGTGCCCCTCAGTGCTGGTGGGTGGGGGTGCTGGGGACATGAGTGGGGGCCTGCTGGCAGGTGCCCTGCACTGCTGGTGGGTGGGGGTGCTGGGGGACATGAGTGGGGGCCTGCTGGCAGGTGCCCTGCACTGCCGGGGGGTGGGGGTGCTGGGGGACATGAGTGGGGGCCTGCTGGCAGGCGCCCTGTACTGCTGGGGGGTGGGGGTGCTGGGGGACATGAGTGGGGGCCTGCTGGCAGGTGCCCTGCACTGCTGGGGGTGGGGGTGCTGGGGGACATGAGTTGGGGCCTGCTGGCAGGTGCCCTGCACTGCTGGGGGTGGGTGTGCAAGGGGACATGAGTGGGACATGAGTGGGGGCCTGCTGGCAGGTGCCCTGCACTGCTAGGGGGTGGGGATAGAAGGGGACATGAGTGGGACATGAGTGGGGGCCTGCTGGCAGGTGCCCCTCAGTCCTGGTGGGTGGGGGTGCTGGGGGACATGAGTGGGGGCCTGCTGACAGGTGCCCTGCACTGCTTGTTGGGGGGTGGGTGTGCAAGGGGACATGAGTGGGGGTCTGCTGGCAGGTGCCCCTCTGTGCTGGTGGGTGGGGGTGCTGGGGACATGAGTGGGGGCCTGCTGGCAGGTGCCCCGCACTGCTGGTGGGTGGGGGTGCTGGGGGACATGAGTGGGGGCCTGCTGGCAGGTGCCCTGCACTGCTGGGGGTGGGGGTGCAAGGGGGCATGAGTGGGGGCCTGCTGGCAGGTGCCCTGCACTGCTGGTGGGTGGGGGTGCTGGGGGACATGAGTGGGGGCCTGCTGGCAGGTGCCCTGCACTGCTGGGGGTGGGGGTGCAAGGGGACATGAGTGGGGGCCTGCTGGCAGGTGCCCTGCACTGCTGGGGGGTTGGGGTGCTGGGGGACATGAGTGGGGGCCTGCTGACAGGTGCCCTGCACTGCTTGTTGTGGGGTGGGTGTGCAAGGGGACATGAGTGGGGGCCTGCTGGCAGGTGCCCCTCAGTGCTGGTGGGTGGGGGTGCTGGGGGACATGAGTGGGGGCCTGCTGGCAGGTGCCCTGCACTGCTGGTGGGTGGGGGTGCTGGGGGACATTAGTGGGGGCCTGCTGACAGGTGCCCTGCACTGCTGGGGTGGGGGTGCAAGGGGACATGAGTGGGGGCCTGCTGGCAGGTGCCCTGCACTGCTGGGGGGTTGGGGTGCTGGGGGACATGAGTGGGGGCCTGCTGGCAGGTGCCCTGCACTGCTGGCGCTGGGGGTGCAAGGCGACATGAGTGGGGGCCTGCTGGCAGGTGCCCTGCACTGCTGGTGGGTGGGGGTGCTGGGGGACATGAGTGGGGGCCTGCTGGCAGGTGCCCTGCACTGCTGGGGGGTGGGGGTGCAAGGGGACATGAGTGGGACATGAGTGGGGGCCTGCTGGCAGGTACCCTGCACTGCTGGGGGGTTGGGGTGCTGGGGGACATGAGTGGGGGCCTGCTGGCAGGTGCCCTGCACTGCTGGGGCTGGGGGTGCAAGGCGACATGAGTGGGGGCCTGCTGGCAGGTGCCCTGCACTGCTGGGGGGTTGGGGTGCAAGGGGACATGAGTGGGGGCCATTTGGCAGGTGCCCTGCACTGCTGGGGGGTGGGGGTGCTGGGGGACATGGGTGGGGGCCTGCTGGCAGGTGCCCTGCACTGCGGGGGGGGGGGGTGGGGGTGCTGGGGGACATGAGTGGGGGCCTGCTGACAGGTGCCCTGCACTGCTGGGGGGTCGGGGTGCAAGGGGACATGAGTGGGGGCCTTCTCGCAGGTGCCCTGCACTGCTGGGGGGTGGGGTGCAAGGGGACATGAGTGGGGGCCTGCTGGCAGGTGCCCTGCACTGCTGGTGGGTGGGGGTGCAAGGGGACATGAGTGGGACATGAGTGGGGGCCTGCTGGCAGGTGCCCTGCACTGCTGGGGGGTGGGTGTGCAAGGGGACATGAGTGGGGGCCTGATGGCAGGTGCCCTGCACTGCTGGGGGTGGGGGTGCAAGGGGACATGAGTGGGGGCCTGATGGCAGGTGCCCTGCACTGCTGGGGGTGGGGGTGCTGGGGGACATGAGTGGGGGCCTGCTGGCAGGCGCCCTGCACTGCTGGGGGTGGGGGTGCTGGGGGACATGAGTGGGGGCCTGCTGGCAGGTGCCTTACACTGCTGGGGGTGGGGGTGCTGGGGGACATGAGTTGGGGCCTGCTGGCAGGTGCCCTGCACTGCTGGGGGTGGGTGTGCAAGGGGACATGAGTGGGACATGAGTGGGGGCCTGCTGGCAGGTGCCCTGCACTGCTGGGGGGTGGGGGTAGAAGGGGACATGAGTGGGACATGAGTGGGGGCCTGCTGGCAGGTGCCCCTCAGTCCTGGTGGGTGGGGGTGCTGGGGGACATGAGTGGGGGCCTGCTGGCAGGTGCCCTACACTGCTGGGGGGTGGGGGTGCAAGGGGACATGAGTGGGACATGAGTGGGAGCCTGTTGGCAGGTGCCCTGCACTGCTGGTGGGTGGGGGTGCTGGGGGGCATAAGTGGGGGCCTGCTGGCAGGTGCCCTGCACTGCTGGGGGGTGGGGGTGCAAGGGGACATGAGTGGGGGCCTGCTGGCGGGTGCCTTGCACTGCTGGGGGGTGGGGGTGCAAGGGGACATGAGTGGGGGCCTGCTGGCAGGTGCCCCTCAGTGCTGGTGGGTGGGGGTGCTGGGGGACATGAGTGGGGGCCTGCTGGCAGGTGCCCTGCACTGCTGGTGGGTGGGGGTGCTGGGGGACATTAGTGGGGGCCTGCTGACAGGTGCCCTGCACTGCTGGGGTGGGGGTGCAAGGGGACATGAGTGGGGGCCTGCTGGCAGGTGCCCTGCACTGCTGGGGGGTTGGGGTGCTGGGGGACATGAGTGGGGGCCTGCTGGCAGGTGCCCTGCACTGCTGGGGCTGGGGGTGCAAGGCGACATGAGTGGGGGCCTGCTGGCAGGTGCCCTGCACTGCTGGTGGGTGGGGGTGCTGGGGGACATGAGTGGGGGCCTGCTGGCAGGTGCCCTGCACTGCTGGGGGGTGGGGGTGCAAGGGGACATGAGTGGGACATGAGTGGGGGCCTGCTGGCAGGTGCCCTGCACTGCTGGGGGGTTGGGGTGCAAGGGGACATGAGTGGGGGCCATTTGGCAGGTGCCCTGCACTGCTGGGGGGTGCAGGTGCTGGGGGACATGGGTGGGGGCCTGCTGGCAGGTGCCCTGCACTGCGGGGGGGTGGGGGTGCTGGGGGACATGAGTGGGGGCCTGCTGGCAGGTGCCCTGCACTGCTGGGGGGTCGGGGTGCAAGGGGACATGAGTGGGGGCCTGCTCGCAGGTGCCCTGCACTGCTGGGGGGTGGGGTGCAAGGGGACATGAGTGGGGGCCTGCTGGCAGGTGCCCTGCACTGCTGGTGGGTGGGGGTGCAAGGGGACATGAGTGGGACATGAGTGGGGGCCTGCTGGCAGGTGCCCTGCACTGCTGGGGAGTGGGTGTGCAAGAGGACATGAGTGGGGGCCTGCTGGCAGGTGCCCCTCAGTGCTGGTGGGTGGGGGTGCTGGGAGACATGAGTGGGGGCCTGCTGGCAGGTGCCCTGCACTGCTAGGGGTGGGGGTGCAAGGGGACATGAGTGGGGGCCTGATGGCAGGTGCCCTGCACTGCTGGGGGTGGGGGTGCTGGGGGACATGAGTGGGGGCCTGCTGGCAGGCGCCCTGCACTGCTGGGGGTGGGGGTGCTGGGGGACATGAGTGGGGGCCTGCTGGCAGGTGCCCTGCACTGCTGGGGGTGGGGGTGCTGGGGGACATGAGTTGGGGCCTGCTGGCAGGTGCCCTGCACTGCTGGGGGTGGGTGTGCAAGGGGACATGAGTGGGACATGAGTGGGGGCCTGCTGGCAGGTGCCCTGCACTGCTGGGGGGTGGGAGTAGAAGGGGACATGAGTAGGACATGAGTGGGGGCCTGCTGGCAGGTGCCCCTCAGTCCTGGTGGGTGGGGGTGCTGGGGGACATGAGTGGGGGCCTGCTGGCAGGTGCCCTACACTGCTGGGGGGTGGGGGTGCAAGGGGACATGAG
Organism: Ambystoma mexicanum; assembly: GCF_040938575.1. NCBI lineage: Eukaryota > Metazoa > Chordata > Amphibia > Caudata > Ambystomatidae > Ambystoma > Ambystoma mexicanum. The sequence continues at coordinate 51,265,548 of NC_090936.1, forward strand.
TGGGACATGAGTGGGAGCCTGTTGGCAGGTGCCCTGCACTGCTGGTGGGTGGGGGTGCTGGGGGGCATAAGTGGGGGCCTGCTGGCAGGTGCCCTGCACTGCTGGGGGGTGGGGGTGCAAGGGGACATGAGTGGGGGCCTGCTGGCAGGTGCCTTGCACTGCTGGGGGGTGGGGGTGCAAGGGGACATGAGTGAGGGGCTGCTGGCAGGTGCCCTGCACTGCTGGTGGGTGGGGGTGCTGGGGGACATGAGTGGGGGCCTGCTGGCAGGTGCCCTGCACTGCTGGGGGTGGGGGTGCAAGGGGACATGAGTGGGGGCCTGCTGACAGGTACCCTGCACTGCTTGCTGGGGGGTGGGTGTGCAAGGGGACATGATTGGGGGCCTGCTGGCAGGTGTCCCTCAGTGCTGGTGGGTGGGGGTGCTGGGGGACATGAGTGGGGGCCTGCTGGCAGGTGCCCTGCACTGCTGGTGGGTGGGGATGCTGGGGGACATGAGTGGGGGCCTGCTGGCAGGTGCCCTGCACTGCTGGGGGTGGGGGTGCAAGGGGACATGAGTGGGGGCCTGCTGGCAGGTGCCCTGCACTGCTGGGGGGTTGGGGTGCTGGGGGACATGAGTGGGGGCCTGCTGACAGGTGCCCTGCACTGCTTGTTGGGGGGTGGGTGTGCAAGGGGACATGAGTGGGGGCCTGCTGGCAGGTGCCCCTCAGTGCTGGTGGGTGGGGGTGCTGGGGACATGAGTGGGGGCCTGCTGGCAGGTGCCCTGCACTGCTGGTGGGTGGGGGTGCTGGGGGACATGAGTGGGGGCCTGCTGGCAGGTGCCCTGCACTGCTGGGGGTGGGGGTGCAAGGGGACATGAGTGGGGGCCTGCTGGCAGGTGCCCTGCACTGCTGGGGGGTTGGGGTGCTGGGGGACATGAGTGGAGGCCTGCTGGCAGGTGCCCTGCACTGCTGGGGTGTGGGGGTGCAAGGGGACATGAGTGGGACATGAGTGGGGGCCTGCTGGCAGGCGCCCTGCACTGCTGGGGGGTTGGGGTGCAAGGGGACATGAGTGGGGGCCTGCTGGCAGGTGCCCCTCAGTGCTGGTGGGTGGGGGTGCTGGGGACATGAGTGGGGGCCTGCTGGCAGGTGCCCTGCACTGCTGGTGGGTGGGGGTGCTGGGGGACATGAGTGGGGGCCTGCTGGCAGGTGCCCTGCACTGCCGGGGGGTGGGGGTGCTGGGGGACATGAGTGGGGGCCTGCTGGCAGGCGCCCTGTACTGCTGGGGGGTGGGGGTGCTGGGGGACATGAGTGGGGGCCTGCTGGCAGGTGCCCTGCACTGCTGGGGGTGGGGGTGCTGGGGGACATGAGTTGGGGCCTGCTGGCAGGTGCCCTGCACTGCTGGGGGTGGGTGTGCAAGGGGACATGAGTGGGACATGAGTGGGGGCCTGCTGGCAGGTGCCCTGCACTGCTAGGGGGTGGGGATAGAAGGGGACATGAGTGGGACATGAGTGGGGGCCTGCTGGCAGGTGCCCCTCAGTCCTGGTGGGTGGGGGTGCTGGGGGACATGAGTGGGGGCCTGCTGACAGGTGCCCTGCACTGCTTGTTGGGGGGTGGGTGTGCAAGGGGACATGAGTGGGGGTCTGCTGGCAGGTGCCCCTCTGTGCTGGTGGGTGGGGGTGCTGGGGACATGAGTGGGGGCCTGCTGGCAGGTGCCCCGCACTGCTGGTGGGTGGGGGTGCTGGGGGACATGAGTGGGGGCCTGCTGGCAGGTGCCCTGCACTGCTGGGGGTGGGGGTGCAAGGGGGCATGAGTGGGGGCCTGCTGGCAGGTGCCCTGCACTGCTGGAGGGTTGGGGTGCTAGGGGACATGAGTGGGGGCCTGCTGGCAGGTGCCCTGCACTGCTGGGGCTGGGGGTGCAAGGCGACATGAGTGGGGGCCTGTTGGCAGGTGCCCTGCACTGCTGGTGGGTGGGGGTGCTCGGGGACATGAGTGGGGGCCTGCTGGCAGGTGCCCTGCACTGCTGGGGGTGGGGGTGTAAGGGGACATGAGTGGGACATGAGTGGGGGCCTGCTGGCAGGTGCCCTGCACTGCTGGGGGATTGGGGTGCAAGGGGACATGAGTGGGGGCCAGCTGGCAGGTGCCCTGCACTGCCGGGGGGTGGGGGTGCTGGGGGACATGAGTGGGGGCCTGCTGGCAGGTGCCCTGCACTGCTGGGGGGTGGGGGTGCAAGGGGACATGAGTGGGGGGCTGCTGCCAGGTGCCCTGCACTGCTGGGGGGTGGGGGTGCAAGGGGACATGAGTGGGGGCCTGCTGGCAGGTGCCCTGCACTGCTGGGGGGTGGGGGTGCAAGGGGACATGAGTGGGGGCCTGCTGCCAGGTGCCCTGCACTGCTGGGGGGTGGGGGTGCAAGGGGACATGAGTGGGGGCCTGCTGGCAGGTGCCCTGCACTGCTGGTGGTTGGGGGTGCAAGGGGACATGAGTGGGGGCCAGCTGGCAGGTGCCCTGCACTGCCGGGGGGTGGGGGTGCTGTGGGACATGGGTGGGGGCCTGCTGGCAGGTGCCCTGCACTGCTGGGGGGTGGGGGTGCTGGGGGACATGAGTGGGGGCCTGCTGGCAGGTGCCCTGCACTGCTGGGGGGTGGGGGTGCAAGGGGACATGAGTGGGGGCCTGCTGGCAGGTGCCCTGCACTGCTGGGGGGTGGGGGTGCAAGGGGACATGAGTGGGGGCCTGCTGGCAGGTGCCCTGCACTGCTGGGGGGTGGGGGTGTTGGGGGACATGAGTGGGGGCCTGCTGGCAGGTGCCCTGCACTGCTGGGGGGTGGGGGTGCAAGGGGACATGAGTGGGGGCCTGCTGGCAGGTGCCCTGCACTGCTGGGGGGTGGGGGTGCAAGGGGACATGAGTGGGGGCCTGCTGGCAGGTGCCCTGCACTGCTGGTGGGTGGGGGTGTAAGGGGACATGAGTGGGACATGAGTGGGGGCCTGCTGGCAGGTGCCCTGCACTGCTGGGGGGTGGGGGTGCAAGGGGACATGAGTGGGGGCCTGCTGGCAGGTGCCCTGCACTGCTGGGGGGTGGGGGTGCAAGGGGACATGGGTGGGGGCCTGCTGGCAGGTGCCCTGCACTGCTGGGGGGTGGGGGTGCTGGGGGACATGAGTGGGGGCCTGCTGGCAGGTGCCCTGCACGGCTGGTGGGTGGGGGTGCTGGGGGACATGAGTGGGGGCCTGCTGGCAGGTGCCCTGCACTGCTGGGGGGTGGGGGTGTAAGGGGACATGAGTGGGACACGAGTGGGGTCCTGATGGCAGGTGCCCTGCACTGCTGGGGGGTTGGGGTGCAAGGGGACATGAGTGGGGGCCAGCTGGCAGGTGCCCTGCACTGCCGGGGGGTGGGGGTGCTGTGGGACATGGGTGGGGGCCTGCTGGCAGGTGCCCTGCACTGCTGGGGGGTGGGGGTGCTGGGGGACATGAGTGGGGGCCTGCTGGCAGGTGCCCTGCACTGCTGGGGGGTGGGGGTGCAAGGGGACATGAGTGGGGGCCTGCTGGCAGGTGCCCTGCACTGCTGGGGGGTGGGGGTGCAAGGGGACATGAGTGGGGGCCTGCTGGCAGGTGCCCTGCACTGCTGGGGTGGGTGTGCAAGGGGACATGAGTGGGACATGAGTGGGGGCCTGCTGGCAGGTGCCCTGCACTGCTGGGGGGTGGGGGTGCTGGGGGACATGAGTGGGGGCCTGCTGGCAGGTGCCCTGCACTGCTGGGGGGTGGGGGTGCAAGGGGACATGAGTGGGGGCCTGCTGGCAGGTGCCTTGCACTGCTGGGGGGTGGGGGTGCAAGGGGACATGAGTGAGGGGCTGCTGGCAGGTGCCCTGCACTGCTGGTGGGTGGGGTGCTGGGGGACATGAGTGGGGGCCTGCTGGCAGGTGCCCTGCACTGCTGGGGGTGGGGGTGCAAGGGGACATGAGTGGGGGCCTGCTGACAGGTACCCTGCACTGCTTGCTGGGGGGTGGGTGTGCAAGGGGACATGATTGGGGGCCTGCTGGCAGGTGTCCCTCAGTGCTGGTGGGTGGGGGTGCTGGGGGACATGAGTGGGGGCCTGCTGGCAGGTGCCCTGCACTGCTGGTGGGTGGGGATGCTGGGGGACATGAGTGGGGGCCTGCTGGCAGGTGCCCTGCACTGCTGGGGGTGGGGGTGCAAGGGGACATGAGTGGGGGCCTGCTGGCAGGTGCCCTGCACTGCTGGGGGGTTGGGGTGCTGGGGGACATGAGTGGGGGCCTGCTGACAGGTGCCCTGCACTGCTTGTTGGGGGGTGGGTGTGCAAGGGGACATGAGTGGGGGCCTGCTGGCAGGTGCCCCTCAGTGCTGGTGGGTGGGGGTGCTGGGGACATGAGTGGGGGCCTGCTGGCAGGTGCCCTGCACTGCTGGTGGGTGGGGGTGCTGGGGGACATGAGTGGGGGCCTGCTGGCAGGTGCCCTGCACTGCTGGGGGTGGGGGTGCAAGGGGACATGAGTGGGGGCCTGCTGGCAGGTGCCCTGCACTGCTGGGGGGTTGGGGTGCTGGGGGACATGAGTGGAGGCCTGCTGGCAGGTGCCCTGCACTGCTGGGGTGTGGGGGTGCAAGGGGACATGAGTGGGACATGAGTGGGGGCCTGCTGGCAGGTGCCCTGCACTGCTGGGGGGTTGGGGTGCAAGGGGACATGAGTGGGGGCCTGCTGGCAGGTGCCCCTCAGTGCTGGTGGGTGGGGGTGCTGGGGACATGAGTGGGGGCCTGCTGGCAGGTTCCCTGCACTGCTGGTGGGTGGGGGTGCTGGGGGACATGAGTGGGGGCCTGCTGGCAGGTGCCCTGCACTGCCGGGGGGTGGGGGTGCTGGGGGACATGAGTGGGGGCCTGCTGGCAGGCGCCCTGTACTGCTGGGGGGTGGGGGTGCTGGGGGACATGAGTGGGGGCCTGCTGGCAGGTGCCCTGCACTGCTGGGGGTGGGGGTGCTGGGGGACATGAGTTGGGGCCTGCTGGCAGGTGCCCTGCACTGCTGGGGGTGGGTGTGCAAGGGGACATGAGTGGGACATGAGTGGGGGCCTGCTGGCAGGTGCCCTGCACTGCTAGGGGGTGGGGATAGAAGGGGACATGAGTGGGACATGAGTGGGGGCCTGCTGGCAGGTGCCCCTCAGTCCTGGTGGGTGGGGGTGCTGGGGGACATGAGTGGGGGCCTGCTGACAGGTGCCCTGCACTGCTTGTTGGGGGGTGGGTGTGCAAGGGGACATGAGTGGGGGTCTGCTGGCAGGTGCCCCTCTGTGCTGGTGGGTGGGGGTGCTGGGGACATGAGTGGGGGCCTGCTGGCAGGTGCCCTGCACTGCTTGTTGGGGGGTGGGTGTGCAAGGGGACATGAGTGGGGGTCTGCTGGCAGGTGCCCCTCTGTGCTGGTGGGTGGGGGTGCTGGGGACATGAGTGGGGGCCTGCTGGCAGGTGCCCCGCACTGCTGGTGGGTGGGGGTGCTGGGGGACATGAGTGGGGGCCTGCTGGCAGGTGCCCTGCACTGCTGGGGGTGGGGGTGCAAGGGGGCATGAGTGGGGGCCTGCTGGCAGGTGCCCTGCACTGCTGGAGGGTTGGGGTGCTAGGGGACATGAGTGGGGGCCTGCTGGCAGGTGCCCTGCACTGCTGGGGCTGGGGGTGCAAGGCGACATGAGTGGGGGCCTGTTGGCAGGTGCCCTGCACTGCTGGTGGGTGGGGGTGCTCGGGGACATGAGTGGGGGCCTGCTGGCAGGTGCCCTGCACTGCTGGGGGTGGGGGTGTAAGGGGACATGAGTGGGACATGAGTGGGGGCCTGCTGGCAGGTGCCCTGCACTGCTGGGGGATTGGGGTGCAAGGGGACATGAGTGGGGGCCAGCTGGCAGGTGCCCTGCACTGCCGGGGGGTGGGGGTGCTGGGGGACATGAGTGGGGGCCTGCTGGCAGGTGCCCTGCACTGCTGGGGGGTGGGGGTGCAAGGGGACATGAGTGGGGGGCTGCTGCCAGGTGCCCTGCACTGCTGGGGGGTGGGGGTGCAAGGGGACATGAGTGGGGGCCTGCTGGCAGGTGCCCTGCACTGCTGGGGGGTGGGGGTGCAAGGGGACATGAGTGGGGGCCTGCTGCCAGGTGCCCTGCACTGCTGGGGGGTGGGGGTGCAAGGGGACATGAGTGGGGGCCTGCTGGCAGGTGCCCTGCACTGCTGGTGGTTGGGGGTGCAAGGGGACATGAGTGGGGGCCAGCTGGCAGGTGCCCTGCACTGCCGGGGGGTGGGGGTGCTGTGGGACATGGGTGGGGGCCTGCTGGCAGGTGCCCTGCACTGCTGGGGGGTGGGGGTGCTGGGGGACATGAGTGGGGGCCTGCTGGCAGGTGCCCTGCACTGCTGGGGGGTGGGGGTGCAAGGGGACATGAGTGGGGGCCTGCTGGCAGGTGCCCTGCACTGCTGGGGGGTGGGGGTGCAAGGGGACATGAGTGGGGGCCTGCTGGCAGGTGCCCTGCACTGCTGGGGGGTGGGGGTGCTGGGGGACATGAGTGGGGGCCTGCTGGCAGGTGCCCTGCACTGCTGGGGGGTGGGGGTGCAAGGGGACATGAGTGGGGGCCTGCTGGCAGGTGCCCTGCACTGCTGGGGGGTGGGGGTGCAAGGGGACATGAGTGGGGGCCTGCTGGCAGGTGCCCTGCACTGCTGGTGGGTGGGGGTGTAAGGGGACATGAGTGGGACATGAGTGGGGGCCTGCTGGCAGGTGCCCTGCACTGCTGGGGGGTGGGGGTGCAAGGGGACATGAGTGGGGGCCTGCTGGCAGGTGCCCTGCACTGCTGGGGGGTGGGGGTGCAAGGGGACATGGGTGAGGGCCTGCTGGCAGGTGCCCTGCACTGCTGGGGGGTGGGGGTGCTGGGGGACATGAGTGGGGGCCTGCTGGCAGGTGCCCTGCACGGCTGGTGGGTGGGGGTGCTGGGGGACATGAGTGGGGGCCTGCTGGCAGGTGCCCTGCACTGCTGGGGGGTGGGGGTGTAAGGGGACATGAGTGGGACACGAGTGGGGTCCTGATGGCAGGTGCCCTGCACTGCTGGGGGGTTGGGGTGCAAGGGGACATGAGTGGGGGCCAGCTGGCAGGTGCCCTGCACTGCCGGGGGGTGGGGGTGCTGTGGGACATGGGTGGGGGCCTGCTGGCAGGTGCCCTGCACTGCTGGGGGGTGGGGGTGCTGGGGGACATGAGTGGGCGCCTGCTGGCAGGTGCCCTGCACTGCTGGGGGGTGGGGGTGCAAGGGGACATGAGTGGGGGCCTGCTGGCAGGTGCCCTGCACTGCTGGGGGGTGGGGGTGCAAGGGGACATGAGTGGGGGCCTGCTGGCAGGTGCCCTGCACTGCTGGGGTGGGTGTGCAAGGGGACATGAGTGGGACATGAGTGGGGGCCTGCTGGCAGGTGCCCTGCACTGCTGGGGGGTGGGGGTAGAAGGGGACATGAGTGGGACATGAGTGGGGGCCTGCTGGCAGGTGCCCCTCAGTGCTGGTGGGTGGGGGTGCTAGGGGACATGAGTAGGGGCCTGCTGGCAGGTGCCCTACACTGCTGGGGGGTGGGGGTACAAGGGGACATGAGTGGGACATGAGTGGGAGCCTGTTGGCAGGTGCCCTGCACTGCTGGTGGGTGGGGGTCCTGGGGGGCATAAGTGGGGGCCTGCTGGCAGGTGCCCTGCACTGCTGGGGGGTGGGGGTGCAAGGGGACATGAGTGGGGGCCTGGGGCAGGTGCCTTGCACTGCTGGGGGGTGGGGGTGCAAGGGGACATGAGTGGGGGCCTGCTAGCAGGTGCCCTGCACTGCTGGTGGGTGGGGGTGCTGGGGGACATGAGTGGGGGCCTGCTGGCAGGTGCCCTGCACTGCTGGGGGGTGGGGGTGCAAGGGGACATGAGTGGGGGCCTGCTGACAGGTGCCCTGCACTGCTTGCTGGGGGGTGGGTGTGCAAGGGGACATGAGTGGGGGCCTGCTGGCAGGTGTCCCTCAGTGCTGGTGGGTGGGGGTGCTGGGGGACATGAGTGGGGACCTGCTGGCAGGTGCCCTGCACTGCTGGTGGGTGGGGGTGCTGGGGGACATGAGTGGGGGCCTGCTGGCAGGTGCCTTGCACTGCTGGGGGGTGGGGGTGCAAGGGGACATGAGTGGGGGCCTGCTGGCAGGTGCCCTGCACTGCTGGTGGGTGGGGGTGCTGGGGGATATGAGTGGGGGCCTGCTGGCAGGTGCCCTGCACTGCTGGGGGTGGGGGTGCAAGGGGACATGAGTGGGGGCCTGCTGACAGGTGCCCTGCACTGCTTGCTGGGGGGTGGGTGTGCAAGGGGACATGAGTGGGGGCCTGCTGACAGGTGCCCTGCACTGCTTGCTGGGGGGTGGGTGTGCAAGGGGACATGAGTGGGGGCCTGCTGGCAGGTGTCCCTCAGTGCTGGTGGGTGGGGGTGCTGGGGGACATGAGTGGGGGCCTGCTGGCAGGTGCCCTGCACTGCTGGTGGGTGGGGGTGCTGGGGGACATGAGTGGGGGCCTGCTGGCAGGTGCCCTGCACTGCTGGGGGTGGGGGTGCTGGGGGACATGAGTTGGGGCCTGCTGGCAGGTGCCCTGCACTGCTGGGGGTGGGGGTGCAAGGGGACATGAGTGGGGGCCTGCTGACAGGTGCCCTGCACTGCTTGCTGGGGGGTGGGTGTGCAAGGGGACATGAGTGGGGGCCTGCTGGCAGGTGTCCCTCAGTGCTGGTGGGTAGGGGTGCTGGGGGACATGAGTGGGGGCCTGCTGGCAGGTGCCCTGCACTGCTGGTGGGTGGGGGTGCTGGGGGACATGAGTGGGGGCCTGCTGGCAGGTGCCCTGCACTGCTGGGGGTGGGGGTGCTGGGGGACATGAGTTGGGGCCTGCTGGCAGGTGCCCTGCACTGCTGGGGGTGGGTGTGCAAGGGGACATGAGTGGGACATGAGTGGGGGCCTGCTGGCAGGTGCCCTGCACTGCTGGGGGGTGGGGATAGAAGGGGACATGAGTGGGACATGAGTGGGGGCCTGCTGGCAGGTGCCCCTCAGTCCTGGTGGGTGGGGGTGCTGGGGGACATGAGTGGGGGCCTGCTGACAGGTGCCCTGCACTGCTTGTTGGGGGGTGGGTGTGCAAGGGGACATGAGTAGGGGTCTGCTGGCAGGTGCCCCTCAGTGCTGGTGGGTGGGGGTGCTGGGGACATGAGTGGGGGCTGCTGGCAGGTGCCCTGCACTGCTGGTGGGTGGGGGTGCTGGGGGACATGAGTGGGGGCCTGCTGGCAGGTGCCCTGCACTGCTAGGGGTGGGGGTGCAAGGGGGCATGAGTGGGGGCCTGCTGGCAGGTGCCCTGCACTGCTGGAGGGTTGGGGTGCTGGGGGACATGAGTGGGTGCCTGCTGGCAGGTGACCTGCACTGCTGGGGCTGGGGGTGCAAGGCGACATGAGTGGGGGCCTGTTGGCAGGTGCCCTGCACTGCTGGTGGGTGGGGGTGCTGGGGGACATGAGTTGGGGCCTGCTGGCAGGTGCCCTGCACTGCTGGTGGGTGGGGGTGTAAGGGGACATGAGTGGGACATGAGTGGGGGCCTGCTGGCAGGTGCCCTGCACTGCTGGGGGGTGGGGGTGCAAGGGGACATGAGTGGGGGCCTGCTGGCAGGTGCCCTGCACTGCGGGGGGGTGGGGGTGCAGGGGACATGGGTGGGGGCCTGCTGGCAGGTGCCCTGCACTGCTGGGGGGGTGGGGGTGCTGGGGGACATGAGTGGGAGCCTGCTGGCAGGTGCCCTGCACTGCTGGGGGGTGGGGGTGCAAGGGGACATGAGTGGGGGCCTGCTGCCAGGTGCCCTGCACTGCTGGGGGGTGGGGGTGCAAGGGGACATGAGTGGGGGCCTGCTGGCAGGTGCCCTGAACTGCTGGTGGGTGGGGGTGCAAGGGGACATGAGTGGGACATGAGTGGGGGCCTGCTGGCAGGTGCCCTACACTGCTGGGGGGTGGGTGTGCAAGGGGACATGAGTGGGGGCCTGCTGGCAGGTGCCCTGCACTGCTGGTGGGTGGGGGTGCTGGGGGACATGAGTGGGGGCTGCTGGCAGGTGCCCTGCACTGCTGGTGGGTGGGGGTGCTGGGGGACATGAGTGGGGGCCTGCTGACAGGTGCCCTGCACTGCTAGGGGTGGGGGTGCAAGGGGACATGAGTGGGGGCCTGATGGCAGGTGCCCTGCACTGCTGGGGGGTGGGGGTGCTGGGGGACATGAGTGGGTGCCTGCTGGCAGGTGACCTGCACTGCTGGGGGGTGGGGGTGCAAGGGGACATGAGTGGGGGCCTGCTGGCAGGTGCCCTGCACTGCTGGGGGTGGGGGTGCTGCGGGACATGAGTTGGGGCCTGCTGGCAGGTGCCCTGCACTGCTGGGGGTGGGTGTGCAAGGGGACATGAGTGGGACATGAGTGGGGGCCTGCTGGCAGGTGCCCTGCACTGCTGGGGGGTGGGGTAGAAGGGGACATGAGTGGGACATGAGTGGGGGCCTGCTGGCAGGTGCCCCTCAGTGCTGGTGGGTGGGGGTGCTAGGGGACATGAGTGGGGGCCTGCTGGCAGGTGCCCTACACTGCTGGGGGGTGGGGGTGCAAGGGGACATGAGTGGGACATGAGTGGGAGCCTGCTGGCAGGTGCCCTGCACTGCTGGGGCTGGGGGTGCAAGGCGACATGAGTGGGGGCCTGCTGGCAGGTGCCCTGCACTGCTGGTGGGTGGGGGTGCTGGGGGACATGAGTGGGGGCCTGCTGGCAGGTGCCCTGCACTGCTGGGGGGTGGGGGTGTAAGGGGACATGAGTGGGACATGAGTGGGGTCCTGCTGGCAGGTGCCCTGCACTGCTGGGGGGTTGGGGTGCAAGGGGACATGAGTGGGGGCCAGCTGGCAGGTGCCCTGCACTGCCGGGGGGTGGGGGTGCTGTGGGACATGGGTGGGGGCCTGCTGGCAGGTGCCCTGCACTGCTGGGGGGTGGGGGTGCTGGGGGACATGAGTGGGGGCCTGCTGGCAGGTGCCCTGCACTGCTGGGGGGTGGGGGTGCAAGGGGACATGAGTGGGGGCCTGCTGGCAGGTGCCCTGCACTGCTGGGGGGGTGGGGGTGCAAGGGGACATGAGTGGGGGCCTGCTGGCAGGTGCCCTGCACTGCTGGTGGGTGGGGGTGTAAGGGGACATGAGTGGGACATGAGTGGGGGCCTGCTGGCAGGTGCCCTGCACTGCTGGGGGGTGGGGGTGCAAGGGGACATGAGTGGGGGCCTGCTGGCAGGTGCCCTGCACTGCTGGGGGGTGGGGGTGCAAGGGGACATGGGTGGGGGCCTGCTGGCAGGTGCCCTGCACTGCTGGGGGGTGGGGGTGCTGGGGGACATGAGTGGGGGCCTGCTGGCAGGTGCCCTGCACTGCTGGTGGGTGGGGGTGCTGGGGGACATGAGTGGGGGCCTGCTGGCAGGTGCCCTGCACTGCTGGGGGGTGGGGGTGTAAGGGGACATGAGTGGGACACGAGTGGGGTCCTGATGGCAGGTGCCCTGCACTGCTGGGGGGTTGGGGTGCAAGGGGACATGAGTGGGGGCCAGCTGGCAGGTGCCCTGCACTGCCGGGGGGTGGGGGTGCTGTGGGACATGGGTGGGGGCCTGCTGGCAGGTGCCCTGCACTGCTGGGGGGTGGGGGTGCTGGGGGACATGAGTGGGGGCCTGCTGGCAGGTGCCCTGCACTGCTGGGGGGTGGGGGTGCAAGGGGACATGAGTGGGGGCCTGCTGGCAGGTGCCCTGCACTGCTGGGGGGTGGGGGTGCAAGGGGACATGAGTGGGGGCCTGCTGGCAGGTGCCCTGCACTGCTGGGGTGGGTGTGCAAGGGGACATGAGTGGGACATGAGTGGGGGCCTGCTGGCAGGTGCCCTGCACTGCTGGGGGGTGGGGGTAGAAGGGGACATGAGTGGGACATGAGTGGGGGCCTGCTGGCAGGTGCCCCTCAGTGCTGGTGGGTGGGGGTGCTAGGGGACATGAGTGGGGGCCTGCTGGCAGGTGCCCTACACTGCTGGGGGGTGGGGGTACAAGGGGACATGAGTGGGACATGAGTGGGAGCCTGTTGGCAGGTGCCCTGCACTGCTGGTGGGTGGGGGTGCTGGGGGGCATAAGTGGGGGCCTGCTGGCAGGTGCCCTGCACTGCTGGGGGGTGGGGGTGCAAGGGGACATGAGTGGGGGCCTGGGGCAGGTGCCTTGCACTGCTGGGGGGTGGGGGTGCAAGGGGACATGAGTGGGGGCCTGCTGGCAGGTGCCCTGCACTGCTGGTGGGTGGGGGTGCTGGGGGACATGAGTGGGGGCCTGCTGGCAGGTGCCCTGCACTGCTGGGGGGTGGGGGTGCAAGGGGACATGAGTGGGGGCCTGCTGACAGGTGCCCTGCACTGCTTGCTGGGGGGTGGGTGTGCAAGGGGACATGAGTGGGGGCCTGCTGGCAGGTGTCCCTCAGTGCTGGTGGGTGGGGGTGCTGGGGGACATGAGTGGGGACCTGCTGGCAGGTGCCCTGCACTGCTGGTGGGTGGGGGTGCTGGGGGACATGAGTGGGGGCCTGGTGGCAGGTGCCCTGCACTGCTGGGGGTGGGGGTGCAAGGGGACATGAGTGGGGGCCTGCTGGCAGGTGCCCTGCACTGCTGGGGGGTTGGGGTGCTGGGGGACATGAGTGGAGGCCTGCTGACAGGTGCCCTGCACTGCTTGTTGTGGGGTGGGTGTGCAAGGGGACATGAGTGGGGGCCTGCTGGCAGGTGCCCCTCAGTGCTGGTGGGTGGGGGTGCTGGGGGACATGAGTGGGGGCCTGCTGGCAGGTGCCCTGCACTGCTGGTGGGTGGGGGTGCTGGGGGACATTAATGGGGGCCTGCTGACAGGTGCCCTGCACTGCTGGGGTGGGGGTGCAAGGGGACATGAGTGGGGGCCTGCTGGCAGGTGCCCTGCACTGCTGGGGGGTTGGGGTGCTGGGGGACATGAGTGGGGGCCTGCTGGCAGGTGCCCTGCACTGCTGGTGGTTGGGGGTGCTGGGGGACATGAGTGGGGGCCTGCTGGCAGGTGCCCTGCACTGCTGGGGGGTGGGGGTGCAAGGGGGCATGAGTGGGACATGAGTGGCGGCCTGCTGGCCGGTGCCCTGCACTGCTGGGTGGTTGGGGTGCAAGGGGACATGAGTGGGGGCCATTTGGCAGGTGCCCTGCACTGCTGGGGGGTGGGGGTGCTGGGGGACATGGGTGGGGGCCTGATGGCAGGTGCCCTGCACTGCGGGGGTGGGGGTGCTGGGGGACATGAGTGGGGGCCTGCTGGCAGGTACCCTGTACTGCTGGGGGGTCGGGGTGCAAGGGGACATGAGTGGGGGCCTGCTGGCAGGTGCCCTGCACTGCTGGTGGGTGGGGGTGCTGGGGGACATGAGTGGGGGCCTGCTGGCAGGTGCCCTGCACTGCTGGGGGTGGGGGTGCAAGGGGACATGAGTGGGGGCCTGCTGGCAGGTGCCCTGCACTGCTGGGGGTTGGGGTGCTGGGGGACATGAGTGGGGGCCTGCTGACAGGTGCCCTGCACTGCTTGTTGTGGGGTGGGTGTGCAAGGGGACATGAGTGGGGGCCTGCTGGCAGGTGCCCCTCAGTGCTGGTGGGTGGGGGTGCTGGGGGACATGAGTGGGGGCCTGCTGGCAGGTGCCCTGCACTGCTGGTGGGTGGGGGTGCTGGGGGACATTAGTGGGGGCCTGCTGACAGGTGCCCTGCACTGCTGGGGTGGGGGTGCAAGGGGACATGAGTGGGGGCCTGCTGGCAGGTGCCCTGCACTGCTGGGGGGTTGGGGTGCTGGGGGACATGAGTGGGGGCCTGCTGGCAGGTGCCCTGCACTGCTGGCGCTGGGGGTGCAAGGCGACATGAGTGGGGGCCTGCTGGCAGGTGCCCTGCACTGCTGGTGGGTGGGGGTGCTGGGGGACATGAGTGGGGGCCTGCTGGCAGGTGCCCTGCACTGCTGGGGGTGGGGGTGCAAGGGGACATGATTGGGACATGAGTGGGGGCCTGCTGGCAGGTACCCTGCACTGCTGGGGGGTTGGGGTGCTGGGGGACATGAGTGGGGGCCTGCTGGCAGGTGCCCTGCACTGCTGGGGCTGGGGGTGCAAGGCGACATGAGTGGGGGCCTGCTGGCAGGTGCCCTGCACTGCTGGGGGGTTGGGGTGCAAGGGGACATGAGTGGGGGCCATTTGGCAGGTGCCCTGCACTGCTGGGGGGTGGGGGTGCTGGGGGACATGGGTGGGGGCCTGCTGGCAGGTGCCCTGCACTGCGGGGGGGGTGGGGGTGCTGGGGGACATGAGTGGGGGCCTGCTGACAGGTGCCCTGCACTGCTGGGGGGTCGGGGTGCAAGGGGACATGAGTGGGGGCCTTCTCGCAGGTGCCCTGCACTGCTGGGGGGTGGGGTGCAAGGGGACATGAGTGGGGGCCTGCTGGCAGGTGCCCTGCACTGCTGGTGGGTGGGGGTGCAAGGGGACATGAGTGGGACATGAGTGGGGGCCTGCTGGCAGGTGCCCTGCACTGCTGGGGGGTGGGTGTGCAAGGGGACATGAGTGGGGGCCTGATGGCAGGTGCCCTGCACTGCTGGGGGTGGGGGTGCAAGGGGACATGAGTGGGGGCCTGATGGCAGGTGCCCTGCACTGCTGGGGGTGGGGGTGCTGGGGGACATGAGTGGGGGCCTGCTGGCAGGCGCCCTGCACTGCTGGGGGTGGGGGTGCTGGGGGACATGAGTGGGGGCCTGCTGGCAGGTGCCTTACACTGCTGGGGGTGGGGGTGCTGGGGGACATGAGTTGGGGCCTGCTGGCAGGTGCCCTGCACTGCTGGGGGTGGGTGTGCAAGGGGACATGAGTGGGACATGAGTGGGGGCCTGCTGGCAGGTGCCCTGCACTGCTGGGGGGTGGGGGTAGAAGGGGACATGAGTGGGACATGAGTGGGGGCCTGCTGGCAGGTGCCCCTCAGTCCTGGTGGGTGGGGGTGCTGGGGGACATGAGTGGGGGCCTGCTGGCAGGTGCCCTACACTGCTGGGGGGTGGGGGTGCAAGGGGACATGAGTGGGACATGAGTGGGAGCCTGTTGGCAGGTGCCCTGCACTGCTGGTGGGTGGGGGTGCTGGGGGGCATAAGTGGGGGCCTGCTGGCAGGTGCCCTGCACTGCTGGGGGGTGGGGGTGCAAGGGGACATGAGTGGGGGCCTGCTGGCAGGTGCCTTGCACTGCTGGGGGGTGGGGGTGCAAGGGGACATGAGTGGGGGCCTGCTGGCAGGTGCCCCTCAGTGCTGGTGGGTGGGGGTGCTGGGGGACATGAGTGGGGGCCTGCTGGCAGGTGCCCTGCACTGCTAGTGGGTGGGGGTGCTGGGGGACATTAGTGGGGGCCTGCTGACAGGTGCCCTGCACTGCTGGGGTGGGGGTGCAAGGGGACATGAGTGGGGGCCTGCTGGCAGGTGCCCTGCACTGCTGGGGGGTTGGGGTGCTGGGGGACATGAGTGGGGGCCTGCTGGCAGGTGCCCTGCACTGCTGGGGCTGGGGGTGCAAGGCGACATGAGTGGGGGCCTGCTGGCAGGTGCCCTGCACTGCTGGTGGGTGGGGGTGCTGGGGGACATGAGTGGGGGCCTGCTGGCAGGTGCCCTGCACTGCTGGGGGGTGGGGGTGCAAGGGGACATGAGTGGGACATGAGTGGGGGCCTGCTGGCAGGTGCCCTGCACTGCTGGGGGGTTGGGGTGCAAGGGGACATGAGTGGGGGCCATTTGGCAGGTGCCCTGCACTGCTGGGGGGTGCAGGTGCTGGGGGACATGGGTGGGGGCCTGCTGGCAGGTGCCCTGCACTGCGGGGGGGTGGGGGTGCTGGGGGACATGAGTGGGGGCCTGCTGGCAGGTGCCCTGCACTGCTGGGGGGTCAGGGTGCAAGGGGACATGAGTGGGGGCCTGCTCGCAGGTGCCCTGCACTGCTGGGGGGTGGGGTGCAAGGGGACATGAGTGGGGGCCTGCTGGCAGGTGCCCTGCACTGCTGGTGGGTGGGGGTGCAAGGGGACATGAGTGGGACATGAGTGGGGGCCTGCTGGCAGGTGCCCTGCACTGCTGGGGAGTGGGTGTGCAAGGGGACATGAGTGGGGGCCTGCTGGCAGGTGCCCCTCAGTGCTGGTGGGTGGGGGTGCTGGGAGACATGAGTGGGGGCCTGCTGGCAGGTGCCCTGCACTGCTAGGGGTGGGGGTGCAAGGGGACATGAGTGGGGGCCTGATGGCAGGTGCCCTGCACTGCTGGGGGTGGGGGTGCTGGGGGACATGAGTGGGGGCCTGCTGGCAGGCGCCCTGCACTGCTGGGGGTGGGGGTGCTGGGGGACATGAGTGGGGGCCTGCTGGCAGGTGCCCTGCACTGCTGGGGGTGGGGGTGCTGGGGGACATGAGTGGGGGCCTGCTGGCAGGTGCCCTGCACTGCTGGGGGGTGGGAGTAGAAGGGGACATGAGTGGGACATGAGTGGGGGCCTGCTGGCAGGTGCCCCTCAGTCCTGGTGGGTGGGGGTGCTGGGGGACATGAGTGGGGGCCTGCTGGCAGGTGCCCTACACTGCTGGGGGGTGGGGGTGCAAGGGGACATGAGTGGGACATGAGTGGGAGCCTGTTGGCAGGTGCCCTGCACTGCTGGTGGGTGGGGGTGCTGGGGGGCATAAGTGGGGGCCTGCTGGCAGGTGCCCTGCACTGCTGGGGGGTGGGGGTGCAAGGGGACATGAGTGGGGGCCTGCTGGCAGGTGCCTTGCACTGCTGGGGGGTGGGGGTGCAAGGGGACATGAGTGAGGGGCTGCTGGCAGGTGCCCTGCACTGCTGGTGGGTGGGGGTGCTGGGGGACATGAGTGGGGGCCTGCTGGCAGGTGCCCTGCACTGCTGGGGGTGGGGGTGCAAGGGGACATGAGTGGGGGCCTGCTGACAGGTGCCCTGCACTGCTTGCTGGGGGGTGGGTGTGCAAGGGGACATGATTGGGGGCCTGCTGGCAGGTGTCCCTCAGTGCTGGTGGGTGGGGGTGCTGGGGGACATGAGTGGGGGCCTGCTGGCAGGTGCCCTGCACTGCTGGTGGGTGGGGATGCTGGGGGACATGAGTGGGGGCCTGCTGGCAGGTGCCCTGCACTGCTGGGGGTGGGGGTGCAATGGGACATGAGTGGGGGCCTGCTGGCAGGTGCCCTGCACTGCTGGGGGGTTGGGGTGCTGGGGGACATGAGTGGGGGCCTGCTGACAGGTGCCCTGCACTGCTTGTTGGGGGGTGGGTGTGCAAGGGGACATGAGTGGGGGCCTGCTGGCAGGTGCCCCTCAGTGCTGGTGGGTGGGGGTGCTGGGGACATGAGTGGGGGCCTGCTGGCAGGTGCCCTGCACTGCTGGTGGGTGGGGGTGCTGGGGGACATGAGTGGGGGCCTGCTGGCAGGTGCCCTGCACTGCTGGGGGTGGGGGTGCAAGGGGACATGAGTGGGGGCCTGCTGGCAGGTGCCCTGCACTGCTGGGGGGTTGGGGTGCTGGGGGACATGAGTGGAGGCCTGCTGGCAGGTGCCCTGCACTGCTGGGGTGTGGGGGTGCAAGGGGACATGAGTGGGACATGAGTGGGGGCCTGCTGGCAGGTGCCCTGCACTGCTGGGGGGTTGGGGTGCAAGGGGACATGAGTGGGGGCCTGCTGGCAGGTGCCCCTCAGTGCTGGTGGGTGGGGGTGCTGGGGACATGAGTGGGGGCCTGCTGGCAGGTGCCCTGCACTGCTGGTGGGTGGGGGTGCTGGGGGACATGAGTGGGGGCCTGCTGGCAGGTGCCCTGCACTGCCGGGGGGTGGGGGTGCTGGGGGACATGAGTGGGGGCCTGCTGGCAGGCGCCCTGTACTGCTGGGGGGTGGGGGTGCTGGGGGACATGAGTGGGGGCCTGCTGGCAGGTGCCCTGCACTGCTGGGGGTGGGGGTGCTGGGGGACATGAGTTGGGGCCTGCTGGCAGGTGCCCTGCACTGCTGGGGGTGGGTGTGCAAGGGGACATGAGTGGGACATGAGTGGGGGCCTGCTGGCAGGTGCCCTGCACTGCTAGGGGGTGGGGATAGAAGGGGACATGAGTGGGACATGAGTGGGGGCCTGCTGGCAGGTGCCCCTCAGTCCTGGTGGGTGGGGGTGCTGGGGGACATGAGTGGGGGCCTGCTGACAGGTGCCCTGCACTGCTTGTTGGGGGGTGGGTGTGCAAGGGGACATGAGTGGGGGTCTGCTGGCAGGTGCCCCTCTGTGCTGGTGGGTGGGGGTGCTGGGGACATGAGTGGGGGCCTGCTGGCAGGTGCCCCGCACTGCTGGTGGGTGGGGGTGCTGGGGGACATGAGTGGGGGCCTGCTGGCAGGTGCCCTGCACTGCTGGGGGTGGGGGTGCAAGGGGGCATGAGTGGGGGCCTGCTGGCAGGTGCCCTGCACTGCTGGTGGGTGGGGGTGCTGGGGGACATGAGTGGGGGCCTGCTGGCAGGTGCCCTGCACTGCTGGGGGTGGGGGTGCAAGGGGACATGAGTGGGGGCCTGCTGGCAGGTGCCCTGCACTGCTGGGGGGTTGGGGTGCTGGGGGACATGAGTGGGGGCCTGCTGACAGGTGCCCTGCACTGCTTGTTGTGGGGTGGGTGTGCAAGGGGACATGAGTGGGGGCCTGCTGGCAGGTGCCCCTCAGTGCTGGTGGGTGGGGGTGCTGGGGGACATGAGTGGGGGCCTGCTGGCAGGTGCCCTGCACTGCTGGTGGGTGGGGGTGCTGGGGGACATTAGTGGGGGCCTGCTGACAGGTGCCCTGCACTGCTGGGGTGGGGGTGCAAGGGGACATGAGTGGGGGCCTGCTGGCAGGTGCCCTGCACTGCTGGGGGGTTGGGGTGCTGGGGGACATGAGTGGGGGCCTGCTGGCAGGTGCCCTGCACTGCTGGCGCTGGGGGTGCAAGGCGACATGAGTGGGGGCCTGCTGGCAGGTGCCCTGCACTGCTGGTGGGTGGGGGTGCTGGGGGACATGAGTGGGGGCCTGCTGGCAGGTGCCCTGCACTGCTGGGGGGTGGGGGTGCAAGGGGACATGAGTGGGGGCCTGCTGGCAGGTACCCTGCACTGCTGGGGGGTTGGGGTGCTGGGGGACATGAGTGGGGGCCTGCTGGCAGGTGCCCTGCACTGCTGGGGCTGGGGGTGCAAGGCGACATGAGTGGGGGCCTGCTGGCAGGTGCCCTGCACTGCTGGGGGGTTGGGGTGCAAGGGGACATGAGTGGGGGCCATTTGGCAGGTGCCCTGCACTGCTGGGGGGTGGGGGTGCTGGGGGACATGGGTGGGGGCCTGCTGGCAGGTGCCCTGCACTGCGGGGGGGGGTGGGGGTGCTGGGGGACATGAGTGGGGGCCTGCTGACAGGTGCCCTGCACTGCTGGGGGGTCGGGGTGCAAGGGGACATGAGTGGGGGCCTTCTCGCAGGTGCCCTGCACTGCTGGGGGGTGGGGTGCAAGGGGACATGAGTGGGGGCCTGCTGGCAGGTGCCCTGCACTGCTGGTGGGTGGGGGTGCAAGGGGACATGAGTGGGACATGAGTGGGGGCCTGCTGGCAGGTGCCCTGCACTGCTGGGGGGTGGGTGTGCAAGGGGACATGAGTGGGGGCCTGATGGCAGGTGCCCTGCACTGCTGGGGGTGGGGGTGCAAGGGGACATGAGTGGGGGCCTGATGGCAGGTGCCCTGCACTGCTGGGGGTGGGGGTGCTGGGGGACATGAGTGGGGGCCTGCTGGCAGGCGCCCTGCACTGCTGGGGGTGGGGGTGCTGGGGGACATGAGTGGGGGCCTGCTGGCAGGTGCCTTACACTGCTGGGGGTGGGGGTGCTGGGGGACATGAGTTGGGGCCTGCTGGCAGGTGCCCTGCACTGCTGGGGGTGGGTGTGCAAGGGGACATGAGTGGGACATGAGTGGGGGCCTGCTGGCAGGTGCCCTGCACTGCTGGGGGGTGGGGGTAGAAGGGGACATGAGTGGGACATGAGTGGGGGCCTGCTGGCAGGTGCCCCTCAGTCCTGGTGGGTGGGGGTGCTGGGGGACATGAGTGGGGGCCTGCTGGCAGGTGCCCTACACTGCTGGGGGGTGGGGGTGCAAGGGGACATGAGTGGGACATGAGTGGGAGCCTGTTGGCAGGTGCCCTGCACTGCTGGTGGGTGGGGGTGCTGGGGGGCATAAGTGGGGGCCTGCTGGCAGGTGCCCTGCACTGCTGGGGGGTGGGGGTGCAAGGGGACATGAGTGGGGGCCTGCTGGCAGGTGCCTTGCACTGCTGGGGGGTGGGGGTGCAAGGGGACATGAGTGGGGGCCTGCTGGCAGGTGCCCCTCAGTGCTGGTGGGTGGGGGTGCTGGGGGACATGAGTGGGGGCCTGCTGGCAGGTGCCCTGCACTGCTGGTGGGTGGGGGTGCTGGGGGACATTAGTGGGGGCCTGCTGACAGGTGCCCTGCACTGCTGGGGTGGGGGTGCAAGGGGACATGAGTGGGGGCCTGCTGGCAGGTGCCCTGCACTGCTGGGGGGTTGGGGTGCTGGGGGACATGAGTGGGGGCCTGCTGGCAGGAGCCCTGCACTGCTGGGGCTGGGGGTGCAAGGCGACATGAGTGGGGGCCTGCTGGCAGGTGCCCTGCACTGCTGGTGGGTGGGGGTGCTGGGGGACATGAGTGGGGGCCTGCTGGCAGGTGCCCTGCACTGCTGGGGGGTGGGGGTGCAAGGGGACATGAGTGGGACATGAGTGGGGGCCTGCTGGCAGGTGCCCTGCACTGCTGGGGGGTTGGGGTGCAAGGGGACATGAGTGGGGGCCATTTGGCAGGTGCCCTGCACTGCTGGGGGGTGCAGGTGCTGGGGGACATGGGTGGGGGCCTGCTGGCAGGTGCCCTGCACTGCGGGGGGGTGGGGGTGCTGGGGGACATGAGTGGGGGCCTGCTGGCAGGTGCCCTGCACTGCTGGGGGGTCGGGGTGCAAGGGGACATGAGTGGGGGCCTGCTCGCAGGTGCCCTGCACTGCTGGGGGGTGGGGTGCAAGGGGACATGAGTGGGGGCCTGCTGGCAGGTGCCCTGCACTGCTGGTGGGTGGGGGTGCAAGGGGACATGAGTGGGACATGAGTGGGGGCCTGCTGGCAGGTGCCCTGCACTGCTGGGGAGTGGGTGTGCAAGGGGACATGAGTGGGGGCCTGCTGGCAGGTGCCCCTCAGTGCTGGTGGGTGGGGGTGCTGGGAGACATGAGTGGGGGCCTGCTGGCAGGTGCCCTGCACTGCTAGGGGTGGGGGTGCAAGGGGACATGAGTGGGGGCCTGATGGCAGGTGCCCTGCACTGCTGGGGGTGGGGGTGCTGGGGGACATGAGTGGGGGCCTGCTGGCAGGCGCCCTGCACTGCTGGGGGTGGGGGTGCTGGGGGACATGAGTGGGGGCCTGCTGGCAGGTGCCCTGCACTGCTGGGGGTGGGGGTGCTGGGGGACATGAGTTGGGGCCTGCTGGCAGGTGCCCTGCACTGCTGGGGGTGGGTGTGCAAGGGGACATGAGTGGGACATGAGTGGGGGCCTGCTGGCAGGTGCCCTGCACTGCTGGGGGGTGGGAGTAGAAGGGGACATGAGTGGGACATGAGTGGGGGCCTGCTGGCAGGTGCCCCTCAGTCCTGGTGGGTGGGGGTGCTGGGGGACATGAGTGGGGGCCTGCTGGCAGGTGCCCTACACTGCTGGGGGGTGGGGGTGCAAGGGGACATGAGTGGGACATGAGTGGGAGCCTGTTGGCAGGTGCCCTGCACTGCTGGTGGGTGGGGGTGCTGGGGGGCATAAGTGGGGGCCTGCTGGCAGGTGCCCTGCACTGCTGGGGGGTGGGGGTGCAAGGGGACATGAGTGGGGGCCTGCTGGCAGGTGCCTTGCACTGCTGGGGGGTGGGGGTGCAAGGGGACATGAGTGAGGGGCTGCTGGCAGGTGCCCTGCACTGCTGGTGGGTGGGGGTGCTGGGGGACATGAGTGGGGGCCTGCTGGCAGGTGCCCTGCACTGCTGGGGGTGGGGGTGCAAGGGGACATGAGTGGGGGCCTGCTGACAGGTACCCTGCACTGCTTGCTGGGGGGTGGGTGTGCAAGGGGACATGATTGGGGGCCTGCTGGCAGGTGTCCCTCAGTGCTGGTGGGTGGGGGTGCTGGGGGACATGAGTGGGGGCCTGCTGGCAGGTGCCCTGCACTGCTGGTGGGTGGGGATGCTGGGGGACATGAGTGGGGGCCTGCTGGCAGGTGCCCTGCACTGCTGGGGGTGGGGGTGCAAGGGGACATGAGTGGGGGCCTGCTGGCAGGTGCCCTGCACTGCTGGGGGGTTGGGGTGCTGGGGGACATGAGTGGGGGCCTGCTGACAGGTGCCCTGCACTGCTTGTTGGGGGGTGGGTGTGCAAGGGGACATGAGTGGGGGCCTGCTGGCAGGTGCCCCTCAGTGCTGGTGGGTGGGGGTGCTGGGGACATGAGTGGGGGCCTGCTGGCAGGTGCCCTGCACTGCTGGTGGGTGGGGGTGCTGGGGGACATGAGTGGGGGCCTGCTGGCAGGTGCCCTGCACTGCTGGGGGTGGGGGTGCAAGGGGACATGAGTGGGGGCCTGCTGGCAGGTGCCCTGCACTGCTGGGGGGTTGGGGTGCTGGGGGACATGAGTGGAGGCCTGCTGGCAGGTGCCCTGCACTGCTGGGGTGTGGGGGTGCAAGGGGACATGAGTGGGACATGAGTGGGGGCCTGCTGGCAGGTGCCCTGCACTGCTGGGGGGTTGGGGTGCAAGGGGACATGAGTGGGGGCCTGCTGGCAGGTGCCCCTCAGTGCTGGTGGGTGGGGGTGCTGGGGACATGAGTGGGGGCCTGCTGGCAGGTGCCCTGCACTGCTGGTGGGTGGGGGTGCTGGGGGACATGAGTGGGGGCCTGCTGGCAGGTGCCCTGCACTGCCGGGGGGTGGGGGTGCTGGGGGACATGAGTGGGGGCCTGCTGGCAGGCGCCCTGTACTGCTGGGGGGTGGGGGTGCTGGGGGACATGAGTGGGGGCCTGCTGGCAGGTGCCCTGCACTGCTGGGGGTGGGGGTGCTGGGGGACATGAGTTGGGGCCTGCTGGCAGGTGCCCTGCACTGCTGGGGGTGGGTGTGCAAGGGGACATGAGTGGGACATGAGTGGGGGCCTGCTGGCAGGTGCCCTGCACTGCTAGGGGGTGGGGATAGAAGGAGACATGAGTGGGACATGAGTGGGGGCCTGCTGGCAGGTGCCCCTCAGTCCTGGTGGGTGGGGGTGCTGGGGGACATGAGTGGGGGCCTGCTGACAGGTGCCCTGCACTGCTTGTTGGGGGGTGGGTGTGCAAGGGGACATGAGTGGGGGTCTGCTGGCAGGTGCCCCTCTGTGCTGGTGGGTGGGGGTGCTGGGGACATGAGTGGGGGCCTGCTGGCAGGTGCCCCGCACTGCTGGTGGGTGGGGGTGCTGGGGGACATGAGTGGGGGCCTGCTGGCAGGTGCCCTGCACTGCTGGGGGTGGGGGTGCAAGGGGGCATGAGTGGGGGCCTGCTGGCAGGTGCCCTGCACTGCTGGAGGGTTGGGGTGCTAGGGGACATGAGTGGGGGCCTGCTGGCAGGTGCCCTGCACTGCTGGGGCTGGGGGTGCAAGGCGACATGAGTGGGGGCCTGTTGGCAGGTGCCCTGCACTGCTGGTGGGTGGGGGTGCTCGGGGACATGAGTGGGGGCCTGCTGGCAGGTGCCCTGCACTGCTGGGGGTGGGGGTGTAAGGGGACATGAGTGGGACATGAGTGGGGGCCTGCTGGCAGGTGCCCTGCACTGCTGGGGGATTGGGGTGCAAGGGGACATGAGTGGGGGCCAGCTGGCAGGTGCCCTGCACTGCCGGGGGGTGGGGGTGCTGGGGGACATGAGTGGGGGCCTGCTGGCAGGTGCCCTGCACTGCTGGGGGGTGGGGGTGCAAGGGGACATGAGTGGGGGGCTGCTGCTAGGTGCCCTGCACTGCTGGGGGGTGGGGGTGCAAGGGGACATGAGTGGGGGCCTGCTGGCAGGTGCCCTGCACTGCTGGGGGGTGGGGGTGCAAGGGGACATGAGTGGGGGCCTGCTGCCAGGTGCCCTGCACTGCTGGGGGTGGGGGTTCAAGGGGACATGAGTGGGGGCCTGCTGGCAGGTGCCCTGCACTGCTGGTGGTTGGGGGTGCAAGGGGACATGAGTGGGACATGAGTGGGGGCCTGCTGGCAGGTGCCCTACACTGCTGGGGGGTGGGTGTGCAAGGGGACATGAGTGGGGGCCTGCTGGCAGGTCCCCTGCACTGCTGGTGGGTGGGGGTGCTGGGGGACATGAGTGGGGGCTGCTGGCAGGTGCCCTGCACTGCTGGTGGGTGGGGGTGCTGGGGGACATGAGTGGGGGCCTGCTGGCAGGTGCCCTGCACTGCTAGTGGTGGGGGTGCAAGGGGACATGAGTGGGGGCCTGATGGCAGGTGCCCTGCACTGCTGGGGGGTGGGGGTGCTGGGGGACATGAGTGGGTGCCTGCTGGCAGGTGACCTGCACTGCTGGGGGGTGGGGGTGCAAGGGGACATGAGTGGGGGCCTGCTGGCAGGTGCCCTGCACTGCTGGGGGTGGGGGTGCTGGGGGACATGAGTTGGGGCCTGCTGGCAGGTGCCCTGCACTGCTGGGAGTTGGGGGTAGAAGGGGACATGAGTGGGACATGAGTGGGGGCCTGCTGGCAGGTGCCCCTCAGTGCTGGTGGGTGGGGGTGCTAGGGGACATGAGTGGGGGCCTGCTGGCAGGTGCCCTACACTGCTGGGGGGTGGGGGTGCAAGGGGACATGAGTGGGACATGAGTGGGAGTCTGCTGGCAGGTGCCCTGCACTGCTGGGGCTGGGGGTGCAAGGCGACATGAGTGGGGGCCTGCTGGCAGGTGCCCTGCACTGCTGGTGGGTGGGGGTGCTGGGGGACATGAGTGGGGGCCTGCTGGCAGGTGCCCTGCACTGCTGGGGGGTGGGGGTGTAAGGGGACATGAGTGGGACATGAGTGGGGGCCTGCTGGCAGGTGCCCTGCACTGCTGGGGGGTTGGGGTGCAAGGGGACATGAGTGGGGGCCAGCTGGCAGGTGCCCTGCACTGCCGGGGGGTGGGGGTGCTGTGGGACATGGGTGGGGGCCTGCTGGCAGGTGCCCTGCACTGCTGGGGGGTGGGGGTGCTGGGGGACATGAGTGGGGGCCTGCTGGCATGTGCCCTGCACTGCTGGGGGGTGGGGGTGCAAGGGGACATGAGTGGGGGCCTGCTGGCAGGTGCCCTGCACTGCTGGGGGGTGGGGGTGCAAGGGGACATGAGTGGGGGCCTGCTGGCAGGTGCCCTGCACTGCTGGTGGGTGGGGGTGTAAGGGGACATGAGTGGGACATGAGTGGGGGCCTGCTGGCAGGTGCCCTGCACTGCTGGGGGGTGGGTGTGCAAGGGGACATGAGTGGGGGCCTGCTGGCAGGTGCCCTGCACTGCTGGTGGGTGGGGGTGCTGGGGGACATGAGTGGGGGCTGCTGGCAGGTGCCCTGCACTGCTGGTGGGTGGGGGTGCTGGGGGACATGAGTGGGGGCCTGCTGCCAGGTGCCCTGCACTGCTGGGGGGTGGGGGTGCAAGGGGACATGAGTGGGGGCCTGCTGGCAGGTGCCCTGCACTGCTGGTGGGTGGGGGTGCAAGGGGACATGAGTGGGACATGAGTGGGGGCCTGCTGGCAGGTGCCCCTCAGTCCTGGTGGGTGGGGGTGCTGGGGGACATGAGTGGGGGCCTGCTGACAGGTGCCCTGCACTGCTTGTTGGGGGGTGGGTGTGCAAGGGGACATGAGTGGGGGCCTGCTGGCAGGTGCCCTGCACTGCTGGGGGTGGGGGCTCTGGGGGACATGAGTTGGGGCCTGCTGGCAGGTGCCCTGCACTGCTGGGGGTGGGTGTGCAAGGGGACATGAGTGGGACATGAGTGGGGGCCTGCTGGCAGGTGCCCTGCACTGCTGGGGGGTGGGGGTGCTAGGGGACATGAGTGGGGGCCTGCTGGCAGGTGCCCTACACTGCTGGGGGGTGGGGGTACAAGGGGACATGAGTGGGACATGAGTGGGAGCCTGTTGGCAGGTGCCCTGCACAGCTAGTGGGTGGGGGTGCTGGGGGGGCATAAGTGGGGGCCTGCTGGCAGGTGCCCTGCACTGCTGGGGGGTGGGGGTGCAAGGGGACATGAGTGGGGGCCTGGGGCAGGTGCCTTGCACTGCTGGGGGGTGGGGGTGCAAGGGGACATGAGTGGGGGCCTGCTGGCAGGTGCACTGCACTGCTGGTGGGTGGGGGTGCTGGGGGACATGAGTGGGGGCCTGCTGGCAGGTGCTCTGCACTGCTGGGGGTGGGGGTGCAAGGGGACATGAGTGGGGGCCTGCTGACAGGTGCCCTGCACTGCTTGCTGGGGGGTGGGTGTGCAAGGGGACATGAGTGGGGGCCTGCTGGCAGGTGTCCCTCAGTGCTGGTGGGTGGGGGTGCTGGGGGACATGAGTGGGGACCTGCTGGCAGGTGCCCTGGACTGCTGGTGGGTGGGGGTGCTGGGGGACATGAGTGGGGGCCTGCTGGCAGGTGCCCTGCACTGCTGGGGGGTTGGGGTGCTGGGGGACATGAGTGGGGGCCTGCTGGCAGGTGCTCTGCACTGCTTGTTGTGGGGTGGGTGTGCAAGGGGACATGAGTGGGGGCCTGCTGGCAGGTGTCCCTCAGTGCTGGTGGGTGGGGGTGCTTGGGGACATGAGTGGGGGCCTGCTGGCAGGTGCCCTGCACTGCTGGTGGGTGGGGGTGCTGGGGGACATTAGTGGGGGCCTACTGACAGGTGCCCTGCACTGCTGGGGTGGGGGTGCAAGGGGACATGAGTGGGGGCCTGCTGGCAGGTGCCCTGCACTGCTGGGGGGTTGGGGTGCTGGGGGACATGAGTGGGGGCCTGCTGGCAGGTGCCCTGCACTGCTGGGGCTGGGGGTGCAAGGCGACATGAGTGGGGGCCTGCTGGCAGGTGCCCTGCACTGCTGGTGGTTGGGGGTGCTGGGGGACATGAGTGGGGGCCTGCTGGCAGGTGCCCTGCACTGCTGGGGGGTGTGGGTGCAAGGGGACATGAGTGGGACATGAGTGGGGGCCTGCTGGCAGGTGCCCTGCACTGCTGGGGGGTTGGGGTGCAAGGGGACATGAGTGGGGGCCATTTGGCAGGTGCCCTGCACTGCTGGGGGGTGGGGGTGCTGGGGGACATGGGTGGGGGCCTGCTGGCAGGTGCCCTGCACTGCGGGGGGGTGGGGGTGCTGGGGGACATGAGTGGGGGCCTGCTGGCAGGTGCCCTGCACTGCTGGGGGGTCGGGGTGCAAGGGGACATGAGTGGGGGCCTGCTGGCAGGTGCCCTGCACTGCTGGTGGGTGGGGGTGCTGTGGGACATGAGTGGGGGCCTGCTGGCAGGTGCCCTGCACTGCTGGGGGTGGGGGTGCAAGGGGACATGAGTGGGGGCCTGCTGGCAGGTGCCCTGCACTGCTGGTGGGTGGGGGTGCTGGGGGACATTAGTGGGGGCCTGCTGACAGGTGCCCTGCACTGCTGGGGTGGGGGTGCAAGGGGACATGAGTGGGGGCCTGCTGGAAGGTGCCCTGCACTGCTGGGGGGTTGGGGTGCTGGGGGACATGAGTGGTGGCCTGCTGGCAGGTGCCCTGCACTGCTGGGGCTGGGGGTGCAAGGCGACATGAGTGGGGGCCTGCTGGCAGGTGCCCTGCACTGCTGGTGGGTGGGGGTGCTGGGGGACATGAGTGGGGGCCTGCTGGCAGGTGCCCTGCACTGCTGGGGGGTGGGGGTGCAAGGGGACATGAGTGGGACATGAGCGGGGGCCTGCTGGCAGGTGCCCTGCACTGCTGGGGGGTTGGGGTGCAAGGGGACATGAGTGGGGGCCATTTGGCAGGTGCCCTGCACTGCTGGGGGGTGGGGGTGCTGGGGGACATGGGTGTGGGCCTGCTGGCAGGTGCCCTGCACTGCGGGGGGTGGGGGTGCTGGGGGACATGAGTGGGGGCCTGCTGGCAGGTGCCCTGCACTGCTGGGGGGTCAGGGTGCAAGGGGACATGAGTGGGGGCCTGCTCGCAGGTGCCCTGCACTGCTGGGGGACGGGGGTGCAAGGGGACATGAGTGGGGGCCTGCTGGCAGGTGCCCTGCACTGCTGGTGGGTGGGGGTGCAAGGGGACATGAGTGGGACATGAGTGGGGGCCTGCTGGCAGGTGCCCTGCACTGCTGGGTGGTGGGTGTGCAAGGGGACATGAGTGGGGGCCTGCTGGCAGGTGCCCCTCAGTGCTGGTGGGTGGGGGTGCTGGGAGACATGAGTGGGGGCCTGCTGGCAGGTGCCCTGCACTGCTAGGGGTGGGGGTGCAAGGGGGCATGAGTGGGGGCCTGATGGCAGGTGCCCTGCACTGCTGGGGGTGGGGGTGCTGGGGGACATGAGTGGGGGCCTGCTGGCAGGCGCCCTGCACTGCTGGGGGTGGGGGTGCTGGGGGACATGAGTGGGGGCCTGCTGACAGGTGCCCTGCACTGCTGGGGGTGGGGGTGCTGGGGGACATGAGTTGGGGCCTGCTGGCAGGTGCCCTGCACTGCTGGGGGTGGGTGTGCAAGGGGACATGAGTGGGACATGAGTGGGGGCCTGCTGGCAGGTGCCCTGCACTGCTAGGGGTGGGGGTGCAAGGGGGCATGAGTGGGGGCCTGGTGGCAGGTGCCCTGCACTGCTGGGGGTGGGGGTGCTGGGGGACATGAGTGGGGGCCTGCTGGCAGGCGCCCTGCACTGCTGGGGGTGGGGGTGCTGGGGGACATGAGTTGGGGCCTGCTGGCAGGTGCCCTGCACTGCTGGGGGTGGGTGTGCAAGGGGACATGAGTGGGGGCCTGCTGGCAGGTGTCCTGCACTGCTGGGGGGGTGGGGGTAGAAGGGGACATGAGTGGGACATGAGTGGGGGCCTGCTGGCAGGTGCCCCTCAGTCCTGGTGGGTGGGGGTGCTGGGGGACATGAGTGGAGGCCTGCTGGCAGGTGCCCTACACTGCTGGGGGGTGGGGGTGCAAGGGGACATGAGTGGGACATGAGTGGGAGCCTGTTGGCAGGTGCCCTGCACTGCTGGTGGGTGGGGGTGCTGGGGGGCATAAGTGGGGGCCTGCTGGCAGGTGCCCTGCACTGCTGGGGGGTGGGGGTGCAAGGGGACATGAGTGGGGGCCTGCTGGCAGGTGCCTTGCACGGCTGGGGGGTGGGGGTGCAAGGGGACATGAGTGGGGGCCTGCTGGCAGGTGCCCTGCACTGCTGGTGGGTGGGGGTGCTGGGGGACATGAGTGGGGGCCTGCTGGCAGGTGCCCTGTACTGCTGGGGGTGGGGGTGCAAGGGGACATGAGTGGGGGCCTGCTGACAGGTGCCCTGCACTGCTTGCTGGGGGGTGGGTGTGCAAGGGGACATGAGTGGGGGCCTGCTGGCAGGTGTCCCTCAGTGCTGGTGGGTGGGGGTGCTGGGGGACATGAGTGGGGGCCTGCTGGCAGGTGCCCTGCACTGCTGGTGGGTGGGGGTGCTGGGGGACATGAGTGGGGGCCTGCTGGCAGGTGCCCTGCACTGCTGGGGGTGGGGGTGCTGGGGGACATGAGTTGGGGCCTGCTGGCAGGTGCCCTGCACTGCTGGGGGTGGGTGTGCAAGGGGACATTAAAGGGACATGAGTGGGGGCCTGCTGGCAGGTGCCCTGCACTGCTGGGGGGTGGGGATAGAAGGGGACATGAGTGGGAAATGAGTGGGGGCCTGCTGGCAGGTGCCCCTCAGTCCTGGTGGGTGGGGGTGCTGGGGGACATGAGTGGGGGCCTGCTGACAGGTGCCCTGCACTGCTTGTTGGGGGGTGGGTGTGCAAGGGGACATGAGTGGGGGTCTGCTGGCAGGTGCCCCTCAGTGCTGGTGGGTGGGGGTGCTGGGGACATGAGTGGGGGCCTGCTGGCAGGTGCCCCGCACTGCTGGTGGGTGGGGGTGCTGGGGGACATGAGTGGGGGCCTGCTGGCAGGTGCCCTGCACTTCTGGGGGTGGGGGTGCAAGGGGGCATGAGTGGGGGCCTGCTGGCAGGTGCCCTGCACTGCTGGAGGGTTGGGGTGCTGGGGGACATGAGTGGGGGCCTGCTGGCAGGTGCCCTGTACTGCTGGGGCTGGGGGTGCAAGGCGACATGAGTGGGGGCCTGTTGGCAGGTGCCCTGCACTGCTGGTGGGTGGGGGTGCTCGGGGACATGAGTGGGGGCCTGCTGGCAGGTTCCCTGCACTGCTGGGGGGTGGGGATGTAAGGGGACATGAGTGGGACATGAGTGGGGGCCTGCTGGCAGGTGCCCTGCACTGCTGGGGGGTTGGGGTGCAAGGGGACATGAGTGGGGGCCAGCTGGCAGGTGCCCTGCACTGCCAGGGGGTGCGGGTGCTGGGGGACATGGGTGGGGGCCTGCTGGCAGGTGCCCTGCACTGCTGGGGGGTGGGGGTGCTGGGGGACATGAGTGGGGGCCTGCTGGCAGATGCCCTGCACTGCTGGGGGGTGGGGGTGCAAGGGGACATGAGTGGGGGCCTGCTGCCAGGTGCCCTGCACTGCTGGGGGGTGGGGGTGCAAGGGGACATGAGTGGGGGCCTGCTGGCAGGTACCCTGCACTGCTGGTGGGTGGGGGTGCAAGGGGACATGAGTGGGACATGAGTGGGGGCCTGCTGGCAGGTGCCCTACACTGCTGGGGGGTGGGTGTGCAAGGGGACATGAGTGGGGGCCTGCTGGCAGGTGCCCTGCACTGCTGGTGGGTGGGGTGCTGGGGGACATGAGTGGGGGCTGCTGGCAGGTGCCCTGCACTGCTGGTGGGTGGGGGTGCTGGGGGACATGAGTGGGGGCCTGCTGGCAGGTGCCCTGCACTGCTAGGGGTGGGGGTGCAAGGGGACATGAGTGGGGGCCTGTTGGCAGGTGCCCTGCACTGCTGGTGGGTGGGGGTGCTCGGGGTCATGAGTGGGGGCCTGCTGGCAGGTGCCCTGCACTGCTGGGGGTGGGGGTGTAAGGGGACATGAGTGGGACATGAGTGGGGGCCTGCTGGCAGGTGCCCTGCACTGCTGGGGGATTGGGGTTCAAGGGGACATGAGTGGGGGCCAGCTGGCAGGTGCCCTGCACTGCCGGGGGGTGGGGGTGCTGGGGGACATGAGTGGGGGCCTGCTGGCAGGTGCCCTGCACTGCTGGGGGGTGGGGGTGCAAGGGGACATGAGTGGGGGCCTGCTGCCAGGTGCCCTGCACTGCTGGGGGGTGGGGGTGCAAGGGGACATGAGTGGGGGCCTGCTGGCAGGTGCCCTGCACTGCTGGGGGGTGGGGGTGCAAGGGGACATGAGTGGGGGCCTGCTGCCAGGTGCCCTGCACTGCTGGGGGGTTGGGGTGCAAGGGGACATGAGTGGGGGCCTGCTGGCAGGTGCCCTGCACTGCTGGTGGTTGGGGGTGCAAGGGGACATGAGTGGGACATGAGTGGGGGCCTGCTGGCAGGTGCCCTACACTGCTGGGGGGTGGGTGTGCAAGGGGACATGAGTGGGGGCCTGCTGGCAGGTCCCCTGCACTGCTGGTGGGTGGGGGTGCTGGGGGACATGAGTGGGGGCTGCTGGCAGGTGCCCTGCACTGCTGGTGGGTGGGGGTGCTGGGGGACATGAGTGGGGGCCTGCTGGCAGGTGCCCTGCACTGCTAGGGGTGGGGGTGCAAGGGGACATGAGTGGGGGCCTGATGGCAGGTGCCCTGCACTGCTGGGGGGTGGGGGTGCTGGGGGACATGAGTGGGTGCCTGCTGGCAGGTGACCTGCACTGCTGGGGGGTGGGGGTGCAAGGGGACATGAGTGGGGGTCTGCTGGCAGGTGCCCTGCACTGCTGGGGGTGGGGGTGCTGGGGGACATGAGTTGGGGCCTGCTGGCAGGTGCCCTGCACTGCTGGGAGGTGGGGGTAGAAGGGGACATGAGTGGGACATGAGTGGGGGCCTGCTGGCAGGTGCCCCTCAGTGCTGGTGGGTGGGGGTGCTAGGGGACATGAGTGGGGGCCTGCTGGCAGGTGCCCTACACTGCTGGGGGGTGGGGGTGCAAGGGGACATGAGTGGGACATGAGTGGGAGTCTGCTGGCAGGTGCCCTGCACTGCTGGGGCTGGGGGTGCAAGGCGACATGAGTGGGGGCCTGCTGGCAGGTGCCCTGCACTGCTGGTGGGTGGGGGTGCTGGGGGACATGAGTGGGGGCCTGCTGGCAGGTGCCCTGCACTGCTGGGGGGTGGGGGTGTAAGGGGACATGAGTGGGACATGAGTGGGGGCCTGCTGGCAGGTGCCCTGCACTGCTGGGGGGTTGGGGTGCAAGGGGACATGAGTGGGGGCCAGCTGGCAGGTGCCCTGCACTGCCGGGGGGTGGGGGTGCTGTGGGACATGGGTGGGGGCCTGCTGGCAGGTGCCCTGCACTGCTGGGGGGTGGGGGTGCTGGGGGACATGAGTGGGGGCCTGCTGGCAGGTGCCCTGCACTGCTGGGGGGTGGGGGTGCAAGGGGACATGAGTGGGGGACTGCTGGCAGGTGCCCTGCACTGCTGGGGGGTGGGGGTGCAAGGGGACATGAGTGGGGGCCTGCTGGCAGGTGCCCTGCACTGCTGGTGGGTGGGGGTGTATGGGGACATGAGTGGGACATGAGTGGGGGCCTGCTGGCAGGTGCCCTGCACTGCTGGGGGGTGGGTGTGCAAGGGGACATGAGTGGGGGCCTGCTGGCAGGTGCCCTGCACTGCTGGTGGGTGGGGGTGCTGGGGGACATGAGTGGGGGCTGCTGGCAGGTGCCCTGCACTGCTGGTGGGTGGGGGTGCTGGGGGACATGAGTGGGGGCCTGCTGCCAGGTGCCCTGCACTGCTGGGGGGTGGGGGTGCAAGGGGACATGAGTGGGGGCCTGCTGGCAGGTGCCCTGCACTGCTGGTGGGTGGGGGTGCAAGGGGACATGAGTGGGACATGAGTGGGGGCCTGCTGGCAGGTGCCCCTCAGTCCTGGTGGGTGGGGGTGCTGGGGGACATGAGTGGGGGCCTGCTGACAGGTGCCCTGCACTGCTTGTTGGGGGGTGGGTGTGCAAGGGGACATGAGTGGGGGCCTGCTGGCAGGTGCCCTGCACTGCTGGGGGTGGGGGCTCTGGGCTACATGAGTTGGGGCCTGCTGGCAGGTGCCCTGCACTGCTGGGGTGGGTCTGCAAGGGGACATGATTGGGACATGAGTGGGGGCCTGCTGGCAGGTGCCCTGCACTGCTGGGGGGTGCCGGTGCTAGGGGACATGAGTGGGGGCCTGCTGGCAGGTGCCCTACACTGCTGGGGGGTGGGGGTACAAGGGGACATGAGTGGGACATGAGTGGGAGCCTGTTGGCAGGTACCCTGCACTGCTGGTGGGTGGGGGTGCTGGGGGGGCATAAGTGGGGGCCTGCTGGCAGGTGCCCTGCACTGCTGGGGGGTGGGGGTGCAAGGGGACATGAGTGGGGGCCTGGGGCAGGTGCCTTGCACTGCTGGGGGGTGGGGGTGCAAGGGGACATGAGTGGGGGCCTGCTGGCAGGTGCACTGCACTGCTGGTGGGTGGGGGTGCTGGGGGACATGAGTGGGGGCCTGCTGGCAGGTGCTCTGCACTGCTGGGGGGTGGGGGTGCAAGGGGACATGAGTGGGGGCCTGCTGACAGGTGCCCTGCACTGCTTGCTGGGGGGTGGGTGTGCAAGGGGACATGAGTGGGGGCCTGCTGGCAGGTGTCCCTCAGTGCTGGTGGGTGGGGGTGCTGGGGGACATGAGTGGGGACCTGCTGGCAGGTGCCCTGGACTGCTGGTGGGTGGGGGTGCTGGGGGACATGAGTGGGGGCCTGCTGGCAGGTGCCCTGCACTGCTGGGGGTGGGGGTGCAAGGGGACATGAGTGGGGGCCTGCTGGCAGGTGCCCTGCACTGCTGGGGGGTTGGGGTGCTGGGGGACATGAGTGGGGGCCTGCTGGCAGGTGCCCTGCACTGCTTGTTGTGGGGTGGGTGTGCAAGGGGACATGAGTGGGGGCCTGCTGGCAGGTGTCCCTCAGTGCTGGTGGGTGGGGGTGCTGGGGGACATGAGTGGGGGCCTGCTGGCAGGTGCCCTGCACTGCTGGTGGGTGGGGGTGCTGGGGGACATTAGTGGGGGCCTACTGACAGGTGCCCTGCACTGCTGGGGTGGGGGTGCAAGGGGACATGAGTGGGGGCCTGCTGGCAGGTGCCCTGCACTGCTGGGGGGTTGGGGTGCTGGGG
Source organism: Ambystoma mexicanum (assembly GCF_040938575.1). Classification (NCBI taxonomy): domain Eukaryota; kingdom Metazoa; phylum Chordata; class Amphibia; order Caudata; family Ambystomatidae; genus Ambystoma; species Ambystoma mexicanum. The sequence continues at coordinate 51,299,718 of NC_090936.1, forward strand.
GACATGAGTGGGGGCCTGCTGGCAGGTGCCCTGCACTGCTGGGGCTGGGGGTGCAAGGCGACATGAGTGGGGGCCTGCTGGCAGGTGCCCTGCACTGCTGGTGGTTGGGGGTGCTGGGGGACATGAGTGGGGGCCTGCTGGCAGGTGCCCTGCACTGCTGGGGGGTGGGGGTGCAAGGGGACATGAGTGGGACATGAGTGGGGGCCTGCTGGCAGGTGCCCTGCACTGCTGGGGGGTTGGGGTGCAAGGGGACATGAGTGGGGGCCATTTGGCAGGTGCCCTGCACTGCTGGGGGGTGGGGGTGCTGGGGGACATGGGTGGGGGCCTGCTGGCAGGTGCCCTGCACTGCGGGGGGTGGGGGTGCTGGGGGACATGAGTGGGGGCCTGCTGGCAGGTGCCCTGCACTGCTGGGGGGTCGGGGTGCAAGGGGACATGAGTGGGGGCCTGCTGGCAGGTGCCCTGCACTGCTGGTGGGTGGGGGTGCTGTGGGACATGAGTGGGGGCCTGCTGGCAGGTGCCCTGCACTGCTGGGGGTGGGGGTGCAAGGGGACATGAGTGGGGGCCTGCTGGCAGGTGCCCTGCACTGCTGGGGGTTTGGGGTGCTGGGGGCATGAGTGGGGGCCTGCTGACAGGTGCCCTGCACTGCTTGTTGTGGGGTGGGTGTGCAAGGGGACATGAGTGGGGGCCTGCTGGCAGGTGCCCCTCAGTGCTGGTGGGTGGGGGTGCTGGGGTACATGAGTGGGGGCCTGCTGGCAGGTGCCCTGCACTGCTGGTGTGTGGGGGTGCTGGGGGACATTAGTGGGGGCCTGCTGACAGGTGCCCTGCACTGCTGGGGTGGGGGTGCAAGGGGACATGAGTGGGGGCCTGCTGGAAGGTGCCCTGCACTGCTGGGGGGTTGGGGTGCTGGGGGACATGAGTGGTGGCCTGCTGGCAGGTGCCCTGCACTGCTGGGGCTGGGGGTGCAAGGCGACATGAGTGGGGGCCTGCTGGCAGGTGCCCTGCACTGCTGGTGGGTGGGGGTGCTGGGGGACATGAGTGGGGGCCTGCTGGCAGGTGCCCTGCACTGCTGGGGGGTGGGGGTGCAAGGGGACATGAGTGGGACATGAGTGGGGGCCTGCTGGCAGGTGCCCTGCACTGCTGGGGGGTTGGGGTGCAAGGGGACATGAGTGGGGGCCATTTGGCAGGTGCCCTGCACTGCTGGGGGGTGGGGGTGCTGGGGGACATGGGTGGGGGCCTGCTGGCAGGTGCCCTGCACTGCGGGGGGTGGGGGTGCTGGGGGACATGAGTGGGGGCCTGCTGGCAGGTGCCCTGCACTGCTGGGGGGTCACGGTGCAAGGGGACATGAGTGGGGGCCTGCTCGCAGGTGCCCTGCACTGCTGGGGGACGGGGGTGCAAGGGGACATGAGTGGGGGCCTGCTGGCAGGTGCCCTGAACTGCTGGTGGGTGGGGGTGCAAGGGGACATGAGTGGGACATGAGTGGGGGCCTGCTGGCAGGTGCCCTGCACTGCTGGGGGGTGGGTGTGCAAGGGGACATGAGTGGGGGCCTGCTGGCAGGTGCCCCTCAGTGCTGGTGGGTGGGGGTGCTGGGAGACATGAGTGGGGGCCTGCTGGCAGGTGCCCTGCACTGCTAGGGGTGGGGGTGCAAGGGGGCATGAGTGGGGGCCTGATGGCAGGTGCCCTGCACTGCTGGGGGTGGGGGTGCTGGGGGACATGAGTGGGGGCCTGCTGGCAGGCGCCCTGCACTGCTGGGGGTGGGGGTGCTGGGGGACATGAGTGGGGGCCTGCTGACAGGTGCCCTGCACTGCTGGGGTGGGGGTGCTGGGGGACATGAGTTGGGGCCTGCTGGCAGGTGCCCTGCACTGCTGGGGGTGGGTGTGCAAGGGGACATGAGTGGGGGCCTGCTGGCAGGTGCCTTGCACGGCTGGGGGGTGGGGGTGCAAGGGGACATGAGTGGGGGCCTGCTGGCAGGTGCCCTGCACTGCTGGTGGGTGGGGGTGCTGGGGGACATGAGTGGGGGCCTGCTGGCAGGTGCCCTGTACTGCTGGGGGTGGGGGTGCAAGGGGACATGAGTGGGGGCCTGCTGACAGGTGCCCTGCACTGCTTGCTGGGGGGTGGGTGTGCAAGGGGACATGAGTGGGGGCCTGCTGGCAGGTGTCCCTCAGTGCTGGTGGGTGGGGGTGCTGGGGGACATGAGTGGGGGCCTGCTGGCAGGTGCCCTGCACTGCTGGTGGGTGGGGGTGCTGGGGGACATGAGTGGGGGCCTGCTGGCAGGTGCCCTGCACTGCTGGGGGTGGGGGTGCTGGGGGACATGAGTTGGGGCCTGCTGGCAGGTGCCCTGCACTGCTGGGGGTGGGTGTGCAAGGGGACATTAAAGGGACATGAGTGGGGGCCTGCTGGCAGGTGCCCTGCACTGCTGGGGGGTGGGGATAGAAGGGGACATGAGTGGGAAATGAGTGGGGGCCTGCTGGCAGGTGCCCCTCAGTCCTGGTGGGTGGGGGTGCTGGGGGACATGAGTGGGGGCCTGCTGACAGGTGCCCTGCACTGCTTGTTGGGGGGTGGGTGTGCAAGGGGACATGAGTGGGGGTCTGCTGGCAGGTGCCCCTCAGTGCTGGTGGGTGGGGGTGCTGGGGACATGAGTGGGGGCCTGCTGGCAGGTGCCCCGCACTGCTGGTGGGTGGGGGTGCTGGGGGACATGAGTGGGGGCCTGCTGGCAGGTGCCCTGCACTTCTGGGGGTGGGGGTGCAAGGGGGCATGAGTGGGGGCCTGCTGGCAGGTGCCCTGCACTGCTGGAGGGTTGGGGTGCTGGGGGACATGAGTGGGGGCCTGCTGGCAGGTGCCCTGTACTGCTGGGGCTGGGGGTGCAAGGCGACATGAGTGGGGGCCTGTTGGCAGGTGCCCTGCACTGCTGGTGGGTGGGGGTGCTCGGGGACATGAGTGGGGGCCTGCTGGCAGGTTCCCTGCACTGCTGGGGGGTGGGGATGTAAGGGGACATGAGTGGGACATGAGTGGGGGCCTGCTGGCAGGTGCCCTGCACTGCTGGGGGGTTGGGGTGCAAGGGGACATGAGTGGGGGCCAGCTGGCAGGTGCCCTGCACTGCCAGGGGGTGCGGGTGCTGGGGGACATGGGTGGGGGCCTGCTGGCAGGTGCCCTGCACTGCTGGGGGGTGGGGGTGCTGGGGGACATGAGTGGGGGCCTGCTGGCAGATGCCCTGCACTGCTGGGGGGTGGGGGTGCAAGGGGACATGAGTGGGGGCCTGCTGCCAGGTGCCCTGCACTGCTGGGGGGTGGGGGTGCAAGGGGACATGAGTGGGGGCCTGCTGGCAGGTACCCTGCACTGCTGGTGGGTGGGGGTGCAAGGGGACATGAGTGGGACATGAGTGGGGGCCTGCTGGCAGGTGCCCTACACTGCTGGGGGGTGGGTGTGCAAGGGGACATGAGTGGGGGCCTGCTGGCAGGTGCCCTGCACTGCTGGTGGGTGGGGTGCTGGGGGACATGAGTGGGGGCTGCTGGCAGGTGCCCTGCACTGCTGGTGGGTGGGGGTGCTGGGGGACATAAGTGGGGGCCTGCTGGCAGGTGCCCTGCACTGCTAGGGGTGGGGGTGCAAGGGGACATGAGTGGGGGCCTGTTGGCAGGTGCCCTGCACTGCTGGTGGGTGGGGGTGCTCGGGGTCATGAGTGGGGGCCTGCTGGCAGGTGCCCTGCACTGCTGGGGGTGGGGGTGTAAGGGGACATGAGTGGGACATGAGTGGGGGCCTGCTGGCAGGTGCCCTGCACTGCTGGGGGATTGGGGTTCAAGGGGACATGAGTGGGGGCCAGCTGGCAGGTGCCCTGCACTGCCGGGGGGTGGGGGTGCTGGGGGACATGAGTGGGGGCCTGCTGGCAGGTGCCCTGCACTGCTGGGGGGTGGGGGTGCAAGGGGACATGAGTGGGGGCCTGCTGCCAGGTGCCCTGCACTGCTGGGGGGTGGGGGTGCAAGGGGACATGAGTGGGGGCCTGCTGGCAGGTGCCCTGCACTGCTGGGGGGTGGGGGTGCAAGGGGACATGAGTGGGGGCCTGCTGCCAGGTGCCCTGCACTGCTGGGGGGTTGGGGTGCAAGGGGACATGAGTGGGGGCCTGCTGGCAGGTGCCCTGCACTGCTGGTGGTTGGGGGTGCAAGGGGACATGAGTGGGACATGAGTGGGGGCCTGCTGGCAGGTGCCCTACACTGCTGGGGGGTGGGTGTGCAAGGGGACATGAGTGGGGGCCTGCTGGCAGGTCCCCTGCACTGCTGGTGGGTGGGGGTGCTGGGGGACATGAGTGGGGGCTGCTGGCAGGTGCCCTGCACTGCTGGTGGGTGGGGGTGCTGGGGGACATGAGTGGGGGCCTGCTGGCAGGTGCCCTGCACTGCTAGGGGTGGGGGTGCAAGGGGACATGAGTGGGGGCCTGATGGCAGGTGCCCTGCACTGCTGGGGGGTGGGGGTGCTGGGGGACATGAGTGGGTGCCTGCTGGCAGGTGACCTGCACTGCTGGGGGGTGGGGGTGCAAGGGGACATGAGTGGGGGTCTGCTGGCAGGTGCCCTGCACTGCTGGGGGTGGGGGTGCTGGGGGACATGAGTTGGGGCCTGCTGGCAGGTGCCCTGCACTGCTGGGAGGTGGGGGTAGAAGGGGACATGAGTGGGACATGAGTGGGGGCCTGCTGGCAGGTGCCCCTCAGTGCTGGTGGGTGGGGGTGCTAGGGGACATGAGTGGGGGCCTGCTGGCAGGTGCCCTACACTGCTGGGGGGTGGGGGTGCAAGGGGACATGAGTGGGACATGAGTGGGAGTCTGCTGGCAGGTGCCCTGCACTGCTGGGGCTGGGGGTGCAAGGCGACATGAGTGGGGGCCTGCTGGCAGGTGCCCTGCACTGCTGGTGGGTGGGGGTGCTGGGGGACATGAGTGGGGGCCTGCTGGCAGGTGCCCTGCACTGCTGGGGGGTGGGGGTGTAAGGGGACATGAGTGGGACATGAGTGGGGGCCTGCTGGCAGGTGCCCTGCACTGCTGGGGGGTTGGGGTGCAAGGGGACATGAGTGGGGGCCAGCTGGCAGGTGCCCTGCACTGCCGGGGGGTGGGGGTGCTGTGGGACATGGGTGGGGGCCTGCTGGCAGGTGCCCTGCACTGCTGGGGGGTGGGGGTGCTGGGGGACATGAGTGGGGGCCTGCTGGCAGGTGCCCTGCACTGCTGGGGGGTGGGGGTGCAAGGGGACATGAGTGGGGGACTGCTGGCAGGTGCCCTGCACTGCTGGGGGGTGGGGGTGCAAGGGGACATGAGTGGGGGCCTGCTGGCAGGTGCCCTGCACTGCTGGTGGGTGGGGGTGTATGGGGACATGAGTGGGACATGAGTGGGGGCCTGCTGGCAGGTGCCCTGCACTGCTGGGGGGTGGGTGTGCAAGGGGACATGAGTGGGGGCCTGCTGGCAGGTGCCCTGCACTGCTGGTGGGTGGGGGTGCTGGGGGACATGAGTGGGGGCTGCTGGCAGGTGCCCTGCACTGCTGGTGGGTGGGGGTGCTGGGGGACATGAGTGGGGGCCTGCTGCCAGGTGCCCTGCACTGCTGGGGGGTGGGGGTGCAAGGGGACATGAGTGGGGGCCTGCTGGCAGGTGCCCTGCACTGCTGGTGGGTGGGGGTGCAAGGGGACATGAGTGGGACATGAGTGGGGGCCTGCTGGCAGGTGCCCCTCAGTCCTGGTGGGTGGGGGTGCTGGGGGACATGAGTGGGGGCCTGCTGACAGGTGCCCTGCACTGCTTGTTGGGGGGTGGGTGTGCAAGGGGACATGAGTGGGGGCCTGCTGGCAGGTGCCCTGCACTGCTGGGGGTGGGGGCTCTGGGCTACATGAGTTGGGGCCTGCTGGCAGGTGCCCTGCACTGCTGGGGTGGGTCTGCAAGGGGACATGATTGGGACATGAGTGGGGGCCTGCTGGCAGGTGCCCTGCACTGCTGGGGGGTGCCGGTGCTAGGGGACATGAGTGGGGGCCTGCTGGCAGGTGCCCTACACTGCTGGGGGGTGGGGGTACAAGGGGACATGAGTGGGACATGAGTGGGAGCCTGTTGGCAGGTACCCTGCACTGCTGGTGGGTGGGGGTGCTGGGGGGGCATAAGTGGGGGCCTGCTGGCAGGTGCCCTGCACTGCTGGGGGGTGGGGGTGCAAGGGGACATGAGTGGGGGCCTGGGGCAGGTGCCTTGCACTGCTGGGGGGTGGGGGTGCAAGGGGACATGAGTGGGGGCCTGCTGGCAGGTGCACTGCACTGCTGGTGGGTGGGGGTGCTGGGGGACATGAGTGGGGGCCTGCTGGCAGGTGCTCTGCACTGCTGGGGGGTGGGGGTGCAAGGGGACATGAGTGGGGGCCTGCTGACAGGTGCCCTGCACTGCTTGCTGGGGGGTGGGTGTGCAAGGGGACATGAGTGGGGGCCTGCTGGCAGGTGTCCCTCAGTGCTGGTGGGTGGGGGTGCTGGGGGACATGAGTGGGGACCTGCTGGCAGGTGCCCTGGACTGCTGGTGGGTGGGGGTGCTGGGGGACATGAGTGGGGGCCTGCTGGCAGGTGCCCTGCACTGCTGGGGGTGGGGGTGCAAGGGGACATGAGTGGGGGCCTGCTGGCAGGTGCCCTGCACTGCTGGGGGGTTGGGGTGCTGGGGGACATGAGTGGGGGCCTGCTGGCAGGTGCCCTGCACTGCTTGTTGTGGGGTGGGTGTGCAAGGGGACATGAGTGGGGGCCTGCTGGCAGGTGTCCCTCAGTGCTGGTGGGTGGGGGTGCTGGGGGACATGAGTGGGGGCCTGCTGGCAGGTGCCCTGCACTGCTGGTGGGTGGGGGTGCTGGGGGACATTAGTGGGGGCCTACTGACAGGTGCCCTGCACTGCTGGGGTGGGGGTGCAAGGGGACATGAGTGGGGGCCTGCTGGCAGGTGCCCTGCACTGCTGGGGGGTTGGGGTGCTGGGGGACATGAGTGGGGGCCTGCTGGCAGGTGCCCTGCACTGCTGGGGCTGGGGGTGCAAGGCGACATGAGTGGGGGCCTGCTGGCAGGTGCCCTGCACTGCTGGTGGTTGGGGGTGCTGGGGGACATGAGTGGGGGCCTGCTGGCAGGTGCCCTGCACTGCTGGGGGGTGGGGGTGCAAGGGGACATGAGTGGGACATGAGTGGGGGCCTGCTGGCAGGTGCCCTGCACTGCTGGGGGGTTGGGGTGCAAGGGGACATGAGTGGGGGCCATTTGGCAGGTGCCCTGCACTGCTGGGGGGTGGGGGTGCTGGGGGACATGGGTGGGGGCCTGCTGGCAGGTGCCCTGCACTGCGGGGGGTGGGGGTGCTGGGGGACATGAGTGGGGGCCTGCTGGCAGGTGCCCTGCACTGCTGGGGGGTCGGGGTGCAAGGGGACATGAGTGGGGGCCTGCTGGCAGGTGCCCTGCACTGCTGGTGGGTGGGGGTGCTGTGGGACATGAGTGGGGGCCTGCTGGCAGGTGCCCTGCACTGCTGGGGGTGGGGGTGCAAGGGGACATGAGTGGGGGCCTGCTGGCAGGTGCCCTGCACTGCTGGGGGTTTGGGGTGCTGGGGGCATGAGTGGGGGCCTGCTGACAGGTGCCCTGCACTGCTTGTTGTGGGGTGGGTGTGCAAGGGGACATGAGTGGGGGCCTGCTGGCAGGTGCCCCTCAGTGCTGGTGGGTGGGGGTGCTGGGGTACATGAGTGGGGGCCTGCTGGCAGGTGCCCTGCACTGCTGGTGTGTGGGGGTGCTGGGGGACATTAGTGGGGGCCTGCTGACAGGTGCCCTGCACTGCTGGGGTGGGGGTGCAAGGGGACATGAGTGGGGGCCTGCTGGAAGGTGCCCTGCACTGCTGGGGGGTTGGGGTGCTGGGGGACATGAGTGGTGGCCTGCTGGCAGGTGCCCTGCACTGCTGGGGCTGGGGGTGCAAGGCGACATGAGTGGGGGCCTGCTGGCAGGTGCCCTGCACTGCTGGTGGGTGGGGGTGCTGGGGGACATGAGTGGGGGCCTGCTGGCAGGTGCCCTGCACTGCTGGGGGGTGGGGGTGCAAGGGGACATGAGTGGGACATGAGTGGGGGCCTGCTGGCAGGTGCCCTGCACTGCTGGGGGGTTGGGGTGCAAGGGGACATGAGTGGGGGCCATTTGGCAGGTGCCCTGCACTGCTGGGGGGTGGGGGTGCTGGGGGACATGGGTGGGGGCCTGCTGGCAGGTGCCCTGCACTGCGGGGGGTGGGGGTGCTGGGGGACATGAGTGGGGGCCTGCTGGCAGGTGCCCTGCACTGCTGGGGGGTCACGGTGCAAGGGGACATGAGTGGGGGCCTGCTCGCAGGTGCCCTGCACTGCTGGGGGACGGGGGTGCAAGGGGACATGAGTGGGGGCCTGCTGGCAGGTGCCCTGAACTGCTGGTGGGTGGGGGTGCAAGGGGACATGAGTGGGACATGAGTGGGGGCCTGCTGGCAGGTGCCCTGCACTGCTGGGGGGTGGGTGTGCAAGGGGACATGAGTGGGGGCCTGCTGGCAGGTGCCCCTCAGTGCTGGTGGGTGGGGGTGCTGGGAGACATGAGTGGGGGCCTGCTGGCAGGTGCCCTGCACTGCTAGGGGTGGGGGTGCAAGGGGGCATGAGTGGGGGCCTGATGGCAGGTGCCCTGCACTGCTGGGGGTGGGGGTGCTGGGGGACATGAGTGGGGGCCTGCTGGCAGGCGCCCTGCACTGCTGGGGGTGGGGGTGCTGGGGGACATGAGTGGGGGCCTGCTGACAGGTGCCCTGCACTGCTGGGGTGGGGGTGCTGGGGGACATGAGTTGGGGCCTGCTGGCAGGTGCCCTGCACTGCTGGGGGTGGGTGTGCAAGGGGACATGAGTGGGACATGAGTGGGGGCCTGCTGGCAGGTGCCCTGCACTGCTAGGGGTGGGGGTGCAAGGGGGCATGAGTGGGGGCCTGATGGCAGGTGCCCTGCACTGCTGGGGGTGGGGGTGCTGGGGGACATGAGTGGGGGCCTGCTGGCAGGCGCCCTGCACTGCTGGGGGTGGGGGTGCTGGGGGACATGAGTTGGGGCCTGCTGGCAGGTGCCCTGCACTGCTGGGGGTGGGTGTGCAAGGGGACATGAGTGGGGGCCTGCTGGCAGGTGTCCTGCACTGCTGGGGGGGTGGGGGTAGAAGGGGACATGAGTGGGACATGAGTGGGGGCCTGCTGGCAGGTGCCCCTCAGTCCTGGTGGGTGGGGGTGCTGGGGGACATGAGTGGAGGCCTGCTGGCAGGTGCCCTACACTGCTGGGGGGTGGGGGTGCAAGGGGACATGAGTGGGACATGAGTGGGAGCCTGTTGGCAGGTGCCCTGCACTGCTGGTGGGTGGGGGTGCTGGGGGGCATAAGTGGGGGCCTGCTGGCAGGTGCCCTGCACTGCTGGGGGGTGGGGGTGCAAGGGGACATGAGTGGGGGCCTGCTGGCAGGTGCCTTGCACTGCTGGGGGGTGGGGGTGCAAGGGGACATGAGTGGGGGCCTGCTGGCAGGTGCCCTGCACTGCTGGTGGGTGGGGGTGCTGGGGGACATGAGTGGGGGCCTGCTGGCAGGTGCCCTGTACTGCTGGGGGTGGGGGTGCAAGGGGACATGAGTGGGGGCCTGCTGACAGGTGCCCTGCACTGCTTGCTGGGGGGTGGGTGTGCAAGGGGACATGAGTGGGGGCCTGCTGGCAGGTGTCCCTCAGTGCTGGTGGGTGGGGGTGCTGGGGGACATGAGTGGGGGCCTGCTGGCAGGTGCCCTGCACTGCTGGTGGGTGGGGGTGCTGGGGGACATGAGTGGGGGCCTGCTGGCAGGTGCCCTGCACTGCTGGGGGTGGGGGTGCTGGGGGACATGAGTTGGGGCCTGCTGGCAGGTGCTCTGCACTGCTGGGGGTGGGTGTGCAAGGGGACATTAGAGGGACATGAGTGGGGGCCTGCTGGCAGGTGCCCTGCACTGCTGGGGGGTGGGGATAGAAGGGGACATGAGTGGGAAATGAGTGGGGGCCTGCTGGCAGGTGCCCCTCAGTCCTGGTGGGTGGGGGTGCTGGGGGACATGAGTGGGGGCCTGCTGACAGGTGCCCTGCACTGCTTGTTGGGGGCTGGGTGTGCAAGGGGACATGAGTGGGGGTCTGCTGGCAGGTGCCCCTCAGTGCTGGTGGGTGGGGGTGCTGGGGACATGAGTGGGGGCCTGCTGGCAGGTGCCCCGCACTGCTGGTGGGTGGGGGTGCTGGGGGACATGAGTGGGGGCCTGCTGGCAGGTGCCCTGCACTTCTGGGGGTGGGGGTGCAAGGGGGCATGAGTGGGGGCCTGCTGGCAGGTGCCCTGCACTGCTGGAGGGTTGGGGTGCTGCGGGACATGAGTGGGGGCCTGCTGGCAGGTGCCCTGCACTGCTGGGGCTGGGGGTGCAAGGCGACATGAGTGGGGGCCTGTTGGCAGGTGCCCTGCACTGCTGGTGGGTGGGGGTGCTCGGGGACATGAGTGGGGGTCTGCTGGCAGGTTCCCTGCACTGCTGGGGGGTGGGGATGTAAGGGGACATGAGTGGGACATGAGTGGGGGCCTGCTGGCAGGTGCCCTGCACTGCTGGGGGGTTGGGGTGCAAGGGGACATGAGTGGGGGCCAGCTGGCAGGTGCCCTGCACTGCCAGGGGGTGCGGGTGCTGGGGGACATGGGTGGGGGCCTGCTGGCAGGTGCCCTGCACTGCTGGGGGGTGGGGGTGCTGGGGGACATGAGTGGGGGCCTGCTGGCAGATGCCCTGCACTGCTGGGGGGTGGGGGTGCAAGGGGACATGAGTGGGGGCCTGCTGCCAGGTGCCCTGCACTGCTGGGGGTTGGGGGTGCAAGGGGACATGAGTGGGGGCCTGCTGGCAGGTGCCCTGCACTGCTGGTGGGTGGGGTGCTGGGGGACATGAGTGGGGGCTGCTGGCAGGTGCCCTGCACTGCTGGTGGGTGGGGGTGCTGGGGGACATGAGTGGGGGCCTGCTGGCAGGTGCCCTGCACTGCTAGGGGTGGGGGTGCAAGGGGACATGAGTGGGGGCCTGATGGCAGGTGCCCTGCACTGCTGGGGGTGCTGGGGGACATGAGTGGGTGCCTGCTGGCAGGTGACCTGCACTGCTGGGGGGTGGGGGTGCAAGGGGACATGAGTGGGGGCCTGCTGGCAGGTGCCCTGCACTGCTGGGGGTGGGGGTGCTGGGGGACATGAGTTGGGGCCTGCTGGCAGGTGCCCTGCACTGCTGGGGGTGGGTGTGCAAGGGGACATGAGTGGGACATGAGTGGGGGCCTGCTGGCAGGTGCCCTGCACTGCTGGGGGGTGGGGGTAGAAGGGGACATGAGTGGGACATGAGTGGGGGCCTGCTGGCAGGTGCCCCTCAGTGCTGGTGGGTGGGGGTGCTAGGGGACATGAGTGGGGGCCTGCTGGCAGGTGCCCTACACTGCTGGGGGGTGGGGGTGCAAGGGGACATGAGTGGGACATGAGTGGGAGCCTGCTGGCAGGTGCCCTGCACTGCTGGGGCTGGGGGTGCAAGGCGACATGAGTGGGGGCCTGCTGGCAGGTGCCCTGCACTGCTGGTGGGTGGGGGTGCTGGGGGACATGAGTGGGGGCCTGCTGGCAGGTGCCCTGCACTGCTGGGGGGGTGGGGGTGTAAGGGGACATGAGTGGGACATGAGTGGGGGCCTGCTGGCAGGTGCCCTGCACTGCTGGGGGGTTGGGGTGCAAGGGGACATGAGTGGGGGCCAGCTGGCAGGTGCCCTGCACTGCCGGGGGGTGGGGGTGCTGTGGGACATGGGTGGGGGCCTGCTGGCAGGTGCCCTGCACTGCTGGGGGGTGGGGGTGCTGGGGACATGAGTGGGGGCCTGCTGGCAGGTGCCCTGCACTGCTGGGGGGTGGGGGTGCAAGGGGACATGAGTGGGGGCCTGCTGGCAGGTGCCCTGCACTGCTGGTGGGTGGGGGTGCTGGGGGACATGAGTGGGGGCTGCTGGCAGGTGCCCTGCACTGCTGGTGGGTGGGGGTGCTGGGGGACATGAGTGGGGGCCTGCTGGCAGGTGCCCTGCACTGCTAGGGGTGGGGGTGCAAGGGGACATGAGTGGGGGCCTGATGGCAGGTGCCCTGCACTGCTGGGGGGTGGGGGTGCTTGGGGACATGAGTGGGTGCCTGCTGGCAGGTGACCTGCACTGCTGGGGGGTGGGGGTGCAAGGGGACATGAGTGGGGGCCTGCTGGCAGGTGCCCTGCACTGCTGGGGGTGGGGGTGCTGGGGGACATGAGTTGGGGCCTGCTGGCAGGTGCCCTGCACTGCTGGGGGTGGGTGTGCAAGGGGACATGAGTGGGACATGAGTGGGGGCCTGCTGGCAGGTGCCCTGCACTGCTGGGGGGTGGGGGTAGAAGGGGACATGAGTGGGACATGAGTGGGGGCCTGCTGGCAGGTGCCCCTCAGTGCTGGTGGGTGGGGGTGCTAGGGGACATGAGTGGGGGCCTGCTGGCAGGTGCCCTACACTGCTGGGGGGTGGGGGTACAAGGGGACATGAGTGGGACATGAGTGGGAGCCTGTTGGCAGGTGCCCTGCACTGCTGGTGGGTGGGGGTGCTGGGGGGCATAAGTGGGGGCCTGCTGGCAGGTGCCCTGCACTGCTGGGGGGTGGGGGTGCAAGGGGACATGAGTGGGGGCCTGGGGCAGGTGCCTTGCACTGCTGGGGGGTGGGGGTGCAAGGGGACATGAGTGGGGGCCTGCTGGCAGGTGCCCTGCACTGCTGGTGGGTGGGGGTGCTGGGGGAGATGAGTGGGGGCCTGGTGGCAGGTGCCCTGCACTGCTGGGGGGTGGGGGTGCAAGGGGACATGAGTGGGGGCCTGCTGACAGGTGCCCTGCACTGCTTGCTGGGAGGTGGGTGTGCAAGGGGACATGAGTGGGGGCCTGCTGGCAGGTGTCCCTCAGTGCTGGTGGGTGGGGGTGCTGGGGGACATGAGCGGGGACCTGCTGGCAGGTGCCCTGCACTGCTGGTGGGTGGGGGTGCTGGGGGACATGAGTGGGGGCCTGCTGGCAGGTGCCCTGCACTGCTGGGGGTGGGGGTGCAAGGGGACATGAGTGGGGGCCTGCTGGCAGGTGCCCTGCACTGCTGGGGGGTTGGGGTGCTGGGGGACATGAGTGGAGGCCTGCTGACAGGTGCCCTGCACTGCTTGTTGTGGGGTGGGTGTGCAAGGGGACATGAGTGGGGGCCTGCTGGCAGGTGCCCCTCAGTGCTGGTGGGTGGGGGTGCTGGGGGACATGAGTGGGGGCCTCCTGGCAGGTGCCCTGCACTGCTGGTGGGTGGGGGTGCTGGGGGACATTAGTGGGGGCCTGCTGACAGGTGCCCTGCACTGCTGGGGTGGGGGTGCAAGGGGACATGAGTGGGGGCCTGCTGGCAGGTGCCCTGCACTGCTGGGGGGTTGGGGTGCTGGGGGACATGAGTGGGGGCCTGCTGGCAGGTGCCCTGCACTGCTGGTGGTTGGGGGTGCTGGGGGACATGAGTGGGGGCCTGCTGGCAGGTGCCCTGCACTGCTGGGGGGTGGGGGTGCAAGGGGACATGAGTGGGACATGAGTGGGGGCCTGCTGGCAGGTGCCCTGCACTGCTGGGGGGTTGGGGTGCAAGGGGACATGAGTGGGGGCCATTTGGCAGGTGCCCTGCACTGCTGGGGGGTGGGGGTGCTGGGGGACATGGGTGGGGGCCTGATGGCAGGTGCTCTGCACTGGGGGGGGTGCTGGGGGACATGAGTGGGGGCCTGCTGGCAGGTGCCCTGCACTGCTGGGGGGTCGGGGTGCAAGGGGACATGAGTGGGGGCCTGCTGGCAGGTACCCTGCACTGTTGGTGGGTGGGGGTGCTGGGGGACATGAGTGGGGGCCTGCTGGCAGGTGCCCTGCACTGCTGGGGGTGGGGGTGCAAGGGGACATGAGTGGGGGCCTGCTGGCAGGTGCCCTGCACTGCTGGGGGGTTGGGGTGCTGGGGGACATGAGTGGGGGCCTGCTGACAGGTGCCCTGCACTGCTTGTTGTGGGGTGGGTGTGCAAGGGGACATGAGTGGGGGCCTGCTGGCAGGTGCCCCTCAGTGCTGGTGGGCGGCAGTGCTGGGGGACATGAGTGGGGGCCTGCTGGCAGGTGCCCTGCACTGCTGGTGGGTGGGGGTGCTGGGGGACATTAGTGGGGGCCTGCTGACAGGTGCCCTGCACTGCTGGGGTGGGGGTGCAAGGGGACATGAGTGGGGGCCTGCTGGCAGGTGCCCTGCACTGCTGGGGGTTGGGGTGCTGGAGACATGAGTGGGGGCCTGCTGGCAGGTGCCCTGCACTGCTGGGGCTGGGGGTGCAAGGCAACATGAGTGGGGGCCTGCTGGCAGGTGCCCTGCACTGCTGGTGGGTGGGGGTGCTGGGGGACATGAGTGGGGCCTGCTGGCAGGTGCCCTGCACTGCTGGGGGGTGGGGGTGCAAGGGGACATGAGTGGGACATGAGTGGGGGCCTGCTGGCAGGTGCCCTGCACTGCTGGGGGGTTGGGGTGCAAGGGGACATGAGTGGGGGCCATTTGGCAGGTACCCTGCACTGCTGGGGGGTGGGGGTGCTGGGGGACATGGGTGGGGGCCTGCTGGCAGGTGCCCTGCACTGCAGGGGGATGGGGGTGCTGGGGGACATGAGTGGGGGCCTGCTGGCAGGTGCCCTGCACTGCTGGGGGGTCGGGGTGCAAGGGGACATGAGTGGGGGCCTGCTCGCAGGTGCCCTGCACTGCTGGGGGGTGGGGTGCAAGGGGACATGAGTGGGGGCCTGCTGGCAGGTGCCCTGCACTGCTGGTGGGTGGGGGTGCAAGGGGACATGAGTGGGACATGAGTGGGGGCCTGCTGGCAGGTGCCCTGCACTGCTGGGGGGTGGGTGTGCAAGGGGACATGAGTGGGGGCCTGCTGGCAGGTGCCCCTCAGTGCTGGTGGGTGGGGGTGCTGGGGGACATGAGTGGGGGCCTGCTGGCAGGTGCCCTGCACTGCTAGGGGTGGGGGTGCAAGGGGACATGAGTGGGGGCCTGATGGCAGGTGCCCTGCACTGCTGGGGGTGGGGGTGCTGGGGGACATGAGTGGGGGCCTGCTGGCAGGCGCCCTGCACTGCTGGGGGTGGGGGTGCTGGGGGACATGAGTGGGGGCCTGCTGGCAGGTGCCCTGCACTGCTGGGGGTGGGGGTGCTGGGGGACATGAGTTGGGGCCTGCTGGCAGGTGCCCTGCACTGCTGGGGGTGGGTGTGCAAGGGGACATGAGTGGGACATGAGTGGGGGCCTGCTGGCAGGTGCCCTGCACTGCTGGGGGGTGGGGGTAGAAGGGGACATGAGTGGGACATGAGTGGGGGCCTGCTGGCAGGTGCCCCTCAGTCCTGGTGGGTGGGGGTGCTGGGGGACATGAGTGGGGGCCTGCTGGCAGGTGCCCTACACTGCTGGGGGGTGGGGGTGCAAGGGGACATGAGTGGGACATGAGTGGGAGCCTGTTGGCAGGTGCCCTGCACTGCTGGTGGGTGGGGGTGCTGGGGGGCATAAGTGGAGGCCTGCTGGCAGGTGCCCTGCACTGCTGGGGGGTGGGGGTGCAAGGGGACATGAGTGGGGGCCTGCTGGCAGGTGCCTTGCACTGCTGGGGGGTGGGGGTGCAAGGGGACATGAGTGGGGGGCTGCTGGCAGGTGCCCTGCACTGCTGGTGGGTGGGGGTGCTGGGGGACATGAGTGGGGGCCTGCTGGCAGGTGCCCTGCACTGCTGGGGGTGGGGGTGCAAGGGGACATGAGTGGGGGCCTGCTGACAGGTGCCCTGCACTGCTTGCTGGGGGGTGGGTGTGCAAGGGGACATGAGTGGGGGCCTGCTGGCAGGTGTCCCTCAGTGCTGGTGGGTGGGGGTGCTGGGGGACATGAGTGGGGGCCTGCTGGCAGGTGCCCTGCACTGCTGGTGGGTGGGGGTGCTGGGGGACATGAGTGGGGGCCTGCTGGCAGGTGCCCTGCACTGCTGGGGGTGGGGGTGCAAGGGGACATGAGTGGGGGCCTGCTGGCAGGTGCCCTGCACTGCTGGGGGTTGGGGTGCTGGGGGACATGAGTGGGGGCCTGCTGACAGGTGCCCTGCACTGCTTGTTGGGGGGTGGGTGTGCAAGGGGACATGAGTGGGGGCCTGCTGGCAGGTGCCCCTCAGTGCTGGTGGGTGGGGGTGCTGGGGACATGAGTGGGGGCCTGCTGGCAGGTGCCCTGCACTGCTGGTGGGTGGGGGTGCTGGGGGACATGAGTGGGGGCCTGCTGGCAGGTGCCCTGCACTGCTGGGGGTGGGGGTGCAAGGGGACATGAGTGGGGGCCTGCTGGCAGGTGCCCTGCACTGCTGGGGGGGTGGGGTGCTGGGGGACATGAGTGGGGGCCTGCTGGCAGGTGCCCTGCACTGCTGGGGGGTGGGGGTGCAAGGGGACATGAGTGGGGGCCTGCTGGCAGGTGCCCTGCACTGCTGGGGGGTGGGGGTGCAAGGGGACATGAGTGGGGGCCTGCTGGCAGGTGCCCTGCACTGCTGGTGGGTGGGGGTGTAAGGGGACATGAGTGGGACATGAGTGGGGGCCTGCTGGCAGGTGCCCTGCACTGCTGGGGGGTGGGTGTGCAAGGGGACATGAGTGGGGGCCTGCTGGCAGGTGCCCTGCACTGCTGGTGGGTGGGGGTGCTGGGGGACATGAGTGGGGGCTGCTGGCAGGTGCCCTGCACTGCTGGTGGGTGGGGGTGCTGGGGGACATGAGTGGGGGCCTGCTGCCAGGTGCCCTGCACTGCTGGGGGGTGGGGGTGCAAGGGGACATGAGTGGGGGCCTGCTGGCAGGTGCCCTGCACTGCTGGTGGGTGGGGGTGCAAGGGGACATGAGTGGGACATGAGTGGGGGCCTGCTGGCAGGTGCCCCTCAGTCCTGGTGGGTGGGGGTGCTGGGGGACATGAGTGGGGGCCTGCTGACAGGTGCCCTGCACTGCTTGTTGGGGGGTGGGTGTGCAAGGGGACATGAGTGGGGGCCTGCTGGCAGGTGCCCTGCACTGCTGGGGGTGGGGGCTCTGGGGGACATGAGTTGGGGCCTGCTGGCAGGTGCCCTGCACTGCTGGGGGTGGGTGTGCAAGGGGACATGAGTGGGACATGAGTGGGGGCCTGCTGGCAGGTGCCCTGCACTGCTGGGGGGTGGGGGTGCTAGGGGACATGAGTGGGGGCCTGCTGGCAGGTGCCCTACACTGCTGGGGGGTGGGGGTACAAGGGGACATGAGTGGGACATGAGTGGGAGCCTGTTGGCAGGTGCCCTGCACTGCTGGTGGGTGGGGGTGCTGGGGGGCATAAGTGGGGGCCTGCTGGCAGGTGCCCTGCACTGCTGGGGGTGGGGGTGCAAGGGGACATGAGTGGGGGCCTGGGGCAGGTGCCTTGCACTGCTGGGGGGTGGGGGTGCAAGGGGACATGAGTGGGGGCCTGCTGGCAGGTGCACTGCACTGCTGGTGGGTGGGGGTGCTGGGGGACATGAGTGGGGGCCTGCTGGCAGGTGCTCTGCACTGCTGGGGGGTGGGGGTGCAAGGGGACATGAGTGGGGGCCTGCTGACAGGTGCCCTGCACTGCTTGCTGGGGGGTGGGTGTGCAAGGGGACATGAGTGGGGGCCTGCTGGCAGGTGTCCCTCAGTGCTGGTGGGTGGGGGTGCTGGGGGACATGAGTGGGGACCTGCTGGCAGGTGCCCTGGACTGCTGGTGGGTGGGGGTGCTGGGGGACATGAGTGGGGGCCTGCTGGCAGGTGCCCTGCACTGCTGGGGGTGGGGGTGCAAGGGGACATGAGTGGGGGCCTGCTGGCAGGTGCCCTGCACTGCTGGGGGGTTGGGGTGCTGGGGGACATGAGTGGGGGCCTGCTGGCAGGTGCCCTGCACTGCTTGTTGTGGGGTGGGTGTGCAAGGGGACATGAGTGGGGGCCTGCTGGCAGGTGTCCCTCAGTGCTGGTGGGTGGGGGTGCTGGGGGACATGAGTGGGGGCCTGCTGGCAGGTGCCCTGCACTGCTGGTGGGTGGGGGTGCTGGGGGACATTAGTGGGGGCCTACTGACAGGTGCCCTGCACTGCTGGGGTGGGGGTGCAAGGGGACATGAGTGGGGGCCTGCTGGCAGGTGCCCTGCACTGCTGGGGGGTTGGGGTGCTGGGGGACATGAGTGGGGGCCTGCTGGCAGGTGCCCTGCACTGCTGGGGCTGGGGGTGCAAGGCGACATGAGTGGGGGCCTGCTGGCAGGTGCCCTGCACTGCTGGTGGTTGGGGGTGCTGGGGGACATGAGTGGGGGCCTGCTGGCAGGTGCCCTGCACTGCTGGGGGGTGGGGGTGCAAGGGGACATGAGTGGGACATGAGTGGGGGCCTGCTGGCAGGTGCCCTGCACTGCTGGGGGGTTGGGGTGCAAGGGGACATGAGTGGGGGCCATTTGGCAGGTGCCCTGCACTGCTGGGGGGTGGGGGTGCTGGGGGACATGGGTGGGGGCCTGCTGGCAGGTGCCCTGCACTGCGGGGGGGTGGGGGTGCTGGGGGACATGAGTGGGGGCCTGCTGGCAGGTGCCCTGCACTGCTGGGGGGTCGGGGTGCAAGGGGACATGAGTGGGGGCCTGCTGGCAGGTGCCCTGCACTGCTGGTGGGTGGGGGTGCTGTGGGACATGAGTGGGGGCCTGCTGGCAGGTGCCCTGCACTGCTGGGGGTGGGGGTGCAAGGGGACATGAGTGGGGGCCTGCTGGCAGGTGCCCTGCACTGCTGGGGGGTTGGGGTGCTGGGGGGCATGAGTGGGGGCCTGCTGACAGGTGCCCTGCACTGCTTGTTGTGGGGTGGGTGTGCAAGGGGACATGAGTGGGGGCCTGCTGGCAGGTGCCCCTCAGTGCTGGTGGGTGGGGGTGCTGGGGTACATGAGTGGGGGCCTGCTGGCAGGTGCCCTGCACTGCTGGTGGGTGGGGGTGCTGGGGGACATTAGTGGGGGCCTGCTGACAGGTGCCCTGCACTGCTGGGGTGGGGGTGCAAGGGGACATGAGTGGGGGCCTGCTGGAAGGTGCCCTGCACTGCTGGGGGGTTGGGGTGCTGGGGGACATGAGTGGTGGCCTGCTGGCAGGTGCCCTGCACTGCTGGGGCTGGGGGTGCAAGGCGACATGAGTGGGGGCCTGCTGGCAGGTGCCCTGCACTGCTGGTGGGTGGGGGTGCTGGAGGACATGAGTGGGGGCCTGCTGGCAGGTGCCCTGCACTGCTGGGGGGTGGGGGTGCAAGGGGACATGAGTGGGACATGAGTGGGGGCCTGCTGGCAGGTGCCCTGCACTGCTGGGGGGTTGGGGTGCAAGGGGACATGAGTGGGGGCCATTTGGCAGGTGCCCTGCACTGCTGGGGGGTGGGGGTGCTGGGGGACATGGGTGGGGGCCTGCTGGCAGGTGCCCTGCACTGCTGGGGGGTGGGGGTGCAAGGGGACATGAGTGGGGGCCATTTGGCAGGTGCCCTGCACTGCTGGTGGGTGGGGGTGCAAGGGGACATGAGTGGGGGCCTGCTGGCAGGTGCCCTGCACTGCTGGGGGGTGGGTGTGCAAGGGGACATGAGTGGGGGCCTGCTGGCAGGTGCCCCTCAGTGCTGGTGGGTGGGGGTGCTGGGAGACATGAGTGGGGGCCTGCTGGCAGGTGCCCTGCACTGCTAGGGGTGGGGGTGCAAGGGGGCATGAGTGGGGGCCTGATGGCAGGTGCCCTGCACTGCTGGGGGTGGGGGTGCTGGGGGACATGAGTGGGGGCCTGCTGGCAGGCGCCCTGCACTGCTGGGGGTGGGGGTGCTGGGGGACATGAGTGGGGGCCTGCTGACAGGTGCCCTGCACTGCTGGGGGTGGGGGTGCTGGGGGACATGAGTTGGGGCCTGCTGGCAGGTGCCCTGCACTGCTGGGGGTGGGTGTGCAAGGGGACATGAGTGGGACATGAGTGGGGGCCTGCTGGCAGGTGCCCTGCACTGCTAGGGGTGGGGGTGCAAGGGGGCATGAGTGGGGGCCTGATGGCAGGTGCCCTGCACTGCTGGGGGTGGGGGTGCTGGGGGACATGAGTGGGGGCCTGCTGGCAGGTGCCCTGCACTGCTGGGGGTGGGTGTGCAAGGGGACATGAGTGGGGGCCTGCTGGCAGGTGTCCTGCACTGCTGGGGGGGTGGGGGTAGAAGGGGACATGAGTGGGACATGAGTGGGGGCCTGCTGGCAGGTGCCCCTCAGTCCTGGTGGGTGGGGGTGCTGGGGGACATGAGTGGAGGCCTGCTGGCAGGTGCCCTACACTGCTGGGGGGTGGGGGTGCAAGGGGACATGAGTGGGACATGAGTGGGAGCCTGTTGGCAGGTGCCCTGCACTGCTGGTGGGTGGGGGTGCTGGGGGGCATAAGTGGGGGCCTGCTGGCAGGTGCCCTGCACTGCTGGGGGGGTGGGGGTGCAAGGGGACATGAGTGGGGGCCTGCTGGCAGGTGCCTTGCACTGCTGGGGGGTGGGGGTGCAAGGGGACATGAGTGGGGGCCTGCTGGCAGGTGCCCTGCACTGCTGGTGGGTGGGGGTGCTGGGGGACATGAGTGGGGGCCTGCTGGCAGGTGCCCTGTACTGCTTGCTGGGGGGTGGGTGTGCAAGGGGACATGAGTGGGGGCCTGCTGGCAGGTGCCCTACACTGCTGGGGGGTGGGGGTGCAAGGGGACATGAGTGGGACATGAGTGGGAGCCTGTTGGCAGGTGCCCTGCACTGCTGGTGGGTGGGGGTGCTGGGGGGCATAAGTGGGGGCCTGCTGGCAGGTGCCCTGCACTGCTGGGGGGTGGGGGTGCAAGGGGACATGAGTGGAGGCCTGCTGGCAGGTGCCCTACACTGCTGGGGGGTGGGGGTGCAAGGGGACATGAGTGGGACATGAGTGGGAGCCTGTTGGCAGGTGCCCTGCACTGCTGGTGGGTGGGGGTGCTGGGGGGCATAAGTGGGGGCCTGCTGGCAGGTGCCCTGCACTGCTGGGGGGTGGGGGTGCAAGGGGACATGAGTGGGGGCCTGCTGGCAGGTGCCTTGCACTGCTGGGGGGTGGGGGTGCAAGGGGACATGAGTGGGGGCCTGCTGGCAGGTGCCCTGCACTGCTGGTGGGTGGGGGTGCTGGGGGACATGAGTGGGGGCCTGCTGGCAGGTGCCCTGTACTGCTGGGGGTGGGGGTGCAAGGGGACATGAGTGGGGGCCTGCTGACAGGTGCCCTGCACTGCTTGCTGGGGGGTGGGTGTGCAAGGGGACATGAGTGGGGGCCTGCTGGCAGGTGTCCCTCAGTGCTGGTGGGTGGGGGTGCTGGGGGACATGAGTGGGGGCCTGCTGGCAGGTGCCCTGCACTGCTGGTGGGTGGGGGTGCTGGGGGACATGAGTGGGGGCCTGCTGGCAGGTGCCCTGCACTGCTGGGGGTGTGGGTGCTGGGGGACATGAGTTGGGGCCTGCTGGCAGGTGCCCTGCACTGCTGGGGGTGGGTGTGCAAGGGGACATTAGAGGGACATGAGTGGTGGCCTGCTGGCAGGTGCCCTGCACTGCTGGGGGGTGGGGATAGAAGGGGACATGAGTGGGAAATGAGTGGGGGCCTGCTGGCAGGTGCCCCTCAGTCCTGGTGGGTGGGGGTCCTGGGGGACATGAGTGGGGGCCTGCTGACAGGTGCCCTGCACTGCTTGTTGGGGGGTGGGTGTGCAAGGGGACATGAGTGGGGGTCTGCTGGCAGGTGCCCCTCAGTGCTGGTGGGTGGGGGTGCTGGGGACATGAGTGGGGGCCTGCTGGCAGGTGCCCCGCACTGCTGGTGGGTGGGGGTGCTGGGGGACATGAGTGGGGGCCTGCTGGCAGGTGCCCTGCACTTCTGGGGGTGGGGGTGCAAGGGGGCATGAGTGGGGGCCTGCTGGCAGGTGCCCTGCACTGCTGGAGGGTTGGGGTGCTGGGGGACATGAGTGGGGGCCTGCTGGCAGGTGCCCTGCACTGCTGGGGCTGGGGGTGCAAGGCGACATGAGTGGGGGCCTGTTGGCAGGTGCCCTGCACTGCTGGTGGGTGGGGGTGCTCGGGGACATGAGTGGGGGCCTGCTGGCAGGTTCCCTGCACTGCTGGGGGGTGGGGATGTAAGGGGACATGAGTGGGACATGAGTGGGGGCCTGCTGGCAGGTGCCCTGCACTGCTGGGGGGTTGGGGTGCAAGGGGACATGAGTGGGGGCCAGCTGGCAGGTGCCCTGCACTGCCAGGGGGTGCGGGTGCTGGGGGACATGGGTGGGGGTCTGCTGGCAGGTGCCCTGCACTGCTGGGGGGTGGGGGTGCAAGGGGACATGAGTGGGGGCCTGCTGCCAGGTGCCCTGCACTGCTGGGGGGTGGGGGTGCAAGGGGACATGAGTGGGGGCCTGCTGGCAGGTACCCTGCACTGCTGGTGGGTGGGGGTGCAAGGGGACATGAGTGGGACATGAGTGGGGGCCTGCTGGCAGGTGCCCTACACTGCTGGGGGGTGGGTGTGCAAGGGGACATGAGTGGGGGCCTGCTGGCAGGTGCCCTGCACTGCTGGTGGGTGGGGTGCTGGGGGACATGAGTGGGGGCTGCTGGCAGGTGCCCTGCACTGCTGGTGGGTGGGGGTGCTGGGGGACATGAGTGGGGGCCTGCTGGCAGGTGCCCTGCACTGCTAGGGGTGGGGGTGCAAGGGGACATGAGTGGGGGCCTGATGGCAGGTGCCCTGCACTGCTGGGGGTGCTGGGGGACATGAGTGGGTGCCTGCTGGCAGGTGACCTGCACTGCTGGGGGGTGGGGGTGCAAGGGGACATGAGTGGGGGCCTGCTGGCAGGTGCCCTGCACTGCTGGGGGTGGGGGTGCTGGGGGACATGAGTTGGGGCCTGCTGGCAGGTGCCCTGCACTGCTGGGGGTGGGTGTGCAAGGGGACATGAGTGGGACATGAGTGGGGGCCTGCTGGCAGGTGCCCTGCACTGCTGGGGGGTGGGGGTAGAAGGGGACATGAGTGGGACATGAGTGGGGGCCTGCTGGCAGGTGCCCCTCAGTGCTGGTGGGTGGGGGTGCTAGGGGACATGAGTGGGGGCCTGCTGGCAGGTGCCCTACACTGCTGGGGGGTGGGGGTGCAAGGGGACATGAGTGGGACATGAGTGGGAGCCTGCTGGCAGGTGCCCTGCACTGCTGGGGCTGGGGGTGCAAGGCGACATGAGTGGGGGCCTGCTGGCAGGTGCCCTGCACTGCTGGTGGGTGGGGGTGCTGGGGGACATGAGTGGGGGCCTGCTGGCAGGTGCCCTGCACTGCTGGGGCGGTGGGGGTGTAAGGGGACATGAGTGGGACATGAGTGGGGGCCTGCTGGCAGGTGCCCTGCACTGCTGGGGGGTTGGGGTGCAAGGGGACATGAGTGGGGGCCAGCTGGCAGGTGCCCTGCACTGCCGGGGATGGGGGTGCTGTGGGACATGGGTGGGGGCCTGCTGGCAGGTGCCCTGCACTGCTGGGGTGTGGGGTGCTGGGGACATGAGTGGGGGCCTGCTGGCAGGTGCCCTGCACTGCTGGGGGGTGGGGGTGCAAGGGGACATGAGTGGGGGCCTGCTGGCAGGTGCCCTGCACTGCTGGGGGGTGGGGGTGCAAGGGGACATGATTGGGTGCCTGCTTGTAGGTGCCCTGCACTGCTGGTGGGTGCGGGTGTAAGGGGACATGAGTGGGACATGAGTGGGGGCCTGCTGGCAGGTGCCCTGCACTGCTGGGGGGTGGGTGTGCAAGGGGGCATGAGTGGGGGCCTGCTGGCAGGTGCCCTGCACTGCTGGTGGGTGGGGGTGCTGGGGGACATGAGTGGGGGCTGCTGGCAGGTGCCCTGCACTGCTGGTGGGTGGGGGTGCTGGGGGACATGAGTGGGGGCCTGCTGGCAGGTGCCCTGCACTGCTAGGGGTGGGGGTGCAAGGGGACATGAGTGGGGGCCTGATGGCAGGTGCCCTGCACTGCTGGGGGGTGGGGGTGCTGGGGGACATGAGTGGGTGCCTGCTGGCAGGTGACCTGCACTGCTGGGGGGTGGGGGTGCAAGGGGACATGAGTGGGGGCCTGCTGGCAGGTGCCCTGCACTGCTGGGGGTGGGGGTGCTGGGGGACATGAGTTGGGGCCTGCTGGCAGGTGCCCTGCACTGCTGGGGGTGGGTGTGCAAGGGGACATGAGTGGGACATGAGTGGGGGCCTGCTGGCAGGTGCCCTGCACTGCTGGGGGGTGGGGGTAGAAGGGGACATGAGTGGGACATGAGTGGGGGCCTGCTGGCAGGTGCCCCTCAGTGCTGGTGGGTGGGGGTGCTAGGGGACATGAGTGGGGGCCTGCTGGCAGGTGCCCTACACTGCTGGGGGGTGGGGGTACAAGGGGACATGAGTGGGACATGAGTGGGAGCCTGTTGGCAGGTGCCCTGCACTGCTGGTGGGTGGGGGTGCTGGGGGGCATAAGTGGGGGCCTGCTGGCAGGTGCCCTGCACTGCTGGGGGGTGGGGGTGCAAGGGGACATGAGTGGGGGCCTGGGGCAGGTGCCTTGCACTGCTGGGGGGTGGGGGTGCAAGGGGACATGAGTGGGGGCCTGCTGGCAGGAGCCCTGCACTGCTGGTGGGTGGGGGTGCTGGGGGAGATGAGTGGGGGCCTGGTGGCAGGTGCCCTGCACTGCTGGGGGGTGGGGGTGCAAGGGGACATGAGTGGGGGCCTGCTGACAGGTGCCCTGCACTGCTTGCTGGGAGGTGGGTGTGCAAGGGGACATGAGTGGGGGCCTGCTGGCAGGTGTCCCTCAGTGCTGGTGGGTGGGGGTGCTGGGGGACATGAGCGGGGACCTGCTGGCAGGTGCCCTGCACTGCTGGTGGGTGGGGGTGCTGGGGGACATGAGTGGGGGCCTGCTGGCAGGTGCCCTGCACTGCTGGGGGTGGGGGTGCAAGGGGACATGAGTGGGGGCCTGCTGGCAGGTGCCCTGCACTGCTGGGGGGTTGGGGTGCTGGGGGACATGAGTGGAGGCCTGCTGACAGGTGCCCTGCACTGCTTGTTGTGGGGTGGGTGTGCAAGGGGACATGAGTGGGGGCCTGCTGGCAGGTGCCCCTCAGTGCTGGTGGGTGGGGGTGCTGGGGGACATGAGTGGGGGCCTGCTGGCAGGTGCCCTGCACTGCTGGTGGGTGGGGGTGCTGGGGGACATTAGTGGGGGCCTGCTGACAGGTGCCCTGCACTGCTGGGGGGTGGGTGTGCAAGGGGACATGAGTGGGGGCCTGCTGGCAGGTGCCCCTCAGTGCTGGTGGGTGGGGGTGCTGGGGGACATGAGTGGGGGCCTGCTGGCAGGTGCCCTGCACTGCTGGGGGGTTGGGGTGCAAGGGGACATGAGTGGGGGCCATTTGGCAGGTGCCCTGCACTGCTGGGGGGTGGGGGTGCTGGGGGACATGGGTGGGGGCCTGATGGCAGGTGCCCTGCACTGGGAGGGGGGGGTGCTGGGGGACATGAGTGGGGGCCTGCTGGCAGGTGCCCTGCACTGCTGGGGGGTCGGGGTGCAAGGGGACATGAGTGGGGGCCTGCTGGCAGGTACCCTGCACTGCTGGTGGGTGGGGGTGCTGGGGGACATGAGTGGGGGCCTGCTGGCAGGTGCCCTGCACTGCTGGGGGTGGGGGTGCAAGGGGACATGAGTGGGGGCCTGCTGGCAGGTGCCCTGCACTGCTGGGGGGTTGGGGTGCTGGGGGACATGAGTGGGGGCCTGCTGACAGGTGCCCTGCACTGCTTGTTGTGGGGTGGGTGTGCAAGGGGACATGAGTGGGGGCCTGCTGGCAGGTGCCCCTCAGTGCTGGTGGGCGGGGGTGCTGGGGGACATGAGTGGGGGCCTGCTGGCAGGTGCCCTGCACTGCTGGTGGGTGGGGGTGCTGGGGGACATTAGTGGGGGCCTGCTGACAGGTGCCCTGCACTGCTGGGGTGGGGGTGCAAGGGGACATGAGTGGGGGCCTGCTGGCAGGTGCCCTGCACTGCTGGGGGTTGGGGTGCTGGAGACATGAGTGGGGGCCTGCTGGCAGGTGCCCTGCACTGCTGGTGGGTGGGGGTGCTGGGGGACATTAGTGGGGGCCTGCTGACAGGTGCCCTGCACTGCTGGGGCTGGGGGTGCAAGGCGACATGAGTGGGGGCCTGCTGGCAGGTGCCCTGCACTGCTGGTGGGTGGGGGTGCTGGGGGACATGAGTGGGGCCTGCTGGCAGGTGCCCTGCACTGCTGGGGGGTGGGGGTGCAAGGGGACATGAGCGGGACATGAGTGGGGGCCTGCTGGCAGGTGCCCTGCACTGCTGGGGGGTTGGGGTGCAAGGGGACATGAGTGGGGGCCATTTGGCAGGTGCCCTGCACTGCTGGGGGGTGGGGGTGCTGGGGGACATGGGTGGGGGCCTGCTGGCAGGTGCCCTGCACTGCAGGGGGATGGGGGTGCTGGGGGACATGAGTGGGGGCCTGCTGGCAGGTGCCCTGCACTGCTGGGGGGTCGGGGTGCAAGGGGACATGAGTGGGGGCCTGCTCGCAGGTGCCCTGCACTGCTGGGGGGTGGGGTGCAAGGGGACATGAGTGGGGGCCTGCTGGCAGGTGCCCTGCACTGCTGGTGGGTGGGGGTGCAAGGGGACATGAGTGGGACATGAGTGGGGGCCTGCTGGCAGGTGCCCTGCACTGCTGGGGGGTGGGTGTGCAAGGGGACATGAGTGGGGGCCTGCTGGCAGGTGCCCCTCAGTGCTGGTGGGTGGGGGTGCTGGGGGACATGAGTGGGGGCCTGCTTGCAGGTGCCCTGCACTGCTAGGGGTGGGGGTGCAAGGGGACATGAGTGGGGGCCTGATGGCAGGTGCCCTGCACTGCTGGGGGTGGGGGTGCTGGGGGACATGAGTGGGGGCCTGCTGGCAGGCGCCCTGCACTGCTGGGGGTGGGGGTGCTGGGGGACATGAGTGGGGGCCTGCTGGCAGGTGCCCTGCACTGCTGGGGGTGGGGGTGCTGGGGGACATGAGTTGGGGCCTGCTGGCAGGTGCCCTGCACTGCTGGGGGTGGGTGTGCAAGGGGACATGAGTGGGACATGAGTGGGGGCCTGCTGGCAGGTGCCCTGCACTGCTGGGGGGTGGGGGTAGAAGGGGACATGAGTGGGACATGAGTGGGGGCCTGCTGGCAGGTGCCCCTCAGTCCTGGTGGGTGGGGGTGCTGGGGGACATGAGTGGGGGCCTGCTGGCAGGTGCCCTACACTGCTGGGGGGTGGGGGTGCAAGGGGACATGAGTGGGACATGAGTGGGAGCCTGTTGGCAGGTGCCCTGCACTGCTGGTGGGTGGGGGTGCTGGGGGGCATAAGTGGAGGCCTGCTGGCAGGTGCCCTGCACTGCTGGGGGGTGGGGGTGCAAGGGGACATGAGTGGGGGCCTGCTGGCAGGTGCCTTGCACTGCTGGGGGGTGGGGGTGCAAGGGGACATGAGTGGGGGGCTGCTGGCAGGTGCCCTGCACTGCTGGTGGGTGGGGGTGCTGGGGGACATGAGTGGGGGCCTGCTGGCAGGTGCCCTGCACTGCTGGGGGTGGGGGTGCAAGGGGACATGAGTGGGGGCCTGCTGACAGGTGCCCTGCACTGCTTGCTGGGGGGTGGGTGTGCAAGGGGACATGAGTGGGGGCCTGCTGGCAGGTGTCCCTCAGTGCTGGTGGGTGGGGGTGCTGGGGGACATGAGTGGGGGCCTGCTGGCAGGTGCCCTGCACTGCTGGTGGGTGGGGGTGCTGGGGGACATGAGTGGGGGCCTGCTGGCAGGTGCCCTGCACTGCTGGGGGTGGGGGTGCAAGGGGACATGAGTGGGGGCCTGCTGGCAGGTGCCCTGCACTGCTGGGGGGTTGGGGTGCTGGGGGACATGAGTGGGGGCCTGCTGACAGGTGCCCTGCACTGCTTGTTGGGGGGTGGGTGTGCAAGGGGACATGAGTGGGGGCCTGCTGGCAGGTGCCCCTCAGTGCTGGTGGGTGGGGGTGCTGGGGACATGAGTGGGGGCCTGCTGGCAGGTGCCCTGCACTGCTGGTGGGTGGGGGTGCTGGGGGACATGAGTGGGGGCCTGCTGGCAGGTGCCCTGCACTGCTGGGGGTGGGGGTGCAAGGGGACATGAGTGGGGGCCTGCTGGCAGGTGCCCTGCACTGCTGGGGGGGTGGGGTGCTGGGGGACATGAGTGGGGGCCTGCTGGCAGGTGCCCTGCACTGCTGGGGGGTGGGGGTGCAAGGGGACATGAGTGGGGGCCTGCTGGCAGGTGCCCTGCACTGCTGGGGGGTGGGGGTGCAAGGGGACATGAGTGGGGGCCTGCTGGCAGGTGCCCTGCACTGCTGGTGGGTGGGGGTGTAAGGGGACATGAGTGGGACATGAGTGGGGGCCTGCTGGCAGGTGCCCTGCACTGCTGGGGGGTGGGTGTGCAAGGGGACATGAGTGGGGGCCTGCTGGCAGGTGCCCTGCACTGCTGGTGGGTGGGGGTGCTGGGGGACATGAGTGGGGGCTGCTGGCAGGTGCCCTGCACTGCTGGTGGGTGGGGGTGCTGGGGGACATGAGTGGGGGCCTGCTGCCAGGTGCCCTGCACTGCTGGGGGGTGGGGGTGCAAGGGGACATGAGTGGGGGCCTGCTGGCAGGTGCCCTGCACTGCTGGTGGGTGGGGGTGCAAGGGGACATGAGTGGGACATGAGTGGGGGCCTGCTGGCAGGTGCCCCTCAGTCCTGGTGGGTGGGGGTGCTGGGGGACATGAGTGGGGGCCTGCTGACAGGTGCCCTGCACTGCTTGTTGGGGGGTGGGTGTGCAAGGGGACATGAGTGGGGGCCTGCTGGCAGGTGCCCTGCACTGCTGGGGGTGGGGGCTCTGGGGGACATGAGTTGGGGACTGCTGGCAGGTGCCCTGCACTGCTGGGGGTGGGTGTGCAAGGGGACATGAGTGGGACATGAGTGGGGGCCTGCTGGCAGGTGCCCTGCACTGCTGGGGGGTGGGGGTGCTAGGGGACATGAGTGGGGGCCTGCTGGCAGGTGCCCTACACTGCTGGGGGGTGGGGGTACAAGGGGACATGAGTGGGACATGAGTGGGAGCCTCTTGGCAGGTGCCCTGCACTGCTGGTGGGTGGGGGTGCTGGGGGGCATAAGTGGGGGCCTGCTGGCAGGTGCCCTGCACTGCTGGGGGGTGGGGGTGCAAGGGGACATGAGTGGGGGCCTGGGGCAGGTGCCTTGCACTGCTGGGGGGTGGCGGTGCAAGGGGACATGAGTGGGGGCCTGCTGGCAGGTGCACTGCACTGCTGGTGGGTGTGGGTGCTGGGGGACATGAGTGGGGGCCTGCTGGCAGGTGCTCTGCACTGCTGGGGGTGCAAGGGGACATGAGTGGGGGCCTGCTGACAGGTGCCCTGCACTGCTTGCTGGGGGGTGGGTGTGCAAGGGGACATGAGTGGGGGCCTGCTGGCAGGTGTCCCTCAGTGCTGGTGGGTGGGGGTGCTGGGGGACATGAGTGGGGACCTGCTGGCAGGTGCCCTGGACTGCTGGTGGGTGGGGGTGCTGGGGGACATGAGTGGGGGCCTGCTGGCAGGTGCCCTGCACTGCTGGGGGTGGGGGTGCAAGGGGACATGAGTAGGGGCCTGCTGGCAGGTGCCCTGCACTGCTGGGGGGTTGGGGTGCTGGGGGACATGAGTGGGGGCCTGCTGGCAGGTGCCCTGCACTGCTTGTTGTGGGGTGGGTGTGCAAGGGGACATGAGTGGGGGCCTGCTGGCAGGTGTCCCTCAGTGCTGGTGGGTGGGGGTGCTGGGGGACATGAGTGGGGGCCTGCTGGCAGGTGCCCTGCACTGCTGGTGGGTGGGGGTGCTGGGGGACATTAGTGGGGGCCTACTGACAGGTGCCCTGCACTGCTGGGGTGGGGGTGCAAGGGGACATGAGTGGGGGCCTGCTGGCAGGTGCCCTGCACTGCTGGGGGGTGGGGGTGCAAGGGGACATGAGTGGGACATGAGTGGGGGCCTGCTGGCAGGTGCCCTGCACTGCTGGGGGGTTGGGGTGCAAGGGGACATGAGTGGGGGCCATTTGGCAGGTGCCCTGCACTGCTGGGGGGTGGGGGTGCTGGGGGACATGGGTGGGGGCCTGCTGGCAGGTGCCCTGCACTGCGGGGGGTGGGGGTGCTGGGGGACATGAGTGGGGGCCTGCTGGCAGGTGCCCTGCACTGCTGGGGGGTCGGGGTGCAAGGGGACATGAGTGGGGGCCTGCTGGCAGGTGCCCTGCACTGCTGGTGGGTGGGGGTGCTGTGGGACATGAGTGGGGGCCTGCTGGCAGGTGCCCTGCACTGCTGGGGGTGGGGGTGCAAGGGGACATGAGTGGGGGCCTGCTGGCAGGTGCCCTGCACTGCTGGGGGGTTGGGGTGCTGGGGGGCATGAGTGGGGGCCTGCTGACAGGTGCCCTGCACTGCTTGTTGTGGGGTGGGTGTGCAAGGGGACATGAGTGGGGGCCTGCTGGCAGGTGCCCCTCAGTGCTGGTGGGTGGGGGTGCTGGGGTACATGAGTGGGGGCCTGCTGGCAGGTGCCCTGCACTGCTGGTGGGTGGGGGTGCTGGGGGACATTAGTGGGGGCCTGCTGACAGGTGCCCTGCACTGCTGGGGTGGGGGTGCAAGGGGACATGAGTGGGGGCCTGCTGGAAGTTGCCCTGCACTGCTGGGGGGTTGGGGTGCTGAGGGACATGAGTGGTGGCCTGCTGGCAGGTGCCCTGCACTGCTGGGGCTGGGGGTGCAAGGCGACATGAGTGGGGGCCTGCTGGCAGGTGCCC
Source organism: Ambystoma mexicanum (assembly GCF_040938575.1). Taxonomy (NCBI): domain Eukaryota; kingdom Metazoa; phylum Chordata; class Amphibia; order Caudata; family Ambystomatidae; genus Ambystoma; species Ambystoma mexicanum. Next base: position 51,330,401 of record NC_090936.1, read on the forward strand.
TGCACTGCTGGTGGGTGGGGGTGCTGGTGGACATGAGTGGGGGCCTGCTGGCAGGTGCCCTGCACTGCTGGGGGTGGGGGTGCAAGGGGACATGAGTGGGACATGAGTGGGGGCCTGCTGGCAGGTGCCCTGCACTGCTGGGGGGTTGGGGTGCAAGGGGACATGAGTGGGGGCCATTTGGCAGGTGCCCTGCACTGCTGGGGGGTGGGGGTGCTGGGGGACATGGGTGGGGGCCTGCTGGCAGGTGCCCTGCACTGCGGGGGGTGGGGGTGCTGGGGGACATGAGTGGGGGCCTGCTGGCAGGTGCCCTGCACTGCTGGGGGGTCAGGGTGCAAGGGGACATGAGTGGGGGCCTGCTCGCAGGTGCCCTGCACTGCTGGGGGACGGGGGTGCAAAGGGACATGAGTGGGGGCCTGCTGGCAGGTGCCCTGCACTGCTGGTGGGTGGGGGTGCAAGGGGACATGAGTGGGGGCCTGCTGGCAGGTGCCCTGCACTGCTGGGGGGTGGGTGTGCAAGGGGACATGAGTGGGGGCTTGCTGGCAGGTGCCCCTCAGTGCTGGTGGGTGGGGGTGCTGGGAGACATGAGTGGGGGCCTGCTGGCAGGTGCCCTGCACTGCTAGGGGTGGGGGTGCAAGGGGGCATGAGTGGGGGCCTGATGGCAGGTGCCCTGCACTGCTGGGGGTGGGGGTGCTGGGGGACATGAGTGGGGGCCTGCTGGCAGGCGCCCTGCACTGCTGGGGGTGGGGGTGCTGGGGGACATGAGTGGGGGCCTGCTGACAGGTGCCCTGCACTGCTGGGGGTGGGGGTGCTGGGGGACATGAGTTGGGGCCTGCTGGCAGGTGCCCTGCACTGCTGGGGGTGGGTGTGCAAGGGGACATGAGTGGGACATGAGTGGGGGCCTGCTGGCAGGTGCCCTGCACTGCTAGGGGTGGGGGTGCAAGGGGGCATGAGTGGGGGCCTGATGGCAGGTGCCCTGCACTGCTGGGGGTGGGGGTGCTGGGGGACATGAGTGGGGGCCTGCTGGCAGGTGCCCTGCACTGCTGGGGGTGGGTGTGCAAGGGGACATGAGTGGGGGCCTGCTGGCAGGTGTCCTGCACTGCTGGGGGGGTGGGGGTAGAAGGGGACATGAGTGGGACATGAGTGGGGGCCTGCTGGCAGGTGCCCCTCAGTCCTGGTGGGTGGGGGTGCTGGGGGACATGAGTGGAGGCCTGCTGGCAGGTGCCCTACACTGCTGGGGGGTGGGGGTGCAAGGGGACATGAGTGGGACATGAGTGGGAGCCTGTTGGCAGGTGCCCTGCACTGCTGGTGGGTGGGGGTGCTGGGGGGCATAAGTGGGGGCCTGCTGGCAGGTGCCCTGCACTGCTGGGGGGTGGGGGTGCAAGGGGACATGAGTGGGGGCCTGCTGGCAGGTGCCTTGCACTGCTGGGGGGTGGGGGTGCAAGGGGACATGAGTGGGGGCCTGCTGGCAGGTGCCCTGCACTGCTGGTGGGTGGGGGTGCTGGGGGACATGAGTGGGGGCCTGCTGGCAGGTGCCCTGTACTGCTGGGGGTGGGGGTGCAAGGGGACATGAGTGGGGGCCTGCTGACAGGTGCCCTGCACTGCTTGCTGGGGGGTGGGTGTGCAAGGGGACATGAGTGGGGGCCTGCTGGCAGGTGCCCTACACTGCTGGGGGGTGGGGGTGCAAGGGGACATGAGTGGGACATGAGTGGGAGCCTGTTGGCAGGTGCCCTGCACTGCTGGTGGGTGGGGGTGCTGGGGGGCATAAGTGGGGGCCTGCTGGCAGGTGCCCTGCACTGCTGGGGGGTGGGGGTGCAAGGGGACATGAGTGGAGGCCTGCTGGCAGGTGCCCTACACTGCTGGGGGGTGGGGGTGCAAGGGGACATGAGTGGGACATGAGTGGGAGCCTGTTGGCAGGTGCCCTGCACTGCTGGTGGGTGGGGGTGCTGGGGGGCATAAGTGGGGGCCTGCTGGCAGGTGCCCTGCACTGCTGGGGGGTGGGGGTGCAAGGGGACATGAGTGGGGGCCTGCTGGCAGGTGCCTTGCACTGCTGGGGGGTGGGGGTGCAAGGGGACATGAGTGGGGGCCTGCTGGCAGGTGCCCTGCACTGCTGGTGGGTGGGGGTGCTGGGGGACATGAGTGGGGGCCTGCTGGCAGGTGCCCTGTACTGCTGGGGGTGGGGGTGCAAGGGGACATGAGTGGGGGCCTGCTGACAGGTGCCCTGCACTGCTTGCTGGGGGGTGGGTGTGCAAGGGGACATGAGTGGGGGCCTGCTGGCAGGTGTCCCTCAGTGCTGGTGGGTGGGGGTGCTGGGGGACATGAGTGGGGGCCTGCTGGCAGGTGCCCTGCACTGCTGGTGGGTGGTGGTGCTGGGGGACATGAGTGGGGGCCTGCTGGCAGGTGCCCTGCACTGCTGGGGGTGGGGGTACTGGGGGACATGAGTTGGGGCCTGCTGGCAGGTGCCCTGCACTGCTGGGGGTGGGTGTGCAAGGGGACATTAGAGGGACATGAGTGGGGGCCTGCTGGCAGGTGCCCTGCACTGCTGGGGGGTGGGGATAGAAGGGGACATGAGTGGGAAATGAGTGGGGGCCTGCTGGCAGGTGCCCCTCAGTCCTGGTGGGTGGGGGTGCTGGGGGACATGAGTGGGGGCCTGCTGACAGGTGCCCTGCACTGCTTGTTGGGGGGTGGGTGTGCAAGGGGACATGAGTGGGGGTCTGCTGGCAGGTGCCCCTCAGTGCTGGTGGGTGGGGGTGCTGGGGACATGAGTGGGGGCCTGCTGGCAGGTGCCCCGCACTGCTGGTGGGTGGGGGTGCTGGGGGACATGAGTGGGGGCCTGCTGGCAGGTGCCCTGCACTTCTGGGGGTGGGGGTGCAAGGGGGCATGAGTGGGGGCCTGCTGGCAGGTGCCCTGCACTGCTGGAGGGTTGGGGTGCTGGGGGACATGAGTGGGGGCCTGCTGGCAGGTGCCCTGCACTGCTGGGGCTGGGGGTGCAAGGCGACATGAGTGGGGGCCTGTTGGCAGGTGCCCTGCACTGCTGGTGGGTGGGGGTGCTCGGGGACATGAGTGGGGGCCTGCTGGCAGGTTCCCTGCACTGCTGGGGGGTGGGGATGTAAGGGGACATGAGTGGGACATGAGTGGGGGCCTGCTGGCAGGTGCCCTGCACTGCTGGGGGGTTGGGGTGCAAGGGGACATGAGTGGGGGCCAGCTGGCAGGTGCCCTGCACTGCCAGGGGGTGCGGGTGCTGGGGGACATGGGTGGGGGCCTGCTGGCAGGTGCCCTGCACTGCTGGGGGGTGGGGGTGCAAGGGGACATGAGTGGGGGCCTGCTGCCAGGTGCCCTGCACTGCTGGGGGGTGGGGGTGCAAGGGGACATGAGTGGGGGCCTGCTGGCAGGTACCCTGCACTGCTGGTGGGTGGGTGCAAGGGGACATGAGTGGGACATGAGTGGGGGCCTGCTGGCAGGTGCCCTACACTGCTGGGGGGTGGGTGTGCAAGGGGACATGAGTGGGGGCCTGCTGGCAGGTGCCCTGCACTGCTGGTGGGTGGGGTGCTGGGGGACATGAGTGGGGGCTGCTGGCAGGTGCCCTGCACTGCTGGTGGGTGGGGGTGCTGGGGGACATGAGTGGGGGCCTGCTGGCAGGTGCCCTGCACTGCTAGAGGTGGGGGTGCAAGGGGACATGAGTGGGGGCCTGATGGCAGGTGCCCTGCACTGCTGGGGGTGCTGGGGGACATGAGTGGGTGCCTGCTGGCAGGTGACCTGCACTGCTGGGGGGTGGGGGTGCAAGGGGACATGAGTGGGGGCCTGCTGGCAGGTGCCCTGCACTGCTGGGGGTGGGGGTGCTGGGGGACATGAGTTGGGGCCTGCTGGCAGGTGCCCTGCACTGCTGGGGGTGGGTGTGCAAGGGGACATGAGTGGGACATGAGTGGGGGCCTGCTGGCAGGTGCCCTGCACTGCTGGGGGGTGGGGGTAGAAGGGGACATGAGTGGGACATGAGTGGGGGCCTGCTGGCAGGTGCCCCTCAGTGCTGGTGGGTGGGGGTGCTAGGGGACATGAGTGGGGGCCTGCTGGCAGGTGCCCTACACTGCTGGGGGGTGGGGGTGCAAGGGGACATGAGTGGGACATGAGTGGGAGCCTGCTGGCAGGTGCCCTGCACTGCTGGGGCTGGGGGTGCAAGGCGACATGAGTGGGGGCCTGCTGGCAGGTGCCCTGCACTGCTGGTGGGTGGGGGTGCTGGGGGACATGAGTGGGGGCCTGCTGGCAGGTGCCCTGCACTGCTGGGGGGGTGGGGGTGTAAGGGGACATGAGTGGGACATGAGTGGGGGCCTGCTGGCAGGTGCCCTGCACTGCTGGGGGGTTGGGGTGCAAGGGGACATGAGTGGGGGCCAGCTGGCAGGTGCCCTGCACTGCCGGGGGGTGGGGGTGCTGTGGGACATGGGTGGGGGCCTGATGGCAGGTGCCCTGCACTGCTGGGGGGTGGGGTGCTGGGGACATGAGTGGGGGCCTGCTGGCAGGTGCCCTGCACTGCTGGGGGGTGGGGGTGCAAGGGGACATGAGTGGGGGCCTGCTGGCAGGTGCCCTGCACTGCTGGGGGGTGGGGGTGCAAGGGGACATGATTGGGTGCCTGCTTGTAGGTGCCCTGCACTGCTGGTGGGTGCGGGTGTAAGGGGACATGAGTGGGACATGAGTGGGGGCCTGCTGGCAGGTGCCCTGCACTGCTGGGGGGTGGGTGTGCAAGGGGGCATGAGTGGGGGCCTGCTGGCAGGTGCCCTGCACTGCTGGTGGGTGGGGGTGCTGGGGGACATGAGTGGGGGCTGCTGGCAGGTGCCCTGCACTGCTGGTGGGTGGGGGTGCTGGGGGACATGAGTGGGGGCCTGCTGGCAGGTGCCCTGCACTGCTAGGGGTGGGGGTGCAAGGGGACATGAGTGGGGGCCTGATGGCAGGTGCCCTGCACTGCTGGGGGGTGGGGGTGCTGGGGGACATGAGTGGGTGCCTGCTGGCAGGTGACCTGCACTGCTGGGGGGTGGGGGTGCAAGGGGACATGAGTGGGGGCCTGCTGGCAGGTGCCCTGCACTGCTGGGGGTGGGGGTGCTGGGGGACATGAGTTGGGGCCTGCTGGCAGGTGCCCTGCACTGCTGGGGGTGGGTGTGCAAGGGGACATGAGTGGGACATGAGTGGGGGCCTGCTGGCAGGTGCCCTGCACTGCTGGGGGGTGGGGGTAGAAGGGGACATGAGTGGGACATGAGTGGGGGCCTGCTGGCAGGTGCCCCTCAGTGCTGGTGGGTGGGGGTGCTAGGGGACATGAGTGGGGGCCTGCTGGCAGGTGCCCTACACTGCTGGGGGGTGGGGGTACAAGGGGACATGAGTGGGACATGAGTGGGAGCCTGTTGGCAGGTGCCCTGCACTGCTGGTGGGTGGGGGTGCTGGGGGGCATAAGTGGGGGCCTGCTGGCAGGTGCCCTGCACTGCTGGGGGGTGGGGGTGCAAGGGGACATGAGTGGGGGCCTGGGGCAGGTGCCTTGCACTGCTGGGGGGTGGGGGTGCAAGGGGACATGAGTGGGGGCCTGCTGGCAGGTGCCCTGCACTGCTGGTGGGTGGGGGTGCTGGCGGAGATGAGTGGGGGCCTGGTGGCAGGTGCCCTGCACTGCTGGGGGGTGGGGGTGCAAGGGGACATGAGTGGGGGCCTGCTGACAGGTGCCCTGCACTGCTTGCTGGGAGGTGGGTGTGCAAGGGGACATGAGTGGGGGCCTGCTGGCAGGTGTCCCTCAGTGCTGGTGGGTGGGGGTGCTGGGGGACATGAGCGGGGACCTGCTGGCAGGTGCCCTGCACTGCTGGTGGGTGGGGGTGCTGGGGGACATGAGTGGGGGCCTGCTGGCAGGTGCCCTGCACTGCTGGGGGTGGGGGTGCAAGGGGACATGAGTGGGGGCCTGCTGGCAGGTGCCCTGCACTGCTGGGGGGTTGGGGTGCTGGGGGACATGAGTGGAGGCCTGCTGACAGGTGCCCTGCACTGCTTGTTGTGGGGTGGGTGTGCAAGGGGACATGAGTGGGGGCCTGCTGGCAGGTGCCCCTCAGTGCTGGTGGGTGGGGGTGCTGGGGGACATGAGTGGGGGCCTGCTGGCAGGTGCCCTGCACTGCTGGTGGGTGGGGGTGCTGGGGGACATTAGTGGGGGCCTGCTGACAGGTGCCCTGCACTGCTGGGGTGGGGGTGCAAGGGGACATGAGTGGGGGCCTGCTGGCAGGTGCCCTGCACTGCTGGGGGGTTGGGGTGCTGGGGGACATGAGTGGGGGCCTGCTGGCAGGTGCCCTGCACTGCTGGTGGTTGGGGGTGCTGGGGGACATGAGTGGGGGCCTGCTGGCAGGTGCCCTGCACTGCTGGGGGGTGGGGGTGCAAGGGGACATGAGTGGGACATGAGTGGGGGCCTGCTGGCAGGTGCCCTGCACTGCTGGGGGGTTGGGGTGCAAGGGGACATGAGTGGGGGCCATTTGGCAGGTGCCCTGCACTGCTGGGGGGTGGGGGTGCTGGGGGACATGGGTGGGGGCCTGATGGCAGGTGCCCTGCACTGGGGGGGGGGGGTGCTGGGGGACATGAGTGGGGGCCTGCTGGCAGGTGCCCTGCACTGCTGGGGGGTCGGGGTGCAAGGGGACATGAGTGGGGGCCTGCTGGCAGGTACCCTGCACTGCTGGTGGGTGGGGGTGCTGGGGGACATGAGTGGGGGCCTGCTGGCAGCTGCCCTGCACTGCTGGGGGTGGGGGTGCAAGGGGACATGAGTGGGGGCCTGCTGGCAGGTGCCCTGCACTGCTGGGGGGTTGGGGTGCTGGGGGACATGAGTGGGGGCCTGCTGACAGGTGCCCTGCACTGCTTGTTGTGGGGTGGGTGTGCAAGGGGACATGAGTGGGGGCCTGCTGGCAGGTGCCCCTCAGTGCTGGTGGGCGGGGGTGCTGGGGGACATGAGTGGGGGCCTGCTGGCAGGTGCCCTGCACTGCTGGTGGGTGGGGGTGCTGGGGGACATTAGTGGGGGCCTGCTGACAGGTGCCCTGCACTGCTGGGGTGGGGGTGCAAGGGGACATGAGTGGGGGCCTGCTGGCAGGTGCCCTGCACTGCTGGGGGTTGGGGTGCTGGAGACATGAGTGGGGGCCTGCTGGCAGGTGCCCTGCACTGCTGGGGCTGGGGGTGCAAGGCGACATGAGTGGGGGCCTGCTGGCAGGTGCCCTGCACTGCTGGTGGGTGGGGGTGCTGGGGGACATGAGTGGGGCCTGCTGGCAGGTGCCCTGCACTGCTGGGGGGTGGGGGTGCAAGGGGACATGAGTGGGACATGAGTGGGGGCCTGCTGGCAGGTGCCCTGCACTGCTGGGGGGTTGGGGTGCAAGGGGACATGAGTGGGGGCCATTTGGCAGGTGCCCTGCACTGCTGGGGGGTGGGGGTGCTGGGGGACATGGGTGGGGGCCTGCTGGCAGGTGCCCTGCACTGCAGGGGGATGGGGGTGCTGGGGGACATGAGTGGGGGCCTGCTGGCAGGTGCCCTGCACTGCTGGGGGGTCGGGGTGCAAGGGGACATGAGTGGGGGCCTGCTCGCAGGTGCCCTGCACTGCTGGGGGGTGGGGTGCAAGGGGACATGAGTGGGGGCCTGCTGGCAGGTGCCCTGCACTGCTGGTGGGTGGGGGTGCAAGGGGACATGAGTGGGACATGAGTGGGGGCCTGCTGGCAGGTGCCCTGCACTGCTGGGGGGTGGGTGTGCAAGGGGACATGAGTGGGGGCCTGCTGGCAGGTGCCCCTCAGTGCTGGTGGGTGGGGGTGCTGGGGGACATGAGTGGGGGCCTGCTGGCAGGTGCCCTGCACTGCTAGGGGTGGGGGTGCAAGGGGACATGAGTGGGGGCCTGATGGCAGGTGCCCTGCACTGCTGGGGGTGGGGGTGCTGGGGGACATGAGTGGGGGCCTGCTGGCAGGCGCCCTGCACTGCTGGGGGTGGGGGTGCTGGGGGACATGAGTGGGGGCCTGCTGGCAGGTGCCCTGCACTGCTGGGGGTGGGGGTGCTGGGGGACATGAGTTGGGGCCTGCTGGCAGGTGCCCTGCACTGCTGGGGGTGGGTGTGCAAGGGGACATGAGTGGGACATGAGTGGGGGCCTGCTGGCAGGTGCCCTGCACTGCTGGGGGGTGGGGGTAGAAGGGGACATGAGTGGGACATGAGTGGGGGCCTGCTGGCAGGTGCCCCTCAGTCCTGGTGGGTGGGGGTGCTGGGGGACATGAGTGGGGGCCTGCTAGCAGGTGCCCTACACTGCTGGGGGTGGGGGTGCAAGGGGACATGAGTGGGACATGAGTGGGAGCCTGTTGGCAGGTGCCCTGCACTGCTGGTGGGTGGGGGTGCTGGGGGGCATAAGTGGAGGCCTGCTGGCAGGTGCCCTGCACTGCTGGGGGGTGGGGGTGCAAGGGGACATGAGTGGGGGCCTGCTGGCAGGTGCCTTGCACTGCTGGGGGGTGGGGGTGCAAGGGGACATGAGTGGGGGGCTGCTGGCAGGTGCCCTGCACTGCTGGTGGGTGGGGGTGCTGGGGGACATGAGTGGGGGCCTGCTGGCAGGTGCCCTGCACTGCTGGGGGTGGGGGTGCAAGGGGACATGAGTGGGGGCCTGCTGACAGGTGCCCTGCACTGCTTGCTGGGGGGTGGGTGTGCAAGGGGACATGAGTGGGGGCCTGCTGGCAGGTGTCCCTCAGTGCTGGTGGGTGGGGGTGCTGGGGGACATGAGTGGGGGCCTGCTGGCAGGTGCCCTGCACTGCTGGTGGGTGGGGGTGCTGGGGGACATGAGTGGGGGCCTGCTGGCAGGTGCCCTGCACTGCTGGGGGTGGGGGTGCAAGGGGACATGAGTGGGGGCCTGCTGGCAGGTGCCCTGCACTGCTGGGGGGTTGGGGTGCTGGGGGACATGAGTGGGGGCCTGCTGACAGGTGCCCTGCACTGCTTGTTGGGGGGTGGGTGTGCAAGGGGACATGAGTCGGGGCCTGCTGGCAGGTGCCCCTCAGTGCTGGTGGGTGGGGGTGCTGGGGACATGAGTGGGGGCCTGCTGGCAGGTGCCCTGCACTGCTGGTGGGTGTGGGTGCTGGGGGACATGAGCGGGGGCCTGCTGGCAGGTGCCCTGCACTGCTGGGGGTGGGGGTGCAAGGGGACATGAGTGGGGGCCTGCTGGCAGGTGCCCTGCACTGCTGGGGGGGTGAGGTGCTGGGGGACATGAGTGGGGGCCTGCTGGCAGGTGCCCTGCACTGCTGGGGTGTGGGGGTGCAAGGGGACATGAGTGGGACATGAGTGGGGGCCTGCTGGCAGGTGCCCTGCACTGCTGGGGGGTTGGGGTGCAAGGGGACATGAGTGGGGGCCAGCTGGCAGGTGCCCTGCACTGCCGGGGGGTAGGGGTGCTGGGGGACATGGGTGGGGGCCTGCTGGCAGGTGCCCTGCCCTGCTGGGGGTTGGGGGAGCTGGGGGACATGAGTGGGGGCCTGCTGGCAGGTGCCCTGCACTGCTGGGGGGTGGGGTTGCAAGGGGACATGAGTGGGGGCCTGCTGGCAGGTGCCCTGCACTGCTGGGGGGTGGGGGTGCAAGGGGACGTGAGTGGGGGCCTGCTGGCAGGTGCCCTGCACTGCTGGTGGGTGGGGGTGTAAGGGGACATGAGTGGGGGCCTGCTGGCAGGTGCCCTGCACTGCTGGGGGGTGGGTGTGCAAGGGGACATGAGTGGGGGCCTGCTGGCAGGTGCCCTGCACTGCTGGTGGGTGGGGGTGCTGGGGGACATGAGTGGGGGCTGCTGGCAGGTGCCCTGCACTGCTGGTGGGTGGGGGTGCTGGGGGACATGAGTGGGGGCCTGCTGGCAGGTGCCCTGCACTGCTAGGGGTGGGGGTGCAAGGGGACATGAGTGGGGGCCTGATGGCAGGTGCCCTGCACTGCTGGGGGGTGTGGGTGCTGGGGGACATGAGTGGGTGCCTGCTGGCAGGTGACCTGCACTGCTAGGGGGTGGGGGTGCAAGGGGACATGAGTGGGGGCCTGCTGGCAGGTGCCCTGCACTGCTGGGGGTGGGGGTGCTGGGGGACATGAGTTGGGGCCTGCTGGCAGGTGCCCTGCACTGCTGGGGGTGGGTGTGCAAGGGGACATGAGTGGGACATGAGTGGGGGCCTGCTGGCAGGTGCCCTGCACTGCTGGGGGGTGGAGGTAGAAGGGGACATGAGTGGGACATGAGTGGGGGCCTGCTGGCAGGTGCCCCTCAGTGCTGGTGGGTGGGGTGCTAGGGGACATGAGTGGGGGCCTGCTGGCAGGTGCCCTACACTGCTGGGGGGTGGGGGTGCAAGGGGACATGAGTGGGACATGAGTGGGAGCCTGTTGGCAGGTGCCCTGCACTGCTGGTGGGTGGGGGTGCTGGGGGGCATAAGTGGGGGCCTGCTGGCAGGTGCCCTGCACTGCTGGGGGGTGGGGGTGCAAGGGGACATGAGTGGGGGCCTGCTGGCAGGTGCCTTGCACTGCTGGGGGGTGGGGGTGCAAGGGGATATGAGTGGGGGCCTGCTGGCAGGTGCCCTGCACTGCTGGTGGGTGGGGGTGCTGGGGGACATGAGTGGGGGCCTGCTGGCAGGTGCCCTGCACTGCTGGGGGGTTGGGGTGCAAGGGGACATGAGTGGGGGCCATCTGGCAGGTGCCCTGCACTGCCGGGGGGTAGGGGTGCTGGGGGACATGGGTGGTGGCCTGCTGGCAGGTGCCCTGCACTGCCGGGGGTGAGGGTGCTGGGGGACATGAGTGGGGGCCTGCTGGCAGGTGCCCTGCACTGCTGGGGGGTGGGGGTGGAAGGGGACATGAGTGGGGGCCTGCTGGCAGGTGCCCTGCACTGCTGGGGGGTGGGGGTGCAAGGGGACGTGAGTGGGGGCCTGCTGGCAGGTGCCCTGCACTGCTGGTGGGTGGGGGTGTAAGGGGACATGAGTGGGGGCCTGCTGGCAGGTGCCCTGCACTGCTGGGGGGTGGGTGTGCAGGGGACATGAGTGGGGGCCTGCTGGCAGGTGCCCTGCACTGCTGGTGGGTGGGGGTGCTGGGGGACATGAGTGGGGGCTGCTGGCAGGTGCCCTGCACTGCTGGTGGGTGGGGGTGCTGGGGGACATGAGTGGGGGCCTGCTGGCGGGTGCCCTGCACTGCTAGGGGTGGGGGTGCAAGGGGACATGAGTGGGGGCCTGATGGCAGGTGCCCTGCACTGCTGGGGGGTGTGGGTGCTGGGGGACATGAGTGGGTGCCTGCTGGCAGGTGCCCTGCACTGCTGGGGGTGGGGGTGCTGGGGGACAAGAGTTGGGGCCTGCTGGCAGGTGCCCTGCACTGCTGGGGGTGGGTGTGCAAGGGGACATGAGTGGGACATGAGTGGGGGCCTGCTGGCAGATGCCCTGCACTGCTGGGGGGTGGAGGTAGAAGGGGACATGAGTGGGACATGAGTGGGGGCCTGCTGGCAGGTGCCCCTCAGTGCTGGTGGGTGGGGTGCTAGGGGACATGAGTGGGGGCCTGCTGGCAGGTGCCCTACACTGCTGGGGGGAGGGGGTGCAAGGGGACATGAGTGGGACATGAGTGGGAGCCTGTTGGCAGGTGCCCTGCACTGCTGGTGGGTGGGGGTGCTGGGGGGCATAAGTGGGGGCCTGCTGGCAGGTGCCCTGCACTGCTGGGGGGTGGGGGTGCAAGGGGACATGAGTGGGGGCCTGCTGGCAGGTGCCTTGCACTGCTGGGGGTGGGGGTGCAAGGGGACATGAGTGGGGGCCTGCTGGCAGGTGCCCTGCACTGCTGGTGGGTGGGGGTGCTGGGGGACATGAGTGGGGGCCTGCTGGCAGGTGCCCTGCACTGCTGGGGGGTGGGGGTGCAAGGGGACATGAGTGGGGGCCTGCTGACAGGTGCCCTGCACTGCTTGCTGGGGGGTGGGTGTGCAAGGGGACATGAGTGGGGGCCTGCTGGCAGGAGTCCCTCGGTGCTGGTGGGTGGGGGTGCTGGGGGACATGAGTGGGGGCCTGCTGGCAGGTGCCCTGCACTGCTGGTGGGTGGGGGTGCTGGGGGACATGAGTGGGGGCCTGCTGGCAGGTGCCCTGCACTGCTGGGGGTGGGGGTGCAAGGGGACATGAGTGGGGGCCTGCTGGCAGGTGTCCTGCACTGCTGGGGGTGGGGGTGCTGGGGGACATGAGTGGGGGCCTGCTGGCAGGCGCCCTGCACTGCTGGGGGGTGGGGGTGCTGGGGGACATGAGTGGGGGCCTGCTGGCAGGTGCCCTGCACTGCTGGAGGGTGGGGATAGAAGGGGACATGAGTGGGACATGAGTGGGGGCCTGCTGGCAGGTGCCCCTCAGTCCTGGTGGGTGGGGGTGCTGGGGGACATGAGTGGGGGCCTGCTGACAGGTGCCCTGCACTGCTTGTTGGGGGGTGGGTGTGCAAGGGGACATGAGTGGGGGTCTGCTGGCAGGTGCCCCTCAGTGCTGGTGGGTGGGGGTGCTGGGGACATGAGTGGGGGCCTGCTGGCAGGTGCCCCGCACTGCTGGTGGGTGGGGGTGCTGGGGGACATGAGTGGGGGCCTGCTGGCAGGTGCCCTGCACTGCTGGGGGTGGGGGTGCAAGGGGACATGAGTGGGGGCCTGCTGGCAGGTGCCCTGCACTGCTGGAGGGTTGGGGTGCTGGGGGACATGAGTGGGGGCCTGCTGGCAGGTACCCTGCACTGCTGGGGCTGGGGGTGCAAGGCGACATGAGTGGGGGCCTGTTGGCAGGTGCCCTGCACTGCTGGTGGGTGGGGGTGCTCGGGGACATGAGTGGGGGCCTGCTGGCATGTGCCCTGCACTGCTGGGGGGTGGGGGTGTAAGGGGACATGAGTGGGACATGAGTGGGGGCCTGCTGGCAGGTGCCCTGCACTGCTGGGGGGTTGGGGTGCAAGGGGACATGAGTGGGGGCCAGCTGGCAGGTGCCCTGCACTGCCGGGGGGTGGGGGTGCTGGGGGACATGGGTGGGGGCCTGCTGGCAGGTGCCCTGCACTGCTGGGGGGTGGGGGTGCTGGGGGACATGAGTGGGGGCCTGCTGGCAGGTGCCCTGCACTGCTGGGGGGTGGGGGTGCAAGGGGACATGAGTGGGGGCCTGCTGCCAGGTGCCCTGCACTGCTGGGGGGTGGGGGTGCAAGGGGACATGAGTGGGGGCCTGCTGGCAGGTGCCCTGCACTGCTGGTGGGTGGGGGTGCAAGGGGACATGAGTGGGACATGAGTGGGGGCCTGCTGGCAGGTGCCCTGCACTGCTGGGGGGTGGGTGTGCAAGGGGACATGAGTGGGGGCCTGCTGGCAGGTGCCCTGCACTGCTGGTGGGTGGGGGTGCTGGGGGACATGAGTGGGGCCTGCTGGCAGGTGCCCTGCACTGCTGGTGGGTGGGGGTGCTGGGGGACATGAGTGGGGGCCTGCTGGCAGGTGCCCTGCACTGCTAGGGGTGGGGGTGCAAGGGGACATGAGTGGGGGCCTGATGGCAGGTGCCCTGCACTGCTGGGGGGTGGGGGTGCTGGGGGACATGAGTGGGTGCCTGCTGGCAGGTGACCTGCACTGCTGGGGGGTGGGGGTGCAAGGGGACATGAGTGGGGGCCTGCTGGCAGGCGCCCTGCACTGCTGGGGGTGGGGGTGCTGGGGGACATGAGTTGGGGCCTGCTGGCAGGTGCCCTGCACTGCTGGGGGTGGGTGTGCAAAGGGACATGAGTGGGACATGAGTGGGGGCCTGCTGGCAGGTGCCCCTCAGTGCTGGTGGGTGGGGGTGATAGGGGACATGAGTGGGGGCCTGCTGGCAGGTGCCCTACACTGCTGGGGGGTGGGGGTGCAAGGGGACATGAGTGGGGGCCTGCTGGCAGGCGCCCTGCACTGCTGGGGGTGGGGGTGCTGGGGGACATGAGTTGGGGCCTGCTGGCAGGTGCCCTGCACTGCTGGGGGTGGGGGTAGAAGGGGACAAGAGTGGGACATGAGTGGGGGCCTGCTGGCAGGTGCCCCTCAGTGCTGGTGGGTGGGGGTGATAGGGGACATGAGTGGGGGCCTGCTGGCAGGTGCCCTACACTGCTGGGGGGGTGGGGGTGCAAGGGGACATGAGTGGGACATGAGTGGGAGCCTGCTGGCAGGTGCCCTGCACTTCTGGGGCTGGGGGTGCAAGGCGACATGAGTGGGGGCCTGCTGGCAGGTGCCCTGCACTGCTGGTGGGTGGGGGTGCTGGGGGACATGAGTGGGGGCCTGCTGGCAGGTGCCCTGCACTGCTGGGGGGTGGGGGTGTAAGGGGACATGAGTGGGACATGAGTGGGGGCCTGCTGGCAGGTACCCTGCACTGCTGGGGGGTTGGGGTGCAAGGGGACATGAGTGGGGGCCAGCTGGCAGGTGCCCTGCACTGCCGGGGGGTGGGGGTGCTGTGGGACATGGGTGGGGGCCTGCTGGCAGGTGCCCTGCACTGCTGGGGGGTGGGGGTGCTGGGGACTTGAGTGGGGGCCTGCTGGCAGGTGCCCTGCACTGCTGGGGGGTGGGGGTGCAAGGGGACATGAGTGGGGGCCTGCTGGCAGGTGCCCTGCACTGCTGGGGGGTGGGGGTGCAAGGGGACATGAGTGGGGGCCTGCTGGCAGGTGCCCTGCACTGCTGGTGGGTGGGGGTGTAAGGGGACATGAGTGGGACATGAGTGGGGGCCTGCTGGCAGGTGCCCTGCACTGCTGGGGGGTGGGTGTGCAAGGGGACATGAGTGGGGGCCTGCTGGCAGGTGCCCTGCACTGCTGGTGGGTGGGGGTGCTGGGGGACATGAGTGGGGGCTGCTGGCAGGTGCCCTGCACTGCTGGTGGGTGGGGGTGCTGGGGGACATGAGTGGGGGCCTGCTGGCAGGTGCCCTGCACTGCTAGGGGTGGGGGTGCAAGGGGACATGAATGGGGGCCTGATGGCAGGTGCCCTGCACTGCTGGGGGGTGGGGGTGCTGGGGGACATGAGTGGGTGCCTGCTGGCAGGTGACCTGCACTGCTGGGGGTGGGGGTGCAAGGGGACATGAGTGGGGGCCTGCTGGCAGGTGCCCTGCACTGCTGGGGGTGGGGGTGCTGGGGGACATGAGTTGGGGCCTGCTGGCAGGTGCCCTGCACTGCTGGGGGTGGGTGTGCAAGGGGACATGAGTGGGACATGAGTGGGGGCCTGCTGGCAGGTGCCCTGCACTGCTGGGGGTTGGGGGTAGAAGGGGACATGAGTGGGACATGAGTGGGGGCCTGCTGGCAGGTGCCCCTCAGTGCTGGTGGGTGGGGGTGCTAGGGGACATGAGTGGGGGCCTGCTGGCAGGTGCCCTACACTGCTGGGGGGTGGGGGTGCAAGGGGACATGAGTGGGACATGAGTGGGAGCCTGTTGGTAGGTGCCCTGCACTGCTGGTGGGTGGGGGTGCTGGGGGGCATGAGTGGGGGCCTGCTGGCAGGTGCCTTGCACTGCTGGGGGGTGGGGGTGCAAGGGGACATGAGTGGGGGCCTGCTGGCAGGTGCCCTGCGCTGCTGGTGGGTGGGGGTGCTGGGGGACATGAGTGGGGGCCTGCTGGCAGGTGCCCTGCACTGCTGGGGGGTGGGGGTGCAAGGGGGCATGAGTGGGGGCCTGCTGACAGGTGCCCTGCACTGCTTGCTGGGGGTTGGGTGTGCAAGGGGACATGAGTGGGGGCCTGCTGGCAGGTGTCCCTCAATGCTGGTGGGTGGGGGTGCTGGGGGACATGAGTGGGGACCTGCTGGCAGGTGCCCTGCACTGCTGGTGGGTGGGGGTGCTGGGGGACATGAGTGGGGGCCTGCTGCAGGTGCCCTGCACTGCTGGGGGTGGGGGTGCAAGGGGACATGAGTGGGGGCCTACTGGCAGGTGCCCTGCACTGCTGGGGGGTTGGGGTGCTGGGGGACATGAGTGGGGGCCTGCTGACAGGTGCCCTGCACTGCTTGTTGTGGGGCGGGTGTGCAAGGGGACATGAGTGGGGGCCTGCTGCCAGGTGCCCCTCAGTGCAGGTGGGTGGGGGTGCTGGGGGACATGAGTGGGGGCCTGCTGGCAGGTGCCCTGCACTGCTGGTGGGTGGGGGTGCTGGGGGACATTAGTGGGGGCCTGCTGGCAGGTGCCCTGCACTGCTGGGGTGGGGGTGCAAGGGGACATGAGTGGGGGCCTGCTGGCAGGTGCCCTGCACTGCTGGGGGGTTGGGGTGCTGGGGGACATGAGTGGGGGCCTGCTGGCAGGTGCCCTGCACTGCTGGGGCTGGGGGTGCAAGGCGACATGAGTGGGGGCCTGCTGGCAGGTGCCCTGCACTGCTGGTGGGTGCGGGTGCTGGGGGACATGAGTGGGGGCCTGCTGGCAGGTGCCCTGCACTGCTGGGGGGTGGGGGTGCAAGGGGACATGAGTGGGACATGAGTGGGGGCCTGCTGGCAGGTGCCCTGCACTGCTGGGGGGTTGGGGTGCAAGGGGACATGAGTGGGGGCCAGCTGGCAGGTGCCCTGCACTGCTGGGGGGTGGGGGTGCTGGGGGACATGGGTGGGGGCCTGCTGGCAGGTGCCCTGCACTGCTGGGGGGTGGGGGTGCTGGGGGACATGAGTGGGGGCCTGCTGGCAGGTGCCCTGCACTGCTGGGGGGTCGGGGTGCAACGGGACATGAGTGGGGGCCTGCTCGCAGGTGCCTTGCACTGCTGGGGGGTGGGGGTGCAAGGGGACATGAGTGGGGGCCTGATGGCAGGTGCCCTGCACTGCTGGTGGGTGGGGGTGCAAGGGGACATGAGTGGGACATGAGTGGGGGCCTGCTGGAAGGTGCCCTGCACTGCTCGGGGGTGGGTGTGCAAGGGGACATGAGTGGGGGCCTGCTGGCAGGTGCCCCTCAGTGCTGGTGGGTGGGGGTCCTGGGGGACATGAGTGGGGGCTGATGGCAGGTGCCCTGCACTGCTGGTGGGTGGGGGTGCTGGGGGACATGAGTGGGGGCCTGCTGGCAGGTGCCCTGCACTGCTAGGGGTGGGGGTGCAAGGGGACATGAGTGGGGGCCTGTTGGCAGGTGCCCTGCACTGCTGGGGGGTGGGGGTGCTGGGGGACATGAGTGGGGGCCTGCTGGCAGGTGACCTGCACTGCTGGGGGGTGGGGGTGCAAGGGGACATGAGTGGGGGCCTGCTGGCAGGTGCCCTGCACTGCTGGGGGGTGGGGGTAGAAGGGGACATGAGTGGGACATGAGTGGGGGCCTGCTGGCAGGTGCCCCTCAGTCCTGGTGGGTGGGTGTTGGGGGACATGAGTGGGGGCATGCTGGCAGGTGCCCTACACTGCTGGGGGGTGGGGGTGCAAGGGGACATGAGTGGGAGCCTGTTGGCAGGTGCCCTGCACTGCTGGTGGGTGGAGGTGCTGGGGGGCATAAGTGGGGGCTTGCTGGCAGGTGCCCTGCACTGCTGGGGGGTCGGGGTGCAAGGGGACATCAGTGGGGGCCTACTGGCAGGTGCCTTGCACTGCTGGGGTGCGGGGGTGCAAGGGGACATGAGTGGGGGCCTGCTGGCAGGTGCCCTGCACTGCTGGTGGGTGGGGGTGCTGGGGGACATGAGTGGGGGCCTGCTGGCAGGTGCCCTGCACTGCTGGGGGTGGGGGTGCAAGGGGACACGAGTGGGGGCCTGCTGTCAGGTGCCCTGCACTGCTGGTGGGTGGGGGTGCAAGGGGACATGAGTGGGACATGAGTGGGGGCCTGCTGGCAGGTGCCCTGCACTGCTGGGGGGTGGGTGTGCAAGGGGACATGAGTGGGGGCCTGCTGGCAGGTGCCCCTCAGTGCTGGTGGGTGGGGGTGCTGGGGACATGAGTGGGGGCTGATGGCAGGTGCCCTGCACTGCTGGTGGGTGGGGGTGCTGGGGGACATGAGTGGGGGCCTGCTGGCAGGTGCCCTGCACTGCTAGGGGTGGGGGTGCAAGGGGACATGATTGGGGGCCTGATGGCAGGTGCCCTGCACTGCTGGGGGGTGGGGGTGCTGGGGGACATGAGTGGGGGCCTGCTGGCAGTTGGCCTGCACTGCTGGGGGGTGGGGGTGCAAGGGGACATGAGTGGGGGCCTGCTGGCAGGTACCCTGCACTGCTTGGGGTGGGTGTGCAAGGGGACATGAGTGGGACATGAGTGGGGGCCTGCTGGCAGGTGCCCTGCACTGCTGGGGGGAGGGGGTAGAAGGGGACATGAGTGGGGGCCTGCTGGCAGGTGCCCCTCAGTCCTGGTGGGTGGGGGTGCTGGGGGACATGAGTGGGGGCCTGTTGGCAGGTGCCCTGCACTGCTGGTGGGTGGGGGTGCAAGGGGACATGAGTGGGAGCCTGTTGGCAGGTGCCCTGCACTGCTGGTGGGTGGGGGTGCTGGGGGGCATAAGTGGGGGCTTGCTGGCAGGTGCCCTGCACTGCTGGGGGGTCGGGGTGCAAGGGGACATCAGTGGGGGCCTACTGGCAGGTGCCTTGCACTGCTGGGGGGCGGGGGTGCAAGGGGACATGAGTGGGGGCCTGCTGGCAGGTGCCCTGCACTGCTGGTGGGTGGGGGTGCTGGGGGACATGAGTGGGGGCCTGCTGGCAGGTGCCCTGCACTGCTGGGGGTGGGGTTGCAAGGGGACACGAGTGGGGGCCTGCTGTCAAGTGCCCTGCACTGCTTGCTGGGGGGTGGGTGTGCAAGGGGACATGAGTGGGGGCCTGCTGGCAGGTGTCCCTCAGTGCTGGTGGGTGGGGGTGCTGGGGGACATGAGTGGGGGCCTGCTGGCAGGTGCCCTGCACTGCTGGTGGGTGGGGGTGCTGGGGGACATGAGTGGGGGCCTGCTGGCAGGTGCCCTGCACTGCTGGGGGTGGGGGTACAAGGGGACATGAGTGGGGGCCTGCTGGCAGGTGCCCTGCACTGCTGGGGGGTTGGGGTGCTGGGGGACATGAGTGGGGGCCTGCTGACAGGTGCCCTGCACTGCTTGTTGGGGGGTGGGTGTGCAAGGGGACATGAGTGGGGGCCTGCTGGCAGGTGCCCCTCAGTGCTGGTGGGTGGGGGTGCTGGGGACATGAGTGGGGGCCTGCTGGCAGGTGCCCTGCACTGCTGGTGGGTGGGGGTGCTGGGGGACATGAGTGGGGGCCTGCTGGCAGGTGCCCTGCACTGCTGGGGGTGGAGGTGCAAGGGGACATGAGTGGGGGCCTGCTGGCAGGTGCCCTGCACTGCTGGAGGGTTGGGGTGCTGGGGGACATGAGTGGGGGCCTGCTGGCAGGTGCCCTGCACTGCTGGGGCTGGGGGTGCAAGGCGACATGAGTGGGGGCCTGCTGGCAGGTGCCCTGCACTGCTGGTGGGTGGGGGTGCTGGGGGACATGAGGGGGGGCCTGCTGGCAGGTTCCCTGCACAGCTGGGGGGTGGGGGTGTAAGGGGACATGAGTGGGACATGAGTGGGGGCCTGCTGGCAGGTGCCCTGCACTGCTGGGGGGTTGGGGTGCAAGGGGACATGAGTGGGTGCCAGCTGGCAGGTGCCCTGCACTGCTGGGGGGTGGGGGTGCTGGGGGACATGGGTGGGGGCCTGCTGGCAGGTGCCCTGCACTGCTGGGGGTGGGGGTGCTGGGGGACATGAGTGGGGGTCTGCTGGCAGGTGCCCTGCACTGCTGGGGGGTGGGGGTGCAAGGGGACATGAGTGGGGGCCTGCTGGCAGGTGCCCTGCACTGCTGGGGGGTGGTGGTGCAAGGGGACATGAGTGGGGGCCTGCTGGCAGGTGCCCTGCACTGCTGGTGGGTGGGGGTTTAAGGGGACATGAGTGGGACATGAGTGGGGGCCTGCTGGCAGGTGCCCTGCACTGCTGGGGGGTGGGTGTGCAAGGGGACATGAGTGGGGGCCTGCTGGCAGGTGCCCTGCACTGCTGGTGGGTGGGGGTGCTGGGGGACATGAGTGGGGGCTGCTGGCAGGTGCCCTGCACTGCTGGTGGGTGGGGGTGCTGGGGGACATGAGTGGGGGCCTGCTGGCAGGTGCCCTGCACTGCTAGGGGTGGGGGTGCAAGGGGACATGAGTGGGGGCCTGATGGCAGGTGCCCTGCACTGCTGGGGGGTGGGGGTGCTGGGGGACATGAGTGGGTGCCTGCTGGCAGGTGACCTGCACTGCTGGGGGGTGGGGGTGCAAGGGGACATGAGTGGGGGCCTGCTGGCAGGTGCCCTGCACTGCTGGGGGTGGGGGTGCTGGGGGACATGAGTTGGGGCCTGCTGGCAGGTGCCCTGCACTGCTGGGGGTGGGTGTGCAAGGGGACATGAGTGGGGGCCTGCTGGCAGGTGCCCCTCAGTGCTGGTGGGTGGGGGTGCTGGGGGACATGAGTGGGGGCTGATGGCAGGTGCCCTGCACTGCTGGTGGGTGGGGGTGCTGGGGGACATGAGTGGGGGCCTGCTGGCAGGTGCCCTGCACTGCTAGGGGTGGGGGTGCAAGGGGACATGAGTGGGGGCCTGATGGCAGGTGCCCTGCACTGCTGGGGGGTGGGGGTGCTGGGGGACATGAGTGGGGGCCTGCTGGCAGGTGACCTGCACTGCTGGGGGGTGGGGGTGCAAGGGGACATGAGTGGGAGCCTGCTGGCAGGTACCCTGCACTGCTGGTGGGTGGGGGTGCTGGGGGACATGAGTGGGGGCCTGCTGGCAGGTGCCCTGCAATGCTGAGGGGTGGGGGTGCAAGGGGACATGAGTGGGACATAGGTGGGGGCCTGCTGGCAGGTGCCCTGCACTGCTGGAGGGTGGGGGTGCAAGGGGACATGATTGGGGGCCTGCTGGCAGGTGCCCTGCACTGCTGGGGGTGGGGGTGCTGCAGGACATGAGTGGGGGCCTGCTGGCAGGTGCCCTGCACTGCTGGGGGGTGGGGGTGCTGGGGGACATGAGTGGGGGCCTGCTGGCAGGTGCCGTGCACTGCTGGGGGGTTGGGGTGCAAGGGGACATGAGTGGGGGCCTGCTGGCAGGTGCCCTGCACTGCTGGGGGTGGGGGTGCAAGGGGACATGAGCGGGGGCCTGCTGGCAGGTGCCTTGCACTGCTGGGGGGGATGCAAGGGGACATGAGTGGGACATGAGTGGGGACCTGCTCGCAGGTGCCCTGCACTGCTGGGGGGTGAGGTGCAAGAGGACATGAGTGGGGGCCTGCTGGCAGGTGCCCTGCACTGCTGGTGGGTGGGGGTGCTGGGGGACATGAGTGGGGGCCTGCTGGCAGGTGCCCTGCACTGCTGGGGGGTGGGGGTGCAAGGGGACATGAGTGGGGGCCTGCTGGCAGGTTCCCTGCACTGCTGGTGGGTGGGGGTGCTGGGGGACATGAGTGGGGGCCTGCTGGCAGGTGCCCTGCACTGCTGGGGGGTGGGGGTGCACGGGGACATGAGTGGGGGCCTGCTGGCAGGTGCCGTGCACTGCTGGTGGGTGGGGGTGCTGGGGGACATGAGTGGGGGCCTGCTGGCAGGTGCCCTGTACTGCTGGGGGGTGGGGGTGCAAGGGGACATGAGTGGGGGCCTGCTGGCAGGTGCCCTGCACTGCTGGCGGGTGGGGGTGCTCGGGGACATGAGTGGGGGCCTGCTGGCAGGTGCCCTGCACTGCTGGGGGGTGGGGGTGCAAGGCAACATGAGTGGGGGCCTGCTGGCAGGTGCCCTGTACTGCTGGTGGGTGGGGGTGCTGGGGGACATGAGTGGGGGCCTGCTGGCAGGTGCCCTGCACTGATGGGGGGTGGGGGTGCAAGGGGACATAAGTGGGGGCCTGCTGGCAGGTGCCCTGCACTGCTGGTGGGTGGGGGTGCAAGGGGACATGAGTGGGACATTAGTGGGGCCTGCTGGCAGGTGCCATGCACTGCTGGGGGGAGGGGTGCAAGGGGACATGAGTGGGGGCCTGCTGGCAGGTGCCCTGCACTGCTGGGGGGTGGGGGTGCTGGGGGACATGAGTGGGACATGAGTGGGGCCTGCTGGCAGGTGCCCTGCACTGCTGGGGGTTGGGGGTGCAAAGGGACATGAGTGGGGGCCTGCTGGCAGGTGCCCCTCAGTGCTGGTGGGTGGGGGTGCTGGGGGACAAGAGTGGGGGCCTGCTGGCAGGTGCCCTGCACTGCTGGTGGGTGGGGGTGCTGGGGGACATGAGTGGGGGCCTGCTGGCAGGTGCCCTGCACTGCTGGGGGTGGGGATGCAAGGGGACATGGGTGGGGGCCTGATGGCAGGTGCCCTGCACTGCTGGGGGGTGGGGGTGCTGGGGGACATGAGTGGGGGCCTTATGGCAGGTGCCCTGCACTGCTGGGGGATGGGGGTGCTGGGGGACATGAATGGGTGCCTGCTGGCAGGTGCCCTGCACTGCTGGGGGGTGGGGGTGCAAGGGGACATGAGTGGGACATGAGTGGGGGCCTACTGGCAGGTGCCCTGCACTGCTGGGGTGTGGGGGTGCAAGGGGACATGAGTGGGGGGCCTGCTGGCAGGTGCCCTGCACTGCTGGGGGTGGAGGTGCAAGGGGACATGAGTGGGGGGCCTGCTGGCAGGTGCCCTGCACTGCTGGGGGTGGGGGTGCAAGGGGACATGAGTGGGGGCCTGCTGGCAGGTGCCCTGCACTGCTGGGGCTGGGGGTGCAAGGCGACATGAGTGGGGGCCTGTTGGCAGGTGCCCTGCACTGCTGGTGGGTGGGGGTGCTCGGGGACATGAGTGGGGGCCTGCTGGCAGGTGCCCTGCACGGCTGGGGGGTGGGGGTGTAAGGGGACATGAGTGGGACATGAGTGGGGGCCTGCTGGCAGGTGCCCTGCACTGCTGGGAGGTTGGGGTGCAAGGGGACATGAGTGGGGGCCAGCTGGCAGGTGCCCTGCACTGCCGGGGGGTGGGGGTGCTGGGGGACATGGGTGGGGGCCTGCTGGCAGGTGCCCTGCACTGCTGTGGGGTGGGGGTGCAAGGGGACATGAGTGGGGGCCTGCTGGCAGGTGCCCTGCACTGCTGGTGGGTGGGGGTGCAAGGGGACATGAGTGGGACATGAGTGGGGGCCTGCTGGCAGGTGTCCTGCACTGCTGGGGGGTGGGTGTGCAAGGGGACATGAGTGGGGGCCTGCTGGCAGGTGCCCTGCACTGCTGGTGGGTGGGGGTGCTGGGGGACATGAGTGGGGGCCTGCTGGCAGGTGCCCTGCACTGCTAGGGGTGGGGGTGCAAGGGGACATGAGTGGGGGCCTGATGGCAGGTGCCCTGCACTGCTGGGGGGTGGGGGTGCTGGGGGACATGAGTGGGTGCCTGCTGGCAGGTGACCTGCACTGCTGGGGGTGGGGGTGCAAGGGGACATGAGTGGGGGCCTGCTGGCAGGTGCCCTGCACTGCTGGGGGTGGGGGTGCTGGGGGACATGAGTTGGGGCCTGCTGGCAGGTGCCCTGCACTGCTGGGGGTGGGTGTGCAAAGGTACATGAGTGGGACATGAGTGGGGGCCTGCTGGCAGGTGCCCTGCACTGCTGGGGGTGGGGGTAGAAGGGGACATGAGTGGGACATGAGTGGGGGCCTGCTGGCAGGTGCCCCTCAGTGCTGGTGGGTGGGGGTGATAGGGGACATGAGTGGGGGCCTGCTGGCAGGTGCCCTACACTGCTGGGGGGTGGGGGTGTAAGGGGACATGAGTGGGACATGAGTGGGGGCCTGCTGGCAGGTGCCCTGCACTGCTGGGGGGTGGGTGTGCAAGGGGACATGAGTGGGGGCCTGCTGGCAGGTGCCCTGCACTGCCGGTGGGTGGGGGTGCTGGGGGACATGAGTGGGGGCTGCTGGCAGGTGCCCTGCACTGCTGGTGGATGGGGGTGCTGGGGGACATGAGTGGGGGCCTGCTGGCAGGTGCCCTGCACTGCTAGGGGTGGGGGTGCAAGGGGACATGAGTGGGGGCCTGATGGCAGGTGCCCTGCACTGCTGGGGGGTGGGGGTGCTGGGGGACATGAGTGGGTGCCTGCTGGCAGGTGACCTGCACTGCTGGGGGGTGGGGGTGCAAGGGGACATGAGTGGGGGCCTGCTGGCAGGTGCCCTGCACTGCTGGGGGTGGGGGTGCTGGGGGACATGAGTTGGGGCCTGCTGGCAGGTGCCCTGCACTGCTGGGGGTGGGTGTGCAAGGGGACATGAGTGGGACATGAGTGGGGGCCTGCTGGCAGGTGCCCTGCACTGCTGGGGGTTGGGGGTAGAAGGGGACATGAGTGGGACATGAGTGGGGGCCTGCTGGCAGGTGCCCCTCAGTGCTGGTGGGTGGGGGTGCTAGGGGACATGAGTGGGGGCCTGCTGGCAGGTGCCCTACACTGCTGGGGGGTGGGGGTGCAAGGGGACATGAGTGGGACATGAGTGGGAGCCTGTTGGCAGGTGCCCTGCACTGCTGGTGGGTGGGGGTGCTGGGGGGCATAAGTGGGGGC
This sequence comes from Ambystoma mexicanum, assembly GCF_040938575.1. Classification (NCBI taxonomy): domain Eukaryota; kingdom Metazoa; phylum Chordata; class Amphibia; order Caudata; family Ambystomatidae; genus Ambystoma; species Ambystoma mexicanum. The sequence continues at coordinate 51,354,685 of NC_090936.1, forward strand.
CTGCTGGCAGGTGCCTTGCACTGCTGGGGGGTGGGGGTGCAAGGGGACATGAGTGGGGGCCTGCTGGCAGGTGCCCTGCACTGCTGGTGGGTGGGGGTGCTGGGGGACATGAGTGGGGGCCTGCTGGCAGGTGCCTTGCACTGCTGGGGGGTGGGGGTGCAAGGGGACATGAGTGGGGGCCTGCTGGCAGGTGCCCTGCACTGCTGGTGGGTGGGGGTGCTGGGGGACATGAGTGGGGGCCTGCTGGCAGGTGCCCTGCACTGCTGGTGGGTGGGGGTGCAAGGGGGCATGAGTGGGGGCCTGCTGACAGGTGCCCTGCACTGCTTGCTGGGGGTTGGGTGTGCAAGGGGACATGAGTGGGGGCCTGCTGGCAGGTGTCCCTCAGTGCTGGTGGGTGGGGGTGCTGGGGGACATGAGTGGGGGCCTGCTGGCAGGTGCCCTGCACTGCTGGTGGGTGGGGGTGCTGGGGGACATGAGTGGGGGCCTGCTGGCAGGTGCCCTGCACTGCTGGGGGTGGGGGTGCAAGGGGACATGAGTGGGGGCCTGCTGGCAGGTGCCCTGCACTGCTGGGGGGTTGGGGTGCTGGCGGACATGAGTGGGGGCCTGCTGACAGGTGCCCTGCACTGCTTGTTGTGGGGCGGGGGTGCAAGGGGACATGAGTGGGGGCCTGCTGGCAGGTGCCCTGCACTGCTGGTGGGTGGGGGTGTAAGGGGGCATGAGTGGGACATGAGTGGGGGCCTGCTGGCAGGTGCCCTGCACTGCTGGGGGGTGGGTGTGCAAGGGGACATGAGTGGGGGCCTGCTGGCAGGTGCCCTGCACTGCTGGTGGGTGGGGGTGCTGGGGGACATGAGTGGGGGCTGCTGGCAGGTGCCCTGCACTGCTGGTGGATGGGGGTGCTGGGGGACATGAGTGGGGGCCTGCTGGCAGGTGCCCTGCACTGCTAGGGGTGGGGGTGCAAGGGGACATGAGTGGGGGCCTGATGGCAGGTGCCCTGCACTGCTGGGGGGTGGGGGTGCTGGGGGACATGAGTGGGTGCCTGCTGGCAGGTGACCTGCACTGCTGGGGGGTGGGGGTGCAAGGGGACATGAGTTGGGGCCTGCTGGCAGGTGCCCTGCACTGCTGGGGGTGGGTGTGCAAGGGGACATGAGTGGGACATGAGTGGGGGCCTGCTGGCAGGTGCCCTGCACTGCTGGGGGTTGGGGGTAGAAGGGGACATGAGTGGGACATGAGTGGGGGCCTGCTGGCAGGTGCCCCTCAGTGCTGGTGGGTGGGGGTGCTAGGGGACATGAGTGGGGGCCTGCTGGCAGGTGCCCTACACTGCTGGGGGGTGGGGGTGCAAGGGGACATGAGTGGGACATGAGTGGGAGCCTGTTGGCAGGTGCCCTGCACTGCTGGTGGGTGGGGGTGCTGGGGGGCATAAGTGGGGGCCTGCTGGCAGGTGCCCTGCACTGCTGGGGGGTGGGGGTGCAAGGGGACATGAGTGGGGGTCTGCTGGCAGGTGCCTTGCACTGCTGGGGGGGTGGGGGTGCAAGGGGACATGAGTGGGGGCCTGCTGGCAGGTGCCCTGCACTGCTGGTGGGTGGGGGTGCTGGGGGACATGAGTGGGGGCCTGCTGGCAGGTGCCCTGTACTGCTGGTGGGTGGGGGTGCAAGGGGGCATGAGTGGGGGCCTGCTGACAGGTGCCCTGCACTGCTTGCTGGGGGTTGGGTGTGCAAGGGGACATGAGTGGGGGCCTGCTGGCAGGTGTCCCTCAGTGCTGGTGGGTGGGGGTGCTGGGGGACATGAGTGGGGACCTGCTGGCAGGTGCCCTGCACTGCTGGTGGGTGGGGGTGCTGGGGGACATGAGTGGGGGCCTGCTGGCAGGTGCCCTGCACTGCTGGGGGTGGGGGTGCAAGGGGACATGAGTGGGGGCCTGCTGGCAGGTGCCCTGCACTGCTGGGGGGTTGGGGTGCTGGGGGACATGAGTGGGGGCCTGCTGACAGGTGCCCTGCACTGCTTGTTGTGGGGCGGGTGTGCAAGGGGACATGAGTGGGGGCCTGCTGGCAGGTGCCCCTCAGTGCAGGTGGGTGGGGGTGCTGGGGGACATGAGTGGGGGCCTGCTGGCAGGTGCCCTGCACTGCTGGGGTGGGGGTGCTGGGGGACATTAGTGGGGGCCTGCTGGCAGGTGCCCTGCACTGCTGGGGTGGGGGTGCAAGGGGACATGAGTGGGGGCCTGCTGGCAGGTGCCCTGCACTGCTGGGGGGTTGGGGTGCAGGGGGACATGAGTGGGGGCCTGCTGGCAGGTACCCTGCACTGCTGGGGCTGGGGGTGCAAGGCGACATGAGTGGGGGCCTGCTGGCAGGTGCCCTGCACTGCTGGTGGGTGCGGGTGCTGGGGGACATGAGTGGGGGCCTGCTGGCAGGTGCCCTGCACTGCTGGGGGGTGGGGGTGCAAGGGGACATGAGTGGGACATGAGTGGGGGCCTGCTGGCAGGTGCCCTGCACTGCTGGGGGGTTGGGGTGCAAGGGGACATGAGTGGGGGCCAGCTGGCAGGTGCCCTGCACTGCTGGGGGGTGGGGGTGCTGGGGGACATGGGTGGGGGCCTGCTGGCAGGTGTCCTGCACTGCTGGGGGGTGGGGGTGCTGGGGGACATGAGTGGGGGCCTGCTGGCAGGTGCCCTGCACTGCTGGGGGGTCGGGGTGCAACGGGACATGAGTGGGGGCCTGCTCACAGGTGCCTTGCACTGCTGGGGGGTGGGGGTGCAAGGGGACATGAGTGGGGGCCTGATGGCAGGTGCCCTGCACTGCTGGTGGGTGGGGGTGCAAGGGGACATGAGTGGGACATGAGTGGGGGCCTGCTGGCAGGTGCCCTGCACTGCTGGGGGGTGGGTGTGCAAGGGGACATGAGTGGGGGCCTGCTGGCAGGTGCCCCTCAGTGCTGGTGGGTGGGGGTGCTGGGGGACATGAGTGGGGGCTGATGGCAGGTGCCCTGCACTGCTGGTGGGTGGGGGTGCTGGGGGACATGAGTGGGGGCCTGCTGGCAGGTGCCCTGCACTGCTAGGGGTGGGGGTGCAAGGGGACATGAGTGGGGGCCTGTTGGCAGGTGCCCTGCACTGCTGGGGGGTGGGGGTGCTGGGGGACATGAGTGGGGGCCTGCTGGCAGGTGACCTGCACTGCTGGGGGGTGGGGGTGCAAGCGGACATGAGTGGGGGCCTGCTGGAAGGTACCCTGCACTGCTGGGGGTGGGTGTGCAAGGGGACATGAGTGGGACATGAGTGGGGGCCTGCTGGCAGGTGCCCTGCACTGCTGGGGGGTGGGGGTAGAAGGGGACATGAGTGGGACATGAGTGGGGGCCTGCTGGCAGGTGCCCCTCAGTCCTGGTGGGTGGGGGTGTTGGGGGACATGAGTGGGGGCCTGCTGGCAGGTGCCCTACACTGCTGGGGGGTGGGGGTGCAAGGGGACATGAGTGGGACATGAGTGGGAGCCTGTTGGCAGGTGCCCTGCACTGCTGGTGGGTGGAGGTGCTGGGGGGCATAAGTGGGGGCTTGCTGGCAGGTGCCCTGCACTGCTGGGGGGTCGGGGTGCAAGGGGACATCAGTGGGGGCCTACTGGCAGGTGCCTTGCACTGCTGGGGGGCGGGGGTGCAAGGGGACATGAGTGGGGGCCTGCTGGCAGGTGCCCTGCACTGCTGGTGGGTGGGGGTGCTGGGGGACATGAGTGGGGGCCTGCTGGCAGGTGCCCTGCACTGCTGGGGGTGGGGGTGCAAGGGGACACGAGTGGCGGCCTGCTGTCAGGTGCCCTGCACTGCTGGTGGGTGGGGGTGCAAGGGGACATGAGTGGGACATGAGTGGGGGCCTGCTGGCAGGTGCCCTGCACTGCTGGGGGTGGGTGTGCAAGGGGACATGAGTGGGGGCCTGCTGGCAGGTGCCCCTCAGTGCTGGTGGGTGGGGGTGCTGGGGGACATGAGTGGGGGCTGATGGCAGGTGCCCTGCACTGCTGGTGGGTGGGGGTGCTGGGGGACATGAGTGGGGGCCTGCTGGCAGGTGCCCTGCACTGCTAGGGGTGGGGGTGCAAGGGGACATGAGTGGGGGCCTGATGGCAGGTGCCCTGCACTGCTGGGGGGTGGGGGTGCTGGGGGACATGAGTGGGGGCCTGCTGGCAGGTGGCCTGCACTGCTGGGGGGTGGGGGTGCAAGGGGACATGAGTGGGGGCCTGCTGGCAGGTACCCTGCACTGCTGGGGGTGGGTGTGCAAGGGGACATGAGTGGGACATGAGTGGGGGCCTGCTGGCAGGTGCCCTGCACTGCTGGGGGGTGGGGGTAGAAGGGGACATGAGTGGGACATGAGTGGGGGCCTGCTGGCAGGTGCCCCTCAGTCCTGGTGGGTGGGGGTGCTGGGGGACATGAGTGGGGGCCTGCTGGCAGGTGCCCTACACTGCTGGGGGGTGGGGGTGCAAGGGGACATGAGTGGGAGCCTTTTGGCAGGTGCCCTGCACTGCTGGTGGGTGGAGGTGCTGGGGGGCATAAGTGGGGGCTTGCAGGCAGGTGCCCTGCACTGCTGGGGGGTTGGGGTGCAAGGGGACATCAGTGGGGGCCTACTGGCAGGTGCCTTGCACTGCTGGGGGGCGGGGGTGCAAGGGGACATGAGTGAGGGCCTGCTGGCAGGTGCCCTGCACTGCTGGTGGGTGGGGGTGCTGGGGAACATGAGTGGGGGCCTGCTGGCAGGTGCCCTGCACTGCTGGGGGTGGGGGTGCAAGGGGACACGAGTGGGGGCCTGCTGTCAGGTGCCCTGCACTGCTTGCTGGGGGGTGGGTGTGCAAGGGGACATGAGTGGGGGCCTGCTGGCAGGTGTCCCTCAGTGCTGGTGGGTGGGGGTGCTGGGGGACATGAGTGGGGGCCTGCTGGCAGGTGCCCTGCACTGCTGGTGGGTGGGGGTGCTGGGGGACATGAGTGGGGGCCTGCTGGCAGGTGCCCTGCACTGCTGGGGGTGGGGGTACAAGGGGACATGAGTGGGGGCCTGCTGGCAGGTGCCCTGCACTGCTGGGGGGTTGGGGTGCTGGGGGACATGAGTGGGGGCCTGCTGACAGGTGCCCTGCACTGCTTGTTGGGGGGTGGGTGTGCAAGGGGACATGAGTGGGGGCCTGCTGGCAGGTGCCCCTCAGTGCTGGTGGGTGGGGGTGCTGGGGACATGAGTGGGGGCCTGCTGGCAGGTGCCCTGCACTGCTGGTGGGTGGGGGTGCTGGGGGACATGAGTGGGGGCCTGCTGGCAGGTGCCCTGCACTGCTGGGGGTGGGGGTGCAAGGGGACATGAGTGGGGGCCTGCTGGCAGGTGCCCTGCACTGCTGGAGGGTTGGGGTGCTGGGGGACATGAGTGGGGGCCTGCTGGCAGGTGCCCTGCACTGCTGGGGCTGGGGGTGCAAGGCGACATGAGTGGGGGCCTGCTGGCAGGTGCCCTGCACTGCTGGTGGGTGGGGGTGCTGGGGGTCATGAGGGGGGGCCTGCTGGCAGGTGCCCTGCACTGCTGGGGGGCGGGGGTGTAAGGGGACATGAGTGGGACATGAGTGGGGGCCTGCTGGCAGGTGCCCTGCACTGCTGGGGGGTTGGGGTGCAAGGGGACATGAGTGGGGGCCAGCTGGCAGGTGCCCTGCACTGCCGGGGGGTGGGGGTGCTGGGGGACATGGGTGGGGGCCTGCTGGCAGGTGCCCTGCACTGCTGGGGGGTGGGGGTGCTGGGGGACATGAGTGGGGGTCTGCTGGCAGGTGCCCTGCACTGCTGGGGGGTGGGGGTGCAAGGGGACATGAGTGGGGGCCTGCTGGCAGGTGCCCTGCACTGCTGGTGGGTGGGGGTTTAAGGGGACATGAGTGGGACATGAGTGGGGGCCTGCTGGCAGGTGCCCTGCACTGCTGGGGGGTGGGTGTGCAAGGGGACATGAGTGGGGGCCTGCTGGCAGGTGCCCTGCACTGCTGGTGGGTGGGGGTGCTGGGGGACATGAGTGGGGGCTGCTGGCAGGTGCCCTGCACTGCTGGTGGGTGGGGGTGCTGGGGGACATGAGTGGGGGCCTGCTGGCAGGTGCCCTGCACTGCTAGGGGTGGGGGTGCAAGGGGACATGAGTGGGGGCCTGATGGCAGGTGCCCTGCACTGCTGGGGGGTGGGGGTGCTGGGGGACATGAGTGGGTGCCTGCTGGCAGGTGACCTGCACTGCTGGGGGGTGGGGTGCAAGGGGACATGAGTGGGGGCCTGCTGGCAGGTGCCCTGCACTGCTGGGGGTGGGGGTGCTGGGGGACATGAGTTGGGGCCTGCTGGCAGGTGCCCTGCACTGCTGGGGGTGGGTGTGCAAGGGGACATGAGTGGGGGCCTGCTGGCAGGTGCCCCTCAGTGCTGGTGGGTGGGGGTGCTGGGGGACATGAGTGGGGGCTGATGGCAGGTGCCCTGCACTGCTGGTGGGTGGGGGTGCTGGGGGACATGAGTGGGGGCCTGCTGGCAGGTGCCCTGCACTGCTGGGGGGTCGGGGTGCAACGGGACATGAGTGGGGGCCTGCTCACAGGTGCCTTGCACTGCTGGGGGGTGGGGGTGCAAGGGGACATGAGTGGGGGCCTGATGGCAGGTGTCCTGCACTGCTGGTGGGTGGGGGTGCAAGGGGACATGAGTGGGACATGAGTGGGGGCCTGCTGGCAGGTGCCCTGCACTGCTGGGGGGTGGGTGTGCAAGGGGACATGAGTGGGGGCCTGCTGGCAGGTGCCCCTCAGTGCTGGTGGGTGGGGGTGCTGGGGGACATGAGTGGGGGCTGATGGCAGGTGCCCTGCACTGCTGGTGGGTGGGGGTGCTGGGGGACATGAGTGGGGGCCTGCTGGCAGGTGCCCTGCACTGCTAGGGGTGGGGGTGCAAGGGGACATGAGTGGGGGCCTGTTGGCAGGTGCCCTGCACTGCTGGGGGGTGGGGGTGCTGGGGGACATGAGTGGGGGCCTGCTGGCAGGTGACCTGCACTGCTGGGGGGTGGGGGTGCAAGGGGACATGAGTGGGGGCCTGCTGGAAGGTACCCTGCACTGCTGGGGGTGGGTGTGCAAGGGGACATGAGTGGGACATGAGTGGGGGCCTGCTGGCAGGTGCCCTGCACTGCTGGGGGGTGGGGGTAGAAGGGGACATGAGTGGGACATGAGTGGGGGCCTGCTGGCAGGTGCCCCTCAGTCCTGGTGGGTGGGGGTGTTGGGGGACATGAGTGGGGGCCTGCTGGCAGGTGCCCTACACTGCTGGGGGGTGGGGGTGCAAGGGGACATGAGTGGGACATGAGTGGGAGCCTGTTGGCAGGTGCCCTGCACTGCTGGTGGGTGGAGGTGCTGGGGGGCATAAGTGGGGGCTTGCTGGCAGGTGCCCTGCACTGCTGGGGGGTCGGGGTGCAAGGGGACATCAGTGGGGGCCTACTGGCAGGTGCCTTGCACTGCTGGGGGCGGGGGTGCAAGGGGACATGAGTGGGGGCCTGCTGGCAGGTGCCCTGCACTGCTGGTGGGTGGGGGTGCTGGGGGACATGAGTGGGGGCCTGCTGGCAGGTGCCCTGCACTGCTGGGGGTGGGGGTGCAAGGGGACACTAGTGGCGGCCTGCTGTCAGGTGCCCTGCACTGCTGGTGGGTGGGGGTGCAAGGGGACATGAGTGGGACATGAGTGGGGGCCTGCTGGCAGGTGCCCTGCACTGCTGGGGGTGGGTGTGCAAGGGGACATGAGTGGGGGCCTGCTGGCAGGTGCCCCTCAGTGCTGGTGGGTGGGGGTGCTGGGGGACATGAGTGGGGGCTGATGGCAGGTGCCCTGCACTGCTGGTGGGTGGGGGTGCTGGGGGACATGAGTGGGGGCCTGCTGGCAGGTGCCCTGCACTGCTAGGGGTGGGGGTGCAAGGGGACATGAGTGGGGGCCTGATGGCAGGTGCCCTGCACTGCTGGGGGGTGGGGGTGCTGGGGGACATGAGTGGGGGTCTGCTGGCAGGTGGCCTGCACTGCTGGGGGGTGGGGGTGCAAGGGGACATGAGTGGGGGCCTGCTGGCAGGTACCCTGCACTGCTGGGGGTGGGTGTGCAAGGGGACATGAGTGGGACATGAGTGGGGGCCTGCTGGCAGGTGCCCTGCACTGCTGGGGGGTGGGGGTAGAAGGGGACATGAGTGGGACATGAGTGGGGGCCTGCTGGCAGGTGCCCCTCAGTCCTGGTGGGTGGGGGTGCTGGGGGACATGAGTGGGGGCCTGCTGGCAGGTGCCCTACACTGCTGGGGGGTGGGGGTGCAAGGGGACATGAGTGGGAGCCTTTTGGCAGGTGCCCTGCACTGCTGGTGGGTGGAGGTGCTGGGGGGCATAAGTGGGGGCTTGCTGGCAGGTGCCCTGCACTGCTGGGGGGTTGGGGTGCAAGGGGACATCAGTGGGGGCCTACTGGCAGGTGCCTTGCACTGCTGGGGGGCGGGGGTGCAAGGGGACATGAGTGGGGGCCTGCTGGCAGGTGCCCTGCACTGCTGGTGGGTGGGGGTGCTGGGGAACATGAGTGGGGGCCTGCTGGCAGGTGCCCTGCACTGCTGGGGGTGGGGGTGCAAGGGGACACGAGTGGGGGCCTGCTGTCAGGTGCCCTGCACTGCTTGCTGGGGGGTGGGTGTGCAAGGGGACATGAGTGGGGGCCTGCTGGCAGGTGTCCCTCAGTGCTGGTGGGTGGGGGTGCTGGGGGACATGAGTGGGGGCCTGCTGGCAGGTGCCCTGCACTGCTGGTGGGTGGGGGTGCTGGGGGACATGAGTGGGGGCCTGCTGGCAGGTGCCCTGCACTGCTGGGGGTGGGGGTACAAGGGGACATGAGTGGGGGCCTGCTGGCAGGTGCCCTGCACTGCTGGGGGGTTGGGGTGCTGGGGGACATGAGTGGGGGCCTGCTGACAGGTGCCCTGCACTGCTTGTTGGGGAGTGGGTGTGCAAGGGGACATGAGTGGGGGCCTGCTGGCAGGTGCCCCTCAGTGCTGGTGGGTGGGGGTGCTGGGGACATGAGTGGGGGCCTGCTGGCAGGTGCCCTGCACTGCTGGTGGGTGGGGGTGCTGGGGGACATGAGTGGGGGCCTGCTGGCAGGTGCCCTGCACTGCTGGGGGTGGGGGTGCAAGGGGACATGAGTGGGGGCCTGCTGGCAGGTGCCCTGCACTGCTGGAGGGTTGGGGTGCTGGGGGACATGAGTGGGGGCCTGCTGGCAGGTGCCCTGCACTGCTGGGGCTGGTGGTGCAAGGCGACATGAGTGGGGGCCTGCTGGCAGGTGCCCTGCACTGCTGGTGGGTGGGGGTGCTGGGGGTCATGAGGGGGGGCCTGCTGGCAGGTGCCCTGCACTGCTGGGGGGCGGGGGTGTAAGGGGACATGAGTGGGACATGAGTGGGGGCCTGCTGGCAGGTTCCCTGCACTGCTGGGGGGTTGGGGTGCAAGGGGACATGAGTGGGGGCCAGCTGGCAGGTGCCCTGCACTGCCGGGGGGTGGGGGTGCTGGGGGACATGGGTGGGGGCCTGCTGGCAGGTGCCCTGCACTGCTGGGGGGTGGGGGTGCTGGGGGACATGAGTGGGGGTCTGCTGGCAGGTGCCCTGCACTGCTGGGGGCTGGGGGTGCAAGGGGACATGAGTGGGGGCCTGCTGGCAGGTGCCCTGCCCTGCTGGTGGGTGGGGGTTTAAGGGGACATGAGTGGGACATGAGTGGGGGCCTGCTGGCAGGTGCCCTGCACTGCTGGGGGGTGGGTGTGCAAGGGGACATGAGTGGGGGCCTGCTGGCAGGTGCCCTGCACTGCTGGTGGGTGGGGGTGCTGGGGGACATGAGTGGGGGCTGCTGGCAGGTGCCCTGCACTGCTGGTGGGTGGGGGTGCTGGGGGACATGAGTGGGGGCCTGCTGGCAGGTGCCCTGCACTGCTAGGGGTGGGGGTGCAAGGGGACATGAGTGGGGGCCTGATGGCAGGTGCCCTGCACTGCTGGGGGGTGGGGGTGCTGGGGGACATGAGTGGGTGCCTGCTGGCAGGTGACCTGCACTGCTGGGGGGTGGGGGTGCAAGGGGACATGAGTGGGGGCCTGCTGGCAGGTGCCCTGCACTGCTGGGGGTGGGGGTGCTGGGGGACATGAGTTGGGGCCTGCTGGCAGGTGCCCTGCACTGCTGGGGGTGGGTGTGCAAGGGGACATGAGTGGGGGCCTGCTGGCAGGTGCCCCTCAGTGCTGGTGGGTGGGGGTGCTGGGGGACATGAGTGGGGGCTGATGGCAGGTGCCCTGCACTGCTGGTGGGTGGGGGTGCTGGGGGACATGAGTGGGGGCCTGCTGGCAGGTGCCCTGCACTGCTAGGGGTGGGGGTGCAAGGGGACATGAGTGGGGGCCTGATGGCAGGTGCCCTGCACTGCTGGGGGGTGGGGGTGCTGGGGGACATGAGTGGGGGCCTGCTGGCAGGTGACCTGCACTGCTGGGGGGTGGGGGTGCAAGGGGACATGAGTGGGGGCCTGCTGGCAGGTACCCTGCACTGCTGGTGGGTGGGGGTGCTGGGGGACATGAGTGGGGGCCTGCTGGCAGGTGCCCTGCAATGCTGAGGGGTGGGGGTGCAAGGGGACATGAGTGGGACATAGGTGGGGGCCTGCTGGCAGGTGTCCTGCACTGCTGGAGGGTGGGGGTGCAAGGGGACATGATTGGGGGCCTGCTGGCAGGTGCCCTGCACTGCTGGGGGGTGCGGGTGCTGCGGGACATGAGTGGGGGCCTGCTGGCAGGTGCCCTGCACTGCTGGGGGTGGGTGTGCAAGGGGACATGAGTGGGGGCCTGCTGGCGGGTGCCCTGCACTGCTGGGGGGTGGGGGTAGAAGGGGACATGAGTGGGACATGAGTGGGGGCCTGCTGGCAGGTGCCCCTCAGTCCTAGTGGGTGGGGGTGTTGGGGGACATGAGTGGGGGCATGCTGGCAGGTGCCCTACACTGCTGGGGGGTGGGGGTGCAAGGGGACATGAGTGGGACATGAGTGGGAGCCTGTTGGCAGGTGCCCTGCACTGCTGGTGGGTGGAGGTGCTGGGGGGCATAAGTGGGGGCTTGCTGGCAGGTGCCCTGCACTGCTGGGGGGTCGGGGTGCAAGGGGACATCAGTGGGGGCCTACTGGCAGGTGCCTTGCACTGCTGGGGGGCGGGGGTGCAAGGGGACATGAGTGGGGGCCTGCTGGCAGGTGCCCTGCACTGCTGGGGGTGGGGGTGCAAGGGGACACGAGTGGGGGCCTGCTGTCAGGTGCCCTGCACTGCTGGTGGGTGGGGGTGCAAGGGGACATGAGTGGGACATGAGTGGGGGCCTGCTGGCAGGTGCCCTGCACTGCTGGGGGGTGGGTGTGCAAGGGGACATGAGTGGGGGCCTGCTGGCAGGTGCCCCTTAGTGCTGGTGGGTGGGGGTGCTGGGGGACATGAGTGGGGGCTGATGGCAGGTGCCCTGCACTGCTGGTGGGTGGGGGTGCTGTGGGACATGAGTGGGGGCCTGCTGGCAGGTGCCCTGCACTGCTAGGGTTGGGGGTGCAAGGGGACATGAGTGGGGGCCTGATGGCAGGTGCCCTGCACTGCTGGGGGGTGGGGGTGCTGGGGGACATGAGTGGGGGCCTGCTGGCAGGTGGCCTGCACTGCTGGGGGGTGGGGGTGCAAGGGGACATGAGTGGGGGCCTGCTGGCAGGTACCCTGCACTGCTGGGGGTGGGTGTGCAAGGGGACATGAGTGGGACATGAGTGGGGGCCTGCTGGCAGGTGCCCTGCACTGCTGGGGGGTGGGGGTAGAAGGGGACATCAGTGGGACATGAGTGGGGGCCTGCTGGCAGGTGCCCCTCAGTCCTGGTGGGTGGGGGTGCTGAGGGACATGAGTGGGGGCCTGCTGGCAGGTGCCCTACACTGCTGGGGGGTGGGGGTGCAAGGGGACATGAGTGGGAGCCTATTGGCAGGTGCCCTGCACTGCTGGTGGGTGGAGGTGCTGGGGGGCATAAGTGGGGGCTTGCTGGCAGGTGCCCTGCACTGCTGGGGGGTCGGGGTGCAAGGGGACATCAGTGGGGGCCTACTGGCAGGTGCCTTGCACTGCTGGAGGGCGGGGGTGCAAGGGGACATGAGTGGGGGCCTGCTGGCAGGTGCCCTGCACTGCTGGTGGGTGGGGGTGCTGGGGGACATGAGTGGGGGCCTGCTGGCAGGTGCCCTGCACTGCTGGGGGTGGGGGTGCAAGGGGACACGAGTGGGGGCATGCTGTCAGGTGCCCTGCACTGCTTGCTGGGGGGTGGGTGTGCAAGGGGACATGAGTGGGGGCCTGCTGGCAGGTGTCCCTCAGTGCTGGTGGGTGGGGGTGCTGGGGGACATGAGTGGGGGCCTGCTGGCAGGTGCCCTGCACTGCTGGTGGGTGGGGGTGCTGGGGGACATGAGTGGGGGCCTGCTGGCAGGTGCCCTGCACTGCTGGGGGTGGGGGTACAAGGGGACATGAGTGGGGGCCTGCTGGCAGGTGCCCTGCACTGCTGGGGGTTGGGGTGCTGGGGGACATGAGTGGGGGCCTGCTGACAGGTGCCCTGCACTGCTTGTTGGGGGGTGGGTGTGCAAGGGGACATGAGTGGGGGCCTGCTGGCAGGTGCCCCTCAGTGCTGGTGGGTGGGGGTGCTGGGGACATGAGTGGGGGCCTGCTGGCAGGTGCCCTGCACTGCTGGTGGGTGGGGGTGCTGGGGGACATGAGTGGGGGCCTGCTGGCAGGTGCCCTGCACTGCTGGGGGTGGGGGTGCAAGGGGACATGAGTGGGGGCCTGCTGGCAGGTGCCCTGCACTGCTGGAGGGTTGGGGTGCTGGGGGACATGAGTGGGGGCCTGCTGGCAGGTGCCCTGCACTGCTGGGGCTGGGGGTGCAAGGCGACATGAGTGGGGGCCTGCTGGCAGGTGCCCTGCACTGCTGGTGGGTGGGGGTGCTGGGGGACATGAGGGGGGGCCTGCTGGCAGGTGCCCTGCACTGCTGGGGGGTGGGGGTGTAAGGGGACATGAGTGGGACATGAGTGGGGGCCTGCTGGCAGGTGCCCTGCACTGCTGGGGGGTTGGGGTGCAAGGGGACATGAGTGGGGGCCAGCTGGCAGGTGCCCTGCACTGCCGGGGGGTGGGGGTGCTGGGGGACATGGGTGGGGGCCTGCTGGCAGGTGCCCTGCACTGCTGGGGGGTGGGGGTGCTGGGGGACATGAGTGGGGGTCTGCTGGCAGGTGCCCTGCACTGCTGGGGGGTGGGGGTGCAAGGGGACATGAGTGGGGGCCTGCTGGCAGGTGCCCTGCACTGCTGGTGGGTGGGGGTTTAAGGGGACATGAGTGGGACATGAGTGGGGGCCTGCTGGCAGGTGCCCTGCACTGCTGGGGGGTGGGTGTGCAAGGGGACATGAGTGGGGGCCTGCTGGCAGGTGCCCTGCACTGCTGGTGGGTGGGGGTGCTGGGGGACATGAGTGGGGGCTGCTGGCAGGTGCCCTGCACTGCTGGTGGGTGGGGGTGCTGGGGGACATGAGTGGGGGCCTGCTGGCAGGTGCCCTGCACTGCTAGGGGTGGGGGTGCAAGGGGACATGAGTGGGGGCCTGATGGCAGGTGCCCTGCACTGCTGGGGGTGGGGGTGCTGGGGGACATGAGTGGGTGCCTGCTGGCAGGTGACCTGCACTGCTGGGGGGTGGGGGTGCAAGGGGACATGAGTGGGGGCCTGCTGGCAGGTGCCCTGCACTGCTGGGGGTGGGGGTGCTGGGGGACATTAGTTGGGGCCTGCTGGCAGGTGCCCTGCACTGCTGGGGTGGGTGATCAAGGGGACATGAGTGGGGGCCTGCTGGCAGGTGCCCCTCAGTGCTGGTGGGTGGGGGTGCTGGGGGACATGAGTGGGGGCTGATGGCAGGTGCCCTGCACTGCTGGTGGGTGGGGGTGCTGGGGGACATGAGTGGGGGCCTGCTGGCAGGTGCCCTGCACTGCTAGGGGTGGGGGTGCAAAGGGACATGAGTGGGGGCCTGATGGCAGGTGCCCTGCACTGCTGGGGGGTGGGGGTGCTGGGGGACATGAGTGGGGGCCTGCTGGCAGGTGACCTGCACTGCTGGGGGGTGGGGGTGCAAGGGGACATGAGTGGGGGCCTGCTGGCAGGTACCCTGCACTGCTGGTGGGTGGGGGTGCTGGGGGACATGAGTGGGGGCCTGCTGCCAGGTGCCCTGCAATGCTGAGGGGTGGGGGTGCAAGGGGACATGAGTGGGACATAGGTGGGGGCCTGCTGGCAGGTGTCCTGCACTGCTGGAGGGTGGGGGTGCAAGGAGACATGATTGGGGGCCTGCTGGCAGGTGCCCTGCACTGCTGGGGGGTGGGGGTGCTGCGGGACATGAGTGGGGGCCTGCTGGCAGGTGCCCTGCACTGCTGGGGGGTGGGGGTGCTGGGGGACATGAGTGGGGGCCTGCTGGCAGGTGCCGTGCACTGCTGGGGGTTTGGGGTGCAAGGGGACATGAGTGGGGGCCTGCTGGCAGGTGCCCTGCACTGCTGGGGGTGGGGGTGCAAGGGGACATGAGCGGGGGCCTGCTGGCAGGTACCTTGCACTGCTGGGGGGGATGCAAGGGGACATGAGTGGGACATGAGTGGGGACCTGCTCGCTGGTGCCCTGCACTGCTGGGGGGTGAGGTGCAAGAGGACATGAGTGGGGGCCTGCTGGCAGGTGCCCTGCACTGCTGGTGGGTGGGGGTGCTGGGGGACATGAGTGGGGGCCTTCTGGCAGGTGCCCTGCACTGCTGGGGGGTGGGGGTGCAAGGGGACATGAGTGGGGGCCTGCTGGCAGGTGCCCTGCACTGCTGGTGGGTGGGGGTGCTGGGGGACATGAGTGGGGGCCTGCTGGCAGGTGCCCTGCACTGCTGGGGGGTGGGGGTGCACGGGGACATGAGTGGGGGCCTGCAGGCAGGTGCCGTGCACTGCTGGTGGGTGGGGGTGTTGGGGGACATGAGTGGGGGCCTGCTGGCAGGTGCCCTGTACTGCTGGGGGGTGGGGGTGCAAGGGGACATGAGTGGGGGCCTGCTGGCAGGTGCCCTGCACTTCTGGCGGGTGGGGGTGCTCGGGGACATGAGTGGGGGCCTGCTGGCAGGTGCCCTGCACTGCTGGGGGGTGGGGGTGCAAGGCAACATGAGTGGGGGCCTGCTGGCAGGTGCCCTGTACTGCTGGTGGGTGGGGGTGCTGGGGGACATGAGTGGGGGCCTGCTGGCAGGTACCCTGCACTGATGGGGGGTGGGGGTGCAAGGGGACATAAGTGGGGGCCTGCTGGCAGGTGCCCTGCACTGCTGGTGGGTGGGGGTGCAAGGGGACATGAGTGGGACATTAGTGGGGCCTGCTGGCAGGTGCCATGCACTGCTGGGGGGTGGGGTGCAAGGGGACATGAGTGGGGGCCTGCTGGCAGGTGCCCTGCACTGCTGGGGGGTGGGGGTGCTGGGGGACATGAGTGGGACATGAGTGGGGCCTGCTGGCAGGTGCCCTGCACTGCTGGGGGTTGGGGGTGCAAAGGGACATGAGTGGGGGCCTGCTGGCAGGTGCCCCTCAGTGCTGGTGGGTGGGGGTGCTGGGAGACCTGAGTGGGGGCCTGCTGGCAGGTGCCCTGCTCTGCTGGGGGTGGGGATACAAGGGGACATGAGTGGGACATGAGTGGGGGCCTGCTGGCAGGTGCCCCTCAGTGCTGGTGGGTGGGGGTGCTGGGGGAAAAGAGTGGGGGCCTGCTGGCAGGTGCCCTGCACTGCTGGTGGGTGGGGGTGCAAGGGGACATGGGTGGGGGCCTTCTGGCAGGTGCCCTGCACTGCTGGGGGATGGGGGTGCTGGGGGACATGAATGGGTGCCTGCTGGCAGGTGCCCTGCACTGCTGGGGGGTGGGGGTGCAAGGGGACATGAGTGGGACATGAGTGGGGGCCTACTGGCAGGTGCCCTGCACTGCTGGGGTGTGGGGGTGCAAGGGGACATGAGTGGGGGGCCTGCTGGCAGGTGCCCTGCACTGCTGGGGGTGGGGGTGCAAGGGGACATGAGTGGGGGGCCTGCTGGCAGGTGCCCTGCACTGCTGGGGGTGGGGGTGCAAGGGGACATGAGTGGGGGCCTGCTGGCAGGTGCCCTGCACTGCTGGGGGATGGGGGTGCAAGAGCACATGAGTGGGGGCCTGCTGGCAGGTGCCCTGCACTGCTGGGGGGTGGGTGTGCAAGGGGACATGAGTGGGACATGAGTGGGTGCCTTCTGGCTGGTTCCCTGCACTGCTGTGGGGTGGGGGTGCAAGGGGACATGAGTGGGGGCCTGCTGGCAGGTGCTCCTCAGTGCTGGTGGGTGGGGGTGCTGGGGGACATGAGTGGGGGCCTGCTGGCAGGTGCCCTGCACTGCTGGGGGGTGGGGGTGCAAGGGGACAAGAGTGGGACATGAGTGGGGGCCTGCTGGCAGGTGCCCCTCAGTGCTGGTGGGTGGGGGTGGTGGGGGACATGAGTGGGGGCCTGCTGTCAGGTGCCCTGCACTACTGGTGGTTGGGGGTGCTGGGGGACATGAGTGGGGGCCTGCTGGCAGGTGCCCTGCACTGCTGGGGGTGGGGGTGCAAGGGGACATGAGTGGGGGCCTGCTGGCAGGTGCCCTGTGTTAGGGAGAATTCTCTGTTTAGGCTGAATTTCCTAACCTAGTGAGTCCCCCAGCAGCTTTGCTGGATTTCTGGAGTTTGTTTTTTCCATCCTGCCAAGAGTGAGACTCTTTTTCTCCCACTCTTGGACATGAATGTGTGTAATTCCTTTGAATGTCAATGTGATCTATGGGCTATGGGGTCTTTTACTCCATAGGGTCTCATATGTTTTGCTATGTGTGTTACACCGCACCCTCCGTGCCGTAACACAGGGGCGTCCTAGCGGACCTCCATCATAGACTCCATACCCGGGACTGACTACTGTCTCCCCGGGCATGTAAAGTCATCATTGGCTTTACTAGACCTAAATTTACTAACAGAACTAGTACAAACCATCCTATTGTGGACGTACTAGTAGGGGTAATTCGATTACTCCTAAGTCTGTTATTCGAGGGGGCACTGTCCCGTCCCCCTTCGTCGAGTTTTGGCTGGTGGCAGTGGAAACTACTTGTTATGTTCGACCCCGAATATAACCCTATGGGATTCTTCCCATTGTTGGAGATTGATACTGTTTCTCGTTAATCTCTAACATACCTCCGGTCTACTTATCTTAAATAAGTCTATCGGATGGTATTTTCTGCCAGAACTCGGCTTTTTAAAATGGCGTTGGTGTTAGTCTCTGTGACTCCTAAACCAAAGGTTGAGCCCTTTGTTCCACTTTTGGCGGGCTTCTGTACAGAGACCCTCCAAAGTGGTGCCATTCTGTCTGGGTTACCACAGGGGTGTGGGAGGGGGTTTAGGCACCCTGGACCGAGTTGCCTTGGCAACTCCGGTTGCACTCTGGTGTGATTGGCCCAAGTGGTGAGCCTCCCCGCTCACCACTTAGCGTGTTTTGAGTGACAGCTAGGCTGAATGAATGGGGGTTTTCTGCATAAAAGTAGGGCTTTTGGGACTGGATCTTCAGAAGTCGCCACAGGACCTAAGAATCCGACGAGGGTAAAGCTGAGCCGACCTGCAACGACGACACCTCCGGTGGAGCCCTGCTGAACCGACTCACCACTTCCCGACGACAGAGGAGATCTCCCTGCCGGAGAGTCTCTTCCCCTGACTGGTGGGAACAACCAGTCCCCTTTGCTTTTTCTTCCCCTCAGGACGCAGTGGTCAAATTGCCCGTGCAGAGCACCTCGGCAACCGGATAGCCACTACCCCTGTACCGTGACCAAAAGGTGGTGCCTTGTGACGGAGCACTCCGCGGCTGGTCTCTTCCCTGGTGGTACAACGATCTTCAACTTTCCTTCGACGACGAGATCATCTCTTCTCTTGGCAAAGACCGGACGTGCATCCACCACCAGGAACAACTGCCCCCGCCGGAGCTGTCTCTCCACAATCAAGGTACTGTGTCCGCCTGGCTTCCCTTGTTGCCGGATAGAGTGAGGTGTCTTAATCCTCGCCTCTCCATAGGGTCGCCTCCAAGCTTTCTCTAGCATGTTGTTCTGAACTGGTCCAATCTGCCGATAACAATTTGCTTCAAAAACTCGAACGCGTTTCCACTAAGATACTTTTTGGGACATATTGCCTTGCTTCTCTCCGAGTGGGCCTGGCCTCTGAACTTTATGATCTACCGTGGTTCTTGCCTTCTTGCCTTGCATTTGTCTGTAAAGTATTGGAACCATGTTGATTTCGTAACCTGCTTATTTTTCTCTCCCGTCCTAACAAATACTAGAGTGCCATCTAGATTGACGCATACACCTCTGTCTGCAAATAAGTGATGCTGGTAAACCTAGACTTGTCGAACTATTGTTAGGGGGATTGATCTTTTTCTTCGTAGAGTAATTGTAATTGAAGTGTTTGCCGTAATAGTGCCAGAGTGTTTTCTATAGATGTGTCGTTATAAATGAATACCTTTATATCTTTACACTGAAGCCTTGTTGCGTGTTTGCTTGTCTTACGGTGTAGAATTGCCCTATTTTGTATACTCCACATGCTGCCTAACTCTTCTTGAGGGAAGTCTGACTGCTCAGCCACAGCTACCAAGTGAATCTGTGTGGTACAGACGGCTACCAAGTGGGTTTACTGCCAAACACCTGTAGTCCTAAATCTTTTGCAGTGGTCCCAGAGGGAACTGCACAGGTTTCCGCCTAACACCCTGCACTGCTGGGGAGTGGGGGTGCTGGGGGACATGAGTGGGGGCCTGCAGGCAGGTGCCGTGCACTGCTGGGGGGTGTGGGTGCTGGGGGACATGAATGGGGGCCTGCTGGCAGGTGCCCTGCACTGCTGAGGGTTGGGGGTGCAGGGGGACATGAGTGGGGGCCTGCTGGTAGGTGCCCTGCACTGCTGGGGGGGTGGGGGTGCAAGGGGACATGAGTGGGGGCCTGCTGGCAGGTGCCCTGCACTGCTGGAGGGTGGGGTGCAAGGGGACATGAGTGGGGGCCTGCTGGCAGGTGCCCTGTACTGCTGGTGGGTGGGGGTGCAAGGGGACATGAGTGGGGGCCTGCTGGCAGGTGCCCTGCACTGCTGGGGGGTGGGGTGCAAGGGGACATGAGTGGGGGCCTGCTGGCAGGTGCCCTGCACTGCTGGTGGGTGGGGGTGCAAGGGGACATGAGTGGGGGCCTGCTGGCAGGTGCCCTGCACTGCTGGGGGGTGGGGTGCAAGGGGACATGAGTGGGGGCCTGCTGGCAGGTGCCCTGCACTGCTGGTGGGTGGGGGTGCTGGGGGACATGAATGGGGGCCTGTTGGGAGGTGCCCTGCACTGCTGGGGGTGGGGGTGCAAGGGGACATGAGTGGGGGCCTGCTGGCAGGTGCCCTGCACTGCTGGGGGGTGGGGTGAAGGGGGTCATGCGTTGGTGATCAGTAGCGCAAGCTGATATGTGGCTTGCCTGGGGGGCATGCCCATGGTGGATGGGCTGCCTGCGGGACATGAAGTACCGTGTGGTGTGGGCTGCCTGCAGGGGCCGTGGAGGGTGTAAAGGGAACACCTGGGAGGACCCACACTGCCAATTCACGTGTAGGACTCCCCTGCACCCCAGATATACACGTACTCCACTCGCACAGGGCCTGTCGCGTGTGATACTTCCCGTGCACCCCCGAAATACATGTATCCCGCTCGACCAATGCCAATCGCGTGTGAAACTTCCCGCGCACCCCAGATTTACACATACCCAGGCCAATCGCGTCTGAAACTTCACGCGAACCCCAGGAATACACGCACCCCACTCGCACAGGGCCTATCGTGTGTGAGACTTCCCGTGAACCCGAGATTCACACGTACCCAGGCCAATTGCGTGTGCAACTTCACGCGAACCCCAGGAATACACGCACCCCACTCGCACAGGGCCTATCGCGTTTGAAACTTCACATGAACCCCTGGAATACACGTATCCCACTCCCCCAGGCACGATCGCGTGTAGAACTTCACGCGCACCCCTGAAGTACACGTACCCCGCTCGCCCAGGCCCAATCGCGTATGAAACTTCCCGCGAGCCCCTGAAGTACACGTACCCCGCTCGCCCAGGCCCAATCGCATTTGAAACTTCCCGCGAACCCCTGGAATACACGTACCCCACTCCCCCAGGCACGATCGCGTGTAGAACTTCACACGCACCCCTGAAATACACGTACCCTGCTGCCCCAGGCCCGATCGCGTGTAAAACTTCCCGCGCACATACGAAATACACGCACAAGCTAATTTTTCACACAGCGGGTGTCGCTGTTTGTCGCGTACCCCTTTGCACGTCATTTGTCCTAGGGGGCCACAGTATGGGACATTCATCAGAGCTGTATATTCGTGCTTTTTGTTAGCGCACATTTTGGCGCACATTTTTTTCCAGCGCAGGGACGCTACCGCCTGCCTTCGTGTGGCAGATGGGTTTGGGTCAGTTCGCATCTTTGCCCGTGTGCTGGTTTGCCCTATTCGATTCCATGAATACGTGTTGTAGGCGAGCGTGTGGGCGTTCCGCGCACTTGCCTCCTGTACTTCCCCCTTGACGCCCACATTTTCACGAGTTGTTCCCCATTCCGAGTGTTACGCCCCGTGTTCCGCCTACTTTTGTTATGTGCGCCGCGCTATGTGCGCTTTCGCTGTGGCCTTAGCGCACGCCGTTAGATGACCTGTGCGCCGGCGTGCGCCGCGCACTTTTTCAGCGCACATCCCAGATTTTACTCGCGCACGGACTTCCATGAATAGATGTGCGCTGGTTTCCCTGCGATATTTTGACTTGCACTGCGATTTTCGCTCTTTCACTGCGAATCGCACGTTTTCGCACGCTTGTGCCGAAATTTTCAGCGCACATTAATTCCATGAATCGGCCTGTCTTGTGTTCAATTGAAACCCAGTTCTATTGTATTTGTCGCTGCCGCTTGTAAAAAGAGGAGACACAGCATTCTATAAACACATTTAATGTTCCCGAATATGTATAATCTTCTCTTTCTTGTGTGCCAGTTTGTACCAGCAGAGTGCAGTATTGATAGCACAAATCTCATATATGGCAATCCTATCAAATAGATGAGACCGGAAGATGCTTCTGCGAATATCCACCATGTAGTTAGAAACCTGGAGTGCCTCGAACTACAATAACCTTAACTTAGCACTAACCTTACACAACCTTGCACAGTGTCTCTTTGTTCCATCCTCCTTCCTTGCCATTACATAACCACGGAAAAAGAAAACATGTACAGGATTTTCCATGCAATTAATGGAATATCACTTGAATGCGTTTACATTCCAATCCTTTTTTTAAATCTTTAAATATTGTGTTGCTTTCTAAGCCAAGAAATGTGATACATGAAAGACTTTCTAAGAAAGAGTTAACCATGTTATTAAGGTATTTGTTGGTAAAACCACCAAGAGCATATCCGGTGCCCTCTTGATAATTGACTGTAACATGAGACTGGCACTGAATATATGTAAACAGGAGTACGGGCTCTTGGCAAGGTAAGAGTTCTGATGACCCGTTAATGGATTCGATACAAAAGCAATCAAAAGGAGGTTTGGAGTTCAGAGACAAATCATGAACTCGAACAGTGAGACGCTGGGAAGAGAAAGGGGGGGCATGTTGCAACCTGCTTGGCCTCACTGTAGTCTCACAGGCCTGGCCCCGGCGCACAGTATACACAAACACTCAGAGACAGGGAGCTCTGCAACCATTTTTTTATTTCCTCCTACAGCTCTCTGTTCCCAGACTCCACTACCCCCTCCTCTTCCTCCCTCATGCCCTCATCACTGACTTCCCTCTTCCTCCCTTAAGGTGGTTCCCCTTAAGGTGGGCTGGCCATGATTTATGTCACCTGAGCAGCATTGTAAGAAGCGGTTGGCTTGTGTGAATGTATAAACTAAGTTGACAC
The DNA here is from genome assembly GCF_040938575.1 of Ambystoma mexicanum. Classification (NCBI taxonomy): domain Eukaryota; kingdom Metazoa; phylum Chordata; class Amphibia; order Caudata; family Ambystomatidae; genus Ambystoma; species Ambystoma mexicanum. The sequence continues at coordinate 51,376,553 of NC_090936.1, forward strand.
CAGCCACATATTCTTAAACCCTACAAGGAACAATAAGTGGTTTCTTTCTTTTCCTGGGGACCCTTGGAATACACACATCTGGATTCCCAGAACCAAAATAGGGTGAAAACTGAGTAATGTTATAATATTTCTCTGCCATAGGAATAGAATTCATCTCCTGTGTTATTCAGAGTTTTTGTTCAAATGGAAAGTCTTTTTTTCATTGGTTTGTTTTTTCGAATTGTTTAAAAAAATATGTCTGTATATCTTCTCTGTTTCATTTGCTCTTAATTATCATTGCCTTTTATGGTGCATGATTTATTCAGATGCTGACAATTTGACTGAAATAAGTTATGTATTCAGAATTGAGCCCATCTTTAGAAAAACTTTTGTAAAATGGTACTGAGGCTCATGCACAAAAAGTTGTCTTATGTTTCTCATTAAAATAACAAAAACAAAAACATATTGTTTCGTTTTTGGTCAAGATTTTGTATCTAGTCAAGTGTAATAATTAAAGTAATGATCTGAAAACATTTATGACACAATTGTTTAAGAGGTAAAACATACATAGACAGAGAAAACTAGGACACTGTCTGAAATTAGGAAGTAGTATATCCAGTCAAGAGTGACCCTTTTGTTTGAAATTATTTTGTGCCAGATTTGTTAAGATACCATCTGGAATTAAGTAGTAACATACCCAGTCTATGGTATCTTTTGTGTGCAATAGTCTCGTACAAAAATGGTCCGTTTTTCGAGGTTAGAGAAAATGAGGTGAACATCGGTAATTGGTATACCATATCACCCTTACTTCATACCCTGTGGGGTCATTATTTGTTGATTCATGATTTATGTCACAACACCTCCCCCACCCTTTGCTTATCATCTTTATAGGAGTTGGTCTTTCCTCTTCTGCATTCTGGAGGCCGTCGGGGTATTTGCCTTGGTCTTGTTCCCTTTTGTTGTTTTCCCTCTCCCTGAGCACGCCGGGACCTGTGTGCCATCCTGGCACCTCTGCTCAGGGTGGGATCTTCCTCCCCCAGCATTCGTGCTTGTGATCCATTCTGCTGTGTTTCCTCGGTTGCTTCGTCAGCGTTGACATTTTTATCGCCCTCTGTCACCCGCTCCTGTTCCATATCCTTCTTTTCCATTGCCATTGTTCTCTCTGGCTTCATTAGCTGCATTTCAACCTGAGCACCCTTCCCTTCAGCCCAGACAACGCTGGCCTTTATTGTTGCTGATCTCCTTCTCTCTTCGTCATTGGGGAGCGATATCTGAAGAACCTCTCTGACCATGGTAGCAGTTGATGACTCCAGCCCGGGAGACTTTTTAGCACCCCCTTCAGACCAATGGTGTCGTTGATACACCAGCCAGTGCTGCACGTGGTCGTCTTGGTAACTGGGGTCTGCTCTTGCCTCTTGCTACTGCTTGGGGGACCGATGGTCCGTGGCTCTGCTGGCTCCGGTGGATGCTGTGGTCCCGTTTCCCACCGGGAGAACCAGGTGTTTGTCTGCACACTCCCTACAGTCAACTGTATATATTTTGTCTGTTATTTCAAGCAGCGGGTGTCCCCTCTGCCCCCTTAGCAGTTCTTGAGGGGCATCCAGCGTTGAGGCCTGTGGTCTACCTGCCAGTCCTCTCTTCTGTTGTGGTTGCTTGTCCTTGGTACATAGGCTATTAGCCCTGGCAGAGGGCGCATGTGGAGGAACTACGGTCGTGATGTGCTCTACTGCTGTGTGGAGTCCGATGTTCCAACGTGTGCTGGTCTCATTGTGACCTTCCCTTGACAGCATTGTTTTTTGCTCTCTGGAGGAGTGGTCTTGGTCACCGTCAGATTTAGGAGTGCCAACTCTATAATCCAGACTTCTCCCGGAGATGAATGGGGGGTACTTGTTGTCTGTCCCCTCCTTCTCCTTTCGGTTGGGCTGGGTGTGGTATATAGTGTAGTGATGTGCTCTCCTGACTCACAAGTTTATTCTGATGGGCTTCCATTCTCGTCTTGAATCTTGTCACGTTGACATCACTCAGTACTGATATACTTCACCGGGCGGTGGAGAACCTGGGGTTGGTGTGGGGGCCCTATTTGTCCACTCACTGGACTGGGCGTGTTTGATTGGTAGCTGGTTGTTCAGTGTATCGGGTGCACCCATGTGAAGTCCACCTCCCACTCTCTTTTCGTCCATGGTCTTCCTTCCTGGTGTTCCCTCTCCCGCTCTTCCATGTGGCACCATTGTCTGTGCTTTCTCTGATGTGTTGCGTTTCTTGCTGTTCTTGTTTGCCATGCTCCGTTGGTGTAGCTGGGCTTTCCAAATGTCTGTTGTCTTGCTGGTCTTGATGGCTTGATCATGGGAGCTTCCGTGGGTGACTGCTGCGTGCCCAGTCTCTAGTTGACTGTCTGTGCAGGCCTGGTTGTGTCCTGTTATGTAGTGTTCCTGGCCCATGCTCTTGTTCTGTAGGAGTGACTCCCTTCGTTCATTGGACCCTCTTTCGTTTAGTTCTCCACCCTGGCGGTGTAGTGTGGATTCCAGGTGCTTTGTGCACGCTGCTCCTCTCCCTGTAGCTGCATAGTCGGCCCTCCTTGGTGGGTGCGTACTGCGCTCGTCCTTCCACCTCTTACCGCTGGTAAGCGCATCTTACTATCAGCTGTGTGGGTGCTCCTCCCCTCATGACTTGCTGTCTAACTCTGGGCGCTGCTTCTCTTGGCCAGCTGCTACCCTGCATTGGGTCTTCCTCACCGTGGCGAGACTTTCTGGTGGCCTCCCTCCACTTCTCTTGGCCAGATCGGTCTCCTTTTCCAACCGAGCTCCCGTGAGGGTCACTCGTCTTCCCTGGCGGCTCTCTCTTTTTTTTTTCTTTCTTGCAAATTGTGGGTCCTCCTCACCCTTGGTTACACTCCCCTCAGTGGTCCTCGTTCTGCGTCCGGGCCGCACAGCAGTGCCGTCTCACAGCCTGGGACATCTCCTTGTAACCTGTGACGAGGGGCTCCTGCCTCCTCCTATATTTGGTACCTCATCTTTTCCATGTCCCCTACCTTGGGCAAACTCTCTAGTGGGTCCCTCCTTTGGCAGTCCCTTCTGTGGCCCCTTCCTTGGGCAGTGTCTCCTGTGAGCCTCTGTTGTCTATTTGCGCATTACTCTTTCCATTCTTGTGTGTTCCATTGGTGTCGTTGTTTCAATTTCCTCTGAAGATCATATTCTTCTGCTGTATGTTTATTTTTTGTTCTTTCAAATTGATGGTGTTTTCGTTCATTTGAGTTCTCCCTAAGCATTGTGTCCTTTGTTTCCTTTGCGTTCATTTTATGTTCTCCTTGCTAACCTTAATCCAGGTGTCCTCCTTTGGTGCCATCTGGTGGACACATGCCTTATTTAGTGGGGTGTGTGCTCTGTATCACAGGGTTGTTGCAGTGGGTACTGCCCTTTCCTTTCATATTTACTGCATATACCAGGAAAAAAACAATGTTTTTTTTCTTTTGCCACGCAGCCTGTCTTCCTCCTACGCGGCGTATGGTACTGCGTGCGTAATTGGGTACATGTGACTTGCCCGGCCGGGTGTCCTGTCCTTCCTCCCCCGCCTTTGCTCTCTTTCTATGTGCTGCCACAGAGGGTGTTCCCTTACCACTGTGGCACAGCGGTCCTCTCCTTCTGGACTCTTCCACCCAGCCACCTGGTCTACAAACCTCTCGCTCCTACCTCGCCCTAGTGTGGCGCTGGCACATCGGCCCGTCCTCCTCACTTGTGGGCCTTACTGCCTCTGGTACAGTCATCTCCTCAGCCTTCTTCAGTGGTGTGTCTCTCCTTTCTCTCCGGTCCGGCCGCCCACCTGGATGAGGCGCTGGTCCCCTCTCTGGTCCGCACCTCGCACGCGGATCCGGTCTGCCTGCCCTTCTTCACAGCTCCCGCTCCGGCCGCACTTGTGGATGAGCCGGTGGTCACCTCTCTGGCCGGCGTTTCTTCGGCGTGTCTACTTCCGCAGGCAGTCCCAAGCTCATGCACTGCGTCTGGCTTTCGTTGCCAGTTGTTGCGACCTGCTTGGCCTCACCTCACTGTAGCCCCAAGGGCCTGGCTCTGGCGCACCGTATACACAAACACTCGGAGACAAGGAGCTCTGTGACCATTCTTTATTTCCCTCTACAGCTCTCTGTTCTTGGGCTCTACTAGCCCCTCCTCTTCCTTCCTCCTCCCGTCGTTACCGGCATCCCTCTTCCTCCCTTAAGGTGGGCTTGCCATGATTTAAGTCACAATAGGTGTGGGGGAGAAATTAAAGAAACACAAAGATGGGAATGGAAAATTAGCAAAGATAAAAAATGAGAAAAGAAATGACAAATTAACAAATTAACCCCTCAAATTAACCCCTCATCGTAGAACACAAGCTAGACTTTCTAGTCCTAACGGAAACCTGGTTGCACTCAGCATCAGGCCCGTTACTCACCATCGCCATACCACCAGACTACACAATACACAGAACTGATCGGCAAGATACCACAGGTAGCGGAGTAGCCATCATCTCAAAACCTGCACTCCAATTCAGAGAATGTAATACCGAAACCCTACCAGGGTATGAACTCCCAGCTCTCAAATTAGCAACTGACCCCAAAACCACCATCAACTTCCTAGTAGTTTACAGAGCCCCCAGCTCTACCAACAGTCCAGACACAGAGCTACCACTCCTCATCTCCCCCTCCCTTAAGCCCAATACCAAATTACCAAATTCATTCTCCTAGGAGACCTTAATCTAGGTTTTAATGACACCGCCGACCTCAAGGCCACAGCCTTCCACAATGCATTCCTAGAAATGCAATTTTCCCAAATCGTCAACACTCCGACCCACTCAAAAGGACGTACCCTAGTCTGGATCCTTACTCTGAATACCACAATCCTACTAGAAGAAACTCTAGAGATCTCATGGACAGATCATCGCCTTATCAGATTTAATATTGTATTATCCAAAGAACCCTCATCCCCCAATACACCATCTGTTCCCATTCTAGCACGTAACACTAAGAATCTCACCAGGGACAACTTATCTCCTGTGCTAGACAATCTACTCAAAACTCACCCCAATAATGACACCAACCCTGATGACATCTCACTATACTATCACAACTGTCTCAAAACAGCCATAGATGAATTAGCACCTCTCAAACTCAAACGCCCCAAACTTAAATGTAGTAATACTTGGTTTAACGAAAACCTCATAGAACTTAGGAGACAAAAAAGGAGCACTTGAACATCTTCACAGAAATAATGGCACTAATGAATCTAAAATACAACTTATAAAGAGGAAGTATTCACACAGAAAGCCAACTCCTTCAACTTACGCATTTCCAATGCCACTTCCAACAACAAAGAGCTATTCACTATCATCAGAGAATTAGAGACCCCTATCACCCTGCCCTTGCAGTTAACGTGAATGAGGAATGGTGCACTACCATCCAGGGTGCACTAGCATCCAAGTTAAACACTCTTCAAAACAAAATAGAGTCACAGAAAACTCCTAGCTCCCACCACCAAACCGATCCTACCTACACTGACACACACTAATACCAAATTCCCCAAATTTCATTTTAGACCAGTGAATACTGAATCCATACTCAAAACCATAGCAATCCAATTGCAATTGCAAAGGCGGTTGCTTCCCGGCCCAACTAGTTAAGGAATCTGCACCCACATTAGCACCCATAATCACTAACTTTGTTAATGCCTCCATCAAAGACAGACAACATCAAAGAAGCCTGGGTCACCCCACTTCTCATAAAACCCACATTAGACCCAACCACCCCCACCAACTGCAGGCCCATCCCCACAGTGCCCTTCCTCCTCAAAATAATAGATAAAATCACATACACAGAAGTCCAAGCCCACCTTGAAAGCAACCAGCTACTAGGGGAAGGAAAATCAGGATTTCACCCTAATCATATCACAGAGACTGCTCTACTGGACCTAAAAAAACAGATGTATTCCATTAGGGATTCAGGTAAACTATGCATCCTACTATTATTAGAAATATCTGCGGCTTTCGAATTAGTAGACCACAATAAACTCTGTCTCACGCTTGCCAATAACTTCCATTTCTCTAAAGAGGCCACTGCCTGGATCAAGTCATTCCTCGCCGACCGCACATCAAGATTTGCAATAGGTGATGTGGCTGCAGACCCACTCACAGTCCCACTGGGAGTCCCACGAGTCTCCTGTCTCTCCCCGACACTCTATAACGCATATACAAAATTACTCTTCGCAGCACTTGACACTATGGGAGTAATATATACCAATTTTGCGGATGACACACAAATACTCATCCCCATCTCTTGAAATCTCGATCAGGACACCATCGCTATAAACAAAATTTACTCCATCATACAGAATTGTATGGCAACAGATAGCCTTTGCCTTAATGGAGAAAAAATTGAGTTTCTGATAGTAGGATCCCCAGACAGACTAAGTAAGCTACATCCACAATACACAGTCATAATCATCGACGGCACACCAATAAAGATCTCCAAACAGGTCAAGACTCTAGGGGTCTATTTAGATTCTAGTCTTACCATGTGTAAACACATTAGCGCACTATCATCCTCCACAGCCTACACGGCCAAACTCATCTCTCTAAGCAGACCCTTACTCACACCCCAAAACTGTACCACCCTTGCTAGAGCCCGCATACTGGCAAACATTGAATACTGTAACATACTCCTACTAGGGATTTAAAAAAAACATGAACAAAATGCAACTAATTCAGAATAAAGGCCTCCGAGCAGCCCTATGTATAAAAAGAGAGACCATATTTCCCAACACAGGAGAGAAGACCACTGGCTACCCATACAAGCCAGGACCTTACACAACACACCTACCATAGCACACAAATGTGTTAAAGGCTCAGCACCAAGCTACCTCAACCAATGCCTAACACGCAAAACTACCTCCAGAACATTGAGATCCAACCGCAACACACTTCCTTGCATCCCCAGATTCAATAATGTGAGAACAGGGAATTCCAGCTTTCCAGTAGCAGCACCCAGAATATGGAATTCGCTTCCGGCAGCCATCTCTAATGGACCGTCCATCCCCAAATTCAAGAAATCTCTTAAAAGCTGGCTGTTTAACAAATTCTAAAAGTATATTAACCAAGCCGAATGATAGACTACTGTAAGAATGTAAATGTATACCAATTTAACATTACAGCTAAGCTTGTATTGACTCTGTAATACTATGAAAATGTACTGTATAACTCATATGTTGATCTGTACCAACTAAGCACCATGTATTCTAGTAACCTACGCCGTGATACCTGAAGGTCTGGGCGTACAACCAAATGAAATCAATAAAATAAAAATAAATAAAACTAGAGCAGTGCTCTTCAAACTGTGGGCCCTGAAGGATGTTGAGGGGGGTTGCAAGGTTATTTAAAAAGGGATTACAGTGAATACTTTCAATGGTGGGGCAGAAACGATACTTCCACTCAATGGGGAGCGGGGTGTTCAGTATAAACAAATTTGAATACCAGTGATCTAGAGTGACCGAGATGCAATGGGGCAATTCATGAAAATAAATGATTGAGAAATTAAGTGTTACTCTTACCGGAGTGACTAACGTACTCCTAGTCCTTAGTCCCCTTTCCTCCATCTTGTATAGGGGCATCGCTCATGAGGTACGGGAACGGAACCCTTTTTCACCAGAAAAAAACACTTTCCCTTTAAATATGCAGGCGTGCGGCAGCGTGGCCACAGGAGCACAGGCTACCTTAACCCCACCCACCGGCACCATACCTTAGTCCCCTTAGACACGTGGATGTATTATGCTGAACAACCTTGCTGCTCTTATTAGGGGAGGATGGTGGGACGTATGGAGGAAAGGGGACTAAGGACTACGAGTATGTTACTTACTCGAGTGAGTAACACTTAATTACTCCTACATCCCTTTCCTCCATATTGCATGGGCGATTATCACTGATTTAACCGCCCTGGGGAGGAGAGCTTGCCAATAATGCGAAAAAGATTACGCAGGACTGCTTGGCCAAATGCTGTGTTGACCTGGCACTGGTATGCAGGCAGTAATGTTTGCAAAAGGCTGATGGGGAGGCCCATGTCGCTGCCCTGCTAATCACCTGCCAGGGCACGTGGCGCTGAAAAGCGACCACTGCCGCTGCCTTGGCCCTGATGGCATGAGCATGCATGTCCTATGGCGGATCCTTACGCTGAATCTTGTATGCCTCCTGGATCTCTGTGGTCGTCCACCATTGGATGCTTGCTAACCCGGCTTTGAGCTGCCGAACATGACAAACAAGGCGCCCATCTTGCGGGATGCCTTAGTCCTGTCTAGATAAAATTTTAATGCACTCCTGACGTCCAGTCAGTGAAGAGCCCTTTCAGCCTCTTCCTGGGGTCTGGAAAGAAAGTTGGGAGCACAATATCCATGTTGATGTGAAAAGATGAGACCACTTTTGGGAGAAACTTAGGGTGCGTGCGGAGCACGACTTTGTCCCAATGAAACCCAATATATGACTCTGAAGCTACAAATGCCTGTATCTCGCTGACTCTGCGAGCGGAAGTGATCCCCACTAAGAGTGCTGTCTTTAGCGTGACCAGCTTGATGTCTATCGTGGCCATGTGTTCAAAAGGTGCACCAGGGCACTGAGCACCACGTTAAGATCAGAGAGTGGGTGCGGTCATTTGACCGGTGGGTACAGTCTGGTCAGACCTGTCAGATGCCTCTTTCCGACAGGATTGGCAGAAAATACGATAACCACATCCAAGTTCCTGTAAGTGGCAATGGCCGCTAAGTATGTCCGGCAGATGTCCATCTGGACCCCTGATCTAGCCAGGTGGGCCGAGAAGGATAAAACCTGGTCGTGAGTGCAGGCCAGGGGATCACCACCATTTTGTTTGGATCATAAGCGGAACCTGATCCACTTGCTTTTGTACTGTTTTCTCGTAGATAAGCCTTCTGGCTTCCTGTATGAATTCTAGGTTGTCGCAAGAGAGCTGGAGATGTTGAAGCGTTACCTGGTCAGGTGCCATGGTGCTATGGCTAGCCTCTCCAGATAGGTGTGCAGAACTGTACCTCCCAGCTGGGCCAGGACAGGGTCCTTGTTGAGCGTGAGGGGAATCTCCGGCTGGGCTGACATCTGACAAAGGTCGGAGAAACTGGGCCTCGCAGGCCACCGTGGCGCAATGAGGATGAGATACAGCCACGTGACTGCCTAATCTTGCTTACTTCCTTGTGGATGAGCGGTGTGGGTGGAAATGCATACGCCCACATCCCATCCCAGGGTATCTGAAGCGCATCCCTGAGGGATCTGCACCCCCATCGACCCCAGAACACGAACTGCTGATAAGTCCTGTTCCTCTCTGTTGCAAACAGGTCAGTGGCCAGGTGTCCCACTTTCTTGAAGATTTCCTGGAGCACTCTCCCATTCAGTTGCCATTCGTAATTGTCAGAGACCAACCGACTGAGCCTGTCTGCCTCCAGGTTGGATTATCCTGGTAGATAGACAGCTAAGATCCACACATCCTGCGCAATGGCCCACTCCCAGATGGTTAGGGTCAACCGGCAAAGAGGAGGGGATCTGGTGCCCCCCTGCTTGTTGAGATAGAACATGCAGGTGGAGTTGTCCGATAGGATACACACTGCACTTCCCCTCATTACTGGAAGGAAAGACTTGCGTGCGAGCCAAATGGCCATCAATTCTAGCCAGTTGATGTGGTTCTGCTGTTCGGTACAAGACCATAGCCCATGGACGTCTTGTGTCCCCAGGGTCACACCCCACCCCTGGAGAGAAGAATCTGTTGTCATGGTATGCTGTATTTGGGGCAGTCGGAAGGGCATGCCCACCATGAAGTTCTCCTCCTGGTCCCACAATCTGGGGAGCTGCTGTAGGTACGGGGGATTGGTGACCAGCGCCCGCTGCTGACCTGATTCCTGGTCCCAGGAAGCCATGAAATGCAGCTGCAGCCTCATCATTCGGAGCCTGGTGTATGGAATAGCTAGGAAACATGCTGTTAGTACTCCCAGCAGGTGCTGGAAACACCACGCTGTTGCTCTTCTGCTATGGAAGTGAGCGACAGAGGCCTTGATCGATGCCACCTTTTCCCTCGTAGGGAATACCGTCTGCTTCTGCTTATCCCAAAGCAGCCCCAAGAAGACCAGGGTTTTAGTAGGACAGAGCTGCGATTTCTGGTAGTTGATTGAGAACCCCAGTTTGTAGAATGTTGTCAAGAGTCTCTCCGCTGAGAACCTGACCTGCTCCAGCGATGTTCTTCTGACTAGCCAGTTGTTGAGTTAGGGATATACGTGCAGGCCCTCCCTTCTGAGCAGGGCCACCATGGCATTCATAAGCCTTGTTAACACCCTCAGAGTTGCATTCAGACTGAAGGGTAGCACTTTGTATTGAAAATGCAAACCCATGACCCACAACCTGAGGAATGCCCGGTGGGTTTGCACTATGGGGACATGAAGATACACATCTTTCAGATCCAGGGAGCACATCTAGTCACCTCCAAACAGCGTCTTGGCTATGATAGCTGGCGTCACCATTTTGAATTTCTGCAAAGGTAGGCATAAATTGAGGAACGAAAGATCTAGCACCACTCGCAGGCCCGCCTGGTTCTTCTTTTGAATGGCGAAGATGCAGGAGTAATAGCTCTGGCCCTGTTGAGGGAGAGGGACCTCCTACACCACCTTACTCACCACGAGGGAACAAATCTCTTGTAATAATGAAGGTGTTCGGATCTGTGGGAGGTGGGGGGAACAAGGGGGAGGACATAGGAGGGGAAGCCGGAAGCCCGTGGAGATTACCGAGATCACCCAGGGGTCTGGAAAGCATAAGTGCCAAGCTTGACTGTGTAGGGCCAGCCGACACCCAACTGGGGGGCTGTGGACCTGAAAAGAACCATCATTGTTTCTTTGGGTCTGAGGCTGACGACTGGGAGGGGGACTGGAAGAACCCCTTACGTGCAGACCTATGCTGTTTACGCCTATGCTGGCTTGGGGACCTATCGATCTGCCTTGCTCAATGGTCCTGAAACCCCCAAAATCCTCCTAAGGATCGCCCCTTGTCTGAGCGGGATTGGCTCTGAGGGAAGGCTTTTGCTGCTGGTTTGGTCAGAATGGCCAGTGATTTGACCGTTTGCAAGCTGCTTTAAGTTTTGTTGAGCTCTTTGTCAGTAGTAGAATGGAAGAGGTTGCCACCCTCGAAGGGCAAGTCTAGGATTCTATCCTGGACTTCGGGGTTGAACCTGGTGGCCTTGAGCCGTCCTTCTCATGTCTATTGCCACACAGATCACTCTACTTGCGGTATCTATGTAGGCCACAGTGGCCTCCATGATATCCTGCACCACTACTTTTGCCTCAGCATGACCAGCCTTGAAGGAGGTCTGCTTGTCGCTTGGAATGTCAGGAATAAAGTCTGCAATCTCCCTCCACAACCATTGATTGGTAGCCCCCAGGATGGCATCAGCGTAGGCCTGTCTGACATGCAGGCCCGCATTGGAATACATCTTTTTTCCATAGGCCTCTAGCGTTTTCTCCTCTTTGTCCAGTAGTGCAGAAGAGGAAGTACTCGAAGAGGAAGTATGAGGCTTGGCAGTCATAGAAGCTGCCGCTATACCTGAGGACAATGGCTGTGAATGTACCGACAAAGGTATAGTGTCGCCCTCTACCTGCCTGAACTTCGCATCCAGCCTTTTGTTGACTGGCTGAGTGGAGTGTGGTTTGAGCCAACCCTTTTTGGCCAGTGCCTCTACATCTTTCTGCAGCAGGATGCCGGACCTGGCCTCCGCTTTGACGTTGAGCACCTCTGCCAAGACCCCTGATTCAGGATGCTCCATCTGGGGCTGAGGGATTCCCATGTACTCAGCCAGGCCTGCTGTCCTGTCATGGAAGGCCCTCGCTGAGGAAGATGTGTCTTGCTCCTGTTCGTCAGTGTCCTGTTGGTCCCCGACATTAGCCTGGACCCCTGAGTATGTAGGGGACGTCTCTGTCGGTCCTGGGAGTGTTGTTCCCAATGCTGAAACCGGAGCCACCAAAGGCTCAGGTATCAGGGGCAGAGGTGGTGGTGGCAGAGTAGGCTGCATAGGCACCGGCTAAAGAAGTAGTGCGGGATGCAGCATGTAGTGTATTATGCCATTCAAGATGTTACCCATTTGCGGCGACCTCATGAGGGACAGAAAGCTGTCAAAGAAGCGGTCCTCGCGGGCCGGCTGTGCGCATTCCTGCGAGGTCACCGGAAGAGGATATGCCTGTTACCTGACCCCCCCGGGAGTCCGTGCCCTCATTGTACCAAAGTCCAGTGAAGGTCGTGTATGACGTGGTCCAAGTGATCAGAGTCATTGGAACCCAGTCTGTCCTGGGCGTGAGTTCACGCCTCTGCGGCTCACTCTGTAGGTGTACTTCTGTTCTTGGAATGCTTTCCCACCTTTGGGGGTGCGGCCTAAACCCCATTTTGTCTGCGTGCGCCGCTATTTTGTCCATGCCTTCTGCACGTGGAACTGTGTTCGACGCAGGCCTGGGCCCGGCCTGCATGCATGTTTGCATTGGCTCCTCCCCACCTTGCACCTCAGGCACCTGCCTGATGGGCTGTTGATCCTCAGCCATGGGGCAGCTAGTGGTATGTGCATTTCGTGTAGGCGCCTCCTCGGCCCTGTGCCCGGTAGTAGAGCTAAGCCCCTCCTGGTGTCACTTGGTACCAGAGCCCGTGGTCGGTGGTGGGACAGGTAGGGCCTGTAGATCCCTCGGCCATTAGGCCGGTAGCTGCAGGAGCCTCTGAGTCTCTTATGCCGGTGCAAGGATCCGCCTGACTCCTGCAGGCTTTCCAGGGAAGGAGTCACCTCTGCGGGGTGCCTTAGAGAAGAGTACGCTTCCCTTCTTGGTCTTCCTCCTTACATATTCTTTGATGCTCTCCGGCAGAGTCCTGGAGAACAACTCTCTCCACTTCGCAAACATGTTTTTGAGGGACCGGGGCGTTAGAGCATTGCATGCTGAGCAGCCTTTCCATCTGTGGTCTTCACCAAGGCACCGGAGGCAGAGCGTGTGCAGATCTGATGTGGGAAAGGATCCGTTGCACGACGGGCACCTGCTGAAGCCCGTCGTGACCGACATGCGCCAGGGACAGACTAGGGCACCAGTGGACAATGTTCCTAATTCTGATAAATTGAAAAAGATTGGATTAGGCGAAAAGCACGTGGAATTATGAGGCTTGAGGGGTCACTCAGGAGCGCTGGTGAAATTGGTCTGCTCCCGTCAACACGGAAAAGAGGACTGACGTGTCGCGCTGGTGGGCGGGGTTAAGGGAGCCCGTGCTCCTGGGGCCGAGCCCCCATGCACCTGCAAATTTAAAGGGAAAGGGTTCTTTCTGGTGAAAAAGGGTTCTGTTCCCGTCCCTCACAAGGGACGCCCCTATAGAGGATGGAGGAAAGGGGACGGACGTAGGAGTGGAGGCGGTGAGGCAGTCACCAGAAACAAAGGTAGTAGATATAGCAGGTCATTAGGAGTATGTCAGTCCGGAAATAAGGTGCCGGTAACAACGTGTACTGGCACCTTTTCCGGACGGGCAGTGATCTACGGCAGGCCTGACCTGGCGGTATTTAAGGCTCCTACTGGCAGATAATTCCTACCGGCATATAATTCACTGAAGTACCCAGTGAATCAGTGCTTACCATTCCATGGAGTCCTCCATGGAATGGGAACTTACTGTTACTCCGCCGTCTGTAATATCACGGTAATACAGGGATATCGGGTGGCTGAAACGGTAAGCAGAGGTTGCCGGTAAGCCGCCGGCAACCTCGTGATGACCTCCGTAGAACGTGTTTGGGCCTCTTATTGGATGGATTAGAATATAGGAGATAATTAGGGTTACAAAAACATCCCTTCAGGAGTCTGCAACCTGAGTCTCTCCAGATGTTATTGACTACAACCTCCACACATCCTCACCATTGTGTATACTGGCTAAGGCTGATGAGAGTTGAAGTCCAATACATAAGCCAAAGCTTGGAAGAACAAATTACTTACCCCTCAGTAATGTTCTTTCTGATGGATGTTCCTCCCATGGATTCCTCATCTATGATATATATCTCCCAGTGCAGTTGCTTTTTAGAAAACTTTCCACCACCAGAGGGCACAGTCTGGCTCAGCCTGATGCATCTATGTGGCCCGCGCTGGACATGATGTTGCGGGAAGTATATATAGAGGTGCTGCACCCCGTGACCTCACTTCCAAAAATATTTTCTAGCACTCTGATGCTGAGGGACATCAGAACCATGGTACACTAGTTAACTGTGAGGGGTCAGTAATGTGAGGCGGACAACTGTTTGATGAGTTGTGCCATTTTATTCTTAAAAGAAATATATTAACAATGCCTTACTATCCTTACTCTGCTGAGGATTTCCCTACCTAACCAAAGCTAAGGGGAAACACCATAACACAGGACAACTGCCCCCCACACTAAGCAACAAATGCACAAGGAAAATATATGGCAATATAACAGCACATGAACAACTTTCAAAGGGTCTGAATAACCTTCTAATGTCCTGGGTGATTTCCCTTCTCCAGGATTTGTTTCATTTCGATATGCTTTATTTCGACTAATAGATCATAAAGCCATACAATTACATAGACAAAAGTACAATCAATGTTTACACAATAGTATAATAGTTATAATAAAACCCCCTAGAAGAAAAATTAAAATTTTACAGAGGTTAAACAAACTCTGCGAGCAGTTTCAAAATTAAATCATGTTTACCGAGGCCACCATAGGACGCGCTGATGATGACAGCCTCAGCGTGATCCTCCCGTGTTAGGGACCTGTAAAGTGACTTGAGCCCCCACTTTTTGCCCCCCTCCCACAGGCTTAACTGATTGAAGGGGGAAGCCAGCTGCACCCGTGGTTGAATAAACAGGCAAAGCGGCCTGTTATTGCTGGAGAAGTAGCCGCTGAGTTTCCTGACGAAAAGTTCCTTCCCGCCCGGTTGATGCACTGAAGTGGGATGCAGCTCACAGGCAAGATGCCGGCGTCCAGGAGAACGAAGGAAGCAGGCCAAGAGCGGAGGGGAGGTAAGTCCATTCCCCTCCGCCTCTGACTAGCCAATGTTAGCGCTCCTGCAGGAGTGAAGAACCCCCACCTAACCGTCAGCTGGGTGGCCGGCGTGTGTGGAGGAGCCAGTCTGCCTGGAGGTGGGGTGGCCTCCATCGGCAACAGCGGTGAGGTCAGAGAACCGCCCCACGCCCACAGGGCGGCCAAAGGATGACCGCGGGGCACCCGCGAAAGTGAGAGAATGTGGCCGCAAGGAAAGGAGGAGCTGGGCTGGTGCCCAAGCAAGGCTCGTGGGGACACCCCCATGAGATACGAGAAGAGAGCTCGGGGCCCAAATACATGCTCAGATCAAGGTGAAAGACCACACCCTGCTATGCTAAGGGGCACAGAGCCCGCACTTGGGCCCATGAGAAGGGGGCCCCTCATATTGAAGTATTGCCTGGAGGCAGGCTGGAGCTTGCATTGATTAGTGCTGGAGGCATCGTTGAGGAGGAGGGGGGAAGCCTGGAGTAACGGGGGGGCCCGGAGCAGAGCACATAAGGAGTCAAGGGGCACATGGAGAAGGGGTGTCCCCAGCCCATACAGTTGGTCCCCACACCTAAACATGCACCCCGCCAGAGGTGAGGGAGACATCTTATAGACGTGGGGGACGAACCCTGTCAGTCAAGCCCAGGAGGGGCCCCAACCTTCCTATAAACAGAAGCGGCTCACAAGAGACACCC
Organism: Ambystoma mexicanum; assembly: GCF_040938575.1. Classification (NCBI taxonomy): domain Eukaryota; kingdom Metazoa; phylum Chordata; class Amphibia; order Caudata; family Ambystomatidae; genus Ambystoma; species Ambystoma mexicanum. The sequence goes on from NC_090936.1 coordinate 51,392,272, forward strand.
ACAGTAATCGCCCTTCCGGGGCCCGTTGTGGGAGCAGATCGGGGTTCCCAATCCCTCTGCATCTACAGAAGCAGAACATGGCTGGGGGGGCGAGGGAGGTTGGAGGGGGAGTACACAGAGAAGAAACAGGCCCAAGGTGGGCCCAGACAAGAAGTGGAGGAGGCCTGAGAGACCAGCTCAATTTAGGGAGATCCAATGACAGTGTGGGTCCCCAGGTCCATACCTGGGGCGTGTGCCTGCCTCCTGGAGGACTACCCCCATGGCTCCCACCAACTGAGGGCACTAGCCGGACAGTGAGAAAAAGAGAGGACACCACGAGGGGGGAGAGCCAGATCGGAATCTGCCCCTGCCCCAAAATGCCCTGTGGGGCCCCAGTAGACCCATGCGAATCGGGTAGAGGTGAGGGCCCCCAATACTCACAAATGGGGCATGCGCCCGCCTTAGGGAAGATCCACATCACCTGGTACTATACACCCAAACGGAGCACTGGGGCAGGAAATAGATCTCCCACCTAAAAGAGGGGAAGGAAGGGGGTGGTACCATCCTACGACCCCCTTAACCCCCACAAGCACCTAAGGGACCCGGACTATGGAGCGAAGAATAGCAACAAGGGCCGGCAGCACAGTGTGGGCCCCCGGACGTGAGTGCAGTGGGCCCCACAAAAGAACAGGACAAACAACAAGGGAACTGGGGATGAGGCACGACCCAACATATAAAACAGTGCCCAGTCCATACGTGGACTGGAGGGCAAATTTGGGACACTTTGAATACCAGAAAGCAGAGTTGAGGAGCAAAGCATTCCACCACAAAATGTCAGAGGCAGGTGGCCACGCCATGACCACCAAGAGAGATATCGCCTCCCTTCTGGAAGAGATCAGAGGAATGAGGAGAGACATCGGTGGAAAAGTAGATAGAATTAATGTTAGAATTGACAGTATGGACGAGAGGTTACCGACGGTGGAAAACAACCAGACCTCCCTCAAAACATTGGAAACCCAGATGGACATGAGGTTGGCAGAGTTGGAGTGAAGGGAGGGCGAGGTAGTCCTAATGATGGATGACTTTGAAAACCGGGAGAGAAGAAATAATCAGAGATTTTTTGGAATCCTGGAGAAGGAAGGCAAAATGGAAAGAGACCTAAGGAGAACCATCCATGCGGTGGTGAAGAAAATGTCGATGAGAACGTGGATGAACCCACACTTGAGAGGGTCCATAGAGCGGGAGCAACTGGGAGGGGCCCATGCTCTGTGCTCGCACGCTTAAATAACTACCTGGCTAGAAAAGAATTCCTGGAGAAGGCGAGGGGGCTGGGCTCCGTATCCCTAGGAAACGTAAAGGTGGCTATCTACCAAGACCTACCTGCACTTACAATGGCAAAGAGGTGCCTATGCTCCCCCCTTACGAAGTGGCTCAGTGAGAAGGGGGTGCGATACTGATGGAGGTTCCCCTTCTCTATATCCTTTGAAATCGAGGGCTACAGCTACAAACTGATGACTGAGGAAGATATAAGAAGGATCACGTGAGTTAATGGGAGGAGACAGGCAAAAACATGGCAGACGAGGAAAAGAGCTAGGAGGACAGGCGATGGCGCATAAAAAGTCCAAATAGATGTTAAGTCCCAGGCTCAAGAAAATTCAGGAAGCTCGGCTCCCCTCTGGCAGGTCCCTCTAGAGCCGGCGGGACATGACATGATATGATATGATATGGCATTTATAACGTGCCTATACACAAGTGTTTCAAGACGCGATGAGTTAAGGGAGGGGGAACAGAGGGAAGACTGAGACAACGATCTTACTAGGCCAGGTGTCATTCGGATCGTGAAAGTTCAAGGGAAGGGGAACAGTCCAAGGGGGAATGCTGGGAAGTATGGCACAGGGTCTCAATGCATAACATGAGTGAGGGGGGAGGTTAGTAGGTGAATTGAACGTTGTTGGAAAAGGGGCAGGGAAGGGGGATCGAATTAGAGTGCTTACTTCGTCGTGCGTGGGGAGGACCACTGGTGATTCAATCTTGTCAGAGGAGATGGTTCCGGGCAGGGTTGGATGCCATGGGGGGGACAGAGGAGGCGCAATGGGGGGAGAGGGCTGTTAATGTTCAGGGGATGAATGTCCTCAAAAGATGGTGCAGTGTGCCTGTTAAAAGGGTTCCAATCATGGATTTGTCTCAGAGGAAGGGGGAGTACAGTGGTACCTTGGAAAAAAGGCAATGTCTGCCAGGGTAAGATGTGTATTGTCTCCCTAAAGGTCGGGGCCTCAATTCACCTTCCAAAAGATATATGGTACTCCATGAGTTCAAGAGAGCCAACCTTGACAGGATGTGTCTCCAGGAAACACACTGGAAGGCGGGGAACCAAACTACGTTCCCGGGAGTTGGGGGAGGTGATTAGGCCTCTGATGTTAAGAAGAGGCATGGGGTCGCAGTCTTGGTCTCAACCCGGCTGGGCTTCACAATAGATTTGTATCTGGCCGACCACAATGGGAGGTGGATGTTTGCAAAGGGTCAATTGCATGGTGTTAAGCTTACGATTGGTACAGTATACACTCTGAATGTGCATCAATGTGAATTCTGGGAGAAAGTCAGGGATAAATGAATTGAATTTGTTGAAGGTCAATTGGTGGTAGGAGGGGACTTTAATATGGTGTTGGACCTGCTAAGGGACCGTAAGAGGATGGGCGAGGGACAAATGAGCATGGCAAACTCTGGTGACTCACAACGCTTTTAAGAGGTCAATGACGTACTGGAGTTATGTGACTCCCTCCACCCAATACCAGAAGGGGACATGCCATTCACCTTCTACTCTGCGGTCCACAACTCCTTCTCACATATTGACCTGGTCCTGGTAGACACGACCTTAAAGGATCAGGTCTTGAAATCCCAGGTAGCCCCTATCCCGTGGTCAGACCACGATATGGTAACAATTTTAGTGGATATGGTGGGATCAAGGGGCCCCAGGGGGAAATGAAGATGTAACAACGTCCTCCTAAAGGACAAAGCGGTGCAACAGGAACTGCTTAGCGAAATCCAGGAGTGCTTCCTTTTCAATCACACAGGGGATGTAGGAATCCAATTAGTCTAGGAATGCTTCATGGCAACTATTTGGGGGACCCTGTTGAGAATAGGTTCCAAGAAAAAGAGAAAAAGGGGGAGAGGGAGGTTGCGCTTCGTAGGAAAATAGAGCAGATACAACCGGGAGGTACCCAAGGACAGTATATTTCACCCGCCAAGGCGAAAGAGCTCCGACGCTATAAGACACAATTGAAAGCCATCCTGACGCAGGACACAGAAAAAATAATTGTTACTGAAACAGAAATACCACGAGAAGTGGGATAGGGCAGATAGGATCCTGGCCTGGAGATTGAGAGAGAAGAAAAAGAGGAGAACCATAGGGGCTATTAAGACAGAGGAGAATAGGTGCCTATATGACATCAAGAGTATTGGGATTGAATTTGTAAAATATAACAGTACCCTCTACTCGTCGGAATGGGCGGTGGAGGAGACCCAAATAGACAAATTCCCGAGAAGGTTACCAATCCCAGGGCTCCCCTAAGAGATGGTGAAAAACCCTGAGAATCCCATAACCGTAGAGGAAGTCCTGCGGGCCATCACTGGGATGAAATCAAGGACTGCCCCGGGTGAAGACGGTTTCACAATAACATTTTACAAACTATTTAAATCCCTGTTAGCCCCGTTTCTAGTAAAGGTATTTAACGCATGTCTGAGAAGTGAACTTCTCCCCGCCATGATGATGGCGGCAATCATTGTTGCGATCCCAAAGGAGGAGAAGGACCCCACTAGGTGCTCTGTTATAGGCCCATTTCCCTCCTCAATGGAGATGTAAAGATACTCGCAAAGGTCCTGGGAACGAGATTGGAGGGTTGTATGCCACGTCTAGTGCAGGGGGACCAAGTGGGATTCATTAGGGGAAGACAAGGATCAGATAACATTAGGAAGACAATCAACCTGATTTACGGGGCAAAGGTGAGAGGTCTGGATGCATGCCTAGTGGCGTTGGACTCAGAGAAAGCCTTTGACAGGGTCGAGTGGCCCTTCATGATGAAGGTCCTGGGAAAGATGGGACTGGGAACAATCTTCCTGAAATGGGTGGCAGAACTAAATAACAGGCCCAGGGTGAAGGTTCAGATAAACGGGGGACTCACAGAGACCTTCAGACTCACGAGAGGTACAAGGCAGGGATGCCCCCTCTCCCCACTGTTGTACACCATCACTATGGAGCCACTGGCAATTGCAATTCGAATGAACAACCAAATCAACGGTATAGTGGGGGAGAAATTGAATGCAAAATGTTGCTGTTTGCTGATGACATACTGGCCCACCTTACTAATGTCCAAGTCTCCCTCCCGGCTCTAATGACCCAGATTGTGGAAATATGGCTGCCTCTCAGGACTCAAAATCAATGTGGGAAAATATACTATCATGCAGTTACTGGAGCAGAGTCCCCTCCTAGACACGAAAGAGAGCTATCAAGGCATGATAGTTAACCAGAGGAGCATTCAATACCTGGGCATTTGGGTAAAAAGGAATCTAGAGGAGATGGTGGAGACTAACTATAATCCCTTCTGCGCTCAGCTGATGGCTGACCTAAAGAGGTGGCACCCTTTAATACTGACATGGTACGGCAGGATGACCTCCATAAAAATGAATATGCTCCCCAGACTGTTATACTTATTTGCAGCCATTCCGAGACAGCTCCCGGAAAGTACTTCTTGGAAGTCATAGGACAGCTCTGTAGATTTATATAGGGAAGCAAGACCCCAAGGGTGAAAAGGGCAACCCTTACCCTTCCAAGGGACAAAGGGGGATTTGCTTTCCCGGACATCCGCTTATATTATATTCGGCACAAATCAGGCAGATGCTGGAACATATGAGGGAAGATCTGAGGACCTATTGGACCTACTTGGAAGATCATGTGGCACAACCTCTGAAGGTCAGGGATTACTTTTGGTCCCCGCTCAGATCGATACCGGAATGTCTTTGTCCCATCCTACACTGGGAGTTTTTTGGTCAGCCTGGCGGGAATCCAGAGACACACAGGGTTATACATCGTGGCCCTCCCCTTTGTCCTCAATATGGGGGCTGCCGTTTGAGTTGGGACACCAGGGATTCACCCGCTCACAGAGGTGGTCGGATGCAGGGCTTGAGAGGGCGGGACAACTGTTTGAGGGTGGAAGCTTCCAGGAATGGGTTAAGGTATGGGATGTATTGGGAGGGGACTCAATTTCAATATTCGAATATCGGCGCATTAAGGGTATCCTGACAGACCCAAAGTGGGAGGAAGGGGCAGCTACAGAATTAACAGCTGTGGAAAAAGTCCTTAGACCAATCCTCAACAAGGAAGGGCATGCTGGCCAAGCTATACAAAGCTATGAACGAGACCAGTCTATAGGGGAGACAAATCTTCCAGAGGTATTGGGTAGAGTTGGTGGGTGAAGGGATCCCTGAGGAGAAGTGGGCACGAATATACAGAGTGGTCTTCAAGGGAGGATTGTTTACTTCAAGGGAGGATTGTTTACAACTTTAAAATGCTAATGGGATGGTACAGGGACCCAGGGAAATTGTCCAAAATGTTTGCGGGAGCATCTCCTATGTGCCCTAGGGGTTGTGGGAATCAGGGGACCCTGGCCCACATGTGGTGGCGATGCCCCAAGGTACAAGTGTTTTGGAAAGAAGTGTTGAGCTGGATGGAAGAGATCACTGGGATAGGGTTGGGCCTAGACCCACTGCTGTCTTTACTAGGGCTCAGGCAAAAATATAGGTAAGAACATAGACTTCAGAAGATGTGAGAAGCTATGTTAAGAGCAGGAAGATTGGCCATAGCCCAATGTTGGAAAAATGAAACGCACCCCACAAAAGTGGTATGGGAAGGAAAAGTGCAAAACATGATGGTAATGGAGAAGGTTACTGCAGTAGTGAATGATAGGATGGAAGAATTTCAAGCTGAATGGTGTTCCTTGTTGCTCAAATGGGGACTGGAGGAAGGTAATCACGTGAGCTTACCCAGTGGGTGTACGGAGCGGATGGGGAAACGAGGGGGAAAGACCCGGAAGGGAGCCGGCAATGTTTATACACAGGCACTGAGATATTTCGCCTCTGAGGCATTGATCGAAGAAACCTACACCAATGAACAAGAGTTGATTTAGTTGAGGGGTTGTGGGTGGCGGGGGGGTGTGTGTAGGGGGATGTGTGTTGAATAATCAGGCACTGCTCATTCAAAGTTAATGGGTTTATTGAAGTGAAAACACAACAGGTAGCAGACACAACCCTGTGGCACAGCTGATGCTCTCAAACTGCCTGCCTCAAACGAAAACCTCTAAGATGGAACATACCTGACAGAATTCTTCATACAGAATAATGAGTGGGTAAAGTTCCATACTCATAACATAGTATATATAAACTTAACACACCTTCCCCCCTTGCATGTTACACAGGACAAAGTACCAGGCATTTTACTCCAAATAAAAATCCTTATATCGATCCGGAAATGTCTTTGTTCTCCTAACTTGTCTATCAATGCTGAGATTCAGATCTTTCGAGTGTCCTTCATTTGATTTAGTTATATCTCTCATGTTGTTTTCCTCTGAATGTAATGTCCTTTGCGAATTTCCTTCATCTTGTTTATCAGTTGACTCACCACCCTCGTCAACACCCTCCATGTTGCCTTCGTCGACTATAGAATCTAAAGTGCTTTTGACAAGCCTAGAAATAGACCAACATTCACCACCATCGAGTATAGCTACATTGCCTCGAATGGTTACTATTTTTCTTGGACCTAAAAACTTGCCTTCAGAACATTTTACACCAAAGCGGGGATTGTTTATGAGAACTATGTCTCCTTCCACCAATCCCACTTCTTTAACATGAAATGTGGAATCAAACCTTTGTTCATATACATCTTGGGCCTCACATATCAAAGTCATTATCTTCTTCCTATCTACTTTCACACATCCAGCCAATCTTAACCATCATGGGCATAATTTGGAGGCAGGTCGTCTCCCTTTAAGTGAGACAAATGGTGAAACCTTAGTGGTGGAATGTGGTGTGATACAATAACTCCACACCATTTCCCTCAACAACCTAGACCAATCAATACCCGAATTTAGTCCTAATTGAATGCCACCTTTAATGAATCTATTGGCCCTTTCAACCATGCCATTTGCCCTAGGATGATATAGAGCAGTCCTGGAATGCTTGATCTCATAGCACTGTAAGAACTCCTTCATTCTTCGTGAACAGAACTGCACTCCGTTATCTGTTATAATTTCTGTGGGAAACCCTTCTTTGTAAAATAACTCCTCAAAAAACATGATCAATTCGTTGGTGGTAGCCTCTCTTAATGCCTTACACTCTAACCACTTGGTGTGGTAGTCGATTAGTACCACCATGAATCTGAAACCATCCCCCAGACCTTGGATAGGGCCAATAATGTCCCCTGCAAGTTTTTTCCAGGTTTCACTAGGAACTTTAACTGGACTGAGTGGAACTTCTCGGACAACTTTACTTTTATCAGCATTTCTACATTCCCTACAGTCTCTAACTTTCTTGTCAACCATGCTGTCCATCCCTGGCCACCAATATGACTGTCGCACCAACCTCTTGGTACCACTTATGCCCAGATGGCTCTGATGAGCTAGGTCAACCATGCGAGCTCTAATACTTACAAGGGGAATAATCTTGCATCCTCTTCTCAATATCTCACCATTCTCAGACAAATTTAATTCTAACCTAATTTCATAGAATCGATCAAAGTTTCTATCTAGAGACTCCTTCCTGGGCCATCCCAACCTAGTCCACTCCTTCACTCTGGAAAGACACGAATCCTCTAGATCAGCTTCACTCTACTCTCCTTTCCCCACAGCATTCTCTGTGATATTCGAGATACACAAATCCTCCTCATTCTCTATGCTGGGTACTAGTCCCACCTGATCCAAAGGAAGCCTGGACAGACAGTCAGCAACTACATTGTCTTTGCCTGGAATGTAACTGAGTGTAAAATTGTAACCTTGCAGCCCAATCATCCATCTCGCAATCCTGGGCGAACCTTTTGCCCAATCACAACTACCTAGTAGTTGTACCAGTGGTTTATGGTCTGATTTAATCAGGAACTCCTGTCCCCATAGAAAATACTTAAAGTGTAAAATGGCCCAATAAACGGCCAAAGCTTCTCTTTCAATTACCGAATAATTGCACTCAGCTCCCTTTAATGGTCTGGAAGTGAATGCAATCGTATGAACCTCCTTACCTGAATCTACTTGACACAATGTGGCATCCAACCCAGTCAGGCTCGCATCAACTGAGAGAACTGTCTTTCTACCACTAATGAAACTGCCTAGGGAGGGTGCTTTCGATATACTCTCTTTTATGGTGGAAAATGCTTCCTGACATGCTGTTGTCCAATTAAAAGACACCCCTTTCTTTAGCAAATTCCTCAATGGTGAGGAAATGGTTGCAAACTTTTCCACAAACTTGTGGTAATATTCGGCCATGCCCATAAAGGATCTAAGTTGATCTTTGTCTGTTGGAGCAGGAACACCACAAATATTCTCTACTAGCTTAACTTTTGGAGATATTCCTTGACTTGAAACCTTATGACCTAAGTATTCAACTTCTCTAAGAGAAATGCAACACTTTTCCCTCTGCACTGTGAGACCAGCTGACTTTAACCTTTGCAGTACATTTCTCAATATACAATCATGCTCAACCTCAGACTCAGCATACACTAGGATATCGTCTTGAAAAACTGCCACATTCTTGAGCCCCTTTAATACTTCTTCCATCACCCTTTGGAAAACTGATGCGGCAGATGCCAACCCAAAAGGCATCCGTAAGTACTTAAAGGTGCCCAGAGGTGTTACAAATGCGGTAACATGTTGGCATTGTTCTGACAGTGGAACTTGATGGTATGCAGCAGATAAGTCAATTACTGAGAACCAACTGGGTTCTCCCAATGTGGCTAGAGTCTCTGAGATGATGGGTAGTGGATGCCTCTCAATGAAGATGTTCTTATTCAAGTCCCTCAGATCGACACACAGCCTTAAGTTTCCATTGCTTTTTGCCACTAGAACAACAGGAGAAAGCCATTCTGTCCCTTCGATGCGTTCTATCACCCCTTTCTGCATCAGATTATCAAGTTCTTCACTTAGTTGTTGTCGTAGTTTGAGTCGAACTGGTCTCTCCTTGTGAACAACGGGTCTGGAATTTGGTTTTAGCTTTATATCATGTTCAAAGTTGGATAACTTTCCTAGATTGGATGTGAAAACTTCTGGGAATTCCTTTTTCCACTTGTCTTCAATCTCAGCAATTGTCACTGGTTCACTGGCATTAGCTTGAATGCGGACACCACGTTCTCTTTGCTCATCCCACCCCAATAACGATGCGCCCTTTTTCGCTACCAAGATCTTGGCCATACATGCTCTCCCTTTGTATGCTACTCTTGCTTGGAATTCTCCAACCATGGCAATAGATGACTCTCCATATCCACATGGTTTTACTCCTGTTTGGGATAATATGCTGCATTTCTTGAACGTATTCAGGGATATTATTGTCCAAGGGGAGGCTGAGTCTACTTTCATTTCAATGTTGCAGCCATCTATTTCGAATTGATCAATAGGACCCTTACTGTCGTCGGGTACTGCATAAATGTGGAATATGTGGCGAGTACTGTTTTCCTGAATGGGAGCTTCATTAATTGTTCTGCCCGATGTGTGACTATGACTAACAGATGCAGGATCTCTTTGCTCAATAGCATTAATGGAGGATTCCCTGCACACATTTGCGAAGTGCCCTCTCTTCTTGCATTTGTAGCACTCTGCGAATCTCGCTGGGCATGTGGGACAATTTGCCATGTGTCTTGAATTGCCGCACCTTGTGCACTTCTGAATCCACCACTCCTTTTTGTTGGGTGTTCTCTTCTTTTGTTGAACAGCACACACTCCTTGTGCCAAGCCTTGTGATTGTTGCTTGTCAATTTTCATCTCTCTCATGTACTGGGACGTCTGTTCAATACTACGTGTTAATTCTACAGCTTGCTCCAGCGAGACATCCTTGGCCAGTAGTTTCTCCTGTACTCTGGAGCTATTCGTGCAACGCACTATTTGGTCTCTAATGAGAGAATCAGTGAGTTCTCCAAACTCGCATGTGTGACTCAGTGTCCTGAGTGAAGCCACATAAGATTCGACCGACTCCGCACTATCCTGGGTACGTTCAAAGAACTTATGCCTTTCAAAAGTAATGTTCTTTTTTGGCTCAAAGTGTCCTGCAATTTTTTGGATGGCTATAAGGTATTCATCGCCGTCACCAATACCTTCCTCATGGGTTCGTGTGAGGCCATCAAACACTATGCGACCCTCTGTTCCAAGATTGTGAAAAAGGAGTGCCTTTTTTCTCCCGGAGCTATACCTGTCACCACCTATGGCCACCAGATAGTTTTCAAAGGTTTTGATCCATCTATCCCATCTCAGCGGAGGGCGACCGGGTTCGGAGAGAAATGGAGCTGGCGGCGGTATTGCTGCTGCCATTTCGTCTGTTCCAGGTGAGTGGTGCAGGTAGGACAGTTTGCAGGTGAGCAGAGGGCCGGGAGTATTCTGTGTGCTTGCAGAATGGATTTATCTGAAGTTTGATTAGCTGCCCTGAGGTTACTGTGAATGAATTTGTGAAATGGAATGTTCCAAGTTTCTAATATTATTATGTGTCACAGTGGCGAGTCTTGTGACATCACAATGGGCCTCTCCAGCAGTCCGGGCTTCTTCCTTAGACAGAGTATGGAGTGTTCAGGAAAGCATTCATTGTTTAGTGGTACATGGAGATTCAGGCTCAGTTCAAAATTAAACAAGCGTCTAGTACTGTATATGCACAGACTCTTGATTACTGAAATACAATGTATAAGTCCAGTCAGTGAAAGTACATCCCCTAGATACTCTGCGCACACGGATAAGATTCCCTTCCCCTCCAAATCTGACCTGAAGGGCTCGCAGCCCTGCGCCTGCTGCCTGTGATGCTGTCAGCTGTGCTGGGAAAAGGGCGCCGCTCAAACTCCCATCACTGGGAGGAGCGGCAAGACGGGGAGCCGTTTCTTTTTGATCAGCCGTGTGCTGTTTTCATGTTCTGGTGTCCAGGCGCTGGGAGGGAGGCGCTGTGTCCAGGAAAGTAATGTGATACGGTCGGAGAAGCAGTGGGTTGATCCTCGTCGCCAATGTTGAATAAACAGGCACTGCTCATTCAAAGTTAATGGGTTTATTGAAGTGAAAACACAACAGGTAGCAGACACAACCCTGTGGCACAGCTGATGCTCTCAAACTGCCTGCCTCAAATGAAAACCTCTAAAATGGAACATACCTGACAGAATTCTTCATACAGAATAATGAGTGGGTTCAAGTTCCATACTCATAACATAGCATATATAAACTTAACAGGGTGTTAAGGGAGTGGGGGTCAGGAGTGGGGGTCAGGAGATTTAAACAGTTATTGCCAAAGTGGGTTACACTTACATCTTTTGTTATATTGAAAATGTCTTGTTCTCTTTATAAATGCTAATAAAACCAAGTTAAAAAAAAAATCATGTGCCCCAAGTAGCTGTCATCGACAAGAATAAATAAAACCTATGGGGCTCACTCTGCGCCTGCCGGTCCAGAAACAGTGCAGCATAGCGGCCACGGTAGGCAGACCGTCACGGAAGCAACAGCACTGTTAACAACGGTGCCGATGCTTCCGTGGTCGCAACTCCCAAAGAGTCCTATTGGACTCTATGGGAATGGGGACTTACAATCTACCAGCACCTGACTTTCTGGTACGCCAGGGTTGTAATGCAACGGTGTTGCTGGGAAGTCAGGCGCCTGTAAATATTTACGGATCCGGTGGCAACCAGCCGGTATCACCGGCACGGCTACCGCCAGACCCGTAATGAGCCCCAAAGTCTTGTTAAAATTAAGAAAACAGGTTAAAATATAATGCTCAAAAGTCAGACACCAAAGCGAAGGAGAGCGAGCAGCCTCCATTATTTGTCTGTGTTTGATCGTCAAATAATACAATCTGCAAGACGCATGCTTCACAGGACAAGTTGCACAGCATAGAAACCAGATACAATCGTGAATATCAGCCCAGGCCCCATAATAACTGGACGCAGTGCACAAGGCAAAGGTAACACGACTCATCTGGAGCAGATTCATGCAGGGTTCATGTGAACAGTTTCTTAGTTCTGACATTGCAAGCCCATCGTGAATACCTGCACGGCAGTAGAATTTAAACACGTTACCATGGCATCTGTAACAGCCCTGTATCTACCAGGTGCAGAAGCAGCCTTAGATAGTATTTCCTCAGAGATAATGTTGCCGAGCACAACATAAAAAACTGTTCACGGTCCTCATCCGCACTATTGCACAGACGGCACAGGGAGGAAACGTTGCTGCGCCACTTGCATGTTACAGAAGCTATCAGCAATGTTCTGAATGATCTTTCATACTTCAGATTGACATAGCCGAGGTAATCCTCGAGTCCCACCTGTGTTTTAATACTAACATAACGCACCAAAAGCGGGGAACCCAGGACTTTTATCGCTACATAACGCTGTAATTTTGCAAGGGCATCGCTTTTTACTTCGACTCTCGTTTGTTTGGTGATTGAACTTGGGTTGCTCCAATAGATCGCGCTTCAAGGGACCGTTTACCATGTAACGCCCACTTCAAAGAAGAGCCCCGGCTGTGAGAGAACTTCTATCAAGGCATCCCCATATTTGTCCAGATGCACGTTGGACCACCGTCGTACCCAGAATAACACTGGGTGGAGCCAACAGACAGACTCAATCCCCTGCATACTCGTCTCCAGAAGTACTAACGGATAAGGTGTACTAGAAGGTAGGTCAAGTATATTCTTTAGATACCTGGTTTCCACAATCGCCAGTGCATGAGTATCGAGCTGCCCCCACAGCTTGGCTCCATAGATTGCGGCCTGTCTCCCTTGGGCCTTATAGCCATTTTCAGCTGTGAACCTAGCCAGGGCACCACTATATCTGCTATATCTGCCCAGGGAAGTACTTGCCTTCTCCAGTTGCATAGACCAGCTACAGGAAGCCATCATCCTAACCTCCAGATAATCATAAAATGCCACTTGCTCAATCTCACCCTCTTCCAGAGTGTGATTGAGGCCCTCATGTTTCCACCTAGCATTGGTTTTGTAGACCATTGATATTGTCTTGGATATATTCAATGCCAAACCGTTTGTTTTACAGAAAGTGATGAAAAGATCCAGATGCCTGCACACGCTGACGGGTGTTAAAGAAAACAATACTGCGTTGTCCGTAAACATCAAGAATGGTATCTTGTCTCTCGCTAGGACTGGCGTGTCAATCTGAGAGGCCAGCAACTCTTTAATGACGCCATTAAAAAAAATACAAAATAACGTGGGGGCCAAAACACACCCCTGGCGCCCACCCTTTTCTACATTCATCCAGCTCGAAGTCCTACCATCAGTTCCCCACTGCACTGCTGCCATGTTACCTGGATACAGGCTCTGGATGGCATTCAGAAGTGCCTCTGCGAATCCTAGCCCCCTCTTAAGACGCTGCCTAAGCACTGTATCAAACAAAGTTCTCAGATAAACATAGACTGCATAAACACAGATTTTCCTTAGAACTGCATATTTGTTTACGATTAGTGACCGTCGCATGCTCTGGACCACTGTGCTCAGAACTTCGCAAAACCCTCCTTGCCGATGGTCAATTATTTGATTATTACTTACCCAAGCCTCTAAGTGGAACAATAGAGCCCTAGCAAATGTTTTGCCTCCATAATCCAACAAAGATATTGGTCTGTAATTGCACGGCTGATCTCTGCAGCCTTTCTTATGAATGGGGACCAACTCTGCTTTTGTCCAGGACTCAGGAACGTCATTCTGAATCAGGGCAGCATTAAATAGATTAGTTAAATCTGGTACCCAACCATTAGGTTCATTTGCATAGAAATCTATTGTAACCCTATCGGGGCCCGGCGCCTTGCCTAGTTTCTGACAGGATAAGGCTCTCCTAACCTCCTCAAAGGTCAATGCCATAGATAAGTGGTTATGAGCAACCCCATGCCAACACCCATTTCCATGTGAAGTAGATTCCTCGCTACACTGCAGCCCTCCATCTCCATAAAGACTACCATAGTAGTCCACCCATACTTGCTTTCGAATGCTGCACTGCAAGATATTTCTACCTGCATTTAGCCCTGTCCCGATCAGGCCCCAGAAGCCTCTCGAATCCCCCTTTTTAATTGCACTGAGCAATGCGGCCCAGGTCTCCTCATACTAGGCCCTCTTAGCGTCGTTAGGATCCAATGTAACTACCTTTGCCAGAAGGAGAACTATATCACAATAGACCGGGTAGAAGCTGCTCAAAGTCCAGATTCCCCCACATTAAATTATGTCTTGCTTGGCCATGTAGATCCAGATGGATAGCCCCCATCTCAGGGTTTAGTCTCCCCCTTGGCTGCAGCCCCCAAAAATCTCTTCTGGACATCATAGCCAGGGGGTGATGATCACTCTCGCATCGTCCAGGATTCAAGGTCAATTCTGTTAATGTTCGACCAAAGAAAGAAATGTCTCAAATCAGTTCTTGATGTTTCAAAGTCAATGTAAAAGTTTGTTAACCAAAGTTCCAACGATATCAAACTCTTCCTTTTGGTGAAATATCCACTTTCCACTTCCATCAAATAGCACCAATGGTAATCCCAACCATGATCCTTTATCACGTCTTCAAGAAGACTTGCCATAGCTTAACAGAAATGCAACATCCACAACTGCCAGGAATATACACCTCTTTTTTAACAGTTAATATCTTCTGAGTTATAGTTTTAGAATTCACAATGGTATATTTGTCAGGATGAGTTCGCAGTGGTGCTGCTTCCACTTGAACAACTTCTCTTCTTCTTGATTCACTATGAGAACAGTCACCTTTGTTTCACAGTACTCCACTTTGTTTAGACTACTATAATGCTGCATCTACCTGACAAGCAGATGTGCTACTACAGCTTCAGTACTTTGGACTACTATCACAACTTCAATGATTTGTACTTCTAGACAGGCTTCGACGAGATACACTTCAAAGTACTTTAACGACTTCAAGTAGGCAAAGCACTCTTCCCCTGAAAAACTCTCTTCAAAAGGGACAGCCTCTTTGGCTCTCCTATCTGTCTGCTAAAATAACAACCTGGGTGTGCCTTTTAGATTCACTTCCCTCTGTCTTCCACAGTCTCTGGCACTAAAGGTTGCGTCAATTTCAAAATATTCTTTAGAAGCAGCCGGTTTCCCTTCCCCAATGTTACCTGCACCTTTCTGACCGTTATCAGCCCAAATAATTATTCACAAGCCTTGGTGCCACTCTCCTAGCTTCTGGTAATGCTTGCACACTTTTATCTTAGGCCAATTTAACTGTTATTAACTGCACTGTACAGGTAGATTACCTTTGGACTCTGAGAAAGGCAGGTTTCATTATTAATATGGGGGGCCTAATAGCTTGGACATTGTTTGTACTCTTCTTCAATAGCAAATACACTAACTTCTTATAAATAAAAGGTAATAAAATGTATGCCGTGTTCAAGTAAAGTACAGAGTTCAATCTTTCTATAGGAATCACAATTAGGCACACACGACCACTATTTGACGTCATTTTTAAGGTTTAAAGATTGGTATTGAATTGAATTCCTCTGTGAAAGTGAAGGATAGAGCTCAGTCCTCCTTAGAGAATCACAATTGGGTACACACGACCACTCCTTGATGTAGTTTTCAAGGGTAACAGTCTTAATTATTTATTTATTTATTTAATTAATACACATATAGCAGCATGCCTTGTGTATACAACATGAAATACAGATAAAAACATACATCATTAGTGCTTATCAACAGCAATTCCTAAAAACACAATTCATTACAAGTTTAATATTTACAATTCACACAATTCATCGATAAATACCAGAGATTTTTAAAACTCCTAAAAACAATTAAATGAGTACATCAATTAGTCAATATCTTCATGATTTCAACACATTTCCAATAAGATTTTACAATATAAAAAACCAGGTTAACGTTGCATCCATTAAGAAATGCTGGCCATATCAAGTTGAGGTCAGCCATATTGATACTGTTATTATATGCCTTGAGATATTTCCAGCGTAAGTCCAGCAAACTTTCACATTCTAATAATAGATGTTCTAAGCTCTCAACAATGTCGATTCCACATAACCGACAATAGCGTATATTATGCAGAATCCCCCACTGAGCACTCTGAGTCAATAAGGTGATAATTAAATTAAATTTAAGCCTTACATATTAGTTTGCAATTGCACTAGTAGGAAAGGCGTTTATGTATACAAGCGTAGTATCTCTTTTTACTATATAGTCACAGAATGAAGTGTGTTTTTTGCCGGTAAACAGAGTGATTAAAAAAACAGAGTGATGAAATACTGTTCTCTGCTGTGGTCAGCAAGTTTTTTCTTGAGACAGTTTTTTCTAATATAGACTGGTCCATCTGGTCTCACTCCACAGCATACTGATTGCCATTCCATGTAGGTGCCAAACATCTTTCCCCGGGTGCCCATTTTGAGATAAATGCACCAATCATTGTCTGAGGCCCTATTTTGAGCAGTTTATCACAAAATAAGATTTTTTTGGTTGCATCATACACGATGCCAGTTAGCTCAAACTCTATACAATAATTCGACTGATGTTGTCGGAGTTAGCCCAAACAGCTTATGTAATACTTTAGCTTCATATCTTCTCAAGGAATATATGTGATTTCCACCCCATATTTCAACACCATAAAATAGGATTGATCAAACTTTCGTCTGATAGAGTAACAACACTGTCTGAAATGACATGCCACATAATTTGTTTACAAAGCAAGTTATCATGTTGATTACTGAATTACATTTACACTTTATCACTTCCCAGTGCATGTCCCATTTCAGGTTGCTCTGCAAGTGTAATCCTAAATATTTATAGGTGTCTACATACTCTAGCCGCACAGCGTTCAGGGTACATGGATAAATTCTACTCCTACGCGTGTGGGGTAGAATACCATCGTCTTGTTCTTCTGAGTGTTTATTACTAGGCTATTTTGACTTGCGTATTTCCCTAGTGATTCGACAAGACTCTGCAACCCCTTTGGAGTGTGGACGACCAACACTAAATCGTTGGCATAGGCTAGCTAACTTAAGGAGTGGCGGCCCACTTAAACCAGACATTGAAGTAGGTTTAAGAACTCCAGATCCATGTCAGAGAGGTATAAATTAAAAAAGGGTAGTGGCAACCACACACCCCTGCTTAACTCCAAGCCAGGTGGTGAAGGGGGCAGTTAGGCTGCCTTGACCATCTAATCTTATTCTAACAGAGTTGTCTGTGTATAAAAGCATAAGCATCTTCAATAGACGGGCTAGTATATTCCATACCATAAGCTTTTTCCATAGACGGCCACAAAGTCTATGTCATGACCACTGTGAGGGGGCACAAGTTGTACCACAAGCAGGCTCCCACCAGAACCCTGAGGGCCCTAAAACCACTGCAAAAGGGCTCCTGGAGCCAGTCCTAGCGCCTTTGGCACCAGGCTCATATGTAGGAAGAAAGGGCTGTTCAAACTAGGTCCCATTTATGTACATGGGCCTTTAAATCCAACATGGGAGCACCCACACCGTCTAGTTCTAAGAACCAAGCCATGCGGTCTAGTGTTTTGGGTGTGGCAGGCCTGGAACTACTTTCCCTGGTACTACTTTACCAGGGCTATATAAACAACACCCTGACTGCAGAACATGCTTTGTGTTATTCTGCAACCAGCACCTCACATTGTCCAGCTCCTGGTCTTCAGCATCTTCCTGTAATCCTGCAAGAACAAGAACAAGACTATTCTGTCTTACCTGAGAAAACACCATCCAGCACTCAGCATCTCAACTGGGCTGCAATCTGTGGACACCGAGAGAAGAAGAAACATCACTCACCTGTGAGTACTAGCTTAAGAACTTCCGGCATACTGCTACCACAGCTGCTGTGAATGCGCGCTTCCAAAACATCGTATTCCATCAGTCTTACCTGAATTGCATCACGCTACACCACACTTCCATCCGGAGCACCACAGCAACATCTGCAAAGGAAAAGAGACATATTCAGGTTCGCTTTCAATATTAAACAACCGCACATCGCTGTACTACCTTAACGGCTTCCGAGGGCCTGTTTTTCATCGCGCTCTCATCCACTCCTGGCACCACAGCGGCCTGTGAGGAGAAGAAGAAGAAAACACAGGTTAGCGTCAAAAGAAAGTAAAGGCGCTGCGCTTCGCGCTTTCTCTTATCTAGAAGCATGCCTCTCCATCCGGCACGCCAGCATCAATACCTTCTCACCAGAAAAGAAGGAGATAAAGACATTAACGAATTCCCACCATAAACAGAACAAAGACTTACAATTAACAAACCTATCTGCCTACCAGCAGATTCGGGGTCACAGCAGGCCTAGGCCCAAGGAAGGCGTACTGCACCAGTGAAGCAACTCGGGCAGCTCACCAACAAACATCAAGCACCCCTGCACAAGAAACGCAGGACGGATAGCTCACCCTACAAATAACTAAGGTGAGAAAAGAACCCAGTGGGAAGGGAATCGGTGAGAGGGAGGTGGGAGATTCACCCATTAGAGACAATTATCACAAATCCTCCCTTGTGTAATTGCAGATTCATTATTCAGCAATGGGCAACTACGCATCCAGGGTTCCAGATCTTAGATCCTTTCAGGCGCCCCCTGGGATGTCAGGTGAGCGTAACAGTCTATGAAAGCTACATATATTTTAACATTCCGTCTCGCCCTGGCATATTCGATGGAGGATATCAATATCAGTAAGTCGTATGCCGTGTTAGATTATTTAACAAAACCCATCTGGTTAGGGGGCAAGATCCCATTTGGGTCAATCGAGTTGTTCAACTAAATCAATAAGACCTTTGCTAGTACTTTAGAGTGGACATCTATCATCGGTAACATGCAGTAATTAGCTGCCAGATTCCCTGGACCTTTCTTATGTACTGGCAATATTTCACTTTCCCTCCAGGTCGGCGGTATGACACCCTCAATGCCGATGTGGGAGAAAAGCAAATATAGCCCCTGTGCCCACAGGTCAGGGTCATGTTTGATCACAGCATTACAGATACCATCAGGCCTGGAGGCTCTGGATTTATTTAGGTGTCTGATGATATTGGCTATATCGTAAGGAGACGACTGGCACATCCATGTTTCAGTTAAGGATGGAGTAATCACATCGCTCGTATTCGGACTCAACTTTTTTTCGATGTGTACTTCCCACTGCGGTTCATTAACACCAATGGTGGGTAACCCGCGAGATTGTGTACCACGCATTAATTCCCCAAAAAAGATGGGTATCTTTCTCCAGAGCAATCTGTGCAATGTCCTTCCATGTATTCTTATTCTGCATTTTATTTTATGTTTACCCAACCATTTACGATATTGCCTTTTGAGAGATCTAATGTGA
Organism: Ambystoma mexicanum; assembly: GCF_040938575.1. Classification (NCBI taxonomy): domain Eukaryota; kingdom Metazoa; phylum Chordata; class Amphibia; order Caudata; family Ambystomatidae; genus Ambystoma; species Ambystoma mexicanum. The sequence continues at coordinate 51,411,779 of NC_090936.1, forward strand.
TGAGCAACTTCCTTGGCAGTATAGAGTCTAATTAGATGACAGGTGATATTGATAATTCCCTTTCTAAGAACTTGTTTTGTGGCAGCTATTTTAGGGTTGTATACAATTTGGTAATTCTGTTGTTTATTACTCCTTTCTGCTGTACCTCTGTATTTACGTGTCTCAATTGCAGCTAATGTTAGCAACCATTTTTTATAAAAGTAGAAACAATATCATCTCTCTTAGCCTCGCTGTTTGGGTCGTTGTAAATACCATTGAATGAAGAGAGAAGCGAGTGGGATAAATTAGCCGATTTTTTGATTGTTACATCGAATTCGATTCCCTTGAATGTTAATGTAAATATTTCCATTTGTGGCTTTTAGTGTTAGCTGATCACGTTTTGCTAACGATGTAAGTAGTACACGTAGTGGAAAGTAATCGCTCTAACTACGGTGTAAAATTGCCATATCTTTAATAAGATGAATCCCAATTTTATTCATGAATATATAATCAAGGGTGTGGCTGATTTACCACTTACTCGGGTATAACCCATTGGGGTATCACCTGAACAATTACCATTTAGCCTCATCATGGCATACTCCTCCCTGAGGCATACCCATTTTTTACCTCTCTTGGTAGCAGCACTTGGAGCAGTGAATGGCTCAGAGAGATGAATCTCATACTGATTTGGGCTAACTATTTGAATCAGAGCATCAAAGCGCCCACTAATAATATTGGTACAAGTCTATGATATTTCTTCAGTATATTTCCCACTGTTGCTACATTCACATCTGTTCATCACTATTCATCGGAGGATCATATACATTAATTAATATCAAATAGGTTGCTCCACGGGTTAATTCTGCTGCTAATACCATTGGCACAGAGCTCTGAATTTCTTTTTTCCAAGGCGTGGCAACGGATATCAGTAATCCACCCATCGGTCTCCCCTTAGGCCCTTTAGATGCTATTTTAGCAATGGTTGTGTATCCGCCAAAGTCGACTTGCTCACATAGCCAGGTCTCCTGTAGTGCAACCAGAGAATAGTTGCTTAAGTGGGATATTAGCCCTCCATCACTGAAAATATGAGCAAATCCTCTGGTGTTCCATGACATTGCTAAATGAATGTCATCGAGACATTTGCACAAAATGGTTTTTAAAGATTGTTGGAAGCCATTGCCAGTACCCACTTCCTGCTTCGTTAATATCAGGAGGGGTCAAATGTGCCCGTCGTTGGCCAATAGGTAACTGTTTGTTACAAGGATCGATATCACCATAGTCAGGTATATCTGTTGTCGATCCATTTAAACAAGCATTATTTACATGACTACATTGATGCATGCAACATGGGTTTACAGATAGTACCTTGACGTTAGTTTTACTAATGTATTAGGGATTCTTAAGAATATGCGTGGATGTTTTGCTTATTTTTGGAACAGGGATTTCACGTGCAATATGTGACTTAGTCACAGGGATACGTGCGACAACACTTAGGTAGCCCATTTTGAAAATCTCAATCTGGTGTAACATTACGTAGTTTAACAATCCAGTAGCTTTGAAGCAAACATTTGTGCTATTATGATGACTGTGATTTACTTGATCAACTAGTGATATGTCATCCGATAATATTACGCGTAATGGTGCAATATTATGAAATAGGCTAAGGACTGCTGACCTGCTCAATGGAGGGCCACGATCATTTCTCGGTATGGCTTGAAGCTGAGGTACCTTTAGCGAATTGGCCATCTGCAACAAATTATTTGCTTTTTGGGGATTAGTTGTAGGCACTAGGGCTTGATTATTCATGGGCACCCAAAAGTCAGAAATGTTTCTCTGTTCAAATTGTCTATTATTTTTGGAATTCTCACTCTGATTGTCAGCCAATGTGACCTGGAGACTAGATATAGCGACATCATTAGCACAGTGCTACTAGGACACCTGAGGCATTAGCTGTCGAACCAGGCGTCACGGGCATGCCAAGGGAAGAAGACACAGTTTTTTTAGCCTTTTGCTTATCTCGTGGTCGATTGGCATACATTACTGCCTGTGAAACTACTTTCTTTTTGCTTTTTTGACCCCACTGTACGACCTGTGCCACAACACCCCAGACGGATTGGGTTCCACCTCCAAGCCAAGGTGACGCATGAACTGCAACTACTACTACAAAACGACATAATAGAAAGAGTGGAAGGCCCAACACCATGGTTAACCCCCCAAGTGGTAGTTCCCAAACCAGATGGGCCCCTACGCATCTGTGTCGACATGCGGATCCCGAACATGGCAATTCAGAGGGAAAGACATCCTGGACACAACATAGAGGACATGCTGGTGAGACTGAACCAGGCCACCCGGTTCTCAAAGAAGGATCTGAACCAGGGTTATCACCAGCTGGTCATTGATCCCGCATCCAGGCCAATAAAACCTTTCACAACTCATGACGGCCTGTTCCGCTATAAGCGGCTTAACTTTGGTATATCCTCGGCAGCCGAGATATTCCAGGAAATGATACGAAGGTTGATAGCGCCAGTCACCAACGCCTTCAACTACAGTGACAACATCAGAGTCACTCAGTAAAAACACGACGATGCACTAAAACAAGTGTGCACCATTTTACACGAAGCAGGTCTCACCCTCAACGGCCCAAAGTGCTCAATCAACAAGCAGAGCCTTTGCTTCTTCGGCCACATCTTTACAGATCAAGGCGTCAGAGCAGACCCAGAAAAGATCAGCACCATTGTCAACCTGGAACCCCCGCAAGATGTGTCCGAACTGCGCTCCTTCCTGGGGATGGCAGGCTACTGCGCCCGATACCTGCCTCACTATGCCACCTTGACTGCGTCTCAAGAAAGATCTCCCCTTCACATGGGATGCGCAGTGTCAGGAGGCCTCCGCTGCGCTCAAAAGGGAACTAGCCAACAGCGGCCAGCTTGTTTAGAATGCAAAAGAACCCGATGCAGGGCCCCTCTTAGCACAGGATTGGATGCAGGAAATCTGTTTCGGAAAATGCCTACTGTGAGAAACCAGAAGGTGTCTCACTCACTAGTCCCTGGGGATCTGTCATCCAGGTGGCCAGGACACGGCCATTGCTATTGGATCCAGTTCCTGGGGTGGACCAGTGAGGGATGATCACCTGGATGGGGGTCCTCAGGGAGTGGGACACCGACATGTGAGACGCGATATCCCCCTTCTTTCAAGGCCTTTTTCCCATCCTACCACATCGGATATTCCAAAACACTGCCCCCCCCATGCTTTTTCCTCATGAAAGCTTTTGCACAACATGGACAACGGTCTAACACCCGAGCTTTTACTTGACATGTCCCAGTACAAGGGTCATGAAAAGTCGGGCAACTGACCAGAATCACACACACCTGACGGCCCTTTCCCTTCCCCACAGGGATAAAAGGTGGAGAACAAGAGCACAAGACGAGCAAGGCAGACCACACGACGTGAGAGCTAACTGAGCACGGCAGTTCAAGAGAAGGAGAAAGATGGCGCAGGCAGAGAGGTTGACAAGGAGAGAAGCAGCCTTGCCCTTTCTAACCAACACCTGTGAAATCTCAGCAGAAAGTATAAGACCGCGAACAATAGCCAACGTGTGTTGCAGCAGATGTCTACAGTACACGAGACCCTCCTCCGCTGATAACCAAGCTGGTGAAGGACGCTGGTCTCGGAGCTACTTACCTTGACTGCAAGGATAAAGAAAGGCAAGCGGTTCATCACAGTCGGTGAGTCGAGGAGAGAATCGATAAGAAACTGAACTGTGTTGAACGAAAAGTAGCTAACGGCTAATTTGAACTTTGTGAACTTTGAAGAATTAAAGATACAATTGAGGAAGTAGGGAGGACAACCAGAAACAGAGGAGGCCGGCCCGCATAGGTGCTCAAGCAGGAAACTCTCTGTGATTACCCGAGGGTAGACACCACTACTGTAACCAGAAGCCCTTGGGAATAGGCAAAAAGAGGTCAAAGTGGTCATACAGGGGTCTTGTAAAATCCTCTGTGCCGTCGAATGTCTTTGACCGGCAGAAGATTGATAAAGCTAAGGGAAGTGAATCCTGCATGGTGAACATTAAATACATGAACTGTATCTCGTAAATATTAGCAAGAGTGAACCCGGTAGAGGGATGCTAATGAGAGGGGGCAAAATGTAAAGTCCCATGATGTTCTGTCTATAACCATCGGCGGGAGTGAACCTAGCAGAGGGAAACCGACAACCGAAGGTCGGTGAGAGTGAACCCGGAAGGGGGAAACCAGTAATGACTTGGGTAAGAGAAGTCGGACGGCAGGATATTTGACAACTTAACGAAGGGGGATTTAACCCGTGATTTCTTTCATGCACCAATCCTGAAGTGAATGAACTTTGTTATGGAGGATAGTCAATACTAGCCCTGATTTGAGAAAGACACTTGTGTGTCGAAACACGTGTTATTACAGAGGGCAATGCAATAAATATTCTTATACTTTCTTTCGCCTTGATATTATTTGTGGTGCAGTTTTTTGAAGTGTGGAGCATTTTTTTTTTACTGCTTCACTCAAGGGGTCGGGCTGTGAGTCCCCCTCTTTGCACCACACTCAACTGTGACGCATTTGGATTACAACAAACACCTTAGCGCATGGACTTACAAGTCGGTTCTAAAAAGCCCCAATCTTTCCTGTAACTTTGGTAAGAAGACATTAAGAATTGGTGAAAGCAAGAAGTATTACAAGACAAGGGGAAAGGAAGTGCAGCCCCCAGCCCCCTTGTCATTTTGGATCCGAGCCCGACCAAGGGAGATCCAGCGGTGAAAAGTCATCACCCAATGTTCATTGGAAAATGAACTGTTCAATTGATTGGTTGAATACGGCATGTGAGAGGTCAGCGCCCGGAAGAGGGGGGCCCAGGGATGAAGCCATCACCCAATGTGAACTGTGTAACAGAACTTTTTGTTTGTGTTCGTTTGTTGGATACATCAGGCCTCGAAGGCAAGAGACTTTTTAATGCAAAGGGACTTTACCATCGAAGAACCTGATTGCTAGAACAGAACTGTCGGCTTGTGCCGGGAAGGCTCGAGCATGTGCTGTGCTCCAAAGTCCCACCTTATCCAGGGCTAAAAACATGGCAAAGGGTGACCTCAAGGCAATCACATCCTGACTTATTATTTGAACACTATTTCCTTTATTTTGATCCCCTATCCCACACTCTTTCTGTAATTAGTTGTAAGGAATTGGAAATAGTATTTTTTTAGCATAGGCCCTTTTATTTTGACCCAACACGACTAGGGCTGCCTTATTTTTCATTTGATGGTTGACGCTTACTCTCATCTTAGATTTTGGTTTAGCTTAGCTTAGTTTTTCCACCCTGCATTCATTGTTCAATAAACACCCTTGAACTGTGATCACTGTCTTTACTGTTGCCACTATGAGTTCCTTACAGTGCCTACACCCTTCTTCTGTTAACCCTTTAAGTGCCAGACGTTTTTCCCCCCAGTGCCAAGGCCTTTTTTGGTGATTTCGGTATGTCACCATTCAATGCCTTGTAACTTTTTTGTTACATGAGATATCTTGGCCAAATGTGGCCCCTTTTTTCCCACATGTAGGCGGTCGTAACGCCACCCATGAATCCTAGGTTGTTGTCGGGGGGTGAGAGAAAATAACCAAAAAGAGTGAAAATGTGTTTTTTCAAAAAATGCCAATAAAATGATGTACAAAGAAGCCTGCGGGTTTTTCCTTGTAAGAGCTAAGAACAGATGGTTTGCTGTGCTGAGTTCCCCAATTTCCTGGCTTTCAAGAACAGGTTAAGTGGAAACGAAAAAAAAAATATTTTGATGTGGTTATCAACCGTTTTGTGAGAGTTAGGCGATTTTGGCCATTTTTGCCAATGGACATGCCTGGACAGAATGGAAGAAAAGGGAAGGAAAGCTTAATTGAAGGACAGAAAGGCATACATTTCTGAAAAGTAGACAAAATTCCAAGTTTAGGAAGGGGTCATGTGTGCAGGTCGGGCAAAAACTAGGTAGGGGAAAATGCCATAATTTGGGGAAAAAGCAGGAAAATGACTGAAAAAAAGGTATGTGGTGGATATCGTTGGCTTGGTACGGCAATGGCTTCTATGAATTTTTAGAAAAACAATGTTCCGCTACATTTCCCCAACTCTTGCAGTTAGGAAAGCACACATTTTTCACAAAACAAACAATGCCTCAAGCCAAACACTGAGCCATGGTACACAGGAGTTTTATGCTTACGGCCTGAACAGACGTACTTAGCATGTGTAAATCAGGAAAACCAATGTGGTGAGGAACGGCAAGCATACATTTTTTGAAGGAGCACAGGCAGACCTTCTCGAGGGTAGGTGACTTGTGCAGGTTACAAAAGTGTATGGTGCCTAAAGCAGCGACTAAATGTAGGGCACATTTGGGAAATGAAAGGGTTGTGTGACAAAGGGCACCAGCAAATGGGTCGAAACGTTCTGAAAATCACACAAACGCAACAAATGTCACCAAATGTCATACCTTCCCGCGTTCCCACAGGTGTCCCGAGGAAAACGGTACCAAACGTGTGTGTGCACCTACCTGAGCGCCAAGGGGAAAGCCTAAAACACGGGTAACCCCAAGTCTTTTGGGACAGCATCATTTCAGGAATTCTGCCCATGCGCACACCTACAATTTATTACCCAGAAATCCTGGCAAAGTCCGAAATGTGGCCAAAAATGCCAATTTTCCGCACATTTCACTCGGCTCACCCACCGAAACACGCTGCCAACAACACATAGCCTACCGTCCTGCGTTCCCAAAGGTGTCCTGATGAAAACGGTACCTCACATGTGTGTGTGCACCTACCTGGGCGCCAAGAGGAAAGCCGAAAACATCCCCAACCGCCAAGTCTTTTCAGACAGCTGAATTTCATGATTTTTCAAGACGGGCACACCATACAGATATGGGCCTCGGGTGTCCAAGTCACCAAGGAAAACAGAGAACCCCATGCATTTTCGAAAAGAGGACACCGGTGGGAATCCGCAGAGGTCTGACTTGCGCAAATCGGCCCAGAATGTATTACCCAGAAACTCCCGCGAAGTCCGAAATGTGGCCAAAAAACCCCCATTTTCTGCACATTTCACTCGGCTCACCCACAGAAACACACCTCCAACAACACATGGCCTACCGTCCTGCGTTCCCACAGGTCTCCCAATGAAAACAGTACCTCACGTGTGGGTGCACCTACCTGGGCGCCAAGGGGAAAGCCGAAAACACCCCCAACCCCAAGTCTTTTCAGACAGCTGAATTTCATGATTTTTCCTGACGGGCACACCATACAGATATGGGCCTCGGGTGTCCAAGCCACCAAGGAAAACAGGAAACCCCATGCGTTTACGAAAAGGGGCCACCCGTGGGAATCCGCAGAGGTCTGACTTGTGCAAATTGCCCAGAATGTATTACCCAGAAACCCCAACAAAGTCCGAAATGTGGCCAAAAAAAACATTTTCTGCACATTTCACTCAGCTCACTCACAGAAACACGCCGCCAAAACAACACATGACCTACTGTCCTGTGTTCTCAAGGGTGTCCCGATGAAAACGGTACCTCACATGTGTGGGTGCACCTACCTGGGCGCCAAGGGGAAAGCCGAAAACACCCCCAACCCCAAGTCTTTTCAGACAGCTGAATTTCACGATTTTTCAAGACAGGCACACCATACAGATATGGGCCTCGAGTGTCCAAGCCACCAAGGAAAACAGGGAACCCCATACATTTCTGAAAAGAGGACACCTGTGGGAATCTGCAGAGGTCTGACTTGCGCAAATCGCCCAGAATTTATTATCCAGAAACCCGAGCAAAGTCCGAAATGTGGCCAAAAAAACGCATTTTCCGCACATTTAACTCAGCTCACCCACTGAAACACGCCGCCAACAACACGTGGCCTACCGTCCTGCGTTCCCAATGTTGTCCCGATGAAAACGTTACCTCACATGTGTGGGTGCACCTACCTGGGTGCCAAGGGGAAAGCCTAAAACACGGGTAACCCCAAGTCTTTCGGTACAGCATCATTTCAGGAATTCTGCTCATGTGCACACCCTACAGATTTGGGCCTAGGGTGTCGAAGCCAGCAAGGAAAACAGGGAACCCTATGCATTTCCGAAAAGAGGACACCCGTAGGAATCCACAGAGGTCTGCCTTTGCGCAAAATGCCCCAGTTTTTATTAGCCACAATCCCAACAAAGTGTGCTATTTGGTGGGTAAAAACACAATGTTCACTTTGTCTGGGGTTCTGGGTAATAAATTCTGGCCCGCTTCACGCAGGTCAGACCTCTGTGCATTCCCACGGGTGTCCTCTTTTGGGAAATGCATGGGGTTCCCTGTTTTCCTTGCTGGCTTTGACACCCTAGGCCCAAATCTGTAGGTTGCCCACATGAACAAAATGTTCTGTGCCGAAACGCTTGGGGTTACTAGTGGGTTACCCTTTTTCCTTTGCGTCTCGGTAGGTGCACCCACACATGTGAGGTACCGTTTTCATCAAGACACCTGTGGGAACGTGGGAAAGTATGACATCTGTTGTTGGCAACGTGTTTCGGTGAGTGGACAGAGGGAAATGTCTCTGAAATTGGCTGGAAATAAAGACAATTCTCAGACATTTCGCTCTGGCCACCGAAACACACTGCCAACAACACATGGCCTACCTTCTCCCGTCCCCACAAGTGTCTCGATGAAAACGGTACCTCACATGTGTGGGTGTACCTACCGGGGCGCAAAAGGAAAAGGGTAACCCAGTGGTAACCCCAAGCCTTTTGGCACAGCACATTTTGTTCATGTGGGCAACCTACAAGTTTGGGCCTAGGGTGTTGAAGCCAGCAAGGAAAACTGGGAAACCCATGCTTTTCCGAAAAGAGGACACCCGTGGGAATCCACATCCACAGAGGTCTGCTTGCACAAATTGCCCCATTTTCTATTAGCCACAATCCCTGACAAAGTGTGATATTTGGTGGGGAAAAAACACAATGTTCACTTTGTCTGGGATTCTGGGTAATACATTCTGGGCCGCTTCGCAGATGTCAGACCTCTGTGCATTCCCACGGGTCTCCTCTTTTGGGAAATGCATGGGGTTCCCTGTTTTCCTTTGGTAACCCAACTCCCATTTGCAGGGATCGCTCAAAACAGAGTGCCAAAAAGGACGAGCTATCTCGTCCTTGGCACTACGGAGGTAATGTCAAGGACTAAATATCTCGTCCTTGGCACTTAAGGGGTTAAGGTGCCTCCAGTCCGGCCACACAGTTTTGGGGCCCCTCTCGCTCTTGAGACCCACGGCTTGACTACTGCTCCTCACCTCGGTCACCAGAACGTTCTCTGCACGGCAACCACTTCAATGAGGCTCACATGGGGAAAGACAGCTCTCCTGCAAGTTTTACGCTGCAAAGCCTCTGCACTTCAGAGTATGGGGGAACAGGACCATCTCAGAACAAGCAGGTGAAATCTGCTGTCTCCATGTTACGGCGTCCCTCTTGTTCTCCCACTTCTGCTTGGTTTGCTATCCTCGTGCCTTCCTCCTAATGCTACTAGTGCTACAACTTGCACCCCAGTCACACTTCCAGCTCCTTCCAATTGCCTGCACCCCAGGAGGCCTTTTATGCCTCCCAGGTTCCTTCAGGTGTGGGCTGTTAGGCTTCATTGTCTGACTACTGCTAAAGCATGCCTCTTCAGCCCTCTTCCATGTCCCATTACTTATGGGGTTATGGGACTTGTAGTACCCTTCAAAAAGTTAGCTCTTTTAACAATTGAGTTATTTTAAGGGCAGATTTTCTTCCCGTGAACTCATTAATAGATGGACTATTATAATAGGTTGTTACAGAAGAATGACATTTGATTTAAGGCCTTTTCTCTAGACCCTTTTACATTATACCTTAGGGAGCAAGGAGGGTATTTATTCTTAAAATAATTTCTGTTGACAAGGCTTGCTCAGATTTAACAGAGCTTCTACCCTGGGTCAAAGATTTCATATGTGAGTTAAGGACAGTGTAATGACAATATGCCATTACCTGTTTTGGCAACCCAGAAAGGCATTATCTTTCAGAGGAAAAATATTGCGTCTCATCCAATGGGATCACTTCACCACCTTAGGCTCTGTCTCCTCCCAGGTGATCCTCCCGCAGTACACCACCGCCAAGGTCAGAATCAGGAAGTGTCTGCCTTTCTCTGTCCACCTGTGAGGAGACTTTAGGTAGGGTTTCAGTGAGGGATCCGCAGGATTCTTCACATAACCAAAGAGGGGCAGGTAGAGAGGGCGATGAGAAAGTTGTGGGAGAAACGTTCATCAGAAAGAACATTACAGAGAGGTAAGTCATTTGTTCTTCTAATAGACTCCTTCCTCCCATGAATTCCTCCTCTACGATAGAATCCAAAAGCAGTACAATGACCTGGCGAAGGGAGGGTTGCAAGGACACCATCTAAACCAGAAAACTCTGAAGGACAGCTCTGCCAAAATGAATGTCCTGACCAAACATAGAATCCAAGCAGTAATGCTTAGCAAATGTGTGCAAGGACACCCTAGTAGTCGCTTGGCAAATATCCAGAACAGGTACTCCATGTTGCACAGCCGAGGTGGTGGCCAACCCTCTGGTGGAGTGTATCCCGAGACTCTCAGGGGACCCCCTTGCCAGCCAGATCCTAGCATTCCGAGATGCAGAGAATGATCCATGACACAGGGTCTGTTTGGTGACAGCCCTGCCAGCACAGGCACCTGAGTAACCAACACAAAAGTCGGTAATCAGTTCTGTTCTTCCTTGTCCAACAGACATAGAACCTGAGGACCTGCTCTGGATCCAGCTGGTGGATATGCTCCTCTGCCTTGGAAGGATGAGGCAGAGGAATAAATACAAGTAGATGTATCTTTTGAGAGTGATGGAAATCTGAGACTGCATTTGGAAGGAAGGAGGCTCTAACTCTCAATGTTGCTGTTTCCTTGGGGAAAACCAAGTAAGGAGGATTAACAGACAGCACCTGGAGCTCACTCACCTGTCTAGCGGAATTGATGGCAACAGGAAAATCACCTCAAGAGGGAGAAGGTTGAATGAACAAGAATTAAGGAGCTCAAAGAGAGCATCCATTAAAAGCGTGAACGTAGGAGTCGAGTAGGAGCAGTCCTGCAGTCCAACCTGTGCTACTGGAGTAGTGTGTCTACAGTGTCTATTGCTTTCATTGTGTGTGAGCGTAGGAGTCGAGTAGGAGCAGTCCTGCAGTCCACCCTGTGTTACTGGAGTAGTGTGTCTACAGTGTCTATTGCTTTCATTGTGGGCGGAGCAAATAGACAAAAACTCCATTCTGAAGTGGAGCGGAGTAGGAGTCGAGTAGGAGCAGTCCTGCAGTCATGTGTGTCAGGCATGAAGGAATGGGCTTCATAACCTCGGCGGAAGAAGAGGATGACACAAGGAAAGCTTCCGCCCGCGCCTGGGTTCAGAGACTTTGACTGTCAAGCCAGTAACAGGCACCGTTAAAAAAGGTGAGCGATCACAACATTTGCATAAACCTGTCCACATGCAACCTAATGAGAATCAACATCAACTTACATCACTACAGCCCCAAATTCCCTCAGAACTCTTACCTCTGCCGGTCCCCTGCGGCCCCGCTCCTCCCCTCCCAGGTTTGGCTGTCGTCCTTGAGACTGGCGCGGGCGGGTGAGCGGGGGGGACTGGGCGGTGCTGGCTGGGACGTTGTTGAGAGGGGGTGGGGGGCTGGATTTCATGGAGCGGCCCTCCTCGGTCCCGATCTGTGTGGAGAGTGTGGCCCGGACGCCGTGCGGGGCATGGGGAGAGCGGGCGTCTATCGCCACGGAGAGGGGGATGCCGCTGACCGAGGTGTCGAGCAGAGGGGGAGCAATGTTGGCGACGGACCAGGAAGTCGGAGGCTCGCCGGCTTCGGAGGCACAGGTATAAACCAGCAATTTGCTGGTCAAACAGTCTCGGTTCAAGCTACGGTCCACTTTCCATATGGTTCCTGCGAACCCACATCTCGCCTGAGTGGTTTGCTAGATCAGGAGCCGGAGACAGGCTCCTGGGACGTTCAAAGCCCGGTAGTAAACAAAGGCTTAAAAAGAAAAAGAAACAATGCCAACACAGAAGCTATGAGGAAGGCGCGGAGAAAGCGAGACACCAGCAATACTCGGGCGAAATCTAAAACAACGCTGAAGCCCGATATAAAAAAAGCCTTGAAATTAGTGAAAATCAGAGGAGAGCGCCAAAGCGACAACTTACTTAAAGCCCAAAATACAAGCTTGAAAGAAGAGAATAATTTAAAAAAGTATTTCCAAAAAAAACCTCACAGACCGCAATTAGAGGAACTTTCGGACGCCGAAATTTTACAGGCAGTCAAGGACTTTTGGCCGCTAGCCAAACAGCGAAGACTGGCTGAGCTGGTCCATTAGTCTGACAGTCCTTTCCCGGAAGAGTCCTTAGATCTAATAGAAGAAGGGGAAAATGAGGGCCTCATAGGATCAAAGGACATTAACTTGCCATTAAGAGATAACCAGAGCCCCACACCAAGTATTCTCCTATGCAAATCCATCGAAGATCAAACTTCTGCAAAAAAGGTTACCCCTGACCAAACCGAGACAGAGTCAGTGGTTTTGGGGAAAATATCTAACGAGCCTAAGGTATCTCGGGATAAACCCCCTCCAGTTGCCCTCACTAAGGATCGAACTGGGGAGGAAAACAGAACAAGTGGCCCACTTCCTTTACTTTTGTCAGAGCCAGTGTTTTTGGGGAAGGTATCTGATGAGCCTAGGGCTGTATCAGATAAACTCTCTTTAGTGGGCCACATTGAAGACCGACTTGGTGAGAAAAACGGATCCATTGGCCCAATTACAGAATTAGATAGGTGCTGCTGATTTTAGAGAGACAAAGTGGTCGTCTAACCACAGAAACTCCTTCAGCAACACAGATGGAAACTTCGACCTATAAGGACAACGGATCGATGGGAAGAACCACTTCCCCTTTGACAAGGCCCGAGTTTGATAAAGTACCTCCAACCCCAGGGAGACCAAGAGAGCCCTCACCTTTAGAAATTTTTCAACAAAAACTCCAAAAGTATGGCACAGAGTCCATAAATCTACCATCGATTGGATTACCAAACATCAATGAAAATCCACGCTTGCAGGAATCCCGCAGACATTCGATAGGGTCTGTGGGGTGTATAATGAACAATCAACCTACGAGAAAGTCTAGGATTCAAGATTTACAAGATAAAGCAAGACCCATCAACTCATCAAACCTTCCACCCCCGGAAACACCAACGAAGAAAGGGGACATGTTCTCTACAATGTCGGCGATGATAATAGCTTTAAATCCATTTATGAAGCTATACGAAACAATAAGCGAAAACTTGAAAGATCATACAAATAGTCAAGCAACAATGATCAATAAATTGACATACCTGGAAGCTCACATCATGGCCCGAGAGAAACTAGAGGCCAAATTGCTTTTGGGAAAGGTAATTATAAACTCCTCTCTGGTTTCTGCACCACCTACTTGCTTGAACATGGAAATGAAAAAATCGACCAGTACGCAAACTGAACTAAGGATTGACCTGACAGAAGAAAACTACAACGTGGGGCCAAAAAGTCCTATTAATCATGGGCCGTGCATCAGCAATGTAATAGATCACATCACACCAGAGCCAGAAAACACTAAAACAGGAGACACCACATTGAAAAAAGGTGCTTCTGGAAAAGGTGATCAAAGTAATACAGAAAAACAAACGATTGCAACAAAGAAAAACAACATAAGCGCTTCTCGATCGACAAACAAAGAAACTTTACTGGCTCCAGTGTTTAAAAAAGCCCTCACGTCGAAGGTCGTCGTGCCCAGTTCCAACACAAAAGACCTCATACTGGTCCTGGCTGAGAATGAAGAGATTGGACCCCCTAGTGCAAGTTCTGGGGTCACTCACGGAGCATTGGGCTCCCCAAAGTCGATAGAAGACTTTCTGGCTGATAAAGAAATGATGAATCTAAGTCAGCACATGACAGATGAAAAAAGAGAAGAGAATTCTCCTTCATCCACTGGAAAACACTTACATCAGATAAAAGATCTAGCAAAAAAGGCAAAAGTTGGTAATTCCTTAACCTTGGAGGAGCGACGCAAGTTGACGTCCAAATCGATACGATGGACTCATGAGCCCACAACAAATTCAATTTGTATTCAAGAAAAGAGTCAAAAAAATACACATTTTAGTGAAACTAAGAGGAAGTCCGGGGAGACTTACCACAAGGAACATACACCGAAAAGGCAAAAAATCAGCTCATCTAAAAATGACACGTCATTGTACAAAACAATACCCGAAAATAAGAGCTATAAGAAGAACTTGAGTGGCGCTTCTACATCAACAAAAAATGACTACCCTCACAATAAGGAGACGGACCCTGCAAAGAAGAGATGGGTGCTCAAATTAGAACAAATTCCAGGAAATTAAGACAACGTGACACTTAACCGAGGCTCTGTACTCAGACTTTTTGCCTTCATTCCAAAGCTAGGAGGTATCAAATCGGAGGAGCTGCTGATTGTCGATCCAAGTCAGATCCACCCAAAAGCCATTTCTCACCTATACCTATCCTCTAAAAGGGTACACGACCTTCTAATAGAAGAGACCAAATCCCTATTACGACTGGGCTACAATATCACTGAATCGTCAAGGTCGATAGCCTCGAAGCCAAAGACCAGATGTGACAAGGTATTTAAACCTCAAGAAAGGAAGTCCAACATAGGGCACCGTTCAAGCCGATCTGAAAGAAAGCCATCTCTAGAAGGAGATAAACAAGAAGAAGAGAAACAGTACGAAAAAGACAGAAAAAAGCCACATACCGGGGGAAGACCACGGATCATCACTTGGCACAATCTAAAGAAGGGAAAGGAAAAACTCTGACAACAAATAACCAATAGATTGATGATTACAAAAGTGCCAGAAGCATGAGCGATAAAAAAACGACTATCACGATAACAAGAACCATAGAGAAATCAGCAGCAAAGGTAAACCACGGATCAGTTTCAGAGACGAAAACATCTCATAGCATATGGGCATGGCTACCAAAAGCCCTTCAGAGGGAGGCTAAGAGATAGCAATGCAATGCTAAAACCGAGGCGAGCGACAACTACAATGAAGAGGCGAAACATCGACCACTCTTTCGAATAGGCTCATGGAACACCAGAGGGCACTCCCACCTGACTGCACAGGGAGCCATACAACTGGCTGACTATGACATATTGTGTCTCCAAGAAACATGGCTCACACAAGTACCAACACTAGACGGCTATGCAATAGCTTTTTCTCCGGCTAAGAAAGGGCCGATGGGTTGACCATCCTCTGGTCTCTTAATAGCATGCAGGCAGGGCTGCGGATGTGCCTTGGAAGAAATCCTTGTTTGTAACACTTCTTTATTACTGGTTAAGGCTACATGGTCAGATGGCATATCGAAAAAGAAAACAAGGGAAAGGCTCCAGTCATTATTATAGCAAATACCTACTGGAATCCAACATCATTGACTGACTTGGTCTATCTGGAAATGGTGGAAAGTGCAATTGATGAAGCTATAGGAGGTCATCTGGCACCCTACTTTTTGATCTGTGGGGATCTAAACGCCACCTGTACACAGGCCTCTAACCCATCAATTTCCCATGAGTCGGAAAGGTCTAGACGAGGATTGGCTTGGCTCAAACTGATGAAGTCAAGAGAGATGTACAATTTAGACAGTGTGTTTCCTGACCCTCTTCGGCCTCCTACCTGGAAACGAGATGCTTCGATGGCCACCATAGATCACATATTCGCATCGGCTTCTTTATTATCGGTCTTGACGACATTTGAAGTGATTGAAACACCAGCTAGTGATCACAACCTTCTTTGCGCCACTTGGCCCAGGAAAAGGGCTGAAGCAAAAATGGAACAGCTTTCACTAGGAGTTAACACGCAGCGTACAAGACTGAAATTATCGGCAGCAGCGATCTGTGACCTTAAGTCAAAATACCATCTGCAGTCATATGGGACATCTGAAAAACAGATTGACTACCTCCCTTTGTTAATTACTTGTAGCCACCAAACGGGAAAAGGAGCCCCTAAAAAAGCGCATATCCACAGATACGATCCAAAACTGGTGGAAAAAAAAGGAAATGCAAAGATTGAAGCGGCATGCAATCAAAATAGGAACCCCAGTGGCACTAAAAGTAGCGAAAGAGAGTCAACGCCAATATAAAACTTGGCTCCACCATCACAGAGCAAATCAAGACGCTGAAAACATCATAAAAGCAATAACATCTAACAACAGCCGAGAGTTTTGGCCTCTCCTAAACTCGGCCTCTTCTCAACTTGAACCAGCATTTATCTCCAACATCGGAGAGAGTACTTGGGTGAATTTTTTCCTGAGTTTATTTGAGAAGACACAAACTATGTTAAGGCCATCGAATGAAGTTGATACAACAGATTGGATCTGCTTAGATGATGAAAAAGAATGATAACGAAATTGAAAAACTCGAGAGCTCCTGGTCCAGACGGCATAACAAATATAGATCTTAAGGCTTTTCCATCAGAATGGGCCAGACTCTTGAGTGAAATTTTCAGAAGATGTGCAAAATTAAAATCAATTCCGCCATCCTGGAAATCTTCTAATGTAGTACCAGTCTATAAGAAGGGGGATAAAGCAGACCCGAGAAACTACAGGCCAATAGCCTTACTGGATTGCATAGGGAAGGTCTTTGGCTCGTTGCTACTGGAGGAATTTAACTTATGGGCAAAAACGGCGCCATGCAGAGACTACCTCCAAACAGGATTTAAAAGAAATCTGGGCACCACGGCCAACATTCTGCTATTCTGCCTTCGACCGCGTAGATCGAGCCCTTTTGTGGGCTAAGCTTGAAGACTGGGCCTGTCCTCAAGCGATTTTGGATCCAATAAAGGCCCTGTACACTGATACCAGCATGAAAGTGAAGTTAGACCAGCAAGGGCTATTCTCCAAATCCATTCCAACAGCCAGAGGAGTTAAACAGGGGTGCCCTCTGGCCCCTGCGCTGTTTTTGGCTTTTTTGGGCGACTTACAGGCAGTAAACTCAACAGTCCGATGTTTTCCCCCCAAATTGGGGAGTGACCACATACATAGATTGTTATACGCTGACGATCTAATATTGATGGATCATACACCTATTGGGCTGCAAAGCCAGCTGAGCGGCCCTGGGGAGTACATGAGGATAAACAATCTGGACATATACAAAAAAAGACCAAATTTATGATTTTTTCGGCCAACACCAGAAGATCTGAAAAGGTTACACTTCACCTAGCAAAAGAACCAATTGAAAAGGTGACTGAATTCAGATACCTAGGTGTAATCCTGGACAGTTGAGTTCTGAAAAAGCGATGCAGACTCATTTACAATTGAAAACAAAAAAACTGATTGGTCAAGGGAAGGCCATCAATAGGAAATTTGGCAAATTTTTGTTGTTACCAGTCCTTGAGTTTTACAAGAAAAAGGTTGTCCCATCGTTAACATATGGTGCTGACGCAATGCTAACGCTACCAGCCGCCCTGTGGCCAAAATAGAAGCTTTATTCTGGAGATCAATATTAGGACTTCGAAATTCTACATCGGTGGCAGTGATAAGACAAGAACTAAGCTTGCTGTCCTTGGGAGGCATAGTAAAAATCAACTCTTTGATGCTCTTTAGGAAATGTAAAATGTCAGAAGACCACTAAATATACAACCTGATACTGAAAGAAGCAGAGAAAGGTACCAACAAAACATTAACTGCCTGGTTCTCTTTGAATCAAGATACTTTAGCATCAGTTGAAAGTGATGAGGAAACCTTGTTCGCAAATCCAACTAAAATCCAGAAAAAATTGAAAGAACTAGACTGGATAAGAACAAGAGAAATAGCATCAAACAACAAATTGACTCAACACTTGCCTCCCAACACAAGGAGATTCAATGAAGTGCAACCTTATATTAAAAAGTTTTCGTCAAGACGGGCTCATGATCTGCTCATGAGAGCAAGACTGAACCTCTTATTAACAAACGAAATCCTGGCTATTAGAGGTAATTCACCAACAAAAGAATGCCGCTTCTGCACTGATCAAGTTGTAACAGAAACAATTCGGCATTTGATTGTGGAAAGCTCGGGCACTCAAGGCCCAAGAGCACAGTACTTACCAGATACTATGAGTGATTTTGTATTAAGTGACCAAGACAACTGTTGGGCTAAACTAATAGGCGGGGACAGAACAAGCTGGCAATTGGCAACTTCTAACATCTTGAATTACATAAACATGGCTCTACTTTCACAGGACCCGCCTAGTTAGTTAGCATGCTAGCAAAACTGTCCACAGACTTTGAACTTTGCTCCGTTTCTCGACATGATGAGCATTTTTCATTGAGAATTTGTTTTCATGTGATTCTTTTTGTAAAAAATCTTTTTGATTAAACACAAATACATTTTTTTTTAAAAAAAAGCGTGAACCCCAAATTTAAATCCCATGCTGGAACAACAAACTGGCATGGGGGAAACATATTGGAAATACCTCTCAGGAATTGAATGACCGTGGGGTTCATGAAAAGGGAGCCTTGTTGAGTGGTCGTCTTGAAGACCGAAATGGCTGCAAGATTACCCTTCACTGTACCAATCTGCAAGCCTGTCCCAGCCGAAGAAAGAAGAAATTACAACACTGAGGAAATTGAGCAAGTAAAAGTGTCCAGATCCCTCTCCCAGCACCAAGCCGAAAACATACACCACCTGCAGGCATAAATGGATTTGTGGTGGGCCTTCTAGCAGAGAGGAGCACATCCGACACCTTATACCTTAACCTTTCAACAACAAGGCATAAAGGTACTGGCTGTAGAGGTTCAGGTGCCTGACCCTCCCCTCCGAGTGGGATAGGAAGTCTGTCCTCTGCACTAGACACCAGGTAGGGAAAATGGCCATGTCCAGCAACTCCGGGTACCACGTTTTCCTGGGCCAGTCTGGCGAGATCAAGCTCATCATGGACCCGAACAGACGCAATCTCCTGAGAACCAGCGGAATGATGGGGATTGGCGGGAATGCATGGAGTAAATTCCCTGATGCAGAAACACCTGTACCACTGTGAGCTCAGAAGCCATTGTAGCGACCTCAAGCGCAGGCAGACCCCTTGCACCACCAAGATGCAGCAGGCCATAAGACCCAGCAAGTACAGAAAAGCCAAATCTGGAAGTGTGATCTGTGATTGGAAAACCTGGGCCATCTTGTAGATGTTCACTACTCTGTCCTTGGGTGGGAATATCCGAACCAGCCGAGTGTCCAAGACCGCACTGATAAATTGAAGAGACTGAAATGGTGAAACCTGAGACTTCTTGAAGTTCAGGGAGAAGGCCAAGCTTTGCAATAGGCTGCACATCTGGTACATATGTGCCGACACTAGATCTGGTGAGCGGACTTTGACGAGCGAGTTGTCTAGCTAGGGAAATACATGAATGCCTTTCCACCTGAGGCGAGCTGCCCCTACTGTTTGCAGATTGGTGAAAACCCTGGAAACGAAGAAGGACCAAAAGGGAGGACTTTGAACTGAAAATGACAATTCCTCACGTTGAATCTCATGTACTTTCTGTGATTCTTGTGGTTAGCCACATGGAAGTAAGCATCCAGGAGATCCAGGGAGACTAGCCAGTTCTTCATGTCCAGAGCCTGGAGGATCTGGGCCAGAGTGATTATCTTGAACCTGTCCTTACGCAAGCACAAGTTCAGAAGCTGCAGATCCAGGATGGATCTCAGACCTCCGTTCTTCTTCAGCATAGGAAAGTAGGTTGAGTTGCCCAGAGCAACGCCAGTCCTTGAGATTTAGCCTAAACCTTCCAGCTTTGTCACCCTGAGTGGGACGGGTATGCCCAGTCGTGGGTCCCGTGCCTCCTGGGCCTAGAGACCCAGGCTGCTCCTCACTGATGAGGCCCAACGGGGCCGAGGCATGTTTGGGGATGCCTGTGGTCTCGTGCAGAGGGGATGTGACCTGGCAGTTTGGGCTGGACTGCCCCTTTTGGGGAGGGACCAGGCCTGATTTTCATGTGGTTTTTCCCCTTCTATAATGGCTTGGCAGGCGAAGAACGAAGGTCTGGAGGGTTGCCCAGAGCAACGCCAGTGGTTGAGATTCAGTCTAAACCTTCCAGCCATCACCTCTTTGTTTTTGCTTTGTCACCCAGAGTGGGACGGGTATTCCCAGACGTGGGTCCTGTGCCTGCTGGGCCTAGAGACCCAGGCTGCTCTTCACTGATGAGGCCCAACGGGGCCGAGGCATGTTTGGGGATGCTTGTGGTCTCATGCAGAGGGGATGTGACCTGCCAGTTCGGGCTTGACTGCCCCTTTTGGGGTGGGACCAGGCCTGATTTGCATATGGTTTTCCCCTTCTGTAATGGCCTGGCAGGCGAAGAACGATGGTCTGGAGGGTTGCTCAGAGCAACGCCAGTGGTTGAGTTTCAGTCTAAACCTTCCAGCCATCACCTCTTTGTTTTTGCTTTGTCACCCCGAGTGGGACGGGTATGCCCAGTCATGGGTCCCGTGCCTGCTGGGCCTAGAGACCCAGGCTGCTCCTCACTGATGAGGCCCAACGGGGCCGAGGAATGTTTGGGGATGCTTGTGGTCTCGTGCAGAGGGGTTGTGACCTGGCAGTTCAGGCTGGACTGCCCCTTTTGGGGAGGGACCAGGCCTGATTTTCATATGGTTTTTCCCCTTCTATAATGGCTTGGCAGGCGAAGAACGATGGTCTGGAGGGTTGCCCAGAGCAACGCCAGTGGTTGAGATTCAGTCTAAACCTTCCAGCCATCACCTCTTTGTTTTTGCTTTGTCACCCAGAGTGGGACGGGTATGCCCAGACGTGGGTCCCGTGCCTGCTGCGCCTAGAGACCCAGGCTGCTCCTCACTGATGAGGCCCAACGGGGCCAAGGCATGTTTGGGGATGCTTGTGGTCTCGTGCAGAGGGGATGTGACCTGGCAGTTCAGGCTGGACTGCCCCTTTTGGGGTGGGACCAGCCCTGATTTGCATATGGTTTTTCCCCTTCTGTAATGGCCTGGCAGGCGAGGAACAATGGTCTGGAGGGTTGCCCAGAGCAACGCCAGTGGTTGAGATTCAGTCTAAACCTTCCAGCAATCACCTCTTTGTTTTTGCAGAGTACCAACCCCAGCTTTGTTAAGAGCAAGGTACCAAGTCTATGGTCCCTTTTGCCAGAAGCTGACAGATTACCTCCAGTAGGAGAGGGTCCAGGCACACGGGTTGGTGGAATGGGTGGTGGTCTGGAGGGTGAGAGGCCAAGACAGGTAATATCCCTGCTGCATGACTTTTAAGGACCAGGCCTCCATGGTGGTGGTTTTCCATTCCTCGCCAAACAGCGATATTTTGCCTCCCACAGGGGACAGATAGTGGAATTCCACTTCAGAAAGGCTTCGCACTGGGAGCTGCAGGGGGCACAGTGGAGATGGACGAGCCTCATCTAGGTGCACCCCTGTACCTACCCCTGCAGGACAATGCTGCCTTTGCCTACCCAGTGGTGCTTGACCTCTTCTCTTTGGGCATAAGAGACAAGGGGGCGAAGATGTCATGGCTGGTGTCACAGTTGCTGACTTTAGGGGAGACATTCAAGTCCCACCACACAACCACGGTAGTCATCCCTATACCGTTAAAGAAGGGGAGAAAATCACCCAAGGAATTCTAGAGAAATCTTTATTCCCTACACTGCACAAAATACAAGTATTAGAAGAACCCGAGAGGGGACGAAGAGGGTTCGGGAAAGCTGATGTTCCCCCAGCAGAAACATCTGAGGATGACGTAGAAGAAATCATCCCCCTTCCAGGCTTAGCTTTCGCACAAAGGAATGATCCGGCCCTAACATAGGCCTTTGGGAGGGTGTCTACTGAGGACGCCGGACTCAATCAACCCACAGCTTTCTTCTTCATTAAGAAGGGACTACTATATAGAGGGGATTTAACAAAGGAAGGCTTGGCCCGAACCCAGATAGTGGTTCCCCAGAGCCATAGAAGGGTGGTGTTGGAATTGGCTGATACCCACTTGATGGCTGCCCATCAGGGTATAGGGGAAGCAGGTTGCCAGTCATTTGGTCGAAAACGATTGGTCGACTGGACAACTGGTCGAATCAATTTGGTCGAAAACCAAATGGTCGAATTTTTTTTTATTTTTATTATCAGCCCTTTTTTGGTTTTTTTGGGGGGGTCCCCCCAACCCCCTTTTTTTTCTTTCTTTTTTTTTTTCTACACGAAAACCCACAAAACACATATATAAATAAAAAAAATAAAAATTCGACCATTTGGTTTTCGACCAAATGACGTCGACCAAATTGCAGTCGACCAGTTTGTAGTCGACCAAATGACTGGACAGCGGGAAAACTCAAGTGGTAAACTGGTTCTATTGGCTGCAGGGCATTGCAGATTATAAAAACTATGTGCTGGTATGTGACTTCTGCCAGAAAACAGTAACCACTCTGGTTCGGATAACGCCCCTACAGCCCCTACCAGTCGTCAAGGTCCCTTTCTATAGGATAGCGATGGACATAATAGGCCCACTGGAACATTTTCAGTTGGGAAATTGCTATAGTCTATTGATTGTAGACTACGACACCAGGTATCCTGAGGCGTTTCCCATCCGCAACACCACTACCCAACTTATACTGAAAACCTACTACCCTTCTTATCCAGGGTGGGATTTCCAAAAGGAGATCCTTATCGACCAGGGTACCACCTTTATGTCAGGACTAATGAAAGAAGTAAACAAATCACTGAACATAAAACCCTTCCGAGCATCGGTTTACCATCCCCAGACCAATGGCTTAGTAGAACGGTTTAACCAGACCCTAAAGAACATTTTAAGAAAGTTGCTAGAAACCGATGGGAAAAATTGGGATGTATTGATACCCTGGGCCCTGTTCGCAGTAAGGAAAACCCACTCAAAGTCCCCTGAGATATTCCCCTTTTGAATTACTCTATGGAAGGGAGCTCTATAATGTTTTGGACATGTTGAAGGAAACCTGAGAGGAGACCAGGAGGCTATATTATCCATCTCCCAAACAACCCAGAAATGAAAGGCTCATACGGCTGCAGTAATGGAAATGTTCATGAAACATTTGGGTCAAGCTCAGGAACAGCGAAAGAGAGCATATAATAAACATGCTGTAACCCGATCCGTTTCTATCGTGCAATCCATGTTAGTCCTCCTGGCAGCTTCGGACAATAAAATGATTTCCAAGTGGCACAGATGCCTACGACGTTCTAGGAAAAAAGGTCCTGTGAACTCTCTAGTTTCACAACCAGATAGATGTCAGAAAACCCAGTTGTATCATGTGAATCTCCCGAAAGAGTAGAAATGATACCCTAGTGAGACAACTACAGTCGCTATGGCCGCCCTCCTCACTGACTCAGAAACTGAGAACAAATTGATTGCACCGAGTTGCGATTATCCCAATAGGAAGACCCCCGTGACTTACTGGCTACATTTTCGCCAGTTGTTTCAGAACAACCAGGAAGGGTTAATCATTTTTTCCATTACATCTGTACCCTGGCTCGAAAAACTATTAACCTGAAACCATATAGGATCCCTGAGCCCAACAGAAAGATTATTGAACAAGAAATAGAGGAGATGCTCAATGCTGATATCATTGAGCCCTCTGAGAGTCCTCGGTCCTCCCTATTGTCCTAGTAGCCAAACCTGATAACTCACAGCAATTCTGTATAGATTTAAAAAGCTGAACTCCATATCTATCTTTGACAACTATCCAATGTCCCACATTAATGACTTAATCGAGAAGCTACGGATGGCCACATTTATTTCTACTCTCAATTTAACTAAAAGATATTGGCAGGATCCCCTAAATCCAGTGATAGTGATAATGTTAATGTTAAAGGACATTTGTACCACACACTATCACTACCGGAGTGGTCCCATGGCGCTCTGGCGGCTCTGAAAGAGGAGGGGAGGTTGAGTTAGTGGGAGGAAGCAGGAAAAGTTCAAGGGAGCAGTGATGTGATGTTGGCAGCGTCAGCCCGGTGGGTCAGTTAGCTGGGCCTGGGGTGTTTGCGGTCGGGAGTCGTCGTGTACTGTTGTGGAAGACTATGTGTGTTTTGTTTTGTTGTTGCAATGTGGTGAAGTTTGTGCGGTTCGTTGTGCTGTAGGTTTTGGTTGTGTTTAGTTTGGAGTTTCAGAGGTGTATGCAGATAGGGAAAAGTTAGTAGGGTTGGTTAGTTTGTACCTCTATACTGAGTTGGGGCACTCGGTGTGGCGTAGGGAGCAACCCAATCTCTTCCTCCCCTGTAAGCACACTCTCCTCACCTCAGCTGTCGGAGTTGTCGGACTCTTGTAGGCGTCGTCGTGCAAGGTAGTCTCTCCCCTTCTTTAGATGGATATGCTTGTCACGGAGGGAAGGCACAGTGACTGCTGTTTGAAGAGCTGCCCCGTGACTCCCTTTCCGGAACCAAGCCAGAAATCAGGGAAAAACCCAAAAGGGAAAAAACCCTGTGATGTGGCGTCGACCCTTCCAATACAGATGACAGGACAATCGCTGACAGGAGCAATGGTGAGAGGCAAAGCAGCAGAGTTCGTAGCTTTAGAATGTCCAAGTAGTCGAAGCCAAGGAGTAGCAGTGTCAGGGAAGTCGGAAGCTCCTTGTGGCAGTTCGAAGATATGGCAGTGGATCCAGGAAGAGGGAGAAGGTAAGCTGTAAGCACAGCTCAGAGGAGCCCAACGGGAATAGAATACTGGTAAAACCCGGAAGAGAGAGAGAGAGAGAGAGAGAGAGAGAGAGAGAGAGAGAGAGAGAGAGAGAGAGAGAGAGAGAGAGAGAGAGAGAGAGAGGATACTGCCGGAACGGAACCCGCCAAGAGATAAAGTACAGCAGCGTACCTCTCGGTGCAGCGGTAGGAACAATGAAGCAAAGAGTAGCGTTCCAAGGGAAACAGGAACACCGGAGAACAGGGTAACCTGCGCTACGTAACTAGAGCTGGAAGCAAGAACACAGAGAAGGGACTAAAACACCCTAACTCTGTGTCTCCAGC
This sequence comes from Ambystoma mexicanum, assembly GCF_040938575.1. Classification (NCBI taxonomy): domain Eukaryota; kingdom Metazoa; phylum Chordata; class Amphibia; order Caudata; family Ambystomatidae; genus Ambystoma; species Ambystoma mexicanum. The sequence continues at coordinate 51,436,768 of NC_090936.1, forward strand.
TCCAACGCAGAAGTACCCGCCAATTTCGGCTATGGCCATGACGGCAGATGACAGTCGGCTTGTGTAGTCTCCCCTGATGCGGCTGTGTCCTGATCTCGGTCCGACTGGCATATGAGGTTCCTTACTCCTCTGGCCCCCACCTCTAACATGCTCTCTCATAGCTCCCCTTATCCTCCCTTCATACTCCTGTGGCCAGTGCACCTGCCAATGTCAACCTCTCAGGTAGTGTGGCGATTGCTAATATCTCGACAATTCCACACCACTGTGGTGCCTGGTGGTAACTAAGGGGCAGGTGAAAGTCTTGGTCTGATTGTCTGGGTTAGTTGATTCTGTTTCCGTGGGTGCCGCCTGTGTTCCAGTCTATTCTGTGTCATCCGTCCAGGTGCCGTGGGAGTTAGCCTCTCGGGTCGGGAGTGTCCTTGTCCTTTCCGGTTTAGTCTTCCTTTTTCGGTTTTGGTTTGCAGATTTAATCTGTGGTGTTGAAGAGCCAGGTTTTTAGTGATTTCCTGAATTTTATGTGATCTTCAGTGTTTCTTATTTCTTTTGGTATGTTGTTCCAGGTTTTTGCGGCTAAGTGGTAGAAGCAGGTGCCTCCAAGTTTTTTCTTAAGGTATGGTTTGAGTTCCAGGCGGATTTCGTTGCTTGATCGGAGGGGTCTCGTTGGTTTGTAGACTGTTATTTTCTTTTGTAGGAATTCTGCTCCCTGTCCGCTGATTGCCCTGTGCGTTATGCACATTGTTTTGAAGGTGATGCAATGTTTTAATGGGAGCCAATGTAGTGTTTTTAGGGCTGGAGTGATGTGGTCTCTTCTGGATAGTTTGAGGAGTAGTCTTGCTGCTGCATTTTGGATCAATTGCAGTTTCTTCAGGAGGTATTCTGGTATTCCGAGGTAGAGGCTGTGTGCATAGTCGATTTTTGACATGATTAGGGCGACGATAGTGAGTGTTTTGTGCGTGAAGGAGAGGAAAGGTAGAATTCTTCTTGCCGTCTGGAGGAGGAAAAAGCATTTCTTCACTGTTGCATTTATTTGTGGTTCCAGGGTTAGAGTGTTGTCCATTAGGACTCCCAGATTTTTTACTACCTTCGATGGTGTTGGTGCGTTTCCCATTTCTGTAGGTCATGGGATGGTGGTTTTGTTCTCTTGATCTCTGGATACGATCATGATTTCAGCTCTAGCCATTTGGTTTGCTCTTGGATGGAGGTCCGCGGGGTCTGCGGCGTCTTTCAACTCTGGTCCAGGGCAGATCAGTGTTCTTCGATCGAGCTGGCCGGGCTGGTGTGTCCTGGACGTGAATATCGCCCTCCGGGGCTGGGTTTAGGACCCTCTCTCCCTCCAGTATAGTTCGAATTAGAAGGGGTTTACCTTTCCAGGTGAATGCCAGGGCCGTGGGGAATGCCCAGTGGTAGGGGGTTTTCTTTTCCCTGAGCCAATCCGCAATAGGTCGTAGGGCCTTTCTTTTTGCCAGTGTTATAGAGGCGAGGTCCTGGTATAGAGAGATGGAGGCATCCCTGAAGAGGACCCGAGGGGAGACCCTGGCTTCCCGCATAATTTATTCTTTCACTTTGTAGAAGTGGACTCTGGCGAGGACGTCGGGTGGTGTGGATGTGTTAGCCCTGGCTCTCGTACGGTGCACTCTGTCCAATTCCAGAGGTGGCTCGTCTGGGAGGGTTAGTATAAAGCAGAACAGGTTGTTGACGTAGAGGGGCAGGTCTGCGTCTGAGACTGACCTCGGGATTCCTCTCAGGCGGATGTGTTCCGACGCGAGCGATTTTCTGCATCTTCCTGCCTCAGTTCCATAGCTTCACATCTGGCTTCGAGTGCTGCGATTCTCTCCGTGCCCTTCCCGATCTCATGGCCGTGCTCGCATAGGGTCGCCTCCACTTCCTCGGTTCTTGCCTCCACTTCCCCAATCCGCTTGTCTAAGGCTGAGATTTTTTTCATGACCTCTTCTGTGCCCTTCTGGAACTCTTTTGGGAGGGCCTGCAGTAGCTCTTGCAGGTCCGATTTGGTCACTGAATGTCCGTAGGGGCTGGATCCATCTCCGGTTGTGAGATTTCGGCCACCACCTCGGGTCGATCCGCTCTCTTGGGCTTGTCTGTGCACGGGGTCGCCAACAGGGTGGAGATGTCCGTCTGTTTCGTAGCTTTTGGGGCTTTCGCCATGTTGGGGGGGTGGAGGGGGAGTCTGCACCCGTGGAGCCCAGGAGGCGGATTTCTTTTGCCCTGGTATTTCCTGGCTGATTTCAGACCGAAACCGCTGTTGGAATTCTGTAGGTCTCTGCTGCGGGGCGGCTGTGTCGTCAACTGACTGGAGGCAGTAGGAGGCTCGGTATAGGCGAGGGGTGCTCGGTGGGAACACTGTGAGGCTGCTACTAGGATTGGGCCGCAGCTGCCGGCGGGGAGAACTGTTGCACCGACTGTGAGCCCGGGGATGGGGAGGTTTGACTGCTATTGAAACTCCTATTTATGCATGGGTTGCTGGCCGTGCCCCTGTGTCCTCCACGGGTATGGCTGCTGGATGGGCTGACCACCGGTAGCCCCCCCACCTGACCCGACCCAGAAGCCTCGGGTAGTGTGTCTCTAGTTCCAGCTTGGCGGGTTTTGTGAGGCTCCCCGCAGTCCCATGGATGGCTCCACTTTAGTACGGCGGTTGGTGGTATGCTGCTGGGTGTCGGTCTGCTCTCCCCTCCCGGAGGCATTTTTACTTGGCAGACACACCTCTGGTCGCTGTCCGGCAGATCTTATGGGGCCGCCTGGTGCAACGGGAGCGGAGCTAACGAGCCCTCCGATTCCGTCGCGTTGGGGGCCCTGCTGTGTAGAGGCTCAAGTCCCTGGTGCAGCTGAGGGCTCCAATGGGCATGCTGGGAGCGGATGAACAAGTGGCGCCGCAATCCAGCCTCCGGGTCCGGCCATGGGGCGCAATGCGGTATTGGCTGGGGTCTGGCCGCACCAAGACCAGAGCTTTGTTGGGGGAAGATCACGGGCTCCGGGGGTGTTAGGGCGCCATGTGTTGGTACAATGCGTTCCTGAAGGTGGGCCACCCTCCGCTATGAGTCTGTGTCACAACTCAGGGCATAGTTGCTTGTGTGGTGCCACCCCCCCCCCCCCGAGTTCCTGTAGTGCTTGTATGCTCGAGTGGGCATAGACTGCTTCTCCCCCTAGGAAGGGGGCTTCGTGAGGGGGCCTTGGGCCCACTGCAGTGTGACGGGAGGGATGGGGAAGGGCCCAGGTTCGCCCCCACCTTTACTCGAGAATGTGTTCGCGCTTTGTCACCGTGTACCTTCACCCCGCCTGCTGCTGTATGGCGAGGTCCTCGGAGCGCTGCAGTTGGCCAGCCAATCACGCCGGGGAGGGGGGCTGCGGGATCACCGACGGCGGTCGGGGCAAGGTTGGCTACGCCGCCCCCTGGGGCCTTTCTGCACCCGAGGAGCGGGCGCCGTGGGGCCCCCAGCTCTTCCAGCCCCTTGCCGGCCCGGAGCCGATACTCCGCCCCCTTCCCCCAGGGTCTGTCAGAGCTTCTTTCCCCTTCTCCTTGCTGCGACTCACTGCCAGATTGATTCCAGAGAGGGGGCTCGCCCAGGGCCAAACCGCGGCCACGGAACACCTCAACACATATCTAGCAGCGTAATGCGTGCACCGGAGCGCCGCCACAGGCACAGGAGTTGCCCCCCGCTTGAGGATGCCGGTCTTCAGGTTGTGCTGGCCCGCAAGCTGTGCAGTGTTGAGGCTTGTGGGATTCCTGCGCCGGGACCCCCGGGGCCTCTAGTGCAGGGTCGCAGTGGCCGACGCCCGCTCTCGATCAGGGGCCGCCCCCTCGCCCCTCGCGCTCGGGCCAGCTGCTCCACAATACGCCTCGCTGCCCCTAAAGTCGTGGCCCGGTGGCAACCGCCATTATGGGCTGCCGTCATATCCGGGCTAGCTTCACTCTGGGTTCTGCTCCCGCTCCAGACATCGTTGAGGGCTGCAATTTAGCTGGTTGTGTGCTGCATCGCTTTAGCTTTCCAGCGAGCCTGACGGGAACGTTTAAGGCATGTCTTCACCGGAGCATAACGAACAGATGCGTGGCATCAGCCTGGAGCTCTTATGAAGCTGAGCCGACTGCCATGGCGCCAAGCCATGCCCCCCCCATAAACACTTTTACACCCTGAGGGGACTTCAATTACTAGTACAGTATTGGCATTTATGTATCACTTTTGTACTTGGTAACATTCTGAGGGTGGTATAGAGGAAAGGTAAATGGAAGGAAATAGGTTAACAGGTTCTTAAAGCATGTGAGCACTTTTAAATCCCCCAATGAAGCCTAGATAAAACCTTTCCCAGCAATACTAGTTAAAAACCAATGTACCACCTATGAGGGACAGTTTGAATCAAAGTCAATGGATTAGAAGTCAATTTGAACCATGTCTATGGAGCTGAGGCACTTCTAAGCACAAATGTCTTGCACAAAGAGAGTTTGTTGTATAAAATAACTGTTGGGCCACAAGCTGACACGTGAAAGGTTAGAGCTAGAATTAACTCTAGAAATCAGCTACTGCAAATCTTAAAGTAGACAAGCAAGCTACAGATAAAGAGGTAAGTACCTCTTCTCTCTTTATCAGCACCTTGGGTTAGAAGAAGAGGATCCAGCTGGCTTCTGTCCTGGTTGCAGTGCAGCAGATCTTGTGTTCCTGGGCCTCAGTCGTGGGGACAAGAGGGACAGCATCTTAAGGACTCCTGCACAGCAGTTTGGAGGCAGCTACGGTCTCCAAGTTTAGCGGCACTTTGCGGTTTCAACTACTGGCAAATAGCACCACCGTGGATCTTGGACACTGGATGGGCTTCCTTCACTCCTCAAGTACAGAACTCTGATGAGGTGACTCGAGCTTGGGTCGTCCTACTTCTCGAGGGTCCTCAGGATCTTCCTGGAGCTTCCGTTCAGCTTAAAGACTTTCCACTCAACTATGGATATCTCAACCCTTGGCACTCGGTTCCAGCAGCACCAAAGAAGTACAGCCAGTAGGGGGAATGTCTTCCAGCAAAGTTAGTCTTAGGGTTAGTTGGTCCCACAAACCAAAGGGAAGAAGTCGTCCTTTCCGGAGCTTCTCTTGTCGATTAGGAATTGTTGCTTCAGCACAGCAACAGGGCTTCACCGGGCAGTTCAATGGTCCAGGAGGATGCAGCAAGCTTCTCTTCACGACTCCTTCGTCAGATGTTTCTTCCAGTGGTCGACTGCCTTCAGATCAGGAAGCCTCGCCTTTTATGCAGGTTTCTCCCATTCATGCACAGCCTAGCTCTCACTCACAGCAGGGTGGCTGTCCTGCAAGTACAGCCAGCCTATCAGGACTGGGTGCATTCAGGTTGCCCTGGAGACGAAGGACAGGGAGTTTCGGGCACCTCCCTCGCTTCCTGCTCTGCCAGACACACTGGAGCCAGAGGCGTGTTTCAGAAATGAAGCCCGCCAAAGGCAAAACAAACAAAAGGGTTAAACCCTAGTTTGGCGCGCAGAGTAAAACCAAAAACCGACCTCACTAACCAGAAATGGTGAAAAAAAAGAAAACTCTGGCCATTTTGACACAATGGTCACATATGGGTGCTATACTGCAGCTGAGGATTCAGCCTGTGGTAAAAATGCAGTGGTAGGGAAATTAAACCATTGCCACCAGCCATCTAAAGTAGTGAGGGTAACAAAAAATGCCACATGAGTAGGTAGCAAAATGGGCTACTAAGCAACCCCCCCAGCACTCCACATAATTGTTTATTTGTAAAGCACTTATACACAAGTGAAGTGCTTCAAAGCGCTTCAAGGCGGGAAGGGAACAAGGGAATTCAGTAGTCATTGTTAGGCCTTGAAGAGAAAAGATAGACTTTTTAACACCACAGTGCCTTTTCCAATGTAAGGTTTTACCCTTCAGGCACCATGAAGCACCTGCCACCTTTCAGGGACTTAAGACAGAAAAAGTTTAGAAATTGTACCAGACTTTCTGTGGGGCCTACCTTGACAATATCGTCGTACTTAGCAACGGCTGGCCAGAACATTTGCACCAACCACTCTCCATTAACCATTATCTGAGGAAAGCATGTCTCTCAGTCAACCCTCAAAAGTGTCACTTAGCCCAGTCTGTGATGAAATATTTTGTATACTTTGCAGGGAATGTCTTAATCCAACCTCAAACGGAGAAGGTGAAAGCGGAATGGCAACCCCACACCCTGAAAACCAAACAAGATCTCTGAGTCTTTTTGGGTCTAACAGGCTATTCCAGATAGTTTATCCCCAACTATTCGACCGTGGAGGCAAGCTTAATGGACAAACTAAAGAACTCCCTGCCCCAGAAGTTGGTTTGGACTAAACAAGATCAAGCGAGTTTCGAGGGCCTGAAGACCATTCTATGCTAAGAGCCTGTCCTTAAGATGCCTGACTTTAACAAAGAATGTATTCTACAATCAGATGCATCAAAAACAAGGTTAGGGGCAGCAGTCTCTCAAGAGTATTAATAGGGTGGAACAACGGTCTTGTATACCAGCCGGAAACTCTTTCCCCAGAGAACAATCCCATGCCACAGTGCAATTAGAAGCACAAGCAATCAAATGGACTGTCATCCACCTGAGGTATTAGGAAATTTAGATTGGTTATGGATCATTCTCCCTTGACTTGGATGAGTATAAGAAAATACACTATTCCCAGAATAATGAGATGGTTCAAGGTTCTAAAACCATTCTGTTTCACCGCAGAACACCCTAGGGGGAAAGAATAGGGGATCATGGATATTCTCCGTCGATTTTCTCTCGGTAAAGATGGGGAAGCCACTGCCATAAGGGGAGGGGTATGTGACATATTGCAGGTATTTGCCCCTTCTTCCCAAAGGAGAGCCCCACCATGTGAGGCTTGGGAGGTGAGCCCGCTCCGCAAACCCCTTCCTAGGGGTCGAGGCCAGTGGAACCTCACCGGGAGAGACTCCCCCTTTTGGGACAAGGACTCATGTTGAAGATTGTTGGGGAAATTTGCCCCCTCCTCGCCCTCCTATAAGATATATGACACGGAGGAAGGCCAGAAGATACTGTGAATGCCCATACTATTTTGGACCAATTCCTAGTGCTCCAATGATAGACAAGTATGTCGTGAGGTGCCCCCTCAGCCAGCCCTACAGACCAGGTGCGATATAAGTCTTTCCCAGAGTGGATGAGAAGCCCCAGGGTGCAACTAAAGAGTCCTCAATTGACAGTATCGATTAAAGTGCAGAGAAGCCTTGTTGCTGACGTTGATAGAGACACCACGACTTAGCAGCGTTAGACATGAAGCACACGTGCCATCCACACATCGGAACAGAAACACACACTTGAATACATGAAGAACACAAGTGCACAGTTCTACAGCTAGAGGACAGATACATATACATACTGTCATTGCTTTATTATTTTGCCATTAGCCAAACGCAGCAACGCAGAAACCGCAAGAAGCAAGAGATCCTGAGTAAAACTTTCAGATGCTTATATGCAAATAACCTCATGGAACTGAACAAGCACCTATGGGGTATGACAGAGCCAAGTGTGACTAAGGTATAGGCAATATAGAATAGCATGGACACTGTAGGAACCGCATAATGGTTTAGGAAAATTACAGCAGGCCACAAGCCTCTCGACCAGAGTTGGGCTGAGTTAAATTCAGGCTGGACAAGAGCAAACGTTTGAGACAGGACCCACTTCCAAGGCCGCCAGATACTGATGACATTTTATTCCCTGAACGACAGTAACACCAGCTGCAATAAATGTGAATAATTATTCATAATTCAGAGCTGCAGAGCTCCAAATCACGGTCTCCCGGCCGACTCAGACAATGGACAGCAACCATCACTGGCAAAGGGAGCCGATCTCACACACCAGACAGAAGCTCGTAATAAAGATGTTACAATGTGAGACAAGTGTTGCATGAGATGAACGAGCACTCTTGTAGACTAAGGTGGTAAACACAAGTTACAATGCAGGCACTGTCATTTTTATTACCTTGAGAAGGTACACCAAGCAATGAGAACCTTTGCGGATCCCAGGCCTGCGGACGTCAGCTCTAGCCAACCAAAGTTCAGTATCCTAGGGGTGGGTAGCAACAGGCAAGAACCAATGATAGGACCCACACACTGCAACATTGTTAGAGATAGTAACTTGGGGATGGACCAGGCCAGCCACCTGACATGCGAGAGCCAGTAGAACAACACAGTTAGGCAATTGTATAGGTTATTAGACTCCTGATGACCAATCCAGTAGGCTGATAGGTTTTTTGGAGAGGGGCTCAGGTTGTGACATCACTCTGATGCAATTTTAGGTCAAAACTGGCCTGCGAACCAGGAGATGTTGAGACATCCATGGATTTCTTCTGTTCTTGTACTGATCTCTGTTGGTTTTTGCTGTAATAAACTGGAGTTTGAACTTGCCGTTTGACTGAGTCTTACATTCCTCCTGTGGAAGGTTTTGGGCCTTCAGAGAGTCCGCGAGCTCCTAGTGACCCTCTGGCACACCTGGGAGTTTGTCCCAACAAGTTGGTAGCACAGATGATGGTTGGATGCGCCATCCCGCCATCAGGTCGACTCCTTCGCCGCCGAAGCTGAGAGGCTGCAGGACCCTCGCATATTTCGGGAAGATGGGAAAACGCATGCCCGTTTACAGGTCGTCAGGAGTCCCTTTGGAAATAATCCTTTCTGAGGTCAGCAAGTTGTCCAGGCAGACCAGGACGGGGAGGCGAAGGCCTTGACGTAGAGCCGGCAGCTGAGCAGCATCAGCACCACATAGAACTTAAGTATTCACCCAGTCTGATGGCAACTGTGAGTGTGAAGGAGGGTACTGAGTATTATTTAGTATTGTCAAGTATTGGTGAAGTATTTTTTAGTAGTGTCATAGCATAGTTTAGTATTGTTATAGTGAGGAGGGACAGGAGCGGAGGTAGAAGTACCTTTTCTATGTTTAGGGCACATTCGGTCTTCGAGGTAAAAGTTTCTGGTGTATTACCTAGACTATTGACTCAGGGGCTTTGATGACGAAAGTTATTAAATAAGGTATTCCTGTGGGTTGGGCATTTTAGCTTGGGTCATAGATGATGGTATCCCTGTGAGGGTTAGCAAGGGAGCTAGCCTAGATTGTGGAAGGTGAGTTGGCTGGTTAAGTCTCCTGGAGTGAGGCGTTTCACACATTAGCCAACGTAACGGGTACAGTTTGATCACAAGAGAATATTGGTACACTCTGCCTGGAGTGCAGGAAGATAGCTGTGGGGTTTTTGTGTGGGTTTGGGAGTAAAAGGCTATTACAGTGTGTGTGTGATATTTTATTTACCTATGTTGTTTTGGTAGTTTGGTGATGTCACCCTTAGGTGTGCATATAGGACACAGAGAGTTTCAGCAGGTGTGGAGCTAGCATTGAGAACTTGGGATTGGTAGACGATGTGAATCAGTGGCGGTGTGCAGAAGGCACATGCACAGAATTGTGGTTGTGTACCTGAGGAGGCAGCAGTTGTGAAGGAGGGGCGGTGCGCTCCCTCGCTTGACACAGCATTTTTTCCAGAGATCGATCCGCAGCACTCAGCTTCCAACTCCGATTGCCACTTCTTTACATTTTTGTAATCGGGAACGCGAGGACGGTACCGCCACCAGTTCAGGCAGCTGTATAGCCCTTCTCTTTCTCCTGATGAATGTTCGTGACTTGCGTTTATGAACAGAAACATGTCGAGATATCCCTCTGGATTAAAAACAGAGTTGTGAAATAATGGCATAATAATCCAAATGGATTCTGATACATGAATAAGTATTTTGAAGTGTATTAAGTTTGTGTAATTTCCTGTAATTGTTCTAGCTAGCATTTGTCTGCCTACTACGTATTTCTATGTTTCTTTTGTTAAGTATTGTGATTTGTGTGGACTGCAGAATTTAATCATGTTTTAACCTGCTGGTTGATTATTATTAGAATGTGTTTGGAATTTTTTTTATATGCGTTAGGTCCAATTCTTAGGTCTGACTTAGTGTGACCAGTACCTGTTCCCTTAGTTCTGTGTCCTATTTATAAATTGGTGCGCGGAGCACGCCTGATAAGTGGTGGAGCCAAAGAGGCTTGTAAAAACTGGAAGCAGATTATTGAAACCTTCGACTTGAGGTCAGGTAAAAGGTATTGAGATGTATCAAGGTAACAGTGGGGGGACTACTCCCCTTCAGCACTTGTGTAAGACACTTCCGCCTTATAAGGAAAAAATATGCAAATATAGCATAGAATGGTCCAAAAGTACAGAAGGTAAATTAACAAAACCATGGCCACCTTGTGGAAGTTTCTCCAAAGACGTGCAGCAATTGCTATAGACACACATACAGGGTGCCTTCACGGGGAAGAAATGGACCAAACGCATTGCCATATTTGAGTAGTGATGCATGTTTCAGGAGGGAGAGGGGGATGCCGCGAGGCGTCAGTGGATGCTAAGCCAGCAGGAGGTGAAGGACCAAGGGATCTCCTCCTGCCCCTCCCAGTGTAGTATCTGATGATACGGATGTTGAACAGGGAATGTATCCAATGTATCCAATGAGGGAACTAAGGGCAGCAGAGGGGTATTAAAATCCGACTTATAAGCCACCAACATATACTAACGAGGATAAGCAGAAAGGCGCAGGTGTTAAGAGGGATTTCTGAACTCTGACCTTGAGGGGCAGAGGTTCAGAAGGCCAACCTAGTTTCTTGGAATAGGGTAACCTCTGGACAAGCCAGACCAATCAGGCTAGCTATGGCAGGCGGTCAAGACTAAAGGCCTCATTACACTTTGTGCGGTAGGGATTCAACGGTACCGGTAAGGGAATACCGGTATCGTTAAATCCCCATGCCAATTACGATCCGGCTCACTGCTATTAGCGGCACCGCTAAGTACGGTGCCACTAATAGTGGCTAGTCCGCGTGCGCGCAACCCTCCATCCCGTAAATAACAGCAGGCCGCTAATAGCACACCATCACAAGCCAAGCGGACATGCTAATAGCGGCATGGTAAAGCCCCCAAAACCGCTTACCGCCATGGCGCTAATACCGGCATCGCGAACCACCCGTTAATAGAACTGAACAGTGCTCCCACCTGCCACAGGTGGACACAATCAGCACAGGTGGAGGCAATGGACACTGTGGCAGCACAAAAGGAGCACACCACACCCCTTCACACACCCCTTCCCACACCAAGATTGTTCCAATACTAGCAGCATTACATGGGCTGGAGGACATGATTGCAGTGCAGCACCAACAACAACAGGCAGCACAGAGGATACGCAGGAGGAGGAGGAGGAGGGCAAGACAGGCGCAGCAAGCACCACCAGGGCACCTAGTCATACCACAGAGGCAGCCACCAATCCCCAGGATCAGAGCCAGTCCATTTAACCTAACCTCTGAGCAGATACACACCCTGTACCGTCTGGACCGGGATACCATCACCAGCATTGTGGACATGATACATGACGACATTGTCAGCCTCATAGACATCCGAACTGCCATCTCCCCTCTACTCAAGGTGGTGACTGTGCTCCACTTCCTGGCCACAGGCACCTACAAGCATACGGTGGGGCAGATGCATGGCATCTCACAACCAGTATTCTCACGCACGCTGAACCAGGTACTCGATGCCCTCCTGAAGCATGCACCTGAACAGATATTCATGCCATGGGCTGCCCAGGAGATCGTAAACACCAAAGTTGGCTTCTATTCACGGGCAGGCATCCCAAGTTGCATTGGGGCCATCGACTGTACCCATGTGGAATTGGTGGTCCCACATTACAATGAAGTAGTCTACCGAAACAGGAAGCAATTCCACCCCATCAATGTCCAAATGGTATGTGACGCTAACAAGATAATCACTCATTGTTGTGCCTGATTTCCCGGATCAAACCATGATTCCATGGTCCTGCGGAACTCAACCATACCACGCTACATGGAGCGGCAAGCCGGACAACGTTCGTGGCTACTTGGTGAGTAGCAGGGCAAGCACATGGCAGTGTGATTGGGGGGGGTGAGAGATACATACTCCAACTGGGTGTGATTGGGGGGGAGAGATACATACTCCAACTGGGTGTGATTGGGGGGGAGAGATACATACTCCAACTGGGTGTGATTGGGGGGGAGATACATACTCCAACTGTGTGTGATTGGGGGGGGGGAGATACATATTCCAACTGGGTGTGAATGGGGGGGAGAGATACATACTCCAACTGGGTGTAGCCTGTCGTCCGTAGGACAAATGGACATACAGATGTATGCCAATGTCCATCAGGGAAGGCCGCAATGTACTTGAGAGGAACCCGTATGCAATTATAAGCTACACAACATAGAGAACAATCCAGGTCTACGAATATTACACATCCATCCACATCCACATTGCACATTATGCCACAGCACATAATGCACGATTCAGCAACATGGCGTCAAGATGGCAATACAGTATCAGTGCAGCACAACATCAATACAGAAATGTGCCCTTGAATGCATGCAAAGGGATCACCCCTAGCCATAGCATTGAACCACACACCTAGAGCACCAGTGAAGTGATGCTACACAGCATGGCAACATCAATGTCGGAATGGCAGTACACTAGCAGTGTGGTACCAAATATGCCTGGGCTCAGGGACACCTAAGACCTGGCCTCACCCAGGACATGTCAATTGCTGTTGAAGGCATGATTCGGCAATGTCCACTTGCAGGGTCAAGTACACCTTTGCACATTGCAGTCACGCAGATCGTCTGCATGCATGCTGGTAGTCGTGGATCACAATCAGTATGCATAGTTGATTTGTGTGACATGTACATGCCACTCCAGAGTTGAACAGTAACAGGTCCCCATTCTTCCCCCCATACAGGCGATGCCGGCTATCCCCTGAAGAGGTGGCTCCTTACCCCTGTACGGAACCCACAGAACCGGAAGAGGACTACAATTGTGCACATGCCCGTACCCGTGTCGTGATTGAGCAGACATTTGGCCTTTTGAAGACACGGTTTAGGTGCATAAGCAGGTCAGGTGGCGCTCTCCTGTACGGCCATGAGAAGGTGGCCAAGATCACCATGGCATGTGTCATGCTGCACAATATGTGTATCAGACGGAATGTGCCACTGCCCCCTGATGTTCAAATGCAAGCACCTGATGAGGATGATGATGGTGATGAGGACGGAGGCGACGGGGATGCAGGTCATGCAAGGGGCGATGGCCAAGAGGGACGTGATGTGAGACAGCATCTGATCAACCAAATTTTCTGAGTAACATGGTTTCACTCTGTACGATGGATATGGGTAGAAATGCACTGGTGTCTGTGTTGAAGCGTACAATGGACCCTGTCACCAATAAAGTACACATACACAATGAAGAAGTCCAAGTCCAAGCCTGTGTTTTGATTAATCACCAGTGTATTAAGGAATTTAAAGATGTATAAGTGCATGTCCCCAACCATCCCACCACTCTTCTCCCCTCCCCCCACAACAGTCCCGAAACACCCTTCCCCCTCCCCCTACAACAGTCTCAAAACACCGTTCCCCCCTCCCCCCACAACAGTCCCGAAACACCCTTGCCCCCTACCCCCACAACAGTCCCGAAACACCCTTCCTCCCTCCCCCCACAACAGTCCCTTATGTGTCTGGCACAATGTAGTTGTCCAGATGCACGCGTGGAAGGTTCACCCTGCAGTCCCTATTCCCCATTGCCACCACTAGCATTAGGAGGCTGGCTTGACGTGCGCCTAGTGGTGCGCGTGGAGCGGCGGAGGGGGCTTGTCTGCCGCGAACTAGCAGATGATGATGTGACTGTCTGTCCGGATGGTGGTGGTGGGAACTGGCTGTCCATCGCGTCCGCTATCCGTATGAGGACCTGCCTGAGTTGGCCAATCTCCCCACACAGCCTGATGGTACAGGCCTCAATCGCCTCCCTTGAGTGCCTGGCAGTCTCTGTTATCTCCCCCCTGGGATGGGCAGCCTCCTCTACATGCTGCCCAACCAGCACAGTTGTGTCCTCTTGGCACTGCCTGATGCTGGCCAGGTCAAGGGCACTGTGGCGTTGTGGTGGTGTGGCTCCTGCGCCTTCCTCTGCTACCAGGACATCTGGTGAAGCCACCGGTGGGCTACTGAACCCTCCCATGTTGTCCTCGCCAGACTGGCCATGGACACTGGACACAGGTGTTTTCTGTGGAGTTGCCTCTGGGCTTCCTGGTGGGGTTGGGGTGTGAATTCCCATGGGGAACTCCATTGGGTCCTCCACATCTGAGAGTGGCGCTGTGGCTGCCGCCTCTCCTGTGGAAGTTGTTGCAGCAGAGTGTGGGCCCTCCGTGGCTGGAATCTGTGGTAGGAGGTTCACTTCAGAAGGTAGGGCAGTTGTTGCTGGTGTGGACAGTTGTATGTTAGCAGTGGCGCTCCACCGATGTTTGGCACTCTGCATGGGGACTCTTCTCCCTTTGCCCCTTGATGTCGTGGGGGTGTCCCCTGTGTCCTGTGGCCTTGGTTTTTTAGTGGCAGGGGGTGCCTGAGTTGCAGTGCCAGGATCTCCACTGCCTATATGTGAGCCTGTCGGGGACAAAGAGGGGGATGGCATTGGTAACAGTTCTATGTACTTCATGCAGAATACGTCAATCATGCTGTTGTGAGCATTTGGACTTCATTGGTAGGGATGCAGGTGATGTGTCAGTTGAGTGGCTCATACATGCATGGTTGTGTGTGGCACTTGTCTCTGGTGATATGTGCATGTGTGTGTGTTTGGGTTTGACACTGACATGGCCAGGGTTGTATGCATGTATGGATGTTTGCGCATCCATGAGGTGATTATGGGCTCACATTTGGGGGGACCTGAACATTCACACTGCATACTTTCATGTGTACACTCACCTCCATCTGATGTAGTTGCAACACCATGCTCCATTGTCCCGACTCCCTCAATCGATTCTACTCCAATCATGTTGGCGCAGGTCTCTTCTCACTCCTTTAATTTTATTGGCGAATCAGATCCACCTGCTGTGGCTATGTTGTGGTTCGCAGACAGGATGCTTCTGACCCAGAGGCGGAGATCATCCCACCGCTTTCTGCACTCCCGGACAGTGCGGGTGGTGGTGCCCACTGCACTGACTTTCAGGGCAACCTCTGCCCAGATTGCCTTCTTGCGGATAAGGGTCTCCCGACGCATGTCGCTTGCAAGTACCACGTCGGCATTTGCTGCAAGGGTCTCTGTGAGCATTGTTAGCTCCTCGGTGGTAAACTTCTCCTTGCGCTGGCGGTCGGTTGTT
This sequence comes from Ambystoma mexicanum, assembly GCF_040938575.1. NCBI lineage: Eukaryota > Metazoa > Chordata > Amphibia > Caudata > Ambystomatidae > Ambystoma > Ambystoma mexicanum. The sequence continues at coordinate 51,451,995 of NC_090936.1, forward strand.
TTTTTAATAGCCTTAGGCATGGCGAGGGTGTACTTGTGGCTTTCCAATGGCGAAGTACTCAAAACAGTTACAGGGGGCAGAGGATGGCAATGGATTGTGTTTTTAAAGATGGCCGCCGTGCTCCATCCCGTTCCTGTGCGATGACGCTATTTCCGGTTCCGCTATTTAATGTGACCGCTAATTGCGATGGCCGTTATTAGCGGTGACCGCTATTTGCATGTTGCGGGAGGTCGGAAGTGCTATCAGCGCTTTCATCGGTGCCGCTAAGGGTCTTTTTGGGGTCTTTAGCGGCATGGCAGTAGGGTCATTACCGGCATGGCGCTATGCTCGTGTCCGCGTACTCGTAATGGTACGCTATTAGCGGCCTCTTGCGAAGGCGGACACGTTAATAGCGCCATGCCGGTAAATTGCGATTTTTACCGCACAACGTGTAATGAGGCCCTAAGTCTCAAGAGGTGTGAGGGTGACTGAAAGACCACAATGAGCACACAAAGCAAGGAGACTTACAAATTATTCCAGACAGGTGTTATGTTAAAAATACAGACACATTTATTACAAGGCCTTTGTAATATAGACCATAGCAAAGAATCACAATAATACTGAAGTAAACCAACACATCACAATCAACACGATATATATACAAGACCAGAGAGGTCTAACGGATTAAGAAGCACGAAATATGTAGACCACCTAGATGGGGAGGAAAACAGGCAGTGCTAGTAATCTTTAGACCCAGTTCCACATCAAGAATACACCTAACTAAGAGGCAGTCCAAGCCCTACGAAGAGAGGAGCCTTATGCTCAATAGTACATGCACACGCTTGTGCCACTGGACAAAATAGGGTCTCTTCAAGGGTCACTAACAGCTCAGGAAGGCGGATAAGGTCGATGAAGAACAAGTCCCCACTATTCAAGCAGGACCTCCACTTGCGGGCAGAGGCAGGTTGAGAGTGCGGGATAGAGTCGCTATTTCGTAACAGTGGTGGAAAAGAAATGGGCTCCTGGGCTAGGGGCCACCGGTTGGGGTATGGACTACTCACCGGTCCCAGACCCAGACTTCGCCAGTTCAGTCCACTTCGCTGGCAGGTTCAAATGCGACAATCAGGACGCCTCGACACTGTGTAGTTTCCGCGGTAGCAGGCTTCAGGGTCAAGAGGGTCACAAGTGCAGCAAACTTGCACAGGTCGCTGCCACAGCAGGGCAACAGAGTAACCGTGTTTACTCCGGTCTGGGCGCACTTGTCTCACTTCAGCCCTGGGAATGCCAAGTGTACGAAATTCAATGTGAGGGTGCTGTGGACACAGAGCAATCAGTATGCCAAGTTTCGAGGGCTTCCTCGAAACCGCAGCAGTGACAGAGCAAACGTCCTGTGCAAGCTGGTCAGCCCACTGGTTGGCCCAGGGACACTTCCCAAGAGGCTTACTTGCAGGGTTTGATGAAGGTGCCGAGAATAGTTGGTCCCACTATTCCAATGGGTCGAACGCCTTCACAGACCTTCTAGGACCATCAGATGCAGAGGGGTCTCGCAGGACGACAGCGGGCTCAGTGTGCCAAACCTTCCAGCGGGTCAACAGCGGTTCCTCGACTCGGCTTGTTGTTTCAGGATACTTGGCTCCTTATCCTTTGTTCGTGTGAACTCAGGAGATCGACATGGTAGTGGTGTTTTCGGCCTCCTCTTATCCAAAGTTCCCTCCGCGCCAAAACGGAGCGGACCCAATGGGAGATCTCAAACACTCACTCCATACGTGGACCAATCACAGACCACAGTGGTCCCAGGCATTCAGGACACTCCAGACTCTCTGGCACCCAGGATGTGTATTGGGAACAGACATCCCAGCCCACATCCTGGAGACACACACACAAGGCATGCAGAAGGCCGCGAAAGCTTTGGGTTTTGCGGGAAAGTGCATGACCAAATAAGGACTGACCCGGGTCGGCTCGACCTGGGGAAGGTGAAGTGGCAAGATGGCCAAAGGACAGGACAAAGAACCTCATGGTATGGCCATTTTGGAGCCAGGCCACCTATTCGTGCCAAACGCGATAAGCACAGATAATATGGCAAGAAAGGGTTCAAAACATAAGAAAAACGATAGCTGCCACCAGTCCTGTCCGTGACACATCGGCACTGTTCATAAAAAGTCCAGCATGAGTTTCTAGGGCCTTGGAAATGACTAGAGACCCAAGGGTGCGGTAAGAGATACATTACTCACCGTAATCGTATTTCTGTTGCTTGTATCTGCTTAGATTCACATGCTGTTCATAGGCCGACATCTAGTGGAAGCTGCAGAGTATTACAGTTTGTTTTTCGAAACTCGGAAATGGGCGTCGACACAGGGCGTGCCAGTAATACTATCTCTAGTGTGACGTCCACTGTACCCATGATCCCTCACGCGTCTAGGACCCTCAGATTGTATTTTTTCTGACATGAGGTAGCATGAGGAGTAGCGTGAGTACAGATAATCCAAGCAGATAGAAGATAGATAAGACTACAAGCATCCATGTGCATTCTCTCAGAGGGGAGGAAGGGTGGGTCGCATGTGAATCTAAGCAGATACAAGCATCAGAAATACGATTACGGTGAGTAATGTATCTCTTCTGAGGCTTGTTGAATCTGCTTAGATCACATGTTGTGCATAGATTAGCGAGCAGTGTTAGAAGAAGGAGGTGGGATGTGAGAAGGGTCATGAGCAAATAAATGTCTTAAAACCGCTTGTCCCACTTGAGTATCTGTCTTGGAATGGGTGTCAATGCAGTAGTGCTGAGTAAAAGTGTGAATAGAGCTCCAAGTAGCTGCTTTGCAAATGGTGTCAAGGGGTACATTTGCAATGAAAGCCAGAGTGGCCCCAATGCCTCTAGTAGAGTGGGCTCTTGGCGTGAAAGGCAGAGTTTTTTCAGAAAGAGAGTAACACAGCTCGATACAGTTAACAATCCACTTAGAGATGGCACCTTTAGAGACGCGATCTCCCTCTCTGCCTGTAGCTACGGAGACAAACAGCTGATCTGTTTTCCTTAGCGGTCTGGTCTTGTTTACATAGTAGAGGACCGCCCTACGCACATCTAGGGTGTGTAGTTTCACCTCAGCCGAGCTTTGTGGGTCTTGGAAGAAAGCCAGAAGCTCGATGGACTGGTTCACATGGAATTTAGAAATAAACGTAGGTGAGAACCTAGGGTGTGTACATAAAACCAGTTTATCTTTATGAACTGTAAAGAATGGATCCTGCACTGACAGAGCCTGAATTTCACTGACCCTTCTTATAGATGTTATTGCTACTAAGAAGGCCGTCTTATAAGTCAGGTGTTTGAGACTGCTTTTATGCATGGGTTCAAATGGGGGGCCCATGAGTTTAGATAGCACCACGTTAAGGTCCCATCCTGGTGGTGGGTTTGAAATAGTAGGGTGAAGTCTCTTTACTCCTTCCATGAAAGCTTTAACCACTGGTATCTTCCACCACAACACCTTGTTATGGGATGTGGTGTATGCTGACAGCGCTGCCAGGTGTACCTTCAGTGAGTTAAATACCAGTCCTGCATCCAGCAGGTGCAGCATGTATGTGACAATTGTGGAAGGAGTGCAATCAACTGGGTTGACTTGCTTATTCTGGCACCAGATAACGAATCGTTTCCATTTGTCAAAGTAGCAGTGCCTTGTGTTTGGCTTCCTAGATTCCTTTAGGATGTCCATACACCTCTGTGGTAATTTGAGATGTCCGAAACTCTATGACCTCAGGAGCCATGCTGCTAGGTTCATTGAGTTGGGTTGAGGATACACTGTTTGACTTTGGTGCTGGGACAGTAGGTTGTACCAGTCCGGGAGTTTGATGGGTTTGCACACCGCTAGTCTGCGTAGGTGTGGGAACCACGGTTGTCTCGCCCACATGGGAGCAACTAGGACGAGCGTCATTGACTCTCTGTTCATCTTGTTGACCACCTTCCTGACGAGAGGTGTTGGTGGAAAAGCGTACGCAAACATCCCTGACCAGTTCATCCACAGGGCGTTCCCCTGGGAGTCTGGCTGGGGGAACCTGGATGCAAATCCTGGGCACTCTCTGTTTTCGCTTGTGGCGAATAGGTCTATAGTGGGGAAACCGCACTGAGAGAAGATATCTTCTACTATTTCTCTGTGTAGACACCATTCGTGTTCCTCTGGGAGGGGATCTCTGCTCAAAGCATCCGCCAGAGAATTGAGATCGCCTGGAACATGTTGAGATGACAGGAAGATCTTCCGTCTGAGTGCCCATATCCACATTTTCTGGGCAAGCTTGGACAGATTTGGTGAACGAGTCCCTCCCTGCCTGTTTAGGTAAAACATGGCTGTAGTGCTGTCTGTCTGGATCTGCACTGACAGATTCAGCAGGTAGGGCTCGAACCCTTGAAGCGCTCTGAATACTGCCAGAAGCTCTAGCAGGTTGATGTGATTCTTGGCCACTGAGTGAGACCAGAGACACTGAGCTGTGTGGTGGAGGTGGTGAGCTCCCCACCCTGTCAGGCATGCATAGGTTGTGACTACCGCCTGTATCTCGGGATCGTAAAAGGGTTTCCCCTTGGACAGCTTTTCTCTTGTCCACCAGTGAAGGCTTTGTACCAGTGTTGGCGAAACAACCACTAGATCGTCCCACTGACCACTTGCCTGAGACCACTGTTTCGCCAACCATTCCTGCATGGGAAGCATGCGCAGGCGCGCGTGGGGGACCAGGTAAATACATGACGCCATCATGCCTAGCAAACGCATTGCTTTGCGTACCGTTATCTGGCGACCGGCCTGATATTGTGGAATTTGCAGCAGTATATTCCAAATTCTTTCCTCTGATGGAAAGGTCAACCCCTCTTGCGTGTCTAGGATAGCTCCTAGGAACTGTTTGGAGGTGCTTGGCACCAGACTTGACTTCTTCTCGTTTATTGAGAAACCTAATTCGAAGAGGAGGTCGATCGTCCTTTGAATGTTTGTTTTGCAAATTACTGGGGTCTCCCCCGTGATGAGCCAGTCGTCCAGATAAGGGTACACCGGGATTGCCTCCCTGCGTAGGTGTGCCGCCGCCACCGCCAATACCTTGGTGAATACCCTTGGAGCCAAAGCTATCCCGAAGGGCAGTACCTTGAACTGGTAGTGCCGACTGTCCACCTTGAAGCGCAAGTACTTTCTGTGCTCTGGGAACATGGAAATATGAAAATAGGCATCTTTCATGTCCAATGTTGCCATGTAATCTCCCTTTTTTAGGAGGGGGATTACCTCTTGGAGAGTAGTCATGCAAAACTTTTGGGGCTTGACATACTTGTTTGCAGGCCGTAAGTCCAATACTGGGCGCATTGTCAAATCTTTTTTTGGCACAAGGAAGTAAGTTGAATAAATACCCTTGTTTACCTGATGTCCCGGGACGAGTTCTATCGCTTGCTTTGCTAGAAGATTGACAATCTCCTCGAGGAGGATCTTCTGGTGGTCCAAAGAATGTATTCTTTGTCGTGGAGGGTGGTTTTGGGGACGCTCTAACAGTTCTATGCAGTATCCTGCGGACACTGTGGACAGCACCCATCTGTCTGATGTGATCCCTTCCCAAGCTTGGGTGAAGTTGGAAATGTGTCCCCCCACCGGGGATGCATGGGAAGGGACCCTGAACGGAGCGTCACTGTTTTGGTGGAGGCGTGCCGCCGCCTCTACTGGGGCTGCCTCTACCTTTACCACGTCCTCTCTTATTACCCCTGCCATAACCCTGGGTAGACTGTTGGCTGTTGTTGTTCCATTGTGTACCCTGCCCCTGGGAATAGTTAGACCCTCTCTGGGAATTTTGCCTGCGTGGGTGATGAAAATTGCCATTCCCTCTCTGGTTTGGGGGTTTATTGGTTAGTTGGCCTAGGGATTTGAGTGTCTCATACTCGTCCTTGGCATTTTTCAGCGCGTCCTCGACCGCCTTTCCAAACAATAGATCCGGCTCCACTGGTTTATCTATCAATGATGTCTGGGTTTCGGCTTTGAACCCAGACTGTCGCAACCAAGCATGCCTTTTGATAACAATACCTTCTGCTATCAATCTGCCGGCGTTATCCGCGGCATCAAAGCTTGCTTTTAATATGCAACCGAACACAGCTCTTCCTTCCGCCGAAACGCGTGCCAATTGGCTTTTTAAGGGTTCTGGTGCGGAATCTATGAGTGCTGCGACTTCTTCCCACTGGTGGCAGTTGTAACTCGCCAGCAGGGTGGTGGAGTTGGCAATCCTTGCCTGGTAGGCGGAAGTGGAGGCTACTTTCCTGCCCAAGCCATAAATCTTCTTGCTCTCCTTGTCGGGAGGCGCTTCCGACGATGACAAGGGTGTTCCCGCCCTCTTACGGGTGTTTGTCACTACCAGGGAGTCAGGTTTCAGATGCCCTCTTATGTACAGTGGGTCTGTTTGGGCTGCCCTGAGAAGCTTCTCAACTCTGGGGTTTACCGCCCTAGTGAGATAGGGATTAACAAGGGAAGGGTCTATCCTTCTTTGAATTGACTTAAGGATAGGGATGGGCTGGGCAACAGGTCTCCTTTCTCCCACTAACTCCTCGGCAAAGTCCCTCTCTTCCTGAGCACCCTGGGTGTCAATGTGGAAGTGTTCTGCCGCTCTGGATAGCACTTCATTCATTTATTTATCAACAGGGGAGTCAGTAACCAGGGGCTCTTTATCTACCGGGGAATCTAGCCTGTAGGTTTCTGGGTTGTCCTCCTCCTCCTCTTGATCCTCGTCATCCCCATAGTAGCCCGTCCCAGTTTGTTCTTCCAACATGCCCAAATCTGGATCCTCACAAAAGGATGGATCTCCCTGATATTGAGAATAGGGCTGTATACTGAAGGGGTCTGGAGTAGGAACTTCGTCCCGGGACTTCTTACTTGGGGGTATAGGATCCCTAGAGCCTGAGGGAGTTGACCCGTCGGGGGTAAAAGAGAGAAAGTGTTCAGGGTTTTTGGCGTAGAAATCTGCCAATGATGACATCCTTGACATGACTCTATCTATGTCATCACTAGACCATTCTCTTGAACTGGGAATGATTCTTTCTTGAAGGCCTTTCCCTGTATTAACTTGACTAGACCTCCTGGTTTGAACAGGGGTCTTTGGGATAAGAGAAGACCGAGACTTGTCCATCTGTTTATGTGGGGTAGAATGTTTCTGAGGTGTGGAAGGAGGCAAAGACTGCTTCCTCTGTTGTTTTTCCCCTTCCCCGTGGGTGCAAGAGTGTTTACCCTGTTTTTTCGCCCCTTCGGAGCCTTTCGACGCCTGCTGCCGAGGTTCGGGGGTAGTGTCGGGAACAGCCGTTGCAAGGCCTGTTGACGCCGACTCCTGGAGTGCGGTCTGGGGATAGAGGTCGGCTTCATCTTCTGACGATCAAACCTCTGTTACCTTGGGGAGCGAGGCACTTCTGGCAACAGTGGATGGTTGCCTGGAGTAATGCGGCGATCTAGATCGAGAATACCCAGAGGACACCGATTCGGACCGTTCTCTATGTGCCTCTTCCCGAGTACTCGGCGTGCGCGTCGAGTCTCGGTTGGACTTCATGTGTCTTGTGGAAGTGCTGTGGGTAGCGCTTGTGTCGCCGGGGCTCTTCCCCATAGCCGCTCTGCCGGACGACCTTCCGAGGTCGGGGACTTGCGCTTGGCTGTCATTGACGCCACGTTGCCATCGCCGTCCGAAAGCATGGCGTCGCTGCCATCGCTGAAGGTGCCCTCTGCTGCCATGGCCTCTTGACGCCTGCCGTGGTTGGCCCAACGCTTGATCGAACGGTCCTTGAGTGTTTTCGGTTTGAACCTACTACACGCTCTGCAGTTAGCCTCGGGGTGGTCCCTCAGTAAGCAGAGATTGCATGTGGCGTGCCTGTCAACCCAAGGGTACTTGCGGTTGCACTTGGGGCAAAATTGGAAAGGGGTACCCTCCATACGCACCTTGTGGCAGCGGGCTAATAAGTGTAGGAATATATAAGAATGTACCTATATACCAAAAGAGTGTAGAGTATGTCCACCCCCCACTCTCCCTACTTTCAGGGCCGAGGCCAGAGTCCTTCCTAGGCCCGGGCCGAGGCCAGAGGCCTTCCGAGGCCCAAATCCGTCGTGCAGCTCTCGACGGTCGATTCTTTCTCCGTGCCGGCGTCGAGTGTGGATGTTCGGTGACTCGACGTTGGGGTGGAGAAATGGGGAAATATAACAATATTTTAGCAAAAGTATGGCTAAGGCCAGGGAGCTATGCGGAATGCTTCCGACCAGTATGGCGGAAAAAACAATCTGAGGGTCCTAGACGCGTGAGGGATCATGGGTACAGTGGACATCACACTAGGGATAGTATTACTGGCACGCCCTGTGTCGACGCCCATTTTCGAGTTTCGAAAAACAAACTGTAATACTCCGCAGCTTCCCCTAGATGTCGGCCTATGCACAGCATGTGATCTAAGCAGATTCAACAAGCCTCAGAAAGTAAGTTACCTTGCACTCTTGTTACATGCTGCACAAAAGCTGCAACATGAGGAAAGGACTAAGGGAAACAAAGTCTCCCAGTACTGACTGTCTTAAGGGCATGTCAGTTTTCCCCATAAGAAGTGAGCAAAAGCCCAGAGGAGTGCGGCTGAGGGCTGTGCTTTTCTGGCGAAGATAAGATCAGGGTGTAAAACAGCAGCAAAACGTTTGGGGGTTGACACATGGAGGGAAAATTACATCCTAATATGAAATCTTTCCTAACAGCAGGACAGCCAGCTAGTGATGCAGGGGCGATCAGTGAGGCGCAGCAACGTGCAAAGGAGGAGTTCGAGGGCATAAGCACGAACAAATGGATAGCAGCGCAGGTACTTTTGAAGCTTGAATGGAAGAAACATGGAGAGGCATAAGGGGCGACCGAGGCAATAGAAAGCCTGAAGAGGGACAGCGACAAGACAGACTGGGCAGAACTGATGGATGAGGAGGATAGAATGGAAGAGGACAGAGAAGTGAGATTAGAGAGAGGAGGAGAGAAGAGAAGAGAAACTGGAGCGGGAAGACAGGGAGCAAAGAAGGAAAGAAGGGAAGGAACATTTGCAAAGGGAGCAGCATGAAAGAAAAGAGAGGGGTCTCAAGGAGAGGAAGAAAATGGTAAAGGAGATGAGGGAGGAGAGGGAGAGGGATTTGGAGAAGGCAGAGAGACTGAGAGAAAGCAGAGTAGGAAAAATGCAAGTTAGCAGAGAGGGAACAGAGAACGTTGCAGTTGGCCAGATTGGCAAGAGAACGAGTGTGCAAGGACAAGGACGAGCGAGCAATAAGGGCAGCTAGGACGCAGGCAGCTGGATAAGGAAAAGAGTAGACATGAGGAGGACAAACGAGCTGAGTCAGACAGCACAAACTCAGCAGGCAAGAACTCGACAGAGGGGGGAGGAGCAGGCCTAGGGGCCAGGGCAGGAGGTAGCAAGTATGATTTAGTAGACATCGATCTTAGCATGAAACCTAACACTGACTTGACATGGAGGAGACTGAGTTTTGCTGATGATTTTTGTAGAAACATGGACGCAGGATCTGACAATGACGAAAAATACAGTGGGGACGAGAGGGGGGGAACAAGGCCGGTCACAGTCCACGGGGACTGACAAGTGGGCATCATGGGAATTCAGGACCTACAGACAAGGAGAAGGAGCGGCCAATTTAGACAAGCAGGCACAGCAGATGAATGACTTTTGCATCACACACAACACATATGCTAATAAACTAAGGTATCTATCAGGATGAAGGATGGGGGAGACATTCATGGTTGTTCAAGAGGACGATTGTCTAGGGCTTATGACAATAACAGGAGAGTGCTTACCCTGGAACCAGTGGATATATGCACAGACATTGAGGTCGAGAGAAGGCCTCAACAAATTAGGTTGACTAGGAGATCACTTGAGCAGAAGGAAGCATATACGCAGATGCCCTTATTGGAGATAGGAGGGGTAAGACCTCAATACGTGCCAAGGAAGCACAAAGGCAAGGAGAATGGGAAGTCTAGGTTACCATCATTGAGCACGGGAGTGGGGAAATGGATTTATGAGATGGAGAAGATTACAGCTGGTCACAGACTGGCAGTGGGTGACGTAAAGTGACTGTTAGTATCGATATTAGGAGACGCAGCTGATGACGTATGGAAGTGGGAGGGGTTCCCAGGGGTGACGACACAAAACACAGTGCACAATGGGGTGCCATTTGCAAACTGCAGGGTAGCAGTATGCAAGCATTATGAAAACAATACCCAGACATGTTAGACATTGGGGCGATTACATCACGTAAAATGAGGGAAGATGAAGATCCTGTGCAGTACATTCAGGAGATTCAAGAGATTTGGTGCTTCAAATCTCGAGAGCCTTGGGACAAAACAAAAGCAATATTTTATTACACATTAGTGCAGGGACTACCAGAGCCAGTACAGAAGAATTTGAAGAAATTGGTGGGGATGGAAGCAAAGGGATGGCCAGAAATACAGCTCACAATAGTGCTTCATTGTAGACTGCGGCAGGAGAAGGTTAAGCAAAAAGCAGAAAATAGGAAGGCAGATGAGGCCAAACTAGCACATAGAAAGCTATCAAAATATGCAATGGAAGGGGAGGTTATAACCAGCCCCACCACACAGACACAGCAGCAGCATCAACAGCCAAAACAGTTTTCACCGCCCATGGGGGGAGGGTACATGTGTCACGGCTCGCTCCCTTCGCTCCCGTTCCCACCACTTGGGGGCATGATTTGGGGTTTATCCCCTACTGGACTTTCCCTCCGAACCTTATTCTACAGTGCTGTCATGAATGGGGAGCGCTAAATCCCTATTTTCCAAGCTACTTCCCTTCCGGATCCATTCCAGGTTTTTGGCAGCCGGCATGCTTCTTTAATCAAATGACTATGCTTCCCAGAATGCCTGACCCACTACTTCACCTCCTCCCTTGCAGGACAAGGTTGGGTGGAGGATAGGCAACACCTGTGGCTGCAGGTGCAGCAATCAGCACACCTGAGGCGTGTGCTCGTTTAGCAGCTTTAAAAGCCTCAGTTTGCTTCAGTCCAGCACTGGTCATTGTTGCAGTGTTCCTGTTGTGACTGGTCCCTTGTTCCTGGTTCTTAGCTTTGCGCCTAGTTCCTAGTTTCTGTTTCTTGTTCCTCTACCCTGGATTTCTAATTTATGTGCTTATTGATTTCTGCTTCCTAGATTTCCCTTTCTGTCTTCCTCTGTCTGCAGGCAGCCTTTCTCAGTGCTTTCCCCTTTGATGCAGCCCAATTTGCCTGTGTTCTCTTTTTCTTTGATGCTGTCCTTTGCTACTGAAAAGGTTGATGCCTTAGTCTTTCCCTTTATAGATTTAGCTTCCTGCCTTTATTCCTTGGAGGGGTGGGAGAAGTTTGCCTTTTGTAATATCGTTTTCCCTGCTCCTGCTCCTTATTTTCTATTGGAATCCATTCCATGTTTTCCCTTGCACTTCTACATTTATTTCCATTGATTATTAGGTGTGTTGTACTGTTGTAGCTCGCTCCTGTGTGAATGCCTTTGTTTTCCTCACTATTCTATAATCACAATTCTTACTTGCCCCTTGTCTTGAGTCTTATGTATTTAGTTATCCTCCACCCATTGCTGTTATAGCCTTCTGGGTCCCTGTTTGATCAACAGGGTTCGTGGGCTCACTGACATTCTAGTGGTATTTCCAGCCCTCGTGAGTACTGTTTTTAAGTTCTTTATTTCAATATCATCAAGAGTGTCAGCTCACAGATCCTGTCCTTGCTTGCCCTCTACGTGGGTTTAGCGCTGTCAGTATCTGTAATAGCAAAGTGGGTAAGGAGTTTGCCGACTTTCCTTTCAGTCATAAGGAGGTTCTAATTGCTTACCCCACATCCCTTTTCATATATTTGTATTATTGTTTCACTCAATCTGCACTCCTGGGTTTTAGTATACATGAGTCTTGGTTCTTGTGTGCACGTAGTTTGATTCAAGGTTATTCACTGTGCGATTTTGTGCACATTTCCCTTGCCATATTCGCTGCCTTTGCACTCACCTGATTAATCCTGACAGAATGACCAGCCCAATATTCCCATTGAATATGGCAAGTTTAAGAAAGAAAGGCAGCAAGGCCTCTAACAAGTTTGTACAGAAAGCTTCCCCTACATTTACCTGTGACAATCAAATCACTAGTCCTGACTTAAATGAACTCCTGGTCACGAATGGACATTTACGTGCAGAGTATTTTTCCCACAGGATGACCCATCTTACACTGACTGTTCCTAGTTCTGTCTTTCATTCTGACCCAGATTCTATGTCAGCACAAGCCTTAGCAGCAGACAACAACACACTGTTAGGCTTATTACACAAGAGTACCTCTGTTGTTGAACCCCATGATTCCAGTTGTGCTTCACCTCAGATTGAACAGTTTCATGATACAAACATAAAGAATGGAGGGGTCCCTTGCATAACCTCTGTTTTCTACCCTCAGTCTAAAGCATACTCCTTTGCACAAGTGCCAACTGTAGTCCCTAATGCCAAGAGGTCTGAGGTCAATAGTTTGCTTAAGGGAAACACAGATCAAGTTGGTAAGAGAAAGTATAAATCACAGAACCTGCAAGCAGTAGATGACAATGTACAATCAGTGAACATCCAGATTGCTAGGGCAGGATCCAGCCTTGATGCCACCATGCCTCCCCCTGTGCCTCCTGATAGTGATGTACAGTTAATGCAGGGCATGCTAAAAGCTAAGCTTGAGGAGTTAAGACAAGAATGCATTTCTTTACAAGAGGAGAATATAACCTTGCAGTCTTTACTGAACACACCTCAGACTTTATCTGTTGATGTTGATGAAGTGAACACTGTTCAGCCCCTGAGTGCAGAGACTTCGGTAAACCCTGAAATTTGTCAATATGTAAGACCTATTGGGAGTGAAAGTCTTTCTTCTAGCACAGCGCTTAATCTGGGCACAGTTTCTGACAATTGTCCTGCTGTTTGTCCAGGATTGCAGTTAGCTGAAGATTTACTAGAAACTCCTTTACCTAAGGTTTCCACTGTAGCAGCTCGTCATAACCCTGAGCTAGCACACATACAAGCTTCTGATTTCCAAACACAATCCACAATGGTGGCATACACAGATTCTGTCACTACAGTAGGCTTAGACCCTGCTCTTGATCCAGCTGCTGAGACTGAAGTAGAGGTTCAAGCTGATGTGGAAAACGATGTTACCTCTGGGTTCACTCTTCCTTCTGTCAACTCTGATCACAACGAACAGGCAGAGACAGTACAGCATTCATGTTCTGATGGACTCATTCTACAGTATACAGAACCAAAGACTCGGCAGGTGATTCCTGAACTGTTGATTGTTAATCTGCCACTTTCAGAAGCCAAGACAGAGGGTTGGACAATTGACGAAATCCTGATTAACAGAGACTTTACTATGGTGATTCCTCTGGTTGATTTTGACTTCTACAAAGGAAGAGACTCTGAGTCACCCACTAAGGAAAGTGACTGCAAGGGTACCGCCCAGTCTTTAGCTACTGGTGCCAAGGAGTCTACTGCCCTAAAGGTGCCCACCATTCCTGAGCCACAAATGTGTCTGTCAACTTCTGAGATTTCTGTCTGTCCCCCTACAAACATTGACTCTTCTATGATCCAATCCACAGCCCTGCAGTCATCTTTGGCACACGTGTCTTCAATCAATGAACCACTGCCATGTCTGCCATTTACTCAAGAGCCTCCACCATGCACGTGGTCAGTCCCAAAGACCCTGACATGTTTGGATTCAGCTACCGAGATTGCTCCAACTTGCATGCCTTCAGCCTCAAAGTTTCCTCTGGCCTGCCTGTCTTCAGCTACAGGGACTCATCCAGAAGATCATCCTTCATCCAGAGAGCCTCCGGTAGTCCATCATAAGTGCATGTCTTCAGTCCCAGAGCCTACTGCTTGTTTGCCTTCAGTTCATGAGACACCGGTATCCTGCTTAGCCTCGCTTCCAATATCAGAGGTATACCTGTCTACACCATCAGATCCTGCTGTATTTTCTACTGATCCAGAGAGTCCTCCTGAATCCCAACCATTTACTGCCGTTGAACATCCAGCATGCCTTTCTTATGCTGCAGGGGGATCACCAGAATGCCTGCCTTTTATACAAGACGATTCTCCCAACTGCTCCACTTTAGCATCAGAGCCTCCTGAATATGCAGCATCAGAGTTTGAGACTTTTGCCAGCTCCCGCTTCAGAGTCATCAAGTTGGGCGAAGTGATGGGTCAGAACCACTCACCTGGGCATACACAGGGAGTGGTGCAGACCGGCGTATTACCTGCAGGACTTATGCAACAGAATTCCGCCAAGAAGCACCAGTCGAGTGCTAGCAGCCAAAGGAAGGGAATGACTGCTGCAGTTCAAGATGTGCCTGTTATTGCTCCTGCTGCGAGTGTGCCTGATGTACCAAGTACTGCGTCTATCACTTCTATCAGTACGCCAAATGTCTCGGCTGTCGTATCCCACGTGCAACAAAGTGGCTACACAACTGTCACCAGGAGTACCAGACTCGTACAACCCATTGGACTTCCAGGCCTCCAAGGAGTAGAACATGTGCAGGCAAACCTTAATCACTTTCAACCACAAGCCTTTTCCCAGATGGATGACAGAAGAAAATCCAAACCTCTACCTCTGCCGCCACCTTCTTTAATTGCTGAACATAAACATTTCCTGAAGCCTCCCGCATGTCCGCTCTCGGCAAAAAGGCTAACAGAGCTTCTACCATTTTCTAATGCATGTTGCACTAGCCTGCCTCTCTCCTCAAAGACTTATAAGTGTCCGCTCCCAGTGACCGAGTTTCCTGGGCCTTCCAACTCGGCTTCAGATCCTGCAAGTCCTTCATGCCTTTCTTCGACCCTTGAATATCTTTCTCACCAGACGCCTGCCTATGACTTTTCTAGACTGCAGCCTGATTCTATGCATTCCAGTCCATCTGCCTTTGCACATAGGCCACCATTTCCATCAGTGCCACCTCCAAAGAAAAGGCACTCCCATCATGGAAAGAAGATGTCTCGTGCGGGTGGCGGGCGTCCGAAGACGGCCGTGGGAGGGGGTATACTGTCACGGCTCACTCCCTTCGCTCCCGTTCCCACCACTTGGGGGCATGATTTGGGGTTTATCCCCTACTGGACTCTCCCTCCGAACCTTATTCTACAGTGCTGTCATGAATGGGGAGCGCTAAATCCCTATTTTCCAAGCTACTTCCCTTCCGGATCCATTCCAGGTTTTTGGCAGCCAGCATGCTTCTTTAATCAAATTACTATGCTTCCCAGAATTCCTGACCCACTGCTTCACCTCCTCCCTTGCAGGACAAGGTTGGGTGGAGGATAGGCAACACCTGTGGCTGCAGGTGCAGCAATCAGCACACCTGAGGCGTGTGCTCGTTTAGCAGCTTTAAAAGCCTCAGTTTGCTTCAGTCCAGCGCTGGTCATTGTTGCAGTGTTCCTGTTGTGACTGGTCCCTTGTTCCTGGTTCTTAGCTTTGCGCCTAGTTCCTAGTTTCTGTTTTTTGTTCCTCTACCCTGGATTTCTAATTTATGTGCTTATTGATTTCTGCTTCCTAGATTTCTCTTTCTGTCTTCCTCTGTCTGCAGGCAGCCTTTCTCAGTGCTTTCCCCTTTGATGCAGCCCAATTTGCCTGTGTTCTCTTTTTCTTTGATGCTGTCCTTTGCTACTGAAAAGGTTGATGCCTTAGTCTTTCCCTTTATAGATTTAGCTTCCTGCCTTTATTCCTTGGAGGGGTGGGAGAAGTTTGCCTTTTGTAATATCGTTTTCCCTGCTCCTGCTCCTTATTTTCTATTGGAATCCATTCCATGTTTTCCCTTGCACTTCTACATTTATTTCCATTGATTATTAGGTGTGTTGTACTGCTGTAGCTAGCTCCTGTGTGAATGCCTTTGTTTTCCTCACTATTCTATAATCACAATTCTTACTTGCCCCTTGTCTTGAGTCTTATGTATTTAGTTATCCTCCATCCATTGCTGTTATAGCCTTCTGGGTCCCTGTTTGATCAACAGGGTTCGTGGGCTCACTGACATTCTAGTGGTATTTCCAGTCCTCGTGAGTACTGTTTTTAAGTTCTTTATTTCAATATCATCAAGAGTGTCAGCTCACAGATCCTGTCCTTGCTTGCCCTCTACGTGGGTTTAGCGCTGTCAGTATCTGTAATAGCAAAGTGGGTAAGGAGTTTGCCGACTTTCCTTTCAGTCATAAGGAGGTTCTAAGTGCTTACCCCACATCCCTTTTCATATATTTGTATTATTGTTTCACTCAATCTGCACTCCTGGGTTTTAGTATACATGAGTCTTGGTTCTTGTGTGCACGTAGTTTGATTCAAGGTTATTCACTGTGCGATTTTGTGCACATTTCCCTTGCCATATTCGCTGCCTTTGCACTCACCTGATTAATCCTGACAACATGTGGCGGGGCGGCCCACAGCAAGGGTTTTGAGAAAGGGGAGGATTACAAACAGGGCGTGGCTTTGGGCCACAGATGCATCACAATCAAGGTTTTTTTTTGGGAGGGTTTCGAGGATATGGACAACAGATGTAACAGAACCCAGGAGACTTTTCAGGGGGTGTCCGTTCCAGAACAAGAGAGTGAGCCACCACAATGCTGGACTTGTGGCCAGTGGGGCACATTTCAAAGGTATGTCGATTTAGAGGGACACAACAGAATTGGGGAGAGCAGGGCCAGCAACCATATCAAGGAGGCCAAGAAGATTGTTAAGTACAGGATCAACTGCCACAAGGGCAGATGCAAGGTGTATATCAACAGATGCCACCAGTACAACCACAAGCGCAACCACAAGCCCAATCACAACCACAAGCACAGATGCAGGTACCACAGATGTCAGCACCGATACCACAGTATTTACAAGCACCACAGATTAAAGGGAACACCCAGCAACTAGCACAAATACAGAATGATGATGCATCATCACAGGTGGACACAGTGGCAACAGTACTAGTCCGAAGATTGGGAGGGGTCACAATGGTAGGGAACAACCCCTTTACAGGGAATGGGTTATCCATGTACCCAAAATAGGACAGTCCACAGATGAACTTGATGTGTCCCATCCTGTCCATCACACCCAAACCTGCGGAGGAACCTCGCTTAGGGGTGGCGATAGGTGACAAAACGTTTTACCTTTCTTGTTGACACTTGGGCGACTAGGTCATGTATTAGGGAAAGAACATTTAACTTGTCAGGCGATCCCATGAACACTCAAGGATTTTCTGGGGCTTAAGAAGTGATTCCTTTTACTGATAATATCTCACCATCTATAGGAGATCACGACTTATCACTACCTTTGCTTTACTCTCGACAGACACCTGTAAACATATTGGGACAAGATATTGTGAGCAGACTAAACATTACCATTTCATTCAAAGATAAAGGCATAGTGTGCTCCACACCAGGCATACGCATTTTAAATGTAAAGCAGATCGTTCAGTCATATTGTGGATGCACAGAACAGAGGGGGGTGCCAGTGGACCCAGAGATGTTTCAATATGTGACTGACATTGCCATTGCATGGATGCCAGGCATCGCAGGGAAGATGTGGAGAATACCAAATGAATATCTGTTCAGACCAGAGACACCATTGAACGAGCCAGAAGGAATGATATTGTCCATAGAAATAGAGGCAGTGTTGGCAAGGGAGGACTGGATTGCAGTGCACAGAGTGGATCATACTGGGAGGGCATGGAGAGCTATAATTGCAGTTGCAGAGGCGTGCAGGCAGACCACAGTGACAGATGAATAGCTATTACAGGAAGAGAGACAGGAATTGGAGATGGTGTTCAAAATGAGTGTAACCTACTGGTTACAGATACATTACACGGAGGTGCCACAGAGAATGCCTATGGCACTGGAGGCGCTGCCCTCATTCTGGGAGGAGGACATGGCCAAAGTGCCCAGCAGTTTATGGACCACAAGTCCTTATGACGTGGACTGCATAAAGAGCATAGGAAGAGTGAAGATTGAACTGAAACCAGGAGCGATTTTGCCAAGAGTAAAACAGTATCCCCTAACCAAGGAAGACGATCAAGGCATTTATGAAACAATCACTGCTTTGATTGACAGAGGCATTCTGTTACCATCAGAATCTCCATGCAAGACAGCAGTGTACCGTGTGCGCAAGGCCAACGGGGGGTCATGGTGTTTTATTCAGGATTTAAGACCTCTTAACCATATTGTAGAAGCAGAGTATCCTGTAGCAGCAAACCCGGTGACAATTTCGCGCAGCATTCCAGTGGAAGCTGCCTGTTTCACGGTCATTGATTTGAAGAATGTGTTCTTTTCAGAGCCACTACAACCAGACTTACAAGACTTGACCAGCTTTATTTACCAAAACCAGAAGTGGAAACATACTCGTTTACCACAAGGGTATATTGAGCCACCATCTATCTTTAATAGAGGGATATAGATGGATCCAAGTAACAGAAACAGAAAGCACAGTTCTACAGTATGTAGACATTTTGATTTGCAGTGAGACAGAGGACCAGTGCAGAAGGGACTCAGTGCACATGCTGACAGTGCTAGCTGACAAAGGGTACAAAGTGGACAAGGCCAGACTACAGTACTGCCAGAAGGAGGTGCTATACAATGGCCAGATGATATCTAAGGACGGCTTACACATTGCCCCAAAGAGAGCAGAAACAATACGTAAAACACCACAGCCTACAACAGTAAGTGAAATGCAACAGTTCTTGTCACGATTCGCTCCCTTCGCTCCCGTTCCCACCACTTGGGGGCATGTTTTGGGGTTTATTCCCTACTGGACATTTCCTCCGAACCTAATGCTACAGTGCTGTGATGAATTGAGAGCGCTAAAACCTTATTTTTCAAGTTACTTCTGTTCCGGATCCATTCCAGGTTTTTGGCAGCCAGCATGCTACTTTGATCAAATGACTATGCTTCCCAGAATGCCTGGCTCACTGCTTCACCTTCTCCCTTGCAGGACACGGTTGGGTGGAGGATAGGCAACACCTGTGGCTGCAGGTGCAGCAGGCAGCACACCTGAGGGGTGTGCTCGTTAAGCAGCTTTAAAAGCCTCAGTTTACTTCAGTCCAGCGCTGGTCATCGTTGCAGTGTTCCTGTTGTGACTAGTCCCTTGTTCCTTGTTCCTAGCTTTTGTGCCTAGTTCCTAGTTCCTGTTTCTTGTTCCTCCGCCCTGGATTTCGGATTCATGTGCTCAATTGATTTCTACTTTTTGGATTTCCCTTTCTGTCTTCCTCTGTCTGCAGGCAGCCTTTCTCTGTGCTTTACCCTTTGATGCAGCCCAATTTGCCTGTGTTTTCTGTTTCTTTGATGCTATCCTTTGCTACTGAAAAACTTGATGCATTAGTCTTTCCTTTTTTAGATTTAGCTTCCTGCCTTTTCTACTTGGATGGGTGGGAAAGGTTTCCTTTTGTGATATCATTTTCCCTGTTCCTGATCCTTACTTTCTATTGGGATCCATTCCATGTTTTCCATTGCACTTCTGCATTTATTTCCCATTTGATTATTAGGGGTGGTGTGCTGTTGTAGCTAGCTCCTGTTGTTTTCCTCACTATTCTGTAATCACTATTCCAACTTAGGTATTTAGTTATCCTCCCATTGCTGTTATAGCCTTTCTGGGTCCCAGTTTGATCAATAGGGTTCGTGGGCTTGCTGACATGCAAGAGGTTTTTCTCGTCCTCGTGAGTACTGTTTTTTAGTTCCCTTATTTAATACCATCAAGAGTGTTAGTTCACAGATCCTGTCATTGCTTGCCCTCTACTTGGGTTTAGCGCTGTCAGTACCTGTAACAGCAATTGGGGGTAAGGCACTTGCCGACTTTCCTTGCGGTCAGGTGCTTACCCCACATCCCTTTTCATATATTGGTTTTGTTGTCACACTCTATTTGCACTCCTGGGTTTTAGCATACATGAGTCTTGGTTCCTGTGTGCACGTAGTTTAATTCAAGGCTATTCACTGTGTGATTTAGTGCACATTTCCCTTGCCATATTCGCTGCCTTTGTACTCGCCTGACTAACCCTGACAGAATGACCAGCCCAAAATTCCCATTGAATATGGCAAGTTTAAGAAAGAAAGGCAGCAAGGCCTCTAACAAGTTTGTACAGAAAGCTTCCCCTACATTTACCTGTGACAATCAAATGAACTCCTTGTCACGAATGGGCATTTACGTGCAAAGTATTTTTCCCACAGGATGGCACATCCTACATTGCCTGATCCTAGTTCTGTCTTTTATTTAGATCCAGATTCTATGTCAGCGCAAGCCCTAGCCGCAGAAAACAACACACTGTTAGACTTATTATACAAGAGTACCTCTGTTGTTGAACCCCATGATTCCAGTTGTGCTTCACCTCAGATTGAACAGTTTCATGGTACAAACATAAAGAATGGAGGGGTTCCTTGCATAACTTCTGTTTTCTACCCTCAGTCTAAAGCATACTCCTTTGCACAGGTACATACTGTAGTCCCTAATGCCAAGAGGTCTAATGTCAATAGTTTGCTTAAGGGAAACACAGACCAAGTTGGTAAGAGAAAGTATAAATCACAGAACCTGCAAGCAGTAGAGGACAATGTACAATCGGTGCACATCCAGATTGCTAGGGCAGGATCCAGCCCTGATGCCACTATGCCTCCCCTTGTGCCTACTGATAGTGATGTACAGTCAATGCAGGGCATGCTAAGAGATAAGCTTGAGGAGTTAAGACAAGAATTCATTTCTTTACAAGAGGAGAATAAAACCTTGCACTCTTTACTGAATACACCTCAGACTTTATCCATTGATGTTGATGAAGTGAACACTGTTCAGCCCCTGAGTGCAGAGACTTTGGTAAACCATGATATTTGTAAATATGTTAGATCATTTGGGAGTGAAAGTCTTTCTTCTAGCACAGCGCTTAATCTGGGCACAGTTTCTAACAATTGTTCTGCTGTTTGTCAGGGATTGCAGTTAGCGGAAGATTTACAAGCCACTCCTTTACTTAAAATTTCCTGTCTAGCAGTTTGTCATAATTCTGAGCTAGCACACATGCAAGCTTCTGATTTCCAAACACAATCCACAATGGTGGCATACACAGATTCAGTCACTACAGTAGGCTAAGGCCCTGCTCTTGATACAGCTGCTGAGACTGAAGTAGATGTTCAAGCTGATGTGGAAAACGATGCTACCTCTGGGTTCACTCTTCCTTCTGCCAATTCTGATCAATACGAACAGTCAGAGACAGTACAGATTTCATGTTCTGATGGACTCATTCCACTGTATACAGAACCAAAAAACCGGCAGGCGATTCCTGAACTGTTGATTGTTAATCTGCCTCTTTCAGAAGCTAAGACAGAGGAATGGACAATTGACGAAATCCTGATTAACAGAGACTTTACTATGGTGATTCCACTGGTTGATTTTGACTTCTACAAAGAAAGAGACTCTGTCACCCACTAAAGAAAGGGACTGCAAGGGTACAGCTCAGTCTTTGGTTACTGGTGCCAAGGAGTCTACTGCCCTAAAGGTGCCCTCCATTCCTGAGCCACCAATGTGTCTGTCAACTTCTGAGACTTCTGTCTGTCCTCCTACAACCATTGACTCTTCTATGATCCAATCCACAGCCCTGCAGTCATCTTTGGCACACGTGTCTTCAACCAATGAACCGCTGCCATGTCTGCCATTTACTCAAGAGCCAGTCCCAAAGACCTGGACATGTTTGTATCCAGCAACCGAGATTGCTCCAGCTTGCATGCCTTCAGCCTCAAGGTTTCCTCTGGCCTGCCTGTCTTCAGCTACAGTGACTCATCCTGCAGATCATCCTTCAGCTATAGAGCCTCCGGTAGTCCATCATAAGTGCATGTCTTCAGTCCCGGAGTATACTGATTATTTGCCTTCAGTTCATGAGACGCCTGTATCCTGCTTAGCCTCGCTACCAATATCAGAGGTATACCTGTCTACACCATCAGATCCTGCTGTATTTTCTTCTGCTCCAGTGATCCCTCCTGAATCCCAACCATTTACTGGCGATGAACGTCTAGCCTGCCTTTCTTATGCTTCAGGGGGATCATCAGAATGCCTGCCTTTTAGACAAGACGATTCTCCCAACTGCTTCACTTTAGCATCAGAGCCTCCTAAATATGCAGCATCAGAGTTTGAGACTTTTGCCAGCTCCCGCTTCAGAGTCATCAAGCTGGACTAAGTGATGGGTCAGAACCACTCACCTGGGTGTGCACAGGGGGTGGTGCAGACCGGCGTATTACCTACAGGACTTGTGCAACAGAATTCCACCAAGAAGCACCAGTTGGGTGCTAGTAGCCAAAGGAAGGGAATGACTGCTGCAGTTCAAAATGTGTCTGTTATTGCTCCTTCTGCGAGTGTGCCTGAAATACCAAGTACTGCGTCTATCACTCCTATCAGTGTGCCAAACGTCCCTGCTGTTGTATCCCACGTGCAACAAAGTGGCTACACGACTGGCACCAGGAGTACCACCCTTGTACAACCCATTGGACTTCAAGGCCTCCAAGGCGTAGAACATGTGCAGTCAAACCTTAGTCACTTTCAACCACAAGCCTTTTCCCAGATGGATGACAGAAGAAAATCCGAACCTCTACCTCAGCCGCCACCTTCTCTAATGGCTGAACATAAACATTTCCTGAAGCCAGCAATTTCCTCACCTCTCGCATGTCCACTCTCGGCAGAAAGGCTAACAGGGCTTCTACCATTGTCTAAGGGATGTTGCTCCAGCCTGCCTCCCTCCTCAAAGACTTATAAGTGTCCACTCCCAGTGACTGAGCTTCCGGGACCTTCCAACTCTGCTTCAGGTCCTGCAGGTCCTTCATGCCTTTCTTCGAACCATGAGTCTCTTCCTCACCAGAAGCCACCGTTTCCATCAGTGCCACCTCCAAAGACAAAGCGCTCCTATCATGGCAGGAAGAGGTTTTGTGCGGGTGACGGTCGCCTGGAGACGGCCGTGGGAGGGGGCATACTGTCACGATTCGCTCCCTTCGCTCCCGTTCCCGCCACTTGGGGGCATGTTTTGGGGTTTATTCCCTACTGGGCATTTCCTCGGAAACCTAATGCTACAGTGCTGTGATGAATTGGGAGCACTAAAACCTTATTTTTCAAGTTACTTCCATTCCGGATCCATTCCAGGTTTTTGGCAGCCAGCATGCTACTTTGATCAAATGACTATGCTTCCCAGAATGCCTGGCTCACTGCTTCACCTTCTCCCTTGCAGGACACGGTTGGGTGGAGGATAGGCAACACCTGTGGCTGCAGGTGCAGCAGGCGGCACACCTGAGGGGTGTGCTCGTTAAGCAGCTTTAAAAGCCTCAGTTTACTTCAGTCCAGCGCTGGTCATCGTTGCAGTGTTCCTGTTGTGACTAGTCCCTTGTTCCTTGTTCCTAGCTTTTGTGCCTAGTTCCTAGTTCCTGTTTCTTGTTCCTCCGCCCTGGATTTCGGATTCATGTGCTTAATTGATTTCTACTTTTTGGATTTCCCTTTCTGTCTTCCTCTGTCTGCAGGCAGCCTTTCTCTGTGCTTTACCCTTTGATGCAGCCCAATTTGCCTGTGTTTTCTGTTTCTTTGATGCTATCCTTTGCTACTGAAAAACTTGATGCATTAGTCTTTCCTTTTTTAGATTTAGCTTCCTGCCTTTTCTCCTTGGATGGGTGGGAAAGGTTTCCTTTTGTGATATTATTTTCCCTGTTCCTGATCCTTACTTTCTATTGGGATCCATTCCATGTTTTCCATTGCACTTCTGCATTTATTTCCCATTTGATTATTAGGGGTGGTGTGCTGTTGTAGCTAGCTCCTGTTGTTTTTCTCACTATTCTGTAATCACTATTCCAACTTAGGTATTTAGTTATCCTCCCATTGCTGTTATAGCCTTTCTGGGTCCCAGTTTGATCAACAGGGTTCGTAGGCTTGCTGACATTCAAGAGGTTTTTCTCGTCCTCGTGAGTACTGTTTTTTAGTTCCCTTATTTAATACCATCAAGAGTGTTAGTTCACAGATCCTGTCATTGCTTGCCCTCTACGTGGGTTTAGCGCTGTCAGTACCTGTAACAGCAATTGGGGGCAAGGCACTTGCCGACTTTCCTCGCGGTCAGGTGCTTACCCCACATCCCTTTTCATATATTGGTTTTGTGGTCACACTCTATTTGCACTCCTGGGTTTTAGCATACATGAGTCTTGGTTCCTGTGTGCACGTAGTTTAATTCAAGGCTATTCACTGTGTGATTTAGTGCACATTTCCCTTGCCATATTCGCTGCCTTTGTACTCGCCTGACTAACCCTGACAGTTCACGGTGTTGTGCAATTACTGTAGAGCATGGATCTTTGACTACAGCACATTAACATGGCCACTACTGGGTGCTCTAAAAATGACACAAAGGGGAAGAAAGACACTGACATGGACAGAGATGACTGTGGTCTTTGAAGAACTGCAGGAAGCCATAAGTACTACTCCAGTGTTAGGGACCCCTGACTATAAAAAGGAGTTTTTCTTGTTTTTGCAAACTGACGGTGTAGTGATGAAGTCGGTACTGACTCAGAAGACGAGCATGGACCATAAGCCAATAGCTTACTACAGTGGATAACTTAAACTAGTGATGAAAGGAAATTATCCACGCGAACAATCTTTGGCAGCTGCGGACTTCACCATTGAGAATTCATCAGCAGTGACAATGGGGTGCACCACCACTCTGTACGTAAGTGGAGCACACCCTCTTTGCGATACTGCAAAAGCCAAAGAGCACACTGACCACACAGAGAGCATCAGGGTATGATGTGATACTATCGAATGTAGGACTGAAGATAGTAAGATGCAAGACTGTAAACCCAGCAATATTTTTGGCAGATGTTCTCAAGGCAGGAGACTATGCACATGACTGAACAAAGAACATAGATATGTTCAGGGAGACACGCAAAGTGGAGGAGGGCGCACTTGAGTGGGGAGACATGCCTTATATTAACGGGTCATCAACAATTGATCAAACTGATGGGATCAGACGTACTGGGACTGTGTAAGGTTGAAGGAGGACGGGACAAGCAAGGTGGTGGTAAGTGCGCGACTACCATCCCATTATTCAGCACAAGCAGCAGAACTAGTGGCTCTCATATTAGCATTAGAAAACAGTGTAGCGAAGGAGGTGACAATTTATTCTGACTCCGCCTATGTGAAGTCAACAGTACACTCAGGACTGGCGCGATGGCTCAGGAGAGGGTTCAGGAGAGCAGACGGGACCCAGTGCAGCATGCATTATTATTGGGCAAATTGATCGAGGTGGTTGCATATCCACAACAAGTAGCACTTGTGAAGTGCCAGGCCCACACAAAAGGGGAAGAGCCTATTTCAAGAGGAAATGAACCAGCAGATAATGAGGCAAAGTGTGCAGCATATTTTGGGCAATTGTGGGAACTAAAGGAGAGACCAAAGGCTCAGGGAAGAGTGAGGAACATGGTGATGAGGGAAGGTTACAATGTACTACCAGAGACACAGATTATGGAGCTGCAGGGAGCTGCACCATAAGAGGAGAAGGAGCTATGGATAAAGAGAGGATGCTCCATGTCTCCGACAGATGCCTTATGGTGACAGAACAACTCAGGGAAAGTGGTCATGCCACTAGCATTGCTGAAGACAGCATTGGCACAATTACACTATCCAACACACACAGGAAAGGAGGTAATTGCTATACCCATTGGAGAAACATGCTTTTGCCCAAATTTGAATGAACATGTAGCTGATTTTATAAGTAACTGCATGACCTGCTAGCAGTTTACAGCAGGGCATACTTTGAGAGTTGTGAGAGGAGCAATACCAAAGCCTGTAGGCCCATTCCTGCATCTCCACCAGGACTACGTGGACATGAGTCAAATTTGTCAAGGATATTGCTACATGATAGTGGTTGTTTGCCCATTATCTAGGTTGATAGAGGCAGGGCCCTGTTCACATGTTGACACTCTTGGAGCAGCTCCGTTTCTGGTCAGGGAAGTTTTCCCAAGATGGGGCGTGTGTGAGGACCTGCGGTCTGACAACAGCCCTCACATCGCCAATGAGCTGTTCCAACACATCACAACCCTGATAGGCATTAAGCGCAAATTTGCATGTGTGTAGCACCCACAAGCAAATGGGTTGTGTGAACGCCTGAATGGACTCCTAAAGAAGTGCATAGCCAAATCTCAGCAGAGCACCAAGAAAAATTAGCTGCATAGTTTACCTTTGGCCTTGTCTAAAATGCACAATAATCCAGGGTCCGACCACCATTTAACACACCATGAGGTGCTGAGAGGACAGCGCATGCATCGTCCCCTGGCTCCTCCCACAAGGGCATTGAAAGTTTGTGAGAACAGTGCAGATGTGTTAGGACAGGAAATGTACGATTACAGATTACATTGCTTCTCTGGTTTCTAGTATTTCTTTTATGTCTCGCCAGATACAGCGGTTCCAGGGAGGCCTAGAAACGGCAAAGAGATCGACTGTGACGACACACCAGAAGACAATGAACTAAAGCATTCTATGAAAGTGTGATATATCGCTCTCCTGCATAATTTTGTGAGGCACTGGAATGCACCCAGATTCACAGGACCTCACGTTGTAGAGGAGGTAGCAGACCGTGCTGTTAGGCTAGTTGGGAAGACTATATAGAATCACCTCCACGACGTCAAGCCCTACAAAGCAGTGGCCTCACCTGGCAACAGAGTCTCTGTGACCGACAGGGTCAACGTTCAGGACCTCGATGAACTACAAGTGCATGCACACCTCACAGAGTTAGGGAGACCCGGGCACCCCATGGTTAGACAATCCCAAACAAGCAGAAGCAGCAACTGGAATACTTGTATAGATTCACTAAGGATACACTGTCTGTTTGTTATTTTTCTTTTCTCACACGCAGGTCTACGTGAATGTCGTGGAGATTGTATAGTTTGTTTTCCTGATGCGACCTTCCACCCATCACCCTGAAACTTTCTTTAACCAATGTGTGCACTATATAAGGATATCCAGACAATTCATAGCATGAACCCCACAGCATATTATCTTGTTTTTATAGAGTACTTGGCCCAAGCATACCCACAACTTCAACACAGCGAATTCCCACTATTGGCTATGTTGAGAGACCCCTCAGTAAGGAAGGTCTGGGAGGAGGTCTTTGCCTTTGCAATTAGTGATTATTTGGTTCACGGGGCTTAAGGGTACTTACTTTACTTTAAGTATTTATATAGCACAATCCTTGGACCTAGGAGCATTAGGGAGCTGACAAACAAAAAACAGGGTCAGAAAGGCTGGAGAGAACTTGAAGTGCAAGGGGCAAGAATAATGTGTTAATTAACAGGCATGTTTTCAGTTTCTTTTTAAACAATGCCAAGTTAGGCTGACACCTGAGCTATAAGGGAAGATCATTCCAGGCTTTGGGCGCTGAGATGTAGAAAGCACCCCTTTCTGCCTTTCTGGTTCTACTTCTAGGGATCGATAAATACTGATAAATACTAACACAGTAATGCCTTCTTTTGTGAATTTCAGGCAGGCAACTTAATCACCAGGCTGCAAGGATCAAGCAGCGTAAGTGGATATGAAAGAAACAATAAAGAACATTATTATTATGTCGTGTCTATTAATTCCCAGTGGCTTGATGGGATTTGTATCTTGTCAATCATATGTTGTTGTTACCACTACCACTGTACCCTATACTAACATTCCCCCGACCCAAGCAGGAGGGACGACCATGTCAGGTGGACGAGAAGACACTGCTGATAAGGTAAGGAGATATAAGCGAAGTGTTGACACAGACATGAAGGGAGTAGACATGCATCTCACACTGCTCGAGTGTCTAACAACCTGTGGTACAAACACATGACAAAGGGTAGGCAAGGAAACCACCGGGGAGAGTTGTTATGTCTGCTCTTTAATACCCTATACCATTAATTCCTCTAGAATGTTCATAGAAACTGAAATACCAGCAGCAAGAGCACAGTGCCTGATGTATCTCACAATGGTGCAAACAAAGGAAGATTTCAACGGAAGACAGCAACATTGATGAACAATTACTGGCAGCTAGATGAAGCCATACAGTACATAACCAACGGACCTGAGAAAGGAGAAACGAAGAATACCACATTAAAGGAACTGCCATGTCTTTGGACAAGAGAGAAGGAGATAGGAGGAAAGCCTGGATGCTGGGAAAGGCCACAGATATTAGTGTATGGACGAGTGTACACTAATGATGGATGGCAAGACGGAGTGGTGAGAAGCAAGGTACTGACACTAGCCCAGTCATCAGTGAACAAGGTGCAGGAAGAAAATGACAAATGCCTGAAGGAGTGGGATGCGAGCGTAAAGTTGCTGACATGGGTAGAAAATGAAGCTGGACCGATGCCAATAATTCCCCTGATGACGCCAGCCCGGTGCTATTAGAAGAATGGCAATGTTGAAGTTAGCGAGAACGTAGGATGAAAGACAATTGAACAACTCACAGCAATGAGAGCAGGAATGGCATTGCTGATGGATCACTACTGGGTGTGTGGATCGAAGGCGCATGAGAAGCTGCCACCTGAGTGGGGAGGAGTATGCTCATTGGTACACATGAACATGTCTTTGTTGGTTGTACCCAAGAAGGATGTGAAGCTCAATGACTTCCCAAAGATGGACAACAACAAAAGAAGGAAGAGGTCGGTCAATGGGCCACCAACAGACCAGGTAGAGAAGATGGAGAAGCAGGACGGATTGAGCAGAGTGAAAATAGGGGGAATTACTTCTCAGAGGCATCAGAAACCAGCACAACACAGACTGTTTAGCACAGCACAAATGTTCTTTGCATCAATCATAGTTGGAATACAGATGTACACGAATGCCAAGTGGTTACAGATCACTTGTTGGGAGCTGATGGTAACAATTAACTCTACGATGAATGGGTACAATGCTATAAAAGAAGAGCTCCGAACAATAAGGTTGGTGGCGCTCCAGAATAGATATGTTCTGGATCGCCTCACAGCTATGAAAGGAGGAGTTTGTGCAAAGATAGGGAGTTCCTGTTGCACATTTATACCAGCTAACAATGAAGATAACAGAACTCTCTGAGATGCAGTAGCACAGTTGGCACAGATGCATGCGAAAATGGAAGATGAAGCACAAGGAACAGGGAAGGACAAGAGCTGGCTAGCGTATATATGGTCATGGATACCATCATGGCTGTCAGACGGACTGAAGGTGATAGCAGGAGCCCTCGTGCTGGGATCAGCAGCAGTGTGTGGTATCAAGATCTGATATAGAAGATATAAGAAAACAGCAGAAGAGGCTATCGGAATGCAGAGCCTGATGGATGTGAACATAGGAGGAACAAAAGATTACATTTTTGCAGAGCGAGACAAGCTCAGATCGAAGATTGCGCAGTATGAACTATTTCCAGCAGGGACCATAAAGTTGGACAATCCACATGATCCAAAGTTCTATGAAGGGAAGTGGTTTTGGTGCAACCCCGAAGGAGTATGCTGTTATATGCAGTGGTCATTCAAGACAACACAAACTTTTATGGACACCTCAGAGGAATAACGTAGATATGTCAGCCCAGAGCGAAAGGACTGTCATATAAGGATATGGTTGGCAAGTCAACCACAGGGGGGACTGAAGAGGGATGGGGGAAATTACCTCCTCCTCCCCTTCCTATACGATATATGACACGGAAGAAGGCCAGGAGATACTGTGAACACCCATACTATTTCGGACCAATTCCTTGTGCTCCAATGATAGACAAGTATGTCGAGAGGTACCCCCTCAGCAAGCCCTACAGACCAGGTGCGACAGAAGTCTACTCCAGAGTGGATGAGGAGCCACAGGCTGCAACTAAAGAGACCTCAATTGACAGTATTTATTAAAGCGCAGAGAAGTCATGTTGCTGATGTCGATAGAGACACCACAATTTAGCAGCATTAGACATGAAGCACATGTGCCATCCACACATCGGGACACACACACACACACACACACACTTGAATACGTGAAGAACACGAGTGTACAGTTCTATAGCTAGAGGACAGATCTTAAACATACTGTCATAGCTTTATTATTTTGCCATTAGCCAAATGCAGCAATGCAGAAACCGCAAGAAGCAAGAGATCCTGAGTCAAGCTTGCAGATGCTTATATGCAAATAACCTCATGGAACTGCAGGAGCACCTATGGGACCAGACAGAGCCAAGTGTGATTAAAGTATGGGGAATATAGAATAGCATGGACACTGTAGGAACCGCATAATGGTTTAGGAAAATTACAGCAGGCCACAAGCCTCTCAGACAGAGCTAGGCTGAGTTGAATTCAGGCTGGACAAGAGCAAATGTGTGAGACTGGACCCGCTGGCAAGGCCACCAGATACTGATGACGTTCCATTGCCTGAATGACAGTAAGACCAGCTGCAATAAAAGCGAATAATTCATCCTAATTCAGAGCTGCAGAGCTCCAAATCATGGTCTCTGAACACGTGACCCAGCCGACTCAGACAATGGAAAGCAACCAGCACTAGGAAAGGGAGTCGATCTCATGTCGCCAGACAGAAGCTCGCACCAAAGATGTTACAATGTGAGACAAGTGTTGCATGAGATGAACGAGCACTCTTATAGACTGAGGTGGTATGCACAAGTTACAATGCAGATACATAGTCGTTCTTATTACCTTCAGAAGGTACACCAAGAGCTGAGAACCTTTACATATCCCAGGCCTGGGGACATCAGCTCTCGCCAACCACAGTTCAGTATCCTAGGGGTGGGTAGCAACGGGCAAGAACCAATTGTAGGGACCCCACACTGCAACATTGTTAGAGATAGTAACTTGGGGATGGACCAGGCAAGTCACCTGACATGCGAGAGCCAGTAGAATAACAAATATAGGCGATTGTATAGGTTATTAGGCCGATAGGTTTTCTGGAGAGGGGCCCAAGTTGTGACATCACTCTGATGCAATTTTAGGTCAAAACTGGCCTGCGAGTCAGGAGATGTTGAGACGTCCACTGATATTTTCTGTCCTTACTGATCCCTGTTGGTTTTTGCTGTAATAAATCGCAGTTTGACTGAGTTCTACATTACTCCTGTAGAAGGTATTGGGCCTTCCGAGAGTCTGCGAATGTCTAGTGGTCCTCTGGCATCCCTGGGAGTTTGTCCCAACAAGGTTCCTCTAGACCAATGGATTTAGTTGCCTACATGGAACTACCGGGTAAACTGAAGAATGTGGCATCCTTATCTTTGACTGAAGGCAATGCAAGACTAACCCCAGTGGCACAAGAAAAGGAAGATGTCTCTTTAATGCGAGACGCATGTTAAACTGTGACAAGGAGGAAGTGAGGAGCTTGATGGGCAGGGGCAGTCCCATGACATCATCATGCCAGCTGGAAGTTGAGCACAAGCTATTCACGGAGCCCATGACTTGGAGAGAGATAGAGAGAACACGAGTATGAGACGCTGGAGAACCGGTGTAAGCAGACGCGATAAGAGTCTCTGGTCGACCGAGAGAGGAACAAGCAACCTGGTGGTGGCGGGACCACAAGCTGGACGTGGTGGGCAGGACGCCCCACGAACAATGCCGATACCAGTGATACCACTGATACGGGAAGCGTGGGTCGCTTAAAATCAGCAGCAACAGTAGGAAGCAGGAGTCCAACATGGACCCGAGAACATGAAGCCGAGAAGCAGAGCGAGAGAGAGAAAAACATCCGAGAGAGAGCAGAGCCCAACCACCGGCCAGTACAAAGCCAGAGGTATATAGGGAACTGGGAGAAGCGTGAAGCCCACGGGATATTATTATCGATCAGAGAAAACTTGTCCCAGTCACAAGAACAAGAAAGCAGGGCTAAAATGATGTGATGGGAGTTGGAGGTAAATAACAAGTAATCTAGAGAGGGAAGAGAGTTATTATAGGAAGCTGGAACCTCGTCTCAGTACACAGGATGAGTTATTAAATAAGCAGCAAAGTCCACCAAGAAGTGGAAACCCTAGAAGAGAGGAGCTGAATCCATTCAGCTATTATATAATCAGTAAAAGAAGAGACATTTTAAGACTGATGACTTATGATAATGAGAGTTTAGAAAACTGTGAAGGAAAACCCTGTTCAATCATTCCTGGAAGGAAGGCCTGGAAGGAAACTACATGTAACAATTTGAGTATCAGGAAATATTAACTAGGGTACATTCTAAAAAGGGGGTCACACAAAGTACGAGAGAGAAAGGTTTCTTGAGGAGCTACAAGAATTTATTGCAGAGACTATCCGTCCCATGGAGAGCTGTTACAATTCAGGAGACAAATGAATGAACTGGAAGAGACGGCCCTCATGGAAGCAGTATGGCTATGATGTGTTGATACCGTCAGGTGATTCAAGATCTGCAATTGAATTGGACCGTGCCCGTAATGTTTAGTAGTTCCATGTTGTGAAACAATGAGGCCCATAGAGGTATTATCTTGAAGGAAAATGTATTTTGCAGATTTTGTGAAGACACACTTGTGGGAGAAATTATGCAGCATCTGTTGTTAAATTGTATGTTTTCTATTGCTCACCGACAAAAGTTTTTTGGTAAGCTTATTGGTAAACCGGGTATGACCAACCTGGAGAATTTATGTGCCAGTTTGTTGAGGGGTCCTCCCACCTCGGTAGTTATTGCTTTCATGGGTTTTATAAAGAGCCTATATTTGGATCAGGATTTGGGTAATTAATTGAAGGTAATTTTATGGACGTAGATAAATCCTGTAGGAAAAATGTTCTATTGAATTGCTTATAGCCAATTATGCGAGGTATAGGTTTGCGCAGGATCACTTGTTTGCTTGTGTGGGTTCCCACAGATCCTGCACAGCCAATAATAGTTTGTGGTGGGATTACTGCGTGTTTGTGCGAACATGAACTGGAAGAGAGGCCAGGCAAGGACAAATCATTTGCTTGGTCTATTTTAAGTTAGTTAGAATTAGTGGCAGGGCCAGATGGCGTAGTTTGGGTGGAGCGCATATTTTCTTTTGGACTTCATGACAAGGGACAAACACCTTTAGTTCCTTTAGATAGTTAGGGTACTCCCTCTAGTGATACTCAAAGTTAGGACTTCTACTTATAATTTACATTAAAAGAACCTGAACCATGGGCCTCATTACACGGTAGGTGCTAAAAAACGGGATTTACCGGCATGGCGCTATTAGCGTGTCCGCCCTCACAGGAGACCGCCAATAGCGCACCATTACGAGTAAGCGGACACGCGCATAGGGCCATGCCGGTAAATGACCCTACCGCCATGCCGCAAAAGCACCTTACCGGGCCCGGCCAAAGTGCTGATAGCACCTCCGCCCTCACTGTACATGCTATTAGCGGTCACCGCTATTAGCGGTGACCGCTATTAGCATCGACCGTTAAATTGCGGAACCGGAAATAGCGTCATCGCACCGGAACGGGAAAGAGAACGGCGGCCATCTTTAAAAACACAATCCATTGCCATCCTCTGCCCCCTGGACCATATTGGAGTTGGGAGCTGTGTGAAATCAACCGTGACACCTGCATCATGCCCAAGGCCCTGAAGAAAACCTGTGACAGGCAGCGGAAGGAGAAGTATACCAACGAGGAACTGGTCATGTTGACACAGACCCTTGCAGAGCATGCAGAGGTAGTCTTTGCCAATGACATGCGCCGCGCCACCTTGCTCAAGAAGAAAGCCATCTGGGAGGAGGTGGCAGTCAAAGTCAGTGCCGTGGGCACCAGCACGCGCACTGTGCGCGAATGCAGGAAGAGGTGGGACGACCTCAGGCTGCGGGTGAGGGGCATACTGGCGGAGAACCACCGCATTGCCAGTGCCGGTGGAGATGGCTCCCCAATACGCCTGAAGGAATGGGAGGAGACATGCGCCAACATGATTGCCACCGAAAGCATCGAGGGAGTGGGCAGCATGGAGGTCGGCGTGGCTACCACTTCCGATGCAGGTGAGTGCACACATGACAGGATGCGGTGTGAATGTACAGTCACCCCCATATGTGAGCACAGACCACACTCATGCATGGACACACATCCACACATGCACCCATCCATCACCATGTCAGTGTCAGACCCAAACACACACACATGCACACATCACAAGAGACAAGTCCCAAACTCAACCATGCATGGATGAGGCACTGAACTGGCACATCACCTGCATCCACAACTGCTAAGTCCCAATGTCCACAACTGCATAATCCCTGTAATTTACATTGAGTAGATTGAAACGCAACCAATGATATCCCCCTTCTCGTCCCTGACAGGCTCACATACAGATGGGGAGGATGCTGCTGATGCATCAAAGGCACCACCTACATCCAAGAGGCCAAGGGCACAGGAGCCGGAGGAGACCCCTGCAACATCCAGGGGCAAGGGTGGAAGGCCACACCTGAAGAGTGGCAGCCTACGTCACAGTGCCACTGCCAGGGCAGCAGTAGCTGCACCACCAACTGTGGCCCCACCACCGGAGGCAAACCCACTGTCAACAATGCCAGACACCCAGGGCCCACCATCAGCTGCGGCAAGCTCCGCTGGTGAGGCAGCCGCCACTGCCCCCAGTCCGATCCAGAGGACACCCTACTCCAGCACATGGAGATGCACACCCCAAGCCCCCCAGGAAGCCCAGAGGCAGTGGCATCCCAGACCCCTGGTTCTGATGGGACTTTCGAGGACACCAACCCTGCAATAATGTCACCCATGCTACCATCACCTGTTGCATTGGAGCCATCTGAGGGCACGGCATCCAATGCACGGTCACCCGGCACTGACCTCCAGATTTCCGCCATCCTGCAGCGCCAACAGGAGCTGACCGTGCTGGTTGGCCAGCATGTCGCTGAGGCTGCCAATCTCACTGAGAACATAGTCCAGACGGTGAGGCACTCCACTGAGCGCATGGACGCCAACACGGACAGGATATGCAATGAAATTGCAAGTCTTAGGGAGGTGCTTGTCCGCATGGCAGACACAATGGACCGCCACTTTCAACCACAAGGCCAGTCTGCCCCATCCTCGACTTCCGGGTCGACACAAACAAGCCCCCTCAGGCGCTCGATGCGAACCACCAGGCGCACGTCTGGCAACCCTCAAGACCCTTCCAAGGACAATTGCAATTAGGGGGTTAATGGGGATACCCCGGTGTGCATTGGCCGTGGCAGAAATGGCAGAGACATGAGGGACTGTTGTGGGGGGTGGTGGGAAGGGTGTTATGGGTCTGTTGTGGGGGGTGGTGGGAAGGGTGTTATGGGTCTGTTGTGGAGGGTGGTGGGAAGGGTGTTATGGGTCTGTTGTGGGGGGTGGTGGGAAGGGTGTTATGGGTCTGTTGTGGGGGTGGTGGGAAGGGTGTTATGGGTCTGTTGGAGGGGGTGGGAAGGGTGGTGGGATGTTGTGGGGCTTGCACTTCTTCACCTTTATGTTAGTCAATACACTGGTTTCTGATGAAAACACAGCCTTGGACATCTTCATTGTGTGTGTGTGTACTTCATTGGCTACAGGGTCCATTGCATGCTCTGAGACATACACCAGTGCATTCCTCCCCATATCCATGTGACAGTACGAAAACATTTTCCGCAGATTGATTGGCTGATCAAATGCTGCCTCACAGCACGTGCCTCCTGGCCATCCCCTCTTGCAACGCCTGCATCCCCTTCACCTCCGTCCACATCAACATCATGATCCTCATCATGTGCTTCTATCCCAACGTCAGGGGGCAGTGGGCTATTCCGTCTGTCACACATATTGTGCAGCATGACACATGCCATGGTGATCTTGGCCACCTTCTCATGTCCATACAGGAGAGCAGCACGAGACCTGGTAATGCACATTGAACGTGACTTCAAAAGTCCAAAGGCCTGCTCAGTCATGATGCGGGTACGGGTATGTGCATGATTGATTACCTCCTCGTGCCTGATCTGTGGTCTCCGTACAGGTGTGAGGAGCCAGGTTTTCAGGGGATAGGCCGCATCACCTGTATGGGGGGATGAATGGGGTCCTGTTACTGTTCACCTCAAGGGTGGCCTGTTCACATCACACAAATTGACATAGCATTGTGATGCACGTGCTAAAATGAGCGCATACATGCAGATGGTCTGTGTGACAGCAACGTGCAAGTGTGTGGCCGACCCTGCAAGTAGAAATGGCACAATAATGCCTACAACAGTAGTTTTCACATGTCCTGGGTGTGGCCAGGTCTTAGGTGTCCCTGGGCCAGGCAAATTTTGTAGCACACTGCTTGTGTACTGACATTCTGACACCAATGTTGCCATGCTGTGAAGCATCACTTCCGTGGTGCTATAGGTGTGTGGTTCAGTGCCATGTCTAGGGGTGTTCCCTTTGCATGCATTCAAGGGTACATTGCTGGATTGATGCTGTGATGCGCTGATTCTGTATTACCATCTTGACGCCATGTTGATGATTTGTGTAATATGTGGCGTGGCATGATGTGCAATGGGGATGGATGTGTAATATTTTGCAGCCTGCATTGTTCTCATAGTCGTGCACCTTCAAATTGCATGTGGATTCTTCTCAGGTACATCGTGGCCTTCCCTGAAGGACATTGGCGTACATCTGTATGTCCATTTTCCCTACGGACGCCAGTCAACACCCAGTTGGAGTATGTATCTTCCCCCCCCATTCACACCCAGTTGGAGTATGTATCTCCCCCCCAAAATCACGCTGCCATGTGCTTGCCCTGCTACTCACAAAGTAGCCACGTACGTTGTCCGGTGTGTCGCTCCATGTAGCGTGACATACTTGAGTCCCGCAGAACCATGGAATCATGTGTTGATCCTGGGAATCTGGCACAGCAGTGTGTGTTTATCTTGCTGGCGTCACATACCATTTGGGCATTGATAGAGTGGAATTGCTTCCTGTTTCGGTACACTGCTTCATTGTGGTGTGGGACCACCAATTCCGCATGGGTACAGTCGATGGCCCCGATGCAACTTGGAATGCCTGCCAGTGAATAGAAGCCAACTTTTGTGTTTGCAATCTCCTGGGCAGTCTGTGGCATGGATATGTGTTCAGGTGCATGCTTCAGGAGGGCATCGAGTACCTGGTTCAGCGTGCGTGAGGATACTGGTTGTGAGATGCCATGCATCTGTCCCACTGTATGCTGATGGGTGCCTGTGGGCAGGAAGTGGAGCACAATCACCACCTTCAGTAGCGGGGGGATGGCAGTTCTGGTGTCTATGAGGCTCGCAATGTCGTCGTGGATCATGTCCACGATGCTGGTGATGGGAGCCCTGTCCAGATGGTACAGGGTGTGTATCTGCTCAGGGGTCAGGTTGAATGGACTGGCTCTGGTCCTGGGTACTGGTGGGTGCCTCTGTGGCATGATTAGGTGCCGTTGTGGTGCCTGCTGTGCCTGTCTTGCCCTCCTCCTCCTCCTCCTGCGTCTCCTTTGTGCTGCCTGTTGTTGTAGCAGCTGCGCTGCAATGAGGTCCTCCAGGCCATGTAATGCTGCCAGTATCGGAACCATCTTGGTGTGGGGAGGGGTGTGGGAAGGGGTGTGGTGTGCTCCTTTTGAGCTGCCACAGTCTCCATTTCCTTCACCTGTGCTGATTTGGTCCACCTGTGGCAGGTGGGTACACTGCCCATTTCCCTTAACGGGTGGTCCGCGATGCCGGTATTTGCACCATGGCGGTAAGAGGTTTGGGGGGATTTACCATGCCGCTATTTGCATGTGCACTGGCCTTGTGATGCTGTGCTAATAGCGGCATGGCGTAATTAACGGAATGGAGGGTCGCGCGCACGCGGCCTGCCCGCTATTAGTGGCACCGTAATTAGCGGTGCCGCTAATAGCGGTGTGCCGGGTCGTGATCCACATAGGGATTTAACATTACCGGTAATACATTACCGGTAACGTTAAATCAATACCGCCTTCCGTGTAATGAGGCCCCATGTCTTCTGAGTGTTGGACCCCTACTTCTGACCCGCCACAGTTTGTAAGACTTACTGATGAGCACCATTTCTTCTGTTCTTTTAGATAGGCCCAAGATCCACCTTAGAGGTAGGGAAAGAATTGGCCTCCTTTGCTTTTTTAATAAAACACTATTTTGTGACATTAACTCTTGTCCACCTCCTGAGTCTGACTTACCACAGCTTCCAGTGCTTTCTGTCATTTATTTTGTTAACTGCTTTTAAATCTCTGTATAGAGGATAAATGTGCTTTATAATCTATTGTTTGCACCAATTATACCAAGTTTTCTTGGGCGAAGACCCCACAAATGCTATTTATAGGTGATAGATACTTGGAAAAACATTTCCAGGGTCAATTGTGATTCTCAGTGCACCCACGAGGCAATGCTACATGTGCCACAGTCCTCAGCCCTCCAGGTGAGATTGATTAGTCGTTGTGGCTCCAGTATCTTATAGGGAAAGAGGCACTGAGGTCTGATAGAACAGATCAGCATTCACTCCCAGTGCCAACATGAACTAATTTGCCTTCTAGGAATTCATGCTGGCAGGACCAGTGAGTGAACTAACTACCTGGGTTTCTTGCAACCACCTGAGAAAAGGATGCTGGGTCAGCATCCCATTTAGAAATCTTTTTGGATGTCGGAGCGGGTGAGCAGTATTACAGATCTCCCCATTTTTTGCTAACAAGTAAAATGGGCGTTCTTTGAGGGCATCTACCACAGAGGGCTTCTGAGGTGATTTAGAGGAAAAGTACTCAATGGCCTCTTGTTTGTTGTGGAACTTGTGCTCTCCGTTTTCATGTTTGCCTTTGTTTGGCCAGGCCCGACTGAAGGCCTCCATCTACTGCTTCAGGCAGGTCTGCTTTGGAAGGTGATGCCGTTGCTGGTAGACCTGCTATCGGACGCATGGAAGGGTTTGGGTTCTCCCTGCCCGGATTCCCTCATTACGTCTCACCACCAAGGAATGCTCAGGCAAGCTCACTTGGGAGATCATGAACAGGACAGAAGAACGTGACACCAGCCCGAAGGATCCTTTGCTCTTACCCCCGCCCCCAGACGTCTTGACAGCGATAGCATGAACTGAATCAACTGATCAGAAGTAGGAGAATACTCACTGCACTGTTCCTGCCCTGCTTCACAACCCTAGGAAGGGTGTCACAGAGAGCAGGCATATCACTCAAGGTGCACACCTGTTCACTGCGAAACACCTGCCCTCCCCTTCTGTACAGTTAAAAAAGTAGTAAACTTCCTGAGGCTAAAATTACTACAGAGGGCTTTACCTCTGGCGGTATTCAATTCGAATGCCATGAGTGGTAGTAACTCTAAATGCGATCACTTCAAAACTCGCAATAACCGCCTTAACCTTAGTTCCTTGTTCTTTATCTGCATTCGTTCATTATTTTCATTGAATGCTTTTTTTTTAATCATATTGCTATCTTCTGAAATGCAGTAAAATGTGCATGTTTGGTTCCGCTGTGCAGTCTCTACTGTTTAAAGCAAGGCCCCGCTGGAAGCCTAGTACAGCAGGTGTTTGCAAAGAGACATGACAGCATTTATTAGCCCAAAATAGAAATGCTCATGCTTTTATAGCCACGGATCCTGCTTTGAAATAGAGGTGGAAATGTAAAAAAAAAAAACATTTGAGGTTACTGGCCCCTTAAGGCGGCCACTGCACCCCGGGGAGGCTTTGGGCTCTGGGCGAGGTACTTACTGGATGCGTGTTTAGATGTGGGGAAGCGCTGCAGGTTTATTGCACCCGCAGCCAGTCTAGGCACGCACATCCATGGGATGGAAGGGCAGAGATCGAGGGTCACTTTGCGTCTCGTATTCTGATCATACATGTTTCCGTTAACACGGCCCACGGTTTCTAGCTACAAACACTGCTTTTCCCAATTGAGCTTCTCGATTGACTGGCAAAAGCAATATTCACACAGAATTGTATTATCCTTTGCAGGACAGAATTCGATTTACACATTCTGTGACCCAATGTTGCACATCAATATGCACGATGGCCTGAGTTCTGCAACTGTTGCCAGGATGAAAGCTGGAGGCATACTCTAGCAGGGCAAGATGGGTTCAAGGGCGAGTGGCTGACGCTAGAGTCGCCGAGCAAACACAGAAGAGCAAAGCGCAAACACACCTGTGACAAGGGATTCAGCAAGCACCGCGTTCACATCGCCGTCTTCGCAGTGTCAATACGTTCTGCCCGTGCATTTCCAATCCGCTAAACCAATGCATCATGTTGCTATAGAACACTGGCATGCTGCCAGAGGCAGTGCCCTCTGCCATCGCTGCTTATTCCCTTAACGTCTTCCAATTCTAAACTCTGTCGGAATGTCACTGCCCAGCAATGGGCAGGAACACAAACCTCCTGATAGCCAATGTTGCATACCCCTGACATAAGTAATAATTAGTGATTTAAGTTGGATAAAGAATGGGAAGGGGGGCCCTAACGTGTCATGAGGCAACATTTGTAGGTAGGATCTGGGTAGCGTGTGGCACGGCCTAATAATCGCAAGCAGACCAGTAACCCATGTACCTAAAGGGGTGTCTTACCAG
Source organism: Ambystoma mexicanum (assembly GCF_040938575.1). NCBI lineage: Eukaryota > Metazoa > Chordata > Amphibia > Caudata > Ambystomatidae > Ambystoma > Ambystoma mexicanum. Next base: position 51,492,391 of record NC_090936.1, read on the forward strand.
ACATGGTTGAGTTTTTGTCCATGGCATCAAAGGGAGCACACTCTATTTAAATCAAGCATTGGCAATGCCAATAGTTTTGAGTATTGTGTAGGCATGGGAAATGTGCCTGGCCCTGCCACAGTGCTATTTTAACTGCCCGCAGATGGTAGCAGCTGCAAAACGGTACGAGTATCTGGGCATATAATAGCTGTGCTGGAAAATGCCTAATACTTACACACAGGCCAAAACTGTTGGCTTTGCCAAAGCTTGTTTTTTAAACAGGCCTTTAGTGAAGGACGTGCATTGTGCTTATAAATCAGTGGCTGAAGGCAGACCTGGTTTTGACATTTTTATTACACCCAGAGCACGTTTACAGCTCTAATTAAGTAATTAACTGTCAGACAACTACTTTGCAAAAACACTGTCAAGCTCCTCGAGCACAATGTTTGATGCTAAGGCTTGATAAATTTAGTAGCTCAAAGAGATCATAAGAGGATGTGTTTTTTTGTGCAAGGAGCAGAAAGTGGTTGGGAATGACCATAGAGATTAGCATGGCAATGGGTGGTCCTATATATGTTTGTAGTGAATTCAATACCAATCAAATAGAACAATAAATAACTACTTTAGGTGCTCCCAGAAAGTAAAGTGCTACCTTTACTGAAGAATATGTGTGCGAGAAAGATTCACTGTAAAATCACGGTGAATAAACTGGGGCACAGCAACAGGAAAATATATTGCAATAGCTTCTTTAAATTTATAGAACATTTGCATTCAATCAAATGACTTTAAAAAATGTAGACTTACAATTTTTCAATAAATCATATCTGTGTATTATTGAACATCATACTCAAGTTGAATTAATTATGTACATTGAATGAATTCTTTTGAGATTCTGGGCCGATTTGCGCAAGTCAGACCTCTGTGGATTCCCACGGGTGTCCTCTTTTCAGAAATGCATGGGGTTCCCTGTTTTCCTTGCTTGATTCGACACCCTAGGCCCAAATCTGTAGGTTGCCCACATGAACAAAATGTGCTGTGCCAAAAGGCTTGGGTTTACCAGTGGATTACCCTTTTCCTTTTGCGCCCCAGGTAGGTGCACCCACACATGTGCGGTACCGTTTTCATCGGGACACGTGTGGGGACGCGGGAAGGTAGGCCATCTGTTGTTGGCGGTGTGTTTCGGTGGGTGGCCAAAGCGAAATGTCTTTTATTTCCAGCCAATTTCAGAGACATTTCCCTCAATCCACTCACCGAAACATGTCGCCAACAACAGATGTCATACCTTCCCGCTTTCCCACAGGTTTCCCGACGAAAACGGTACCTCACATGTGTGGGTGCACCTACCGGGGCGCAAAAGGAAAAGGGTAACCCACTGGTAACCCCAAGCCTTTCGGCACAGCACATTTTGTTTGTGTGGGCAACCTACAGATTTGGGCCTAGGGTGTCGAAGCCAGCAAGGAAAACAGGGAACCCCATGCATTTCCCAAAAGAGGACACCCGTGGGAATGCACAGAGGTCTGACATGCGCAAAGCAGCCCAGAATGTATTACATAGAACCCCAGACAAAGTGAAAAAAAATATTCCCCACCAAATATCCCACTTTGTCGGGGATTGCGGCTAATAAAAACTGGAGCAATTCGCACAAGGCAGACCTCTGTGGATTCCCACGGGTGTCCTCTTTTGGGAAATGCATGGGGGTCCCTGTTTTCCTTGCTGGATTCGACACCCTAGGCCCAAATCTGTAGGTTGCCCACATGAACAAAATGTGCTGTGCCAAAAGGCTTGGGTTTACCAGTGGATTACCCTTTTCCTTTTGCGCCCCAGGTAGGTGCACCCACACATGTGCGGTACCTTTTTCATCGGGACACGTGTGGGGACGCAGGAAGGTAGGCCATGTGTTGTCGGCGGTGTGTTTTGGTGGGTGGAAGAGCGAAATGTCTGAGAATTGTCTTTTATTTCCAGCCAATTTCAGAGACATTTCCCTCTGTCCACCGAAACACGTCGCCAACAACAGAGGTCATACCTTCCCGCATTTCCAGAGGTGTCCCGACGAAAACAGTACCTCACATATGTGGGTGCACTTACCAGGGCGCAAAAGGAGAAAGGTAACCCACTGGTAACCCCAAGCCTTTCTGCACAGCACATTTTGTTTGTGTGGGCAACCTACAGATTTGGGCCTAGGGTGTCGAAGCCAGCAAGGAAAACAGGGAACTCCATGCCTTTCCCAAAAGAGGACACCCGTGGGAATGCACACAGGTCTGACTTGCATGAGCGGCCCAGAATGTATTAACCACAAGCCCCGCCAAAGACCCACATGGGAGAAGGGTGCCCAAGGCCAGGGATAGTACTGCCGACTTTGCTGGAGCTCTGGCTGCCGTGCGTTACAGCTTCTCCCCACCAGGGAGTCCCGGCAGTGTGCCAATACCTCCCCGAAGGGAAAAGCTATAATGCAGCCCAGCCGCAACTCCAGGACGGTTGGAGGGGAGGTCCCTGGCGTTGGGCATCCATGTACCATGTGGGTGTACCATCCCCTAAGCACAGTGGCAGCTCCAGGTAGCCCTGGCAGGATCCCAATTCCTCCCTGGAGGTGACATCTGTAACGTAGCACAGCCAGAGGTGGAGCCTGGGCTTGCAGACGGACAACCCACATGGGAGGCATCTGCTCCCAGGGAAACACCAATGTTCTACTGGCATGGGGGGCAATTCGTTGCCTGCCCCTGCAATTGTGTCCCAGCCCACCAAAATATCTGCCCAGATGCCCATTCCCACCCACACCACCAACAATCTAGCCCCAGTCTCACCCATCCCACTGACAGTGGGCCCTTACCATAAAATAATAAAAAACAGTACTCACATAACGTTGCAGCTGCTCGCGTAGAAAAAGCTGTAAAAAAACAAAAAACATGTGTTACCTACGGTCACACCAGCAAAAACAAATCAACACTTTTCAAGCATGCCCCCACTTGCAAGCCATCCCTGGTAGTTTACTGAAGCTCACCCCCCCCCCCGCAGTGAAAACCCATTTGCCCCTTCCTACGGGCAGATATCTGCCCCCAGGGAGGGCTGCATGAGGTGCCACCCCACACTCCATTTGGGGCGGGGGGAGAAGCCCACCCCAAAACATCTGACAGGCCCCCCAATGGATGGGGAAGTAGGGTTTGGGCACCCTGAGGGCAGATTGGCACACCAATGTCCCAATCTGCGCCAAGGGAAGTTTGGTAAACAAAGAAACAAATTGAAAATGGCAGGCTGCACTTTGGGGGGGCTGAGGGGCACCCTAAACCACTGGAAAATTTTGAAATTTAATGGAGGGTGCACCTCTCCACCCCCACCCCAAATGGAGGGGCGGTGCATCTCATGTAGCCCTCCCTGGGGGCAGATAAGGAGGGGCTGTCCTACACTCCTCCCTGGGCTCAGGTGTCCCTTATTAGGAGCAGATATCTGATCCTAGGGAGGGCTGCCTGACATGTCCCACACTCCATTGTGGGTGGGAGGGGTCACCACCCCTTCCCATTAGAAAATTCCCTGTCGCTTTGGCGTGCCCCACAGCCCCCCTAAAATGCGATCCACCATTTTCAATTTTTTCCTCTGGTAACCCAACTCCCCTTGGCGCAGAGGGGCACATTGTTTTTACCCAAACCTTACTGCCCCACCCACTGGGGGGCCTGTCCCACAATTTTTGCTGGCCCTCTCCCCCTCAACCCAAATGAGTGGCGGGGGCACCAAATACAGGCCTCCCTGGGCCTCTTACAAACGGCTGTGCAAGGTACACCCCCCTCCATTTGGGGTGGGGGGGAGAGGGCCACCAAATATTGTGGAACATGCCCCCCAGTGGGTGGGGCAGTAAGGTTTGGGCCTTCTGGGGCCAGATTGGCACACCAGTGTGCCCCTCTGCGCCAAGGAAAGTTTGGTAAAGAAAGAAAAAAATTGAAAATGGCAGGCTGCACTTTAGGGGGGGCTGAGGGGCACCCTACACCACCGGGGATTTTTGAAATGTGAAGGGGAGTGCACCTCTCCACCCCCACCCCAATTGGAAGGGCAGCGCATCTCATGTAGCCCTCTCTGGGGGCAGACATGGGGGGGTGTCCTGCATTCCTCCCTTGGCTCAGTTGACCTATCCTAGGAGCAGATATCTGCCCCCAGGGAGGGCTGCATGACACAGCCCCCACTCTATTGTGGGTGGGGGGCAGAGGGGCACCACACCTTCCCATTAGAAAATTCCCTGTCGGTTTGGAGTGCCCCACAGCCCCCCTAAAATGCTGTCTCCCATTTTCACTTTTTTCCTTTGGTGATCCAACTCCCCTTGACGCAGATGAGCCCAATAATGTGCCAATCTGCCCCGAGGGTGCCCAAAACCTACTGCCCCACCCATTGGGGGGCCTGTCCCACATTTTGTGGTGGCCCTCTCCCCCCTCACCCCAAATGGGTGGTGGTGGCACCTCATGCAGGCCTCCCTGGGTCTCTTACAAACCGCTGCGTGAGGTACACCCCCCTCCATTTGGGGTGGGGGGAGAGGGCCATCAAAATTTGTGGGACAGGCCCCCCAGTGGGTGGGGCAGTAAGGTTTGGGCACCCTAGGGCCAAATTGGCACACCAATGTGCCCCTCTGCGCCAAGGAAAGTTTGGTAAACAAAGAAAAAAATTGAAAATGGCAGGCTGCACTTTAGGGGGGGCTGAGGGGCATCCTACACCGCCGGGGATTTTTGAAATATGAAGGGGGGTGCACCTCTTCACCCCCACCCCAATTGGAGGGGCGGCACATCTCATGTAGCCCTCCTTGGGGGCAGATATGGGGGTGCTGTCCTGCACTCCTCCCTGGGCTCAGGTGTCCCTTCCTAGGAGCAGATATCTGCCCCCAGGGAGGGCTGCATGAAATGGCCCCCATTCCACTGTGGGTGGGGGGCAGGGCGTCACCACCACTTCCCATTAGAAAATTCCCCGTCGGTTTGGGGTGGTGTTACGCTTCGGCAGCGCCACTCTCGCCAATCTCCTTCCGCATTTACACTGGCTCACACAGCCCGGGGAAAGATATTGGTGTGGCAGCATTATCGGTTTCCATGGAGACTGTATGGACGCCGGCATCGGCATCAGCCATGTCAGCTGACACGTTCATTACGCACAACGCATACACCAATGCTCTGCCCCTTGCCTTCTTAACTCGGTTCCTCTCAGGGCTCGGTACTGCTAATTGTAGTTTACACGTACCCCTACGTGTGTAGCCCCCGTGCTATTTTCCTTCTTCAACCTTGTGAATTTGCTTCTACCTTCCAACGTGTTTTCCCTGGTTCTTCGACATTGCCTTCCACTCGGTCTGCTTACGGATTGCCCTGCTTTCTTTGGTTCTACACGCTGTTACGACTCGGAATGTTTCTTGGATTGTTGGTGGCTTCCTTTCAGAAGTCGTTTTCCTACGCTCTGTAGCCTTTTTGGTTCCTTCCTCAAGGGCTGCACTGGAGCGGTCAACCCTGGCAATTTAGGGTTCACTTCCTTCAGTAAGTGTTCCTTCATTTCAAACTGTGCTCATTGCTTCTTGTGATTGTTTGCTCTTGGATAAACACTGCCTGCCCTCGCTGTGAAGAAAACTACACGTTACCTTGGACATTGTGCTGGATTTTTACTCTCATCTTACAAGTGCAGTTCAGGACGCTTTCCAGTTACATGCACCAACCCATACCTAGAGAGTCCCTCGTGCCATTCGGGTGTATCCCACCTCACTAACATCCCTGTTTATTATTTTCTCCTGTCGTTGTGTCCTTTCCAGCAGGATTTCCTTTTTGCTCCTTATCCATGTCCTTCCAGGTTAGTCGTGCATTCTCTAGGGTTTAAGGGGAGTCCTTTAAGTCTGTTAGTTCCTTATTGTCTTTTGCATTGTCCTTCTAGGCTCTGTACATACTCTGCTACTCCAACCAACTTGTTATTCAGGTATTCATGAATTGTTGATTGTCCTTTCAATTGCTATTCTCATCTGTACCGCGTATAACCCTTTCTGTAGTTTCGTTTCAGCTGTTGGTCTAGCGGTGTGTGTTTACCCCGCTCTTTTATTTGATTGATACCTCTTTCTGTCATATCAACACAGCAGATGGATGCATCATCGAAAAGAGTCCCTCTTCTTGAGGAAGCCTGATTCACTGAACTCAGGCTAGCTGAGGTTAAGACTGGTTGCTCAGAGAATTCCACCACTTCTGTCTTCGAGGTCCGGTTCCAATCTTCCGATCCTTGGTGTGGTGAGTAACAGGTGGCTCCACAGCCCCCCGCCCCTAAAATGCGGCCAACCGTTTTCACTTTTTTCCTTTGGTAACCCAACTCCCCTTGGCGCAGAGGGGCACATTGGTGTGCCAATCTGGCCCCAGGGTGCCCAAACCTTACTGCCCCACCCACTGGGGGGCCTGTCCCACAATTTATGGTGGCCCTCTCCCCCCTCACCCCAAATAAGTGGAGGGGCACCTCATGCAGGCCTTCCTGGGACCGCTACAAACAGCTGTGTGAGGTACACCACCCCTCTGTTTGGGGTGGGTGGGGAGAGGGCCACCAAACAATGTGGGACAGGCCCCCCAGTGGGTGGGGCAGTAAGGTTTGGGCACACTGGGGCCAGATTGGCACACCAATATGCCCCTCTGTGCCAAGGCAAGTTTGGTAAACAAAGAAAAAAATTCAAAATGGCAGGCTGCCCTTTAGGGGGGCTGAGGGGCACCCAAAACTGCCAGGCAATTTTCTAATGTAATGGGGGTGACTCTCTCTCCCCCACACCAAATGCAGGAGGGGGGGGGAACTCATGCAGCCCTCCCTGGGGTTACATGCACCTTCCTAAGAGCGGATAACTGCCCCCAGGAAGGGCTGCATGACATGACCCCAAGTCCATTTTGGGTGGGGGGGGGACAACTACACCTTTCCATAAAAAAAAATCCCTGGTGGTGCAGTGTGGGGGGGGGGGTGCGCACTCCCCCCAACACCAGCCATGATATTTTTTTTATTTTTTATTTTCTTTGCCCCCCTTCCCTAGGAGCAGATGGGCTCCCATCTGCCCCAGGGGGGCCCTACCCTGCAGGCCCCATCGTTTGAGGGGCCTGCCCACACTTTCCTGGTGGCACTCTCCCTGGGGTGAGAAATCTGCTCCCTGGGGAGGGTGACAAGGGGTCCCGCCCTTTCCACTTGGGGTGGGAGGGAGAGGGCCACCACCCTTTCATGTCCTTAAAAATATCTGTGCTGGCTAGTGGTCCACAACCCCCTCCCCCCCTTCCCATTGTGGTCTACTTTTTTTTTGTTCATATGCCCCCACCCCTGGTGTCACCCATCTGCCCCCAGGGGTCTCCATTCATGTGGCCCCATGCTTTGGGGCCTCGGGGGGGGGAGAGGGCTGCTTACCTAGTAAGTAGCCTCCCCCCCGCTTTCAAAAGACATCCCTCGTATCTAGTGGCATTGCTGCCCACGTATCGAGCGCTCTGCACCCGATCCAGGAGCAGCAATGCTTACACAAATGGTGTTGTTGGAGATGGGAGAATCTCCCCTTTCCAACAACACCATCACAAAAGAATTCCCTGGTGCCTGGGGTCCCCAACCCCCTCCGCCCTTCCCATTGCTTTTGTTTGTATGGATTATTTATTTTTTTGCCCCCCACCCCTGGGGGCAGGTGGTCACCCATCTGCCCCCAGGGGTCTCCATATATGTTGCCCCATGCTTTGGGGCCTCGGGGGGTAGGGGGCTGCTTACTTAGTAAGCAGCCCCCTCTCCCCCCATACTGAAAAGACATCCCTGGTGTCTAGTGGCATTGCTGCCCAAGGATCGAGCGCTCTGCGCCCGATCCGTGAGCAGCAACGCTTACACAAATGGTGTCGTTGGAAAGGGGAGAATCTTCCATTTCCAATGACACCTGGCTCGATCTCCGGCTTGAAATACAGCCGGAGATCAAGGCAGAGGGAGGAGGGTACTCACCTTCTCTCTTCACCACAGCAGCCCGAAATGGCTGCTGCAGTGAATTTACCTTCAGTTTCACGCACGTGAAACTGAAGGTAATCCAGCCCCCTGGCAGTGAGGGGGGACCTCCCCCTCACATAGCCCGGGGGTTGGATTACAGTTTAGAACGATCCCTGCTTTGCAGGGATCGCTTAAAACAGAGTTCCAAAAAGGACAAGCTATCTTGTCCGTGGCACCCTGGAGGGAATTCCAAGGACGTGATACACTTAAGGGGTTAAAGTAACAAGAGAAACGCTAAATGGAACCTGTGAAGGGTTTAACATAGTCTTAAACCATACCACGAACGGGTCGCTAGGCCCATACCTGAAAAGAGAAAATACGATAAATACAAGTACGAATGTTGAAGCAAACTTTGTGATACCGGTGGTGATAAGCCAACAGTGGGCAAATATCTCTTTGTGGGCAAAAGGAAAGATAACAGCATATAAATCCTGGCAGGAGAGTATACCAGGCAGAGTAAAGCATTTGGGAGAGACTGCAGGTAATGTTTTTGAAAGATTGCATAGAAGTCCTGGCAGGAGAGTATAGCAGACGAGGTCAATTGTTGAAACCCTGGAAGGAAGTATCCCACAGAAAGTTAAATGTTTGAAAGACTGCGTCCAAGACCTGGCAGGAGCATGTACACTAGGCAAAGGCAAAATGTATGCAATAATCTACAGTGGAAATGAATCTCAAGGAAATCCATTGTCAGGAGTGGCACTCTCTTAAGAGTGGCACAGGACACCCAGAAAGGGTTTGGGTGGTTGTGCCAAATAAAGTGGACAGATAAGAACACACACAGCGGAAAGGAAAGAGAACGAAGAGTAAGCAAGAGTAGCAAGGGAAAAGATACAGAATGAATACCCTCTTGGGGTGTATGCAGATATAGGAAAAGAGTATTCCACAAACCTTTGAAATACTCTAGCCTTCTGCACAGTTTGCTATAACAGAGGCCCACGCTGATTGCTCATGACTTGGAACAGCAGCTCTGGGTGTCTGTAATGTAGAAACAGGACAAGGGAAGGGGCAGAGGTTGACTGATGGGAACCAACAGACAAGCTCTGTACAAAAGGGTCTACAAACAGTACAAGAGAAGATACTACAGACAAATACAGTAAATGAGGTGATAGCAAACTAGCAGAAGGAAATGAAAGGAAAGTCGTGTAACAGGATAGGATAGCAGAGGACAGTAAGGAACAAGGTTGAGAGCTCAGGGGAGCAGGAAAGCAATGAGTAAGCCCACAGGGGTAGGACTGTAAGGTAGAACGCCCAGAGGAAAAGGGCTTAGGGCAGCAGAGTAAAGCAGACTGCACGGCAAGGATCCCGTAAGGGCCGGGCAGTAAGGAGTGAACCCTGAGGGACAGGGCCGATGAACATAGAAGGTAGCAGAGGACTGTAGAGAGCTGCTAGGCCGAGAACCCAGCGGAAAAGGTAGGTAGTAGGCAGCGAAGCGGGATAAGCTGCAAAGTAGGAAGGCCCAGAGGACAAGGGCTGTAGGTAGCCAGAAAGAGGTAGGCTGCAGAGCAGGGAGCCCCAGAGGACAAGGGCTGAAGGCAGCCGGAGTGAGGCAGGCTGCAGGGCAGGGAGCCCAGAGGACAAGGGCTGAGGCAGGAAAGCAGCAGAGCGTGATCAGCTGCAATGTAGAGGGTACGCAGGGCAAGGGCGGAGGCTGGAAGGCAGCAGAGCGTGATCGGCTGCAATGTGGAGAGCCAGGCAGGGCAAGGGTGAAGGCTGGAAGGCAGCAGAGCGTGATCTGCTGTAATGTGGAGAGCCCGGCAGGGCAAGGGCGAAGGCTGGAAGGCAGCAGAGTATGATCCGCTGCAGTGTGGAGAGCCCGGCAGGGCAAGGGCGAAGGCTGGAAGGCAGCAGAGCGTGATCCGCTGCAATGTGGAGAGCCCGGCAGGGCAAGGGCGGAGACTGGAAGGCAGCAGAGCGTGATCAGCTGCAGTGTGGAGAGCCCAGAGGCAGGGCAAGGGCGGAGACTGGAAGGCAGCAGAGCGTGATCCGCTGCAATGTGGAGAGCCCGGCAGGGCAAGGGCGGAGACTGGAAGGCAGCAGAGCGTGATCAGCTGCAGTGTGGAGAGCCCAGAGGCAGGGCAAGGGCGGAGACTGGAAGGCAGCAGAGCGTGATCAGCTGCAGTGTGGAGAGCCCAGAGGAGCAGGGCTGTGAGGCAGGGAGCCTGGAAGGCTATGGCTGGAGGCAGCAGGGTGGAGCAAGCAACAAGGCAGGGTCCAAGCAGGAGTGAAGGTAAGCAGCATACAAGATCCGTAGGAAGATGCAAAAGGTGGAGGAAGGACTCTCAGATGCAAGAGGCTGAGCCACTGCAGGCAGCAGCCTTTATACTGCCTAGCCCAGCACAGAGGCAGGCTAATTGGTTGCACCTGGCTAAGCACACCTGCAGGCAATCGGCCACCTCCCTTTCTGTTCCTGGGCTGGTGGAAGCAGGGCAAGTCTCTAGGGCTTCTGGGGGGTGTAGTTCCATTGATAACCAATAGGAACAGCCAGGAATCAATGCTTGTAGCCAGGTGCATTATGGTATGCGTAGTTTGTTGGAAATAATAATTAAGCAGCAAAGTCTCGCAAATGGGAAATAAAGTTTCCAAAGTAAATATAGAAAGATCCAAGAGTCTGTTGTAAATAAATGATAAACATATAGTTCAAATTGAGCGTAAATGGATGCGCCCATGGCGCAGGCATGACAGTATGCCCCTCTCCAGGCCCCTCTCCAGGTTCCCTGAAGACCGACCTATAGGAAGAATGTCTGTCACACCGTACAAGAGTCTTACTCCAAAAAGGCAAATCATGAAGCACCAGAAACGGGTTGCAAGGTGAGAGTCTTGAATGGCTGTAGAGAGTATCAAGGCGGTAGCAACTGGGTGTGTGGGTGTCATGAGAGAGCCAGCGGGCTGGAACGCACCTGAGACTGGTAGAGTAGAGTCTGGCAGTCTTAGTGCTATAGATACACCAGCAGAAACAACTGGAGCAGTAGTCTTAACAGGAAAACCCTTCGCTGACCCTGCAACAGTTAGCATGGCGGATGTAGGATCAGGAAGAGAAGGTGTTGAGGGATCAGGTTGTGTAGCAGAGGATTCTGCTGCAGCGAGCACAGCTGCGAAGGAAGTAGAAATCTGGGCATCGGGAGCATCAGAATTAGCAGTAGCTTCAGGAATCACAGTAGCTATAGCAACCTCAAGATTTGCAGCAGAGACTTGAGGAGTCTCAAATGTGGCAGGGAGTTTAGGAACCACCGCAGCAGGAAGATCATGGATTGCAGTTGGAAGTTCGGGTGCCGTAGCAGCTACAGATAGTTCAGGTGTTGCAACTACTGGTAGATCGTGTACCACAACCACTGGCGATTCAGGGGGCATCGAAGAAACTGAAGATGTTGATTGCTCAAGAGTGTTTTCTGATAGCACAGCCACACTTTGGCAAGCCCCGCTTGCCAACTCAGCATGCTCGGTGTGAACTGCGCCAGTCTCTTCAGCTGCCATTGTCATTTCAGAAGAGGTTGTAAGTGTGAGTACTGGACAATAGGCAAGGGTGAGGGCGGAACCATCCTTTGACTCAGAGGGATTTCCATTCAGAAGACCACCCTTGTTTTGTGGTGTAATGGCTATGTGCGTGATTTGACCCACCGGAGGAGTTAATTCTTTTCTGTCAGTACAACAACCTGAGTTTCTGTGGCTGGAAGGTGAAAGAGCTGTGTCAGTCTTTAGAAGGGATACATATGCTATATTTAGGTCTTCCATCTGCTTGGTATAAGTCTGTATACTTTTCTGTATGGCAATTCCAGGCCTTATCATGTCGATCTCTAAAGATAAGATGTCAGGTGTTGGACATAGTGTCAGATGGTCTGGTGACTTGTGTCCCTTCATAAGATTCTTATAATGCAAATAAACAAAGTCATCATAGAGGTCTTCGGTCTTTCTTTTAAGGCGTAGGAGTTGTTTGTGTAGCAGGTAAGTATCATTAGTTTGATCTAAAGCTTCAGAAGCTGGTGTGGCAGAAAATTCGGTTGTAGCAATGGGAAGACTGACCTTAGGGTTATTGTGGTTAGTAGATACTGTGGAAGCATTAAGACAACCGATGGTTAGTATAGGTCTTTTGTACCCAGGACCAGATGCACAAACCTCAGGATAATGACTGCCTTGTCCTGTCAAATAAGGGTTTCCAGCATTCTGGGGAGCTTGCCAAGCTGATCTTGCGCATATCACTCTGGCAACAGCGTATTCTGGTTTAGAGTCTCCCCCAATGAGTGCTATATCCTTGGCTGTTGCGGTGTTAGAAGGCTTGTCAGATGACGCAGGAGTGTTTTTCACTGTTTGGTTTAACAAGATCTGTAAGAATTCATTATCTTGCTGTAGCTCTGCAACAGATAAGGACTGCGGGTCGCAAATGTCATAATAATTGTACATGGAAGAAGGGTCAGCTAGCCAGTGAGTATAGTACCGTGTTTGTAAATCTTTGATTACTGAGGCGAGACTGTCCTTTAGACTAAGGTTCTTGTTTGCTGTCTTTAGGGAAACCATAGGTTTATGCAAAGGTTTCTTAACCCGAAAGGAAAGCATCTTTGTTCTGTGTGTGCCTTTCCGGTCTATGGAAAAAGAAATGTTTGGCTCTTGCATTCTGTCAGGAGTGGCACTCTATTAAGAGTGGCACAGGACACCCAGAAAGGGTTTGGGTGGTTGTGCCAAATAAAGTGGACAGATAAGAACACACACAGCGGAAAGGAAAGAGAACGAAGAGTAAGCAAGAGTAGCAAGGGAAAAGATACAGAATGAATACCCTCTTGGGGTGTATGCAGATATAGGAAAAGAGTATTCCACAAACCTTGGAAATACTCTAGCCTTCTGCACAGTTTGCTATAACAGAGGCCCACGCTGATTGCTCATGACTTGGAACAGCAGCTCTGGGTGTCTGTAATGTAGAAACAGGACAAGGGAAGGGGCAGAGGTTGACTGATGGGAACCAACAGACAAGCTCTGTACAAAAGGGTCTACAAACAGTACAAGAGAAGATACTACAGACAAATCCAGTAAATGAGGTGATAGCAAACTAGCAGAAGGAAATGAAAGGAAAGTCGTGTAACAGGATAGGATAGCAGAGGACAGTAAGGAACAAGGTTGAGAGCTCAGAGGAGCAGGAAAGCAATGAGTAAGCCCACAGGGGTAGGACTGTAAGGTAGAACGCCCAGAGGAAAAGGGCTTAGGGCAGCAGAGTAAAGCAGACTGCACAGCAAGGATCCCGTAAGGGCCGGGCAGTAAGGAGTGAACCCTGAGGGACAGGGCCGATGAACATAGAAGGTAGCAGAGGACTGTAGAGAGCTGCTAGGCCGAGAACCCAGCGGAAAAGGTAGGTAGTAGGCAGCGAAGCGGGATAAGCTGCAAAGTAGGAAGGCCCAGAGGACAAGGGCTGTAGGTAGCCAGAGAGAGGTAGGCTGCAGAGCAGGGAGCCCCAGAGGACAAGGGCTGAAGGCAGCCGGAGTGAGGCAGGCTGCAGGGCCGGGAGCCCAGAGGACAAGGGCTGAGGCAGGAAAGCAGCAGAGCGTGATCAGCTGCAATGTAGAGGGTACGCAGGGCAAGGGCGGAGGCTGGAAGGCAGCGGAGCGTGATCGGCTTCAATGTGGAGAGCCCGGCAGGGCAAGGGTGAAGGCTGGAAGGCAGCAGAGCGTGATCTGCTGTAATGTGGAGAGCCCGGCAGGGCAAGGGCGAAGGCTGGAAGGCAGCAGAGTATGATCCGCTGCAGTGTGGAGAGCCCGGCAGGGCTAGGGCGAAGGCTGGAAAGCAGCAGAGCGTGATCCGCTGCAATGTGGAGAGCCCGGCAGGGCAAGGGCGGAGACTGGAAGGCAGCAGAGCGTGATCAGCTGCAGTGTGGAGAGCCCAGAGGCAGGGCAAGGGCGGAGACTGGAAGGCAGCAGAGCGTTATCAGCTGCAGTGTGGAGAGCCCAGAGGAGGAGGGCTGTGAGGCAGGGAGCCTGGAAGGCTATGGCTGGAGGCAGCAGGGTGGAGCAAGCAACAAGGCAGGGTCCAAGCAGGAGTGAAGGTAAGCAGCATACAAGATCCGTAGGAAGATGCAAAAGGTGGAGGAAGGACTCTCAGATGCAAGAGGCTGAGCCACTGCAGGCAGCAGCCTTTATACTGCCTAGCCCAGCACAGAGGCAGGCTAATTGGTTGCACCTGGCTAAGCACACCTGCAGGCAATCGGCCACCTCCCTTTCTGTTCCTGGGCTGGTGGAAGCAGGGCAAGTCTCTAGGGCTTCTGGGGGGTGTAGTTCCATTGATAACCAATAGGAACAGCCAGGAATCAATGCTTGTAGCCAGGTGCATTATGGTATGCGTAGTTTGTTGGAAATAATAATTAAGCAGCAAAGTCTCGCAAATGGGAAATAAAGTTTCCAAAGTAAATATAGATAGATCCAAGAGTCTGTTGTAAATAAATGATAAACATATAGTCCAAATTGAGCGTAAATGGATGCGCCCATGGCGCAGGCATGACACCCATGCCCTTGAGATTATGAGTTGTTTTCAAGGTGGAGAGAAAACCTGGCAGGGGAGTATACCAGGTGACTTGCAAGTCTGGGACCCACACCCAAATTGCAAATATTGGAAAGAGAACCTCAAGGAGGATTCATGCCTTTGGGATTTTGAGTTGTCTCGAATATAAAGAGGAATATGGGGAAGAGCGCCATTCCCTTGATCTGTGAGCACACCAAGAGGAGGGAGTTACCCTTTTGGCGTTACAAGGAACTTGGTTCATTTTTATTTTGGAACTCTTCAGTTTGGAGGAAGAAGGAAATCTGGGAGGAGGGCGGGGGGCATTCCCTGGAATTGCGGACATACCAAAAAGAGGGAGTTGCCCTGTCAAATTGCAAACAACTTGCTTATTCATTGTTTCGACTTTTGCATATTGGTGAAAAGGAAGCTGGGGAAGGGAGCCATTCCCTGGAGCTATAGACCTTTTCCATTTGGACGTTTTTTTTTGTTGTTTTTTTAATTAAAATAGTATGTTACAGTTACAAAAAAAAGCAACTTTTCACACTTTCGAAATAAAATTCAATTTCAGTTAAAACATTTACAAAATAAATCTGTACTTCCTGTAATACATATTTATAAGAACAACTAAAACAAATATCACAATACCATATTGCATAAGCACATTGATACGTACATTCACAATGATCTACTTCATATATTATAATATCATACTTGACTTGTGCTGATTCTAGATCTTCAATTTCTATCATTAACATAGTCCTTCATTTTTCGAAGAAGTTCATCTTCGATTTTAACTAGTAAGCTAACCAATGCACACATAAAAGCAATGTGAGGGTTACTCATACATTTTTGCCATAGCATTTCACGGTAGGAAACAGAATTCCCAACATTTATATCACCCAAATACAGGATTCTGTCAGCTTCAAAATAACTACAATAGATAACCAAATGTTTTAAGGTTTCCTTTTGTGGATCTATCTCACAAAAACGACAAATATCTGTTTCAAAACGCAACCATTGACCTATGCGTCCTTTAGAATGTAATTGGTTTAAACGAAAACGCATGTACATTTCCCATGCTTTAAGGTCTGGAAAACACTCTATATACATTAACCTAGGAAATTTTTTATGTGAATAAAGCGCTAATTCTTTATACAATCGATATGTGCCAACTTTCTCCTGAGTTTCAACCCAGTCCATTTGGTACAGCATTTTTTTACAATATCCGGGTCTCACAGCTAGACCTTCTTTTATGATGTTAATCCGCTGGAGGGCTAGTTCCATTTTTTGTTTAAACATTACAATAGAAACTGGATTCTCTAACAAAAACATTTTCGCAAACTCAACATACATTGAATTTCTAGGGGGATTTTGAATCTTAGCGTAAGAAGTTATTTGACGCCACAAATATCAAGAAGATAAGCTTGATAAACCCAATTCAACACGGATACATGCATTTGGTATTGAACCAGCCAAACCCAGTACCTGCTTCCACTACAGCCCTGGATAGAGTTCAGAAAATCATCAATATCGTGCAAACATAAATCCAGATTGTACAGGATTATGGGTTCGATCTTCAGCTGCTAAACTGAAGAGCGGGGCTTAAGGAAAATGTACAATATTTCCTGTGTATTATTTTTAGAAGAGAAACCAAGGGCCTGACTTTCTTTGTTATGATTTGAATCCAGTTTTTTTTGGAAAAATCATTAGAGATGTCAAAACCTAGGTATTTAATCGTGTGGAAACTCTCTCCAATTTAAGACTATTAAATGTCCAGGAATATCGCTGAGTCTTATTTGAACCTGACAGAAAAAGTATCTTAGATGTATCTACATTTGCGCATAGATTATATTCACGAGCAAAAACAGAAAAGGCTTCAAGTTTGTTTTGGAGTCCATACGGTGTCCTATCGAAAATTATGATGTCATCAGCGTATGCTAGCCAGTGGATCCTGAGATGCCCAAGTTTCACTGGATAGCATAACACTGTCTTCCAAATCTCCGAAACATCAACCAAATAAAGGTTGAAGAGAGTAGCAGCAAGGCTATTTGGACGTTTTTAGTTTGACTCATATGTTTATGTTGGATTAGAAAATTTGAACACTTTTGAGAATCAGAGAGAAATGGGTCTCTTTACAAGTATGGCGGTGTGGGAAAAAAGTGGCGGTAACGGAATTACGGCCACTTTTCCTGCTACGCCATACTACAAGTTTTGCCCTGGAATGGGGGATTTACCTCTAGCATCATGCTGGAAGTAAATCCTTCCACTTTCTGCCGAAAAATGTCAAAATCGGTGGAATTACTACAGTTGTAATTCTGCCGGAAGTAATTCCGCCAAAATCCCCTTAATTCAAGCTTCACTGATGAAAGCAGAGAGTGGGGTAGCAGTGCTTAATTAAAGCTTCACAGATGAAGCAGGAGTGCGGGGTAGCAGAGCTGCACAACTTAATTAAAGCTTCACAGATGATGGAGGAGATTGGGGTAGCAGAGCTGCACAACTTAATTAAAGCTTCACTGATGATGGAGGAGA
The DNA here is from genome assembly GCF_040938575.1 of Ambystoma mexicanum. Taxonomy (NCBI): domain Eukaryota; kingdom Metazoa; phylum Chordata; class Amphibia; order Caudata; family Ambystomatidae; genus Ambystoma; species Ambystoma mexicanum. Next base: position 51,509,344 of record NC_090936.1, read on the forward strand.
GTGGGATAGCAGAGCTGCAAAACTTAATTAAAGCTTCACCGATGAAGGAGGAGGGTGGGGTAGCAGAGATGCACTACTTAATTAAAGCTTCACAGATGATGCAGGAGTGTGAGGCAGCAGAGCTGCACAGCTTAATTAAAGCTTCACCGATGGCAGAGGAGAGTGGGGTAGCAGAGATGCATAACTTAATTAAAGCTTCACTGATGAGGGAGGAGGGTGGGGTAGCAGAGATGCACAACTTAATTTAATCTTCACAGATGTTGCAGGAGTGTGGGGTAGCAGAGCTGCACAACTTAATTAAAGCTTGACCGATGACAGAGGAGATCGGGGTAGCAGAGCTGCATAGCTTAATTAAAGCTTCACAGATGACAGAGGGGATTGGGGTAGCAGAACTGCACAACTTAATTAAAGCTTCGCCAATGACGGAGGAGAGTGGGGTAGCAGAGAAGCACAACTTAATTAAAGCTTCACGGATGAAGGAGCAGATTGGGGTAGCAGAGCTGCACAGTTTAATTAAAGCTTCACTGATGACGGAGGAGAGTGGGGTAGCAGAGCTTAATTAAAGCTTCACAGATGACGCAGGAGTGTGGGGTAGCAGAGCTGCACAACTTAATTAAAGCTTCACAGAGGACGCAGGAGTGTGGGGGAGCAGAGCTGCACAACTTAATTAAAGCTTCACCAACGAAGGAGGAGGGTGGGATAGCAGAGATGCACAACTTAATTAAAGCTTCACAGATGATGGAGGGGGGTGGGGTAGCAGAGATTCACAGCTTAATTAAAGCTTCACCGATGGCAGAGGAGAGTGGGGTAGCAGAGATGCATAACTTAATTAAAGCTTCACTGATGATGGAGGAGGGTGGGGTAGCAGAGATGCACAACTTAATTTAATCTTCACAGATGTTGCAGAAGTGTGGGGTAGCAGAGCTGCACAACTTAATTAAAGCTTGACCGATGACAGAGGAGATCGGGGTAGCAGAGCTGCATAGCTTAATTAAAGCTTCACAGATGACAGAGGGGATTGGGGTAGCAGAACTGCACAACTTAATTAAAGCTTTGCCAATGACGGAGGAGAGTGGGGTAGCAGAGAAGCACAACTTAATTAAAGCTTCACAGATGACGGAGCAGATTGGGGTAGCAGAGCTGCACAGTTTAATTAAAGCTTCACTGATGACGGAGGAGAGTGGGGTAGCAGAGCTTAATTAAAGCTTCACAGATGACGCAGGAGTGTGGGGTAGCAGAGCTGCACAACTTAATTAAAGCTTCACAGAGGACGCAGGAGTGTGGGGTAGCAGAGCTGCACAACTTAATTAAAGCTTCACCGATGATGGAGGAGAGTGGGGTAGCAGAGATGCACAACTTAATTAAAGCTTCACTGATGATGGAGGAGGGTGGGGTAGCAGAGATGCACAACTTCATTAAAGCTTTACAGATGACACAGGGGTGTGGGGTAGCATAGCTTAATTAAAGCTTTAACGATGACGGAGGAGAGTGAGGTAGCGGAGATGCACAACTTAATTAAATCTTCACAGATGACACAGGAGTGTGGGGTAGCAGAACTGCAAAACTTAATTAAAGCTTCACCGATGATAGAGAAGATTGAGGTAGCAGAGCTGCACAACTTAATTAAAGCTCCACTGATGACAGAGGAGAGTGGGGTAGCAGAGATGCACAACTTAATGAAAGCTTCACTGATGACGGAGGACTGTGGGGTAGCAGAGATGCACAACTTAATTAAAGCTTCACAGATGACAGAGGTGTGGAGTAGCAGACCTGCATAACTTTATTAAAGCTTCACAGTTGACAGAGGAGTGTGGGGTTGCAGAGCTGCACAACTTAATTAAAACTTCACTGATGACGGAGGAGAGTGGGGTAGCAGAGATGCACAACTTAATTAAAGCTTCACATATGACAGAGGGGTATGGGGTAGCAGAGCTGCACAACTTAATTAAAGCTTCACAGATGACAGAAGCGAGTGGGGTAGCAGAGCCGCACAACTTTATTAAAGCTTCACCGATGACAGAGGAGAGTGGGGTAGCAGAGCCGCACAACTTAATTAAAGTTTCAGCGATGACGCACGAGAGTGGGGTAGCAGAGCTGCACAAGATAATTAAAGCTTCACTGATGACGGAGGAGAGTGGGGTAGCAGAGCCGCACAACTTCATTAAAGCTTTACTGATGACAGAGGAAAGTGGGGTGGCAGAGCTGCACAACTTAATTAAAGCTTCACCGATGACGAGGAGAGTAGGGTAGCAGAGCTGCACAAGATAACTAAAGTTGCACCAATGGCAGAGGAGAGTGGGGTAGCAGAGCTGCACAAGATAATTAAAGTTGCACCAATGGCAGAGGCGAGTGGGGTAGCAAAGCTATACAAGTTAATGAACGTGTGGGGTAGCAGATCTGCACAAAATAATTAGTAAACGTTGGCATTTCGGACATATGAGATTGGAGACGCAGCACTGCACAAGTTAGCTGTAGAGAGAATAGTGTGGCAGCTTCAGAAGTTAATGAAAGTTTCACTGGGGGACAGAGGCGAGTGGGGTAGCAAAGGCATACAAGTTAATGAAGTTGCACTGATGACAGAGGAGAGTAAGAGCCCACGTTAATGAGATTGCGCTGAGCGCCTGAAAGGCACGCTGGATACCAGAGCAATGAGGGCACCCCTGGGTTAGTGGGAGTAGGGGCAGATTCTCCCCGGAAAGACAGAGGGGGAGGGAAAAACGTGCCGCTATTGACAGCAGGAGGAGGAGAGAAGGACTGAGGTTGCGAAGGTGGGTGGAGGACGGTGCCGGGCTCCTGCGCTGGCACCGGGGAGGGGAGGGACATCAGCAGCCAGGAGGCAATAAGGTGGGGGAGCGGGAACAGAGCGGACTAGTCTGATCCTGGCTTCCACCACCGCAGCCCGCCAGCCCCGGTCGCACCATGCAGAGGTCGCCCATTGAGAAAGCCACCCTGTTCTCCAAGGTCTTCTTCAGGTGAGAGTGCAGGGCGCGGGGGCAGCAGCAGGTGCAGCTGAGCAGGGGCCGCGCTGGGACCCCGCTGCCTGCGCCGCGCAAGTCGCGCGCCGGGCGTATCTGCCATTCCTGCACAGGGCGCGAGAGCTGGCACTAGGCGCCCGGGCACTAGGCTGCCGTGTGCGTTTACACAGACGGCTGAACAGCAACGACCATTTGCAATGCATGTCCCGAGGTGTGAGGTCTGCGCAGCCTGCCTGGCCGAGTGTTTGCTCTTCTCGCTCTCCAGACTGGCCTTTTATCCCATTCAGAATAAAGAGCCTGGGTGGGAGTCGGGGATGGAGGGTACTGTGTGCCATGGGGTGCGCCTTACTTTGGCAAGCTGGCAGTTTTGAGTGGATTGCGTGGGATGTCCAGCATTTTGCCTACAGCTTGCTTCAGCACACTCTGTACTATGTTATGCCCCCCCCCCACACAGCTTAGATGACATTGTCTCCCCGCACCTCCTCTCTGGCAGTGGTGCCAGGCGTGTCATAGGATGTTCTTTCACCCGGTGCCATACAGCAAGAGTGCGATCACGTGAGCACGGCAGGTTGCATGGAAGGAAGTAACGCTTTCGATCAATGCCAGTTATAACAGGGCGACCAGACGTCCCGGTTTTGACGGGACTGTCCCGGAATTGGGCTCTCTGTCCCCCTTGCGCAAGATTATTTTTCCATTGGAAAATCCACTGCTCCTGGTTTTTGGTAGGCAGGTATGCACAATCTCACACCGAAGACATGCTGCGTTTTACGAATTGACATAGTGGTCGTTTGTGATAAATTAATTATAATATGTGTTTATTCCACCAGTTCTGTAACACTTAACCCCCCTTCTGTTCCAACCGGAATTGAAGTGCAGTGCCTTGATAGCCACATGCTAGTTGTCCTGTGCCAGTGTTTTACTTTTGGAATCTGGTCACCCTAAGTCATAAGCAGCGGTGGCGTTGCAGAAACACAGAGCTCCCGCAGTCATGGACAATCCACCAGGTGCCCCTTACACCTCTACTCAAACATCACATCGAGGCGCTATGTTAGCCCACGGGAAAGTGTATAATTTAGCAGCGGCCAGTGACTCAGCTGTAGGTGCTTCCTTTCCAGACCCTGTGAGAGTTCTCTGCCGCTTAACTCTGCTCCACCTTTTCTGCATCTCATGTTCAGCTCCTCTTCAGCCCCTCGCCAGCCCCCCCACCCCCAGGGATTCCATTTTGTATAGACAGTCATGTCTGGGGAAATGGAACCTACAATCAGCAACGCATCCAACAGAACTGGGGGTGCACCCTGGGCCCAGGCTATTACGTTGTTTGTTTATTATGTTTATTAACTTCTAATGAGCACCAGACCCCTGGGTAACAGGGCACAGCAATAAGATAATGCAAAGCTTAGAGTGTTACAGATTATACAAGTTACAATAATGTACGAGGAATCACAAAATAGCAGAGTAAATTACACATAGTGGTGCAGATAGCATGACATAGTTCAGCTAGGAGTATAGGAATGTTGGCATAGTATCATAGCCTAGAGATGGGTTGGGGCAAAGGGCAGATGCGGCTTAGGAGATAGGGTGACTAATGGTCATTGGAGAAGATGTGTTGGATGGCGCTCCTTCCAGGTGCTCGCTGATTGCAAATGCCCACTATGTGGTAGTGCTCATTGGTTGGAGGTGCCCACTATGTGGTAGTGCTCATTGGTTGGAGGTGCCCACTGAGTGGAAGTGCTCATTGGTTGGAGATACCCAGTGAGTGGAAGTGCTCATTGGTTGGAGGTGCCCACTGAGTGGAAGTGCTCATTGGTTGGAGATACCCAGTGAGTGGAAGTGCTCATTGGTTGGAGGTGCCCACTGAGTGGAAATGCTCATTGGTTGGAGATGCCCACTGAGTGAAAGTGCTCATTGGTTGGAGATACCCAGTGAGTGGAAGTGCTCATTGGTTGGAGATGCCCAGTGAGTGGAAGTGCTCATTGGTTGGAGATGCCCAGTGAGTGGAAGTGCTCATTGGTTGGAGACGCCCAGTGAGTGGAAGTGCTCATTGGTTGGAGGTGCCCAGTGAGTGGAAGTGCTCATTGGTTGGAGACGCCCAGTGAGTGGAAGTGCTCATTGGTTGGAGGTGCCCAGTGAGTGGAAGTGCTCATTGGTTGGAGGTCCCCACTGAGTGGAAGTGCTCATTGGTTGGAGGTGCCCAGTGAGTGGAAGTGCTCATTGGTTGGAGGTCCCCACTGAGTGGAAGTGCTCATTGGTTGGAGGTGCCCAGTGAGTGGAAGTGCTCATTGGTTGGAGATGGTCTATGAAGGCTTCATCCAAACAGGTGGACCCCTGCCCCTCCAAACCCATTAAGGACAATATTGACTCCCTCACCCCAGCCTTGGCGGATCTCTGCAATCTATCCTTTTCCACTGGAATTTTCCCAACTGCTCTTAAAGACTACCTTGTGCACCCTTTGCTCAAGAAACCCTCTGGCGACCCCGCCCTTCTGGCAAAGTGCCGCCCTATTTCAATCACTCCTTTCCTGGGCCAACTCCTGGAGAAGTTGGCTATCTCTCAGCTGACCCTCCACACTGAATCTATTGGTTGCTTCTACGACCATCAGTCTGGCTTTAGAGCATCCAGAGGCACGGAAACTGCTCTTCTGAACACGCATGTAGACCTACTCTCAAACCTTGACACTAACACTCCCTATGTTCTCATTCTCCTTGACCTCTCCTCTGCCTTTGACACAGTTAACCACAAAAACCTGATAGTACATCTCTGTGACACCCTGGGAATTACAGGTCTGGCTCTGGCACGGTTAACCTCTTTTCTCTCCGACCGCCCATCCCAGGTGGAACTCAGAGCCTTTCTCTTGACTATCGCTCTCGCAACCTGTGGCATTCCCCAGGGGTCTAACCTATCCCCCTGGTTCTTCAGCGTCTATATGGCTGCCTTGGTACGTGTGATTGCCACTTTCACATCTAACTTCCAATGCTATGCGGATGACACACAACTATCTTTCAGGCTACCCTCAGCTGCCTCCTCCTCCTCCTCCTCCTCCTCGCTCATATCTGACTGTCAACTATGCAGTCATGGTGTGCTGCAAACGACCTCTGTCTCAACACCAGTAGGACTGAGATCGTTTGCATTGGGACCCCTGCTCCCGTTTTCCCACTCTCACTCTGGCCGGCTTCCCTTGGCCCTTTGTACGCACCCACCTGCAAGGCTAAAAACCTTGTGGTCATCTTCAACTCCACTCTCTCCTGCTCTTCTCACATTTTGGACATCTCTAAAAAGTCTATCAGCTACACCTCCTCAGAGGTACTCTACCTTTCCTCACTTTCCCCAGAGCCCTGGTTCTCTCTAGGCTGGACTACCGCAACAGCCTCTTCCTCAACCTCCCTGCTTCTACCTTGCACCCTCTGCAATTCATCCAGAACAGAACCGGAAGATCAGGGACTGCATCTCTCAGGCGCTGAAATCCCTTCACTGGCTCCCCGTGGCTGCAAGGATAAAGTTCAAGACCCTCTGCATTGTTCACAAGGTTATCTGGGGCCTGAAACCTACCTACCTGCAATGCTGCCTCCCTAAATATTGTTAGAATCACCTGAAGTATACCAGAGGTGATCTGCTTGGGAGTTTAATTTGTCATGTAGCCGACGAGTTCTTTTTGTCAATGTAACTCTCAGGAGTATTGAATGATTAACTGAGAGATCAATTGGCTAAAAGATGGATGGACGCCACAGGATTCAGTTGGCTGCAAAGGAAAACACACTGTTAACACCACACTAGTAATAGCTAAATATATGTATCTGAAGGCTAATGTTAATACCTTGTAAATTACAAGAATTTCTTAGCCAAAAAAACCCAGCTTTCGAATCCAGATGGGCATATCCTATTATCAGAGGATACAGGACAACAATTAATGCTAATACTTAGAGTGCTGTTTAACTTAGGACATGAAATAACATGCATATAACCTTTAACATAGACAATCTTACCATAACGGAAAATATGTTCTGTAGCGTAACAGTTTCTTGAAATCCAGGGAGTAGACTCTTGAATCCACCTACAACCCGCCGGCACGAGGACGCCTAAGGTGCTCAACTACAGTCTCTAGTCCGAGCACCAGCTCTTTAATTCTTTAAGGCAGTTCGTTTTCCGTAATCCGTAAGAAAGTACAAATTTGTAGATAAATCCAGAGAGTGGTTTTGTGAAGGCAGACAAAGTTCTTGAAGAGTAAATCCAAAAGCACAACTTGAAAGTTCCGGGTGAAATAATCAAAATCGGGAGACAAAATCAGTTGATGAACAATGCCGGGTCGAGGAAGGAGTATCAGGAAGACAATGATCAACGTGAAACAGAGCAGGTCAAGAAGCGTTCAGAGGGTCGGTAATCAAGAGTTCCTTTTCATGGACAGAAGTCAAGGCAGCAGCAAACCGTTTAAACAAGGCATAAGTCGAAATACCAAAAAAAAAATAGTAAGAACGGTCAAATGCTAGGAATACGAAATTCAGAAGCGCTGATCCCTCATATGGGAGTAGTTCATGAATGAATAAACAGTCACATGATCGACAAATGTCTCTGACGTGTGAGAACGCGTGACGATTGGAAAACGGGAGACCAACGTTGCCATGGCATCCCCCAACGCCTACGGAAGGAAATATTACGCGCTGGGGTTTTATTTATAGTTTTATGCAGAGAACGTAGTTTCTTCTTCAAACCATGATAGTAAAGTGTAATTGTAGGTTTGATGCATAAACCATGGTTTTGGCGTGATTCGGACACTGGTATTTCTTTGCAACGTCGTGGTTTCTTAACAAATACTCTCCCTCACTAGCCCTCTTCTCATCTACCTCCAACCTTCTGCGAGTGAGCCAGTTCTCCAAGCAGAGATTTGGAGGGAAACCCTTATCCTCAGAAGGTGCCTTCCTTTGCAACAGCCTCCCTGCCGCCCTCCGTCTTGAGCCTGATCTTCTTAAGTTTGGGAAACTCCTCAAGACTTTCCTCTTCGCCTCTTCCTTCTCTCTCCCTCTACCATGCTAACCGAGCTATATGCTTTTTCCCACTCTCCCTCCTCTTCCCAACAGCTTGCTGACGGGCCGCCTAGTGTACCTCAGAGTCTCACAGGTCCTGGGCACCTCCGCTTTTCCTCTCTCACACTTGCCTCAGGGCCCTACACCCACCCACCCTTACTGCACTTGAGAAATTACCCTAGGGAGTGGCTCTCTCTGCACTTACCCCAGTCTCCACCGACTGGGTGCACTTGGACTTCCCTCTCCCTATGACAGTCTGTGCACTTGCACGATCTGAATACACTGCACCTGAAGATCGTCTGTCTGTTCCCCCTTGTCTGCACCCCAATGCACTTTACAAAACTGCAGAATCGCTGTTTGTTAAATGTATTACACACACTTACTCTGCCCGTGCAGACTATTATTGTCTCAGAATTTCAAGGGCTCTGAGCGACTGTTTTTTCCCCATGTTCCCACCCTCATGGAGCGCTTTGAAATACACTTGCCTGTTTATAGGTGCTATATAAATAAACATTATCATACCATACCATGCCCACTGAACTGAAGTGATCATTGGTTGGAGAGGCCCATTGAGTGTAAGTGTTCGTTGGTTGGTGGGGCACACTCTGTGGTAGTGCTCATTGGTTGGCGGTACCCACTCTGTGAAAGTGCTCATTGTTTTGAGCTGCCCACTCAGTGGAAATGCTCATTGGTTGGCGGTGCACACTCTATGGAAGTGCTTTTTGGTTGGAGATGCCCACTGAGTGGAAGTGTTTGTTGGTTGGTGGGGCACACTCTGTGGTAGTGCTCATTGGTTGGCGGTACCCATTCTGTGAAAGTGCTCATTGTTTTGAGCTCCCCACTCAGTGGAAATGCTCATTGGTTGGCGGTGCACACTCTATGGAAGTGCTTTTTGGTTGGAGATGCCCACTGAGTGGAAGTGTTTGTTGGTTGGTGGGGCACACTCTGTGGTAGCGCTCATTGGTTGGCGGTACCCACTCTGTGAAAGTGCTCATTGTTTTGAGCTGCCCACTCAGTGGAAATGCTCATTGGTTGGCGGTGCACACTCTATGGAAGTGCTTTTTGGTTGGAGATGCCCACTGAGTGGTAATGCTCATGGGTTAGAGTGCCAACTCTGTGAAGTGCTCATTGGTTGGATATGCCCACTGAGTGGAAGTGCTCATTGGTTGGCCGTGTCCACTGAGTGGAGATGCTCATTGATTGAAGTGCCGTTTGAGTGGAAGTGCTCATGGGTTGGAGAAGCTCCCTAAGTGGAAGTGCTCATTGGTTGAGGTGTCCACTGAGTGGAAGTGTTCATTGGTTGGAGGTGCCCACTCTGTGGAGGTGCTAATTGATTGAAATGTCTGGAATGTGGGAGTGCTCATGGGTTGGAGCTGGCCCCTAAGTGGAAGTGCTTTTTGGTTGGGGATGCGACTGAGTGGAAGTGTTCATTGGTGTGAGGTGCCCCCTCTGAAGTGCTCATTGGTTGAGGTGCACACTGAGTGGAAGTGCTCTTTGGTTGGAAGTGTCCACTGAGTGGAAGTGTTCATTAGTTAGAGGTGCCCACTCTGTGGAAGTGCTCATTAGTTGGTGGTGCTCACTCTGTGGAAGTGCTCATTGGTTGAAGATGCCCAATGCGTGAAAGTGCTCATTGGTTGGAGGTGCCCACTGATTGGAAGTGCTCATTTCTTTGAGCTGCCCACTGAGTGGAAGTGCTCTTTGGTTGGAAGTGTCCACTGAGTGTAAGTGTTCATTGGTTGGAGGTGCCTACTCTGTGGAGGTGCTAATTGATTGAAATGTCTGGGGTGTGGGAGTGCTCATGGGTTGGAGCTGGCCCCTGAGTGGAAGTGCTTTTCGGTTGGGGATGCCCACTTAGTGGAAGTGTTAATTGGTGTGAGGTGCCCCCTCTGAAGTGCTCATGGAAATGCTCATTGGTTGAGGTGCACACTGAGTGGAAGTGCTCTTTGGTTGGAAGTGTCCACTGAGTGGAAGTGTTCATTAGTTTGAGGTGCCCACTCTGTGGAAGTGCTCATTAGTTGGTGGTGCTCAGTCTGTGGAAGTGCATATTGGTTGGGGATGCTCAATGAGTGAAAGTGCTCATTGGTTGGAGGTGCCCACTGATTGGAATTGCTAATTTCTTTGAGCTGCCCACTGAGTGGAAGTGCTCTTTGGTTGGAGGTACCCACTGAGTGGAAGTGCTCATTGCGTTGAGCTGCCGACTGAGTGAAAGTGCTAATTGGTTGGAGGCGCCCACTGAGTTTAGGCGCTAATTGGTTTGAGCTGCCCACTGAGTGGAAGTGTTCTTTGTTTGGAGGTGTCCACTGAGTGGAGGTGCTAATTGAGTGAAGTGTCTGTGGGGTGGGAGCGCTCATGGGTTGGAGCTGCCCCCTGAGTGGAATTGCTTTTTGGTTGGAGGCGCCCACTGAGTTTAGGCGCTCATTGGTTTGAGCTGCCCACTGAGTGGAAGTGTTCTTTGTTTGGAGGTGTCCACTGAGTGGAGGTGCTAATTGAGTGAAGTGTCTGTGGGGTGGGAGTGCTCATGGGTTGGAGCTGCCCCCTGAGTGGAAGTGCTTTTTGGTTGGTGTTGCCCACTGAGCGGAAGTGTTCATTGTTTGGAGGTGTCCACTGAGTGGAAGTGTTCATTGGTGTGAGGTGCCCACTCTTTCAAGTGTTCATTGGTTACAGCTGGCCACTGAGTGGAAGTGTTCATTGGTTGGAGGTGTCCACTGAGTGGAGGTGCTCATTGCTCATTGATTTAAGAGCCCTTTGAGAGGAGGTGCTCATGGGTTGGAGCAGCTCCTTGAGTGAAGGTGCTCATTGGTTGCGGTGCCCCTTCAGTGGAAGTGCTCATTGGTTTGAGCTGGGCACTGAGCGGAAGTGCTCATTGGTTTGAGCTGGCCAGTGAGTGGCAGTGCTCATTGGTTTGAGCATCCCACTGAGCGGAAGTGCTCATTGGTTTGAGCTGCCCACTGAGTGGAAGTGCTCATTGGTTTGAGCTGGGCACTGAGTGGAAGTGCTCATTTGTTAGAGCTGGCAACTGAGCGGAAGTGCTCATTGGTTTGAGGTGCTCACTGAGTGGAGGTGTACATTTCCTACATGAACCGAGGTGCTCACTGAGTAGCAGTGCTCACTGAGTGGAGGTTATCACTCAGTGGCAGTGCTCAATGAGTGGTGGTGCTCACTGAGTGGAGGTGATCACTGAGTGACGGTGCTCACTGAGGGGAGGTGATCACTGAGTGGCGGTGATCACTGAGTGGAGGTGCTCCCTGGGAGATAATTACTGAGCAGTGGCACACACTAAATTGTGGTACTCTCTGTTAGGAGGTATGTGCTTGCTAACCACGGTGCTCTCTCATTGTGGGTGCTCATTAAGTGCGGGTGGTCCCTGGGAGATGGTGTGCTTACTGAGTTGCAGCACGCCCTGATAGCAGTTGTACACTACCTGGACCGTGATGCACACTGAGTGGCGGTGCTCACTGAGTGAAGGTGATCCCTGAGTTGCGGTGCGCCCTGATAGCAGTTGTACACTACCTGGACCATAATGCACACTGAGTGGCGGTGCTCACTGAGTGAAGGTGATCCCTGAGTTGTGGCGCGCCCTGATAGGAGTTGTACACTGCCTAGACCTTGATGCACACTGAGTGGCGGTGCTCACTGAGTGAAGGTGATCCCTGAGTTGCGGCGCGCCCTGATAGCAGTTATACACTACCTGGACCGTGATGCACACTGAGAGGCGGTGCTCACTGAGTGAAGGTGATCCCTGAGTTGCGGCGCGCCCTGATAGGAGTTGTACACTGCATGGACCGTGATGCACACCGATTGGAGGGAAGAAGTCACACAGTCCTCCTGCGTGGGAGGTGGGGAGTAGAGCGCAGCTAGGCCGCAGTGACCCTCACACCTGGAGCACCGGGTGGGCAGCTGCTATGTTTACGGTTGTCTGCAGTGGCCAGTTTGTTTTTATTGGAGTAATTACTATAAATGACAGACCTTGGAATGTTTCTGGTGGGATAAAGAATTGGGGGTCGTCTGCTCCAGCCGGCGGAAGTTCTGAGCTTCGTGCCGTGGAGGCGGAAACTCACTCTGGTAATGACATGGATGCACCTTACAGTGGAGCTGAGGCAAAGCCTGCCAGAAGAGCGGCCTCATTTCGAGCATAGAGGACCCTGTCATGAAGTAATTCGTGTGATACCACTGCAGTGCACTGGCATGCAGCCAGAAGTGCCCGTGCAGTGGACTGACATGGAGCCATGTCTGTTCCCTGCACTGACATGGCACTCCTGTCTCCATGTCAGTTACCTGCTCTGGCAGGGCACTCCTGTCTCCATGTCTGTTACCTGCACTGGCATGCCACTCCTGGCTCCGCGTCAGTCCGCTGCACTGGCAGGGCACTCCTGGCTCTATGCTAGTCCGCTGCACTGGCAGGGCACTCCTGACTGCATGTCAGTTACCTGCACTGGAAGGGCACTCCTGTCTCCATGTCTGTTACCTGCACTGGCATGGCACTCCTGGCTGAATGTCAGTCCGCTGCACTGGCATGGCACTCCTGGCTGCATGTCAGTCCACTGCACTGGCAGGGCACTCTTGGCTGCATGTCAGTCTGCTGCACTGGCAGGGCACTCCTGGCTCCATGTCAGCCCGCTGCACTGGTAGTGCACTCCTGGCTCAATGTCAGTCCGCTGCACTGGCAGGGCACTCCTGTCTCCATGTCTGTTACCTGCACTGGCATGCCACTCCTGGCTCGGTGCGTGTCAGTCCGCTGCACTGGTAGGGCACTCATGGCTCTATGCCAGTTCGCTGCACTGGCAGGGCACTCCTGGCTCCATGTCTGTTACCTGCCCTGGCAGGGCACTCCTGACTCCACGTCAGTTCGCTGCACTGGCAGGGCACTCCTGACTGCATGTCAGTTACCTGCACTGGAAGGGCACTCCTGTCTCCATGTCTGTTACCTGCACTTGCATGGCACTCCTGGCTGAATGTCAGTCCGCTGCACTGGCATGGCACTCCTGGCTGCATGTCAGTCCACTGCACTGGCAGGGCACTCTTGGCTGCATGTCAGTCTGCTGCACTGGCAGGGCACTCCTGGCTCAATATCAGTCCCTGCACTGGCAGGGCACGCCTGGCTCCATGTCAGCCCGCTGCACTGGCAATGCCAGTGCAGCGGATTGACATGGAGCCAGGGGTGCCATGCCAGTGCAGGGAACAAACATGGAGACAGGAGTGCCCTGCAAGTGCAGGTAACTGACATGGAGACAGGTGTGCCATGTCAGTGCAGGGAACTGACATGGAGACAGGAGTGCCCTGCCAGTGCAGCAGCCTGACATGGAGCCAGGAGTGCCCTGCCAGTGCAGGTAACAAACATGGAGCCAGGAGTGCCCTGCCAGTGCAGCAGACTGACATGGAGGCAGGAGTGCCCTGCCAGTGCAGCGGACTGACATGAAGCCAGGAGTGCCATGCCAGTGCAGGGAACTGACAGGCAGCCAGGAGTGCCCTGCCAGTGCAGCAGCCTGCCATGGAGCCAGGAGTGCCATGCCAGTGCAGCGGACTGACATGCAGCCAGGAGTGCCATGCCAGTGCAGGTAACAGACATGGAGCCAGGAGTGCCCTGCCAGTGCAGCGGGCTGACATGGAGCCAGGAGTGCCATGCCAGTGCAGGGAACTGACAGCCAGCCAGGAGTGCCCTGCCAGTGCAGCGGCCTGACACAGAGCCAGGAGTGCCCTGCCAGTGCAGCGAGCTGACATGGAGCCCAGGCTACCCTGCCAGTGCAGCAGACTGACATGGAGCGAGGAGTGCCTTGCCAGTGCAGCAGGCTGACATGGAGCCAGGAGTGCCCTGCCAGTGCAGGGAACTGACATGGAGCCAGGAGTGCCATGCCAGTGTAGGGAACTGATATGCAGCCAGGAGTGCCATGCCAGTGTAGGGAACTGACATGGAGCCAGGAGTGCCCTGCCAGTGCAGCGGGCTGACATGGAGCAAGGAGTGTCCTGCCAGTGCAGCAGACTGACATGGAGCCAGGAGTGCCCTGTCACTGCAGTGGCCTGACATAGAGCCAGGAGTGCCCTGCCAGTGCAGTGGGCTGACATGGAGCAAGGAGTGCTATGCCAGTGCAGGGAACGGACATGGAGCCAGGAGTTCCCTGCCATTGAAGCGGGCTGACATTGCGCCAGGAGTGCCCTGCCAGTGCAGCGGGCTGACATCGAGCCAGGAGTGCCCTGCCAGTGCAGCAGGCTGACATGCAGCCAGGAGTGCCATGCCAGTGCAGGGAACTGACATGGAGCCAGTAGTGCCCTGCCAGTGCAGCGGCCTGACATGGAGCCAGGAGTGCCCTGCCAGTGCAGTGGGCTGACATGGAGCCCGGAGTGCCCTGCCAGTGCAGCGGGCTGAGATGAAGCCAGGAGTGCCCTGTCAGTGCAGCGGGCTGACATGGAGCCAGGAGTACCATGCCAGTGCAGCGGACTGACATGGAGCCAGGAGTGCCCTGCCAGTGCAGTGGGCTGACATGGAGCCAGGAGTGCTATGCCAGTGCAGCAGGCTGACATGGAGCCAGGAGTTCCCTGCCAGTGCAGCAGCCTGACATGGAGCCAGGAGTGCCCTGCCAGTGCAGCGGGCTGACATGGAGCCAGGAGTGCCCTGCAAGTGCAGCGGGCTGACATGGAGCCAGGAGTGCTATGCCAGTGCAGCAGGCTGTCATGGAGCCCGGAGTGCCCTGCCAGTGCAGCAGACTGACATGGAGTCAGGTGTGCCGTGCCAGTGCATCGGGCTGACATGGAGCCAGGAGTGCCCTGCCAGTCCAGCAGCCTGACATAGAGCCAGGAGTGCCCTGCCAGTGCAGCGGCTTGATACGGAGCCAGGAGTACTACATCAGTGTAATGAACTAACATGAAGCAGTGAGTGCTGTGAACGAACATGGAGCCAGGAGTGCTATGCCAACACAGCATGCATACCATGGAGATTAGGCGTGGCCAGCAAGCACAGTGCCCTGCAATGGAGCAAAGAGTGCCCTGTCATGAAGCAACGAGTGCACTGCCACTGTAGTGACCTGACACCGAGCCAGGAGTGCCCTGCCAAAACAGCACGCATACAATGGAGCTTACGTGTGGCCAGCCAGTGCATTGGAGAAAGCAGTGCCCCGCCATGAAGCAGGGAGTGCCCTGGCATGCAATCAGGAGTGCTCTACCAATGCTTCGCCCATGTCATAGAACGGCGGTGTGACCGGCCAGTGCAGTGACCTGCTAGGGAGCCGAGAATGCCCTGTTATGATACTGCAGCGCAGTGCCTTGCAGTGAACCTAAGGCATTCTCTGATAATGCAGTGTCCTCTTATTAAACTAAGGTGTCCACTAACCGTGCAGGGCCCTGGCGCTAAGGCGTTTCCTGGCAAGGCAATTTCTTGGCAAGTTTCCACGGCTTGCCCTGGCCGTGCAGTGACTGTCCGGCTGGGCAACCACTCAGGTATGGAGGCAAGAACGCCCGCCATGAAGCAAGGGGTGTCCTGCAACTGCATCATAGCACATTGTCATGAAACGAAGCGACGCAAAACCTTGCTAGGAAGCCATGGCATGTCCTTACAGCACCTTGGCATAAGAATAAGTAATGCCAGGCCACTGCAGTGTGGCGCCTTGCGTGAATCTATGGCGTCCCTCAGCACTGCAGAGCTTTGACCCGAAAAAGTGGTGTGCCCAGCCAGCACAGTGCCCCGCGTGTGCTCTGCTCTGGCGCAAACAGTGCCCTGCCATGAAGTGCGGTGTCTTGCCATAAAACCAAGGATCGCCGTAGAAGTGCAGTGCGTGGCCATGACCCCATGGTGTGCCCTGGCAGCGCAACACCGTGCCACGAAACCAAGCGTTGCCTGTGCAGCTACGTCGTGACCTGGCATGACGCCAAGGTGCACGCTGACAGTGCGCTGAGGGCCATGCCAGTGCGGGGCCCTGCGAGGATCGCAGACCAGTGCCCCTGCCCTGTCACTGTGTGGCACGCGCTTAACACCTCCCTCCGGCTGGCAGGCTGGGCGTGCAGACAGAAGCGGGGGCTCAGGGTGAGCTGCGGGGCTGGCAGAACAGCCGCCATTGTCTCAGCCGTGAGATACTTTTATCGTGTAAACAAACGCGCATGTTGCCCAAATACAGTGTGCCAGTGAGCACCCCATCACAGCACACCCGGGGGCTATGGAGGCAAGACCGATCGGCACTGTTGCCGCAACAACTTACTCGCCCAATATGCCTGTCAAACAATCACGAGTAGTGACCTTTGCAGCTAATGATGCAATGCAGAGGAGATGATAGCTAAATAACATCACAGAAAACCAACTTGTAAGGGCAGCATCTTGGAATACGAGAGGTAATGTGCATTTGTCCTCCTCTTCTTGGGTACAATTGGAACAATATGATTTATTAATGCTCCAAGAAGTATGTTTGGAATCTATGCCAGTCTGGGAAAATCATCAATTGGAATTGATACCAGCGACTAGTAAAAATCGTGGTAGACCCAAGGGGGGTCTTTTGGTGGTACTTAAGACTGGAAATGGATGGAAGTTGATGCCGTGGCACTCCCCAAACAAGCATATTCAAGTTGTAAAAATTACTTATGGCAAGAAAAACATAGCCTGTGTGAATATCTATTGGAAACATTTGGATATTAAAGAGAGTACCTTTTTTAAAAGATATGGGGGACTGTCTAGATAGACACGATAAACCACACTATTGTGGCGGGTGATTTGAATATGAACTGTTTGAAGAGTGACAGAGGCAAACTATCGGCAACTGCTAGGCAATGGAACTTGCTAATGAGTGAAAGAGGTTTAAATATGGTAAATGGTGCAATATCTGAAGCATTCCCCCTAAGCATATTTGGCGAAGAGGCAAGTCAATATCTCTAATTGATTACATCTTTGTCGATAACAATATGTTCAATATGCTGACTGAGCTCAAAGTGTCAGAGCATAAACAGAGTGATCACAGCATTTTGGCAATGAACTGGCAATGGAATTTTAATATGGTGGGGAAAGTCAGGGAATCATATCCCAACTCCGTAGCAGTTTCTGCGAAGGGCAGTCGTTTCAGATGGACTCCGCCTATGTTATCAGACGTACTGAAAATCATCTCATACCCAAAAGATATGTTGGAGCCAAACCTACTATATCAAGAGTGGAACTATCTTCCGGCATTGTATTTAATCGAAAACAAAAGTGTTAATGGGGGGGCAGAATGATCATAAAACTCGTAGACATGTGAGTGATAATGAGGTGCCCTTAAGAAAAACGCAACTGAGGAACGAGATACGTAGAATTACGACATGGGACCCTGTACTACGTAAAGCAGCAACTATTAAATTGAAGAACTCATACAAAATTTGGCTAAAAAAACATCGAGCCCATATGATTTCTCAAGATGCAAAAATCATGCTATATTCACTGACAACTAAAAGCTCTGCTTTGATTTGGGGTTTAATAAAAAGTGTATATATTCCTGTTCAATCGATTAGCCATGTCAATGCTGTGCCGGAGGAAGTTTGGACAGAGTATTATTCATCTCTATATGCGAGTAGTGTTTGGGCTAAACATCTACCAGGTCAGGTTCCTAAGGGATTAGTACAACTAAAAATCATGGAGGAAGATATATTATACTATATAAAGAAATTGAGCTCTTCAAGAGCAATTGGCCCTGATGGGCTTTCAAATTCCATGCTAAAAGACCATCCGGAAGCATGGGCTTCCATTCTGCATGTAATATTTGATCAAGTAATATATACAAACAAACTGCCAGCCTCATGGCAGAAATTGATACTAATCCCTATATATAAAAAGGGGATAGAACGAACTCCAGAAATTATAGGCCGGTGGCATTATTGGATGCACCTGGGAAAGTGTTTGCCCGTTTTGTGTTGGAAGAATTTAACCAGTGGACCATCAAATCTGAAATTAATGATCCATTTCAGACGAGCTTTCGCCCCGGGCTAGGAACAGCTGTTAATCTACAGGTCCTTCATGCCATCAAAAAACACGAAATCCAGATGAATCAAAACTTATACATGGCGTTCATCGATTTTGAAACCGCCTTTGACTCTGTGTCTAGGCCCCGGTTATTTAGGAAGTTAGAACTCAGGAGGTGTCCAGAACATGTGAAACATTGGATTCAGAGGTTTCACACGAATACCTCGATTCAAGTGAGAATTTCACTTGATGGCACCCTAACTCGCAGCATTCTTACCTTTAGAGGGTTGAAGCAAGGGTGCCGAATGGCTTCATCCTTGTTCAATTTCTATATTGCAAACATAGCTGAGGATTTGTAGACTGTGGTGGCGGACTCTCCACGGCTGGCTGCAAGTGTGATCCCCTGGTTGTTTTATGCAGATGATTTGGTTCTGCTATCAAAAACAGCCAGGGGGTTACAGAGGCTGTTGGAAGTAGTAGGAACGTTTGTCAAACAAAATGAATTAAGTATAAACTTGCCAAAGTCAAAGACTATGATGATTGAAAATAAGCACAAGAGAAAGACCGCTCATCTCTCCTGGATTTTGCACGATCAGCGGTTAGAAGATGTCAAGGAATATAAATACCTAGGCCTCAATGTAAATACTACTGAGGCGGACACACCTTATTACAAGGAAATCATACAAAAAATGAAAACCGCCAATGCCCAGGCTACTTTGTTAAATCATAAATATGGAATGTTTTCATGGAAACCTATTATCATTTTTTACTGCCGGAAACCAGTACCTACAGTAATCTATGGTGCTGAAACGAGATCCTGGAGAGATGATAGGTTTTGGTCTGTGTTAGAGGGTACTTATTGGAAAGTGTCAATATATCTAATTCGATATGTGCTCAGGTTGACATCTCTCTACACAATGTATATGTGGAACCTCTGCTGCATATATCGCAAATGTCTTATCTCAATAGCAGAAAGCTCAATCATGTACCTATTGTCAACATATATTCTAACGACTGAGCACCATGCGATGGCATTGTGGAGGCGAATGGTTTGAGAATTTTTGATAAAAACTGATGTGTCTGATAATATGTTGATCACTAATCCAGTGAAGGCAAAGACAAAAATTCTATTATGGAATTGGTGTAACACCTATGACCGATGCATAAATAGTAAACATGGAAATGTGTATAAGGTGGAGATAAAAAAGTTAAGAACAGCTGAATCATATGTTATGAAATTCCCGGGTGCAAGACATAGAGACATGTTCTTGAGATTTAGGTTTAACATCTGGCACACGAGGGATGTATTAGCAAAATGGAAACTAATCCCTGAAAAGATGAGTTATTGTAGATTTTGTAAAATTACTGGAGTAAGGGAAACATTATGTCACCTAATAGTCATCTGCCCCTCTCTAATCGAGAAAAGAACTGTGTGCTTTAGACCTCATTTCGAAGATTACACACTATTGTCGAAGGAATCACTGTGGTGGTATTTATATAACACCAGACTGACCAAAGTCAGAATTGCTATAGTCAACTATCTATTGGCCTTGAACTTAACTAATGACAACAACTGATTCAATGTTTTATGTGTTTTGAGCATGGTCGATAAGCAATACTGTGTTAAACCAATGCCTTGGTCATGTTAAATGTATTTAACTTTGCTTTCGGTAAAGGGAGTCGGCTACTGAAACAATGAGAATAAATTGTATTATAAGGGCAAAGAAGGGGGGAAGGAATTCATAATTTAGTTTTCCTTCTCACTTCTCTCTCTTTCCGTTATCTTTCTGGAGGTTGTATTGTAAATAGAGAGTTGAATTTTTGTTAGTTAGGGTCATTAAGGATTGTTCTTGATTGTTCATGAGTTAAGGGTCGATTTTTAATTGCTGGCCAAGGCTTGGATTATGGTTTTCTTCTTTCTTTTTTAAGTTTTAATCTATGTTGTCATTTTGTCAAGGCCGAATTGAATTGATCTGTAATGTTTTAATTTAGTATTTTTAGTCTGTATTTTATATTGAAATGTTGATTTATCAACTGTAACAATAAAACAAAAAACAAAAAAAATAAACAAAATGCCACTTTCTCTCCCCGCCCGCAAGAGTGGCAGCGCAATGAAGAGCGCCCTCTCAGGCTGGCCTCGCCCCCTCGTCCTGGCACGTTCTTGGAGTACACAGCCTGTGGGCACAGTCCCATCGGTGCTGGGGGTTTCCGAAGCCTTGTTTTCTGAGCATGGAAAGTGCTCCGCTGAGGAGCATTATGCGTAACCCCATGATGGCTGGAGCTGTCCAGCTGCTGGGGTCTTTATCACAATCCTTTACACAATCATGCCACAGTAGGTAACACATCAATTCGGCTGAAGGCGGGAGAGGGTGGGGGGGGCTGTGAACTCTGCCCAGGGGTAGCACAGCCGAGACCTGATGTCTTCAGTAATTACAGAATATACCAATATGCCAGCCGGTGCTTGGGGGTCATTAAGCTCCATTAAAATCCCAATATTACAGCGCTTCGACGCGTAGGAATCCGGCTAGAAGCGCTACAAAGGAATACAAATGACTGTTATACAGGGAAACATTGTGATAGCAATGCAAGGCTACCGTGGCTCCCTCCTGGGGGAGAAGGTAGCCCGTAGTAGGGCCAGCTCAGTAAGTGTCACTCCCCGGGCCCTTTCCGCCACCACGCACATTTGTTTATACACGGTTCACTGGCAGCTCTCCTGCACCTGTGATCCTGGGCGGCCATGGACTAATAATAGCTCCACTTCCGGAAAATGCTTCAATTACCGCCGAGTATTTGAATTTCAACACATTTCCACACGGTGCTCTCTACACTTGCAATCTCTCCCACTTGAGGAGACTCCTGATATTGCACACCTTCGGGCATAACATTGTCCCCAACAACCAGGACGACCCCCCGCCGCCCCCCCTGCTTTTTTCTAATTTCCTGGCTTACCGGCGGGGCACGTGCGCGTGAATTGCACCCGACGCTTGTCCCTAAAAAGGCCGTATCGTTCATGCATGGTTGATGTCCAGCTGCGCCCTGGCGATGAAATTCTGCTTCTTAGTTTTGGCTATTGGGTGGCATTGTGACACCTATAAACCGAAACGATTGCATTAGGTACAGCTAGGGAGACAGGACATAGGAGGAGGGACACACAGCTTCTAGGTGTTCTTTGTTCTTTTTGGCCAGCCCAGGGCCATGCTAATCCCTAGGGCCATTCCCACACAGTTCCTGGACCTCCTCGTGGGAACTCTTTGGGCTCGCTTTAAGCAAGCCTTACCATTAATCTTTTCACTCGAATTACTCGCATGTGTTTTATCAGAGCAGTCTTATAAGAGTTAATGACTTCATTGGCGCTGTAAACCTGCTACTGGTGTGATAAAAATGTAACCAAGTCTGCCTTCAGCCACTTCATTTAAAAGCCCTATTCATGTCCTTCAATGAAGCCCTGCTAAAAACAAGCATTGGCAAATCCAACCGTTTTATCTTGTGCAGAGGTATTAGCAGTGCTTTAACTGGAAAAAAAGAAGTGCATGTCCTCACCAGCTACGAAGCAGCGCTTTTCGTGCCGGCCATTTCAGCTTGGCACCTTGGGAACAGGTCCCTTTTAGGCACACCCTGTTATTTGCAGGTAATGCCTAGTGAGATTAAATGATGTGCCCAGGAGCACACATTTTGGGAAAGCAGTGCATTGGAGATCATGTCACAAAAACATCCATTCTGTTGTTATGCATTGTGTTAAGAAAGTTTGACTACCTATATTAAATGAGCCTTTCTTTTTTGTGTACTAAACTAGCAGATATCATGGCTGTAAACCAAGCTTTAGCAGGGGGTTTTACTTATTGCTCGCGTTCACAATCTAACGGGACATTCAGTCGCTAAATGGAGCTGTGTGAGAGTTCTCAATGACTTAAACATGTACACATTAGAATAGGCCCTGCTAATAACCAAGAGGCATCTTGAGAGGTCATTTCCCAGGATTTGCAAATCCATCCCGGATCCATCAAAGGGCGCCAAGGGTAACAGGTGAAGCCCGCTGAGGGAAGCAGTGTCCCCGCACCTGGTGTGCTGAGAGCACAGTAGATGCAGGTGTGTCCCCCCTTCTGTTCTGCAGGGTGGCCCCTGAAGGAGTCATTGAGGGCACTGAGGGTGGTGGAGAGGGGAGGAGAGAGAGGGCGCTGCTTTCCCCTGCAAAGGCTGCAGAGGCCAAGTCCTTAAGTTCTGATATAGTGAAATGAAAAGCTTTCATTTTCACCTCGCAACATACTTGAGTACCGGTACTCTCTTTCGGATGTTGAGAAGTGGAGGTACTCAATGCTCAAAAACAAGAAGTGCAGGTACTGAGGGCCGCGTAGGACTGGCCAATTTAAAGCACTGGGTATTAGGCATTTGCCAGGCACTGATATTAGATGCCCACTACTGGCACCATTTTGCAGCTGTAACCATCAATGGCCACTTAATACCAGTGGTCAAAGTGTAAGAAAAGAAGTAGTGGAGCTATGTTCCCTACTGGCCTGCCCCCCTCCCCCACCCCTCACAAACTCGATCGCAGCGTCCCATCTATCCCCCAAACAGACACGCCTGCTGTTTAAGGGAATGTTCAGTGCACTGCCCTGAAGTGCAAGCGTCACCCTTTGCCTACACTTTTATTTTAAAAGAAAACCACTGGTTTATTTTTAAAATAAAAGTATAGTAACAGTTAACCTTTTTTTTTAAGTGGAAGAGCGCCGCCCTCAACCACTCCCGCCCGCCGCCCCCGCCCACTGCTTGATACCACTATGGCAGTGCCTTTCCCATGCCTACACCAAAGTGTAAACGGGTGGCATTGCCAATGCGTGTTTAATATGATCTGGCGAATAACACACGTTTATGTCGCTGCACAGACGGTTATTGCGTTCGTCTCTCTTGTTCACTTGTTTGACTCGCGGCTTCTCGCCTCACCTCACAGTAGCTCAGGAAGCGCCACGAAGCCTCACATATAGCTTGATGGGCTAAGGCCGCTGTAGCAGGCTCCGATTATAAGACTCCGCCTTTCACCTTTCGGAGGGGGAGGAAATGGATCCAGTATTTTGGGAAAGAGTAACACCTGTCATGTATACCTTTGGTAATTTCTGGCCCCCCAGGAGCGGACCAGAGTCCCCTTCAGGGTGTGTGTGAGTTTGCAATGAATGCACAGAGCAGCTGTGATTGCGCAATATGTCAAGGGCTGAGTGAAGGGAAGGTAGGCACACATTACAATACCATCACATCACACCTCTATGCAACCGCATCACACTGCTATGCCAGAATCCATTTGTACACATGACACTATGCGACCACATGGCACTATTCCGCTATCACGTCACATCCAAGTAACCGGCTACTACATTACACTGCCCTGCTTTGATATCCTACTTCTAAACCACAACATATCACACTACCATTGTACCCCACCCTACTATAGTGCCACCTTATACTTCCACATGCCACTACTTTACAACTGCATCTTAGCCTCAGGCCATAACCTGGCGGCGGGTCATTAACCTGCGATAATGAACTGCCCAAGGAGGCAGGAGCAATACGTGTGTTGGAGTTTTGGTGGTGAAGTAAAAACGTTACTTTCCTAGTATGCAAACACGCAAAAGGAGTTAGTAAATCAAATCATATTTTATGTTGCAATATTTAAATAACATGGATCTCTGCATACGTTACGTTTTTTAACTGGAGCGGATTTAACTTGAGCACGCGTTAGGTGCCATGCAAAACGAAATGGCTTCTCTATAAGAAAGTGAAAGGATTTCCCCTGCTTTTCGTTTTCTCTTGTGGGGGTTAAATTGGACGTTGACAGAAGAAAAGGTCCTCCCAGAGAGGAAGCGTCTTGATGAAGGAAAGTTGCCTGGGCAAGGCTTGCATTGTAGTTTCTACTTCTGCTTTTGGAGTCAGAATGCAGTCAGTAAATGAGTTATTTACTGCCCTCCGAACATTCTTATTGGCTCAGAGGAGTCCATATGCTAGTGTAGCCGCATACATCGAGGGAGGGGTCATTTTCGCAAGATAAAGTTATGACCCGAGGGTAAGGTCAGGGCCATTATTTACGAACTGGGAACGGGCCATTTTCCCAAGCGCTATAAACCCCGCCCGAGGCCTATATGGTTATCAGCACGCAGTGCTTAGTGGCATACAAAGCGTTTGCGCTATGCGGGTTAAGTAAAACATATCAGTTTAATAATGCATAAAATACACAAAACCTGTTAGCAAATGATGTTTCCCTTTGTAGAATTTAAATAACCAAGTTGTCTTTATGAGGTGAGCATTTTAATTATAAATTTGTTTAAATAGACCCGTTTTTAAACGAGCTTGCTTTAGATGCAACAGTAAAGTGAACAGTTTGTATTTACAAAAGTGAAAGCATTGTTCCATGTCTAGCTTTCAACTTCTTGGGTTGAAATCAGACTGGAGTGTCTCGCTGAACACATTCCTGCTGGGAAATTGCATTGCTGTTTCTTGAAGGAAGAGGATTGCCTTTTGCTGCTTTCTTGTCTACTTCTTACATCAGAATATCCGAAATGAAGGCGAGACCATAAGCTGCTGACTGCACTCAGAACCTTCTGATTGGCTGAGAGGAAGTCAATAATGACTTCCATGTGACCATGCCACATAATACTGCTATGCTACCACATCACACTTCCAAAGTACCAGACATAACTTCCATGCCACCCATTACACTAGAATAGCACTAGCCCAGGCCCCTCCTCTACCGTCGCATCAGACTGACAATCACAACACGCAGCTTGCTAGCCCATCAGACTGACACATTGCCAGGCCAGAAGCTGATTCTGGCACGTCACACTTCTTGCTACCCACGACACTGCTATGAAAATAGATCACACTGCCATACGATTGCATCACAGCACCATGCCAAACTGCCCCCTGGCTTCTACATGCCAGGAAGGAGCTCAAGACCCTCCTCTTCAAGGAATGGCTCTTCCTAGTCCCCAATACCTTCCAATCCCCACCTAATCTGAGACCGGGTGATCTTTGTCCCTCCTGTTTCCTCCCCTTGTGGCTTGTAGATCCCTTGCTGACAAATTGCCGCCCTCCCCCATGGTTCCCTTCCCAATCCCTTGTACATCTATGACTCTTCGTGAGCCCCAACACCTTCCACTCCCCACCTAACCTGAGACTGGGTGATCTTTGACCCTCCTGTTTCCTCGCCTGGTGGCTTGTAGATCCCTTGCGGACAAATTGCCGCCCTTCTCCATTGTTCGTTCCCCGATCCCTTGTAGCTCTATGGCTCTTCGTGAGCCCCAACACCTTCCACTCCCCAACTAAGACCGGATGATCTTTGCCCCTCCTGTTTCCTCCCCTGGTGGCTTGTAGATCGCTTGCTGACAAATTGCTGCCCTCCCCCATTGTTCCTTCCCCGATCCCTTGTAGCTCTATGGCTCTTCGTGAGCCCCAACACCTTTCACTCCCCACCTAACCTGAGACTGGGTGATCTTTGACCCTCCTGTTTCCTCCCCTGGTGGCGTGTAGATCCCTTGCTGACAAATTGCCGTCCTCCACCATTGTTCGCTCTCCGATCCCTTGTAGCTCCATGGCTCTTCGTGAGCCCCAACACCTTTCACTCCCCACCTAACCTGAGACTGGGTGATCTTTGACCCTCCTGTTTCCTCGCCTGGTGGCTTGTAGATCCCTTGATGACAAATTGCCGCCCTCCCCCATTGTTCGCTCCCCGATCCCTTGTAGCTCTATGGCTCTTCGTGAGCTCCAACACCTTCCACTCCCCACCTAACAAGAGACCGGCAGATCTTTGCCCCTCCTGTTTCCTCCCCTGGTGGCTTGTAGATCCCTTGCTGACAAATTGCCGTCCCCCCCATTGTTCGCTCTCCGATCCCTTGTAGCTCTATGGCTCTTCGTGAGCCCCAACACCTTTCACTCCCCACCTAACCTGAGACTGGGTGATCTTTGACCCACCGGTTTCCTCCCCTGGTGGCTTGTAGATCCCTTGCTGACAAATTACCGTCCCCCCCCATTGTTCGCTCTCCGATCCCTTGTAGCTCTATGGCTCTTCGTGAGCCCCAACACCTTTCACTCCCCACCTAACCTGAGACTGGGTTATCTTTGACCCTCCTGTTTCATTCGCCTGGTGGCTTGTAGATCCCTTGCTGACAAATTGCCGCCCTCCCCCATTGTTCGCTCCCCGATCCCTTGTAGCTCTATGGCTCTTCGTGAGCCCCAACACCTTCCACTCCCCACCTAACGAGAGACCAGCAGATCTTTGCCCCTCCTGTTTCCTCCCCTGGTGGCTTGTAGATCCCTTGCTGACAAATTGCTGCCCTCCCCCATTGTTCCTTCCCCGATCCCTTGTAGCTCAATGGCTCTTCGTGAGCCCCAACACCTTTCACTCCCCACCTAACCTGAGACTGGGTGATCTTTGACCCTCCTGTTTCCTCCCCTGGTGGCTTGTAGATCCCTTGCTGACAAATTGCCGTCCTCCCCCATTGTTCGCTCTCCGATCCCTTGTAGCTCTATGGCTCTTTGTGAGCCCCAACACCTTTCACTCCCCACCTAACCTGAGACTGGGTTATCTTTGACCCTCCTGTTTCATTCGCCTGGTGGCTTGTAGATCCCTTGCTGACAAATTGCCGCCCTCCCCCATTGTTCGCTCCCCGATCCCTTGTAGCTCTATGGCTCTTCGTGAGCCCCAACACCTTCCACTCCCCACCTAACGAGAGACCAGCAGATCTTTGCCCCTCCTGTTTCCTCCCCTGGTGGCTTGTAGATCCCTTGCTGACAAATTGCCGTCCTCCCCCATTGTTCGCTCTCCGATCCCTTGTAGCTCTATGGCTCTTCGTGAGCCCCAACACCTTTCACTCCCCACCTAACCTGAGACTGGGTGATCTTTGACCCTCCTGTTTCCTCGCCTGGTGGCTTGTAGATCCCTTGCTGACAAATTGCCGTCCTCCCCCATTGTTCGTTCCCTGATCCCTTGTATATCTATGGCTCTTCGTGAGCCCCAACACCTTCCACTCCCCATCTAACCTGAGACCGGGTGATATTTGCCCCTCCTGTTTCCTCGCCTGGTGGCTTGTAGATTCCTTGCTGACAAATTGCTGCCCTCCCCATTGTTCATTGTTCGCTCCCCTATCCCTTGACTTGTAAAGCGCTCCTTTGCTTCCCGAACCTACTTGTGCACTTAATAAATACCCATATAATGATATTAATTGTCATGCCACTGAAACACAATTTGAAGCTAGCATGGAAACTGCTGTGCCACCACAGTGTACGGCACACAAACGTAATGCACTGTAGTGCACTAATACTTGCTGCACAAGGCGCACTAGCCATTGGCAAGTGATAATTGACTCTTGGCAAGTTAGACATGGCCAAGAATTGCTGTGGGCCAGTGGCCTTTTATGGCTGGCTAGCAGCTTGCAACTGGAAATGTCTACCCCTGCGCTACCACATTTCGTTGCCGCGTTTCCACATTAACCTACCGTGCTGCCAAGGTACTGTAGTGCTACCACATAACACTGCCGTGCCATGCTACTTCAGAACACTGTCCTGCTACCGTATCAATCACACTACTGTGACACCAGATGGGCACTACCGGCGATCTAATGGCTACCGCGCCACGCTGCGAGGGCTGTATACAAAAAGTGTACGGAAGGCGCAATAGAGCAAGAGCAGAAATGCGAGGCCAGCAAAGGCCAGGCGCTTCTTTACACAATTTCCCAATATAAATCTGCATTTGCCCTGTGTGTCCCCTACATAGAAGACGTGTAGAGCTGCACAAGGTGCACGAGCGAGATACTGGGCCTGTACCCAGCAGGGCGGGGCGGGGGGCAGGCGGAGCTCGGGCCGGGGAGGAAGCGGCGGCCCGCGCATCTGCCGCGCAGCTTTTGGGCGCATTCCTGAGGCAGGAAGGCGGATGTTAAGGTTTGGAGAGGTCCCGCACGCCCCCGCCCTCCCGGGCGCGCTGCAGCACCGGCGGAGACGGGGCGACCCCCCAAGGGTCCTGGCCAGGAAGCGGCATGCACCGCGGGCACGTTTCTTCGCCTGGCAGATGCGCACGGCGTCTACTGACGGGAAACGCGTAACAGCTGACGAATGCCAACTGTTAGCACTAATCATACCTACAATAGAAGCAATGTGCATATGAACATGCTTTGATTCGCCGAGGCCGAAACGGGAGACGCCATGGGCCAGATAAGCCAGGTCTGCAGCCCCAAGGCAAGGGTCACACCCGGGGGTAAGCACCAATTCCCAGAACATCAGAGTCATTAGAGCAGGCCACACTCCCCAGCCAGGGGCTCTCATTTAGCACACGAGTGCATGCTGGGAGCTTTAGTCTTGCTGAACCCCACTTGAACACGTTCGACTTTGAGGCCCTGATGCCAGGACAGAACGTGGGGTCCAAACAGCCAGTCTTAGCTTTCCTTGGGTGTAGCGAGCTCTGTGCCATTGACCCACTGATGAGAGGAGGGATGCGGAGTGAGTGGGTGGGGGTCGGCCTCTGGACGGCCACGCGGATCTGCTTGTGAAGATGGCTAGTGCGTGGGCTCCCCCGGGCTAACAGGCCTGCAGTGCACCTGCTGAACTTGCCCCCACGGGAACAGGTGCACAGCGTGAAGCCCGCCTTGCTGCACTAGGCAAGAGGCGCAAGCTAGCCATATAAGCTAGCCATATAGAGGACCGCCTTCACACGTGCAGGATGTTCATATGTGCGGTTGGTGGCCCTCGGCGCCAAGGAGCATGGGCAGAGCAGACCCAGAGAAGCTCGTTTGCCTGCCTTTCGGCCCAGAATGAAGATTGCTCACCGTGCATACGTTCTGCACGCACAAGGAATCGCTGCACACGCTCTGCACGCACAAGGAATCGCTGCACACGCTCTGCACGCACAAGGAATCGCTGCACACTTGCTTCAGCAGAGTTCGCAGGCCCAGTTCCAACCCATCGGCGCCTAATGCTCTAGACTCTTAAACCTGTGACGTCCAGGTCCACTACAAACAGCAGATATGAGTCTCACCCAGATCCGCTGAACTCGTGCCCCTATTTCAAAAGTAGAACTAGCCAAAGAAATACAATGACATTACATATAACTTCATGTCCGACTCCTCCCACTGCTGTGCAAGTGGTCCCTATTTCAAAAGTAGGACTAGCCAAAGAACTAAAATGACATTACAAATAACTTCATGTCCGACTCCTCCCACTGCTGTGCAAGTGGTCCCTATTTCAAAAGTAGGACTAGCCAAAGAACTAAAATGACATTATAAATAACTTCATGTCCGACTCCTCCCACTGCTGTGCAAGTGGTCCCTATTTCAAAAGTAGGACTAGCCAAAGAACTAAAATGACATTACAAATAACTTCATGTCCGACTTCTCCCACTGCTGTGCAAGTGGTCCCTATTTCAAAAGTAGGACTAGCCAAAGAAATACAATGACATTACATATAACTTCATGTCCGACTTCTCCCACTGCTGTGCAAGTGGTCCCTATTTCAAAAGTAGGACTAGCCAAAGAAATACAATGACATTATATATAACTTCATGTCCGACTCCTCCCACTGCTGTGCAAGTGGTCCCTATTTCAAAAGTAGGACTAGCCAAAGAACTAAAATGACATTACAAATAACTTCATGTCCGACTCCTCCCACTGCTGTGCAAGTGGTCCCTATTTCAAAAGTAGGACTAGCCAAAGAAATACTATGACATTATAAATAACTTCATGTTCGACTCCTCCCACTGTTGTGCACGTGGTCCCTATTTCAAAAGTAGGACTAGCCAAAGAAATACAATGACATTATATATAACTTCATGTGCGACTCCTCCCACTGCTGTGCAAGTGGTCCCTATTTCAAAAGTAGGACTAGCCAAAGAAATACTATGACATTATAAATAACTTCATGTTCGACTCCTCCCACTGTTGTGCACGTGGTCCCTATTTCAAAAGTAGGACTAGCCAAAGAAATACTATGACATTATAAATAACTTCATGTGCGACTCCTCCCACTGCTGTGCAAGTGGTCCCTATTTCAAAAGTAGGACTAGCCAAAGAAATACAATGACATTATATATAACA
The DNA here is from genome assembly GCF_040938575.1 of Ambystoma mexicanum. Lineage (NCBI taxonomy): Eukaryota > Metazoa > Chordata > Amphibia > Caudata > Ambystomatidae > Ambystoma > Ambystoma mexicanum. The sequence goes on from NC_090936.1 coordinate 51,539,300, forward strand.
TCATGTCCGACTCCTCCCACTGCTGTGCAAGTGGTCCCTATTTCAAAAGTAGGTCTAGCCAAAGAAATACAATGACATTACATATAACTTCATGTCCGACTCCTCCCACTGCTGTGCAAGTGGTCCCTATTTCAAAAGTAGGACTAGCCAAAGAACTAAAATGACATTATATATAACTTCATGTGCAACTCCTCCCACTGCTGTGCAAGTGGCCCAAGGGTCCTCTGAGGGGAGGAGAGGGTGGCTCAGTTCTTGGAATAGGACGGGGAGGTTCCGCGTTGGAACACTTGAAAGGCAATCGATAGGATGACTCTCGAGGTGCAGATTCGTGGGGGGCAGCGGCCATTCGTCTCACGCTGCTTTCGGGGAGGGAAAGGGGAGCAGAGAGGGGCAGGGAGGACTGGGAGACCCAGAGTTCCAGAAACTAATGCAAGGGTGCTGCAGTGCACACCAAAGGACAATGCACATGGGAGGAGGTTGGGGCGAAAGGGGAGGGGCTGCGCGTCACAGAGATCGGGGCATTAGACCATCCTGCTTAGCCCGCGAGCAATGAGGATCTTTTCCCTCAATGTAAACGGCCTCAACTCGCCGATTAAATGTAAGAAAGTAGAGCATTTTATCAGGCGCGAACGGCCGGACATTATTACGCTCCAAATAACTCACATTCGAACAGCCGACCGCAGAAGGGTCAAGCTGTGGGGCTACTCCAGCGTACTACAAGCGACCCATTCTTAAAAGAAAGCGGGAGTCCTACTGGCCCTTAGGGACGGGCTGAGGCTACATATCACCGAGAAGGTTATAGATGACCAAGGAAGGTTTTTGGCAGTGTCCTTGGAGGGAAATGAAACGCCCCTCACAGTCGTGACGGTATATGCCCCAAACACTGGCCAAGATCTCTTTCTTCAGAGCACATTGGAAAACTTGAGAAGTTTGCCAAGTCCTCTATTGTTCTTACGGGTGATTTCAACATTGCGTGGGATCCGGTGAGAGAGAGCTCGGCGGGATGGGCGGGCCCACAAGGGAGACAAACACATGACCTGAAGGAGAAAATCAGTAATCTGGGCCTAGTAGACGCGTGGCGGGAGATACGGGCGGAGGCCGGGGGGGTATACCTATTATACTCATGCACACCGGTCCCACTCGAGAATAGATTATATTTGGATGTCTGCCAACCTGCTGGGGAGGGCGCTGGACATCACCATGGGCTCCACAACACTGTCCGATCATGCCCCATTTATTGTAGCCTTGGAAGTGAGGGGCAGACCCCCGGGGCTGTGGAAATGGAGCTATCCGACTGCGCTCTTTAAAGACCAAGTTCTGGTCCATGAGATTGAGGAGGTAATAGAGCGCTTCTTCACGGAGAAGTCAGTAGAGGATACGACTACCCAGGTTAGGTGGGACGCCTTTAAGGCGACCCTGAGAGTAGCGATAATAGCGGTTAAAGCAAGAAGGGACAGAGAATTGAGAATAGAGGAGGAGCGCCTGGAAGAAGTACCCAGGAGGGTAACCGCAAAAATGGGAATAAATCAGACCCCAGCCACCAAAAGAGAACATGGGGCAATTCGGGCCCAGCTGGACCTGATTCAGACACGAGCAGCTGAGCGCAGCCTACTATGTCTCAGGCAGAAATACTATATTAAAGGTAATAAAGCAGACCTACTGCTCGCGAAAATGCTCCGAAAGGATCAGAGGTAGAAGACAATACTGAAAATTAAAGGGGAGGGAGGGAGCACCAGCACTAAAAATGAGGACATCTTGAGGGAATTTGCTAGATTCTACTCCGCGTTGTATGCGACCGGCGCCCCGGCGCCGTCCGCCCAACTAAATTATCTAGATAGGGTTAAATTGCCCTACATAACCCAGGAAGAGATGGAAACACTCGAAAGGGACATTACTGAGGATAGGGTTAGGGGCGCGATCAGAACTCTGCCTAATCTGAAGTTGCCGGGCCCGGACGGCTATGTGGCGGAATTCTGTAAATTGCATAAGGTAATCATCACCCCCATCTTAATCAAGCTCTTTAATCAAATAGGGAGGGAAAGCGTAATCACAGGAACAATGGAGGAGGCGAAAGTCTTCCTTATTCATAAAAAGGGCAAGGACCCAACCGAGTGTGCCTCCTAACGCCCCATAGCTTTAATTAATGCTGACTCTAAAATATACACCAAGATTCTAGTGAAAAGAATAGACCATTTGGTCCCGAAACTAGTCCTCTGGGATCAGTCGGGATTTGTTAAGAGGCAGACAAACCACGGATAACGTCAGAAGGCTGGGCCACTTAATAGAGAAGGCCCACAAAAAGGGAATCCCCGTTCTCTGGATGGCTATTGACGCAGAGAAGGCGTTCGATCGGGTGGAGTGGGGATTCCTTTTTGCAACTATGGTCAGGATGGGCTTTGGTCCCAAATTTATGGATAGGATTAGAGCAAATTATAGACACCCATCTCTCAGATTAGCAGTGAATGAGCAATTGTCAGAACCAGTGCTAGTTGAGAGGGGCACTAAGCATGGAGGCCCTCTGTCCCCGATATTATATGCCCTCCACTTGGAACCATTCCTCGAGGCGGTGCGTTCCAATCCGCTCATAACTGGCCTACCCTTTGCAGGGGAAGAGCACAAAATTACAGCCTTTGCTGATGATATGTTACTCTCATTGACCCTCCCAAGCATGGCGATTCCTGCACTGGAAGCTGAACTAGCTCATTTTGGTAGCGTGGCAGGCCTGAAAATAAACACCTCTAAAACAGAAATTCTCAACCTCACAATCCTGATCCCATAAGTCCACTCCTTGAAGAGCACCTCTCCCTATAGATGGGTGGGACACTCTCTCACGTATTTGGGAATAAAATTGACGACAAATGTGGAACAGCTGTAACCGGCGAATTATCCACCCCTGATGGAGAAGTTAAAGAGTAAGATGATAGACTAGGGGCCCCTAGCGATTTCTTGGATAGGCCGTATTAAGACCCTAAAAATAACCATACTTCCAAAGCTCTCGTACCACTTTGCTGCCTTGCCGGTGCACGTTCCCCCAGCTTTCTTCAGGTCACTGAACAAAACTACCAGTAGGTTTGTGTGGGTCAATAAGCCTCCAAGATTGGCGGCCAGGGTGATGAGAACGCCCACTGACCGGGGTTGGATATGGGTTCACCCTACTTTAGGGGGTACTATAGGGCGGCTCAGCTGAAGGTGCTCCGGGATTGGCAAAGAGACGTTCGGGGGAAAGTATGGAGGCCCATGGAGAGGGCGATCCTGGGGGAGGATCTCAAAGGGGTCTTGTGGAAGCCGAAACAGGACAGGCCATTGCAGATCTATAGCAGTGCAATTCTAGCCCTGGTGGCCAGGACCTGGGATGAGGCGGTGCAACAAGCCCCCTTAATGTCGCATCCATCGCCCTTTACCCCTATTTAATAACCCGCAGTTCAGTTCGCTTCCAGGTGGAACACATCAGCGTTTCAACTCTGGCATCAAGGGGGGTGCAGGATGGTATGAGCCATGTTCGAGGGGGTCATTTAAAGCAGTTCGAACAGTGTAAGGCTGACTTTGCGCTGAATGAAAAGGAAAGATATCGCTACTGCCAGCTTAGACATTGGCTCATCCATCCCACCCTAAAGCAAGCCGCAACTCGACAACAAACCCCATTTGAAAGATATCTCAGCAGGGAAACGGGGGACAAGCATCTTATCGCAGCCATATATAAACATATGAAAGCAGGAGAGGACCCTCCACTGCGAGCCTATGTGAAGAAATGGGAGCTAGCTACCAGGTCTGCTATTGAAGATGACGACGGGTTGGTTATGGAAGCATATACCAAAGCTAGCTAGATCCCTTCAAATAAGGGAGATGTGGATGAAGCTGCTCACCCAGTGGCACATGACCCCCTCCAAACTTCACAAAATGTATTCTGGGGTATCCCCTTCTTGCTGGAGAGAATGCGGGGCAGTGGGTACTTGGGAGCATATTTGGTGGGAGTGCCTAAAACTTGAGAAATATTGGGCAGGGATTTGGGATGCTCTCAAACAAGTCTTAGGATTTAGCTATAGAGGGAGCAAAGGTCTGGTGATACTGGGCTTGGGGGGGCCCCTAGCATCAATTAAGTCCAAGGCGGACCGCAAGCTCTACACAACCATGATGATGGCAGCTACTATGATCCTAGCTCGCAGATGGAAAGTGAAGGATCTGCTGCAGGATCATGAGTGGGTGGCAAAGTTGTGGTCATTACTGGCGCTGGAGTGGCTTACTTATTCAATACAGGGAGATTACCTGAAGTTCAGGTCGGACTGGGACACTCTAATCTCATACCTGATGGATGGTATAAGGCAGCGGTGGTGCCGGTGGAGCATGCATCTCTTGGGCATAATAGACGCCTCCGATGAGGCAGAGGCATGAAAGGGCAGCTCAAGTCCGTTTAATTCAACCGTTAGGGGCTCGGACAGGGTGAGGGGGGCAGGAAGGTTGGACAATTATTGGAGAAGTGCTGTAGCACTGGACTACTCTCGAACCTTGGGTCAGGGAGGGCAGAAGGAGGGGGGGCAGTTGGAGTATTAGTTACTTGTGTTGTTCTGTTTGCCTTATGAAATTGCCAATAAAAACTAAGTTGAAAAAAAAAATGGCCAAGGATGAAAGGCTAAATTCTCTTCGGATGTGGGTTATGGGCTTCGATTTTGATAAATGTAGTGTTGTTCGCCAGAACAAGCCTTCCACTTTAGCCCATATTGTAGGCACTCATTTTGGTATTGCTTCCATACCGTAAATCAATGTTGGAACAACTTTTCCTCTGTAAAAGTTTATTAACGCCAACATTGAGAATGCTCCATATTTTGTGTCCATTATGCCAGCCTGTGATGATAGCGTTTTTGCTTTTGCCATCAGTGCGTCTTGAGCTGGTTTCTCTGAGGCGTTATTGTTGAATGGGACTCCCAAATATTTATATGTATTGACTGACTCTATTTTTTCTGCGCCGAGCTTCCATGTAAAGTTAGTTCTTTGTTTACAGTAGTGTAAGGCCATGAACTTGGTCTTGCCCTGATTAATTTCGAGGTGGTTTTGCTCGATGTACCTTTGGAGTCTGTCCAATTGTCTTTGTAGACCCATTTCTGTTTGCTCCGATAGTATTTTATCATCAGCATATAAAAGTCTGGGACCTTAGTTTTTCCCGCAGGTGTTTGAAATGTTCTGAGAAAGGTTTTGAAGTCTGGAATGTCTGATATGTAAAGCCACTTATTAAAAGCAGAGAATACGCATATATGGTCAATGTCTTGCATTAAGAGGATTTCCTGCAACACATTTTGGCCTCATTACAAGTTCCACAATGTGGCAAAACCTTGGCAGTAATTCCATTGTTATCAATTCTTTGGGAGGGTTAATGGAATTACTGCCAATCTGACTGCACCAAGGAATTCCGATTTTGGAGGTGAAATTGAGGATTTGCCTCCAGGAAATAGCTGGAGGTTAATCTTCCATTTTGCATCCAAACATAGTGGCATTTAATGTGAGAGATGTACTACTTGCGGTAAATCTGACTAATACCCCAATGGAGTTCTATGGATAGAAAATGGAGGTGAACATCGCCGTTGCACCATTTGTAATCCTCCAGGAAATTCAAGAGACCGAGGTAACAGTCAGCTTAAACTTCCTCCAGAATTACCACCAAGATCGTAATGAAAAGTGGGTATGATACACTGAACCTATGTGACAGTAGAGTTGTGTACATCAGAGAACCACTTCTGCGTTGAGAAAGCAATGCACATCTGCAATGTCCTTGAAGACTATATGACATTCTAGAGGGTTCCTCCAGTCCAGGGTAATGTGCATCACTAGTGATTTTGGCCACTGCTTTTACAGTGAGGAGTTGTCAGCTACATTTATGGCTTAGAGCCTTGAAATACTAAGTGGTTGTGGGCAAAAACTATATCCCCAAGTATCCCTTGTTTTACCTTTCCATTTATAGATCTAGGGATGCAAGCCCCAACATGTACAGTTTGTGACTTAAAAGGCTATGAATAGTTCATCATCTTGCAATTGGCAACACACTATGTCTGACATGATCTACAATATTGCACAGGTGATGTCCACAACCACAGATACACTTTGGTTGCTTGCCCCTGGCTGATAGACTGTATGCATGTCTACCCAGGAAACCAAGTGCCTGGCACCATGCAATAAGTTCACAATTTACGAGTTAATGGAGAAAGAAATTCGAATGGGGGAACCCTCTGGAGGTGTCAGGCTCACTCAAAAGGTTACTAGTGTTTTGGTCTGAACAGGGACGTAGGCGCCCAGGCAGGTGAATAATATTGGTCTTTCTCCCATTACTGCAGTTCTCCAAGTAAAGGTGACTGGAGGAGTACAGAATTTAGTGAAATATCTGGAGGTGAACTGGGCAGTTCCTGCAAACTGAGGGGGAAAGAAATACAATGGATTAGACACTAGCAATACTATGAATCCCGTGTGCGAGAAAGGTATGGTATCAAGAGATGTCAGTTTACTGAAAGAGGATTCCAGAGGAAACTATTTATAAAGGTATCAAAAATATTTATTTATATTGATACAACATCCTTAGACCCAAAAGTGTCAATTCATGTAAAAACCAGCAATTAAATACAGGTGGACTGACAACTGTGACCAGACACAAAGAGAAGGAAAGGAAAAGAAAAAGAAGGGAAAAAAAGAAATTACAACTCATTCACACCCACCTGACCAATCTATCCTAATACATACATTTATAATCAATTCAACAATCAAATTTATAAAATAAATCAAATAAAATTGCATATCAAAAACATTTAATCTTTATGTCAGTAATAATTCACAGTTAATGTGTTATTTTCTTTTTTGAAACTTTTCTTCTATCTTGGAGTGTAGCTGTTTATTGTGACATTTGCAAGACTTAGATTCAACCCAACGGTTTCGACATAAAGGTGTTGTTTCACCACGTCTTTATCCGGGTGGCGAGGGGGTGGGGGGGTTAGAAAACATTCCAAAACAAAACAACAAATAAATGAAAAATGTGTTTGTATGGACACAAAAACATTCAACATGCTAGATCAATTAATGCCTCCTGTAGTAGCGCGATGGCAATACTAAACATTCAATACATGGGTGACATGAATATCATAATAAAGACACCATGTGCTGGGAAAACCTACACGAATGTCAGGTAGTCCCACAATGACTTTGGTGCCCAGAGTCCCCATGCCTTCAGTGGAGCAAAAGCAATGCAAAGCAAAGTGAAACCAACCCTCCAACCTGGTGAAAGGTGGTGAGTGCACAATGGAGTGGTGCTACTACTTGTAATAGCATTATTTTCTTCTAAATCAGTCCTGCCTTGTGAGAGTCTTACCCACAAAATCTTCGCCTGAAAACTGTAGTTTTGAGCTTTCACAAAGTCACAGAAAGACCAAACTGTTCCTGCAAGAATACAAAGACGTGATGGGCCATCAATACACAAGCTATTGTGCAATTAGGCAGCAACCACATAGTGAGAACGGTTATGACACGCATTGCACAACTTACTAGCATGCATCAATCCGCTAACATTTCTGATGTAGCTGCCGCCATCTTCTTTTTATGTACAGTACCCATAAAGCAATCAGAGAAGGACCACAAAGTTCCTGAGGATACCAAAGGTGAACAATTAAACAATTAAAACACACTTATTGGCAAGCACCCAGAGTAGTTGGAATGCCTTGATGCAGCGTGGGATGGGCGGCATTGCAAAGAATCAAGGTCGAGTATTGAAAATGAAAGATACGTTACTACTTCATGACAATGGAAAAGATGGAAGAACCAATCGTCCATCTCACATTGCAAGAAAGCCGATGTAATTGACCTTCTCCTTGCATCAATACGGTCTAGCCACAAGGAGTCCCCCAATATCCTAATTAACCACGGACCTCGAATGTACACAGCCTCGAAAAAAAAGACAACAAGCTGAATCCGCAATCCTGAACAAATGTTTGTTTGTTTGTTTATTTTATTTCTATAGCGCACTGAACCCATAGGTATCTGGGCGCATTGGAACGGTTACAAATGGGCATAATAATAACATACAGAAAAATACAATACAACAGTGGATGAATCAATAGGTTACAGGCGATGACCGGTCATAGGAGCAAGCATTAGCAGTGCAGAGATAAATATTGTGCTTTGGAGGTGGTGAGATCCTATTCTCAACGTTAGTACTTCTCAGTTAGCCATGTGATGGATTTTCTCTTAAAGTTAGAGAAGGACTGGGTCGTCTTCAGGGAGGGTGGGATGTTACCTTAAAAGGTTGCGACCATGGTAAACAAATTACTCAGCGTTGGCAGAATGTCCTAACCCGGAAATGAAATGACCCCGGTAATGAAGGCTGGAAAGTCGTGGGCTTGACGTTGTGTACGGATGGGCGGGATCCTGATGACAAAAAGGCTAGAACGTTAATGGATAATATGTTCAAAATACTCAAACAACTTATCTAGCTAATTTAATAATTACATTGCAATTGGAGCCGCGACAATGGCAAAATGACTCAAACATGGGCAAATTAGTAGTGAAATCCTAAGGCCACATTTTTAAACTAATGTGGCATTCATTACGTGACAATTGTCTGAAGTGGCTGAACCAGCCATGGGGTACCCGCGACGGGTGTAAGAGACATGGACTGGAAATTTCCAATTACCACAACGCCTCATGCACAACACAGTTGTTTGCATGGAACCATACCAAACCATTTGCATGCCACATTGATGAATATGAAGCCATAGACTGCAACGACATTGCAACTGCACAAATAAAGTCACAACGTCTGTCAAGCAGACAATATTTTGCGACAATATTTCGAATGCAAGCAAAGTACCACATGCGCACGCCTCCAAGCATGTTCTTGGGGGAATTTGGAAAATGTGTTATTTATTTGCCCACTAGCCTGATGGCACGTGATCTGGACTGGCCCGACTCATGATGGTCAAACGGTCGTATAAAACGCTATACAACCCATCTCATGGATATGGGTCAATGCATGGTAAAGTGCATTATGTGCAATATGACATATGCAAGAAAAAGGGTGGAGGGGAAAATGGCATGACAATCCACCTCTGGAGGGTGATGGGCCTAGAGAGCTCAACAAATGGATGAAATACTTTTCATAGGGTACATTATATGAAAGAATTACAATACTGTAATTGTGATTCTTCATAATTGGAAATCCCATTGTAGCATGGAATTCAAACCCCTCTCGAAAGTTTTTAGATTAAAGACCCATAGCTGCTCTTTATATGCTAGTTTGCTTGCTTCCTTAACGCTGTTGGAATCAACGATTTGTTCTATGCAAAACCATGTTAGCTCTTCAAGGGAGTGTCCCATTTCTAAAGAATGTGCCACCAATGGGGTATTCAGTGTGCGATTGCGGATTTTTGACCGATGTTCATTTATCCTAAGGTGGACTTCCCTCGAGGTCTTGCCAATGTACCATTTTTTTACAAGAGCATTGTATGGCATAGATCACATTCTTCATTTTGCAACTAGTGAATGTCCGCAAGTTCCAAGACCTACCTTCATGGTCAAAGCTTAGTGTCTTTTTAGAGTATTTACAAGCTACACATGAGATGCAGGGGTAGTGACCCACTACCGGGGTCAGATGGACACTCCGGATAGTAGTATGTTTAGTTAATGTACGACTCACTCTCATAAGTCTTTGTTTTACATTTTTGCTTTTTTTTAAAAAGCATATAATGGTTTCTCCCATTTCAAATCTGGTGTATTTAGGATTCTCCATTTCTTCAAAACGGAGCCTTTAATTGCTTGACTATGTTGACAAAAAGTCAATGAACAAACCAAACGATCACATAAATTGGGTTTATTTTTTGGAGTCAATAGGTTGTCTCGGTTGGTGTATCTTACTCTCTTCCTGCAATGTTTAATGAGTATTTTCGAGTGCCCCTGATCTAACAGTCCGGGCTGTAAAATATCTGCATGTGTATTAAACCTCCGGATGTCGGTGCAGTTGTGACATAATCGCAAAAAATCCCATAGGGTAGATTCTCAAGAAAACGTTGTGTGTGTTGGCTTTTAAAATGGAGAGTTGTATTTTTTTCAGTTGTTTTTCTGAACAATTATACCAAAAGTTTACCTGTGTCGACAAAAATATATAGATCCAGGAATGAAATTCTTACTTTAGAATATTCAAAAGTGAAACAAAAGTTGGGGTCCACTAAATTCAGCCAGTTCACAAACAATTTCAAGGTATCTGCATTACCATCCCAAATCAAGAGAATATAGTTAATATAACGACGGTAAAATCTAATGGAGTGGAAGAATGGATTTACAGTGTTTAGCATATGTTGTTCTTCAATCAAAGCCATATAAATGATAGCCAAATTGGGTGTGAAAGAACACCCCATAGCTGTTCCCTTGCTCTGGAGAAAGTATGAATCCTTAAATAAAAAAATAAAAGATTTAAAAGACCTGTGAGACACACTCAGTCACAAATGCTGTCGGCAGTGTATGTGGTAGGGGACACATGTTTAGCATGGTCTCAAGACTTAGAACTGCTTTGTCTTGTGAAATATTTGTATACAACGCCTCAATGTCTAACATGACCAAGATTTGAGTGGATGAGTCAAAAGCGAGACCTTCAATTCTGGAAATAACATCTTTGGAATCCCAAAGAAAGGTGGGGGTAGACATGGGCAAAGGTTTGATATGATATGATAGGTTATTTATAACGTGCTTAATACCCAGAGGTTTCTAAGCGCGGACCCGGAGATCGAACCAATGGTGCTCCATGTCGTCTTGCTTCCAAGGCGAGCACGTTGCCCCTGAGCTATGAAACAATCTGTATACTGTGACAAGGGCTCAAGGATTGACCGGCAGCCTGATACAATGGGACATCCAGGCGGACGTTGGCAATCCTTGTGAAATTTTGGAATTGTGTCGAAGAAGGGAATGCATTCCTCTGACTGATTAATGAAAGTACATTCTTTTTGTGACAAATAACCTTCTTCCATGGCTTTTTGACTAAGAATTCGATGTTTCCTCTTTATATCAACAGAGGGGTCATTCACTATCTTCTGATAGTGGCCTGGTATATTCAACAGTCTATAAGTCTCTTGATCATATAAACTAGCATCCATAACAACAATCCCTCCCTACCTTGTCAGCCGCCTTCATCACTATCGACTGATCCTGTGCTAAAGTGTTTATGGCCTCAAACTTAGCCAACATGAAATTGAGATGGAATGCATGTGATGGTCATTGTGAATTTTGTCAAGTTCCGCAAGTATCATTTTTTTTAAAGTTAACACTTCTGTTGGTACTTCTGCATTACTAGGAGTGAAAGACGACCGGACATGTAGTCTCGTGGCATCTTCTTCTAAATTTGTCTCCTTGTTGGCAAAGTAGAACTTGAGTATAAAATTTTATCTCAGGAGACGGGCACTAGGTGTTTGTGTGGGTACAAAAGACAGTCCATGTTGTAAAATTGACATTTCAGCCGGATCAAGAGATGACACAGACACAAGTGATACAGTTTCAAAACCTCTATTTTGCTGGTTCAAATGGTGTAATGCCTAACTTGCCCTAGCTCTAAGGTGGAAATGTTCCCTAAAGGAAAGTAAGCTAAGGGAAATCTAAACATGTTAGTCCAAAAAAAAGTGTTGCCTGTGTCAAAACCTATAGTTGCCCTCACTTCTACATGATAACAATGTGTAGGGGACTGGATAAACTCAATAGCTCAATAGGGTTGAAAGTAAAATCCGGATGACACTGGAGTTCTTCTGTAGCTCCCTTCCTAGCACTCAAGATCTCAAAGTTCAACAGGATTTTCAGGATTCAAACGTTCAAAGTACCTTATTTCTCATAACGGGTCTCTCCGGCTTCCCGTGCCCAAGCTCAGACCGTTCTTGGCATCATAAAGTTAATTTTACACACAATTACTTGGGTATCTACAGGTTCCCATTTCCTGGATTCAAAATCTTCTGGACTATACACTTTAAGGGGCTTCTAACACTTCCGTCGCTTAAGTTTCAAGCCCCTCTTTGATGTCACAATATTCCACTCTCTTTAACACAAATGTTCAACTTGCAAAACACAAAAGGTCCATAACAGTTCAATTAGCTTCTTCCGGGCTTCCCTTCCCCATTTTTCAACTTACTTTGAGGTCAGGATCTTGCCAACTGACCCTCATATATTTGTTACCAACTTGTCACAAAGTTCACACATGTATTTTGCTTATCTCTTCATGGCGGGGTCTTTGCAGCCCTCCCGGATCAATCTCCCACCTGGAGGCCACCCCAATGCTTTTCCAACACTCTTTGCTTTATGTCAATACTTTTCCATTAGTTTTGGGAATGTTGCTCCCACTTCATTACTGGCACAGCTCCCCTCTTTAAGATCTCTAGCTCGCTCACTCTTCGTGTCTGCACACAGCTCCCCTCTTTGCAGACACTTCCTTTCTTTACACTGGGACTTTTGAGAATGTGCAATCATACAAGCGACCACTCTGCCACTTTGTATCCTTTTCAATACACAAACCGGGTGTATTGACACACACACTGCAGGTGAGTGTAGTCAACTTCAAGTGCCGGACCGTGTTAATGGGACATCTCCACGGAGCTTATTTTTGTACCTCTGTTTGCATCTTCTTCTTCCCAGTACTATAGTGGTGTTTCTTATAGGAAGTCTGCACTCCTCTCGACTCCGTCTTCCTCATCAGAGTACGTGAGTGATACTTGGGGAAAAGAAGTTTGTGTGCCTTAACAGGTCCTATAAAGGCTGGGGGGGTGTTGGGCAGGTCACTGCAGTGGAAGGGGTGATAGATATGTTGTTGAGGAGGAGTGTGTAATGTATGTAATCCTTTCCTTCTTTTATTATTCTGAGATAAGGATAGCAAGGAATGAAACTGCTGGTTTCACAACAACCTGGGAAATTAGAGGGAGGGGAGGATAGGTCTGTGTTGGCTTCAAAACAAAGGTTGCCAAATCATGTCTTTAGGTGTTCTTATTCTCTTCCCTTTCCTTTTCCTTGGATTTTGATATGGTTTCAGAATTTTCCCAGAGTTTAAGGGGGAGATATCAGAATATCCAATTAATGCTTCAGGGATATAACCATCTACTTCTCTAGGAAAGTTGGCATACTGGGTCTCATGTAAGGACTCCCCAAGTCCATTGCCCAAAGATCCTCTACCCACGTGATTAAATGGGAGAAAACCCCCAGGATTCTTACAACTGTAGCAAGTAAGTCTCGAGGCCAGATTCACAGCAAACAAAAGGGATGAGGACATCAGCTGTAGGAAGGAGTGAAATATCCAAAACAATCTGGGGGAACACACCAGCTTATGGAAGCAAGTTCCAGGCATCTAAAGGAAGGAGCGAGCAATCCAGAGACTGTCAAAGTTCTAATCAGAAGTAAGCAATCCATAGTTCCAGCTATCCAATGGAAGAGTTGAAGGTAATTCAAAGGCAATCCAGAGTCCAGGCACCAGGTAAGCAGTTCAGAGTTCAAGCTATTCAAGGGGAGAGACTAATGTAATTCAAAGGGCAATCCAGAGTCCAGGCACCAGGTAAACAGTTCAGAGTTCCAGCTATCCAAGGGAAGAGACCAAGGTAATTCAAAAGGCATTCCAGAGTCCAGGCACCAGGTAGGCAGTTCAGAGTTACAGCTATCCAAGGGGAGAGACTAATGTAATTCAAAGGGCAATCCAGAGTCCAGGCACCAGGTAAACAGTTCTGAGTTCCAGTCATCAAGGGAAGAGGCGAAGGTAATTCAAAAGGCAGTCCAGGCACCAGGTAGGCTGCTCAGAGTTCCAGCTATCCAAGGGGAGAGGCCGAGGTAATTCAAAAGGCAATCCAGAGTCCAGGTACCAGGTAGGCAGTTCAGAGTTACAGATATCCAAGGGGAGAGGCCGAGGTAATTCAAAAGGAAATCCAGAGTCTAGGCACCAGGTAAACAGTTCCGAGTTCCAGCTATCCAAGGGAAGAAACCAAGTTAATCCAAAGGCAATCCAGAGTCCAGGCTCCAGGTAGGCAGTTCAGAGTTCCAGCTATCCAAGGAAAGAGACAAAGGTAATTCAAATGCAATCCAGCGTAAGCAGTCCAAAAAAAGCAGAGCCAACAAGTAAAAGACCAGAAGAATCCACGAGGAGGTGGGCTGAGGTCGAGCCCAGGAACAGGAACTAAGAAGAAACGCAGGGGACTCCACACATCTGCCAGAGCTCGTTGAGAAGCAAAGCAGTCTGGGATCCCATTCTCTTTATTTTCGCGTATGGCATGACGTAACGTGCCTGCGTACGGCGCCAAGCATTCCTTGCCTCTGTTGCAGCGCCTGCCGGGAGATGTAGTTGTTCTGCTGCAGCATTCCATTGAGAGGCTAAGGCAACTTCCAATCTTGGGTTGCTATGCAGATGTGAACTAAGTGCCGGCGGACCACGACAGGAAGATTTGCAACTTGCATTTCTTGTATAATTTCTTGTGTATAGAAATTACTATAAAGGTAAGAGCAAATGGCATATGGGTTTCCTTTGCTGCTCACCCCTATTCTTCTTTTATGTATATTTTATTGTTTATTTGTGCACAAAAGAAAGGGCATCATGTCTTTAAAATAAACATTTGACGTCCCGAACACAGGACAAAGCCAGAGGAGAGCCTCCCCATCTAAAACGCCAGATTCACTTGCATACTAGACAAGCAACTTTCAAGCTAAGGGGAATAAGGAAAAACAAACAAAAGAACACTGTTGGGTTTGAAAACCCGAGGAGAAAACAAAATCGCAGCCAAAAACGTATCATTCGCTCGAGTTCTATAAAGAGCAGAACAACACTGAAGATACTCTCCTTGCCCCCTTAATTCAACAACCTAATTGCTAAAGAACCATATCAAGCAAAACACAGATACATTATACTTTTGAATACTGCCCTTGAAAAAGTGCACCCAGTTTGAATGACTTGTTGCCACCGATCTGTAATTCAAGTAATCTGGTATTAATATGGATGAAATATGTGACAAAATGCATACAAGGCACTGATAATCAAAAAATAATGAAGCTCACCTCCCACGTTCAGAAGTGGCCAAGCCCACATCCCGACACGGGGCTTAAAATGTAAAGTAATACATAAAATAAAACTGTCCAAGTACATAGAAAGCACCATCAGGCCCCAACAATCTGTATTTCTATCTTCGAGCCATGTAGATGTAGAGAACCTTTCTCGTACTTAACAAATATACCATGCATTAGGCTATAGGCTTATGCTCTGGACCTTTCTTCATTATTATCTCGTCTAAGGTATGTCGCGGTCAAGCATTACAAGAAGTGGCAATATAAAGACAGGATACAAACATTGTTCACTCATATACTCTCTTAATGATTTCGTGGGAAGCATTTGTAATGCCCAAAGGAAATGGAACAGACCTCATAATGAACATTATTGTCAAGCAATAAGCCCTGGGTGTTCCTATGCAAGATATCCCCCTATGAAAGATTAACCAAATAGTGTGCATCGATATCTGCCCACAGGAACATTAGTTTGTCTCCCCAAGGTTAGAGTGAAGCCAGATGGAACAGCCAGGCTGACATTTGTAAGGTCAAACACTGAGCCTCCGATTGACTGTACACTTTTTAAGTTAGATAATCGATGGAGATTTCTAAACTTTCAAGATTTATTTAGTGTGAAGTAACCTTGGCCCCCGATAGTACATAGTTCCTCTGAAAATAATGCTAAGAATAATATAAACTCTTATAAGCCCTGCACGGATATCACTGTGACAAACAGAAATGCTATAACTAATGCATGAAGGATAAAACTTTAGGGCCCTTATCACTAAAACTCATAGTAGATTTAGCCCCCCGTGGTGAGAAATAAGTAGATACTGTGCACCCCCGTGGTGAGAAATAAGTAGATACTGTGCACCCTCGTGGTGAGAAATAAGTAGATACTGTGCACCCCCGTGGTGAGAAATAAGTAGATACTGTGCACCCCCGTGGTGAGAAATAAGTAGATACTGTGCACCCCCGTGGTGAGAAATAAGTAGATACTGTGCACCCTCGTGGTGAGAAATAAGTAGATACTGTGCACCCTCGTGGTGAGAAATAAGTAGATACTGTGCACCCCCGTGGTGAGAAATAAGTAGATACTGTGCACCCCCGTGGTGAGAAATAAGTAGATACTGTGCACCCTCGTGGTGAGAAATAAGTAGATACTGTGCACCCTCGTGGTGAGAAATAAGTAGATACTGTGCACCCCCGTGGTGAGAAATAAGTAGATACTGTGCACCCCCGTGGTGAGAAATAAGTAGATACTGTGCACCCCCGTGGTGAGAAATAAGTGGATACTGTGCACCCCCGTGGTGAGAAATAAGTAGATACTGTGCACCCCCGTGGTGAGAAATAAGTAGATACTGTGCACCCCCGTGGTGAGAAATAAGTAGATACTGTGCACCCCCGTGGTGAGAAATAAGTAGATACTGTGCACCCCCGTGGTGAGAAATAAGTAGATACTGTGCACCCCCGTGGTGAGAAATAAGTAGATACTGTGCACCCCCGTGGTGAGAAATAAGTAGATACTGTGCACCCTCGTGGTGAGAAATAAGTAGATACTGTGCACCCCCGTGGTGAGAAATAAGTAGATACTGTGCACCCCCGTGGTGAGAAATAAGTAGATACTGTGCACCCCCGTGGTGAGAAATAAGTAGATACTGTGCACCCCCGTGGTGAGAAATAAGTAGATACTGTGCACCCCCGTGGTGAGAAATAAGTAGATACTGTGCACCCTCGTGGTGAGAAATAAGTAGATACTGTGCACCCCCGTGGTGAGAAATAAGTAGATACTGTGCACCCCCGTGGTGAGAAATAAGTAGATACTGTGCACCCTCGTGGTGAGAAATAAGTAGATACTGTGCACCCCCGTGGTGAGAAATAAGTAGATACTGTGCACCCCCGTGGTGAGAAATAAGTAGATACTGTGCACCCCCGTGGTGAGAAATAAGTAGATACTGTGCACCCCCGTGGTGAGAAATAAGTAGATACTGTGCACCCTCGTGGTTGGTGTTATTATTTCTATTCCATATGTTGTTTTACATATATTGTCCCAGTCTCACCTTTATATATGACATCCTTTTGTTTTTCTCAGCGTCTACACATGTTTTGACCTTTCTGTGCCTCCCCAGGACTCCATATTCTTCAATGATCATATAATGCCCAGTTTTCTTCTGTATCCTTCTTGAAGTCAGACACAGTGAAGGCAAATGGGGAGTTTGCGTGATCCACACAAGGTTTCTTTTTAGGCATCGTCTTCTCAAGGACCACGTTTCTAAATGACATAACTAATCACGTAACTGCTAAGTGATTGTGGTATAGAAAAACATTGATGGAATTCAAAATTCCATTTTGCTATGAATCTGGTATAATATGTTCAGAAAAATATTGTTGACCCCCATTTTTAGAGCCAAAGAATTTAATAAATGGCCAAATGCATTTTGTCAAGCCTGCCACCAGCTGGATTGGGGATCATTCATCTCAACTTGGTGCCTTTCTCTTGAATGAGAGAAGAAGAAAAACGTGCACATTCCATTCTAACTAATGAAAGAAAGGTACTGAATGAGAAACTAGACTCTAAGTTTGTTCTTGTCGCACGTCATCAATGTATTGTTTTTCTTATTACTGATGTTTTCATGGTGCTGCTCTTTCAATGTAAGTACCCAAGATGACTCAGCTTGCTCTCCTTACTGGCTATACGACAGGGACCCAAATTGCTATGATTCCCAAAAGTCGAATCATTCTGCATCCAACACAGAATTCACCATTTGCAACAGAAAGTTCAGATTTGAGCTTAAACCCCCACATATCCTCTGATTTCAACTTAAAACTTGACATATCATTCCGATTTTAACTTAAAACACCTCAGATCCTTTTGATTGCAACTTAAAACCCCACAGATACATTTCAATGTCAACCTAAAACCCCCACATATCCTTTTGCGTTCCACTTAAAACCCCACATACCCTTCTGGTTTTAACTTAAACACCACAGATCCTCCTGATTCCAACCTAAAACCCCATAGATCCTCCTGATTCCAGCTTAAAACCCCACAGATACTCCTGATTCCAGCCTAAAACCCCACAGATACTCCTGATTCTAGTTTAAATCTGCATAGATCCTCCTGATTCCATCTTAAAAACCTGTAGATCTTTTAATTTCAAATTACCACCCCTGCAGATCCTTCTGATTTCAACTTAAAATCCCACAGATATATTTTAATTTTAAATTAAACACCCTACAAAACATTTTGCGTTCCACTTAAAACCCCACATATACTTCTGATTTTAACTTAAATCCCCACAGATCCTCCTGATTCCAGCCTAAAACCCCACATATGCTCCTGATTCCAGCTTAAAACCCCACAGAGGCTCCGGATTCCAGCTTAAAACCCCACAGATCCTCCGGATTCCAGCTTAAAAACCTGTAGATCTTTTTTTTTCAAATTTCCACCCCTGCACTTCCTTCTAATTTCAACTTAAAAACCCTACAGATCCCTCTGATTTTTCATAAAAACCAACAGATCCTTTTCGTTTCCACTTAAATGCCACAGATCCTCCTGATATCAACTTACAACTCTACAGATCCCTTTGATATCATCTTACAACCAAAGAGATCCTTTTGATTTCAACTCTGTCCGCCCACACCCACAGAACCTCTTGATTTCAGTTTAAAATCCCACGGATCCTTTTGATTTTAATGTATACCCCTGCAGAATCTGCAGATTTCAGTTTAAAACCCCACAGAGCATTCTGATTTCAACTTAAAACCCCACTGATTCCTCTGATTTTAACTGAAAAGCTCATTGGTCGTTCTGACTTCAAATTAAATCCCCACAGATGCATTTGATTTGAACTTGAAATGCCACAGATCCTTCTGATGTCAATTTAAAACATCACAGATGCTTTTGATTTGAACTTAAATTCCCTCCGTCTTCTAATCTGCATGTCCATGTGATTCCAGTTCAAGTGGTTCAAAGGTCACGCTAATGAACTTGTTAGAAGTATTATTTTACTTTGTAAACCATGAGAGTCGTCAATGTTGTACTTGCAATGGCAGAGGTTGGCCACCTTTGGCTATTTAGATGTTTTGGAGTACAACTCTTGGGAGCTCCAGCTATAAGAGTCATTGTGAAGGATCATGGGAGTTGCAGTCCAAAACATCAGAGGAGCCACAAGTTACCATGGGAAACAAAATATAAATACATGCCAAAGTAATCAAGAGCACTTGGAAGAAAGATGACCAGCCTGGGAAGTAACCCATATTGTAGCAATGTGTCACTATTTATACAGCAGACAGTGCTGCTTTCCTGCCACAGCATACAGGTACCACTGCCATGATGAAATTGGGGGGCCCAAGGAAGGAGGAATATTGTGGTTTGGGGGGAAGGAGGGAGCAACAGTGGCCATTCCATTCTGGACGGATTGGCATTTTGTAGGTCGATTCGCTAATGTGTGTATCTGGCATCAGCGAAACTGTTAAAGAACAGGGTGTTATTTGGTATGCTTTTTGACAAGCTTTTCAAAGCAATTTTTTGTAGCTGTCTGTCATCCACCAGAGACTGTGCACATTCTTTTCAGTGCAATCTGTTTCAGTGTGTCCTTACAGCACACATATATCTACTGAGTTGACAATTCCAATGATTTTATCAGGAACTGAAGGATTTTTGGGGCCTTTCACTCCTACCTTTCTCATTAATTAAGAAAGAGTGTATCCCACTCCTCCCCCATGGCCCCGGTGGCGTGCAGTCCGGAAGGACACAAGCCAGGCAGTCTATGTGAGGGACTGGCTTTGCATAAGAACATGCGATAGGTAGGACTGTATGTGTGTATGTTTTGGGTTGTATGTAGTACAAGCCTTGCTGTGAAGAAACAAAGCAGTGTGCTGCAAGTGGATACAGTAATAAGTTATAATACAATGTATATAGTTAAAAGCAGGGCCCTAGATAAGAAGTTTTTACACTTTCTTTTTTTTATTGGATGTAAAATTATTCGTAGGGAGTAAAAAATGAATCACAGTTCTCAATGGGGTTATTTTTTATGTGACTAAGCATGTATTTTAAGTTTAAAACAAATGTTTATTTTGTTATCCATGCATTATGACACCTTACATAGAACAAAGTCACTTCTTTATCAATATCACAGTCACAGTGGTTCAGTGCTCGGCCACAATTCCCCTTCACAGGGATATAGCGCCCTATTTGCCATTTGTGATCCAGCCAGGAGTACAGTGTATGTGTCACTTCTTTCTTTCCCAGGGATAAAGTGCCCAAGTTCCCTTACAGGGCATACAGTGCTCTTCTCACTGTTAGGGAATATTGTGCCCTTTTCCCCATCAAGAGGGTTAGTGCTCTTTCCATATATAAGGGATACAGTGACCATCTCACTGCTAAGAAATATGGTGCCCTTTTCCCCTCTTCAGGGATATAAGGCCACATTACGACGTTGGGGGTCTTTCAGAGGTAAACCAGTTGAAATACCAAAGAACGCAATTACAATTACCACCAGTTGGTCTCCTAGATTGACTGCGGGATTATAAATGGTGATAGGGGCGTATAAATCCCCCATTTTGGAGTACATTGTAAAAACTCAGCTTGGAGAGTATGATTCCTCTCGGGACCCTGGATGCTGTGCTTCTCCGCTCCGAAAGAATCAGAACTACAGACCTATTAATTGCAGTCTGGGCGACTTATTCTCCTGGCCAGGAGAGCAACTGGACACACAACCTCAGATACAAACAGGATTGGGACAGGAGCTGCAGTAGATGAGATAATAAACACAATTAACAATGGTCTAACAGCAACGGAACATCTCTCACCGCAAGTCAGGAACCTCCTGCTGCTTGAAGAACTCCAGAGAATGATCCTTGCGCTGTTCCACGTTCTATCAGCAGCACATGTGCCGGTCTCATGTTTCCTCACAAGGATCCCTTCTAGCACATTGGATCCTGCGGGGTTGGTACCCTGGGCACAGCATCAAGGGTTGGTTCTTAACATTGGGCCATCTTTGTTCGGGTCTCCAAGAGTCCAAAAGGGCTGTGTATGGACCAGAACCCCAGATCTTGTGCCGGTCACTGTGCACATGGGTTAAAAGTGTAACTTATGCTCACAATCTTATTATGGTTGAGTTCTCCTTCTCGGGGCACATACAGAAATTGGAATAGGATTTGAAAAAAAGAGAACGTTATAGCATCACTCTCTGAGCCTTCTGAGTTTAGGACTACATCTTGAAGTTCAGAGCAGGGTCCAGGACTTTGAGGGGGAGTGCGGCTCTACATCTCCCCCCAGTACCTCATTCAGGTAGCTCATAGATCGGACGACATTCATCTGTTAGGCCACATTTCCTACACTGCAGACTACCCCTAAAGCCATGAGATGGAGTCAGGGATCTGACTTTGTCAGAGCAGCGTCCAGCTATGCATCCTGAGACAAGGGAGGATTTATATTGCAAGTGGGGCACTCGGAGCCCTTTAGTCTGTTGTGATCTTCTAGTTCTGCTACTAGAGGAGCTGTTGAAATAGAAGAGTGCCTGCCCTCTGTGGCGAGCTTTTGAAGCCTCACTTATCCTTAGCTGAAGAGGGTTTGCAGGCTGGCCTGCGTTGCAGTGGTTTACCTAATAGAATACTCTAGAGTGGAATAGGCAGACATGCAATTGATCAGCCACATGCTATCTTGCCTGTCTTCCACTGTCTAGTACTATCTGCATAAATCGAAAACAGTAAATCAGCTCCTGAAATGTTTTTCATTCCCAAAACAACTCCTCAGAGGAGTGCAGCTCAGCCCATGTTATTTTACAACCAGCAATGCAGTGAAGAGCAAACAACTGAGCGAACAAAATAGTGTTTTGCCACCAAACTGATGTGTGTCTCTAGGATGTTTTCCAAATGAACCTCGAGTGTCACAGGCATTTTACTTTTTTCTTTCGGAATGTACACATTCCTCTCTTGGTTTAGTTTGATTCGATCTGCACTGTGGGGTTTGCACATATTTCTTTTTTTTAAGTGTAACGTTTCTGATGTGGCAAACCCTGGAAATCACCTTTCATGTCGAGCAAACCTTTCTTCCACTGGTCGACCTCACCAGCAACACCTTCACGTCAGAGTCCCACCGTGCATTGCCATAGTGCTGGCAGCGGCCCCTTAGCCATTAATGGCATCAGTAGACTGCATGGAGTCCTTCCTGCCAAATCGAGGGCCAAGCTCCGAAGAGTCCAACACAGCGTGTTGCACATCATGCAACATTGATGGCACTGTCTCGATTGCTGATGAAGCAGTTAGTACAATTAAAGTCTTGCTGGGGGTCATGCCCCCTGTGCCAGGTAATGGAGACAAGGAGCAGGAACCAGTCTGACTCAGGTATGTAGTAAAATGGAACGCTTCTTCATCCTTCTGAGTTGCAGTTGCAGGTAGAAATACAGGAGCAGAGTAAATAAGCTTCCTTCTGGTTCCCATCTCGCACTCCAAGTCCCCAACCAACATCCTTGGAACCTGGAGCATCCCAGGTTCCACACGCATCATCAGATTCCACACACCTCAACATCACAAGCACTCATCATACAAATACACCTAAACTACAACACACCTCCTTCCTTAAAAATAACCAACAGAAAAGCTTGGCTAGATCGCCAACTTATAACATATCAAGAACATTCTAAAACATAACCAAACTCCTTCTACATTAGCCTGCCATGCTGGGTCTCAGGACTGCCACTCCTGAGAAGAAGCTTTATTCTACATTAAGCACAAATAACACGCCTACCAACAAAACCATCAAAACAAGCAATACTCCTTCCACTAGGAACTGCTGCCTCCCAGCACCAGATCTGCCACACCTGAGAACTACCCCGCTCCGCCAAACGGGACAATCTCACTGGCCATAACCATGCTACTAAGGCACCCCTCGCAAACACTACACAAAACTGCCCCAGATCTTAAAGAACGATGTGTGATCCAACAACCATCCCTTCTCCTGAAAGAAAACACCTAAAAGAAATGAACAGTTGATGGAAAAGACAACTTACAATATAAATAACTCATCACAGAAGAAGGATGCAACTCCACAGACAAGGTGTGTAAGGATGCACAGACCCTGCGTACTGTGCAAAAACTCATGCAAGCACCCAAAAAATGAAACAACTAGTGCATGCTAAATGAAATTATTAGAAAGGTAAAAAAACATTCTAAACAAGTTGGGATGTGTAATATGTCTTACCAGTGTTCTAAAACTGCAAAGACGTACTCGTAAACTTCAATAGCATTGCGTGCCAAAAGGAGAATCTACTCCCTCTACTCCAAAAATAGAAACTCCCATCCTAATTCTTCCAATACAATAAAGCTGGCAGCACAAACCCCAAATATAGACTCACTTTCATAATGTCATGCTCAGAAGACACTCCAAATGTCAACCGGATATCCATGAGATAAAACTCCATTAATGGACGCTCTCACAGATGTGTGTCTCATATGTCCACTATCCTCATCTTATAAAATCACTTTACATGGCCGCTCTGATTAAACATACGCCTCATATATGTTAACTTAATCTGGCTCTCACAACGATTGAACTCAATAATTCTACACATGGCTGCTCAGATTCAACATGCAACCCGTGTAATCACCTCTAACGTGGATGCTCTCACACTTATTCATCTCAATAATTCTACACATGGCTGCTCAGATTCAACATGCAACCTGTGTAATCACCTCTAATGACTTCTAACTCCATTGACATGTAAAACTCTTGATTAATATGTGGGCAACACACCTGGCCAGTATGTGAGCATCAAGAACATCACTTATGAACATTAAATCTCAAATGCACACAGTCTCACTCATGCTTCATGTATATTTCTTCTTAAAAACATGCACATTGCACTAAACATGCACTCTACACTCATTCACCTGAATTGACAATTTCTGGAGTTGTATTTTGGGATGTGATACAGCGAGGGGCAGAGCAGTGGCGATCAGGCACTACTGACGGTGATCAACAGCATACAATCCTGAGCATCCCAACACTAATTGTACTCATTACATTTCTAAATTCTGTGCCAAAAACAAACAATGCATTACTCAAGTACTCAAATACAGTGTATGTGTGTCAACACCATCATGAAAATATTAACATCATTATTTAATCATAGCACTAAACTTCATTGCTACTCATTAGCACTAAGTTCATTTCACTGCTCATGATTAAAGAATAATTCATTTACTGCTTTTCTTTCCGTTTACTTAAAAAAACATATTAAAATGCAGCGTCCTTTACCATACATCTGCAGCAAAACATTTGCATACCCTTTCATTCGCCTGCTGTGCCAAACCTGGCAATCTCATAATTGAATAATAACACTATAACTTTCCTAGGATTGCCTTAACATGGATAATTCCGGCCGCAAGACACAATGAACAACAACAACAAAGAATGCAGAACAGCATCCTCGCTAACTTAAACGAAAGTTGAAGTGTTCTCTCCGGTGCCTTAGCAGTTGCCACAGCTTCGTGTGGAATGTTCCTCACTGCAGACAGTAAAACATCTCGCCACACTCTTAACAAGAATCTATACAGCCTACAACGATAAATCAACTACTTCTCCTGAGCGCCACACTTCAGAAATTTCCAGCGCTGCCACATTCACTTAATGTTAAAGGTATTTGTACCGCGCACCGTGACCAACAGAATTGGTCCCCAGGCGCTGAGGCTGATCTGTAAACAAGAAGGCGGGGTGGCTTAGTCGGGTGAGGATGGAGTAGGAAAGTGAGAAAGGTGATGTCCTGTTGGCAGCTTCAGTTTGGTTTTCACGGTGCGCTGAGCTTGGGTGTGAATATCGGATCGATGTGATTCCTCGTGTGCTGTTGGTGGGATTTATTTATTTGTTTGTTTGTTGTTGCGGGGTGGTGAAGTGGGTGCAGTTTGCTGAGCGAGAAGTTGGTTGTGTGGATTTCTGTGTGAGTTGAGTATGCAGAAATGTGAGGTTTGGGTTAGTGGTTATATGTCTCTTAGTCCTTATGATTCTTGTTCTATGGAGTAGGCATATTCTTTCTCTTTTTCTTTCCTGTCTGTCTAATTGTTAGGAGTGATAGCGTGGCAAGATCACAGCTGTGTTATTTTTGACCTTAGTGTACCAGGTTGAGTGCGCATTGTCCCCCTCTCTGGTATTGGTGCTGTACTTTTACAATCACCCGCTCCCTTCCTATCTATTTCCTGTCAGTGGTCCATTCCTGCCTGTGTGTATTTTGTAGGCCAAGGTGTTATTGATATATCATCCTTACCCTTCCATCCCAATCTCTTTGTGATTGTTCTTTGGTATGGTTCTAGCATATCTATCTTTCAATAGGCAAGTTGATATGCCGTAGATTGTTCTTCCCTAACCTCTGTTGATGGGCGGTAGCTTAGGCGATAGCGAGGATCGGTTTCCTCTCTCAGCATTGTTTCAGCTGTGTATATGCCCCCATAGGCATTCTGTCTAGTTATTGGGTGAAGAGGCAATATTTGAGGAGTTTTCTGAATTGGAGGTGATTTCTTGTGTTACGTATGTCCTTTGGGAGCTCGTTCCAGGTTTTTGGGGCGAGGTGAGAGAAAGAGGATCCTCTGAATTTTCCTTTGTTGTATGGTTTTGGTTCCAAACGGATGTCGTTGCTGGATCTGAGCGACCTTGTTGGGGCGATGTAGGTTTATTTTTTCTCTTAGGAACTCTGTGCCTTGCTCGTGAGTTGCTCTGTGCGTTATGCACATTGATTTGAACTTGACTCACTGTTTTATTGGTAGCCAGTGTAGCGTTTTCAGCGCTGGTGTAATGTGCTCTCTTCGGGGTAATTTGAGGAGCAGTCTGGCCGCCGCATTTTGTATGCATTGGAGGTTTTTTAGAAGTCATTCAGGCATGCCTAGATATAAGCTATTGGCGTAGTGTACTCTGTACATGATGAGAGTGATGACGGTGAGTGTTTTTTTGGTGAATGACAGGAATGGTAGGATCCTTTTTACCGCTCGCAGGAGAAATAAGTATTTCTTGATTAGAGCGTTAACTTGTGGCTCTAGAGTAAGTTTGTTGTCATCAGGACTCCCAGGTTTTCGATGAAGGAGCTGGGTTTGTACCCAGTTCTGTTGGCAAAGGGATGTAGTGGTTGTCTACACCGTTTTTTGTGATGAGCATTATTTCTGTTTTGCCTGGGTTGAGTTAGAGGTAGTTCGAGTTCATTCATTTGTAGATTTCACAAAGGAAGTTCTATAGTGTTGTGTTTTCTTCTTGTGTGTCTATTCTGTAGACCTTGTGTGTGTCGTCAGCGTAGTTGTAACAGGAGAGGCTGTGTCTTTACATGATCTTGATTGGTTGAGACAAGTAGATGTGGAATAATAGCAGGGAGAAGGATGATCCTTGTGGTACTCTGCAGGAGGATTCTCTTAGGTTGGATTTGAAAGATTTGATCCATATAGTTTCTGTTCTGTTTGTTGGGAAGGATTTGATCTATAGTAAGGCATGGTCAGTGATTCCAATTTCTTCCAGTCTCATGATGAGGATGTAGTGGTTAACTGTGTCGAATGCCGCAGAGAAGTCTAGAAGTATCAAATCGGTACTTTTGTCTGAGTCTTCGTTTGCCTTTAGATCATCACATATAGAGAGAAGTGCTGTTTCCATTCCTCTCATTGGTCTAAAGCCTATGTGTGCCTGTTCCAATAAGCGGTGCTCTTCTATGAATTCTTGGGTTGTTCTATATATGTGTGTTTCCAGGAGTTTAGCTGGGTACAAGATTTTTGGAGATGGGTCTGTAATTGGAGAGGTCCTCTAAGTTTCATGCCTGATGTATGCTGATTTGAAAGATTGTGACACTTTCCCTGTTGAGATTGAAAGGTTGAAGACGTTTTTGTAGTATTCCATGGGTGTTCCTTGTGAGAGGATTGATTTGTATATTTCAGGTGGGCAGAGATCCGCGGGTGAACCTGTTTTGTTGCTTTGATTTACCAGTTTGTCAAATGTCTCGACTGATGGGGGCGCTGTTGCGCGGCTGACGAAATGACCGCGGCCTGGGAGTGCTCCGGCAGAGGCTCCAACATTCGACCCCATAACCTACACTTCAGACGTTTTTGCCACTTCTTGTGATATGGATTATTAAACTGGAACAGCTCCTGCACAAACTGAAATTAGCATGGGCACGAAGCTCCTCGTAATACCCGAGAATTCCACGTTCAGTGAAGCTTTGTCTCTGGGACCGGCCCATCCCCCACTAACGGCTGCTTGTGCGCCTGCTTCCACTTCAGGACTTTCTGGTTGGGGCGGTGTGGACTGCAGGCTATTTCTCGGACACGGCGGGCGCTCAGGGATTGTAGCCATCACCATCCAGCCAGTGTGGTTTCCTGGAGGACTGCTGCTCTCTTTCTTCCCAGCGCTGCCTCTACAGATCCTCGGGCACCGCGAGGTGTGGGCTCTGGGCCGCGGCTGCTGCCCCCCGTTCGGGACCTGGCTTCTTCATCGTGGATCGCCGGGGCTGGACGCCGCCCGGGGCCCCTGCGGGAGTGCATCGGAGTGGACACTAGCCTTGAACAGGTGCACACGGTTTGGTGAGTCGGGGCCCCAGAGCAGGGTTTTCATATGTGCTGTCCCCCGCCGCCCGGCCAGAGGGGGTTTGCCATTGACCCCACTGTCATAGTCCATCACGCCGGGGGGGTGGATTTCCCAGTGCAGGGGCCCTGCATCTCTGCCCCCTTATGTACCCTGGACTGAGCTCGGAGTGAGGCTCCCTACCTTTGGTGGGGTGTCTGGCCCAGTCCACCAGGGTGCGCCTCGCTCTTCCCGCACTCATGCTACAAGATACTCACTCGCTCTGGGCGTGACCGGCATATGTGTACCTCGTTGCATCCCCCCACCGGCGATTGACCCTGACAAGGAGACCTCACATTCAATTGTGCACGTCGGAGACACGGGAGAGTCCACAATAACCAACAAAAGCAAGTAATCTCTGGATGTACTGTGTGTGATCCAGCACAATAATTCAGCACCTGCTACATGACTCACACGCTTATTGCACCATATATATGAGTCGGGCTCTGCTGGGGGGAGAGCCGCCCTTTAACACACCCCATCCATCCCTCATTTCTCCTGTCATTGGCGACCTGCTTCATCCGCCTACGGTGGCTCACGAAGCCCACACACTGGAAGGAGACGACATAGTGGCTCCCTCTAGCTCCTTCCCGGAGCTGGTGGCTGGGTCCTCACCTGGGATTCTTCGTTTGCGGCGGCGGCCACACTAAAAGGTCCTCATCCACCCCACCCCTCTGATCCTTGCCACTGCTGTCTGCACCGGAGGGGGCCCTGCCCTGACGGCACCAAACTGCACGCCCAGAGGGCCAGCCGCATAACATCGGTACCCTTGGCGGACTTGCTGGGGCGCCCGGCAGCCGGGAGTCTACATCTTGAGGCAATAAATCTTACCCACACAGAGCAGGGACACTGTGGGGCACGGGGAATGGACGCGTCAGGTACCACTGGCCAGCCCCCTGGTCTGGGAGACACTCAACTATGCAGCTGGACAGTCGGCGCCCTGCCTTCACGACTCATGGATCAGCTCCTCTGAGTAAGGCGCTGGCCCAATCTGTCTGGCAGTGGCTGGGCACCCTGGACTCCCCCACCCCCTGTTTCAAGCATCTCAGTCCTCCCCGTCACAGCTTCATCTTCTAGAGTGACACCTGGGATCCCACCCCGTGTGGTCCCTGGCTGCTCTCTCTGCCGTGGACCCCTGCGGACCCTCTCATCCCAACTTGGATATCACTGCAGTGGTTGAGGACCAACAAGCAATTCAGCAGCAGGGACACCCTGGAAATAGGGAACCAGAAGAAACAGGCAAAAATGGACCAATTTGCTAGATCAGATCCGCCACCACAGGGAGATGACCCCGGCCCCTCCCATTTGGACATCTCTGCCCTTAACCAAACCTTACTTGCACTAAAAAGTAGCACAGACAACTTGTGCGCAAAAGTAGACGCGCTTACTTGCAAAGTGGATATATCTGCGATCCAAATTGACAAATTGTGTGACAGGATGGCGGAGGCAGAGCACCGTATTGGGGATGGCGAGGAGAGAATAGCGGAACTGCAGCGAGAAGTGGCATCCCTTAAACAAACAATCAAAAAAGTGGTGGCCAAGAATGATGACCTTGAAGGGCGGTCGAAAGGAAACAACATAAGAATTACAGGGGTTGCCGAATTCACGCCAATTGACAACATGGAACTATTAGTTGAGAAGCTGCTCAGAGAGGTTCTGGACAATCCACTTGTTACAAGCCTGTTTATGGTTGAGCGAGCACACCGGTCTCTGGCAGTCAGACCACCCCCTGGTGCCCATGAGAGAGCCATAATTGCCCGCATCTTTAGCTATCGGGACCGTGACATCCTCTTACGGGCGGCAAGGGAAAAAAAGACTTTGCAATGGGGCTCAGCAACCATACGCCTGTTCCCGGACTTTAGTCAGCAAGTACAAGATCAGAGGAAACCCTTTCAAGCAGCGAAAAACATCCTGAAAAAGAAAAATATCTGCTATGCAATGATATTCCCAGCCAAGCTCAGGGTGGTCCATGAGGGGAAAACTTTGTTCTTCACAACCCCAGAATCTGCAGAGCGGTTTGCTTCAGAAATCCCGGACTCCGGAACCTCCTCACAACACTCCCCCTGACCTGGGCATTCGATTTCAAAATTCTAACATATGTGCAATTACTCTACAGGGGCCCCGTGCCACCACTCAGGCCCCGTTCGGCAACTTCTGGAGTCACTATGGTGTATGATATTGATCTGGTGAAAGTTAAACGTGGTATTGAGCCTCTGGCCTGGGAAGCACATCGGCCGCCGGCACCCCCCATTCTCAGCGGCAAGTACTCAAGTTAGACGATGTTGGGGGTTAAGCGGGTGGGGGGTGGACTGGTTCAGCCGGTAGGTTGGGGTTTCTGGCGTGGGAGGGGGGGAGGGGTCCAGGGTCAGTTTTGTTATTCTGTTAGTGTTATTGGTAAGGTGTTGGGGGAGGGGGTTACCCAGGTTGTTGTATGTGCAGACGGATATATGAGAACTGACACAAGCATGGGCACTACTCGTTTTTTAAATGCCACTGGTCTAATTTCACACCCATCAGTGTTCTCTCCCAGTCTCAGATGTGGTTGTTCTGTTTTACTCAAATCAAGGGGATGGAAGGGGCGGTTTCTCCCTTTAGGATGTTTAACGCTCTTTGTGCGTCCTAATCAGGTAAGACACTTTCATGGCCTTATACCAAATGATACCTCAGCGGGCCGCAGTTCCTGCAAACAATACCCACCGAGCCATAACATGAGTATCCCCTCGGGGCCAGGTGCCTCTGCTACCTCTGACATAACCTTGCTTATATGGAACATTCAGGGCTTTACTAACGCAAAAAAGGCACGACTCATTTCCAATTATACGAGAAATCACCAGGTTAATGTGCTATGTTTGTAAGAGACACATTTAGGGAAAGATAACGAGCTCCCTGCTCTGTCTGGCTGGGGAATTCACAGGTATGGGTCCTCTTACTCTACACACTCCAGAGGTATTGCAACATACATACATCACTCACTGGGATTCAAGCTCCACAAACAGGTGTCTGACGGAGAGGGACGGTTCCTGTTGGTGGCCGGGGAGATCGCGACCCGGTCCATCCTATTTATAAATGTTTACGGCCCTAACTACGATTCACCCGATTTCTTCCTGGCATGCTCGGAGCATCTACGAATGTTCCCGGGATACGAGGTGGTGTGGGCGGGGTATTTTAATGTAGCCCTTTCCTCAACATTAGATAGGTCAGCGTAGACCCAAAGGCCACTTCCCCGCGCAGCACAAAAATGGCAAGCCATTGCGTCCGATTATTCATTGTTCGATGTTTGGCGACGGTGTCATCCTGACACCCGGTAATTCACGTTTAACTCTAGTGTGCATGGGAGTTCGTCCAGGATTGATTCTGTTTTTATGTCTCTGGACCTGACCCGCGTGGTAGACAGGGCAGTGATTCTCCCCGTACCCTTTTGGATCACTCTGCGGTTCTTGTGAAATTCAGGGGCCCTCCATCTCTCCCCGGGCAACTTCGTTGGAGGTTTCGGGCCCGGTCGTTGGAAGACTTGGTGATCCGGGAGGGGCTGCGCCAGGCCATTACAGAATTTGTCCAGTTGAACGCGGCGTCCTTTCCTAGCCCAGGGGTTGTATGGGAAAACTTTAAGGTGTTCTTGCGAGGCTGGTGTATGTCACAGGAGGGGGGGGGGGTCCTTAAAGGTATCCGCAGAGCGATTGCGTGTAAGGAGACGGAAATTAAGAACTTGGAGCTCCTTCAGGAGAGAGCGGACTCTCCAGATCTTCAGGTTGACCTTGCAGCGAGGAGGCGTGAGGTCTGTACTCTGATGGATGCAGAAAAGCGATGTTTAGGTGACCCGGTCTCTGCAGCGAGATACAGGGAGGGAGATCGCCCGAGTAGAACCCTTGCCTGGGCCATTAGACAGGAGAGTCGACTGGAGCCTATACTAGAGGTGGAGCCCAGGTGGGAGAGCCTACCAGGGATGTGGTGGAGATAAACAAGGTATTTAGTCAATATTATGAGCAGTTGTATACTGCCCATAGCACTGCTGGGCATGACGACATCACACAATTTCTTGACAGGGTCGCCTTGGGTTGGCTTGATTCGGAGGTGGGTGGGCTTCTTAATGACCCCCCCATGGAAGAAGAATTCCGCAGGGTGATAAAGTCACTCACGAATGGTAAGGCTCCGGGAACGGACGGGATATCGGCTGAACTATACAAAACATACCCAGATTTGCTTATCCCCCACTTATGTAAGATGTTTGAGGAAGCGGCGTCCTCTGGAGTGCTCCCGGAGTCCACTCGGACTGCTCTAGTCACATTGCTACTCAAGCCCAATAAAGACCCAAAAAAGTGTTCTACCTGTCGCCCTCTGTCACTGATAAACACTGATAATAAAATCATTGTGAAGTTACTTGCGGATTGGCTTCTTCCCGACATGCCCGCTTTGATCCTCCCAGATCAGGCAGGATTTATCCCGGGATGATCCACCCAGAATAATCTGCGTAGACTATTCACGTTAATGCACAATGTGAATCCGGCGGTCCCTATCGCGGTGGTGGCCTTGGATGCGGAAAAGGCTTTTGATTCTGTGGAATGGCCTTTCCTGTTCGAGGTCCTACGCCGCTCGGGCATTGGGTCCATGTTTCTTGGTTGGATCCGCCTTCTTTACTCAGCTCTGCGGGCAAGGGTTTACAAGAACGGTATTCAATCCGCTCCCATTTATCCAACTCGGGGCACTAGGCAGGGTTTCCCCTTTTTCCCTTTCCTATTTGCCCTGACTATTGAGCTGGTGGCTTGTGCTCTGAGAGAGTTTCACTCCCATCGTGGAGTGACAATCCGCTCACATGTATCTATCGTCTCTCTCTACGCGGATGATATGCTGTTATATATAAAACATCCTTGGATAAATTTACAGCCCATGATGGAGGAGATATCTGCATTTGGTGCTTTGTCAGGGCTACAGATAAACTGGTCTAAATCGGAGGTGCTCCCACTTACACCGGGGGTTGCCCCGCAGGATGTGGGTGAGGCCTTTACTTGGTGTCCG
Source organism: Ambystoma mexicanum (assembly GCF_040938575.1). Classification (NCBI taxonomy): domain Eukaryota; kingdom Metazoa; phylum Chordata; class Amphibia; order Caudata; family Ambystomatidae; genus Ambystoma; species Ambystoma mexicanum. The sequence continues at coordinate 51,571,908 of NC_090936.1, forward strand.
TAGGGAATTCGATATCTGAGTATAAGGGTGTAAACTTCCCCTACACTACTGTACGGGAAAAACTACGCTGCTACTTTGCAGCATCTGGAACATTGTGTAGACACTTGGGTTCAGCTCCCTATTTGCCAGGTGGCCCGCATTTCCTTAGCTAAAATGGTTGTTTTACCAAAACTTTTATATGTTTTTAATAATGTACCGGTATGGCCCCCTGCATCGTTCTGGAGCCGCATAAAGTCCTTGATGTCCAGGCTGATTTGGGGGTGGAAACGACCCTGCATCTCCTTGCGTTCAATGTGCTACCCATATGCCCAGGGGGTTATTGAGGTTCCCAAACTGTTTCTTTACTATTTAGTCGCTCAGATCCAGTACTCAATCTGGTGGTGGTCACCAACAAATAATTCTCCACATTCACAGCTTGAGAGGTCAATTGCCCAAACAGAGGACCTTAGAGGCTTCCTTTGGGCCACTCGGGAGTGCCACCTGAAGACCGAGGTCCAACCCCTAGAGATCACGCTCAAGGCCTGGGATCACCTAGCAAAGTAGGTCGGGATGGGTCTGTGGTATTCACCCATGATGGCCATATATAGGATCCGTGGGATTCCTCTTACATTTGAGCACATCTTCATTCGGCATTTTCAGAATTTGCAAATCTACACCCTAGGTGATGTGGCACCTCAAGGGAAATTTATAACATGGGAGGATCTTAAGGCCAGGGGCGACTGGACTCCGGTCACCCAGTTGTTGTATTTTCGCCTCCGTCAGGTACTTTCCAAATGCCCCTGAGGCTTCCCTAATTTTAGAGTATATTGTAGCCCCGCCCTCTCCTAGAAAAGTGATTTCTTCCTTGTACAGCCTGGCTCGGGGGCTTGGGTCTCCTCCCTCTCCCGCATGTAGGGTCAAATGGGAAGACAGTATGGCTCGCTCACTGTCTGAGGCCCAATGGAAATTCATACTAGCTCAGATTAAGTTGATTTCTAGCAATAATAGATTTCTCCTGATTCACTTTAAATGTTTACATCAACTGTACCATTCTCCTCTTTCTTTACACAAACTGTTCCCACTCAGATCTCCGAGTTGTAAGAGATGTCATCAATCACCTGCTGATTTTTACCATGTAGCCTGGTCCTGTCCTCAGGTTCAAACCTTTTGGGTGGCCGTTGCTGAAGTGATGGGACAGGTGTTGGAGGCCTCAATCCCTTTTACTCCGGAAACATGGGTGCTGGCATGGGTAGAATTACACACAAACAGTGATAAACGATTGGTTGGCATGGCTTCTGTGGTCGCCAGGACACTGGTGGCTCATGCATGGGGGGCACCTACTGCACCTTCATTACATCAATGGGTGAACTTCATGTCGATGTGTGTACGTAGGGAGACGCAATATAACCAAACGCTCCCCCTCAACAGTAGACCCAAGGACTATTGGCAGGCCTTCAGAAGTTACATGGCTCGTGAGTCGTACTCCAAAAGTGCCCTTTCCTCGCAAGACAATGTGGAAGTCACCTCTGGGTTATGCTAAGGACGATCAGCTCTAAAAACTGTTCAGAGTCCGCGCTGTGCTGTCGGTCTGTTGGTGTTTATCTTATTATGGTATTAGGGTATTCTAGGCCATGTGTCTCAAATTGTGTTAGGGGCATCCAGATGCATTAATGCTGCATGTATATATAACCTGGTGGGTGATCGGGTGGGGAGCTTTGGGGGGAGGGGTTTATGTCCCAAGGTGGGACGTTGTTTAGTGTTTTACTTCTTTAAGTTTTACTTGGTTGTGCCTGACTTGTTGTATGTTGTGCAACTGGAAACACTAATAAAAAACAGTTTTAAAAAAAAGAATTTCTCAACTGATATTTGGGGGAAGCTTCGTAGTTTGTTGGGGCGTTCCTCGTAGGGGTGGGTGGGTTCTATATTGTGTTCGCAAGGTCTGTTGTGTATGGTCTGTTGGAGGTCATGAATTTGTTTTTGAAATGGTCTGCAAGGTCATTGCATAGTTTCTTCAATGATATTGGAGTGTGGTTGCAGCCAAGTAAGTTTAGTTCTTTTTGGGTGTTTGGTGCTTTGAAGATTCTGTTGTCATAGTATTTCCTTTTTTCTTTTTGTATTTCCCTTTTGTATGAGCGGGTATTTTGTTGAAATTTGAATTTCTTTTCGCAATCGTTAACTCCAGATAAATACCGGCAAAGGAATACTGACACACTCTTCCATTCCTCTGCACAGCGGCATTCATGTTCCTTCCAGGTAGCCACGTTTCTCTCTGTGAAAGGCAAACAGCATGGTTTAATAATAAATTCACTTGCTGAACTTGGAACTAACGCACAGTACTTACTTGTTCGTCGTTACACCGATCAACGGTTAAAGGGCCTTTCGACTAAGCCCTTCTTCTCTGAACTCTGACATGGGAACAATAGCACAACTGGAACGCAGGGAGGTCAACTTGCTGCACCCCACCCAGGGCCCCCATAGACCATCGGAAATGCCGTTGTCCGCTCCTCTGGACCTCCGCTCTCATATCATCTGACATGACACTCTGCAGGCGAAACGGACTACAGGTCTCATAACTCTCCTCAATCTCGGAGCGCAACAGCACTTGGTCAGCAGCATCTCAATTGGGTGCTCAAAGCACACAGCCAGTGTGCACCTCTATGTGGCTCGCATGGATGCTCTTATTTCCAGCCATTATTTCTTCCACATGGCAGGACCACACCCTTTCCCCCAACCCCCCATTGCATTGGTCCCTTCCTGGACTTTAAAACACCAGGGCCGCCTCTGGATTTCTCTTCTCATGGCCTCACTACTGCAGCCAACGGACTCTGCGCTTCTCATGGACTGTATTCCGCCATCAGGCCTCACTTCTCTTCATGCTCCTTCACTCTCCCCTTCTCTTCACGGCTCGTCTCAAAGAATCCTTGTCGCCAAATGAAGCAGACTGGGCCAGGTAATGGAGACAAGGAGCAGGAACCAGTCTGACCCAGGTAGGTAGTAAAAGGAAAGCTCCTTTATTCTTCTTAGTTGCAGTTGCAGGTAGAAATCCAGGAGCATAGGGCATACGCTTCCTTCTGGTTCCCATCTCACACTCCAAGTGCCCAACTGACATCCTTGGAACATGGAGCATGTTCCACACGCATCATCACATTCCACCCACCTCACATCACAAGCACTCATCATACAAAGACACCTAAACTACAACCTTAAGGACAGATATGGTAGTAAAAGTGGCGTTAGACTTTTATCACCTTACCAATCGACATCATTTTCCCCAATTTGTCAGGTGAATGTGGGGAGCAGGATTGATTTATCATGTTCGCTTGCTCTTCCCGCTCTGCCAGACAAATGCAGCTAGATTTTCATGCTGGCAGTAATTTAATGGATTACTGTAGAATCTGCCCGACATGAACAATTTCCCCAACGTTGCATGTCATGCAATAAAAAGGTTTCGTGGTCCAGGTTGCATTCCCTCGCAGGAAAGAAGGCGATTCTTGCCAGCACCCTGAAAGCCTTGGAACACCCCGAGTGCTGCTCACGCCTCCGGGGAACCCACATCTGCAGACAAGCTGCTGTCGCAGGGGCCTCTGTGTGGCGCCCAACCCATCCCCCATGCTCTGGGTGACGAAGTACAGAGCAAATGTAAGGGGGAGGGTATTGGAGGGAGAAATATCTCATGCTCAGGGAAAAGTATTGACCAAACGTGCCCCATAAAAATTCAGGAATTTGCATTAAAGTTCCAAATCGTCTGACTACGAATATTGAGGAGCGTGTGGAGAAGAGAACAACTGCAGTATCAGAAGCAGAGGAGAAAAACACACTAAGTAGCGAGCTGGAAAAAAGGTTTACAAGTGTGCAACCACCACAAGAGCATTAGAGAAATGAACATGAGGCTCTGTATTCTGAAACCTGAAGTGAGGTTGATAGCAAGCAGAAGGAAAGAGCAAGCAATGAAACAGGGTGGCAACAAACTAAGCATTTTGGAACCTGGAGTTAAGTTTCCCACCTACCCAACAAGACCGAATGTGGAGAAACAACTAACTCATGAGGGACAACAGGCCAAGTATTTGGGATCCTGAAGTCGAGGCTTTCAAGTTCATAAACAGAGTAAAGGGACATTACAAGAACTACCCAACAGTGAGGACCAATACCCCAACCTAGTCTGTGTGCTGGAGATTTGGGTCAAGTTCCACCAGTGAGTTAGATGCCAAATTGATTTATGATACTATGAACGTGATTCAAAAAGCAGCCATATTAGCGCTCAGATAGTGAACAGGCAAAGGTTTTATTATCATTGTGTTTTTGCAAGAAAACAAACAGCAACCCACCCTGACCCCTACAGACCTAACTAACCTGACTTGCCCCCCACTCGGCTCCCCTTCTCCCCCCACAAGACGCTTCACCTCACATCTTCGAAGTGTGCTATGTAGGCCCTCTGGCAAGCTCCTGTCGCCTCCAACAAACATGAACACACATTTCATTGCTACGATAGTCCGTCTTTGCTTTCCATTATTTTGAGACATCACATGCCAAGACGCTTCCAGTGGATGATGTGTATTTCGATGACTGCACTAGCATACGAGAAGGCGAAAACCTCCTGCAGCAGGGGGAATGTTGATGGCCCTCGTTGAGGCCGCCCTCATGGCACCCGTTGTGGAAGGCGGCAATGCTCCAAGGTGAAGTAGCGTTGGTGCTGGAAGATGTAAACAGTCCTAGCCAATGTAACGCAATGAAGACGGATGTTGATAGAGGCCAGGAATGAAGATGCGAAATTAAATGAAATGATATTTTATTTATATCGCACTCATACACAAGTGTTTCAGAGTGCGCCCAAGCAAAAGGGAGAGGAACAGGGGAGAACAAAAAAGAAAACAGCGATCTTACTGGGCCCAGTGACATTAAGAAAGTGCAAGTGCATGGAAAGTGCAAGTGCGAGAGGATGAAGAGAAAAGACCAAATCAGTGGGAGAGAGTGGAGATAGGATACATGAGCTGGGTGCACTCCAAAGACTCACTTGTGCCCTGAAGAGCTGGGACATGCATGGGGTAATGGTGCTTGGCTGGGTAAGGAGAGCAACGGGTAAGGAAATTGCCAAGCTTACACGTGGGTAACATTTTTCATTTAATTGGATTAAATACAAATGTTGTGATCTAAATACTTGAAACCTTGAATTGCATTGTGATGATGTACTCTGTAAGCCACACTGTCTTACACACTCATATGCTTTTATAAAGGTGGAGCAATCATGTCCGCATCAGTCTGACCCACATATGGGCAAGCCCGAACTGCTGGGTTTTGCCCACTCCATACTAAACTCAAGGAATCCTATACCTGTTATTGCATATTTGGACTTTGTCAGTGAGAAACAGCTTCAGTCCCTCCTGGGGACATCGAGCATGGAGGACCACGGCTGGGTACTCCATTCCATTCCATTTAAGATGACAACAGAATCCAAATGTTGTGATATGATATGATATGATAAGGCATTTGTAATGCGCCTATACACAAGTGTTTCAAGGCGCGACGAGGCAGGGGGGGGGAACAAGGGGAGACAGACAACGATCTTACTAGGCCAGGTGTCATTCAGATCGCGCAAGTGCAAGGGTAGAGGGGAAGGGAAAAGTGCATGGGGGAAAGGGAGAGGAGAAAGTGCAGTACAGGGTTATAAGCATACAGCATACAGGATAAATAACAAGGGCCAGCTGGTGGCAAGTGCGAGGTAAGTGAAGACAAGTGCTGGGAAGGGGGGCTGTATGGATACAGACACAGTCCCGTAGTGCAGGGGTTGCCGTGGAGGCAGTGCAGGGGAGAGTGGCTGGGCCGAGAACGGTGAATAGCCCAGTTGCAGATTCAGTGCAGTTTCAGTAGTATTAGCAGGGGAGAGGGGGAGAGAAAGCGGAGGCAAAGAGGAAGGTTTTGAGGTGCTTCCGGAACCGGAGGTGGTTCTCCTCAAGTTTCAGGGAGGTAGGAAAGCTGTTCCAGAGGGAGGACCCTGCAGTGGAAAGAGATCTGCCCCCAACTCGTTGTTTGGAGAAGCGGCTGACCCTGAGGGAGTTGGAGGCGGATGAGCGAAGAGCTTGAGAGGGAAGATATTTAGGAAGAGAGAGTTGAAGGTATTTTGGCCCAAGGCCCCAGACGATGAGAATATTTGAAACTTTGCATTGTATGCTAATGGCGATATAGCATGATGGCTACATGCTATCATTTTTAAAGCAATAAACCCTGGAGGTGGCGTCATTACCATTTGGTATTGGCTCAGGGCCATGGGTATATCCCTGAGCAAATTGTGTGCCTTAACGAAGGCTCCAGCGCTATAACCACGTTCTAATGCCACTCCCGAGAGTCATTATAGCCATTAGCATCCCGGCATGCTGCAATAAGTAAAACCATGTTGCTGCATTTAATTGTGTTTTTTAGAAGAGAAAATGTTTGCCTTGGACAAAGGGAGAACAGTTCTATTCCTAGCCCCTTCTCTCTTTCCATGATGGCCAGTGGCACAGGAGGGACGAGGCGGGCCAACGGCATACATGGGAACACAACGGTACGGCAGAGGCTGGAGGGAGTTAAGTGAATGCCTGGTGGGTGTTGAGGGAGTGTAGTGGGGAAGCAGGTAATTGGGGATGTTCTGAGGGCAAGGACGACTGGAGGCTGTAGCCTCAGGAGGTAAGATGGTGGCGTCCTACTGCTCAGGGGCTTTAGTTCTTATTTCAGCTTGTTTCCTCTTGAGAAGGTTCTCTCTAGAAGGTTCTCTCTATTGGTTTGGGCAAAGCTTGTTCTGCTTCTACATTTAACAACTTCATCAACTTCTCTAATATTTAAAAGTAGGTTGTTACAAGAGTTAATAGTCACTTCACAATTGATTTTAGGCACACTGAATGACTTCTTGATGGTGAAATGAGTCTTGTCACTTCCTTATGAACTGCAAGACGTCAGTTCTGTTTCTTCTCCTGCTGCCCTCCAGCTCCTGCTCCAGCTCCTTTATGTGACACCCTCCTACAGCAGCCTTTTATTTCCCTCAGGTGGATTCACTGGATTTAGGTGCAGACCCTTAGTCTTAATTGCCTGACCTTGCCATAGAGGTTTAGGCTTGCCTCACTGTACTCCACCTCTTTAGCCCTCTTCTTCATGAGAGTCTCTGAGGGATTCTGTGACATGTAGTCACTTTTTGAAAATTAGTTCTTTCTACTACTTTGATGGTTTTTGCAACAGTTTCACTTCTCTTAACATGTTTAGAAGAGGAGCAGTAAGAGTTAGCCTTCTTAGAGATAGTTAGAATTAGAATGGCCACATTTCCATCACCCCCTTTGATATACCTTTGGTCTCGGTCGGATATATATTTTTATGTAGCAAAAGACTGGTTCCCTCAATATACCACTTAGTTGGGTTGTAACTTGGGAGTTTATCTCCCTTTCACTGGCAGGAGGTTGAGCTCCTTTAAAAATGGACAATTGCCAATTCCTCCTTTAACCCAGTAACACAAGTGTCCCTCTAGAGGGAAAAATACTGTGTTTCATCCTGCAGTGGGGTTCCCCAGGATTATCCACAATATTGAAAAGCCTAAAGCAGGAAAAAGGTTGTGAAGCATTAATAAAGTGGAAACAACTATTGTGGGGAATAGAGAAGAAGTAATTTCAAGAGTGATCATTGTAAAGATTGAGGCGACCCCTGTAAGAAAAGCTGTGAAACGTATTGTGAGTTAGGAGTAGAAAGTGCAATACACCAAGAAAGAAGGAAAGCCATCTCAGAGGTGGGGAACTTTCAAAATGAATAAGTCAGAGGAACAACCCAGAGTGAAAGTGTTTAAGAGACTATATTCAAGAGAACCATATTAAGGGCCATTTGCTCAGGAAAACATGCCCCACCAACAGTTGGAAGGAGCTGCAGGAGATCATGAAACAGACATTTCAGTACCAGAGGAGATCATCATAAGGGATATTTTTGTGATACAAGAGGGGTTACAGACTTGTATGAACGAGAAGACCCTGGGAGATGCCGCAAAACAAAAAGGCAAAGAGGAGGCCACCAGTAGAGAGAGAATTTTCTGGGCCTAGTTTAGTTAGTATAATTAATGGTGAGGCCAGATAGGGATAGGTCTAAACTGAGGACATTTTTGATTTGTGACTTCCTGGCGACAGGCGAGCACCTTTGTTTGATTTAGTTAGGTAGGGAGTCCCCCTATAGCGTTAGGGCAAGCTAGGCCTTTTCTATACTTAAACAATAACAATTTAAAATGTCTGTGTTGTGTCCGACTCCTACTTTGACTCGCCACAGGGCTCAAAAGGGTAACACTGAGTTAATGCCTGTATTCTGAGCTATCTGATTGGCTAGGAGGCCGTCACTTGTCCTGGCTGATTAAAGTAGTGCACTTTTAGAAAGAGAGGCTGAAAATCTGTGGTCGAAATTAGTATATTAACAAAAAAAATGTGCTGCTATTTGACCACAAAGTATACACATAATCCAACACTGAAGATGTTATTTGGGCATTTAGATGCAATGTTTCTTTATATACTGTCGCTGAAAAGCTGTTATTTGCAAAGAAAATGAGTGCATGTATTTACTAAAAATATAGCTGGTGTTTGGGCACAAAGTTGGTGTTTTTGCTAAAAACGACAAGCTTATATTTGCTGACAAAATGAGGACTTTTGAACTTTTTCGAGCAGAGTTTTGGTTATAATCCCTGCTGTTTTGTGGACATGTACTGTATTGCAGATAATACAGCACCATTTAATTGGCACCATAGTGCACTTTCCTGCTGCAAGGGCAGTTACTTCTGAAGCCCTTTGGAGGCATGACATTACATACATTGCTATCTTATCATCATAGCTCAGCTGTCTGAGGACCAATTGTATAAGATTGGCATAACAAAAGGGCTTAATATCTGTACGAGTCTTCCGGTCAGGCGTCTGCAACCTGAGGCTATCCTGATATTTTGGTCTATGCCATCTATGACCCTCACCATTGACTATGCTGTCTAGGGCTGATGGGAATTGTAATTCAATCATCAGACAAGCCAGAGGTTGTAGGTCCCTGCTTAAGCTCTGTTGTCTGAGCTTTTAAAATGTGCTTATCACAAGTGCTTGGTCTGCTGCCTAAGCTATGTGCCCACAAAAGCAGTGTAGCAAAATCACCACAACTACCAGGAGTCAAATTGACTCAGGCACCAATAAAAATGTGGCCCGCAGTCTCAACAAAACATGTAGCAAATTCTGTATTTTCAAGAATATTTGTTCATGGACAATCGTCTACTAGCTGCACAGTGAAGTAACTCACCAAACTGGCCCACCTTGGCAAAAGAAACCGGCCCACTTTGACCAAAGAAACTGGTGCACACCAGCATGCGGGGCCTGCACTTCAGTAATTGCCGTATTGAGGCTGTAAATTAGCAATGTTTATTCCTGGGGATTGTAGAAATCGACTATGTGAATTGCTAGCAACACGGTTACTAGCAGATTGTTGAAACCTGAAAAAAGTATGAACCGTTGCCCTCTGCAAACGGGAATGGGATGATTTTTGACACACAAACGGAACGGCAGTGGTATGAGGCACAGTTCTCTTTTGGGAACACATTCTTTTGGGAGCCGTGACGAGTTAATAACCCTGCCCGTGCTGTATGTGGATTGGTGTTCAATGGGTTCATCACCCCTTACAAGACACAGTAATCCTTCAGCCTCTAAAAACATCCCAGAAAAGGGCTACATGCCCCCACAGACATGTGGGCACAATGGGCAGCAGACCCAAAGGGGGATCAGATAAAGAACAGGGATGCTTATCTAAGGGAAAGGGTGAGCAATGTTGGAGTGGTCCAACAATATTGCAATCCGATGCAGAGGACTTTACAGCTCGTTCGGCATATCCCTTCAGAGGTAGAAACCACAGAGTGTATGGAGGTGGCAAGTTCAAACTAGGAAATTCCAAGCCGGCACTGAATACGCCTTAGAATCCTTTCAGTTGCATGCTGGAAAGGAAGACATAAAGGAAGCCATTGATCAACACCTAGGAGCAATCATTAACTCGATAGTAAGAGAAAAGGAGGTCACTTCAGAGTATAATACATCTCTGGGGCTGAGGTGGAGACAAAGGAAGTAGCCAATCAGAGTCCATTGCACCGGAAGACTATGGGAGGAAGCAAACGTCTCTGCTGATGCTTCCTAGATACAAAGAGAGGGAGCTAGAGGAGGACTGCTGGAAGGACTTCTACAGTAGGGAGGCAGCGCAAGCCTGGAAAGACTGGCCAGAGAGGTGCAGAGCAGTTAAGACCCAGAAACCCTGAGGAGGTATACTTATCAAAAACACATCTCGACCCCTCTGAACTCCTTGGGGACACTGTAAAGCCAGAGCACGGTGCTTTAAACCTGTGACCCCAGTGGAAATATAACACAAGGATCCATGCCGTGCCCGGGGGGGGGGGGACCAAGGCCAATGAATGAGGTCTGCTGCATTTGCTGAATCCAAGACCTAGGCGAGAGACCTACTGCGAATCCGGCACAAAAAAGGCTACGAGAGAAGTCTATTGTGAATTCCGTACTACAGAGGCCAAGGAGAGAGAAGATAGGAGCCTGATACAAGCCAAGGAATAACGGTCCAGAAAGGACTCATTGCAACCCATGAAAGTAAAGTCCAGGAGGGGCCTATCGTAGAATCGGGAATCCAAGGTTATGGAGGCCTATGGCAAACTCTGAGCGACTAAAAGAACCAGTTGGTGTGTTTTTTATTAGAATAGAAATACACGTTGAAGAGTAGGATTGTGATCCTTTTGTTTGGCCATTCCTTGGAACTTTGTGTTATTTGCATAGGGTTACGGGGAGTCTAATGGCTTCTTAAACTTAGGATTGGGACTTTTCTGTTGGCCTCTTCCTTTAGACATTTCTTTATATATTAGGGCATTCCTGGAGGGGTGAGGACTAATTAGGATAGTTTTGGACCTTAAGTTTTGATCACAGATGGAACACTGGGGGAACCACCCACCAAGACAAGGTTTTATCTGGAAGTTTGTCTTTAAGTTTGTCCTTGAGAAGAAGACTACAGTCTTCATACCCATCCCTTCCGATGTTGTATCCTTGCTAAACATACCACAGAGCACTCAGTGTTTTCATTCTGGAAAGTGTTGGCTGCAAACAATCTGCGGAGCACTTTTCTGAAGTTGTCAATGTTGTAATGAGCTTGAACATTTCATTGATATGCATTGGGCTGGAAGAAGGGTCACAATAGGAAGTTTGTCGTAGACTAAGGACTTAAAAGGGTAGGTGCATACGCTGCAGGATGATTTAAGATCTCTGTCAATGATATGATGCACTGCTCTGTTTTGGGGAGCTATATGCAGTTGTGTGATACTCCACGCTTGTTTTGGAAACACTGTCAGTGGTATGAAAAACAGGTTTAATATTGGGACCACTGGCCAGTGCTATGATATAGAGTCCTCATATTGGGAATACCATCCAGGGCTTTGCTGTACAGTTCTCGTTCTGGAACACTATCCACTGGTATGATGGACAAATCTCCGATTCGGGAACACTATTCAGTTCTATGATATAGAGTTCTCCTTTTGGGAACGTTGGGTGGTGGAGTGAAAAATGGTTCTGTTTTTGTGAACACTGTTCAGGGATATCATTCACAGTTCTCATTTTGGGAACAGGGCGCAGTCACAGGGGTGATATATGTTTCTTTCAGTTAATTTTTCTTCGCCCATCACTCAAACACACCATCAGCCCGACTCTGAAGAAATGGCACATTTTGGAACACATTTGTGGTATGGAACACAGTCTGCAACAACTGTACCATTTGCCAAGGCAAGCCTCTTGGTGTGAAATGTGGGTGGCAGTATACAGAAGATCCAAGTACAAGCTAGTTGTGTTGAGGCCAGTGCCCCAGATAAGATTTTGGAGGTGGGAGTATTTTACTCCCTATTTTGAAACTTTGAGAGTAAATGTGATTTCAAGAGAGTAAAAATGACTTTTTTTCCTTTGAAAGAGAGTAAAATATATGTGACATACAGCCGATGTTCACAAAAACTGTATGGAAATCATTACTATGCGACAGTTTTCTGCATTGTGACAGAATACACCTTTCATTATTTCTCTAAGGTCTGGCCATTTGATCTCACCTGTACATATTTAAATGTTGAAAACACAAAAACCTAGCCAATTACATAGTAAAGCAAACATGAATTGTAGTGTGTGTTGAGGGTCGATATCAGAATTGACTTTTGATGTTTAATGAAAATCCTCATTTCCTGGAGCTCTTGCCAATGTTATGATACAACAGCGCAGTGCTAAATTCTATACCCAATCTCATGGCCGAGTGGTTACTTATATAGCGCCTTTGGCAAAGCGCTGTACATAGAACATATTTATCACAATTGCCACCAAACCAAAGTCGGAACTCCTTTATCGACCTCGAAAGGATGAAAGGCTGAGTTGGCCTTGCCGGGATTTGAACCTGCACCCTACAGATCTCACACAAATCGCAGCAGCGAGCGCTCAACCGGCTGAGCTTTTCTAGCAATTGTTCACGTGCCCTCTTTGATTGCAGGGAAGTTGCATGATAACAATTATGTGCACTGACTCTGAAGAATCTCACTGGGTGTGGGTGGGGGTAAAGTGCTTTCACTGGCGCAACCCCGCACGGCTCTTAGACCTGCTATTTTCTACTAAGCTCACGATTCAGAAGAAACATTAATCCTTGGGGCAGTATTAAGTGCCTAGAAGTGGCCAGACACACTGTGTGCGCTTGTTCGTGCGTGCTGCGCTTGGGGCCTTATGAGAACCCGCCAGTGCGTATTGTACCCGGGACATTATTTTATGCTGCAGGGACATGAAACTGCTGTGTACTGCACCTTTCAACACTCTCTGTAAAATGTATATCATTTTAGCCATTTCCTTGGGTTCCTCGTGTTTCAACAAATCTTTTAAAAAATGTGTTTCAGAGCTACTCTTTTTGCTCTGCAGATTAGCACTCCTTCGATCTGTCAGTCTATGCTAATACTGAACGGATAATAAAGCTGCCTGCTTCAACAGTACGCTGGCTCCATCATCACGCAATGAGTTCAGTACGCCTTTGAGTACTTCCCTGTAAGTACTAGAACTGTCCAGCCAGGTCCGCGTTCGTTCACAGGAGGATTACGCATGGGATCTTTTCTGATCACTGCCACGCTTTGATCGCCCCACAGTGACCCAAGGGGCGTGCACACTATCAGAAAGCCTCTCCCTACTGTTCATTCACGTTCCTAAATGCCCACCTCTTCTTTCGTGTGCATTTGACACTAAATCCCCCTTTCTTCTTCTTTGCTTCCCAAATCTAAAGTCTGGCCGGCACAGGTTTGGATATTCCTCGTGGGGACGCAATACACCGCTCTCCAGACTGCCCTGACTACTGTTAGACTGCTACGAACAAACCCTTCTAGGTATTCTCTACTCAACTTAATGTATCACCTGGGCGCCCATCAGAAAACCCACGCAATCTGATGCCATGATATATGATATGATAGGTTCTTTATAACGCGTTTAATACCCAGAGGTCTCTAAGCGCGGACCCGGGGTTCGAACCTGTGTTGCTCTGCGTCGTCTTGCTTCCAAGGTGAGCACGTTGCCCCTGAGCTATTTCATATGACTAGGTTGTCAAGGCTTGCATAGCTCACTGCAAGTTGGACCCCCTGTCACCCGGCTTCCTTCATGTTTCCTTTCACCTTTCACACAGTCCATCCTGGACCAGGCCACCCTTGGTCCTCTGCCTTGGTAGCACCAGGATTACTAGGCTGGTGTTTGTTTCATTAGAGACATCAAACGTAAGCCCCCACGTTTACAAACGTTCCACCAAGAAGGCTTCTGCCAAACACTTTCTATGTTGGCCTCCCTCCTCCCCAGCTGGATAGGTTTGTAGGTTAAACTCTGTTGGAGGAAAAGGTCCTACAGTCCCTTGGTCAAGTACCCCTCTTGAAATATAACAGCAATAATGAGCTGTCTCCCCAACCTCCTCGATAACAGATAGAACACACATGACTTCTAAGTGATGAAACATGTACGCAGATGCATGGATGGAATTTGGAGAAGGTTGGCTGCCATGTATAAAAGCACGGATTCAAGCATTCTGTGGCCCAGACGGAAGATAAAAATCAGAAACATTCTCGAATGAGCTCTCCAACGAATAAAGAGAACTAGGGAATTCAAAGGCAGATTCCTCTGAAGCCCCCATTCCAAATACTATGCCAATACCTGGTGCCATTCTTAAATGAATAGAGTGCTTCTATCTAAGCCATGGTAAAATCATGGCTACTAGCCTAAACAGCCAGACTCTCACCGACATGACTTGGCTAGCCGCCGCTCTCCACCTGTAGTAATGTTTACTCCACCTACAGCCTATTCAGGACCAACCTGTAACCCGGTCCGCATTAGCCACTGTAACTTTTATTTCTTTTTGCATACTCTCTGTACATACTTTTCTCGGTATATTCTACTCTTGTATGTAAACATTCAGAGCCTGGACTAATGTACGCTCTGTCTGTTGTACTATGATGCTCGTGTAACGATATGTAACTCTGCTGTACACATGATTATGCTCCCAGTTACCTGAGGGTTCGGATGCACTTTACAAATAAACAAACTAAACTAAGCCAATATTCCCCCGATGCGCCTCTTAAGAGTGATCCTCCCACATACCAATATTTATTTGCCCTCAACGAGTTCACAAATCTGTCAGGAACCAAGGATTGTGAATATCTTCAAATGCAACTGCAAGGTCCTGTTACTAGTGATAGCTGCTCCCCCTAATATTCATTATTATTGTTTTCAGTAGAACTGCATGGAGCTGAAGGATACTGTGTTCCAGTACAATGCAACCCTCAGCACGGGGTAGTGCAGCACATGCTCTGCCATGTCGCGCAATCCAACTCTAGATGGAAAGAGGGAGGCTGCTGTTCAGAGCATGAATTTAATGAAAATATTTACAGCAGGCGGGAAGTGGTTGTCAGCAAGTGATGGCTGTTATTTCAGGCGATTCAAAGCTGCTTCGTGGTTGTTTGGATTGCAGGTGACTTAGTGCCACAGAAGAAATAGCCTTTAGAGCAGGGGTTGGCAACCTTTAGCTCTCTAGAAGTTTAAGACTACAACTCCCAGCAGCCCTAGCCAGCAGAGTCAATGCTGAGGGGTCATGGGAGAAGTAGTGCAAAACATAAAGGGTTATTGGTGCATATCCCTGTGTCAGAGGGTTATAAATGGGGTTATAAACACTGACTCTTTAGAAAGATTTTAGAGATCTCTTAGCTGAATGAGACCATTTGTGGTGTGATTGTAGGAGGTGAAGCATGCTACTCTATTGCTCCTGCCTTCACACGTGACTCCAGAGAGCAAGGGTATTTTAATGAGCAATCAATAATCGAATCTGATGCAGCAGTTTAAGGGTAAGATATTGGTAGAATTACCAATGTGTTTGGGGAAATATTTAAAGAAGGCTCAATGCACAGGTGCCAAGACTTTAAAGGTGATGCGTTCAGTTGCTGGCAGCAGCGAGTACAGATTCTTAAGGGCTGGCCAGATGAGACTGCTACAGGGGGAAATATGTGATTAGAGGAGCCATAGTTTTCCATACTGCTTGTAACTGCTGCAGATTTGGGAGGGATATCAAGCTAGATGATGTTGCAGTTGCTTGTTTTGAGACTTAGGAAAGGGGTGTCCACTGCTGTGATTTAGCCTCAACAATTCCCCCGCGTGAAAGATAAGGGAAACATTAACCAAACATCATAGGTATGGGAGAGCTATTGGCAGGACGGATTGTCTTTTTGTGGTAACAGAGATAAGTGGTCTTATTTGGAATTTTCTAAATAAGTTCCATGCCACTGCCTGGCTGTTTGTGAGCATGGGCAGGTCATTTTGTTGGGATCAGAAAACTCGAAGGAGGGCAGGTGTTATAGCGTTCAATCGTCATCCAAATGCAAATAGTTGTGGGCCAGTGTGAAATTTGAGCTTTGATTGAGGTAAAAGGTTTGGACAAGTGGAAGTTGATCTTTCCGCAATTATTTTGATCCTAGTTAAATGTATCAGAAAGTCAAGAGTTAGCCCTCAAGCCTGGGATTATAAAGTTAAAAAAGGAGAACCCGAGGACATTATTAGTCCTTAAACATAAAGTCCTGATATTAATAATACAACCTAAAATGAAGAAGTACAAACTGAAGATTTAAAAATAACTTTTAAAAATATAAAGATAAAATGAGGCTTTTTAAATTGACAACGTAAAAATAACTACATTTATTGTTTAACTTTTTTCCTAAAAAGGAAATTCTGTGCAATTATACATATTAGTTTTTTAATTGTTTTTTGGCTTCTCCGTTTAGCAGTAGAAGGGCAAAGCACTCTCTTTGCCAGGTGAGCGCATCACCCCTTCATTTGCAAATACCAATTTGTGTCTGTAAAAGTGAACTCGTGAAATGGGTGAAATCCTGATACCCTTACACACCTCCCTTGCCCTCCTCACTATACTAAAGCATTCAGCTGCGGGCCATATGTGATATTCTTTTTGCTGTGGTCTCCTTTGTGATTTTGTATGAAATACGGAAGTCAGGTTTTTTTGCATTCTTCGTTGAACCTCTTTATTTTTTCAATATTCTTCTGCAACCTTTGTCTCTCCAGATGTTTTGGACTACAAGTCCTAACAGCTCTAGGTGGCATAGTCCATGGTGGGGGATCATGGGAGCGGTATCCCAAAACATCTAGAGAGCCACAGATTACAGACGGCTGATCTAATCCTTGGGGATGTCAAGAGGGAACCGGATATGAAATTTCGGACTGGCTGCTTACATTCAATGGCTATTTCTGAATGAAAAGGGGGAGTGAGGAGGGTTCACTATGCAAGTGCTTGAACTGAGCAGCAGTGTCTAGCAAAGGCATGCAAAACATCAACGAGGACGAGTAAACAGGGGATAGATTTTAGGGCTCTAGGTACAGTTGCAGGGACCGGATGGGGTTGTTCCTGGGAGAAGGAGGGTCAACCAATGAAAGGCTGAGGATCAAAGAGAAAAAGGGGTGTCGCGGATCAATTTCCTGGTTTATAGCACAGTCGCGCTGGCAGGAATGGAGCAGAAGCAGATGATGTGGCATAGAGGATTGAACGGGCAAATTGGGGAATGTGCATTAGACCCGTAGGAATCAAGAGGTGTGTGGCTATCCTTAAAAAAAAGATTATAGCATATGCTCTCTTTGGCACGAAGCACTTTCATTTACAATGCATATTCCCTGTCCACCTGTTGACAACCATTTACTGAAAAATGTCTTCATATTTGTAATACATTTTTATACTTCAATAAATTCAAAGGATATCCATCAATATCATAGCTACTGGATAAACAAAATGTCAGATCGCCTCCTTCCCCAGGTGTAATGTACAAAAAAGGTCACAAAAAGAACATCACTATTCACAAATGATTTATTCCACAAGGCATTTTTAGAAGCCAAAACAGTGTGGCTTGGAAACAAACCTTACTCACCAAATGGTGAATCATCTGCATATTGTTTTAAAACATTCGTCACATAGTTTCCAGAGTCATCAATGGAAATTAAGATATTTCTTCATTGTCTAACAATGCTCCGCCACCCTTTCCCTGTTAATAGAAATCAACAACAAGAAAATTGTAATAATGTTCCACAATTCTTCTCAAGAAAAACGTTAGGCAAATTTGCAAAGAAATTAATCTTCCCAGATTTTATTCAGCCCAGCTGGAATTAAACTGGGTACATTTTTACATCCAAAATGCCACCCTTTGAAATAAGTCTTTCTCTTCATTCTTTGCCCATGTGGTGTTCTGGAAGTGTTTCTATTTTCTGAAAGATTAACTGAGGAATGTTATGTTACTCTGTCAAAAATGTTTGGAACCTGATTTTTCATTTCCTCTTCCGATATCTGACTCTTTTTCAGTCATTTTTGGTTGTTTCTATGATACATACTTTTCCACAGAGGCCTTTAAATATAAAGCACATGATCCATTCTTCATGTAGTGTATCCTATAGAGTGATTTCCTTACCTGTTGAAGGAGGAAGCAGGGTAGGGTCCACACTCCTCATTGAAATTATTGCAATGCATAGATTGAAAGCATGGGTAGGCCCCTACTTTATGTGTCCGCAGGAATTCTCGACTTTCTTTTTCCTGATTTATATCTGCTTTTATGAACACACTTTTTAAATGTATCCGTGTGAACTGTGAAAATAAAATATGAAACATAATTAATGGTGGTTTTGGAATCAGTTTTTTTCAGATTATTAGCTGTATGTACAATTGGCCAGCTTCTAGTGATCAAATGTTTCGTACGGTTGCGCATCATAAATACTCCACTAATTATTGATTATCTAGCTTTACAGTATTACACAATTATAGTTTTGAGCTTGGTCGTTTCTTTGAAAGTTTCAACGCCTCCTTGATGGCTTTTGTAGAGCATCCCCCCTGGCGAAAAAACATTCTTTTAAATATATTTTCTTCCGTTGCACACGCGTGTCAACTGCAGTGCGGGTTCCTTCTCAGGAAAAAGGAACATGGAAATCTTTGCAATATTTTTTAAATTGATATCTTTATTATTTGGCATAGAACTCTATATTCTTTTGATCATTTCTGTAAATGGATATAAAGAATACATTTGTTGATTAAGTTCATGACAATCGAGCAAAACAGTTTTTTAGATACAGTAATTCTTTTAACGGAATCAGAATAACATTTTTAAACAGTATTCCTTTTCCCCCAATCCTGGGGGAAAATATGCTATGTTCCGCACTCCATTAGCTATCTCTGGGTATTATAGTGCAGTGTATTTAACATTATATTTTTTGTTATAAACTGTTCATCACAATCAGACTCTTTCATCTAAAAGTAAACGCCCAAAGAACATTCAGAAAGTGTGGTGCAATTTTCGCCCAGCCTGGCTACTTTTGTATAGCCTCCATTATTCTCTACCTTGAATCCGTACCTGTATTTACCCCCCACCCTTGATCATAGGCCATACTTGTCAGCCTTCGTTTTTTCTTCTTCTTTTGTTTCTGGTACATTTCTCCCACCTTTCCGCATTTCTCAAGCCAAAAAGTGATTTTATTATGGGTTGAAAAACAATGAAAAAGCAAAATGCATAGAATGCTAGGCTGAACATGCATTTATTTTTCATTTTCTTTTTAACATTTTGAGTGAGTATGCTTAAAACACTTTATTGTGATGACTGAAGACCAAACCTCTGTTGCTCACTGAGCCTCATCATCTCGTCCACCTCTACAAGGCCAGTGTCAAGTGTTTTCTTTGGATTTTCTCTATAATGCAGAAAGCCTGCCATTAAGGGCCCATGTCCCCGCAGTCCGTCCCTGCATCCGGCATTGAGCAGTCACCCGCCAGCCACACAGGTACGCTTTAGGTATAGACAGCGTTCGCACAGTAGATCACCTATGGTTATGCAGCGCAGCGGGGCAACGCGCCGCCATTCATCATCCAGATGTCTACAGTCACCATGGTTTATGTGCGTTCTTCTGAAATCTAGCAGCAGTTGGAGGCACTTCCTTATGCAGGTGTGCTCCCGTAAGGTGTATATTTTATTGGGAGGAGGATGCTTGTAAACTGGTTTGGCATTGGAAATCTGCAACATCAACCTAATCAAAATTCTGTCTGAATATTGCATGTAACATTTTTATCATTTCCTTTTATCTCCTTCCCAATAATCCTGACATGTTTATTATTCAGATGCCTTGGCATGGACTGCTTCTTTGTTGCTGTTAAATAGTTCTTAGAGAGGCAAAGCTAACTCCTCAGTTTCACGCTGAGTCATACCTTTGCAGAGTAGGAGAGTACTGATGTGTGCATGAATGGAGAAGAACACACAAAGCACATCTGAGGGACTCAGTCAGGGGTCAGCAACCTTTGGCTCTCTTGATGCTATGAACTACAACTCCCACCAGCCATAGCTTGAGTTGTCAATGGTCGAGATCATGGGAGGTCTAGCAAAAACATCAGATGGTAGACCCCTGGATGTATATATCCCTCGAGGTACCTAACAATGCATAAAGAACACTCCTTACAGAAACCCAGTATTTCTGTTTTAAGTCACTAGCGTCCTACTTCTTAGCATGTCCATACTACAAACAGCACTTACCTACAATTAAATGTCTTGAATTAATGTTGCGCTGCTTAGAAACAGTGCTTGGCGGTGGCCTTTTCCGTAGAGGGACAGTTTTGGGTTCTTATAGAAGGTGTACCGACTTGGAAAAGCTCCCAGGCGTGAGCCCAGAGCATGGGTCTGTAACATTTGGCTACCCAGATGTCTTGGACTACAACTCCCATCTGCCCTAGCCAGCACAGTCAATGGTGTGCGGTCATGGGAGTCATAGCCCAAAAGATATGTATCCTGCTGACCTAGCACATGCCAGAGGCAAGGCCGTGGACCTGAATCGATTCACTGCAGCACAATGACGCAGGGTTGGCTATCATGGAAGCGCATTTCCTGCTCGTGCTCTCTGAAGTTTTATCTGCCACACACCTTTCGTCCTGTACTTATCTTGGTCCGCACTGGAAATCTTTTTAAGTCCGGAGTATATGTTTGCTGTGATATAGTAATAGTTGGGGGATTTGGTTCTATTACACACAGCAGAGAACTAGTATTTCAAACATTAAACACCTTTCAATGTGGAATTGTGTTTAAACGAAGTGGACTTTTTGGACAAAGGGGATTCTAGTGATGTCAATTAAACGATGAACACTTGGGGGAATGCTACCGGGTCTTATTCGCCCATGCAACTGCTCCTCAGTAAGTGGTCGCCTGAGTGGACTAGTCCACGCGTGTAACAGGTAGCCCTGTCACCTGACTGACCACTTAGTGATGAGCAGACACCTACACCTGAGGGGCGGCTGGGGTGGGAGGGTGGTTGTGGGGGATGCAAAGTGGGGAGGGGTGGGGGCAATGGATGCTGGGCGATCCTTCTATAGTGGAGAGGAGTGGGTGCCAGTGATGCTGGTGGAATGCACGGTGGGGGTATGCGTGTAATGTGAGGGCAGGACATGGGTAAGGAACAGGGGTGAGCGTGCTAGGGGGACATTCAGCGCAGGGCTTCTGGGTGGTGGGGTCTGGGTGTGGTAGAAAAGAGGAATTTGGGGGGACCCTCGGCAAAGAAGAGAACAGGGGGATAGGTAAAAAGGTAAAGGCCAGGTGGGGGGATACGTTTTTGGAGGGGCGAGCAGCGGCAAATGTCGACCACCTAGGGTCGAGCAATATGCAACTGCTCACAGTCATAGGGAACAATAGGGGGCGACAGTATGAGCGACAAGTAGTTGGGGTCAATTAAAAGACCCGAGGAGCAGGTGGGAGTCAATAAATAGGTACTCCACCAAGGGAACATGTGAGGCGTGAACATACATGGAAGCTGCAGACAATCCATGTACAGAAGCACACGTGCCCCAAAGGTGCTATTTCTGGTTTAACTTATTATATTATTTAATAGTTTCATACAGTCAACAATAGGCAACTTTTAATACAAACACAAAGTAGTTGAATCAACTGGATATTATTCATAAATACAAGGACTCATGTCCATTATACTTCAAAGAAATATGACAAAACGTTAAAAAATAAAATAACCAGCACTAATTAAAAATGTTTCAAACACATTTCATCTCTGCCCAAAATGTCATTTAAATGACGAATGCATACTTCATTATTGCCCCTCATAAATAATTCCCAAATTGTATCTAAACTAACAAAGTGTTCTAATCTGAAGTCAGCAGCTGCTAAATATCTTAATCTTAGTCCAGTTAAGTAAGGGCATTTCAATAAAAGATGCTTTACCCTTTCTGCCAACTGCTCACCGTATCATCTGTAAAGCCTATGTTCCTTTGGCATCCTATGCCAAGCTCCTATCACCTCAAGGATAGTAGTGGGGTTGAATTTGATTTTCAAATATTCCCACACTGAGTAATTACCTAAATAGGCCTTGATGCAATTAGGTGTTGCAGCTCGGTCCATGATGTACTGAGCAAACATCTCGGAAAGACTTTTGGTAACTACATCAACATAAGCTTCTCCCAACTTTGTGTGAAAAACATTTCACAAACTCTCTTTCTGTAGAGATAGTGAAATACCTAGAACATCCTCTGGCAACCACACGGTCAATGCTCAAAGCTTTTTTGATTATTTACGTTGGTACTTTTTTCCATAACAGATTTTCGTATTTCTATGACCTTCCATAGGAGCCCTAGTAGACAATTGCATGGGGCATTAATCAATTTCCAATATAAGGTAAGACAGCGTAGAACATACTAAGCTCGAAAACATTTAATTTCAAATTGAAGATAAATGTATTCAACCAGAGTACTGCTTCTAAGCCTCAACAGTCCCCTCAAAATTCTAAGATCCAACCTTTCAATCTCACAGATCATATCAATGACCCACATTTCTGATCCATACATTACAAACGGAAGCATCTTACTTAAGTAAACCTGGGAACCATCCTGACAGAACAGCCCCCGAAGCGATAAGACATGCATCTTCTTACTCCAGACACCTGCAATGCTTTAATCTGGACCTGTTACAGATGTGCCTTCTAAGTAAGGGAGGAGTCCACTATGATCCCCAAGAAGTGATAGCGGGTCCCCTCTTCAACAGGCACTTCATTACGTGTGCAACTATATTTAACATGGAGGTGGCAGTCAATACATAGATGTACAACCAAGGGAACATGTGAGGTTTGAACAACAATGAAATATACAGAATAGATAATATGAAGATGCTCTTTTTGTTTTAAATTTAATCTTGTGTTGCACATTTTCTCGTAAGAACAAAAAGGATGAAATGAAACGGGCAACTAGAAGGAGCAAATCTATGAGCGTGCTGGGATGAGTCTTCTGTGGAGAGCACTCGCATACATTTACCATTAGTGACATGCTCTGGTCACGCAGGAGAGACGCCTGTACATGTAATGAAGGCCTGCACCCCCGGATACTGCTATGTATTCCCAAAACCTGCATTCTCTGTGCTTATGAGGCTGGCTCTCGGAACACAAGCAGTCACACATACCCAGCGGCGCCGGTCAAGTCATTCTGCCAAACGCTATGGGGGGGAGAGAGCGCAAGACCGAGGTTGACAATATCACGCAAATAGAGGTTTCATGTTCACATCGTGATTTTGTTTTTATTTCCTGCTTTCTTCCTCTGTTACGCAGGTTTCAGAGAACATTTTATAGAATTTCTTTTCTTGTGGGGACGTTTTGTAAAACGATTTCCGTCATGCGATACCTAATGGGTGACTCAAAGAAGGAAGGCGTTATTCACTGTGGGGCCTGTGTGCTTCTCCGGAATTTTGAAATAGCTGTCCAAAAGCATTATATAGCTAAATAAACATCTCCAGCAATGCTTATTAATACAAGGAAATGTCACAAGAGCGATATGGCCCTTCAATGGCACAAAGACATTTGATATTACACTGTAGATCTGCCTAATTAATGTGTGTGTGCAATTCAGATCCACAGAGTGTGAGGTAAGAAGCAAGGAAAGTCCTTGTTTGTAATTAACAAAATCATGGAAATTAAGATTTTAGGAAATCATAGTATTGTGACATAGAAAGTACCTGAACACTGAGACCTCAATGTAATCTACATTTTGGGTGGTGTGTTGATAGGTTGGGGGTCATTTTGACACGGCGGTATGACACATGTTAACTGCCATGTGGATAGCTTAGTATCGCTTCTATCCTCACGTCTCCCGCCCTGTCACATTTCGGTGTGTCATATCATGGCTATGGATCAACAGATAATACCAAGCCTGGGTTATGTTTTCAATGTACTTTATTTCTTTATAAGTTGTTTTCTGAGGTCAGGGGAAGGTAAATCAACGATTCAAGCAGAGATCCCCAGTCTTTTATGGTAAGGTTGTATAATGACTCTGTTGCTGTCATCAGCCCTTTCCCTCAGGGTAGCCTCTCCTCATGTGGCCAGAGGAAGGCACCCGCCACCTGATCCTGACCCTAGGGGTGGCTATGAGAAGGGAGGATCACATGAGAGGAAGGAACCCTCAGGGTGGAAAGCTTGGCATCATCAGCTGAGACATGCTATCCCCCTTTCTCTTTTAGGGATACCCCTTACATTCCTCAGGCTGTGGCAGGACCACATTTAGAAACCACAGAAAGAGGATGAAAAGAAGGGGGGTTAATAGTGGAACATGGTATCCCCCTTTCTTTATGAGAACCAACCTAACCCTCCCCCAGACTTTATGGGCTATTACAAGACATTTCCCTTCATTGAACCTACTATAGTACTGGGAAGAGGAAGAGGTGATTAGGAGTAGTGAACACTAGTAACTAATTTCACCACTCTAGTACTGAGAAGAGGAAGAGGCCTGCAGAGTGTTGCAAAGGTATGGAATGTCCCAAGTTCTCTTCTAATTGCAACCAGGCAATTACGATTGGGAACTAACACCTGCAACCTTTCAAGTGGTTACAGGTGTATATGAGGGGAGGAAACCAACAGCAAAGGGACCAGCAGGAGATCCTGTGATTGAGGAGGCAGCCGCAGAGGGTCCTGCAGGAGAGTCAGGATGCCGGCTGACGACCCCAGAGAACTTTGGAGCCTAGGGCCAGTCGGGCCGCGAGAAGACCGCAGGTGTGGGAGCCTCCATGGTTGAAGATACACAGTTGGAGTTGCGGGTAAGGAAAAGGAAGCAAAGTGACCGAGAGCATCTGCTGCCAGCGAGAACGGAAGACCAACAGCGTCCGCGGAGATGAAGCAGAGCTGCCAGCAAGAACGGGAGAGTAACCGAAGTGTGAGCGGGGCTCATGGGTGAAGGAAAACCCGCAGGCGGAGCTGACAAGCGAAAGGACAGCTGCCCGGAAGGACTGCCAGGGGCCGGTGAGTGAAGAGAGAAAGTCACTCGAGCCGGGGTGCCCCTACGGGCTTTGGGAAAGCGAGGTGAATGCCAAATGAATGAAACAACATGCGCATGATGAAAGAAACCCAAAGCTATGGGTTGCAAGCACGTTAAGTACAATCTTGCATGCAAGCGGAAAAATAAATAATGAAAAATATTGAATACCAAACTGAATGAGAATTTTTTTGGCAAAGCTGCGATCTGATAACAAAAGAATGGGAAATTCAAATATTGCCTCATTGAAAGCAAAGTATGAAACAAAACCAGAATGCAAGTATAGAAAATTGTGAGAGAGCATGACAACAAGGTGGCGAAGGAACAGAACCACCACAAAGTGAACTCTGTGTATGAATACAGTGTGGCAAAGCCAAGAGGCTGACAAAGAGAAGCCAAGTGAGTGCGGACTTTCACACAAAGCCAAGAGGCTGATAAGGTGAAACCAAGTGACACACAGAGGCAGATACAGAAGATCCTGTGTAGGCTAGAAAGCCTAGGGTTCCTGGTTGTGCAACCTGTAATGGGTGGACCGAGTGATCTGACAACTGCGCTTAGACCAGAGAACCCTTAACTGTGAAAGCCAAAGACATTTCTGAAGTGAGCTAAAAAGAAGTAATCTCACGCAAGAAGGAGTGTTAAATTGGCTTGGAGTTGTTTTGAACATCGAAAGATTGAGAATAAGTGCAAATTGACTGTCTTGAACTTGGGGAAGGGACCCCCAAGGATTTGTGGAACTGTCTTGAACTTGGGAAATGGAAACCCAGAGGATTTGTGTGAACTGAACCTGAGAAAGGTAATCCCAAGACTTTTGTGGCACTTGCTTGAACTTGGGGAAGGCAAGCTGAAAAGTAAGCTAGGAGCTGGAAGAAGCTCAGAACTTTATTTCGATCACTATTTCTGTTTTGCTGACATCCCTACACATTGCTTAGCTTTAGTTGTGTGGGAAAGTATAGGTTTTGGACACAGACAGATTTTTAAGTGGAACTTTCTGACTCAGACTTTCCTTAGTTTCTTTAAGTTAGGGAAATCCCACCTTAGTATAGGGACAGTTAAGTCTTCATCCATCCTGACATTTGATTTAATAAAGCAATTCTGTTGGAACTTTGAATCTGTTGTCTGTGTCTTGCTTCATGATGTCTTCACAGTCGATTCCGTGTGTTTGCTGCGAGAGGTCCAATGAACGCCAGAGAAAGCCAGTGAGCCTGGGAAAGCGAAAATGGGTCACTGAGGCACGTAGGCAGCTCCACCAAGTACTGATAAGTGCTAGGTAAATGCGTCTGGTGACCCTGAGCAAGGAGGTTGGGGCACTGGGATATTTAACAAATTAAGTAAATGACAGGGGATTTGAGACCCAGTGTTTTGGTGAAAACTGGAATTGTATGCATGCAAGAAATACATGAATAAAGAGAGAACCTGGGAGGAGAGTATACCAGGTTTTGTGCGATTCAGTGACTCGTACCCAAATTGTGTAAAGGAATAACAAGACAGGACCTGGCAGGAGAGTATACCAGGTGTCTTTCGAGTCTGAGACTCGCACCCAAAGTGTATTAAGGAATTACAAGAGAGAACCCGACAGGAGAGTATACCAGGTGTCTGGCCTGCCTGGGACCTGCACCCAAATTGTGTAAAGGAGCTACATGAGAGAGCCTGGCAGACGAGTATCCAGGTGTTGGGTGAGTCTGGGACTCATACCCAAATTGTATAAAGGAATTACAAGAGAGAGCCTGGCAGGAGAGTACACCAGGTGCCTTGCAAATCTGTGACCTGGATCTAAATTGCGTTACTTTAAAAGGAGAATCCCAAGGAAGAGTCATGCCTTTGGGGCTTTGAGTTACAGTGTTTGTTGAAAAGACTTGGGGAAGGGAGTTATTTCCCCTGCAGTGGATTGTAACATTGTAACACTATGAGGAGAGAGGCATTCTCTTGGGCCTTAAAAAACGTGCTTATTATTTGAAACTTTTGATTTGGTGGAGAGAAACCTGGGGAAGGGAGCCATTCCCAGGAACTGCGAACATTATCCATTTGGAACTTATGTTGGATTACATAATTTTGTTGTATTTGAACATCTGTGCACTTTTTAAGCCAGAGACAATACCCTAAGCACCTTAGAGTCAGTTTCAGAATGTCAGGGATAGGATAGGATTTCTGACACAGGACATTTTTGCTTTGGACATCTTGACACAGGACAGACCCTTAGCTTTGGTTGAGGTAGGGAAATACCTCCTATCTTAGGGACAGTGAGGCATTTACGAAGCCCATTGTTGTTTAATAAAAGTCTTTAACCAATACCATGAGTCCTCTGTGTCCTAATCTCCTTCCTGATTCCTCACAGTTGTCAACACTGATCTCCTTGTCCTGCTTCTACCTTCTGCCCTCTCCCGGGACTGTATAGTGGGGTTTTCCAGACAATGGTCTTTGGAAATACTCAATAGTCCCTTATAAGAATGGCCTCCTTGGAATGATCAGATTTACTTTTTCCCCACTCCGATGCAATCTAACAAAACACACAAACAAGTATGTCTCTTCACCACAAACCAAACATAGTTTTTCACAAAAGCTCCAGCAGTTTGATGGTTTCCCTATAAAGTTTGCTGTGGATTTGGCTCCCACCTTATCACTCACAAACTCTGAGGCACTTGGTCTGGTTTTACTCCAGCATATCATTTGTTGATGGTGGGAACTGACATGTTGTTCACCTAATATCTCTTGTGAAAATCTGTGTCTCCACCACAAGCTGCAGACACGACTGGAGCTTCTCCATGATTTTAAAAAAGCCACCAGGGTTTGTAATACCCAACTTCCACAGGTGAGCTTCAGAGTGTTTTATCACCTCCCCCTACTAGGGTCTTAATTTCTCCACTGTCCAAACTTCTCTACTCCTCCTTTGGTCCCGCTCTTCTTCGATGTCGCAAAACCACATGTTTGTTCCTCCTGCTACCATAGGCTTCACCCCTTCAGAATGGGGCATCATCCCTTCCACCCGCCATTGGCTAAGTTTGCTCTCTTAATCCTTCCCACTTTGCTAGCCTCAATCACTTATTTCTGCCTCCTCACTCCATCTCCATTGTGACACTCTGATGCTCCTTCTGATGCTTTATAATGCTGCTCTAATGTTCTAATGTTCTATACCAACATCCTTCGGATGTTCTCCACCAACCTCCAATCTGTTGAATCCCAACTATCCTGATGTTCTCGACCAACCTCCATCTACTGTCTGCAATCCTCCTCATTACCTTCTATCTCCCTTCTGATGTTCTGATGACTCTTAACTTCTGCCTGATGTTCGCTACCAACTATCTTCTGCTAACTCCCATTAAAGTCCTCCTTCCTCTTCTTAACCCTTTACCTCAGATAACCCTTGTGCCCCTTTTGCCTCCAGCTTCCACCTTTCCTTCGTTTGTCTCTCCAAAATCCATCTGCAGCCTCCTTCCTAAAAACACTTACTCCAAACTCCATTCACCAGCCAGTTGACCAACTTGGATGCCTTGTTTGCGACTACCAGTGCTTGCGTGTCAATATCCACCAAAAGCAGAGCCGCATTTGCCGTGGGACAATGGTGAGTTTTTTACATGCTTTGTGGTTTAACAGCGCTTTCTACTAGGGAAGCTGAAACCTGTATTTTTCACAATCTGTCTCGGACAGGGTGTACACATTACTGTGCAAGATCACAGCTCCTTTTGATTGCCTTTAAAGGGCCAGTAGTACATTTAGCCTGCCCATTACTGTCCCCTACCCAATCACGAGAATCCTCCGCATATCACCCCTGGGGCACATGACTGTCCCCTACCCGATCACGAGAATCCTCCGCATATCACCCCTGGGGCGCATGACTGTCCCCTACTCGAATCCCCTGCATATCACCCCTGGGGCACATGACTGTCCCCTACCCGATCACGAGAATTCTCGGCATATCACCCCTGGGGCACATGACTGTCCCCTACCCGATCACGAGAATCCTCGGCATATCACCCCTGGGGCACATGACTGTCCCCGACCAGATCACGAGAATCCTCGGCATATCACCCCTGGGGCACATGACTGTCCCCTACCCAATCACGAGAATCCTCGGCATATCACCCCTGGGCCCATTGTACATTAGCAAGACCTCCTGCCTGATCAAAGGGGACTTCATCACATATTTCCCCTTCTTCAAGTGACTCCAATGCTACACAGATGTGATGTGGCCGGTGGACCTTCCCTATCAAGAAAATCCCATGGCCACCCTGGAGTCTTGTGGGGTTGTCCTAGCCAGTCAACAAGGTCTTTGCTGCAGTGTGTAGTTTCTTCAACTTGAGCCTCTTTAACCCATGCTTCGCAGTTATGTTGGTCTATCCCTAGGATGGCCTCTTCTGGCAAACACAGAGGACGACCATCTCTGCTTTGCATGGTTTGCATTGTTTGCTTCTGATAGAGAATTGCAGCTGGGTCTTAGCATATACTTCTATATCACTGCGTATAAAAGTGACAAGGACTGCTCTATGCATATTCACTTGCTCAAGAAGCACTGGGTCTGAATGGATGGTGGTCTGGTAGTTCATGGAATTGAGACTGGCTATAACAACATTCTGCCCCTACGGGTCGAGTTGGAGGTAATAGCTTTTGCCTGGCTTCCCTTATGCCAGTATCTATTTTTGTATTTGCTGCTTAGAAGTCTTGGGTTTCTGGCTCTACCCACCAGTAATGTTGCTTCATCCACAACAATAGTGTGTATCTACAGGTGCCTGCTCGGGAATTGGAGAACATGAATAATTAGGGGTATGTGTTTCTTTGATTCTCCGCCTGGCTTGATAGTTTCCAGAGTGGACTTGAGTGAGAGCCAGTTTCAGGGGCCAAATGCAACCGCAAATCCATTCCCTACCTTCTTTCTTTAAAACTCTAACCTAATAAAATGCCAGTTTACCTGCCCAGATCAAAATGATTCATTTTCAGTTATAAAGCAAAACAACTTCTTCAACTTTCAAGCTGCGCACCAACATATATAAAAACAGAAAAGAAACCGAGCCATAATCAATCAAAGCCACCATTGAAAGGCGTTGTTCATACTCTGCTTAACAAATCAAACATATCTAGGTCTGCGTCGTGACATATAAGTAGTTAGGTAGCTGCACTCATTGGTGGCGTTGGAGGCAACGTGGGCAGCTTCCCCTCTAAGGCGATAGCATAGCCTTGTGTGCTTTTCTATTATTCCACCAGCTTCCCTCAACGGCGCTCTAGAGATTAACATTTTAAATTCCCGGGATTTTGTGCATTTATATATGCACAAATAAGGTTTAGTATTCCATCTAAATAAATGTGAGGAGCATATGGGGTAGGGTGATAATATAACGTATGAATTAGTTAAATGCCCACGTAGTAATTTTCACTGGATCCAGTACCTGACGCATAACATAGAATGAAGAGAGCAGATCGATTCCAAACATTCAGCCTAGTGGGTATCGGAAACCAATGAATAGCATGGTGTATATGGGCCACTGAATAGTATATCCCACAATCTGTTATCTCAGTCCACCCTGATTGAGCAATCTTCTTCTAATTGGTCATCTGTCACAGCCTCCTGACCTGTGGTTCTGAGTCACTGGTTTCCACTGCTGGGCCATCTGGAAATACCAGGGTGGCTTTATGAAGTTTCTGAACTGGCCATGAAACTAGGACGGTAAGGAGTTGTAGATCTGTTCCATTATCAGTTGCTGCTTCAGTTCTTCGATATTCAATTTCATTTTCTACACCGTTTTTCTAACAGAAGCCTATTTCTGTAGGACGTCTGCAGGGGTGTTCACTGCAGGAGCAAACAAACATCTCACACATGCTCTTGATATTCTTGCTCTCTCTCCAGAACAGAACATTGAAAATGTGAGAAGCAGCCTGAAGCTCCACTGCAAAGAGGGGCAGAGTAACAGGGGAAGCTATTTTTCCCATTATGTTGCTTCAGCTATTCTCCCTAAGCATTGGAAGAAAGCCTCCTGATCATTGCCTTGGAAATACCGCTGTCACACAGACATAGGAGAGACAGGTGTCCGAGACTCTAACAGACCCAGCAGAGCCAAATGCCTGTCACTCGCGTGTCCAGTATGTGGTCTAGAAGTTGCTTCTGCCTGTGCTTTTTCTGCTTCCTCATCTGACCGTGACTAGAATCTGAGATAGGGGGCTTTGAAAAGTGGGAGGATGTGGCTTTCTGCTTCTTGGGTAGGACTCATCCACGGGAAAGCTCACAGAAGGTATCAGCACCCCCTTTCTGTTCTAAGTAAGAGGGTGGAAACTATCTGACACTCAAAATATTCTGTCGGAAGATGCTATCAGTTGGAGGTTCCCCTGCCCTCTCTGGTGGCAGAGTTGATACCTGTTGTTTATAAGCTGGCTCCACATCGACCCCTGCCTTTAGTATTTGTGGCAGAACGGTGTCTGAATTACTACCAGAAATCTCTTCAAGAATGTTCCATCCTCTGTCTTCCTCATTGGGTGGCCTCACTTGAGAAAAACTTGTCACAGATCTGAAGAAAGACCTAGAAAATCACTCCAGGATTGACTTGAATAATATTAGTGCTGTTTAGAAACGAGAATTGGTCTGTATCCGAACAGCCCTTTATTACATTAGGATGGTTGCTGGGTCCGATTGTTGATCACACTTCTGACAGATATCTCATATTATGGGCTTGGATCATCATGCAAGATCAAATCTAGGCTATGTTTTCAGTGTACTTTATTTTTTTTGTGAGTGCTTTTCTGAGAACTGGGGAAGGTAATGTAATGATACAAGCACTGTTACCCTCTTCTGGTAAGGTCATCGAAACAGGTTTTCTTGGCCAGATTCCTAAGGCCCTTTTTTCTATCCTCTGCCTTCTCATAGCTCTGTGTACGCCAGTATTTTCCCAAGAGCTCAGGGAACTGACCTATCACACACAGTGGCTGTGGTTAGTTCTCTGGTCTTCCTTTGGCTTGTTCTTTGTTGATGAAGGGATCCAACCACCAATGGGTCTGATTTGTAGCTCTTGTAGATGCTTCTGTGTATCTGCCACAGGCTGGAGATACAACTGGAGCGTTTCCTCAACTTCATGTGTCAAGTAGGTTTGCATTCCCAAGCTTTCATAGGCGAGCTTGAGAAGGTCTGATCACTGCCGCCACCCAGGGCCCTGATTTCTCCCTTCTTCACAGCTTCTCTCCCCCACCTCTGGTTCTGCTGCTCCATGACACCATCCCATATGCTTTTCTTCCTCCCATAATGGAGTTCGCACCTTTGGATGGGGTCTCACTCCTTCCCCCTGCACTGGTCCAAATGTGCCCTTGCATTCACTCCCCATCTCAATGTCTATTTCTTGTCCCCAGCTACTCCCACCCCAGTTTCATGGTCTCTATATGACAGCACCCTGCCTCTTTTACCTGCCCCATCCTGGTGTCAAAATCTAATCCTGTCCACTGTGAAAAACTAGAGGGTGTTTCACAACCTTGTCCCCGGGGATCCCGTACTCAAGAGGACAGGGAAAGGACATTGCTTTTGAATCCCGATCCTGGGCCTGGACAAGCGATGGAGGATCAACTGGTGAGGGGGTCCTCGGGGAGTGGGGGAGAAGCACCTGATGGTGAGACATGGTGTCCCCCTTTTTCCACAACCCATCCCAACCTATTTTATGGGAAACTACAGCTCCCATTACTCCTCTGCACTTCACATTGACAACACTGTTGAGCCGAGGAAGATGAGGAATGAGGCCAGGAAGATTACCTCCACTGACTTGCAATGGCTCTGTCCCTTTAATGAGACCAGACAGAGTCAGGCATGTAATCCTAACTACACACCTGCCACTTGTTAACACTCCCTGTCAGGTTAAAAGGTGGCAGGCACATGCTCACTGTGAGCGAGGCTGGAAACAAGAAGGAGCAGCTCTTTCAGGGCTGAGGCGAACTTGGCTATGGAAGTTGGAAGGCCAAGGGGCTGATTGACAGTTGTGAAGAACGAGAGAGAGCCAGGTGAGAATTACACACTCTCGGAAAGCCGTAAGCGTTTCAAGACTGAAACCGAGTCAGCGGAAAGGAGAAACCTTCAAAGTACTCCAAGGTGGCCCGCTATGCTCCCGGGTGAACGAAAGAGTTGGGGAGGAGCAGAGGATGCGTTGCTAACGGCCTTGACTCCTACATGAAAGGCGGCGAAGAAAGAAGCCCAATTTACACTACTGGTGTGTTATCAAAGGCAACAAAAGGCTGGTTGTGTTATGAGCAAAAGTGACTGTAACAAGAGTTGAAGGTTGCACGTGTGCTGATAAAACACCTAATGGAAAGGACAATTGCTGAAATGTTAGGAAGGTAACAGAGTGGTCCTTCTAGGCGGAATCACACATTCGAAATTCTCTGTGAAATGTTCTGAGTTGAAATAAAAAGGCAAACGAAGGCAATAAAGTAACTGTGATCCCGAACAAGAGTTGATTGAGTGAAAAGCAAAGTATGTGAACTCTGAAAGATGCCAAAAGGGCAAAGTGCAGAGTATAAGAAATTACAAGTACCAAGAAGCATTGGTGTTGCATCGAACTTTGAAAGATGCCAAGAGAGAAAAGTGAAAAGAATAAGAAACTACCAGTACCAAGAAGCATTGGTGTTGTGAGGTAGTGAAAATTGTTGATTGTTAAATTGTTTAAAGAGAGGTCGGAGTGGTCATGCAGAGGTCTACGTAAAATCCTTGCAGTTTCGAAAGTCTTTGTTAGTAAACGGTTGGATAAAGACAGGCTCCAGCCCGGCAGAAGGAAGCCTGTGCTGAACTGTGGTAAAGTTAAAGTTAAGAGTGAAGAGAAAAGACAGGCTCGAGCCCCGCAGAGGGAAGCCTGTGCTGAACTCTGGTGAGGTGAAAAGTTTAAGTGCGAAAAGAAAGACCGGTCTTAGCTCGGCAGAGGGAAGCCTGTGTTGAATTGTGGCACAGTAAAACTCAAGTGTAGAACTGTGTATTTGTGGCAAGGCGGACAAAGCCTAAAGAACTTATTAAACTGTCAAAAGCTTGAAGCCAAAGCCTGAACTGTTGAATTGCACAAGTAAGTCAAAGTGTGCAAGAATGATAGAACTGTGCCATCCATGTCTCCTTTTTAAGAAACTCTCGAGACCCTGTGCTTCTGAACGTGGGTAAGGGAGTTGTTACCTAAGCCATTTGTTTAACACACTATTTTTCCTTTTGTATTCCCTTTACATATTTGTCATTTGAGGAGGGCAAGGTTAGTTTTTTTTTAGTTTAGGCCTTTTTATTTTGACTAGACTGACTTGGACTTGTTTGTTATTCGTTTAATGGTCGAGACTACTCCCATTCTAGAGTTAGGGCCAGTTAGGAATTCTCTCAGCCCAGCCAAAATCCGAAATAAAGATTTTTGAAACTTGCATCTATTGTCCCTGTGTCTGCTGTTGCTATCATGCCTTTCTTACACCACCTTCCAATTTCCTGACACTTTTCCTATTTCTGCTTCCTTCTCCACCTCTTCTTTCATTGGGCCTCATTACGATTCCGGCGGTAACCGCAGCAGTAAAACCGTCTGGTTACCGCCGGACTCGTATTACCATTCCGCCTCCGTGATTCCCGGAATTACCGGGGCATTACAACCCCGGTTTTCCAGGAAACACGGAGGCGGAATGGTGTTAATCTCCATTCCCATCGAGTCCTACGGGACTCGATGGGAATGGGGATCACGGAAACACCGGCAGCATCTTGTAATGCTGCCGGTGTTTCCTCATCCGCCTGCAGGCGGGCGGTGTTAAACCCGCCAGGTCAGACCTGGCGGGAACATCACCTTCCGCCTGCAGGAGTCGGGATCAGGCAGTCTGGAAACAACGGTGGCGGCGGGTTTACCGCCACCGTTATTTCCGGACCGCCTGAGTTGTAATGAGGCCCATTGTCTTTTGCCCACCCCTTCCCTATTCCTCCCTATTACACCATCTATTGTTCCTGCTCTTTCTCATAGTCACTCCCCAATCACTGCATGTTACCGGTTTCGTTCACCACCCTGCTCTCTGTCTCATTATTCATCACTATCCCCACCCTACACATAGTTTCTATGGATCTCCTCTCTCTGTTTCCAGTCTTTCCAAGTCAGAGGCCCCATCTCAGCGTCCCTCGCTTGTCATCTCTTTTACCATTTCTGTCTTGCTCCCATCTTCCTTGTCCTTTGCCCTTCACTCCATGTTAAGATACTGTTACTCCCAAATTCCCCACTTTAGCTCCTTTCTCACTAATGGTGATTCCTGACCCCGACACTCATCATGAGTCCAAAAAGACAAGTAGGGGACACAATCACCTTGATGGAAACTTGCCAGATGAACTTCAAAGCAGAAACTGGCAAAAATGCTTTGACATAAAAGAAAGCCCTTCATTTGAAAGTCCTGCTGGCCAGTAAGGGAAGCTCTCATCCCTTCTTTTAATTGCATTTTCTTCTAGTCAAAACATTAAAAACTACACATTCATTCAATGTTTACTGTCACTCACCCTCTTCTTTTCATGTCACAACTACTTGTTGTGAGTTACGTATACACGTTTTTGGCTCCCTGACATTCAATAACATAACCTTTACATTTTAATGATGCACAAAACCTGCAGCACATACTTTGATGTCCGATAAGCCTTGGTACACTAAGAAACACTCACAAATTGGACCATTTCTGAAATATGTTTTTGATTTTGTGCATCAAGTTCTTGTCAGCTGCGTGAAAGCTTGCTGAGGGAATTTAAAGCATGTTTTTGCACTCTGTGACAATTCATGAGATCACGTCACTTCTCCCCAGGGGGGAGCCCATCCCAGTGAGGGTAGG
Source organism: Ambystoma mexicanum (assembly GCF_040938575.1). NCBI lineage: Eukaryota > Metazoa > Chordata > Amphibia > Caudata > Ambystomatidae > Ambystoma > Ambystoma mexicanum. The sequence continues at coordinate 51,607,506 of NC_090936.1, forward strand.
GAGGTGAGCCCACTACGCAACATTCCCCCTAGGGGAAGTGGGCCCTCACAGGGAGAGACTACCCTCATACGGACAGGGACTTCCATTATAGGATGGAACTCCCTAAGCCTTTTTCACTTGAGTCTATGAAATCCATAAAGTCTTCTGAGAAACAATCTGACAGCACTACTGTATGCTTTTGCAATACAGTTTCCTTTCTTCCTGTAAATATTCATACCACCAAGATCGGGAAGACTAAAATGGACATGCAGGGGGTCATTATGGGTGTGCCGGTCCGTAAAAATGACGGAAATACAGCTGTTAGTACTGGCTCCAGCACTTTTACCGTATTGCCTGTAGGGGCAGTGAACTAATGGCAGGCCTGGCCTGCTGGGAATTCAGGCCTCTACTGGCAAATAATTGCTGCAATCACCGGCAACGGTGCTACCGGTCCCAGTGTTTGCAGAAATCTCATGGGAACTTAAACACTGTTCTCACCACCCTTAGTACAGGCGGGTTACCGGCAAACCCGTAATGACCCCCACAGTCTGCTCTCAAGTCATCCAGGAGTACTGTGAAAAAGAAGATTGATGGAGCCATACAAACTGCTCATTTGACAAGTACAGAAGGTACTGAGAAGAGGTGGCCTCAAGGAAGGCATGAAGAATACCGAATGGACACAAACAAAGGACTGTGACACTTCGCTGGGGAGGACCCAGCTGAAGGAAATAAAAAGAGAGAAAGGACCCAATAAGAAACGAAGCAGGTATGAAGCCTGGCAGACCCGGGAAGTTCAAACCTGGAAGCAAGAAGCTAATTTGGGGTAGGGAACGGCCAGTCGGGAGGATGCCAACAGCAGATTGCAGGAATCTTTTTCTGGCCGACCCAGAGCAGGCCTGACAGGAAGCTGGAGAAAGACTCATGGTGGTGTGACCTTGAGGAGGTGGACCAAGCGGTCCCTTAACTGTGCCAATAGCATCTGGCTGGGGACTCAGCAGAGCCAAAGTAGGGCAGCAGGGAGCAGAAAGGGAAACACAGAGAACGTTCCTTGGGGACGCATCGACCCGACACCCTAGGAAGAACCAGCGACATGGCTCCAACAAAGAAGATGTAACGGGAGTCCCGCTAAGGGATTGGAGAAGGGTACTGAAGCTAAAGAAGACATCGGGAGTAATCTCCATTGTCTCAGTAATTGCCTCAAAAGTACCAAAGTTAAAGAAGACATCAGGAGTAATCTCCATTGTCTCAGTAATTGTATCAAGAGTATTGAAAGGAAAAAAAGCCTCAGGAATAATCTCCCCCGTCTCGAGAGTTGGGATAGAAGTATCAAGTGTGAAGATTACATCACTAGTGATCTTCCCTGTCTCAGATGTATCCAAGGGACTGAAAGAGAAGAACATATCGGGAGTATTCTCCCTCAGCACTCTATCCTCAAAAGAGACATTCAGGCTAGAGAGTGCCACAGGAACTATCTCCTTCGTGACAGTGGTAGAAGGGATCAAACAGACTACAGGAGCTGTTTCCCTTGTTTTCACAGATAGGGGAAAGAAAGAAGAGAAATAACTGTGTTGGAAAGAACAGTAGTATTTGACTTTTAAACAAGCCCCAAGAGAAACCTGAAAAGAAGTATAAAGGTTGATAAAAACTGTTGCAGGAAACTATACAAAGTTAGCGAACGGCAAACCAACTAATAAAAACTGTTGCAGGAAACTATACAAAGTTAGCGAACGGAAAACCAACTAATAAAAACTGTTGCAGCAAACTATACAAAGTTAGCGAACGGCAAACCAACTAATAAAAACTGTTGCAGGAAACTATACAAAGTTAGCGAACAGCTCACCAACTGAACCAGAAGAAGGGAGTCATTCTACTGGTTCTTTCACCTAAATTGTTAAATCAGAAACTAAGGCAAGAGGTTACTAAACAGCAGCCTAGAGGCTGAGAAAGTGGATCAGGAGGAGATAGCAGTTGTTGAACATTGGGACCAGGGGAAGGGAGTCTTTCCCCTGGTATTCTCTACAAGTGCAGAACTTGAACTATTATCAGAGCCTAATATAAATATGCCCCTGGGGCTGATCCCATTGCACCAGGAGTAAGGAGTCATTCTCCTGGAGCCATTTATGTTAATGTCTTTTGTTAGTGGTAGGGCTGAAGATCGTTAGTTTGGAGATTTTGAGTTTGACCACTGACGAGCACCCAAGTACTTCTTTAGTTACATGCGGAAACCCTTTTAGAGATAGGGGAAGATAAGCCTTTTTAATTATTATTTAAATAAATATTGTTGTAAACATGCTACCCCTTTGTCCGACTCCTTACTCCAGCACACCACAACTCTCACTGATTAGTGCCATTCTTCGGTTTTACAGCTGTGATTTACATCTTGCTAAATTGGGATTAAAGTCCACCTAGCGATCCCTCTCTGTGTCAAAGTCTTCTTCCACACCCATCTATCTTTTACAACTGAGGGCTCTCCTGCTGATGTTATGAAAACGCAGAGCATTATGTATAGGCTGACAAAAGCATGGAGCTAACGCAGGTTTCTCTGAGCGTATATCCTGGTTCTCTACTGCCTACAATAATTTGCAGTTTTTCACTTCCATGTAGCACTGCTCTGTGTTTATTCTGCTTGAGCAATTTTGAGTGCGTCCTTGATGGTGCAGTGTCTATCTGAAGCTGGTACACACTTTCACCTATTTTTTGCGGCAGTGCCGAAATGCTCATTTTTTTTCACAATGATCCGGAGGACTATGGAAGGGCTCTATCGGCGCTCTGTTGATACCAGATATGTGGGACGTCCAAACACAGTAGGAATATGATAAGGGGAACTTGAGGTGTGGCAGGCAGAGGCGTTGCTGGGGGGGGCTGAGGAGGCTATAGCCACCACCCTCACCCAGACTGCATTCAGCTTTGTACCTCTCACCATCCCAGCAGTTGAAAAAATCATTAGTAATCTAAAACCCTCCAACTGCTAGGGTGATTCCTGGTCTGCACCAATCATCAAGGAATCGGCACATGACTTTGCTCCCTTCATAACCACCTTCATCAACTCCTCATTTCAATCTGGAATTGTCCCTAACAATATGAAGGACGCATGGGTTATCCCCTTGCTAATAAAACATACATTGGATCCGTCGCTACCTTCTAACTACAGACCCATCACCACAGTCCCGTTCCTTCTAAAAATATTAGATAGAGCAGCCTACCTACAGATACAGAAGTATCTGGAAACTAACAATCTACTCGGCACAAGATGATCTGGCTTCAGACCTAAGCACGGGACAGAAACAGCCCTATTAGATCTTAAAACTCAAATTGAGGACTTAAAAGACAATGGCAAACTGGCCCTCCTACTACTTCTGGACCTCGCTGCAGCTTTCGATTTGGTCAATCACCAAATCCTCTGCCATCATCTGAAATCAGCTGCCCACTTTTCTGAAAAAGCCACTAATTGGATTAGCTCCTTCTTGGACAATAGACACATGAGAGTATTCTCACCTACCTCATCGGCTGACCCAACCCCAGTCCCCTGCGGAGTCGCACAAGAGTCTTGTGTATCCCCTACACTTTACAATGTATTTACCAAACCTTCGTTTGATGTGCTTGACTATCTGGGTGTCACCTACACTAACTACGCTGATGACACCCAGATATTCATCCCTATCACTGGTGAATACATTGCAGATTCTAAAGCTCTGAATGACATCTACCAAGTTGTCCAAGCCTGGATGGCCCAACATGAGCTCTGTCTCAATGACGACAAGACAGAGCTCCTCATCCTGGGCACTCAACAAAGACTCAATAAGCTGGATCCCTCGTTCAGCACCTTCAATATCGATGGCAACTCCATCAAAGTATCCAAAGATACTAAAACCTTGGGAAGCTACTTAGATTCTACATTCTCCCTAAATAGACAAACTAATGCGGTTGTCGCTGCCTCGGCTTACGCATGCAAGCTGATCACAGCCTGCCCCCCATTCCTCTCCACTCAGAACTGCATCATCCTTGCTAGGACACTGGATATGTCCAAACTTGATTATTGCAACGCACTTTATCAAGGCACCGACCAACGCAACCTCAACAAACTCCCGATCACCCGAAATAATACTATCAGAGCCGCCCTCAACATTCCTAGATCTGCACATATCTCTGAAACTAGGAAGAGCTTACACTGGCTCTCAGTTGCCCAAAGGATATCACTGAAATCCCTGGCCCTTACTCACAAATGCGTAAACAACCAGGGCCCCATCTACCTAGCCTCGCAATTCACTCAGTACACTCCTTCACGGTCGCTTAGATCTTCCTGCCTCACGATCCCCAGATACAAGCTTCAGACAGCCGGAGGTGCTAGCTTCACAGTCCTGGCTGCCAAACTCTGGAACACACTGCCACTCACCATTAGAACCTTGCCTTCTCTTACCTTATTCAGACACAAAGCCAAGCTCTGGCTATCCGCTACATCTGACCCACTGCCTTCTCAGGCTATCTGATCTTCTCCACCTTTCTTCTGTCTGACTACTACCTCCTGCCATTCTTCCTGCCCACCTGCACTGCTTTGTACTTTACTGCCCTTGTTAATGTAATTACTGACTGTAACTGTATCCATGCTATTCATGTACCTACTGCTCTAAGATATGCGTTATACAAATAAATAAAATACAAATACAAATACAAATACAAATAGCTCAGGATCCGTTGGTTGTAGCCCCAAATAGAAGCTCAGGGTCTACAACCAAAAGTCCTGACAGTCAAGACATTAGCCTAGCCCCAGATTTTTTCCAGACCTAGCAATACCTCTGGCGGCAGGTATGCACTGCACACATTCCAGAATGTGGTAATAATTTTGCAAAGAACCCCTTTGCATGCAGGATGAGCCACACAGCATGAAACCTATGCAATGTAGAACTGTGAGTCTGATATCCCTCACAGTTACTGACCAGAGGTGGCATTTCATACTAATCTTAGGACAAAAATAACAAGTACAATATTGTGAAAGAGTGACATGCACATTGAAGCCATAAATCAAACAGCTGCACAGGGCTATGAGAGTTGAAGCTGAGATAAGCATGCTTTGAAATGTATTTAAAAGAGAAAGACGTGTTAATGCTCTAGTAAAAACTGCAGAGAATTTCTCCACTACTTTTTTCACAAAATAACTCGGAAACCAGTTGACTAACAAATAGAACTTCACTGTTCGTTGCTGTGAACATGAGTAGTGAGGTTTACTCTGACCTTTCCAATGCTTTCAACGTTGTTATTAGGGCGAGATTATGGACCAAAATGTTAGCAATGAGTTTTCCTCGAAAAATTGTCCAACTCTTGGCTCTGCTGCATAGGAATACCTCGGTCAGGGTCCACTTGAGCCATGAAGGTGCTCTCTCTGAGGTCATTGATACTAAAGTTGGGGTCAAGCAGGGCTGCTCACTCGCGCCCAGGCTCTTCAACCTATATGTGTGCGATGTGGAGGGCATGTGGCAGGGCCCTTCCATTGCACCGGTTAGATTGGGGAGTTTGGCTATCGAGTGGATGGCCTTTGCAGATGATTTTATTCTTTTTGGCCGCACCCCACGTGGCCTTCGTAGAAAGATGGACATTTTTTATCATTATGCAATGGCAAATAATCTTTCCCTGAATGCATCTAAATCCCGAACGATTGTGATTACAAAAAAAAGAACCATCAAATCCTATAGTTGGAGGATGGTTGAGGATCAGGTGGAACAGGTCCAGGCAATAACATACTAAGGCTATAATTTTACTAATAGATCTAGCCTGAAGATGTGGAAATTGAGCCTGGAGGCGAAAACTTTTAAACTTAAGGTGCAAATGAAATTTTTGAAGGTCAGAGTATGTACATTTTTGCTCTTACCCATAAGGCGATTTTACCTTACAAAATGTGAGCCCGTCCTTCTGTATGGCCTGGATATATGTACCCATGATATGAGTTTAAGCCTTAATGTGGTCCAGGGGAAAATGTAGAAAGAACTACTCGGTTTACCGATGGCAATCCCCAATACCATTATCTGCCACAAGTTATGTCTTATTTCACTTAAATCAAGATATCTTTGGAGGCAACTATCTTTGTTTAGAAAAATGAACGACCCACCTGCAAACACTTTATATGAATTGTTAAATGAAGTTGTAAAATCTGGGTCAGTAGTATCTATTAGAAAGTTTAGCGACAATATGATTTTGCTTTTAGGTACACTAGGGCTTTGTTTAGAGGATCTGGTCCAGCGACCAGGGCTGGTCAAGAGACTTCTATTCAAGGCTGATTGGGTTGAAACGGTAAACGGGGTAGATTCTTACTCCACATACAAGGAGTATGCAAGTTTTGGACATGCTAGGGAATGTATTCCCCTCTATCTACAAAGATTCCCTTGTGACAGGGCGAGATCCTTGAATATGCGCTTTAGACTTAATCAAATTCCGACCTTAGAAAGGATACGGTATTGGGGGTACAAGGATGTGACACTTAGGGCCTCATTACACGGAAGGCGGTAATGGTTAACGGCCACCGTTAATGGTAACGGTGACCGTTAACCATTACCGCCTTAATACGAGGTCCCTTAGCGGGTTGGTGCTTTAAAGCCTGCTTTTTGCAGGCGTTAAAAACCAACCCGCTAAGGGACCTCGGAGCTAATTACGGCACCGCAAAATTGCGGTGCCGTAATTAGCGCCTTCCCCATTCCCATAGAGCCCTATGGGGCAGAAATGGGAATGGGGAAGGGCAATGGCGGAAGGGGGATTTACCGCCCCACCAACCTTGGAATGGGGCGGTAAATCCCCTTTCCGCCAAGGCGGTGCCAGTATTTTACCGGCATGAGCCATGGCGCTAATAGCGCCATGGCTCACCGCCTTCCGTGTAATGAGGCCCTTAATCTGGAGCAACTCGATTTTATGTGTCGATTCTGTGGAGAAACCAGAGCGCAAGAGCCTCTTAAGCACCTTGTATTAACTTGTAATTATTTTGAGCCTAAACGCGCGGTCTATCTGAAAGACAGATTTAACAAGGATCTCAAAATGTCTATGCAGTTGTTTTGGAGTCGATGTATGTCGGGTATAAACATTTCTTTATTTTTAGCTTTGAATTTATTAACCCATGATATTACGGAGGAATTGGAAAAAAGGAATCTAATACGCAATGATTTTATATTGAAAAATTAAGGGTTGTGATGGATGTTTTTTTTTTTCTTTTTCTCTTTTTATGGAGGATGAATTGACATTGGGGATCTCCTATCTTTTATCTTTTATATGTATATAATGGTATGTGTTCAAAAATGAATTATTCACTTTTACTATGTGGATTTCTGTTGTATAAGGTTTCATGTAAACTAAGAATGCAACAATAAAAAAACTTAAAAAACTGCACCCATGTGACATAGTTCGTATGGGCCACCATTAAAATAAGGTCATTGCTTTGTTTCAAAAGAAATCTACATTTCTCCTAGGAACAAAAGAAACCTTGCCGATGACAGTTTAACATGACCTGAGAGTTTTCACTAAAAAAGCAAGAACATTTTCCACACCTATAGCTACACACACAATGAGGAATATTCCCTTAAACAGTGTGGAAAAGGTGGAGCATGCTTCTGTGGTTACTCATGAAGTGGAGAAGCTTTTTCTGCAGTTGTCTTCTAATGGCTCTGCTCTCGTTGCTTTGCAGCCAGTTGGTTTCTCAGGTGTTGGCGTTCCAGTGCGGCTGTATTCACAGTACGTTGGTCTGTGGGTACTTCTTTGTGCCTGGTATTTCACTTGGGAGGTCGGTGAGTGGGATGGGCATGCTGTGCCATGGTCTCCAGCTGGAGGTCTCTCCGCTGCATCTGCAGTGCATTTGCTCAGATGCTCGTAACCACGGTTTGCAGGTTCCCACAGGCTTTTGGGATAGTTCTCCAGTCAAAGAAAGCTTCCTTTGTTTGGTTCTCCCTGCTATGACAAAGTTCTTGGGGAGACTGGGGCATCTGGGCACTCAGGCTCTCCATGTTTTATCAACCGTGCCATGCTTGATATGGCAGGGTTTGTTCATTAGGCCAAAATCAGTAGCCCTGGTTCTGAGCCTCCTTCCTTCCTTAAACCTTCTTCTTACTATGATGATATCATCCCGGCCTCCATCATTAACCAATTGATGCGCACGGCGCTCAACCCGCTCCTCAGCATCACTAATGCCTCTCTCACAGAAGAGTCATTCCCAGACACCCTCAAGACTGGTCTCATACAAGCTCTTTTGAAGATACAAACCCTACAACGAGACAACTTGGCCGACTACTAGTCCATTACGTATCTCCAGTTTACTGGCAAAATCGTGGAAAAAGTAGTTGCTACACAACTACTGGACAGAATCAAAAATCTTACCTCCTAAATGACTATCAGTCAGGGTTCTGCCGCAACTGTATGAATGAGACTGCCACATCCAGGTGATTGATGATGCTCTCCAAATCATGAATATGGGCAACTCATCCTCCTTGACCTCTTGACTGCATTGAACACTGTCAACCACTGCATCCCCCTCTGCCTCCATGCCTACAGGATGGGATTCTCTGGCACTGTCCCGAATTGGTTCATCTCCTATCTCTTGGGCAGACAAAAGGCTGTATAGATGAACTTGTTGCATTCTAACCAAGCCAAGGTCTCTTGTGCACTCCCCCAAGCGCCATCCTCTCACTAATCTTTTTTTAACCTTTACATGGCGCCTTCGGGCAATCTCCTCAAAGATCCAAATATAGCCATCCAACAATAAGTACACAATTCTCTTCATGCCAGGATACTGTATTAGACTGCATGCATTATCTACAAAGCAGTCACGAGTAGCACACCAGCGTACCTGGTGGCTGAGTTCCACATCTTCCACAAATCTGGTGGCACATGCTCCTCACACAGCAAATCAACCAACCGGCTTAAATCACAACTTATCTTCAAACAGAATTCTTGTAAACAATCCTTCTCTTGTCACACACCCACGCTCTGGAATTCGATCATGGTGTTGGCTCAGAATCGCCCCACAGTTCTCCAATTTTGTAAAACCTCTCAAAACATGGCTTTTTTCAAAAACACCTGTGCAAGTTCCAATTCCAATGGATGCATATAGCGATGCCAGACCACAACTCACAATAGTGCACTAATGTTAAAAGATGCCAGCCCAAATGCTGGCTGCCCACACTCTGTAAAGTGCTCCACTGCTCTCAAGCTAGATCTGCACGTTAAACAATAAAATAAAAGAAAATAGACTCCTTTAACAGAATGTTCAGCTAATCGAGAGGCGATGGGTTCCTCCTGACCTGAATTATGGGGAGTTTCTCCACTCCCACAACGCAGGTCACAAAATGGCAGGATCTCTCTTAAACGTATTTTGACTACCGAACGCAATGAAAGCAATGAAAGCAATGAAAGCAGATGAAATGTACTTTGAATACTGAATGAAATTAAAACAAGATGTTTTCTGAATACCGAACAAATTGAAAGTAAGTTGAAGCAAAGGAAAAGAATTTTGAATATCGAACGAACTGAGAACAAGTTGAAAACACTGTGGCATTCTGAAAGAAGTGAAAGAAAGAGTGTGAACTTTACCGAAAGAAAAGTTGTGAACTGCATGGAAATAATGAATGGCACCAAGTGAAACAAGTGTTAGCAAAGCCAACAAAGCACAAAGAGTTGAATACAAGATATGAGAGATCTAATACTGCCCACAGCCAAGCAAGTGCAAGGAACTGTACATTGTAAGGAAACACGCATTGGCAAGAGCCAAGAACAAACACAAGTTGTTAAGACCAGCCACAATACATTGTTAGAAGAGTGTGACACATTTGACTGGGGCAAATCTCACTGCTGAGAAGCAGTGGACTAGAGTCTAAGGTGGACGCTTACACTTTATGAATAGATAAATTGTCACCCTGCTTGCCAGGCATTTTATCATTGTTACATGACTTAAATATCTGCAGTGACTTTCTGATGATTGTCTCATTTTTGAAGCTTTTGACTGTTGGTAGGCATGAAAAAAGTATTCAGCACTTATGCGCAGCAACACTATTAGCAGGAGGGATGCCCTGGCTACTTATGTCATAAAGTACCGATCTGGCAGTAACAGCCCTAAGCCCTCACTGAAGACCTCCCTTTCTCATGCATATAGAGGCTCAGGCTGACGGGCCGTTACCACCAGTGGTGGAAATGGAAAATATGTAAAGGGGGATACAGCAAGGGCTGGGTTGGGGGTGGAGTTTGGAGGAGGGGGTGCAGTTTGGAAGAGGGGGTGGAGCTGGCTGTTGAGCTGAGCTCAAAGGAAATGTTCAAAATAATAGTTTAGAAATGGTACAATTTCTTTCATGCTGCTTCTTTACAAACTCCACACAGTACATCAATGCCACTTTAAAACACTTGCTTGACAGCGGTGCACCCAAAATACTTTTTGTAATGCACTGATTTTCAGTACATTAAGGGATCCACAGACACGCTGTACAGTAGAAGGCTAACAGGGTAGCTCAGCAGGTTGAGAGACTATTGCTGTTATATATTAAAACTGGTTAATCGTATGACTTTTTGCAATTCTTTATAAAAAAAAAAAAACAAGGGCTATAAAATGTGTTTGGCCAGGACATGGGCTGGGCTGGTTACTTCCTTATATTCAGGGGGATGTGGGGGTATTTCTGCCCCTGTGGTGACAATCAAAATTTGGCACCCCTGAACCCACAGTTTAATTTCCTAATAACTACTGTTAGCACAACAGAGACATTTATTTGTTGTTAAGTTTGACAAGCATATAATATCTTTATAAATATAACCTATGATAAAACTCAATGTAAGGGACCAAATATTCCAGAGTTTTTGTGTGGATGTCCGATAAAAAAAAAGAAACACTTTTGAAAGAAAGCTCGTAATTGCAAGTTTAAGTGGCATTTTTGAGTTTGGAAATGACTGATTTTTTCTGTGAAAGTGTAAGATGCACATTTGCACACAGATACTGTGTGGGACACCCCATGCTTGGGCCCAAGTACCCTTTCCCAGCACACCCGCAGATCATCAGCGGGCCACTGCCCAGTAGCCTGGCACTGGCCCCTATGGGTATAGCGATGAATTAATCCATCCTTCTACATTCAATACACATACCCGGGCCCAGCGCAGTCTGCTGCCCATCAGTGTGCACCCCTGGCATTTATAGATGTGCATACATCGTGAGTTCGGCCCTCAGATGCTGCCCAGTGTACTGGCCTGGCCCCTTCTCTGGGCACATTGCAAGCTGCCGCTGCACTTGTCCAGCTCACCCGCAGATGATCCCCTGACCCTTCACGGTGGGCCTCAACCCCGCCACTGTCCTGGTCTTGCCCTCTCCCTGGTATGTTCCTCGCGAGGGAGGCGGGGTTCCATCTCACCACGAAGCACCCCTCCAGGATGCCCGGTTGCGACTATCCTCCCCTGCTCAGCACATGCCCCTGCTGGGCAGTTGGCAGCTCGCATGGGTTACCAGTAGCGTTGCCCTTTGCTTCACCCCCTGCCAGCCTGCACTGTCCCCACCCGGCTGCCCTGATCCAGTGCTAGTTCCTCAGACACAGGCGCCGTGGGGAGCGGTGTCTTAACTATTCAGTCGCTTTGCTCGCTATTGATCTCTAGGGTATGAGGTGAAAAATAAAGCAGTTACGATGAGAGGAGCTTGAACCATCCTATACTGAAGAGCGCTCCTCGCGCCAATGTGCTGTGTGAGGCTCCTCTCCCCGACTCCCTACCGTAGCCGGTGAGCATCAATGTTCTGTGTGAGTCTCCACTCCCCGACTCCGTACCTTAGTGCAGCGAGCGCCAATGTGCTGTGTGAGGCTCCTCTCACCGACTCCGTACCGTAGCGCGGCGAGCGCCAATGTGCTGTGTGAGGCTTCTCTCCCCGACTCCCTACAGTAGCGCGGCGAGCGCCAATGTGCTGTGTGAGGCTCCTCTCCCTGCCCCCATACAGTAGCACGGCGAGGGCTAATGTGCTCTGTGAGTCTCCACTCCCCCACTCCATACCGTAGCGCGCGAGCACCAATGTGCTGTGTGAGGCTCCTCTCCCCGACTCCCTACCGTAGCGCCGCAAACGCCAATGTGCGGTTCCATCCGCCCACTCCATACCGTAGCGCGGCGAGCGCCAATGTGCTGTGTGAGGCTCCTCTCCCGACTCCGTACCTTAGTGCAGCGAGCACCAATGTGCTGTGTGAGGCTCCTCTCACCGACTCCGTACCGTAGCGCGGCGAGCGCCAATGTGCTGTGTGAGGCTCCTCTCCCCGACTCCCAACAGTAGCACGGCGAGCGCCAATGTGCTGTGTGAGGCTCCTCTCCCCGACTCCCTACAGTAACACGGCGAGCGCCAATGTGCTGTGTGAGGCTCCTCTCCCTGCCCCCATACCGTAGCGCGGCGAGTGCTAATGTGCTGTGTGAGTCTTCACTCCCCCACTCCATACCGTAGCGCTCCTCGCGCCAATGTGCTGTGTGAGGCTCCTCTCACCGACTCCGTACCGTAGCGCGGCGAGCGCCAATGTGCTGTGTGAGGCTCCTCTCCCCGACTCCCTACAGTAGCACGGCGAGCGCCAATGTGCTGTGGGAGGCTCCTCTCCCCGACTCCCTACAGTAGCGCGGCGAGCGCCAATGTGCTGTGTGAGGCTCCTCTCCCCGACTCTGTACCATAGTGCAGCGAGCGCCAATGTGCTGTGTGAGGCTCCTCTCACCGACTCCGTACCGTAGCACGGCGAGCACCAATGTGCTGTGTGAGGCTCCTCTCCCCGACTCCCTACAGTAGCACGGCGAGCGCCAATGTGCTGTGTGAGGCTCCTCTCCCCGACTCCCTACAGTAGCACGGCGAGCGCCAATGTGCTGTGTGAGGCTCCTCTCCCTGCCCCCATACCATAGCGAGGCGAGCGCTAATGTGCTGTGTGAGTCTCCACTCCTCCACTCCATACCGTAGCGCTCCTCGCGCCAATGTGCTGTGTGAGGCTCCTCTCACCGACTCCGTACCGTAGCGCGGCGAGCGCCAATGTGCTGTATGAGGCTCCTCTCCCCGACTCCCTACAGTAGCACGGCGAGCGCCAATGTGCTGTGTGAGGCTCCTCTCACCGACTCCGTACCGTAGCGCGGCGAGCGCCAATGTGCTGTATGAGGCTCCTCTCCCCGACTCCCTACAGTAGCACGGCGAGCGCCAATGTGCTGTGTGAGGCTCCTCTCCCCGACTCCCTACAGTAGCACGGCGAGCGCCAATGTGCTGTGTGAGGCTCCTCTCCCCGACTCCCTACAGTAGCACGGCGAGCGCCAATGTGCTGTGTGAGGCTCCTCTCCCCGACTCCCTACAGTAGCACGGCGAGCGCCAATGTGCTGTGTGAGCCTCCTCTCCCTGCCCCCATACCATAGCGAGGCGAGCGCTAATGTGCTGTGTGAGTCTCCACTCCTCCACTCCATACCATAGCGCTCCTCGCGCCAATGTGCTGTGTGAGGCTCCTCTCACCGACTCCGTACCGTAGCGCGGCGAGCGCCAATGTGCTGTATGAGGCTCCTCTCCCCGACTCCCTACAGTAGCACGGCGAGCGCCAATGTGCTGTGTGAGGCTCCTCTCCCCGACTCCCTACAGTAGCACGGCGAGCGCCAATGTGCTGTGTGAGGCTCCTCTCCCCGACTCCCTAGAGTAGCACAGCGAGCGCCAATGTGCTGTGTGAGGCTCCTCTCCCCGACTCCCTACAGTAGCACGGCGAGCGCCAATGTGCTGTGTGAGGCTCCTCTCCCTGCCCCCATACTGTAGCGCGGCGAGCGCTAATGTGCTGTGTGAGTCTTCACTCCCCCACTCCATACCGTAGCGCTCCTCGCGCCAATGTGCTGTGTGAGGCTCCTCTCACCGACTCCGTACCGTAGCGCGGTGAGCGCCAATGTGCTGTGTGAGGCTCCTCTCCCCGACTCCCTACAGTAGCACGGCGAGCGCCAATGTGCTGTGTGAGGCTCCTCTCCCCGACTCCCTACAGTAGCGCGGCGAGCGCCAATGTGCTGTGTGAGGCTCCTCTCCCCGACTCCGTACCTTAGTGCAGCGAGCGCCAATGTGCTGTGTGAGGCTCCTCTCACCGACTCCGTACCGTAGCACGGCGAGCGCCAATGTGCTGTGTGAGGCTCCTCTCCCCGACTCCCTACAGTAGCACGGCGAGCGCCAATGTGCTGTGTGAGGCTCCTCTCCCCGACTCCCTACAGTAGCACGGCGAGCGCCAATGTGCTGTGTGAGGCTCCTCTCCCTGCCCCCATACCGTAGCGAGGCGAGCGCTAATGTGCTGTGTGAGTCTCCACTCCTCCACTCCATACCGCAGCGCTCCTCGCGCCAATGTGCTGTGTGAGGCTCCTCTCACCGACTCCGTACCGTAGCGCGGCGAGCGCCAATGTGCTGTATGAGGCTCCTCTCCCCGACTCCCTACAGTAGCACGGCGAGCGCCAATGTGCTGTGTGAGGCTCCTCTCCCCGACTCCCTACAATAGCACGGCGAGCGCCAATGTGCTGTGTGAGGCTCCTCTCCCTGCCCCCATACCGTGGCGCGGCGAGCGCTAATGTGCTTTGTGAGTCTCCACTCCCCCACTCCATACCGTAGCGCGGCGAGCACCAATGTGCTGTGTGAGGCTCCTCTCCCCGACTCCCTATCGTAGTGCCGCAAACGCCAATGTGCGGTTCCATCCCCCCACTCCATACCGTAGCGTGGCGAGCGCCAATGTGCTCTGTGAGTCTCCGCTCCCTATCGTAGCACGGTGAGCGCCAATGTGTTTTGTGAGGCTCCACTCTCCCACTCCATACTGTAGCGCGGCGAGAGCAAATGTGCTGTGTGAGGCTCCTCTCCCCGACTCCATACTGTAGCGCGGCAAGCACCATTGTGCTCTGTGAGACTCCACTCTCCCAATCCATACCGTAGCGCGGCGAGCGCCAACATGCTGTGTGAGGCTCCACTCTCCCACTTCATACCGTAGCGCGGCGAGCGCCAATGTGCTGTGTGAGGCTCCACTCTTTTATTCCATACCATAGTGCGGTGAGCGCTTTGATTTCTTGTGTAGGTTGTTTTCCGGGGCAGAGGTAAGCCGGATCCCGTTATCCGGCTAGATATTTGATGCTGGATCTCGGACCCGGAAAGAGTCGGCCCATTTGCCAGCACTGGTTACCACCAAAGCCCGACTACCAAACAGGTACTTAAAGCTACAGTTTACTCCAAACTTCCCTGTCTCTGCTTGTTCTATAAACCTTTACATGGTTTGATCGGGCTTTATATTTTGATTCATTGATTTTGTATTCATGTATATTTTTCTGCTTTTTATGTATGTTTTTATTTATGTGTCAGTCAGTTTAGACAAATAGGCCACTTTTACAGAAGCTTCATGTTCTGTTTAATTTATTTTAAAACATTCTTTGAAAACATTTGTTAATATATATATATACTTTTTAATTATGCATAATTTTAATTTCCATTTCGGTAGAAATGAGTCTAGTAGCATATTCATTTTAGTTGCCATGAAGGCGATAGATATAGTGGCTGAAATCTCTTGCTCTTTTCACTCAGGGGTTTAGCAGTATTTTTTTCAGAATTTCACTGGCATCCATTATCTCGGTCTCTAGAGAGAAAGCAAGGGGGTTTAGTATTTTGGATACTCTGTGGGGGTGCACCTATTTTCGGGGGTGTATGTTGATATATTGGAGTGCTAAATGTGTACATGCCCTGTACAGAGTAACAAGGACTCTATGCAGATTGCCTCTTCATAAACTGTTATTTCGGTTTTTGTTTTAAGCTCATGGTCTGTTTCTTTGAGCCAGTTTATCCTCGCAGGGCCTCTTTGCTGTGGTGTTACGTGCTCTTCCACTGAGTGCTTTCCGACGCTGCTGTTGTCTTCCCAGTTTGCGACTGCACTTGTGGAAAACATGGAAGCTATGGGTCTTGCCATGTCCAGGCTGTTCTGGTCTTTCTTCTGTGTACCTTGTGTAATGTTACTCCACTTAGGCTTCCTTCTGGCATATTGTTTTTCGACTTTCTCTTTTTGTAGGTTTGTTCCCCTTATTCAGTGAACCAGCATGACTTTTGTGTTCACATTTGCCAGATTGTGCATTACTTTGCTCAGTGCCGCTCCACTTTTTAGTTGAGACACATTAAACAGGGAGGGATATGCACAGATGTGGGTCTCTGGATCACTGTGCTAAAGAAATAAAGCTGCTCACTGATGAGACCCAACAAAGCAAAACATGTCTTAGGGTGCTGTTGTTCAGTTCTTGGGGGATTGTTCCTTTTGTGGGTGGAGGACACACGTCATTTGTCTGTGACATGGTATCATTCTACTAGGAAATGCAACAGAGACACTGAAAGTCGTTGAACTACTGGATAAAGAAAAAAGTGTCCACAATGGACAGACACTCCCGACCCCTGTACACCTCATAACTGGTAACTTACCAGTCAAAAGTTAAGGAAATTTGTAATGATGTCATTTCTGTTTCTGGATATAATTCTATTATTGGATCAGAATTGCATTTCTTTATAATTTTAATTGACAGTGTTTTAACAAATAATATTTGTAATCATAAGTGTATATAACAATACATCAAGCTCAATGCGTTTCGGGAAAGTATATATCCCTTCATCAGGAGCAAATTAGTGTTGAACTCAATCATTAAATGGTGATTCTTCAAACTCCAAGAGAGTCTACAAAGTAAGCACAAGGTTTGTATCAGTGAGCTGTGCAATGAAGTATATTATTGGCAATTTAGCAATAAGATAAGTAATGTTCAAAAGACTAGTGTGCATCTGTCACGTGGATTCCCCTCTTTTTGTTCAGTCAATTCTTGCAAGAACAGTGGGTCTGTCTAATGGGTAGAGAGAGTGGAGAAATTGTTGTTTCACTACAGTAAAAGTGCAGTCAAATGAGACATCATAGAAGTAATGGGGAATAAATAACTCGTTTTTAGTTATCCCTTCTGAGGGATAACTAAATATGAGGTGAATCTTTAAGTCATTACCTATCTCAGTATACTCCAAACAGACCCGCATGGGCCATGGCTGCAGAGGTTAACAAAGGAGACAGGAAACCCCAACAACCTTTGGAATGCACTGTGTCAACCTGAAGCCAGCTCCCGCCCTTAGTATCAATGGACAGTGGCATGTCATGTCTGGGACTGCATGTATTACAGTAGTAATCCCTGCGCGGGGACCCCATTCAGAAGGTATGAGTATGTGGATTGATAGCGACAGAAAGTCTGGTTCCGTAGCAGCTTCAAGAGACCTGACGCTTTAATCAGGAACCATAGAGAGCTCCATTAACTAGAGCAGTGGTCTTCAAACCTTTTAGGACTGTCAGCCTTACATCTTCCGTTGTGAAGGAAGGCTGGGACTACCAAGAGGGAAGCAAGCATCCTCCACTTAACATCTCCCAGGGAACATAGGGAGATACTGAATCCAGAGGACTCTCCAGCAGCTCTAGAACCGGTACCCAGACAGCACACAGCGTGCCCTGCTAGACTCTGCAGCAAGCTTCCTAGGTGGCAAGTGCCAGAGAGTCTGTGAACCAAACCAAGGAGAAGGCAAGTGCCTGCAATACTCTACTCAGCTTTGGGCCGTCCGCCTCAAAGGACGCCATAAGTCCAGTGAAGAAGCTAGGAGAAGTGCATTGACAAGGATCTACCAACGTCTGCCTTAAAGGACATTTTTGAGCCACTCAAGCCCTTCAAGTTGCAACCGACTACACCACTGACTGTTGTTACGCTGCAGTCGCTAAAGACGTCCGAGATGCCTCGACCACTGCATTATAATCGCTGACCAGCGCTGACACAACGATTCCTGACCCTGAGCGGCTGCGTAGGCCAGCCTGTAGCTGTCCGTCCAGCCTTGCTCTCCAAACTGCCTGCCGCCTGATACCCGCAGCTGTCTCCCATCTTAAAATCTGCAGCAGAAGCTGCAAAGCGTCCTGAAAGCGAATCTACACGTTGAGCCCCAAGAACTTCTACAAGCACAGGGTACATTTGGGTGCTGTCCCCCTGGTCCTGCTCTGAAGGCCCCTGGTGACATTTTACGATCCATTTATCCCTTTGTGATGAAACAAAGTATGCTTGAACTGTTGCAATTATTTACTATACAGACTGCCCTCCTGTCAGTATCCAGAGTGCATCCCTCTTGCTTCTTGAAACTGTTTACAGGGTGGGTTGTATTTTGTAGCGTGCTAGAACTGTCTGTTTTGATAATAATAAAGTAGATATGTGTATACAACCTTGACTGGACAGTACCGTTTATCATTGGGTAATAATTGTATTTTCACTCTGTTGCAACTAACCAACGACAACCTTGTGTAGATAAGCCTGTAGGTTCCGCCAACGTTACCAAAATTGGACAAGGAGGTTTATAATTTGCTAGTGTTTCCAATCTGATTGGATCCCTTCTGGTGCACTAGAGGTGTGGGGTTGATTGATGGTTTAGAAACCGATATTCATCCCTGGACCACTGTTGTCCCAGAAGTTGATTTGTCACAGTACTCCAGTGAGAAAGAGGTGAGGCCATGAAGAACTTTTGTTCCTCTCATAATTCATGAACGCCTTGCCAACAAATTAACAATTTTTTATGTTTTCCCACACACTAGTGCTCCAAAATCCTACAAGCATTTGAATTTCCCACTGTCGACCGTGCACCGATTCCAGAGGTCAAAAGCCGTGGAAAACCAGTGCCATCTTGCAGAACATAAGAAGCGCAAACACCTCTAGGAAACAATGCCACCTGCATCTGCGTCAGTGCTGGAAGCCCACATGTTGACATTCCGCTCCAGCACCAGGAAATGCGCGGACAATGGCACCATTGTGCCATATAGCGCACTTCTGCAGTGGCAGTTTACATTCGCTTAAACCATTTCCAGCTTAAACATTAGCTCACACAGATTTAAGCTCGAATGCCGTCCCCTTGCAGGAGACTGCTCCACTGGTTGTGGGACCGCCTAAACGAAATAACTGCCGTAAGACCGACTGATTCATGGAATTATTTGCGTGAAAAACGCAGATTTGCGCGCCTTTCTGCCCGAAAATCCCCATACTTCAAACATGGATTTTCGGGCAGAAAGGCGCGCAAATCTGCGTTTTTCGCGCAAATAATTCCATCTACTCCCTCCTCGTGCCCATTGAGACTGCCTGACTCCTGCAGTAAGCCATTAGATAATGTCATAGAAATTGCTGCACAACAAACACATTTCGAAATAATGCTCCTATACTAAGTTTATTTTTGGCTAATTACTTCCTGTGAAATGTAAACGAGTAATTGCTCTAGAAACACGCACTCCTTTTAAGTGAATTAGTACGGCCACATCAAGTGTGAATGCTTCTGCAGATAAGAATCTTGAGAAACGAAATACTGAAGACTGCACTCTGAGAGCGCAAAAGCAGCCCTCCTACGCTCCATGGCGCCCAGAGCGGCTATATATAACTACATTAGCACCCGTGGCATGGGCAGTAGCCAATCAGAAAGCGCAGATAGAAATGAGTACTCCTGCATCCGGCCCACACTGCCACACTGCTTGGCTCAGGCGTGTCCTCGTGCCAGGACTGAATGGGAACGTGCTTCCCCTCCGTGACTCCCAGCATTGGTTTTAATGTTCCCCGTGCAACGCCCACGTGACCACTCCACCCCCCTCTTGTATTGGACCGCCTTCTACGGACTCCCCCGGTCCCACTACACGGTGCAGCCCGTCCAGCTCCCATAGGCCTAGCAACTGTGGACGTGTTGTCTGCAGATGGAATTCTGTGAAAAGAAGCCCTGTACCTGAGTCACCTGTTTATGCAATGATGTTCTACCAAAAACCATTCAGAGGAGCAGTGAGGGACACCAATGTGTTTGGCTAATAAAAACACCTGTATCTCGGTCTAACACACTGTTATCAAAGATGGTCGCATTCAACAGCAAAGCTACCTTGCCTTTCCTCCCCCTCCCCACTAACCTCACCCGCCCCTTCCCTCTCAGATCTGCTAGTGCACCACTTACCCTCTCCCCACTAACCTCACCCGCCCCGTCCCTCTCAGATCTGCTAGTGCACCACCTACCCTCTCCCCACTAACCTCACCCGCCCCGTCCCTCTCAGATCTGCTAGTGCACCACCTACCCTCTCCCCACTAACCTCATCCGCCCCGTCCCTCTCAGATCTGCTAGTGCACCACCTACCCTCTCCCCACAAACCTCACCCGCCCCGTCCTTCTCAGATCTGCTAGGTGCCCCTTCCCTCTCAGATCTGCTAGTGCACCACTTACCCTCTCCCCACTAACCTCACCCGCCCCGTCCCTCTCAGATCTGCTAGGTGCCCCTTCCCTCTCAGATCTGCTAGTGCACCACTTACCCTCTCCCCACTAACCTCACCCGCCCAGTCCCTCTCAGATCTGCTAGTGCACCACTTACCCTCTCCCCACTAACCTCACCCGCCCCGTCCCTCTCAGATCTGCTAGTGCACCACCTACCCTCTCCCCACTAACCTCACCCGCCCCGTCCCTCTCAGATCTGCTAGTGCACCACCTACCCTCTCCCCACTTACCTCATCCGCCCCGTCCCTCTCAGATCTGCTAGTGCACCACCTACCCTCTCCCCACAAACCTCACCCGCCCCGTCCTTCTCAGATCTGCTAGGTGCCCCTTCCCTCTCAGATCTGCTAGTGCACCACTTACCCTCTCCCCACTAACCTCACCCGCCCCGTCCCTCTCAGATCTGCTAGGTGCCCCTTCCCTCTCAGATCTGCTAGTGCACCACTTACCCTCTCCCCACTAACCTCACCCGCCCAGTCCCTCTCAGATCTGCTAGTGCACCACTTACCCTCTCCCCACTAACCTCACCCGCCCCGTCCCTCTCAGATCTGCTAGTGCACCACTTACCCTCTCCCCACTAACCTCACCCGCCCCGTCCCTCTCAGATCTGCTAGTGCACCACCTACCCTCTCCCCACTAACCTCACCCGCCCCGTCCCTCTCAGATCTGCTAGTGCACCACCTACCCTCTCCCCACTAACCTCATCCGCCCCGTCCCTCTCAGATCTGCTAGTGCACCACCTACCCTCTCCCCACAAACCTCACCCGCCCCGTCCTTCTCAGATCTGCTAGGTGCCCCTTCCCTCTCAGATCTGCTAGTGCACCACTTACCCTCTCCCCACTAACCTCACCCGCCCCGTCCCTCTCAGATCTGCTAGGTGCCCCTTCCCTCTCAGATCTGCTAGTGCACCACTTACCCTCTCCCCACTAACCTCACCCGCCCAGTCCCTCTCAGATCTGCTAGTGCACCACTTACCCTCTCCCCACTAACCTCACCCGCCCCGTCCCTCTCAGATCTGCTAGTGCACCACCTACCCTCTCCCCACTAACCTCACCCGCCCCGTCCCTCTCAGATCTGCTAGTGCACCACCTACCCTCTCCCCACTAACCTCATCCGCCCCGTCCCTCTCAGATCTGCTAGTGCACCACCTACCCTCTCCCCACAAACCTCACCCGCCCCGTCCTTCTCAGATCTGCTAGGTGCCCCTTCCCTCTCAGATCTGCTAGTGCACCACTTACCCTCTCCCCACTAACCTCACCCGCCCCGTCCCTCTCAGATCTGCTAGGTGCCCCTTCCCTCTCAGATCTGCTAGTGCACCACTTACCCTCTCCCCACTAACCTCACCCGCCCCGTCCCTCTCAGATCTGCTAGTGCACCACCTACCCTCTCCCCACTAACCTCACCCGCCCCGTCCCTCTCAGATCTGCTAGTGCACCACCTACCCTCTCCCCACTAACCTCACCCGCCCCGTCCCTCTCAGATCTGCTAGTGCACCACCTACCCTCTCCCCACTAACCTCACCCGCCCCGTCCCTCTCAGATCTGCTAGTGCACCACCTACCCTCTCCCCACTAACCTCACCCGCCCCTTCCCTCTCAGATCTGCTAGTGCACCACCTACCCTCTCCCCACAAACCTCACCCGCCCCGTCCTTCTCAGATCTGCTAGTGCACCACCTACCCTCTCCTCACTAACCTCATCCGCCCCTCCCCTCTCAGATCTGCTACTGCACCACCTACCCTCTCCCCACTAAACTCACCCGCCCCGTCCCTCTCAGATCTGCTAGTGCACCACCTACCCTCTCCCCACAAACCTCACCCGCCCCGTCCTTCTCAGATCTGCTAGGTGCCCCTTCCCTCTCAGATCTGCTAGTGCACCACTTACCCTCTCCCCACTAACCTCACCCGCCCCGTCCCTCTCAGATCTGCTAGGTGCCCCTTCCCTCTCAGATCTGCTAGTGCACCACTTACCCTCTCCCCACTAACCTCACCCGCCCAGTCCCTCTCAGATCTGCTAGTGCACCACTTACCCTCTCCCCACTAACCTCACCCGCCCCGTCCCTCTCAGATCTGCTAGTGCACCACCTACCCTCTCCCCACTAACCTCACCCGCCCCGTCCCTCTCAGATCTGCTAGTGCACCACCTACCCTCTCCCCACTAACCTCATCCGCCCCGTCCCTCTCAGATCTGCTAGTGCACCACCTACCCTCTCCCCACAAACCTCACCCGCCCCGTCCTTCTCAGATCTGCTAGGTGCCCCTTCCCTCTCAGATCTGCTAGTGCACCACTTACCCTCTCCCCACTAACCTCACCCGCCCCGTCCCTCTCAGATCTGCTAGGTGCCCCTTCCCTCTCAGATCTGCTAGTGCACCACTTACCCTCTCCCCACTAACCTCACCCGCCCCGTCCCTCTCAGATCTGCTAGTGCACCACCTACCCTCTCCCCACTAACCTCACCCGCCCCGTCCCTCTCAGATCTGCTAGTGCACCACCTACCCTCTCCCCACTAACCTCACCCGCCCCGTCCCTCTCAGATCTGCTAGTGCACCACCTACCCTCTCCCCACTAACCTCACCCGCCCCGTCCCTCTCAGATCTGCTAGTGCACCACCTACCCTCTCCCCACTAACCTCACCCGCCCCGTCCCTCTCAGATCTGCTAGTGCACCACCTACCCTCTCCCCACTAACCTCACCCGCCCCTTCCCTCTCAGATCTGCTAGTGCACCACCTACCCTCTCCCCACAAACCTCACCCGCCCCGTCCTTCTCAGATCTGCTAGTGCACCACCTACCCTCTCCTCACTAACCTCATCCGCCCCTCCCCTCTCAGATCTGCTACTGCACCACCTACCCTCTCCCCACTAAACTCACCCGCCCCGTCCCTCTCAGATCTGCTAGTGCACCACCTACCCTCTCCCCACTAACCTCACCCGCCCCTTCCCTCTCAGATCTGCTAGTGCACCACCTACCCTCTCCTCACTAACCTCATCCGCCCCTCCCCTCTCAGATCTGCTACTGCACCACCTACCCTCTCCCCACTAACCTCACCCGCCCCGTCCCTCTCAGATCTGCTAGTGCACCACCTACCCTCTCCCCACTAACCTCACCCGCCCCGTCCCTCTCAGATCTGCTAGTGCACCACCTACCCTCTCCCCACTAACTTCATCCACCCCTTCCCTCTCAGATCTGCTAGTGCACCACCTACCCTCTCCCCACTAACTTCATCCGCCCCGTCCCTCTCAGATCTGCTAGTGCACCACCCACCCTCTCCCCACTAACCTCACCCGCCCCGTCCCTCTCAGATCTGCTAGTGCACCACCTACCCTCTCCCCACTAACCTCATCCGCCCCTCCCCTCTCAGATCTGCTAGTGCACCACCTACCCTCTCCCCACTAACTTCATCCACCCCTTCCCTCTCAGATCTGCTAGTGCACCACCTACCCTCTCCCCACAAACCTCACCCGCCCCGTCCCTCTCAGATCTGCTAGTGCACCACCTACCCTCTCCCCACTAACCTCACCCGCCCCGTCCCTCTCAGATCTGCTAGTGCACCACCTACCCACTCCCCACTAACCTCACCCGCCCCTTCCCTCTCAGATCTGCTAGTGTACCACCTACCCTCTCCCCACTAACATCACCCGCCCAGTCCCTCTCAGATCTGCTAGTGCACCACCCACCCTCTCCCCACTAACCTCACCCGCCCCGTCCCTCTCAGATCTGCTAGTGCACACCTACCCTCTCCCCGCTAACCTCACCCGCCCCGTCCCTCTCAGATCTGCTAGTGCACCACCTACCCTCTCCCCACTAACCGCATCCGCCCCTTCCCTCTCAGAACTGCTAGTGCACCACCTACCCTCTCCCCACTAACCTCACCCGCCCCGTCCCTCTCAGATCTGCTAGTGCACCACCTACCCACTTACCACTAACCTCACCCGCCCCGTCCCTCTCAGATCTGCTAGTGCACCACCTACCCTCTCCCCACTAACCTCACCCGCCCCGTCCCTCTCAGATCTGCTAGTGCACCACCTACCCACTTACCACTAACCTCATCCGCCCCGTCCCTCTCAGATCTGCTAGTGCACCACCTACCCTCTCCCCACTAACCGCATCCGCCCCTTCCCTCTCAGATCTGCTAGTGCACCACCTACGCTCTCCCCACTAACCTCACCCGCCCCGTCCCTCTCAGATCTGCTAGTGCACCACCTACCCTCTCCCCACTAACCTCACCCGCCCCGTCCCTCTCAGATCTGCTAGTGCACCACCTACCCTCTCCCCACTAACCGCATCCGCCCCTTCCCTCTCAGATCTGCTAGTGCACCACCTACGCTCTCCCCACTAACCTCACCCGCCCCGTCCCTCTCAGATCTGCTAGTGCACCACCTACCCTCTCCCCACTAACCTCACCCGCCCCGTCCCTCTCAGATCTGCTAGTGCACCACCTACCCTCTCCCCACTAACCTCATCCGCCCCTTCCCGCTCAGATCTGCTAGTGCACCACCTACCCTCTCCCCACTAACCTCACCGGCCCCGTCCCTCTCAGATCTGCTAGTGCACCACCTACCCTCTCCCCACTAACCTCACCCGCCCCGTCCCTCTCAGATCTGCTAGTGCACCACCTACCCTCTCCCCACTAACCTCACCCGCCCCGTCCCTCTCAGATCTGCTAGTGCACCACCTACCCTCTCCCCACTAACCTCATCCGCCCCTCCCCTCTCAGATCTGCTAGTGCACCACCTACCCTCTCCCCACTAACCTCACCCGCCCCGTCCCTCTCAGATCTGCTAGTGCACCACCTACCCTCTCCCCGCTAACCTCACCCGCCCCGTCCCTCTCAGATCTGCTAGTGCACCACCTACCCTCTCCCCACTAACCTCCCCCGCCCCTCCCCTCTCAGATCTGCTAGTGTACCACCTACCCTCTCCCCACTAACCTCATCCGCCCCTCCCATCTCAGATCTGCTAGTGCACCACCTACCCTCTCCCCACTAACCTCACCCGCCCCGTCCCTCTCAGATCTGCTAGTGCACCACCTACCCACTCCCCACTAACCTCATCCGCCCCTCCCATCTCAGATCTGCTAGTGCACCACCTACCCTCTCCCCACTAACCTCACCCGCCCCTTCCCTCTCAGATCTGCTAGTGCACCACCCACCCTCTCCCCACTAACCTCACCCGCCCCGTCCCTCTCAGATCTGCTAGTGCACCACCTACCCTCTCCCCACTAACCTCACCCGCCCCGTCCCTCTCAGATCTGCTAGTGCACCACCTACCCTCTCCCCACTAACCTCACCCGCCCCGTCCCTCTCAGATCTGCTAGTGCACCACCTACCCTCTCCCCACTAACCTCACCCGCCCCGTCCCTCTCAGATCTGCTAGTGCACCACCCACCCTATCCCCACTAACCTCATCCGCCCCGTCCCTCTCAGATCTGCTAGTGCACCACCTACCCTCTCCCCACTAACCTCACCCGCCCCGTCCCTCTCAGATCTGCTAGTGTACCACCTACCCTCTCCCCACTAACCTCACCCGCCCCGTCCCTCTCAGATCTGCTAGTCCACCACCTACCCTCTCCCCACTAACCGCATCCGCCCCGTCCCTCTCAGATCTGCTAGTCCACCACCTAGACATCATGACCTCAGGCGTGGGGTAGAGAACCCAACTCACACATTATATTTACCTACATGCATTGGACCTCCAGGAAAAAGAAATCCCAGGATGGTGTAGGTTTCTGTACAGCAGCGGGCACGAGTGGCTGCGACTCATCAATTCATCGGGCTCTTTGTGGATAGAGCCGAAATGACAGAGATTTGAAGGCTCAAGGTCCATAATGTGAGTACATCTTTAAGCGGTTACAAGGAACGCCAAAGAAAGAGACTGGCACGCCCATTGCTTTAACAATCAGTGACCCCAAAGTTTTGAACGTAACTACTGTGGGAAATGGATCGAACATCAAATTTCTTTGTAACCAAGTGCAGAGGGAATGGACAAAGAAAACCCCAAAGTCACCCCTCTTTTACAAAGTAAGCCTCAATACAGTGTTTTCTCCCTCTGCACCCCTAGGGCGTGACCCGATAGATTCACTTCCCATTCAAAGCACCCAGACTCTGGGGACCTCTGTACTTTCAGTATGATTTCCGGGAGACACAATTGACCTCATGGGGGATCCCCTTTGGCAACCCATTCAAGAGACTCTTGCAGATAAAGAGGATGGAAACGGACTCCATAAATATAGTCAGTAAACCTTTGGCGGTGGATTTAATGAAAATGTCCCTTTCAAAGGGCTGACTCATTGCACATAACATTTTATTTGATGAGAGGGATTTATGAAGCGCTGCCTTAGCTGGGACTCAAACAAGGGGAGGCACCAAGGTAGGATGTGGGGCTAGCAGAGGTATCTGGGTTGAGTATGGGGAGCAGGGAGGACGGATTCCGAAGGGGGACAAGTTGGTTTGAGTGGAGCGATCAGCGGTTGGCGATATATTGTTTTAAGAGGTGGGTCTTCAGGTCCTTCCTTAAGTGTAGCATTGAAAGCAGTCTTATCTGTTTAGGTCTATTTGATCAAAACAAATGTACCTTTTTTAAAATTGATCTAATTTGTTCGTTTTCTGGCTCGAAAATGCGGGGCGAGATCCCCCACACATCCCACCTTAACCTATTCTCGTACCGCACCCCACCCCACCCCACATCTATATTTAATTAAAAGTGACTGAAATCCCCCCAAAAAACGAACAAAAAAATGTGGTCAATTTGGAAAGGGTCAATAGGGCCGCGATCAAGTATGCTAATACTGTCTTATCTGCTTTAGTATCTTGTGGTGCTTAGCAGGTAACGCCCTGTTTCCTAGTTGTATCCCTCTTCAAGTTTTTTGTATCCATTCAGGTGGTACGTTGGCTTCCGGAGATGGTGGCGGTCATTACGACCCTGGCGTTAAGGGTTTAACAGCGCCGTAAAAGGTGTCGGGCGCCGTTAAACCCTTAACGCCTGATTACGAGGTCCCTTTGCGGGACCCGACCTTAACGGCTGGTTTTACCAGCCGTTAAAGTAGGGTGCCGCAAAGGGACCTCGGTGCTTATTACGGTACCGCAATTTGCGGTACCGTACTTAGCGCCTTCCCCAGTCCCATTGAGCCCTATGGGGCGAAAATGGGAATGGGGAAGGGCCATGGTGAAATGGGGAAATACCGCCCCGCCAACCTTGGAATGGGGCGGTATTTCCCCATTTCACCATGGCGGACTCGTTACAACACAGGCACCAACCATGGTGCTAATAGCGCCATGGCTTAGCGCTGGGGTTGTAATGAGGGCGGTGACTCGGGATTGCCTTAATAGAACCACCAAGCTTTTTGGCACTAACCAAATAAAGTTATCAATCATGAAATCTCCTTATTATGGAAACCAAATAAAGTTATCCATCATCACTGCCCACCGCCGCCCCACCATGATGGAGTCTTCCATGGGTGAGGGCTTTACAAGAAGAAATTACAGGATGTTATCAACCTGACCAGTTCCCCACGCTGATCCTTTGTCCACTGGCTCTGGTACTGCCAACCCCTCAGTCCCCTCCAAATATACCAGGTGCCCATTAATATTCACCGGAAGTACAGTTCCATTCACTGGTTGCCATGGTAGCGGAATCAGAAGATCTGAAATGCTGCTGCATTCTCTCATCACGTAGCACTGCATAGCCCATACCCTTTCCAGTCTGCTATGGCACGTGGGTCCTATTTAGGTATTCCACAATATCAAAAGAGTACATTCAACACTTTACAAACATAAAGTGATTGTCAAGGACAATTTAGCATAATACTGCAAAGGGTGGATAGTCAAAGCAAGGTGGGGCTGCCAGTAAGCATAAGGTGGAAAGATGAACTGTAGAGACAGGAAAGCTAGCAATCAGGACAGGGTTACTTTTAATTGAAAGTGATTTTGTCTAATAGCAGGCAATTATATGATGTGACATGCATCCCCAAGTCCTGTCCTCAAGAGACAAATTGATTTCCGCATAGCGCCACCAAATCCATTTGACTAGTCAGTCTGAATGGGAATGATTTACATGGTTGGTAGTGGTCCTGCACATCGGGTGAGGTTGAGGGCTCGCGAGGACCGGGCATTGAGACTCCTGTAAGAAATAACAGATGAATTGCACTCTTTCATGCTAAATTGCACAGGAAATTGAAAGAAGACGTTCTACTGGTTGTAAAGTTTGTGGTGGCAAGATCTTGCTAAAAGCCTCAAATCCCCAAATATACAATGTGAATCCGAAGGCTTCGGACATTCTCCCAATTCTAATTCCGCATGTGTGGACTTAATTCTGTGTTAACCACTAAGGCAGATGTGGACTCAAACGCATGAACTACTTTGCCCAAGACTCTAGGCATTGAACTGGTTCCATTGAGGAAGGCCTCAATAGAGGGGATAGCAGGAGGGTAAGGAAGTTGATAAGCGCACGCGTTAAAGCGTCTATTTTTGGGGCAGAGGTGGAATTATGGCCTGGTTGAGGGGCAGGAGGGCTGTTTTATGGGTTTCTATCTTTGCATTTTTTAAAGAATGATTGATTTAATATCAATAAAAATGATATTAAAAATATAATATCACATATACCATGTTTAGATGCAAAATTGTATTACTTTTTCAATCGACTTGATAAAAGTTTCTTGGAAAAACCTAGGCTAGTGTGTTTGTAGTGGCACCCAAGTGTTTGAAACCATGTTGTTTGCTTGAAAAACAGCCATTGGGCCACTAGGACAGGTGACTGCAAACACTGGCTCACCAGATGTTTTGGACTTCAGCTCTCACTTGCCCCAGATCACAGAGTCAATTGTGAGGGGTCATGGGAGCCGTACTCAAAAACATCTGGAGACGTCTACACTAGGGTGTGATTCATTTGCGGGTGCTGCATTATGACCCTGACTATATTAACTCACACATTTTACCATATTTCATTTCTCATATCATCATTTCCTAACAATCATGCTGCTGCTTAATGTTATGTTATGTTGATTTATGCCACACTCCGCCATCACCCAAGGGCAGTCCCCAGCCGCTCGCGTGGTTCTCCAAGAGACGAGAGCTGAGTGTGTTAGTGGGGATAGGATGATGGGATAGGTTCACAACCAGGAGGAAATGGTGTCGGTGAGTGGTCTTTTTCATGCAGGAGTTGGTTCGGGGGGCCCTGTGTGATGTCACAGTATGGGAAGGACTAAGTGCCTCGGTGGTGTACTAGTGTTTGTGTTGGGTGTGTGTGTCACGGATAGCTGTTAGGTGTTGAATATATAATGTTGGTGTGCATCTGTGTAGAGTTGATGGATTTATGGATTATGTGCACGGATGTTCCCTCTAGTGTTGTTTCCAGAGTCTCCGAGGTATGTTAGGTTGTGAGCATTAGTCATGTGTAGTGGCGTTGGTTATGTTGGAGGAGCTGGAAGGGGGTAATGGATAAATTGGTCAGCTTGACAATGCCTTAGGCGTGAGCTTTTGGTTGCCGCTCAATGGTATCTACCGACGTTCTTGGTTGTGGTTAATCGGCCAGTCTTGCCCACATCCTGGGCCTGGAGGATGACTTCCCCTGCATGTTTTGTGGCTGACATCCCTGCGGGTTTGGTGGCAGAGGGTTGATTGTACCTAGTGTGTTTCTGGTTACTCGTTCAATTCAATCTTGGCAGTTCAAGTGTGGGTCTGTTGTGCAGCTGGCTGCTGAATGGGTGTGCAGTTGGTGTTAAATAGTGGAAGCGGTGCTCGACCAGGTGCCCCTAGTTGTGCCGGTGGGAAATTAGGGTGATGCTTAGGTTTTAATGCTTTACCTGTTCAGGTGTTCCTCAGTACATACATTGTGCATGGGTGATATCCCTATTTCTGTCTGTTGTTTGTGTGGCCTTCTCTTCATTGGTCACTCTGGTTGTTGGGCATGGCTGGGGAGAGAAGATAAGGTTTGTTGGTCTGGTCCTCTTTGATTTTTCTGCTGTTACCAGCGACCACGTCCCTTAGGGTGTTTCTTTTGGTCCGCAATGTTTTTGCTGTTGATCGCCCGTTTGCGCTTGCCATTGTCTGTTCAATAACCAAGTTTAGCGTTGTATCCTGAAAGTGAAATGGTCTTCTGTGGTTCTAATTTCTTTGGGCATAGTGTTCAAATGTTTTAGCAACTAGGCGTGAGAATGCTGTTCCTCCAAATTTCCTTTTTCCTTACTGTTTTATCTTTAATTGTAGGTCGTCGCTTGATCCAAGTTCTCTTCTTGGCTGGTAACGGCTAATCTTGTCTTGGAGGAATTTGGCTTCCTGTCTGTGTAAGGCTTTGTGGACGATGCAGAGGGCTTTGAATTTGATGTATTATTTTACTGGTAGCCCGTGAAGGCTTTTCAGGTCTGAGGTGATGTGGTCTCTTCTGTTTAATCTTAGTAGAATCCTAGCTGCTGTGTTTTGGACCCTTTGGAGTTTCTTGGTGAGTCATTCCCGGGTAGAGGCTGTTTGCGTAGTCGATTCTTGTTAGGGATATCATTGTAAGGGTTCTTTGAGGGAAGGAGACGTATGGTAGCAGTCCTCTCAGTAGTCTTCGGAGGTAGACACACTTTTTAGTGATTGCGTTAATTTGCGGTTCCACGGATAGTCCGTTGTCCATGAGTATTCCTTTGTTATTTACTACTTTGGATGCCTTCGATTGTGTTCCCATGCTGGCCAGTCTAGTTGTGGTTTGGTTGCGCAGTTGTCTGTGGGTGATCCCATTCTGTTTTTGCCGGGTGCAGTTTGAGGTTGTTTGTTGTCATCCAGTTGTAGATGTCTGTGAAGCAGTTGTTGAGGCAGTTATGCTGTTCCTGTGTTGTGCTCATTTTCACAATCAGTTGTGTGTCATCTGTGTAGTTGTAGGCGGTTAGTCCATGGCCAGGGCAGAGAGACTGGATCCCTGTGGAACTCCACAGGAGGTGGTTTTCGTCTTTGAGATGAACTATAGTAAGTAGGTTAGTTCGGTTTGATTTGTGAGGAATGAGGCAAGCCACCTTAGTGCGGATTCCTGTATGCCACATTCCAGCAGTCTTTTTATTAGTGTTACGTGGTTGATTGTGTCGAAAGCCGCAGATATGTCCAATACTATGAGGGTCTGTTGGGCGGAGTTGTCTGCATTTAATTTCCGGTCATTCCATGTCGATAGTAGCACTGGTTATGTTACTCTCATTGGTCTGAAGCCAACTTGTGACCGGTCGAGTATTCCGTTTGTTTTGATTTATTTAAGTAGGATCTTGTATACATGGTTCTCGACGATCTTCGCCGGGTTGGGCAAGTTGGATATCGGTCTGTAGTTGCTTGTGTCTTCAGCGCTTTCGGATTGCTTTTTTACCAGTGGTTTGATGTATGCTGATTTGAAGGCAGTTGGTACGATTCCTGTTTTGAGTGACAGGTCTATTAGGTTCTGGAAGTGTCTCGCTGGGGTTCTGTGGTTGAGGATTTCTTTGAAGACATCAAAGGGCCCGAGGTCCCTTGGAGATCCTGCAAGGTTGGTGTCCTTGATCTGTGTGGAGAACATTTCTTCAGTGATTGGTTCTAGGCAGGTGAGTCTTGCTGTAATCGGTGTTTCGCCCGTTGCCTGTGGTTCTGCAGTTGTGATTGTATTAGCGCAGGATGTGTTGATGGTCAGTTGGCTTGTTTCTATTTTTGATCTTAAATGGTTGGTGATGCAGCCCCATAGTGCTTGTGTCGGGATGACGGCTTTCTTGCAGGCTGAGTTTTTTTTTTATCTCTGATGATTCTGAAGAGTTCTTTCTGTGGGTTGTTTGCAGATTCAATTCTTGTGGCGCAGTATTTTATTTTTGCTTTGGTTAGTACCCATTATTGTAGCAATAAATCATAACCCCTCATAATAATGGAACCTCTCATTCACACTTCACAATGCATCATGTTTTGAGGAGGAACTTTAAGCATGTATATGCGTACCTTAAATATCTTCTGTCAAATGCTTAGGCCAAATAATGTGCCATATTTATAAAGTTAAACAAATCAAGTAAAGACAACCTGTTGATTGCAGGGGCTGGGCCTTCACAAAAGGCAAAAATACAGCTTATCAAAAACATTGGGCCTGATTCCAAGTCCGGAGGTAACCGAGCTGGAAAAACCGGCAGTTTGCTGCCGGACTTGGAATGAATTACCGTCTCTGTGATTGCCGGAATCTCCAGGGCATTACAACCCAAGTGACCCGGTAATTCCGGAGGTGGAATTCCGTAAACCCCCATTCCCAGGACTCAATGGGAACAATGGAAACACTGCTTCCGTCTATGACGGAGCCAGTGTTTCCATTTCCGTCTGCAGGCCGGTGGCGTTACTCCCGCCAGGTGACAACTCCCGCCTGCAGAACTCGTAATCTTCTAGTTTGGAAACAACGGTGGCGGCGGATTTACCGCCACCGTTGTTTCCGGACCGGCAGGGTCATAATGAGGCCCAGTGTGTGTGTTTGCAAGTGCATTAAAACCAATATACAGGTTTTTATAAAGCACGTCCTGATGGATTCCCACTACTATTAAATGCTGTAATAATATGTGTTATCGTTACCCAATTAAATTGTACTCCAATTTTTTACCTCGAAGGATGAAGGGCTGCATAAGCCCAGCTAGAAATTCGATCTTACTAAGTGCATGCTGGCTCCATGTCGGAGGAGAGCAATTAACTAATGACCAATCGACCCAGACAACATTGCCACTAAGACAAAATTCAGCTGTATACTGCATTTGTTCATACATTGAAGGGTCTCAATACATAGTCATCTTTTTATAGTAAATTTAGATATTTGATATGGGGTAGACGGGGCATCAATTGAATTTATTTATTTATTGAGCATTTGTTAGGCGCTTTCACAACAAAATGGGGTTTCCAGGCGCCTCAAGACAAAGTGGGGAGGGAACAGTGGAGTAAATAACAAAGGAAAAAAAACAGCTATATACAATTGTGGTCCTACTTAGACATCCAAACGTGCAAGTGCAGTGAAGAGAAGTGCAGGAGATAGGGAAGTCATGGGGCGGAGGGAGAAGGTCTGGGCAAGTGTTGGTGAGGGCCCGGGTGGGAGGCCCCAAGGGAGGAGACCGCTGGCTAAATGCTAGGGCGGAGGACACAGCCACCAGTCAGGGGGCCCGCAAGGACAGTGCCGGGGGCTGGGGTGCTGGTGTTGAATGGGAAGAGGGCCTGGTAACCTGAGAGATTCATTAGGACAAGGCTGCCAGTCTCCAAGGTAGTGGGATGATTAGCAGGGAAGGGAAAGAGGGAAAGAGGTAGAGAAAAGCAGAGTTTTGAGAAGAACTTAAGGAGGTCTGGCTCAAGCCTGAGAGGGCAAGGGAGGCAGTTCCAAAGAGAGGCACCAGCCAAAGAGAGAGACCTATCCTCCACTATCTGCTTGCAAAAGCGTTTGACAAGCACAGAGCTGGAGTTAGAGGAGTGAAGGGCTCTAGCAGGGAAGTATTTAGTGAGAGCATGTTGGAGATAGTGTGGACCTAGGCCCCAGAAGGCCTTGTGGATGATGCAGAGGGTCTTGAATTTGATCCTTGCTGCCACAGGGAGCCAGAGGAGAGATTTTAGGGCTGCAGAGATACGGTCCCTGGGCTTGAGGCCAAGGATAAGTCGTGCAGTCCTATTCTGGATTCGATGAAAGGGGCATAGGGAGTAGAAGGGGAGATTGAGGAAGATGCTGTTGCAGTAGTCCAACCTAGAGAGGACCAGAGCTCAGGAGACATTGAGCTTCTGGTGAAAGGTGAGGAAAGGGGGAATGCCTCTAAGGAGGTGGAGCTGGAAGTGGGCCTTCTTGGCAAGGTCCAAGATGTGAGGGGTGAAGGAGAGAGAGGAGTTGAAGATGACCCTAAGGTTTTTGGCTTGACAGGATGTTGAGTGTAGAGGGCTCGAGGAGGATAGGAGAGAAACAGGGTGCAGGTGTTCCAATAAGAAGAAACTCTGTCTTACTGGCATTAAGACAGAGATTGTTAGCTGACACCATGCCTGGATGGCGGTCCGACAATCAGGGTTGAGAGAGGAGGTTGTAGAGGGAAGTTTGAAGGAAAGCTGTGTGTCATCAGCATAGGTGCAGATAGCACATTGCATAGCACCGGGAGAGCTGTGAACACGAGGAGCTGGACATAGAGCACTATGGCGTGAACAGGGCAGCTAAAACCAGATTACAACAACACCATTTGTGATGGAGAGGGTGGATACAAACATGCAATAATGGAAGTATGCTGTATAGCTGAATTTCACATTTTGACATCACTTTATTATAATTTGAGGCGCATCAAAATAAAGTGCTTTGCCCAAAATCTCACAGTTTATAAAGTTGTGTTATATTCATTTATATTTTTATGCTGGACATCTACCCTTGGTACAGCACAGTAGTGCTATAGCTTATGTGGGAGCTGGGGGGAGGGACAGTGCTTCATAGGTCCTGGATTGTGATAGACCGTGATCTGTGCATGAACAGAAGGGTGTGTTGTTGGAGTATGTCCTACTAGGGTTGATAATGTCAAGTGTTGCCTGTGATGTCAGATGTGTAAACCTATATTGGCACTGTATCCTCGTTGCCATAGATTATATGTGTGCATGTGTAGCAGCAGAAAGTGCTGGTCTGGTTATTGGGGTCATGAATAAATAGTTCATGTGGGGAGGGGCATGGTGGAGTATGCCCAAAGAGGGGGATATTGGCGAATTTCAGGTTTATCGGGGGCTGTCACAGAAGCTCCCAAAGACATGGAGACCCAATGTTAGAGTGGCTTGCCTCCTGTGGGATCCTTCCCTAACTCATCTGTCCATATACCAGATTGGCACTACTGAACAGTAATCCCTACTGTCTGACAGCTGGCTTTGACTAAGAATGGCTTCCCTAAGTGCAGACGCCCTGTCTCCCTCCGGGGCTTCCCAACTGCCCCTACCCCCGGAGCTATTAGGATTCCATTGGGAAATCTAGGGATGGAGCCTTCCTGTGCTTGGTACAAGTCACCCGTTTTCCTCACGCAAACGTTACCTGGCCCTTCTTGTCTACCTGCTCCTCGGCACCAACTTCCTGTCCCTCCGATGTTCCACTCCTCCTTGCTCCCTGCCTTCACCCTTTGATGCTAACTGTTCCCCTTCTTACTACTCCTCCCACTAACACTCTTCCTCCCACTACCACCACTCCTCCTACTCTTCCTGCTACTACCACTCCCACTACTACCACTCCTCCTTCTACTGCCACTCATGCTGCTAATTCCCTCACTACTACTCCTCCCACTTCACTATTCAGTCACCCTCTTTTCACCCTGTACCACTCTTCTCACATTCACACTCTGCACTATTGAGTTCTCCACACTTTTCTCCCACCCACGCACACTCACACTGCAGACTCTTTCCCCCTTTCTCCAGTGCCACTCTCGCTCCACAGGCCTACTCCGCACGCCATCAGTTATTCTCTCCTGTTCATCTCTCAGTCCACCTCTGCATCCCTGGCGACCTGATGCAAATAACTTACACATTTCTGGTTCCTCACTCTTCTTGCTGGGGTCTGGTCCTATCTCTGTATGTGTTTGTGCAAGAAGAAGTAGGAAATAGAGGTCTAAACTGCACACCCTTTTCCTACGCAGGTACTCCATGTGGTATTTAGTGTTGGCAGGTAGGTGCAGCGTTCCTTGGTCTGTCAAGTCCATTCAGAATGCTTGGGCTCTCCTTCTTCCCTGGCCCCAGTTGGTCCGATGGCTTTCCTTGGCGATCCGCCTTCCACCTCCAGCGGCGCAACATGACCAAAGATGCCAGTGCGTGGGGCCGCGCCATCTGCCCCACTCTCTACTGGATGCTATCCTCTCCGTCTGTTCATACCATGATCTCTGGTTGCAGCACCAGCTCTGGGTGGTCTCAGTGCCGGGCAGGGATTGTATCAGCTTTGGGTGGTCGCCCCTCCCACCTCTGAGGGATGCTGCTACAGCCTGAATACCACAGGGCTCCTTCAACGTATGTCGGCAGCATCTAGCTTGCCAGGTGCCTTGTAGCTTACCTGATAAGGAGGGAGGAAAGGGAAGGTCACCTCTACCATTTAGACAAGGCCACGGCATTGGACTTGTCACAGGGGCCAAAGATGTGCTAGGTTACCAGTGCTGTGTCCTATGAGTGTGTCAGTTGGGCTGATACACTGCGTGCAGAAGTAAACATATATCATACAGAGATAGTACATAATTACCAGTTATCAGTTTTTCTTCTACAGTTACTATGTGTGACATTGCACCCCCACTTTTAAGTGTGTGGGGCAAATTAGTGCTGGGCGCAGGAATCAAACTCTGGGTGCCCTTGGACTAGGGCAGGAGCAGTGTCCGTTCCTGCAGAGCTAGCCAGTAAACACATCCCTAATTCAATCAAAATCACTCGAGTGCCCAGAATGTAAAGAGGCTTATCTATAGCAAATCCCCAAAATATGGCTGGAGTGGGCACTGTGACAATGTCCCTTGTCGACTCTTGGAAGGTGGGGAGGTTGCCATGGAGGCCCGCTGCCCGGTGTGGGGTGGATCCCCGTCTTACCCCACAACCCCCATGTCAGGGGTTCATCACATTGTCACTCCATTAATATCTGATCCTTTTAGGAATACTGTGCAAAGCATTGCAGGAAGTGGTAGTCTGGATAAGAGGACAGTGGACCCTTTAAGGCAGGCTCCATGTTCAAGAAGAGCAGGGAAACCTCTTACCAGAATGGAGACAGAGACAATCTTGCACTAGTTAGCACACAAAAACATAAAGGCACAGAACTTCAGAGAGAGCCCGGTCCAAAGGGAGAGGCCACAAGAATATAAAACAAAGTGCAGGCAGCACAATGCTGTGGACGTTTGGAGAAGGGGGCAGTGTGAGTTTGGAGGGAGTTGGAGAAAAGAGATGCTGGGGGCAGAGAGGTGGTTGGAGTTGGCAGGAAGAGCAGAGAAAGTGACAGGAGGAAAGGAGCTGATGGAGAGGGTAAGAGCTGACAAGGTGGCAATGGAGATAGTAAGAGCTACAGAAGAGGAAATGGAGAGTAGTGCAGCTGAGACAGTGGAGAGAGTAAGAGATAAGGAGGAGGTGACGAGAGGAGCAGAGGAGGTGGTAGCAAAGAGAGGAGATTCTGTTGAAAAGTGGTGCAAGAGACGAGCAAGGGAAAGATGCATCTAATAAGATCTACTGGAGAAGAGATGAAAGGAGGCGCTGCAGCGAAAGAGAGGTCAAATCATTTCAGAGGAGGCAAAAGGCGAGAAAAGAGGGAAACATATGCCCCACGGAGATAGGGTATGTGAGTGAAGGGGGAGGCGGTATAAGCATATGGTGAAGAATGGAGGAGGTATGCCAGGAGCTAAACAGGGAGGACAGAGGAAAGAAACAAGGGCAAGGTTTCATAGGATTCAGCTCATGTTGGGGAGTCGAGGAGAAAAGAGAGACTCAGCTGGTGGGCTGTTGGACTAGGATCCCTGGACAGGGTGGTGATCCGGAACCTACACACCAGTCTGCAGAGTCTTTGACCTGGCCTGACCTTTGGTGGAGATTGTGGGCTCTGTGGGCTTCCTACCCCACCAGAATGGAGAGCGGGAAGCATTGCAACTACCAAGAGTGCACCACAAAAGAAAAGGAACATGTTTCAACCCATCTTTCAACTTAAACAGGATGTTTGCTTGGCACAACACACTATGAGTAATGCAGGAGAGTGACCCAGAGAGAATATTGAGAAATATTTTATTTTTTACCATGAAAAATCAGAGCTATGAGGGGTCAGCAATGCAAGGCGGACACATTTTGAATGATTGTTCAATGTTTGCAATTTTATTAAATTATAAAAGTAATTAAACGCCTCACTATCCCTACTCTGTTGAGGATTTCCATTCCTAAATAAATTAAGGGGAAATACTCGAGCACAGGATGCCTGGCCCTCACACTTAAACATCAAATATAAAAAGAAAATATATGGCAATTCAAATGACATCATCATGAACAGTCTCAATTCAGTTCTTGATAGTTCAATGTCAAAGTAAAGTTTTGTCAACCAAAGATCCAAAAACAGTAAAGCTTCTCCTTAATTCTTGGTGATAAGACTTTCCACTTCACCACACTAGCATCAATGTCATTCCTAGCATGATACTTTTCCACAACTTACAGTTGTTCAAGAGGTATTATCACAATTCAAAGGAAATACAGCTTCTACAAATGTTGGTGAAACACAGTCCTTGGTTAACAGTTGTTATGTCTCTCTTTACAAGATTAATAGTAACAGTAGGTATATTTGTCAGGATGACTTCACAGCACTTCTACTTGCACTTCAACAACCTCAACTTCTACAATAGTTTACCATGAGAGCACACTCCTTTTACCATAAGCATTACACTTCATTTGTGCTACTGAAGTCTCGCATCTACTGACAACTAGGTACACCACCACAGCTTCAGTACTTTGTGACTTCAAACGGTTTATGACAAGATTCACTTTTGGGTACTTCAACACCTTCAAATAGGCAAAGCACTCTTCATCTAAATATTCCTTTTCCAAAGGGTCAGCCTCTTTGCTTCTCTTGGCTATCTGCAACCAACAACCTCTAATTACCTTTAGGATACACTCCTCTCTTCCTTCTACAGTCTTTGGCAATGTAGGTTGTATCAACTTCAAAGAATAAGTAGCACGTTTCCCTTCCCCAACATTGCCTTTATCCCTTTGCCAATTGTTAGCCAGAATAATTACTCAGAGCCTTTGGTGCCACTCTCTTGGCTTCAGGTACTGCTTGCAGACTTGGGTCCTAGACAGTGCTAGAGTTTGTTGGCTCACAACATTGTTTACATTGCTCTCTGGCTTTGGGAAAGGCTGCTTTGAGTCTGAATAGGGGAATACTACTGGCTTGGGCAATGCTTGCTCACTCAAACAATTGTTATCTGTGTAAAAAAAGAATTCAAAGTTCACGCTTCCTTTGAGAAACTTAATATAGCACATGCGATCATTGCTTCATAGATTAACAATTGCTTTTCTGTAGCGTTTGCTCTTCACGCGATTGAAATGGAAATACTTTGATCACATGCAAGTGCTACATTTCAAATGTTCCATTGTTATGGAATGAACAAACAACTTTGCCTCACTTCTACGTTTAAGCAAGTGAGGTTTAAGCTGGATACTGTTGCTGGCAGTGCTCATGCAAGTAATCAGAAGGCCAGGTTTAACTCACTGGCTTCTATTTCCCCTTCTCCACATGTTGCACCACTTCTGCTACTTCTGGCTCCACTTGGGAGCCACACCCTTCCTTGCTGAAGGTGTCTCTGATCCGGCCACTCAATTACAGAGCCCCTCACTCCTGAGACCCATGGCTTCACTACAGCTGCACACCACAGTCTCCGACACGCTTCTCGTTGCGCAATCTCTGCAATTAGGCTCACATGGGGCAAGGCAGCCTTCCTGCACTGCTTCCGCTGAGCAGGTTCTGCACTTCAGCGTTTGGGGAAACAGGACCCTCACAGTATAAGCAGGTGAAATCTGCTTCATCAGAATCCCAGAGTCCCTTTGCTTTCTCCCACTTCTGCCTTGATTGCCAACACTGTGTCTTCTTCCTTCTGCCTCTGCTACTTCTGCACGAACTCCAGCCACAGTTCCAACTCCCTCTAATTGCCTGCACATGAGGGGGCCTTTTATGCCTCTCAGGTTCCTTCAGGTGTGGGCTATTAGGCTTAATTGCCTGACTACTACCACTGCATGCCTCTTCAACCCTCTTCCTCGTCCCAGTACTTCTGGGATTATGGGACTTTTGGTTCCCAAAAACAAAGGTAGTTATTTTCAATAACTTCTGGGTTTTAAGGGTAGATTTATTTCCCTTAAAGCTATTTTAGGATGAACCATTAGAATGTGTTGTTACAGAGGAAGACAGTCTATTTAGGGCAAAATGTCTAGTTCCCTTTTCATTATACTTTTGGGAGTATGGAGGATTTTTAACCTGAAGTACCTTACATGTTCCATCTGTTATTAAGGTCTGTTCATTCAGAGCCACATATCCTTTCTGTGGTTCAGATACATCATAATGACAATAAGAAATTACCTGTTCTGGCAACTTTTGTTCCCTTTTAAAGGACAAATATTGTGTCTCATCCCACATGATCTATTCACCACCCTGGGCCTTGTCTCCTCCCACGTTATCCCCCCACAGTACACCACCCCAAGCTCAGGATCAGGAAGCGTCTGCCTTTCCCTGTCCACATAGGAAGAGACTTTAGGCAGGCAGGGTTTTAGTGGGGGATCCATCAGATTCATCGAAGCAACCAGAGAGATTGCCATTCTGACACATGACTTAAGTTATCGATGTGTCTCTTCTTTGTGAGGCACCCTAATAAACCACTGCATTTGAGCATCATAATTCTCTCTCTCTTTTGTGGAGACCACTCGACTACATGGATGCACCTAGGAAGAGGCCCTATGCCATGGTCTGGGCTGTTAGAAACTATCAGTCACAGCCCAGTTAACTAGAAATGGTGGCCTCATGTAGCACAAAATCGAAATTAATGGGCACCAGGGAAATGGAGAAGTGTGTGCAGAGAAAGGTAGTCAAATTACTTTGAAGGTAAGCAAAACCCTAAACGTGGGAGAGCACAGGCCCTTAGGAACATGCTGTAATAGCCGAGGCTTGGGTCAAGTGGATATGAAATCACCAATCACAGCCCACTCTGACACAGATGCCAAAACTAGGATTAAAACCTAGGTTTACAAGGCATGATCTTTTTTTCCAATACGAAAATTAGGGCAGACAACTACAATTCTAAGCTGGGAGCGATTGTCGCACTCAGCAAACTAGCTGCGTTAAAAACAATCTTAAGGAGAGACAGACTTCCTCAGTGCAAAGAGAAATACGGCCTACCACGTCCTCAAACACGTTGCTCAATGTGTAGCTCGATAGTCTGCAGCAGTAAGAAGAAATAAAAAGAAAGGGGGACTGGGACATTTTCTAACTCACTCTTCCTATTCAAGGGGCTAGCCTCAGTGTGCGCTGGTGAGCCACCTGTACATTAGGGGATAGAATACGGAAACAAATTAGTGATGTTTTTGTTATTGTAAAAAGAGGCTGAATACATGATTTGTAATTTCTCACAGTGCTGCTTTCTAATAACGAGTAGATGTCTGGGCCCCCTTTTAAACAAGAAAAGGAAAAGAACAGGGTAGAACACCTAGTGATGTATTTATGGCAATGTTCAACTTTATTGGCCTATACCCTAGGAGTTTTAACCACGCTAAAATGAATATTATAAAAACTAATCAGTGACTTTTAAGACTTAATCAGTGGAGTCGAGCGGCGTAATAGCTATTTAGACTAACCGGTATATGTAGTATCTGGCCGGAGTTTTCTAGCCTTCACTGTGTGTCTACCGGTTTCGGTGGTTACTTTTGTGGTACCACCTTCTTCAGGACAGTCTTCTGGGAGTCCTAAGCTCCCATGATTCTACTTATAATATTGACTTTTCATAGTTTGCCAAACACTTTTTATAACCATTTCAGTTGCCGAGTCAATTCATATGCTAGCAAATCAATTGGAATGATCTCACCTTTGGTGGGGTATTTTACATCTTCCGGTACCCTAATATGTAAATATGAAATCAATCACTTCCCTCTCTTAGAAAGCCACAGCTTCGTAATTATGTAATTCATGTTGAGACATTTGTCTAGAATGTATTGTAATGGCCTTACTTACTCTTTGTGGTTCTCAAAATGGTAATAAATTGTATGGAAATGATGACGTCTAATCTCATGTGGATACTACATGCAAGAGAAAATCAGTGAACATGATTAGACAATGCATTGTTATTCTGATTTCTTAATTTATTTGTATTTGCATAAATATATGTATACATATGGTTGGCTGGAGGAATGCTCCATAAACCCGATTTTTAAAGATTCTGTTTGATGTTCTTGTTTAATATATCAATCTATGTGTGCATTTACTGAGCTCAGTGTGAGTGAATCAAATTAGGAGATCACACAATCAGCTAGGGAGTCAATGCTACTGAAATTAGTAACAGATGCTACACTGCAATCTGATGGTCAAGTTGTAATACCATGAACACTGCGTGCTGGAGACCGCGTACCGTAGAGCACACAGACGCGAAGCTGAGAGGCTGCTAAGCCCCACTTGGTTCAGGATGCGTCCTATAAACAGTGCCAATCTATTGTTGCCCTTGTTGGCTACCTCCTGCAATGGATAGAAATCCTGCAATTTACCGGGAAAGCAGCAAGTTTGTTTCCTGATCTGCAAATGAGCCTCAGATCCTCGCGCTCACGTAGTTGGTGCCGGAAGGCTATTAGTGTTATGTTAATGTTGCCTAGCTACGTGCCATCATGTAGCTTCATCACGGTATGTCGGCCTGTCTGAATATTCAGTAAGGGTCACTCATAGGGTGGCTAGTCTTTGCCACATTATATTCTCGTTAAATCCTTTTAGATCAGTTGCTAACCGAAAAATCCATCTCTGTTCCCTCATGAGCAACACAGCCTGTATGTCACCACCCCTTTGTGGGCATATCACCTTTTCTATTATAGTCCATTTTAGATTAGAATCTGTGTGTTGTTTTTCCAGGAAATGTTCTACCAAATCAGCGTATGCAGAATTTATGCTCCTGAATTTGTTTTTTGATTGGTCTGCTGGTCATAACAATATATCACAGGTGACACAGCCTTGTGATAAAATATACCTCATCACTTGAGTTGCAATAAGTGAAATGATGTTGCCTCCACAATGTTTTTAAGCCGAGGTCTATTGTTGTGGACCTGGAGGTTTGTACGTAAACTGAGCATAGTTTGCATGGTGCATGGCCCACCGGGCGTGCAGTGTTCCACAGGGTCGGTTGTTCGACCATTGGGAGATCTGGTTGGTATGACTATCTCATCAGTGTATCTCTAATGTTCCTCCTTCGCTTTATTGCAATGCAGTGTAATGCCGATGTTAAGGATTGGCCATAGTTTCAGGATTACCTTCTTGATGTTCTTGCACTGGTCTTCTGTCTTGCTGTAGTGTAATATCTCGTGAGATATTTTGTGCCCGTTTCCTGGCTTTTTTCAGCAGTTTCCTGGGCTACTCTCTTTCCCATATCCCGGTGTTCAGTGCGTCCCTTGTTCATCATATTCTCCAGTTTTCAAGCAGTTTTGCCTTTCAATGGTTTAGCGTGAACGCAGTAGGGACTTCCCGTATATGCCTTTTCTGTATACTGTGGTCAGTGAGAGGCCGTTTTGTGCTTGAATCTCCAGATCTTGGAAATGCACTGCTTCCTTGCGAAAGTGAATTTAAGGTACCTGTTGCTGGTGCTAAGCCACTTTGTGAATTACCCAATTGTTTGTGATCCCCCTGTAAAGATAATTAGAAAATCATCAATGTATCTACACCAGCGGGTGATCCTGCAGTTCTACTGCTTGTTCTCATAAATGAGATTGTTTTCAAAGTTAGCAGCATATAGCTTAGCAATGCAGGGGCAAAAGTCACCCCATTGCAGTACCAGAGAGTTGCTCAAAGAATTCTTCCTTGTAGATGAAGAAATTCTTTTTACGGGTGATCTCAGTTAATTGTTGTAAGAATAGGTGTGGAATTTTTAACTATGGAATCTTTTCTTCTAGAATTTTGTCAATGACTAGTAGTGTCTCCATCCGAGGAATTGATGTGTTACCAACATCTGTCTTCTCGGTTCAAAGGTGATGTCTTTTACCAAATTCAGCACTGCAGTAGTGTCTTTTATATACAACTTCATGCATGGTATCTCAGGCTGCAAGAAGAAGTCGACAAACTGGGACAAGGGTTCGAGAAACAATTGGGCGGTGTGAGAAATCTAGGGGTGTTGACTCATTTAAACCCTGGAAGTCCTCCATTCAGGTGGCCAGGAGAGGGCCATCGCTCTTGGAACCCAACCCTGGGGGTGGACGAGCGAGGGAGGATCACCTGGGCAGAGGAACCAGGTTTATCTGAAGGGGGATACCGTAGGTGAGATGCAGTATCCTAACGGGGCAATAGGGGAGGAAAAAGAAATCCAGGACGCCTTCATGGGCTTTGTTGATTCTCACAACTTTTATTCATGAGTCGTGGCCTGTGATCCCTATCCTGTTATTTGTGACCCCAAAGGTGAGAAAGAGGGCAGTCAGTTGCCCGGAAAAAGGGAGTAAGAAGACCCAAGTGACACAAGGGCAGAGTTCCTGTATTGGGATCCCTACATCCT
Source organism: Ambystoma mexicanum (assembly GCF_040938575.1). Lineage (NCBI taxonomy): Eukaryota > Metazoa > Chordata > Amphibia > Caudata > Ambystomatidae > Ambystoma > Ambystoma mexicanum. The sequence goes on from NC_090936.1 coordinate 51,651,888, forward strand.
CTACCTGTCCGAGTCATGAACTTCTTGAAGGCTCCTATCCATATAATTACTCCGCAGACAAGATTAAAAGATTGTCTTATGATCCAAGACCCCTCCACGGAGGTGTGGTGGGAACGCAATCTACCCTGCAATCTCATCCTACCTAAAAACCCTTCCCCTCTGCTTTCAGGAGGCTTTTTCAAACCCATACCATCACCGCCTCCCCATTTCTAACAAATACTGGGACAAGGAAGAGGCATCCGAGAGTAGTGAAGATTTGCCATAGGAATAATATGGAGAATGTAAGGAAAACCAGCCATAGAAAGAACTTAAGTTGTCCCATTGATAGAGTCAGGCAGAGTCAGGCATTCTCCATTCATCACACACACCTGACTCCACTTGATTACTGTTTCATCTATAAAAGGTGTCATTCTGTTGTTTCGACCGGAGAAGACACAGAGCAGAGAGGAGCAGGATTGATGGCTCAGAGGAGAACGGCCTGCTGAGACGCTGGCCCGGTGTGTCTGAAGGGCTGCAGCATGGCTAGGGTGCTGTGATTCCAGAGAGCCGGATCAAAACATCTTGCAGGCTGCTCTAGGTGGGTAAAACATTGCTTGTTCCCTTGGGACCTGTGCAGGTCCCAAGGGTGTCTGAGGGGCAGGTGGTGAGACCCTGACCTCAGGCCCGCACAACCAGGAGGAACTGCTTGTCACTGCGCTGCTGCCCAGGTGAGTCATATAGAGAGAGAGATTGAGAGAGACTGGGGTACATGCTACTGACTGAAGCAGAGCGGACAGAAGAACATGTATGAAGCGGCACAGAGCGGAGAAAAGGAAAGCCGACTGAGAGAAAAGTAACAAGATTGAGAGAAGGAGAAAGAAAGTTGGAAAGCAGAGCGCGCAAAGGGACGCAAAGGAAAAGGACTATATTGAAGAGGGTGCAAGCGAACCGGAAAGAGAGAGAAAGGGTGCAAGAGACCCGGCAGAGTGGAAAAGGTGCCAGTGGGCACAAAGAGATAAAGAAAGCGAAAGAGTGCACGGGAACACAAGGAGGAAGGTGCCAGAGGGCACAAAGCACTAAAGAAAGCGCAAGTGTGCAAGAGAAGGAAAAAAAGGTGACATTGGGCATGGAGAGGAGAGTACAAGTGTGCAGGCGAAGAAAAGAAAGGTGCCAGTGGGCACAAGAAGGAAAGACAAAAAAACAAAGTGGAACAAGTAGGGGTGCAGAAACCCCGTGAAGGAGAAAGTCAAGAGCAGGAAAAATCAAAGAGAGGTGTTAAGGCTCAGAGTGATAGCACTAGGGAGGAGAAAATAACCTGTTTTTTTAGAAAGCCTCTGATGCTAACCCTTTGAGATAAATGTATTCGGAAAACAAGGTACATCCTGACAAACTGAACTCGTGTTTTCCCTTTAAGCTCAAGAGGAGCCTAAGCTTGGGAAAGAGAACTCCGAGAGGCCCAAGAAGTGTACTTGTGTTTGAACTTGAAAGAGACCTGAGCTTGGGGAAGGGAACCCTGAGAGGCCCAAGAAGTGTACTTGTGTTTGAACTTGAAAGAGACCTGAGTTGGGGAAGGGAACCCTGAGAGGCCCAAGAAGTGGAATCTTGACTACTTTGTGTTACTGACGGAACTGAAGCTTGGGGAAGGGAACTCCAAGGAATTAAAGACAGTGATATTGTTCGGACTATGGTAAAGGTCCCACGAACAGTCCCTTTTGATTGAACTCATACTTTTGAAGCTGTCCAACCTACCATTGGTGCGAAGACCACCTGAAACCAATCCTGGTTTCCTATTGTTGTTGAACCACCAGCTTCTGCTTTTGAAAGAGTTCCTAACACATTTTTTTTTATCAAAGAGTGAGGGTAAGCATAGGTTTAGACACAGACAGATTTTTATTTTGAACCTCTAGATATCTATGGCCCTTAGAAACATCATGATGTATGTTGTTGCCATGCAGGTCAGAGTGAAAGAAGAGCATATTTTTGTATTGCTGTGATGTTATTGTTTTTGTCATTGCAAACATGAGGCAATAGATGTGGATATTTTAAGTTCACTATGTCCCAGGGCACATTTGCTTTGGGTTACATAGATCACCGTAAATGAACATCAGCTACGATGAAGATAAAGAAATGCCATGTGAAAGAACTTGCCAGTACTAATACACCACATATATCAAAGAATCACACCTTCGCGGGCTAGGCTCTTCTTTCCGACAGGTTTTGATGAACGTTTAATGTGACGTTATAACATTTTCCAGATCCCTCCTTTAAAAACTCCCAGTGCAAAGTGATTGACTATAAAACCTGCTTGTCATTTAACTCGAGTCACTAACCACTCATCTATTTCTCATTGTCCAGGGTGTGGTTTCTAAGATCATGCACACTTTCTGCATTTCTTCTACTTTAACTCTTTTATCTTCTATGTACAGCAATACTGCTCGGCACTAAAAACATGAACGCAACATTATTCAAAAGCAGTTCTCAGTGGTTAATAAGCGCTCGGCTCAAGTATTCATTTAATCTTTTTTTTATGGTATGAATGATTTTTCTGATGTTGCTCTGTCAGTTCTCAATGTTCCTTGGGACTCACCCTTCATATCACTGATAAAGGCAAAGAAGGCTGAAACATGCCTGCAGTTGCTTCGATTCCATTGCAGATGGTCATGGACAAAAAAATCAGCAAGGACTGGTTCAGGGCAGGTTCGATACATATTTGCATAATGTCGTCACAGATGCACTGAAAGCAATGGCGGAAAGTGCTCTTAAGAGGAATTCCAAGTGCTTCAGATGGAAGGGTGCAAATATTTCCAACCATCAAACATTTCTTTTCCAATTTAAGTAAACAACAAACACAAATACAATATATAAATCAACCAATGTTCAGGCGTTCACACGCAAGGCAAAAACAGCTAGAAGATACACAATTTAGAACAATTAAATAATATGAAGACATCAGGTTAAGCACATGACAACCGATTGTGAAATGCAATAGGCTCCATTTTAAGGTTCTATGTGAGATCACCAATATGTTTTGGTCCAAAGTAAAACCGTAGAATATTTTAAGGAATTCTTTCACTGCAAAAAATGTGGGAGGGGAGAGTCTCCCACTTCCCCTTTCTATAGACTTAACCCCAACCCACCATCTACCTGTTTGCACTAAAAAAGTAATTTGATCAATGTACTTTTCAGTAAAAGGCAACACACCCAACGATATGATACATATTTAAAAATGTCTTAACTGAATCATTATGTTCCATAACTCATACCGAGTTGACTTTTCATGCTTGTGGTATTTGGGTGAATCTCTCTTGTAAGTTTACTCTTGGTTATTGTCCCCAGAAAGGTTTTTTCTCTCTCTCTCTCTCTCTCTCTCTCTCTCTTTCTCTCTCTCTCTTCTCTCTCTCTCTCTTCTCTCTCTCTCTCCCGCTTTCCCTCCCTCCCCCCTAACTCAGTCATCCATAATGCCAGTTAGTGCTACTGATCGGTAACCACTACTTTCTAATTCCTGGCTTAGACTACTGATGGTCTCTATAAACGGATGGCTTGCTAAACTCCCCAAGGGAATTCCCACATGTTCCTATTCTGGCCCTATATTAGTGTTCTATGGGAAATATAGGTATTGTGCCTTTCAAATACGCTGTAAGATTTGATGTTAGCTTTAATGCTCACTCTCTCCTCTGCCTTACACTTTGTTCTCTCTACAATCACTCTCCACCCCCGTCTTTCATCTATTCTAACCCTCTGATATTTCTCTGCACATAACTCACGCCTCCACCATTTGATGTTACTCTTGCTCCCAATCCACTACTCCCTTCTCTCCTGTTTCCCTCCTCCTTCCGCTGTCATGCTTCACTACTACTACTATCGAACTACAACTCATTCTCCCACTACTAATCCTCCCACCCCAGTAACCTGCCACCCTTACACTACCATCTCCACACACTTGTACCACACCCACACACACACATACACTGCAGTGCCACTATCACTGGCCAATGCTGCACCTTTTTCATAAATCTCCACCACAAGCTGCTGCTCTTTTCTTCCTCCTGCTGGTCTCTTGGTCGTCCTCCATCTCTCAACTCACCTGAATACCCCACACTTCCCGCTTACTGGCACTGGCTTAAGTATCCCTCCCTGTGAGGAGTGGCTAGCTTTCCCTGGCTAATCAGGCCCTATGCAGATCCGACAGCACAGTGAGTAGAGTGTTCGCTTTGACATCTGTGCGGAGCCTGCTGACGCAGGTTCGAATCCTGGCAGGGCCAAACTCATCCTTCCTAGATTGATAAATGAGCACCACACACTGTGGGTAATAATAAGCAGCGCTCAGATACTTGAGGGTTTGTAGCGCTATATAAATGCTTAATTATTATTATCTGCCCCACGTATGAGTAGGGAAATGGGTTAAAAAGGAGGAAAAGCCCTACCGACTTTCTCCGCATGGGTTTATCATGTAGCAAAGATGGTGGTAAATGCAGTCTAATGTCCAGGTTCTTGCTCCAGGACCCATCTCATAACTTATCCCGGAAAGTTTTGGGAAAGAAGATTCCCTTTCCCTGATGGTCTGGGAATTCTTGAAATGCCTCCTCTTGCCTGCTCATAGGTCCCGATGTATTTCCACGTGCAGCCGGACTGGGAAACCCTCTGTTGGAGTCCCTTTCCTGACACCCCATTCCATGAGGCCTCATGGTAGGTCTTAGGCTGGAGGGGGGAATCTGCCTATCATTTTACTGCCTGGTGGGTCCTTTGGATGTTGTCCGGGTCCACTCTTGTGGTCCGCTGGCATGACTGCCCTGCGGAGAAATGGTCCCTCTCCTCCTTTGCAGCATCCCTTAGTTGCATGTCTATCTGTAGATTGTTCAACGCTAGAATTCTCGTTTTATTGCTGTTCACTCCAGTCTCCAGAGCCCTTTCCTCCCTTCTCGCCGAATTTCGCTAAAAGGGAACAGAGGAGAGTGGTGAGCATCGGGCAAAAGCTTGCATGGTCAATTCATGGTCTGCAGAGATACATTTTGTCAAGGGTATTGGGAAATAGGATCACGTTTCCTCGGGTCACTAGCCTCATTCCCCTAGTCAAGGTATTCGCACACCCTTTTGCCAAGGGCATGGTACTAGCCTAGTCACATTGGATAATGTTTTGTATTTTAACAAAAACATAATAATTTGTGTCAAAATTCAGTCCTCCTGTTCACAGATAAAAATCATAGGGGCTCTGGGTTTTCCTGGATTGCATTCCTTCTATAAAGTGCTTGCTGTTTGACATTATAAGGATGTAGAATGCTCCTTTAGGGCAAACAAATGGCTAAGACCCATAATAATGTATGTATGCTTGCCACTTGCTATAATGGATCCTCGATTTCACTGTTTCACCCTTCTTTCCGCTAAGGCAATGTTATGCTTAAATGGCAACAGGCACATTTCAACGCCTCTTTTCATTGTCTTGGCTATTTCTTATTTAAGATGAATACATTCTATTTTGATATAGTTTTGATATAAACTAAATATAAGTGTAATGTAATTTTTTTCTCGAAGATATCGATTTTATATGAAATGTATGTTTATAATTGTATATCAAAATGATATAAAGTGAATACAAAAATTTGTATAAAGCTGAGAGCATCCGGCTGCGGTGTAACCTGGTTGAGGGCGAAGTGAGCTGTGAAGACAGAGACTGTGACTCTAGGGTTTTGCAGAGTGACGCGTTGATGATGAGGGAGTGGTTTGGCCTTTAAGGCGATAGGAATTGGGTATGCATTTTGTATTATATTGATAAGACCTTTAAAGTACTTGACATTCATTTAGTAGAATTTTAATAATGTGTATATAACCTTTATATATATTTTATGTTATTTGTGTATAAAGTTGGCACATTTTTGATAAGACCCCCAATATTTTTTATCTATATTTTATGTATTTTAAGAATTCCAAGAATGTTTAGCTCAGGGGCAACGCGCTCGCCTTGGAAGCAAGATGACGCGGAGCAACACAGATTCGATCACGGGTCCATGCTTAGAAACCTCTGGTTATTGAGCGCATTATAAATAATCTATTTTAATTATATACATTTTTATTGAAAGGGCCAGCCCTAAGGCTATGAAGACATTGGAGTAGTTTTACAACCCGAATATATAGCATTTGCTGTGGGGATGGAAAACGTGTGCTTTTTTCAGCTATTCAGGAAACGTCAATTATGAACAGCTACAGTTACGACAAGGGGAAACACAACCAGGAAGCCCCGGCGGTTCTTAGGATACTTGTACCCCATATTGCCTTATGGAGAATGATGCACTGGTGACCGCTCGGGACTTGTTGGCGGATCGCGAGACCGATGAGCTTTGCAAGAACATCTCTACACTCTGTCGGCAGCCAGCCATCGCTTACTGTTACCGTTATTCAGCAATCTGCTGGAGATTGCACTCAAAACATTAAGGAGCATGGCCGTGACAGTTGCTAATTTGGAAATGGCGATCTGGACTGGCGATGACATGGTTCTGGATCAGCTGCTGGCCTTTATGGCTGGGCAACCCCCCTCAGCCGATGCAAGCTCTGAAGGCAGTGCATATGAATCTATGGTTTTGCAGGCGGATCCCACTGAGCGTTTGTAATTTGTAGGGCATAAGAACTAGCCATAGTTAAAACTATGCTTATTTGTTTGGTTTACAGCCTCTAACGGATAACGTGGATGGCAGCGAGGAGAACCAGGCGGTAGCAGAGACTATCAATATTTACTGTGTTTACTGTTAAAACCAAATTGAAAACCCAGGGGGTTCTGAAAATAGCCTAGGTAAGGCCTGTGTTTGGCTAATGAAATCCAACAGCACTCAAAATTATACAGTTACATTGAATGTGACCTGGATCAATATTATGCCCACCAAAGATTTTACAGTCATAGTGGTGAAAACGTGTTTAAAAGAACACTTTCACAGATGGTGCCCACGGCAAAAAGTTGATGACCCCAGCAGGATGCTCACAAGTGTTTTGAAAAAGCTTGCATGCATAATTTGCTACGTTAAATATCTCACATGCTAATCTCTAGCATTGTTGAAATGATGCAGCTGATACAGTTCATAACACAGTTAAGGGTTGTGAAAGGGACAGAAATATGTGTATCTAAAACATTGTGGGTTATACAAATGGCAAATAACCCTTTTATGAAAATGAAGAAAATTAGAGAGGGGTGTCCAATTTGTTAGAACCATTATTGAGAAAACAGTTCACAAGCGGGGGATAAAGTATATCAAAGACAGTATGGTAGAGCAGCGTGAATGGGGCCCCGTAAACTGACCTTTGAGGATTGAGACTGTAGATGTTTTCATATGTATTTGCACTTATTTGCAGGAAATAAAAAATGAACAGCTGTTGGAAAGCGATCAATTTAATGTGAAACCCGCCATTTGATGTGTACAATGATTACTGATGGATTTACTTAAGGAGCATCTGGGTACTACATGTCCAAGGCTGCTGTGTTATTTGGAAGCATCAACTGAGTTATACAGAAGGGAATGAAACAATCTTTTATGTATCACAGACAGGGTCAACACCAGTGTGAGATTCAGCACAGGAATCGGTAATTAGATGCCAAAAATGATACTTTAATTTGTAAAGTGTCCTTTGAATCAATGAAACTAAAGATGGTACTTGGACTCTTAGACAGTTACTTCACTGTCAAAGTCTTGGGGTAAGAATATTCCTTTGCAGCCTCCTCCTAATTGTTCGAGTCCGGGTAGGCCCGCCAGTCGCTTCCACTCTCCTCGCGTTGTTCAGCTTTCTGAAATGATCAACAAATTATAATAATAATAATTATAATTTGGCACTTATATAGCCCTACAAGCCCCCAGGTATCTGAGTTCTGCTTATTATTACCCTCCGTGTGTGGTGCTCATTTATCCACCTCGGAAGGATGAAAGGCTGAGTTTGGCCCCGCCGGGATTCGAACCTGTGCTAGCAGACTCTGCACGGATGTCAAAGCGAGCGCTCTACTCGCTGTGCCACTTGACCGGCGTTAGCGTGTGGCCATTTATCCCCTTCATCCAGCTTGACTATTAACTATGGACCAATCAGGGTTGGTCCCACCCATCCCATTCCTGATTGGGTGATATTGTAAGGGCTCTCCTCCTAGTTGAGCTGCTGTCTGGTGCCTTGCGATTGCCACTGCCAAGCCTTGGAAAGCGCCTTGCCCCCAGCCTCCGCGCCCGCTTTTCCGTCTCCGGCCAGATGAACTGCTGAGATCGAAATTTCCTGCTGGATGGCCCAGAACCAGAGCTGCATCGCCTCTCTGCAAAGAGGGAGAGACCCTGCCCCCCCTCTTTTTCTTGAGGTAGTGCATGGCCACTGTATTGACCGTCAGAATCAGGACATTCTTCCCCCGCACAGACGGCAGAAAAGCCTTCAGGGCTAGCCTGACGGCCCTCAGCTCCAACAGATTGATATGGAGTCTGGACTCTGACGGAGACCAACAACCGTTGACTGTCAACTTGTTGGCATCAGCTCCCCATCCCATGAGGGATGCGTCCGTCATAATCATCACCTTTGGCCAGGGTAGCCAAAATGGAGCCCCTTCATCAGATTGCCTTCGACGGCCCACCACAGAAGATCCTGGGCGACCGAGGGCGGCACCTGAACGGGATCCAACATCCTGCCGGAGGACTGTGACCACTGCATCTTGAGAGCCCACTGCAGAGATCTCATCCGCAGCCTGGCCTCTTGCACCAGGAGAATGCAGGATGCCATAAGGCCGAGCAACCTCAAGAACTCGAACGCCGGGAGAGTCTGGGCATGTTGAAACTTGTTCACCATCTGCAGAATGTGATGAGCCCTCACCTGGGGAGGAAAACACAGCCCCAGGGATGTGTCGAGCACTGCTCCGATGTACTGGAGCCGCTGGGTAGGTGTCAACTGGGACTTCTTTAAGTTGAGGGAGGAGCCCAGCCTGTGAAGGGAGTCGCAGGTTACTGACAGATGATCCAGGACTTGCTCGGGAGAACGCGCCCTGAACAACCAATCGTCCAGGTAAGGGTTGGATGTGAATCCCCCCTTGCCTGAGATACGCTGCCACCACCACCATGAGCTTGGTGAAGACCCTCAGGGCGGAGGTCAATCCGAATGGCAGGACCCAAAACTGAAAGTGCGAGTCGCCAACCGCGAACCTCAGGTACTTCTTGTTCTTGGGATGAATCGGCACATGAAAGTAAGTGTCCTTGAGGTCGAGAGACACCAACCAGTCCTGAAGGTGAAGGGCCTAGAGGACTTCAGAGAGAGTAACATCTTGAACTTGTCCTTCCCGAGGAGCTTGTTCAAACCACGCAAGTCCATGATGGGTCTCAATCCCCCTTCTTTTTCCGGGATCAAGAAATATGGGGAATACCATCCCTTGTTCCTCTCCGCTACAGGCACCAGTTCTATGGCGCCTTTCTCCAGCAGGGATTCCATTTCCTGCGCAAGGAGCGGATCCGGACACTCCAAAGATAGATTCCCTGGTGGATTGTTGTGAGGCCTCTGCCGGAAAGGAAGACAGTAGCCGTGGGCTATGATCTCCTGAACACACACATCTGAAGTAATGGCACGCCATTCTACAAGATGCTGTGCCAGCCTTTTCCCAACCGGCGAACCATGGGACATGGCCTCATGAGTGAGTTGAAGTGGCTGCTGCAGTGCCTGAGAGCAAAGAGGCAACTGCCCGAGTGGCTTTGACACCTCGAGTACCTTGTTTTCCACCTCTGGTACTCCTATGTTGGCCCCTTTGACTGGCCAATCCCCTCGATCTATCAAAAGATGAGTGGTATCAAAAGGAACCTCCCCTCCATTGCTGTCCCTTAGGACGAAAAGGCGGAAGTTGGCGGACTGCAGCGTTCAACGACTTCGCTGCAGCCTTTGAGGTATGCAACCTCTCAAGGCTCTCGTCAGCCTTGCTGCCAAAAAGATGTACACCATCAAAGGGCATGTTGAGAAGCCGGGCTTGTATGTCAGGAGCAAAACCCGACTTCCTCAACCACACAAATCTGCACATCACGGTGCTCACCGCCATGGACCGGCTGACACAGTCTGCCATGTCCAGACCCGACAGAACAGATTCACACATGGCATCCTTGCCATCCTGAACGAGGGCAAGAAAACCATCCCGTTCCTCCCCTTTAGGAATATGTTCAGCTGCCAATGACACACAATTCCACAGAGTGTGAACGAAACGTGCTAAGGCACACACAGAGTTGGCTGCCTGTAAAGCCATACCCCCTGAAGAAAACACTTTCTTCGCCCAGCCAGCACAACGTTTGTCATCCCTATCAGGAGGGATGGTAGGGTACAAAGCCTGCTTTACTGGGGCCATAGCCGCCTGCACCACCAAACTCTCCGGAGTGGGGTGCGTAGTCAAGTAGCAGGGGTCGCTACTGGCTGGACGGTATTTTTTAGGCAACGACTTGCTCACTGCCGGAAGACTCTCCGGAGCAGTCCAAGCCGCCGCCACCCTTCTCTGTGAAGCCATATGGAATGGCAACACTGGATCAGTGGGTGGACCTTGGTCAAGGATATCTGTCAGGTCATCCTGCAGAAAATCCACTAGTGGTGTAGACCACCACAAGTACTCCGTCACCCTCGACATGAGGCGCCTGTACGAAGATTCAGCATGCGTACCAGGCTCAGGCCTGCCAAACTCGACCTCGGGGGAGGTATCAAGACCACTGGCGTTGTGCAAAGACTGACGTAGGTCTTCCAACTGGCTATGACCAGACAAGAGTTCGTCAGGAACCTCATCAGGAACCAAACCTTCATCAGACCCTTCATCCACCTCAGAAATATAATCCAGAGGCTGGAATGGGGGCACAGAAAAAGGCAGAAACACATTTTTTGACTTGGCCAGGGCCTTCCTCGGGGGTTCCAGTGGTCTCCGGGGTACCTCCGATAAAGCCTCCTCAAAAGGCATTGAGGGGTCGACGTCGTGCGTGGCACCGATGGCTTCGACACAGGCCTCGAGGGCGGTGCCCCGAGCGGGTCCTTCGACGGCCTCAGCGCCGATGGTGTCGATGGCCTCGACACAGGCCTCGAGGGCGGTGCTCCGAGCGTGTCCTCCGACGGCCTAGGCGTTGATGGCTTCCTCGGAGGCGCAGCCTTGAGAGAGTCCCTCGACAGACATGGCGCTGATGGCGTCGACGTCTTCTTAGAAGACCTCACAGGTTCTACCGGTCTCGAGAGTGTCGAGGACTGGGACCTGGATCGGGCATGGCTAGAGCGATCCACCTTGTCCGACCGGGACCTCGAAGGTTCCCGGTGATCGCACCGACCGCCCGAGCCCGCAGGTGTGCGAACGGGGGCCCTAGCGTGTTCCATGCCTGCTTCTCTCGAAGGCGTGGATGGAACAGAGCCCTTCGATTGAAAAATCGCCATCATCTCCGTACGAAATGCATCCCATTCCGCAGGAGAAGAGTGCTTGTTGGGACAAGCAATCCGCCGACAGGCAGAGTCCTCAGACGAGGACAGGGAAGGCGAGCAGTGACGGCGCTTCCGAGAGTGCCTCGAAGAGGCAGAAGAATGGCGGGAACCATTCCGGGACCGAGACCCCCTGGACTTACGCCAATGATGCGGAGAGTCGCCTCTCGAATCGTCGGTCGAAAGCCCAGTGGATTTCGACTTTCTGGGCTTGGAAACCCTACCGACAGCTTCTTCTTCCGTTCTGGCAAGGCCTTCGATGTTAACGACTGGCAATCGTCACAGTCATCCGTGGCGTGGTCCTCACCGAGGCACCAGAGGCAGGTGTCGTGCAGGTCCGTAAGAGACGTCTTGAAACCGCAGTCCCGACACTTCTTGAATCCTGACCGCGGGGTAGAAGAAGACGAAGACATGATATCTTCACAATACAAACAAGTGCGAAGAACCGATAGAACAAAAGAACCGGGGCACGCCGAGATCTCCGCAGCGAACACGTTCGCGGAAAAAACTGAACTGAGGCTACGGGCGTTGTGCGTCCTACTTATAACATCCGGTGACTTCGGCTCGACGGAGGCCCTCGAGGACAGCATATCGACGTCATTGACGCAGGACGCAGATGCCGAAAATGTTCCGAAGCAGCACAGTTGTGGTGATTACCTGTCATAGATGGGGAATATGTTGGAGGATCCAATCCCTTCGAACAACAGAGGTGAGAGCTCAACCCGAGAGGGTCTGTTCCCCCGGCATGGATCCTGCACCCTCCCTCTCCCCACAATGTCGGCCTCACATTGGGTGTCCATGGGGCGGGAAGTGCTATAGAGACGTCCCTCCCATGCGCATCTTTGACCCCCGCAGGGGGGAGTCCCAGGTCTCAGACAGGTATCTGGCACAGTGCTCCATTGAGCATGCCGTCCCTGCAGCACAGGCGCCCCCCAGGTAGCCGGCGGCTGCAGCACTTCCAGTGCACTCACGCCATCGCCTTCACAACCAGTCCCCCGCTAATGGACAACTACTGCCAAAAGCATCACAAATGGGGTTTTTGGTGATTTAAGGCTGCTGTGGTATCATCATTGCGAGTGAAGGCGGCCAGCCTGCAACAGTGTTTTAGCTACGTTAAAGGACACTGGTTGTTTGACAGGGAACTTTATGAATGTTTGTCAACTGTTTTTCTATTGTGTATGTTTGCTTATCGACGCAGTGAAAGACAGTCTGTCTATGAAGTAATTGATGATACATCGAAATTTGTATCCGAGAAGATCGCTGTGCAAAATTTCATAACTCAAGTTATTTAATGCAAATACATTTTGAATAAAAAAACATGTTTTAAAAGTTAATGAAAAAATCTGTTTTTTATAAAACCTGGTTGTGTCTTTATATTCAATTCCCTTCCTGCTTGTATCCCATCTGCATTGCCATTCTCTCTTAATTCCGCCTTGCACCACCAGCTGGACCTCAGAGACACTTAAGGGGATCTCTATATCATTACCTCTCTAGTGGCCCTGACATCCATGTTATTGAAGATTTGGGGTATGCTAAGCAAACAACATCAATGTTATGATGGGTTTAAATAAGCACGAAAAAAACGTTCTACCTTAAATGTAAGCATGATAGGGCACTTCAGCTAACAAGCTACACAGGCCACAGCACCACCAACTAGCCATCCCACAAAGTTTATCTCCAGTTCAGAGCCAGTAAGCAATTAATTGCAGATATGCAAATTAAAATAGTAATGGATACTCATCAGTTGAAGGTTCTTTTTTCAGACTTCTGTTTGAACGAGAAACCTGGCTTCTCTGCAGTCTCTCTGACACGCTCAATAACCTTGACCTAAGGAGACTCTGGGTTTATACAGTAAACACACAGGAGAATGAAAGCCTATCCTTTCTGTTTGTTACCTAGGCCACAACAGTGCTTAAGGAACGAACTCTGAAACAAGGCTCCTATTCTCTGTGTACAGCACCTTGTACTGCTCTATCTGCAAACTGAAATGAAAATACAGTACAATGCTCTCTCTTTGGTGTCTATCACCCACAACGAACTTTCAAATATGGTTCTGCAATTAACTATGTCCTGCTTGCCTTTCATCAATGCAAATACATTTCACGCACAGTAGAAATGTTATTGCTGACCAGTTCACAAGGGTTTGGGTGGCTATTGGTGTTTTTTTCCTGACTCCTCTTCTTATGCCTGGACTTTTTTCAAGCGTTGAGGGCAATATTTGACTCTGCAGTAGTGCAGTAGATGGGAATGCAAAAGGATGAAAGCTTGGGCTTCTTAATTAATCTAACTGAAATATTCATATTGCATATAGAACCCATATACATTACAAATAATAACCTAGGACATGTTCTTTTTTTGAGCCAGACAAGTGCTCAATATTGAGCGAAAAATCGGTTTGCCTAAAAACAAAACCTAATCAGATTTCTAATGAATCATGTTTAATACATTTCAAATGAGATTATTTGCATATTTATTTTGGCTTTTCTGAAAATCCCATCTGGTTGGATGACGGGTCAGCGCTAGTGAAAATGGCAACACAGTTCACAATTTCATAGTCCGGTCCAAGTGGATGAATTCCCAGTTCATTCTAGCCAGTGAACCAATAACTATTCCTATGGTAGATGATCAAAATAGTTTGAAATGATGGGCAGTCATTTTGCATCATTAATTTTTAGCGGAAAGGAAAGGTTAAAAAGACAAGAGGACAATTCCCATCGTTAAATACAGTGACACATCAATGGGAGAAGAACGTTGGAGCAATAGAGGAGGAAGTTTGGAGGGACCCCCTAAAATATTCCAAGGAAGTGGCCAACTCGGCAAAACTGAAGCTAATACCGGTCAAATACCTAAATAGGGTTTACTATTCTAGGGAGAGGCTAGCAAAAATGGGTAGGGGAGAGGACGACAGATACCTCAAATGCCTAAATAGCAAAGGTACGTTCTTCCATATAGTCTGGAGAAGCGTCAAAAGGCAGACGTGTTGGCACAAGATAAAAGGGAAATTGGAGCCGGTTATGAAAGACACGATAGAAATGGAACTCAGAGGAGCTCTATTGCAGAGGAGATTCCTGGATACTGCTTTTGTGCTGACAAAGAGGGGGATAGCTCAGAAGTGGATGAGTCACGAAGTGCTGAGTGTGGAAAATTGGCAATCAGGGATGGACTCTATTAAAAAGTGGGACCAGTTGGTCTACAAAAATAGAGGATGTGAGAGGAATTATAGAAAAATCTGGCAAGACTGGGGATGAAGGGGGCTTGAGGCCCAAAATACGATGTAATGTAGTGTTAATAAAAACGAGATGGGAGGAGGGAAAGTGGGTATATACAGGGAAAACACAGAGGTTGCTATGCAATGATTGCATTGCCGAAACTGTATGTTAAACAATAAAAATAAAATGTTATATATAAAAAAGAAAATTCACAAAACGTAAGCAGCACTTACACCCACTGGTGATGTCGTAGACTAGAGTTGCCGATGGGGCTCCCAATGTCCGTATATATATATATATATATATATATATATATATATATATATATATATATATATATATATATATATATATCTTTTATGCACTGATTGAATCAGGCAGGATGAGTAGCACTCTTCACTTCTCCAGTGTAGACCAAGTCCGGACACAAAGTTTGAGTTTTATTAGTGCCTTACAAACAGTACAATCAAGTTAAAAAGCCATCAATGTTTGGCTCTCCCAAAGTGCAAAGAATATTGTGCGCGTAGGGAACGTTAACGCGTTTCGCGGCTTTTCCTCGCCGCTTTTTCACAACAATGCGTCCCCAACAAATCAAAGAGTTTTAAAACAAAGGTGCAGAGCGAACAGCGACCATTACCGCCGAAACAGATGAGGGACTCCATTGGCAAATACACCCCTTTTGGCATAGACTCAAGGCGGACATGTTAGAATTGTTAAGGTTACTGTAATGCTCCGGTTTCACTTATATATCAGTGTCTGTTAGTGTGACTCTCAGGTCCCCGTCAGTTGACTATTTATCCGGTCACCAATGTGGGGGTGGAGAGGGATGAAAAGTAAAATGATCTACCGCTGTTAATGGGCGTCTGTCAATGGAGCCCCTTAGTGCCGAGTATATGCTTAAATGCCTTGCATCTGTTTCCTACAAGTTTTATTGAGCTCGAACGGCTGGCACCTGGAACCTATAGTGAACGTACATATCGTTCACAAGTCATCAGAATGAGGAAAACCTAATTACCCCCATTTGAGCGCATAGATGCTTACCCAGCTCCAAAGTGTAATCCAATGTTGGTCAAAAACTGGAATGCGATTTCGCATTGGCATATCTATTCCGTCCCAGATCACATCATCGATTACATCGGATAGCCTGCTGTACATACTGTGTGCCACCCTCAGTGGTGCAAATCACTGTCTAATGGCCATAGTGCCAATACATTCACCACTTTAGGGCACACAATCAATCAATAAAGTGCAATGATCACTTCCCCATGTTAAATACACAGGAGCTCACTAATTCTGTGTAGCACTTTCTTTCGAATATATTGTACAAGCAGCATAATACAATGCGTCCATCTTGCTAAAGTGCAACAGTCATTATAAAGTGCATGGTGCCAAAGAAATGTATACCGCTAAAATGTAAACATTACTATAAAGTGCATAGTGCATAACACCGTAATCTGGGACTTTGCTCATTTGGACCAGGTGCCTGCCCTCTTGACTCCCCAATTTCCTAACTCGGCATCTGTTTTCACACGCTCTGCACCACTTATTAAAATCAAACTCTGGTTTAAAAACAACAATCAATATATCATATATATGTGAGCATAACAATAAACAAACAATCACCAATTAGATAAAATACTGTACAAAAAAGTTAAAAACCATGTTAACATAAATACAGACCAAGTTAAAAGGAGGAAAGATCGTAACATATACTCCTTTTAGTCGTAATCCATGGAAAATGAGCATCTTTCAGTATTTACAAACTGGACTGTTCCAAGACTCCAACTAACCTTTGTCTATCTTGTTTGGAAAGTTGTCTGGAACTGGAAGATAGAGAAGAAACAGAGAAAACAAGAAGGAAAAGAACCAACAACAACTGAAGAGGTAGGAAAAAACAGAGAGGAAAAAACAAAGGAAAAGATACATGTAACAGTGAAGGGAGAAAGGAGAAGCAGAGATTAGTGTGTTCAACTGGCAATCAATGCCCTAAACATGTATACAGTTCCTCATCTATATTGTGTCCATTTGGGAATTTATTTTCAAAGTCCAATATACAGCGAGTCTCTGTCTGTCGAAGGATTTTTTCCTTATCACCCTCTTGGTCCTGTCTCGATTTTATGTATGCCAAAAAACCCAAAACTTCCAATATTTTTTTCATGAAAATCCGCAAAATGTTTGGCCATGGGATAGTTGGCATCATTGTTCACAATTGCCCGTACGTGTTGTTGAATGCGTGTCTTCAGTTTGCATTTAGTGCTGCCTATATACCACTTGTTACATGCACAGGTCAACACATAGACAACGCATTCCGTTTCACAGATGATTTTTCTTGATATAGGCACAGTTTGGCCAGTGATTGGATGTTTGAAAGATCCTTGGGTTTTGGCATATTTGCATATGTTACAACGAGTACATTTGAAGAAACCCACTTTTTTGTTGTTGGATAACCAACTCGTCTTGATGCTGTCCTCTTCTTGAGTCATATAACGTTGAACCAAGACGTCCCTTAAGGATTAGTTCCTTCTGAAGGTTATCTCTGGGTTTTTTCTGAGGTTTCTGCTGAGATCCTGATCCGCCATGAGGATTCTCCAGTGATTGATTAGAATGCGCCTAGTTTTAGGTGCCTGGGTATCAAAAGCTAAAATTAGTCGTGTGCTGTCTTTCTCCATATTCCTCTTCTCATTGTGTTCAGTTCCTGCTATGAGCTTAGAACGTTCCTTAACTCTGGCCTTCAAGTATGCTCTCTCGACTACTCTCCTTGGGTATTGTTGTTTGGAAAACCCTTGAGCAGTGATTCTGCTCTCCATATCATAGGATTTCAAGGTGATGTTATTTCTTCTTAGCCTGATGAATTCTCCGTATGGAACACTCCATATCAGGTCCTTAGGATGTCCGCTATTTGCATGGAGCGGTGAGTTAGTCCCCGTGATTTTTCTATGGAGTTCACTGGTTAGCTTGTTATTCACTATTCTCACATTCACATCCAGAAAAGTAATCAAAGAGCTGCTGTGAGTTTCGGTGAACCGGAGATTGTTGTCATTGTGTTGAGTTATATATATATATGTATATATATATATTTTTTTTTATTATACTTGTTTAATTGTTTTACAATTTTTACAAGAAGTCTTCATTATCATCATTTTATCCTTATGTTCCTTTAAAAAAAATTATCACTTAGATAAACAGAAGTGGAAAGTTGAACGTGGGTAGAAGCAGGAAATCGGTAGAAATCCGAGATCTTTAAGTCTTCAGTTTTCTCTTTCACCATTTCCCAGGCAGATCCAATTTCCGGAAAAAGGCCACCACTGCTACTACCCATTGTACTTTTTCCCCACTCAACAGTCTAATCCACCAATCTTCCTCACTATACGATTGGTATTTCGAGAGTAAATGTCCCAAATGTTGCTCTCTTTGGCTGGTCAGTGCGCCGCAAGTCAATAATAAATGTCTTAGTGTTTCAGTCTGCTCCGGGCTTAGACAATGGCCCTCATTAGGACCCCGGCGTTAACCAATGGCGCTATTGACCTTATTAATCGTAATAAGGCGTTAAGGGGCTAACGGCGCCGCAACCTTTTACGGCACCGTTAACCCCTTAACGCCAGGGTCCTAATGAGGGCCAATGTCTGCAGGTTTTCATGGCTGATAGTCCTGTTTTTTCCAAGATTTCATTTGTTTGCACCAGGTTGAACCGAATCCTTAGGAAAAAATGTCTATACGTTTTATTCAGAAATTTTTCTAAATATCCCAGCAGCTGATTCACCGCCTTTGGGTTTGCAGGAAGGTCTGCAGTTGATTTATATTTATCGGCTTGGTCCAGCGTTTCTATCCAGTTTAAATCCAAACGTTTTTATTTTTATTTTGTTCGGATTGATCCATTGTTCGGAGTATATTTTCACATCATAGATATTGTGTTAAACAAGATTTACCGGGGGCGCGCTGTTGAGCGTGCACATCGATGGATGCTCTTTAGTGGCTCTCCAACAGCCCGAAGCCTAGACAGCTTATACACACTCCTGGGGGCCATCCACACCATGTTGACGGCCACTGAGGAGGTTGTGAACACCTAACGACACGGTCGGCGAACCGATACTGCTGAGTATTCTCGATTTCTGCCTCCGAGCCCTTGCGGAGAGAAAGGGAAGATGGCGGCCGTCACTCGAGTGCTGCCTCGTTAGGAATGGTGCCGCCTGCTACATCCGACAACCAGGGGGTGATGGCGCTGTGAGTCGGACTGTAGGCACCCCACTTAAAACACTGTCTGCTCTGTCATGGCCTGAGCTGCATTGGGCACTTCATATGCTGTGTCTCTCCTGCAGTGCCGAATGAGCGGGGCCTCACTGCACGCGGCGACTTGTGCTAGCTGGGCCAAATCACCTACACACTGTGCATGATCTTGCATGTCCTTTTAATTTAGAGCACGCTTGGCCTTTCAATAAAACCTGGCGCAGGACATTCGCAAGTGACTTTTTCATCTGCTTGGACTGCTCCCCCATGTCAAGCTAGAGAAGCACTCAGCCGACGCGCGTGACGTTAGATCGCTGGTCGTTATCCCCAGGTTTGGGGGTCAATGCCTATTTTATCCCGCTAGCGTCACTGCTCGAGTCGGGTGTATGGCTTGGAGCAAAGTGGGTGCCTCACAACCCTACCAACACCAACACCAACACCTGAGATTTTTTTAGGAGGAGGAGAAAAACCAGACGAGGGAAAAAGAAAACCCCGTCAGAAGAACAAACACTGAAGGAACCTTTAATAGTTAACATCTCTTCCAAATCGCTTTCTCAGTCTAAAATAGATACTCTAAACTTAGGTATCTCATTCATACCAACTAACAATACAAGTTTGTTTGAAGAAGAGGTTAACCTTTTCAAACTTATTCGGAAAATGGAGTTGAAAGTCTTTTTTGATAATCTAACGACAGAAACAAGTACAAAAGAGAAATGTCCATATCTTGAAATGAAAGACAAAAGTCACTTTCATCCGCAAATCAATCACCCTCTGATAAACCTGTTTAAAACGAAGACTACGAGAGCACTTAAATGCTTAAAATACACTGCCTCAAGCAAACAAAATATCACAAAACACCAGTTGAAAATTATTAAAGATCTGGCTGAGGATAATAGCATAACTATCAAAAAAGCAGATAAAGGAGGTGCTCTCGTCATTATGGACACCTCATTTTACAACGAAGGTTGCTTGAAACTATTATCGGATCAAAATACTTACCTCAAACTTGACAGTGACCCTATCATTAATATCAAGGACACTATCAAAAAAACCATTGAAAAAGCCGAGAATGCGGATTGGATATCCGAGAGCACAAGCACATTTTTGATTAACAACAATCCAGTAACACCAGTGTTCTATGGACTCCCCAAAATTCATAAGAATAGAATGGACCCACCGTTGAGGCCAATCGTCGCGGGTAGAGAAAGCATTTTCCATCCTTTAGCAGTATACCTGGACACAGCACTGCAACCTCTAATTCAAAAAACAGAAACCTATCTAAAGGACACAACTCATTTTCTACAAAATATTAAAAACTTGAATTTGGGGGAACCTAACCTTATACTATTCACAATGGATGTAACTAGTCTTTATACCTCGATTCCTCACAACCAGAGAATTAATGCTCTCGAATGGTTCCTACTAAAACATGAGGAAGTCAAAATCCACAAGGTTTTTGCTATAGAACTTATTAACATAATTCTCTTTAACAATTACTTCAGATTCAATGGACAATTTTTCTTGCAAACCTCAGGAACATCAATGGGGTCATCGGTAGCACCCTCATATGCTAATATATTTATGTATTTTTTTGAACATACTTATGTCCTTGACAATGCTATTTGGAAAGAAAAAATTAAGAGCTGGTTTAGATACATTGATGATATCTTTGGCATATGGAAGGGAACCGAAGAAGAACTTCTGAAATTCTGGGAATATCTCAACAAGTGCAACGACAAAATCAAGTTGACGATGGACATTGGCAAACCATCAGTACATTTTTTAGATGTTACCATTGAAATCACCAATGAAGGTCTAAAGACACAAATCTACAGGAAACCGACAGATGTTAATAGGAGTCTCCATTTTCAAAGTTTCCATCCAAAACGTCCAAAAGAAAATTTACCTTATAGTCAACTTCTCAGAGTTAAAAGAATTACTTCAGAAGCAGACAAACTGGAGGATGAATATACTATCATGAAATCGAGATTCATAGACAGATGTTTCCCTGGAGACCTGATTGACAAAGCCATACTTAGAACAGAACTACAGAGCCGGGAGGACCTCCTGGACCCAAGAGCAAAACCGATGCAAACTAACTTAATCCACTCATTGAAATACTCTAGTCAAAGTTTTCAAATTAAGAGGATTATACACAAAAACTGGGAGATCATTAAAACAGACCCACAACTGAACCACCTTTTTCCGGAACCACCAATGCTGGCGTACAAGAGGGGCAGAAACTTTCGCGATAAACTGATCAAGGCAGAAAAACGCAAACCTTTCAATCAAACTGTTCTCTGCAAAACTAAAAATGGGACTTTTCCATGCCTTAATTGCCAACACTGTTCAAATGTGATTAAAGGCGATCACATCCGACATGGTAACACTGGCAAAAAGATACCTCTGAAACAATATGCTACATGTGATTTTAAAAATGTTGTATATGCGTTACGCTGTCCATGTGGCAAATACTATGTTGGTAAATCCACCAGGAAAGCAAAAGAAAGATGGACAGAACATAAGTCCAATATCCGCACAAAAAATCTCAAATCACCAGTATACAGACACTTCAGAGATCACCAGCACACAGTGGCACAAATGCGATTTGTAATATTGGAAGTTATACATCAACTCCCTAGAGGCGGTAACTTACAGAAATTACTGCCCAGAGAGAACTTTTTTGGATTCACTGCCTTGACTCCCTCTCTCCCCTGGGGATGAACGAAGACTACTATCTGGGCCCGTTTTTATAATGTACCCCTTGATTTATTTTCCTTGATTAAGATGTGATGATGTCTTATTATTTGTTTTATTCTATTTATGTTGGATCACGGCGCTATAAAAGACTGTACGTCCCAAGGTGGGCAGGATATTTAAAGTACTATGTAGATCTCGACATTTAGGACTTACATTCCCAATAGAAACTTATGACTTTATTTCACTTCTTTGTTTTAACCACTCTTTCTATTTCACCTTGCCTTTTTTTTGGCTCGGCTTACTATCTATATCTATTTTCGTTTTTGTTTACATCCATTGTTATCTATTTTTTCATAGTTATTAGTCCACAGCCTTACATTCACTCTTTATACTCAAGAGGACGTTTTCCTTCTTTGTTTACTAACTGACTGACGCCATCACGCTTCCACGCAGGTGGCGTCATAGCGATGACGGTGCTACCTTTACTATACACCCTTTCACGCATACGCGATGATTCGACAAGTCTGACGCCACTTCATAGCATCTTGTTTATCCTACTCTAACGCTTACGTGCATGCTCACGTATGGCGTCAGCTCTATGACGCCGTGATTTTCTATCTTCGGAGGCATGCGCATGCAATCGCTTGCTGCTGCGCATGCACCCCATCACGCCTTCGGGTATAAATGAAGGGCTTACATGGGAAAAACACATCTTCCAATGGCGAGATGTGCGCTTCCATGGCTCCTACATTACCTGGACTAAGGCGAATATTGTAAGTATTTGAGGATCCTTGTTTTGACTATTGGCCAACTTAACGAGTAATAGTGATAGAACTCATACTCTTTTTCTATCTTTACTTGCAGCTTTGTGCTGTTAGGAACCCTTCTTTGTACTACGGATTTCCAGTGGGACACCATTTTGAATGTAAGTGCAGACTTACTTTCTTGCATTCTACTTTTATACCTAGGTTGAGCACTTTATTCTGATTATATTTATTTTTTGTTACCGATTAGGTATTTTTCCACTATCGGACGTAATGTCCTAAGGAATCATTTACTTGATGAATATTGGCACCTTTAGTCCTTTATCTCAATCTAGACAGCTACCCGTTGGGGTAAGTGATGTTCCCCCGTTTTTTCTACTGACTGTAGAGACCAAGACCATTTGACAGTATTCTCTCTAGACTCTTTTGGTTGGATTGAGTGTTATGATTTTTTTTAATGATTACAACCTCCTTATTATTCTATTGTAAGATGACCATTAGTCGTATCTAAAATTGAGTAATTATCATATGTATCCTAACGATGCACTACAGTAGGGGAGACCTCCTCTGATTAGAAGAGGAGATTAGTTCATCTCCTCTAAAAAATGTGTTCATATGTAATGAAATACCTGTTTGATTATTGAAATGAACTTAGAAATGATATACTAAGATGTGTTATTTTCTATCTTTACTCTTTAGAAATTAGAATAATTGTTACATTGCCCCTGAAGAAGAGTTTGTAACTCGAAACGCGTTGGGCTTTTCATTTGTATAATAAAATACTATGTTTTGCTGAAAAATTGAAAAAATTGTTTTTCTTATAACAACCTCGCATATCAAATTGTTGCTTATGTTTGAAACTATACCAAATGGTTTATATTAATTATTGACTACCCATTTGAATGTTTGGTCTGATGTTCAGACAGTAGATAGTGTGCAGGGGACGGGAGTTCCTAACTGACTTGTTAGGAACAACCACTGTTTTGTTGCCTCACAACCCTCTCATAAGAATTACCTGCTGTGGAATTGTTCTCCAAATTTCCCCACTGTGGATGGGGCATCGTGCGCCGATGTGCTCAGGCGGCTTTTTCTACACTGGGAAGCATGTTCTGTGATGGAAACTTCATCTCAGCTGGGGATGTTCCCCTTCTTATACAATCCACATCTTCACACACCTGGGGTTCGCAGAGCTTTTAGGAGGCATTGGGTATGCTTGCTCTCTGTTAGGGTACATTATAGATGCTCATGGTTCGCGGGTTGTCTCTTCTCTTTATAACTTAATCCAGAACCGGGCAATGATGCCACTTACCAAACTCCGCTCTAAATGGGCACTAGATTTGGGCCTGGACATTTGGGATGAGGTGTGGGGTGAGATGTGCGCCCAGACTCGAGAGGCCCCTTACAACTCCCGGTTTCACCTCCTTCAGCACAAGGTGTTGCAGAGGTATCATTACACGCGCTCCCGTTTAAGGATCTGGTGAGTGAGGATAACGCAGGGTATTTCCATATGGTATGGACCGGCCTTAAATTGGATGAATACTGGAGGGATGTTTGTGTCAGACAGACTGACAGATGTGACTGGGTACAGATTGGATGCCACACCTACGCAATGCCTCTGCCATGTCTTTGTAAGCTAGTGAACTAGTTTAGTGCTTGCAATGGGATGTTCATTACTGCATTGATCGCGCCCCTCTGTGCCAACTACGGACCGCTGGTTGCAAGGTATGGCATGGGCAAGTGACGTTGAAGAGCAATGGGCTGCTACGCAACCAGCGGCCACCCAGCACTTCAAGGACTACCTTTCACGCACGCAGGAGGTTGCCACATAAGATATCAGTGGTCTACAAATCGGTGTTCCCTCACTGAGTACTGCTCCTCATTGGCAAGAGTTGGTTTGGTGGTTTCTTGCTGTTGTTTTTGTTTTGTCACTTGCACATGTGATTTGCATCACCCTCTTATTGTTTTGCCTCTGCCCCTCTCCACCCGCCGCTTTACACCTATTATGCACATACCACTGCTAGCCTCAATTGAATATGTAATGTTTGTTGATTGTTTTGTGCCAAGTGCTTCCATAAAAAAGTTTAAAAAAAGAAAGAAAAAGATTTGCCATTCAGTATCTTAGTCGCCCAACAGGAAAGATATACCTATCAAAGTCCCTGTGCCGACAGTACTTCTTGCCCTTTTCCCACCATTATTCATCATGACACGTTTTAACTACAAAGCAAGTGTTATTTTTGCTAAATGCTATTTGTTAAAACACTTTTACCAAGTACACGGTCTGGAAAGAATAATGCTTAGAAGTACTTTAAGTAACGAGATCTTTGGGCTCTTCCCACAATATATTGTTTAATGAAATGGTGCAAAACGATGCCTGTAATTCAAATTTGACTCGTTTATTAGGGTCAATTTTAAGAAGTTTAACAAAGTCAGTAGACTGACCTGGTCAAGATGAGTTGGGAACCCCTCCCAGCCTGGGGTGGGACGTCTACCAGGGTGAAAGCCAGAACCATATAGAGGAGGAGGTGGCAGTGGGTAGGGCCCAAGCTCCTATCCCCTCCCTGAGTGCTTGCATGTGTTTGGGCTTTACCACTGTGGATCACCCCATACCTCTTCAACACAATGCCGGCCAGTTTCTTTATGTTTCACTAACATACAGCAAAGGTCTGGGTGGACTGCCTGCGATGTAAACGCCAACCAGAGCCCCAAGGCAGGCTACTCCAGTCATCACATTGCTTCGACCAGCGGGAAGACAGAGAGAGACACAAACCAGAGCGGCAGAGAACCCACGCGGCCACAAGTAACGCTGCGCACCGCTAGTTGACACCAGTGCAAGGGCATTTTAGCAGATGCAACGGAGTTCCTCAACATGCACTATCACAAACGTGCAGAAGAGCGACTTCATGACAAAATCAGAGACATTTCAATACTAACCATGGACTTAGATGCAGCGCAGACCCCTGACACGCTTGGAACACTTTCCAACAAGGGCCGGTTATCCCAGCATGGCGAACCTGTGGGGTCAAAAAAGCCAAGGCTTAGCACCCTTTTTATGTATTCTATCAACTATAACACCTTCCGGGTAGGCAAGTCAGGGTGAAATTGGCTAGGGGAAGAGACCAATGGGAGAAGGAGGGGAGGATAAGCAAGGAGACAGGAAACAGGAATGTGTGTGTTGTCTGGGTGAGATCAGAGGAGGAAGTTGTAGCAGAGCAAGAGACCAGGATTAGGAAGGACGGGGATGGAGTGTGGAGGCGTGTTGTAGAGAAGGTAGGGTATTAGTTGGTTAGAGCAAGTGGTACTGTGTTGCGAGTGAGAGTGTTGGAGAAAGTGTAGAGGATGAGGGAAGGTAGATAGAGAGTGGTAGGAGGGTAACTGGATAGAAGGTGGGATGGAGTAGTTTGTGGAGTGGAGAGCAGAGTGCAGGAGTGGAGAGGGGAGAGCAGTGCAGCATAGTTGTGAATCAGAGAAGGGAGAGTAGGTGTGCGGAGAGTGTAGAGTAGCTGGGGAGAGAGTAGGAAAAAATAATATCAGAGGGTGAAGTGTAGAGAAAGACATCAGAGGGACAAAGGAGGAAGACCCAGGAGAGAAGGTGGGGGGAGTTAGATGGAGCAGATTAACAGCAGGGTAGAACAGTGGTGAACGATAGAAAGAGAAACATCAGGTTGTGAAAGGAAGAATAGAAATCAGGGATTGAATGTCTGGAAGGCACAACCCTACAACCCCTTAGAACTAACTCAACTGTAGTGTAGGTCACACCTATGAAGTATTAGAGGTAGGTTGGATAAAGCAATTGCTAGACAGTAGTATGTATAATGTATGATAATAATAATAATAGTGATATATTAGTAATAATGTAAGGGTGCAAAAGGTGGAGGCACACCGGTGACATTGTGATTGGTATAGACTTTTATTAGTCAAGAAAATAAAGAGAAATCCTAACTTTCCCCATCTCTAATAATTAAATTAAATACTGAGGATTTGGTCAGAATGCCTGTGTAACTCAATAGTCCACCGTTGGGTGTCAAAAAGCATACTTCTGTCCTTTACACTTAAAACTAAACTAAAGATAAGGTAGACCTTTTTGGTCCAGAATAATGACTCTCTTCTTTTGGACTGGGGATAAAAGTTTGCTTTTGGGTGTTGGTTTTTTCCTAGAGGAAATGGTTCCCTTCCCCGGGTCAAAACTGTCCTCCAGCACAAAAGGTAAAGTTCAAACACTTCTCCTGGACAGACACGCTGTCTATCTCTTGACACGTTGCATCAGAAAGTCTTTACAGTTCTGGTTGGCAGGAGAATGACTCCCTTCCCCTGGTATCGGGATTTTACAGTCCAACAGAACCAGGGGGAATGACTCCCTTCCCCTTGACTTGGTTACCAGGAGAATGACTCCCCTTTCCTAGTATCTTGACTTTCCAGTTTCACACAACCAGGGGGAATGGCTCCCTTCCCCTGATCTTTCTTGGTTGGCTCCTGGTATCTTGGTTCCGGGGTTTAACAATGCCAGAGGGAGTGCCTCCTTTCCCCTGGCATTTCTTCCACTTGCTTTACCACAGTTCACAACACAAGGGGGCATGACTCCCTTTCCCTGGCTTCTCTTTATATTTGGTTTCACAGTTCACAATACCAGGGGGAATGACTCCCTTACCCTGGCTATGCTTGTATTTGGCTTCACAATTTACAACACCAGGTAGAATGACTACCTTCTCCAGGCTTCTCACTTGGTCTCACAGTTCACAACACCAGGGGGAATGACTCCCTTCCGCTGGCTTCTCTTGTGCTTTTGTTATGGCAGACCGGGTCAACTCTCCTGCCAGTTACTGCCACAAAGAAGATGACGTTGGATGGAAATTCTTTTTGGGGGTAAGGGTTCTAGACCCTAGTTTCTCTATGAATTACTTCAAGCAGACCTGGTTCATTCTCCTGCCAGGTACTGCCAATAGAAGATGATTTATCTGTCTCTTCTTTTATGGGTGAAGGTCGCATACCTGTGGGTGTGCTGTTTTTTGAGGGTTTCCATCCTCGCCCCTGCTCAATGTGTCTGGAGTCCTCCACGACTCCCTCACGCCCTCACCAAGAATCCCAGCAACCCTAGTACCTTTTGGATTCTTGCTGGTTCTCCCTGGTAGGTCTGGGCTTCTCCGGGCTTCGGCCTTCCCCCGGTATCTCTTGTTCTATAGCGGCCTGCGTTGGATCCGCAGCATGTAGTTTTTCTTGGTTTGCATGTATGCACTTGCGCACACCGTCCAGGCTCCTTGCACGCTTTGAACTATGACTTGCCATTATGGCTCTTAATTATTCTGCACCTCCTCCTTGTTTCAATTCTTGTCGAGTGAGTCAACCTTAGGTATTCCCTACTCTTCCTCGTCTCACTGGAACTTACATCACTGGCTCTACAAAGGTACATGGGGGTACCAGAAAAAGTGTTAGAGTCTATGGGGTGTGGAGGTGGGTAGGGTGTTGGGTGAGCCGTGTCGTACCGTGTTCTCTCGAGATGTTCTCCATTGTCTCCAGCGGGGGATCTCCTTTCATGAGATCCTCCCGCTGAGTACCACCTAGGGGGACTATCAGCTAGTGACCTCACCTCCCTGGCCTCTTTGGAAGGGGCTACCCCTTAAGGAGAAGTGACGACATCTCAGGACTCGTCATAAGGAGTAAACTGGCAATATATACTCACCTGGGGAATAGGGACTCCTGGGTTAAGGAGGCTTTTCTTTCTCTAGATGAGAGAGATATGCACAGAATCCCTTTCTGAAAACGTAATAAAACCTGCTGAACTGACTTTTGGGAGTTGGTGCATTATTGGGGCCCTTTCTGTGAAGGGGCAGCTACATTCTCCACAATTATGCACCATTTTCGAGTATTAGAGGCTCAAAATAATCACAGACGTAACGTTAAAACAGGCAGTATTTTAATGAGTGCCTGTTTTTAACATCTACCTAATTATGTGTTCCGGCGGTATTTACCTCTTTTGGTATTCCAAGCGTACTGCATGCAGGGATAGTTTAAGATTATGAGGTTGACTTTTGCATGCCAATGCCAAATCATTTTACCTCTACCCAAAAGGGGGTGGTAAAAGCATTTCTAGGCCTACCCAAGCATGGGAAAAACATTTGCCCTTTAAAAGAAGGGAAGTGCTGGAGCGTTCCATAACCCGAAGGGACACAAAGATATGGGGCACCATGAACTGGATTGTTATCTTGGGCATCGCACCTTCTTTATTGCATAATGGCAGGATGGGTCAATGGCGCTAACCAGTACTGTCCCATATGCACCTCGAGCCCCAAAGCAGGGATTGAAATGCATTTCTTACATCTTTATAGGACATGAAATGCTTCCTTTCAGAAGCACTGCATGTTTGCTATGTGGTTACCCCTGTGGAAACTCTCGGATTCTCACATGCTGCAATGCTACTAACACACAGGCAGACGCCCCTGGCGAAATACTGGCAAGCTCATAATGAGGGCTAAAGTGTGGGTGCTTCAAGTTTGCTTTGGATCGAAAGATGGATTTTCCTCATTGGCCTGAACTCATGAATGAGGCCCCACTTCTCCCTGACAACGACATATCTCCTCATTTCAACTCATCATAAATCGCTCAGCATTTTACAAAATTCTGTAATATTTCTGCAGGAAATACATTTCTTAGAGTACTACTCAATAAACATTCCCATAATGTTGCCCGATATAGATTTAGGGAATCGCTTGTCATTATATATTTCCTCAAAGTCTGGTCCCTGAGAATTTCCTACAATTCTACCAAGTGTGAATCTTCTGGAATGATATGCATTGTGAATGTCCCTCAAATTCCTCAAACATACAGAGTTGGAAAGTGGGTTTAGAGCCGGCAATGAGTAAACTCCCTGCACTGAGGCTCCTGGTGCTAGCAGGCATGAGGCTGCGGAGTATATTTGAAGTTGCTTGCCCAAACATTACCCTGGCATTCAGTACCTCATTCTGGAAAGGGCTTAGGCATTAGTAATGGCCGTCCAGCCCGAGCCTGCGAGCTACTCATCAGCATCCACCATCTTAAGGTGGAGATGGCCGACCATCAATGGTGGCGTGTTGACCAGAGATCGGGGAACATATCAGTAGATGTTGTGCCAAATGCCGACAAAACCAACGTGCAAACTGATCTTGTGTGCAACATGACCAATGTTAGCAACATGAAAGCCAGAAACAAGGGGATGGATTGCAGTGTTTTATTTTACCATTAATTACATCATGGCTATCGGGACATGCCAAAGAATGGTGTGTTCCCGGTCGGCGGCAATGCAAGGAGAACAGCCTGGCAACTCCAGGTGCATTACGTTGTGACTACACACGATGCCAGGAAAGGGCCGCAGGGTGCAGACCACAAGCAGACCCAGAAACGAGACATTGTTATTTTGTTTATCATTTCAGCTTCTTTGTCTTCAGTGTTTGTACGAAAGCACTGGAGACGCAGCGGCACACCTGTCATTTTGTAGACTTTTAGGCCACCACCAGCGATCCTGCAGATGCCGTGCTTTAACACAGACCATTTACTGGCATATGTTGGCAAATGTGAGTTTGCAGTCACGGCAACAAGTGAAGCGCATCAGATATCCATTCCTAATAAGAAAGTACCAACACCCTTGTTGCTCAGCCATCTTAGATACTCCATAGTCGCGCAGCAACCGTGCGGGGGACTGGATTCCTAGCCTAGAAGAACGAGTTCTCTTGAAATAAAAAAAATAAAATGAAAAAAAGCACCAGGGTATTAGCTTTACAGTAGCACTTAAAAATACGTCTGGATCTACATAACAAGAGTAGACTGACTAACCCCTTAAGTGCTAACGGCATATCTTTTCGTTCTGAATGACATAGGAAAACACTGTAAGCTCTGCACACACATTCTGTGGAGGCTCCACCTCTCCTTCAAAGCTGCCCATTCATCTCTTGTATAACGTGGCTCATGGGTCAGGTGTATGCATGAAGCAACGCGTAACAGTGTTCTCTGTGCTTCTATCAACTCCACTTAGCTCGTTGACATTTGCTTTGACACGTGCTGGTTCTATGGCCGAAAATATATGTTTGCTTGTTTAGGGATGGGGTATGGGTCACTGGGTAGGGGATGTGGGAGAGAGGGGATATGGGAGACCCCCTATTAAAAGAAAACCAAAGAAATTGTCATACGACTTACAAGAGGTCAGCCAAAAGCCAACGAGTGAAGTGTAGGTGATGAAACCACATAAGAACTTTAAAATGTCTGGACAGAATATCGATGGAAGAGCACCTGGTGTTTCTCTGATATGGCAGGACTAGAAATAAAGATTTAAAAGTCTCCCGCATCAAGCAAGTGCTATCTCTGGGCAACCAGGGGCTAGTACATAGCGTTCCGCAAACATCATTTGCATCTGAGAATCGTTTGCCAGTCATGTATGACACACCATGATGTGTCCCAATGCTTTATTATGCACTTTCACAAACACCGAGAATTCATGTCACATGGTGTAGGTATGTTTGTACATCAAAAGGTAGCTCTGGCTATTAAGCTAAGCCGATTCTTCTCGGCTACAAACAGGAGCTAAATAGCTCTCCGAAATGTGCCTACCTATAAAGTGCATGCAGGCATTAGCCCGTACAGTGGGCCTGCCATGGATCTCCGTTAAAACAGCTAGGGGGCTGCGGGGGAAGGGTTTGCACTTCAGACTGGCATCTGCAGCTCTGGTTTAGAGCGGGCTGGATAATGCAGGAGAGAGAGAGAGAGGGAGAGGAGGTGAGAGGCAGAGAGAGGAAGGAAGAGAGAGAGGAAGAGAGAGAGAGAGAGATGGAGAGAGAGAGGGGGGGAGAGTCGAGAGAGAGGGAGAGGAGGTGAGAGGGAGAGAGAGGGAGAGAGAGAGTCGAGAGAGAGCGAGAGAGAGAGGGAGAGGAGGTGAGAGGGAGAGAGAGAAAGGGGGGAGAGAGAGGGGGGAGAGAGAGAGAGAGGGGGAGAGGGAGAGGGGTGAGAGAGAGAGAGAGATGGAGAGAGAGGGAGAGGAGGTGAGAGGGAGAGAGAGGGAGAGAGAGAGGGAGAGGAGGTGAGAGGGAGAGAGAGGGAGAGAGAGAGGGAGAGGAGGTGAGAGAGGGGGGAGAGAGTCGAGAGAGAGCGAGAGAGAGAGGGAGAGGAGGGAGAGGAGGTGAGAGGGAGAGAGAGAAAGGGGGGAGAGTGAGAGGGGGGAGAGAGAGAGAGAGAGAGAGGGGGAGAGGGAAAGGGGTGAGAGGAAGAGAGAGAGAGAGAGATGGAGAGAGAAAGAGAGAGAGGGGGGATAGAGTCGAGAGAGAGAGACCGCTCCCATGGTACAGCAGCAGCCACTGGATCAGCCTGGCTTCCAGTGGATCATGTGCTTGCTGGCATGCATGCTGAGAACTCCTGTACACATTGACCATGGCGCGGCTCTGCATTGTGTTTCGGAGCAGGATCATAAATCAGTTGCTCACCGACCCAGCCTTTCGCAATGGGCTAGACGGGATTCCTGTCCAATGGGAGGGTTTTACTATGGCTGTGATTCATGTAATTCCAGGAGCAAGACGTGTCTTCATTCTTTCGAATTATTAGCACGCCCTCTCAAAACCCTCAAGATGGGTGCATTGGCCACTACCAGTCTGAACTCAAAGCAGGCATACTGCAAAGGCGCAACTTGTTTGCACTTTGGTTCTACGAAAAGCAGAGTATCAGTATAATGTTAGTCAAATAGTGAGTAAAGTTAATCGACCAAACGTGTTAGTAAATGAAATGTGCTTTAGTATTGTGACATTTGAACAATAACTGAGTGAGTTTAAGCATGCATTAGGGGAAATGAAAAATGAACAGCGTTTCTATAAAAAAGTGAAATCATTTTCCATGTTTTGGCATTTTGTGTTAACTTAGACGTTGCCTGCTATTTTGAGAGTTGACGGAAGCAAGATTCTGCCAAATCCTTTAATGAAATCATGCTGGAAAATGGAATCGCTGTTCCTTGAATGCAAAGAAATGCTTTCTGAGGATTTGTTTTCTGCTTCTGAAGCCAGAATGTTTGAAATACAGGCGATACTGGTAGTTATTGACCGCATTCCCAGCATTCTAATAACAATAACATCATTCCAATCACATTTTTAAAGTAGTTCTTCATGCTGGATTCCCCCTACTTGAAAGCACTGCTGTCAGGTGTTATCATTGACTCAGTTTTGGCACTCAATCTATCGCCCTTGGGGTGGCGAAGGTGCTAAATCCGCTATTCCGGATTCAAACCTGTGTCCTGCAGGCGGAGCACAGAGGTCCACAGCAAGGATTTAACTGGATTGGAGCAGCATTTTAGTTTGGTACTTAGAAGGACAAATTACGTACCCCTGGTACTTACTTACTGTATTCCTTATTTCGGCATAAGTATGCCATATAAGAAACACAATACAACCATAACATACAATACATACAATCATAAAACAAATGTTGACACATCAAAGTAAAACACCAGAAGCAAAAATACCACTTCCAAAATCATGCCAAACACACCACCCATAAGCATAGAATTTAAAATAAAAGGAACCTTTTCCTAAAAGCAAAATTTTAAAAAAGCTACAATCCCTATTATATCTGCAGTGGTGGCACATCGTTTCATGGACTCAAGAGCCATGCGGGAAGATCTCACATTTAGGCGTGGCCAAATTGGCCCCAGCAAATGGGATCTCTCCCTTACATAGACAGGGCAAAAGTAAAAAAAATGCATTTTGTCCTCGGTCGTAGCAAAACAATACGGATACGAACACTTATGCAGCTGTCCGGGGTAGCAAAACGGCGAGCTGCGCGATGGACTTCATGACAAATCATGGGATACAGCTGGTTTGTTTGCTAGCCCCCTTCTGTTCATTATACTTTTAGCCCATTTTAACCTGTTGACACTTGGGCCTAAAGTCTTTCCCCCGGTCCTAGAAAGGTGCCTTTTACATCATTATTATATGCAGATGATGCAGTTATAATTGACCTGACATCTGGGGGTCTGCAACAAAGTTTAAAATAAGCAGAAAATAATTTCAGCAGTAATAAGTTGAAATTTTATATGAAAAAACTAAAATGATGTTTTTTGGGAATGGGGGAAAGAAAACTACTTACCCGGGGGCCTTAAAAGTTAAGAAGATTGAGGTGGTGGATTCCTTTTGTTATTTGGTTGTTTTGTTTGAAAAAATGGCAAGTGGTCGAAACATCTGGATATGTTATGTAAGAAAGCTACAATAAGGCAAGGGGACTTTTAAGGTTCTATTATAGATTTGGGGGTTGTATTTTGCAAAAATGCCTCGAGTTATACAAAATAAGGTGGGACTATTTTGTAATATGAGAGTGAAATCTGGGGGTAATCGAAATGTGCAAGGTTGAAGGCTTTACAGAATACAATCCTGAAAAAACTACTTGACCTCCAGCCAGGCAAACCAAACAGTGGACTCAGACTTGAACTTGGAATGCCAACAATGGAAATGCAGGCAAGGTTAAAGTTTGGTAGCTTTTTTATGGGGGGATTTGTGAACCCTAATTTTCCCTGCAAGGGCCTGCTTCTGTAAGGGGTATAGGTGGTACTTGGAAGGTTGTAAGGAGAAGTGGGCACTGGCTAATATGCTGTTCAATTGAATTTTAGTGCCCAGAAAGCTAAACGCAGACACATAGCCCTCAGTGTTGACCGAGAGAAGGACTGGAAAACAGTATCCACTGAATTATTTAAGATTGTTTTCCACACTGAGATGCGACAACCTGAGAGGAGAGGAAGTATGTAAATTCTCATCACCATAAATACGAAGGACAGTCTTAATGATATGATGAATATATTGCCCCTAAATGCTCGTATTAAATGAGGGTCGGTGGCATCGACAAATATTTGTTTCTGTATCATGGCCGCCCAGCAGGGCTTTTGTCATTTCCTATTGATTTGTAATGGTTTCATGGACTTACTTAAGAAGTTGTTAAAACCGCATTTTATTATCAACAAAATTCGGAACTGTACGGAGGCTCTGGGGGATTTGTGTGATTTTGTCAAGTGTGCTCTGATCTTCCGTGCAAGAATCATGCATGTTTAGGTGGGTTTTTATAGCATCACCCAGAATTAGTTTTAGATAAAGATTGTGTGATGTTCTGTAGAATATTATGTGGGGTGGGTGGGTTGCTTTTTAGAATTGGGGCTAATTGAAAACTGATTTTATTGGAGATTTTATCTACTGTTTTATTCACTCATTATGATTGTATTTGGTGTTTTCACAAATTGTTTGTATTGTTTGTTAATGGAGAAATCTGATTCAATAAACATGACTTGAAGGACACAAAGATGACTTACTCTCGCCCCAGTTCCAAGTGTAGTGTGCAAATGGCAAAATACGAAGTCGAAATTTTGCATAAATACTCTTCAAATTGGAGTTTAGCTGATAAACCAAATATGTCTCTAAGCCCAGCAACTTTTTAACTGACAGATAATTGGCTGAAAGCTTTCTCTTGCTTTCTCTTGCAGCAAAGGTGTATCATCATACCCAATGCCCAATACTTGAGAAGTCTTAGCACGACTTTTATAGCCAGAGCCAAATTTGGTAGGGTTTGTCCATAAATCTGAAAGATCAATATTGGCAAGCATCCTTTTCACGTGCTTAAACCACGGCAGCTGCTTGCTTCCTCCCATAGATAAAACCTCCTCCAGCCCCTCCTTATAAAATACAAGTGCCTCCGAATTCCAGATCCTCAACCAATACAATACTGGTTGGAGCATGATATTATATTTGATCTCAATTAAACACATTAACAAGCAACGACCACTTGAACCACATACTGAGTTAGTAATCATTCTTCTAATCCTAATTAAAAAATATCAGAAGGACACACTAGTAACTTTTCAGTACACATGGTCTTTACTAATCTGGCAACATGTATTTCGACCTTGAAGCAAAGGTCTTCATCAAAGCGTTTGTTCTAATTGGACATTTGGAGTTCGAAAACTCCCAAGAATAGATTCAGTGTCTCTTGCTTCCTTTGAACCGCCTCCTGGGATCAAAACCACGGTAATCTGCAACACCACGGTTTTGACCTCAGGAGGCAGTTGGGTCTAATAAAGCTTTTTATTGAATTATTGAGCTGGAATTATACCTTGAAGAAGTGATTACACAGAATATTTAGAAAAATAGAGAACAATTTGAATTTGTAGTTTGTCACAAATAAATTAGATAGGTTGCGAGAGGACCATCGGTTATCATATCAGTGTTCAAAGGAAGCAAGAGACACTGAAACTATTCTTGGGATTATTCAAACTCAAAATGTCCATTAGAACCAACGCCCTGATGAAGACCTTTCCTTCAAGGTAGAAACACTTGTTGGCAGATCAGCAATGACCATGTGTACTGAAAATTGACTAGTGTTTCCTTTTGAGATTTATTATTACAATTAGAAAAATTATTACTAACTCAGTGTGTGGTACTAGTGGTAGTTACCTACTTGCTGATGTGTTCAATTTAGTGAAATGGGGCTTCTAGTCACATAATTATGACCAGTGTCAGCCTATCCACTACAATTAGATTAGATTGAAGAGTGAGACTATATTTCACGTACATTCATGGCACATTGCTAATTGAGTGTTAGCCTCCACCCTAGTTAGCTTGATCTCAATTAATCCCACTTCGCAGACCACTGGTGTAGAAGGCACAATGAAGGGTAGACCCAGGAGCTTCCTAAAGAATTTCTTTCTGCCACTTGGATAGAAGTACAATCAGACCAGCCCCATATCTCAGCACCATAAGTGACTACCGGCACAACCTGGGTCATATAAATCTTGAGGGGCACCGATACTGCCTTGCCCCCCCAGCGAGAAACCATACTTGAGATGAGACCACATTGCTGTATGGCCATCAAGGAGCTCTTCGCAATCTGATGCACCCATTTCAACTTATCAGAAAAAGTAAATCTCAAATAAATATAGGAATCAACCATCTCCACAGGATGGTAGATCCAATAGAAAATGGCCACTAAACGAAAATGGCGCCCACAGGGAACTCACATCATTTTCTTAGTTTTCGTCAAGTTGATGCAAAGGCCTTTAGCATAAAGTAATTTCCCAACTACTTCAAGCTGGTGTTGGAGCCTGTGAGACAGGCATGGTATCAAGAGATGATACAGACAACAGAGGCTATCCAATACTCAAACCTTTATTAGATATCAGGATGGGTGTAATGCCTAACTTGCCCTATAAATATGGTGGTAGTTTCCCTACCTAAAGAAACTAAGGAAAGTCTATGTCCATAAATCCAACTCAAAAGTCTGTCTGTGTCAAAACCAATGCTTGCCCTCACATCTAATACAGAAATGCACTGTAGCATTAATTCTAACTGAAATGGTGTTCAAAATAAAGTCTGGAGCAGTCTCTGGCTCTCTTCCCCAAGTTCAAGATACAGTTCCAAAACAATGTTTCCAAGAAGTGCAGGATTCCCTTCCCCAAACTTCAAGCATTGGTTCACAAAACAATGTTCCAAGGGAGCCTGGGGTTCCCTTCCCCAAGCTTCAATCACTGGTTCACAAAACAATGTTCCAAAGGAGCTTGGGGTTCTCTTCCCCAAGTTTCAATCACTGGTTCACAAAACAAGGTTACAAAGAAGCTTGGGGTTCCCTTCCCCAAGCTTCAATCACTGGTCCACAAAACAAAGGTATTTATTTTCTGGAACAGTTCACAAGTACCTGACTTTCTTTCATTCAATGCAGTATTCAAAAGCGTGTGTGTCATTCTTATGTAGTTTGATATTCAAAACGTGTTGCTTTTAATTACAGGTTCCACAATGCCTCTTCTCTGGCAATGCTAGATTCATATTCAAACTTGTTGTCTTTTAGCTACATGTTCCATCATTCTTTTCAACAAAAAGATATAAGGGTTCTCTTCCCCATAATCATAAACAGTTTGAACCAAAAAGGGCCCAGGGGTTCCCTTCCCCACACGGTTAGAAAGGTTCTATAATCCTTTTGGTGAGCTTCTGTACCTTTAGATATTGGGCCTCATTAGGAGTTTGCCGGTCTAGAAACAAGAGTGCCTGTAAGCTCACTGGCACCATTGTTTCCGGACCGGCAAACTCTGAGTGTACCTACCGTGGCCGCTCTGCCCCACAGGTCTGACCCTGCCAGGCGCAGCAGCCACAGTAGGCAGACCCGTCACGGAAGCACCGGTACCATTAGCAACGGTGCCGGTGCTTCAGTGTCCCCATTCCCATAGAGTCGTATGGGGCTCAATGGGAATGGAGACTTATAATTTACCAGCGACTGACTTCCCGGGCTGCTGGACTCATAATCAGCTGGTGGCATCAGGAAGTCAGGCGGCAGTTAAATATTACGGGTCTGGTGGCAACCCGCCGGTAACACCGGCAGGGTTACCACCTGACCCGTATTGAGGCCTAAAGTCTCTTTGGGGTATTCAGCCTTGGCGCAGTTATTGGACTACACAGTCCACCCCTTACAGGTCACGCAGTTTACGCCCCTTTTCTAGTTTTCTCACTCTTGTAAACTTCAAGACCATTGCTTTCATCTATTCGCAATATGCAGTGTTTCTGTAGTCAGGAAACTTTGTTTCAACTATACATGATCAAAACATTCTTCTTTACATTTCTGAAGAAAATTTCGAAGCCCGCCGTTCTCAAGACCGAAGCAATCGGAAAAACGAAACTGAAGCTAACAGGCGCGGCACAAGCTATTTGTACTGATGGTGACGTCGACACGGTACGGAGCCCGCCGAGGGACATCAACGCCATGGTCTCATGCACAGCGTCCTCGGCCGAATTTATTTTTTGAAGCAAAGATGCTGGCAGGACACAAATATCACAAAATGAGGAATACGTGGGAGGACACAATCCATTTGAAGCATAATTATGGCAGAGTTATACTTTTCAACAATTAGGGTCTGAAAGTTTTGCTAACGTGGTTCGGCATAGTTCACAAAAGAATACGACACATTTTAAAAAGTAGCAAGTGTGTTGTCAATGGTAGCAGTTAATTTTTCATTGGCTCGGGTTTCCCAAATTCTACACCACCAAAGGATTATGCAGGGGCTGCCAGGGATTTTTCCAGGCCTTTGTGATTTTTAAACTGGCTCAATTTAAAAAAATGTATAAAATGTATTGTCAGTAATGCCCTGGTTCCTGACAATCCGTAGAGCCCTTCCCTGTCCGAATCTCCCAGAATCAGCAACCATGAATCCATAAGGAGTTGTATTTTATTAATTTCTTTGATTTTCACCAGTATTTCCTTCCAAAAGATTTGTATACAAGAGTAGCACCACCACATATTCCTCAACGTGCCCACTTCCCCACAGTTCCTTCAACAGATGGATGAATACGTTGGAGTTATTCTCTGAAGGTGTTGGGGGTGTATTATCACCAAGTCGTATTTTATGAGAGCCTTCTTTGTTTGTTACTTATCTACAGTTTTATGGGCTCTCGACCAGATTCATGACCAGGAATCAGGAGTAATTTCAACTGAAAGGTCTCTCTCCCACTATTGCATATAATTCATTTTCGATCTACATTAACTCTCTCCGGAAGCGTATAAAGCCGAGAGATCTTACCCTTGCTAGAAGTGTCAGTAAACGTTTAAAGCTTGGCCAATTCGATTGCAAAGTCAGAGGCGGATTTGCGATATCTAAATCTCTCTGTTTCTGCTAGTGCAAACTTATTTTTGAATAATCTGCCAATCTACCTAGGGAGCCATTAAACCATTTCTAGAAATGTGCTTGGTTGATCCCGGGGAAAATTCTGGGTTACCTAGGACTGGAGAAAAGTGACAAAGTCCTGGGGTCACTCCCCATATTGTGTGCTTTATCCCAATACCTCAAAGTGTTCTGGGTAGCTTCTAGAAGTGTGCCTGAGGACAAATGTGCCTCCCTTTCTAAGAAGAGAAGCTTTGCTAGTGGGATGAAAATGGTGTCTTGTTCAATAGTCCTCCATCTTTTAATCGCGGTCGGAGGTGTCCACTAGTAAATGTGAGCTAATTGGAAGCCTAATAAGTACCTCCTTTTGCTAGGGAACCCCAGACCACCAAATGCATGAGATGGGAACATGATCTTGCAAGAGATTCTAGGGGACTTTTTTTGCAAGATGAAATCAAAAAATAATTTTTGGGAAGTTAGGATATATACACTGGAATGCAATCCTAATAGAAATATACAGTAGTCTAGGAATAAAGTTCACCTTTAGGGCATATATGCTGCCAAACCAAGAGCTGTCTAAAGAAGTCCATTTAACTAGTTCCTTTACCCATGGGCCGTACCCTCCATGCATTGACCACGCTCAATTCCCTAAGCACCTGCAGTGTTTGCTTTG
Organism: Ambystoma mexicanum; assembly: GCF_040938575.1. NCBI lineage: Eukaryota > Metazoa > Chordata > Amphibia > Caudata > Ambystomatidae > Ambystoma > Ambystoma mexicanum. Next base: position 51,691,473 of record NC_090936.1, read on the forward strand.
GAATTGCGAAAATCCACTGAGATTGGCGGGGGGAGGGGGGGTGTTTGTCTAACCTTGGATCATTCGTGACATTAACGTCACTGCCAATAATTGCATCCTGTTGCAAAGGATGAGATAGCAGTGGTTACCCTTTCTAAAAAAGCATCTTGAACCTCATTAGATGCATATCTCAAAACCAGCGTCACCTGGTGTCCATACAGGAGACCTTTCAACCAAGAGATACCGACCATCTGAGTCTTTCAACAGGGACTACTTTTACGAAAGGGACATTTCTAAATAGGAGTATTGCAGTGCCTCATTTTTTAGTCTTACGAGAGGCAAATAATTGAGTCGGGAAGTTAACATCATAGAGCTGCTGTTCTTCTGCAGTGAGTAAATGGGTTTCTTGCAAGGAGATTACTTTGGAAGATAAGTGGTATAGCCTGAGTGAAATATTTATCTGTTTAATCTGAGAGTTAAGTCCCCATTTGTTGCAGGTGACGATGGGTGTATCTAACAAATTTGATAGATTGGAGGTCATCTGGGTTTAATCAAACAAAATCTATCTATACAAACTGTCTCTAAGGGGATAAGGGAAAAATGTGTCTATTGGTGCCTATCATGCCTTGTGAGAATAAAACATGTTTGCTGTCTGTCTTGTGTACTCAATGATGATGGTTAGGTGCGCTATATAAATGAACAAACAAACAAATGAATAAATAGTGAATCCGAAATCGAACAAATGTAACTAATTAACCCGAGTGCACAGCCTATATGTTTCCTGCATTTTTCCTCAAGTTACTATTAGGACAAACTGGCCAGGTACCCCACTACCTCCTAGCTGGACTAAAAAGTCGATTCACATTTTTGATGAACCACATACAACCTCTCAGAGTGTGCCGGTCTCTTCTCTAAAATGTTGGCAGTTCGGAGCAAGGTTAACCAGGTTTCAGTTTTTGGCGAGAGTGAAGATTCCAGTATCAGCAGAGTATGAAGGAGACAACAGTCATCTCAGCAAGGACAAGGTTTCTTGCTTTTTCCGGCACAATTCTAGCCCTTGGAAGCCTTCCCAACTGTACATAAACGCAGAATAATTTCTTGGGCCATTGCCAGAGGAGGAGATTTATCAGCGCTGATAAGAGTTCCAACATCTCGGATGTGGAAATGTACCGATATCATTCTTTTAGTGAAATTCAGCAAGCAGCGAAACCCCCCACAATATCAGATTCTTTTTGCTTCGAGCCAGGAGGTGACTTCTTAAAAGGACCGACCTTTAGCCATTGTAGAGTATTTTAGAATCTTTGTATGTTATGCAATATTTATCTCTAGCTAAGTTTAGAATATCCTCTTTCCCCTTGAAATAATGAAAGTCCGAACATCAGGAGTTAAGACTTTATTACGCTGTATGCGAACCAGAAGAAGGAGTTGGCCGCAAGTTGGATATTTCCATTTTCTTTTAATTAACCAAACAATAAAATGGCTATCTTGACCTATGACTATGTTTTTTTTCCCTACCTAACCAAACTAATGGTGCTCGTCAGTCGTCCGAAGTTCAAAACCAAAATGTCCACCGTCCAACAACCTAACCCTGTCTGGCCCTACCACTTGGAACTAATAACTAAATAAGGCAGCTTTCCTTTAGCCGGCTCTCTCAACTTTATTTCAGGGCTTCCAAGATACAGCAATTCTCTTGAGAATTATGAAGTCTGTATTTCTTATTTATCCGTGTTCCATTGATATTGATATTGATATTTTATTTCTATCGCGCTCGTACACAAGAGTTTCAGAGCGCGACAAGGCAGGGGAGGGGAACAGGGGGGAACAAAACAACGATCTTACTAGGCCCAGTGACATTGAGAACACGCAAGTGATTGGTGCATGGGAGAGGGGGAGGGGAAAAGTGCATGGAAGGGGGAGAAGTGGAGAGTGCGGAGCAAAGGAGAAACAGATAAATAATAATAAATAAATAATAAGGGCAACAAACAGTGGAAGTGCAGCCAGTAATTGGCAAATGCTGGGTTTAAGGCAGCAGACAGGGTAGGTCTGATAAGTGCAGGAAGAAAAAAGTGGGGGGACTGTATGGGTACAGATACAGACCCCAGTGCAAGGGGTGGCCTGGAGGCAGTGCGGGAGGGTTGCAGGATGAGCAGGTTCCTGGGCCCAAAGCACAGAGGGTGGCCAGGTGCCCAGTGCCAAGAGAGAACAGATCAGCAGTGGAGAGGGGGGGAGAAGGCAGGAGCAAAGAGGAAGGTCTTGAGGTGCTTCCGGAAACAGAGATGGTTCTCCTCAAGTTTTAGAGTGGCAGGGAGGCTGTTCCAGAGGAAGGCCCCAGCTGAAGACGGAGATCTACCCCCAGCTGGTTTCTTTGAAAAACTACTGACCCTGAGGTAGTTGGAGGTAGAAACGCGAAGAGCTCGAGAGGAGAGGTATTTGCGGAGGGATAGCTGAAGGTATTTTGGACCCAGGCCGCAGAAAGCCTTGTGGACGATGCAGAGGGTTTTGAATTTAATCCTTGCATCCACTGGGAGCCAATGGAGAGATTTCACAGCTGGAGAGATACGATCACAGGGCTTGAGGCCAAGGACAAGTCTTGCAGTCCTGTTCTGGATTAGTTGCAGAGGGCGGACAGTAGAGGCAGGTAGATTTAGAAATAGGCTGTTACAATAGTCCAACCTAGAGAGAACCATAGCTTGGGAGACCAGGGGCCTCATTACGACCCTGGCGGTAAGCGAAAAACGATGGCGGTAAATGATTACTGCCATCGTTTTCCGCTAGGTCCGATTATGATCCTTGACCGTTAACTACGATGCCATTAGCGGCATCGTAGTCAACGCTGCCGCTATCTGCGCCAAGGACGCGCGCACGCGACCTCCCACACCGTACTTAGCGCCATGGCGGAAAGGTACGCGAATGCCGACCCAAGTGGACATGCACCTAACGCCATCACCCAGCCCGTTAAGTACCTTACCGCCATGGCGCTAAGTACGCCATCGCGAACCAACCGTAAATGGCCATGTAAAGTGAATCCAGCTGCCACAGGTGCACAGAAACAGCACACGTGGAGGCAATACAGACTCAGGAAGTACAAAAAGAGCACACCCCACCCCTTCCCACACCCAGTCACACTCCACAATGATACCAATACGACTTGCAATCTTGGGGCTGGAGGACCTGATAGCAATGCAAGTGCTACTACAACAACAACAACAACAGGCAGCACAGAGGAGACGCAGGAGGAGAAGGAGGGCAAGGCAGGGCCAGCAAGCCCCACCAGCGCAGCCAGTGCCACCACGCAGGCAGCCCCCAATCCCACGCATCAGAGCCAGTCCATTCAACCTCACTGCTGAGCAGATCCACACCCTGTACCGTTTGGACGGGGACACCATCAACGCCATCGTAGACATGACACACAACAACATTGTCAGCATGATAGAAAGTCCAACCGCCATCCCACCCCTACTGAAGGTAGTGTCTGTACTCCACTTCCTGGCCACAGGCACCCACCAGCACACAGTGGGGCACTTGCATGGCATTTCACAACCATTATTCTCACGTACACTCATCCAAGTGCTCGATGCCCTCCTCAAGCACACAGACGACCACATCTCATTACCACGGACTGCCCAGGAGATTGCAAACACCAAAGTGGGTTTCCATGCACTAGCCGGCATACCTGGTTGCATTGGTGCCATCGACTGCACCCATGTGGAATTGGTGGTTCCACGTGCCATGGAGGTACCGTACCGCAACCGGAAACAATTCCACTCAATCAACGTGCAAATGGTGCTGACTCCAACAAAATCATTATACATTGTTGTTCCCGATTCCCCAGATCAACCCATGATTCAATGGTCCTGAGGAACTCCACAATACCACGCTACATGGAGCGACATGCAGGCCCAAGATCCTGGCTACTCGGTGAGTCTAATGTCATGACCATGGAAATGTGAAGTGGGTAGGTGAACGACGTACCAATGCATACTCCACCTGGCTGAAAGGGGGGGGGAAATGATGCATACTCCACCTGGCTGAAAGGGGGGGGAATGATGCATACTCCACCTGGCTGAAAGGGGGGGGAAATGATGCATACTCCACCTAGCTGTGAGTAGCAGAGAGAACGGAGACAGATGATACCCTAAAGCAACCCAAACTCCACCCAACACCAGTAAAGCCAATACCCAATGTATGCAGCCCTACCATGTGAATGAGGTTGTGTCCCAACCATGACACAACCATCTGCAAGTGCATTCTACCAATTCAGACCACATTGTCAACAATGAAATGCACCTACATGCACGTCACCAAACACCATCAACCGAAAGGCCTGTCCCCCATAACTGCCCACAAAGGAGGCACATGACGGACAGAAACATCAGCCCACCATTACACAGACAGCAGGGCCCCCAAAATGTCCCTATCAACATCAGCATTGCTCACTGGGGTCATGATGAGGCCCACAGCAAAGTTGCAATGATGTGCGCATTGACATCACAGGACACGTGCCAGGCCAACAAAACAAACGGCATGAACGGACACAGTGGATGGGCACTCACAATGCACTCCACCCCTCTGCATACATTGGGTGATGGCATGCAAAACAGGCCATGAGAGCCATGAGCATATACTGGTTGCATTGTGTGAATCAATTAGTGCATTTAGAAGTGGTCCAAAGTAACAGTTGGATGCAAGCCATGGTGGCACATCATGTTCTTGATCAGACGTCATGACTGACACATACATTCTCGCCTACATACAGGTGATGCAGGCTATCCCCTGAAGAGGTGGCTCCTTACACCAGTCCGGCACCCGCAGAACCAGCACGAGGAGGACTTCAACCGTGCACATACACGTACCCGTGTGGTCATTGAGCAGACATTCGGCCTATTGAAGGCACGGTTCCGATGCCTCAGCAGGTCTGGTGGGGCACTCCTGTACCGCCATGAGAAGGTGGCAAAGATGGTCATGGCATGTGTCATGCTACACAATATGTGCGTCAGACGAAATGTGCCCCTGCCCCTGACGCAGAACTGCAACCACCTGACGATGAGGATGAGGAGGGTGCAGATGGGGCCGCACCTCATGGAGGAGGCGATGCACAGGAGGGGCGTGAAATGCGTCAAAATATAATCGACCAATGCTTCTAGCACACACGGCTGGTGTGTATCACATGGAGACAGCACTTGGGGCACTGTGTGTCTCTGGGACATGCACACTGTGGACTGTACACCAATAAAGCACACATATGCATTGAAAATGTCCACACATTTCATTTCGGAAAAAGGAAAAAGTGTATTTTAATCATAAATTGTCGTGACACACCCCCTCCCCCGTCCCCCTCCCCCCTGCACACCCCAACACACCCCCTCCCCCCTCCCCCCTGCACACCCCAACACACCCCCTCCCCCCTGCACACCCCAACACACCCCCTCACCCCTGCACACCCCAACACACCCCCTGTGAGTGTCTACAGATGCCTGTAACAGTGGGCACAGGCTATTACAAGCCCCCTCTCCCGGCCCCCGGGGCACCCCTGCCTGTGGAGCGCAGGTTCCGTCCTGAACGTCGGACGGGGCTGCTCTGGGCAGAACTGGCAGCGGAGGATGTCCCTGCCTGCTCCCGTGCATGCATGTCCTGTAGGGTGTGGGAGAGCTCAGAGAGCACACGGCGCACCCCGGCAAGTTCGCCACAAATGTCCCTTGACATGGACTGCATTGCATCCCTCAGGGTGTCAGTGTTCTGCGCAATTTCGGCCCTTAGGGTCTCCGTAGCCTGTTCGATGGCTGCCCTAGCCCCCACACATTCCGCAGCATGCTCGGTGAGTAGCGTGGACAGCTGTTGCTGCCGTTGAATGATGTCCTCAAGGGACTGTTGCCCCTGCTGGGCCATGCCCATTGCTGGTGGTGTGATGGAGGGGCTGCTCCCCTCCTGTGGACTTAGAACTGGGCATGGGGTAGATGGCCACTCCTCTTCCTCTGTGTGCCCCTGTGTGGGATCCTCATGGGGGCTGGCATGGGACGAACAGGGGGAATGTGGAAGGTCAGTGGGGTGTCTGACGTCGTGCTCCTCAATGTCGGAGTCTGAGCATGCTGCAATGGCAGCTGATTCTCCAATGGTGCTGCTGGCCGCAGAACCGGTGCCTTCTGTGGCAGGCAATGTTGGAACAGGTGGTGCTGCTGCGGCTGGCCTGCTGCCTACTGGGGTGCTTGCCAGTGGACCGTCCTGTTTGCTGGCAGTGGATTGTGCTTGCTGTGGGGTCTGGCTCACTGCAGCTGTGGTTGAGGGTGCGTGAATGGTTGTCTTGGCCTTCTTGGCTCTTTTTGTCGCAGGGGTGTCCTCGTCCTCGGGGTGTGATTCTGAGCCTGTGGTGGAGCAAAGGAGGGAGAGCGTTATTGATGGGTCTGCGGACATTGTAATGACAATGATTGACATGATTTTGGTCAGTAGATGAGGCACATTTGAGGCAGGGGCATGCAGGTTGTCTCCTTTTTGTGTGGAATGAGGATGGAGGTATGTGGGTGCCGGCAGTTAGGGTGTGCATGCTACATGTATACAGGGTGGAGCTTGCATGTGGCTGTGGGCAGTGTCCAGCTAATGTGTTGCATTTACACTCTAGGGCAACATTGTGCTACACATGAATGGACTTCAGTGACTATGGCATGTCTTGATTTGAGGCACCTACCTTCATCGCCTGATGTCGGTACTCCTCTTTCCATCCCTCGACGCCTTCAATGCCTTCCATGCCAATCGTGCTGGCACATATTTCCTCCCACGGTTGGAGTTTCAGTGGGGATTCAGAACCTCCACCGGTAGCCAGGACAAGGTTGCGGTTGGCAGAGATGATGCTTCTTACACGTAGCCTAAGGTCATCCCACCGCTTCCTGCACTGCTGTGGGGTGCGGGGTACGGTCCCCACCGCGCTGACGCGCTCTGCCACCAGGGCCCATATGGCCTTCTTTTTGGCTATCGCCGGCCTGGTCATTTGCGGCGAAAAAACAACGGCTGCATTGTCTTGTAGGGTCTCCGCGAGCATGCTCAGTTCCTCCCGGGAGAATCTGTCCTGGCGCTGGCGGTCGCATGCCTTCTTGACAACTTTGGGCATTTTTGGGTGGTTAAGTGGGTGGGTGATGGGTTAGGACAGGTGTCAGGGTTGGATCTGGTGTTGTTGGGAAGGATGGCAATGGATTGTGTTTTTAAAGATGGCCGCCGTGCTGTTTCCCGTTCCACCGCGATGACGCTATTTCCGGTTCCGCTTTTTACGGTGACCACTAATTGCGGCCACCGCTGATTACGGTGGCCGCTAATTACGGTGGCCACTGAGATGGGTGGCGGTAGTGCACCTTGCGCGGCCTACGATGCCGGTAGGGGCCCTTTCCGCCATGGCGTTATTTACATTACCGCCATGGCGTAATGCTCGTGCGCGATGGGTCGGAATGTGGCGCTCTTTCCGCCATCGGTCCACGGCGTAAACGTTCATTACGCCATGGCGGTAATGTCGGCTACTTACCGCCAGGGTCGTAATGAGGCCCCATGAGCTTCTGGGGGAAGGAGGGGAAAGGCAGAGGAGGTGCAGTAGGAAGTTTGACGTTTTAGAGACATCAGAGATGTGGGCGGAGAAGGAAAGTGTGGAGTCAAGGATGACTCTGAGGTTCTTTGCCTCGCAGGTGGGGGTAGGAGGAGGGCCAAGGGAACCCGGCCAGAGAGTGAGGGGAAAGGATGGTGAAGGTGTGCCGATGAGGAGGATCTCTGTCTTGCTGGCATTCAGACAAAGATCATTGGTGGTCACCAATCTTGAATGGCAGTTAGGCAATCAGAGATGAGAGAGGGAGAGGAGGTGACCGAGGGCAGCCTGAAAATGAGTTGAGTGTCGCCAGCGTAGCACAGGAAATTTGAGCAGAAAATGGCAATGTAGTGGGCGAGAGTTGCCAGGTATTGGTTGAAAAGCCATGGCGAGAGGTTAGACCCCTGGGGAACACCACAGGTTGAGAGGAAGATAAATGATAGGCAGGACCAAAGTTGGACCTGGGAGGTTTGATCAAAGAGGAAAGAGGTCAGCCAGGCCAGAGCCTGATCAGTGATACCCAGGTTATCATGGAGAAGGTTGAGCAGGATGGTATGGTTGTCCGTGTCGAAGGCAGAAGAGAGATCGAGGAGGATGAGGACAGAGGGAATGTTAGAGTCAAGATTGAAGAGCAGATCGTCACAGGTGTTCAGGAGAGCAGTTTCCGTGCTTCTGGCAGCTCTGAAGCCAGACTGGTGGTCATGGAGACAGCCAACAGAATTGGAATGAAGGTTAAGCTGAGAGATGGCCAACTTTTCCAGGAGTTTGCCCAGGAAGGGAGTAATGGAAATTGGGTGATAGTTAGCCGTAAAAGAAGGATCAGCTGTGGGTTTCTTCAGAAGAGGATGCACAAGGGAGTGCTTCAGAGGGGAGGGGAAGGATCCTGAGGCAAAGGAGTGGTTGCAAAATTCAGCAAGGGCCGGAGCGAGGGTGTCAATGTGGTCCTTGATGGTTTTAGAGGAACAGGGATGAACTTGTTTTGACGAGGCTTTCATAGATCGGTCTTGTCTAGCAACCTCATCAGGGGTGAAAAGAGGAAAGGACGAGAAGGAGGGTGGGGGGTGGCTGAAGGAGGGTCAGCAAGCACACTCTGAGAGGGGAAAGGAGGAGGAGAGCTGGAGAGGGGGGGGCAGGATGTCCTGGGTTTTTGAGATAAAGTAAGAGGCAAGGGCATTGCAAAGAGCCTGGGAGGCAACAGGAGGGGTAGAGACTGCAGCAGGGTTGGCCAGCTGCTTGCAGATTTTAAAGAGTTCGGCCGAGTTGTTAGATGCCGCAGAGACACAAGCTTGAATGTGGACTCTCTTCTTGGTGAGGACAGAGAGTCGGTAGTGCCTTTGGAGCAGGCGACATGCCAGTTTGTCAGAGGATGAACAAGAAGTCTTCCATTTCCTCTCAGCCGCCCTACACGTACGTTTAAGTGTAGCTAGGTCGGAGTCATACCAGGAATTGCACTTGGCTTGGCATTTCCATAACCTTCATTTGAGGAGTTTTTGTAGTTCTTGGTATATGTTTACACTTTTGATCCCCGGGAGCTCTTGAGAGTCTCTAGTCTTGCGCTTATAAGAAGGTGGCTCTTTTCTTTCTTAGCAATTTGAATCCTTCGTGGGTTCTTTCTTCCTCTCTGTTGGGCTATCTCATACCCTTTTCCTGTGTTTGTTAACCCACCTCCTGGGGTCTTTCCTCTTATTATCGTTTCAAATGTCTTTGTTATCACAACTGTATAGGCTTAACTCAGTATCTTTATCACAGTCTTTCATACAAGACTGCCAGTAATCATCATATGTTATGTTATGTAACGCTCTTGCTTTCTTCCAATACGGGGCTTCCTGCTCTCTTAGGTTTTCAGCCTGAATATTGCTATCTCTTCTGTAACTTTCATGCAGTCCCTGTGGCCTCCCCCTTCCTGGAAGCACCCTGGTACATTCAGACAACATGGGTTGATTCCGTAGGCTCTGCGATGGGACACATCTGCTGTGTCTGCTTTTTGCCCCGGTTTCTTGATTCTCTCCAGGCTCTTCCTGTTTGTCCCATTTTACGTGGGTTGACACTGTACGTGGATAATGGCTGATGGTTCTACCCAGCCCTTGTTTTGTTTGCGATACAGGGAGTGAGAATGGCAGGAGACTGTTCAGCGCCCGTGAGATAACTAGGTGGGACTCTCGCTGCAGTCATTATGTTCATTAAAATAATTTGTCATTTTTAGAGGGCGCTCCTCTATGAACACGGCAAATATGGCCAGTTCTATGGAATGGTACCCAGTCTAGAGTCTGCAGCCACATTGTAGCTCACTGTACCTTTCACAGATGGGAAATAACCATTTGCATATCAGTCTTTGTCCCGTGAATGGGGTTGCTGTTGGTACTCTTGTTCAGAGAGGAATTGCCATAGCATTTCGGTGCTCCACTGCCCTTGGGCAGGACAAAGACTGATCTGCAAATTGATATTTCCCATCTGTGAAAGGTAGAGTGAGCTAAAGTGTGGCTGCAGACTCTAGAGTGGGTACTTTCCCATTTTTGCTGTGTTTGTTCTCATAAAGGAGCGGCCATGACTAATTTTTGATGACGTGCATCAAGCATGCTGTGGACGGCACGTGTAGGCTACAGTGCTTCTTCACCTATATGAAGCACCTATATGAAGCACGGTGTAAAAAGTATATTCCACAGAGATGCGTGTACTTCGACTATAACCGTTTGATAGGTACAGCTGCATATGTCCCAGCATGCACTACTAAGCACTTTAAGGCGGCATTCAGGGTGAAGAGGAAGTGATCAATTCTCTATACTTACACTTAGCTAATGAAAATGTCTCTTAACCAGACCTTATAACGTGCGGTTTTGCGTTCACAATAAAAAATATACAATTTAAAATGTTCGAATTTTGTTGTGAAATTTCAGAAATGGCCCTAAAAAGGCATACGTATTAATTAGTTTACAACAGTATCGAGTTTTGGTTGCCTGATGATCACTGCACCAACGCCCCAAGACACATCATTTCGAGCAGTGGTGGTGAGCAACCTGCGGCCCTCATGATGTGCGTCAAACACCTCCCATCAGCCAGCCAGAATAGTCAAAGATGGGGGATCCATTTTAGAGGCAGCAACGCAGCCTGCAAAAGGGTCTTTTAAACCAGAAGTGCAAATAAGGACATAAGGAGTGGGGTTGTATGGACTCTTTATGCTTGTTGGCAATCGATCCTTATTTTAAGTATCATTTTTACTTTTGTGATGCTATCGTTTCTTTTTACTGCCACGACATTTTGAAATCAATGCCACCCTATTGTGGTGGGTGTGCGTAGTGCCGTACTTACCTAATGGTGGGTATATGCAGTAACTTGACGGTCTGATATCAAAAGACGCCGCAGTAAGTTCTGGCAGTCTTCTGCGGCAGTGGACCCAATGCGCTCTCTTTCTTTGGAGCCATTGTCTTCATAACTGGTTAATGAACTGAAGAGGTCCAACCAGTTTGTTTTCTTTTTTCTTTGCTAACATTGTACCTGTACATCTGGGTTCCCCTTCCAAATGCTTATAATAACAACCACAGTCAGTAGCTCTGTGGGACTCCAGGAAATGCCAGCCAAAACTCCAGCTGCCTTTGCCGGCTTAATGCCGCATTATAATGTCTAAACAAAGCATGACGGCTTTTAGGTAATCAACAGCGAGTCAGAAGAACAAACATTGTGCGGCATACCTGGGCGAGACGGCCACCAGATATCAAACAAGGACCCTCGATGACTACTGGCGAAAGACAAGTACATTCATGGATACGCTTGAAATGCCCTTAGCAGCAAAGCCCACCCCAAATGTGAGCTGATCGGAAATTGGCAGGGAAATCACGAGAGCGTTCGAAATGTTGAATCTGTTTGCCAGGCTATGCCAAGTCCTGCACAAAGCTGTAGGTGTTAGAAATACTTTACTGAATATACATTCTAAACAAACGTATTTCACGCATTAACCAACAATTCCTTTGCATAATACCCTGGTCAATATTGTTTCTTCTAAAGGTCAACCAAGTGTGTGTATATTAGGATAGGTTTTTTGTTCAATATTACGGGACTGGAATTTTTAGAAAATGCAAATCCGACTGCAGGGACTCACCCGCACACAAGAAGGAGCTGTCGCCAACAAAATAAAGCATAATAATTATCAAATGTGTGGCTAAAGAAGTAAAAAAGAAATAGGGGCATGTATGCTGGTGCAGGCGCATGCACAACGCAGTCCGACATCTTTTTGACTGCCCCTGTCAGGTCTGAAAGCAGGAGAGCTCCGGATCCTTGCTAGGTAAGAAACAAAAATTAATTTATTTTCATGAAAACATCTGCGCGGAGACCACACCAAGGGAGGTGAAAAAGTGGGCAGCTCTGACCCCCGCCTTCTCATCGGTTTTGAAATGTAATACAGAGATGGGTCAACCAAAGCTGGGAGGATAGCGCATTTGTCTTGGAAGCAAAACAATGCACAGGTTCCACGGTTAGAGACTGGTCTCGGGTTTTAAGCATGTTACAAAAGATTAATTAATAGTGACCCTTCTGTGCAAAATAGAACAGATAATGAAAGAAAGCCATTTATTAAGTCCAAAAGAGAGAAAGTGAAAGTACATCATTTAAAGAGGGGAACCTTTGAAGTTTGCCCATATTTATGAAATAGACATTTAAGAAGCAGTAACTAGTCAGCATATAACAGACAAAGTGTACTAGCCAACAAGGCTGAACTAGAAAATTACCGAGAGTGGAAGTGTGAGCAAAATGCCATGGACAGAATGAATTAGCCAGAAGGTCTTATATAGTGAATTGTCAAGAGTGGAAGTACAGACAAGTGTGTGAATACAAGAAGCCCTGGCAGGAGTGTATACCACGCAATTACAAGTGTGTGAATAGCAGAAGCTCTGGCAGGAGAGTATACCAGGCAACTCCAGGTGTATGAATCCAAGAGAGCAGAGAAACCCTGGCAGGAGAGTACACCAGGTATCCTGAAAACTCAAAGGACATTGTGTGCCTGTTTTGTATTGATAAAAAGAAAAGACAAGAACTTGCATTGTTAAGAAAAGGATGAAGAAGGATCCAGGGGAAGGGAGACACCCTCTGGGGTAAGGAGCAATATCCTTGAGAGACTTTCTGTTGGAGTTACTTATTGCTTTGCCCATTTTAACATTTCTAAAACAAAGAAGGTCAAAGAAATTATCCTTTTCATTTTAGAATTCATTTTCTTACAATGTGAGGGTAGGATTAGTACTTTGGACCCAGGACGGTTTTGTTTTGGACATTCTAACACTGACATATCCTTAGTTTTGAGTTTAGGTAGGGAAACTCCTCTAGTGCAGGGACAGCAAGGCATTTTCCCAACCCATTTTTATTTATCAATAATAGTCTTTAGCCAAGACATGACCAGATTGGTCAGGACCAGATAACAGAAGCAGGGGAGGGTAAGGGGGATACAAGAACCCCCAGGAAACAAGAAGTTGGTGGCTGTTCATGTGAGGTTAAAGGAGGAGGAGGCGGCAGTGAGAGTGAAATAGTGGTGTCTGAGGAGAAGGTGGGATGGAGTTGTAGTAGTGTTAAGGCGGTCTCAAAAGTCCCAAACAGACCCAGAGGAATTGGAGTCAGTCCAATCCAGACTCAAAAACAGAGTAGACAAAGTGCAAGGAAAAATCCAGCTTTATTATCATCAAAGCAAAGCCGGGACAGCAGGCAAGTATTAAAATCTCATCACTCTCGATATGTTAGTAAAAAACAATAGCATAAATACTCTAAATGTGTCATCAATGACATCATAACATAATCTCAGTTTACAAAATATATGAGAAATGGGTATAAGGTTTGGCTAAGTATAGATTATATAGGGGTTAAACATTTCACTGGGTTACAAATATCCGATGGCTCCCCCTGGAACCACCCCTATATTAATAAGGTAAAAAATACATAATATCTACGAAAAATAATTGGTTGGCATAATACGTAATGGGTAGCATGACATTAAGGGTTCTGATAGGCTGGCTATTTGCTAACAACCTTGGACACTTGACAAGTCATCAAGGGATGAGCCAGATGGAGAGTAGGATGACAGAGGCCCATGGACAGTTCCTTCTTCAATTAAAAGTTACCATCCCTCATTCTCAGGCCATGAGACCGGACAATCCCTTTGTACTTGTGTGGCACCTAGCACTTATGTGTGCTTTTAGGGAGTACTGCTGGTGACATATCTATGTTGGCGTTTAATGAATAGCCAGTGTTCTCCAATTATGGGTCACGTGCTGAAGGACCATGTATGAAATTGAATGACCTTCTTTCTATTGAGGTTTTAGCTAAGATTAACGTGTGTGTCATGTTTTCGGTTGTCACCAGGGACACTCTTGGGGTATTCTTCCTGGAGTCTTTTGGCTTGCTGTTTTACTGCACCTGGCTAACAAAGACAGGTTGTATTCTTATAAGACTGCTTTAATCTGAGAGTATGCTGCTTGCCTCTTGGGAATTGCTATCTCGTGCCTTCGTTCCACTGTTCCCATCCTCCCTCATTTAGTTTTAACCTTGGCACTAATTGCCAGCTACCGTGTGAGCTCTGCACAGATCTGTATTTCTGTGGATTCACCTTTTTGAGTTTTCAAGAGGTCCTGAGGCCCTTTCTCTTTTAAAACCATGCTGCGGCTTCCATTTTTAAGAAGATGGCTGCGCAACGACCCTCTTGTTTCTATGTTAGCGATTTATATTCACGTGTTGTTCATGTTGCATTTAACTTATACATTGGCTATGTTAATATTCTTCATGTATATATTACCTATTGTACGTGTTCTTCACGCTGTACCTCCAGGGGATAAGGGTGAAACGGTTGTTCCAGTGAGTAGCGTCTCTCATCTTTGCAGTATTGGTCGCAAGGGATGAGCAGAAGCTATGGATGACGTATACATCTGCCTCCCAACAGTAGTGTGTAGGAGGGTGTGATAGAGTGTAGGCGTGAGTACTAACATCAAAGGGTTGAGGTAGTAACAAGAGTAAGAGACATCAGAGGAAAAGAGGAGTAGAGGTGCAGGGAGTGCAAGGGGTGAAGCTGGTCGGAGTATTAGACTATTAGACTAGAGAGAGGAGTAGAGTGTAAAGAGAAGCAAAGGAATGACAGGGTGCACTAGGAAAAGGATAGAAATGGGCAGAGTGCCTGGATTCACATCCTCATTTCTCTGTTAGCCACTAACCAACCTATAGTGTAGGGTGGGTCTAGGAAGTCCTTGAGGCAGATTAGATAGAAAAGGCAACTGTCTTAAGGTTGTCATGACCATCTAGCTAGAAAATAGACGGTAGGGATCAATATTTACTTATCTACTAACAGGGAATAGGAAACACCTGGCTTGGATGAACAACGCTGCATCAAGACGAGAGAGCGATGGCCCTAGCAGCCTGCTTAAAATCTTTATTAAAAACCCTTGAAACATCTCTGGGATTTAAAATATTTGTGACTAATCAACTTCCGGGGCATCAGTGTTCCAGGGATGAATATTGGTTTCTAAACCATCAATCAGCCCCACACCTCTAGTACACCAGAAGGGATCTGAACAGATTGGAAACACAAGCAAATTATAAACCCCCTTGTTCAATTTTGGTAATGATGATGGCAGGGCAGGCTTATCTTCGAATGGTCGTGCATTGTTGGTTAGTTGTAACACAGCAAAAATACAATTATTACACAATGATAAAAGGAATTGTCAAGTCAACGTTGTATAAAAATATGATTTTATTATTATTACTACAGACAGTTGTTCTATCACACCACAAAATACAACCCACGTGTAAGGGAATGCAGAGGACAGACAGTTTCAAAGAAGGAAAATGGATGCACTCTGTATACTGACAGGAGGGTAGTCAGTATAGTAAAATAAACATAACAGTTCAGGGATACTTGGATTCAGCACTAAGGGAGCAATGGGTCTTAAAATGTCTCTAGGGGCCTTCGGAGACGGACCAGGGGGACAGAGTCACAAAGTACCTGTTGCTTATAGGTGTTCTTGGTGCTCAACAGGGTGAAGTCGGTTTCAGGGTGCTTTACAACTTCTGCAACAGAGTTTAAGGCGAGAGACAGCTGCAGGTATCAGGCGGCAACAAGTTTGGCGAGCGAGGCTGGACGGACGGCTGCAGGCTGGCCTCCATGGCGGCTCAGGGTCCGGAATCGTTGTCTCAGTGCTGGCTGGTGGTTCTGAAGCACCGGCCGAGTTGTCTAGGAAATCTTTAAGTGACTGTTGCATTGCAGTCAGCTCGAGGGACTCGACTGGCTTGAAAATGTCTTTTAAGGCCGACGTTGGTAGATGCTAGTCGATGCACTTCTCCTAGCCTCTTCACTGGGCTTGTGTTGTCCTTAAAGGCAGATGGCCCAAAACTGAGGAGTGTGCATTGGGCAGCTGCCTTGCCCTTGATATTTGGTTCAGAGACTCTCTGGCACTTCACACCTAGGAAGCTTGCAGCGGAGCCTAGCAGGGCACGCTGTGTGGTGGTTGGGTACCAGGTCTGGAGCTACTGGAGGGTCCTCTGGATTCAGTGTCTCCCTCTGTTCCCTGGGAGATGTTTAGGGGAGGCATCTTGCTTCCCTCTCGGAGTTCCTGGCCTTCCTTCCCTTGCGGAAGATGTAAGGCAGACTGTACATTCAGCCAGGGACCAATGATGAGTTCCTTATTTAATTTATTTATTGTGCATTTGTAAGGCGCTTATACAACACGAGATTGTGTTTCTTTTTGCTTCTTGTGAAGCCTTCAGATGATCTGCCAAAAGAGGGGGTCTGCCTTCTTTTACAGCCAAATTAACCTCAGGGATTGGTGTAGGCTAAGCCAACCTTAATGAACCAATCCTGGGTCCCCACCAACAAACTCCTGTATGCGTGAGGTCATAACCAGAGTGCTTTGCAACAGAAAAAGTAAAGCTGTGAAAACATGTAATACTAAGTTCCACCCATCTTCCTGTCTGTTTTGGATCAAAGGGTCTCTCTGGTTAATTGATATGTCTGTGGTTCCTGATTAAAGCAGCAGGTCTCCCTTGAAGCTGCTGCAAGACCAGAGTCTCTGGCTCCTGCAAAACACATTCTCGTACCTTATGATTGGGTCCCCTTGCGTTGAGAACTACTGTAACACTTAGTCCCAGACATGACAGTTCACTGCCAATCGATACTGAGTGTGGAAGCTGGCTTCAGGTTGACACAGTGCATATGAAAGGTTGTTGGGGTTTCCTGTATCCCTTGTTAGCCTCTGCAGCCAGGCCCCATGTGGGCCTGTTTGAATGACTCTTTGGTTAGTGTGTGATTTGCTGGCACCAGCTACAGGGCTCAACAAAAGGGCAGGATGGATTGGTTGAGCCTATGTTAGTTAATGAAGCTGGCCATGACAGGGGGAAGGTTTGGTCTTCCTCTTCTGGAGAGGCATTGTGTACTCCTCCTGTCATAACCCAACTAAATATGACAGGTAGGGACTTCGCCTGTAGGCTCTGTCCACCGAGAGTACACAGGTCTATGCGTATGTCGGGCAATGAGCATAGGAAAATGTGCACGGATTAGCCCCACACATTTTCCGGAGGTTGATCTCCCATCATTCAATATCATTTAAAATGTCAAAAAAGCGCAAGGGAGCGCACACCCACCATGCGGATGGTCGAATTTCTCACAGTATTCTTCGTGCCATCTGTAACAAATATACATAGATGTCTCAAACCATGAACTTTGCATCGAGGACATTTTAACTTGCCAGGAAGGCATTAGTGTAAAGCAGCCAAATTCTGCAATGGCCTTACAAAAGGCTTGCCACCAGAATCAAGCTTTCCCTAATCGAGCTACCACTCCCTACTACCCATTTACCCTTTGTAGCTCTCCTCCTGACAGCCACCTCCCACCACCTTAGTCTCTTCCCTGCATTTCCCCCACCTCCCCCAGGCCCCATAAGCACAGCCTAGTATACTTGGCCCCTAGTTACCTGCTACCACCTGTCCCAATATTACCCTTAGCAATCCACCCGCTACCATCCCCATTGCTAGCTTGTTCTCCCTGCCTGCTGACTACCTAATATAGCTTCCACTGCCTCCTACCCATCTTACCCTTTATAGCTCTCCTCCTGACAGCCACCTCCCACCACTTTAGTCCCTGCCCCGCATTTCCCCTACCTCTCCCAGACCCCATTACCACAGCCTGGTAGTCTTTGCCACTAGCTGCCTGCTTCCTCCTGTCCTTAGTTTTACCCCCATGGTCTTACTTTTGTCTCCCTAAGCGGGTACTCTCTACCCCTGCTTTTGGCTCCGTCCACCTGAGCCTCTAGCCTGGGATTACCTGCCTCCACATCCCCCCTCTTTTTTCCCCCTAAACTTCCCTTCACTTCATTTCCTCTCCCCCCTCTGTCTCTTTATCACTCCTTGTCTCTGCACTCTCCTCCTCTCTCTCTACTCTCTGTCCTTCTCCTATATCTTTTCTCTACCTCTCTATCACTCCTCGTCTCTGCACCCCCACTCCTCCCTCTCTACTCTCTTTCCTTCTTCAATCTCTTCCCTTCCCTGTCATGCACATTGCTAGATTTCTCCTTTCTCACCTACCCTACTCCCCCCGGCTTCCTACTCCCCCACTTCCCTCCTCCCTCTCCTCCTCATCCCTTCCCTAATCCTCATGTCCATTCCCTTGCTCAACCCCCTTCCCCATCCACCTCCTTCCTTTTCTTCCCCTCCTTGTCATCTTAACCTCATCTACCCTCCAATCCAACCTTCCAGCCTAATCAGCATTGCTCTGTGGAATGCCAGATCTCTTTACAATAAAACTGCTGCTGTTTTAGACATGTTCTTTTGCCTCAACCTTCACTTCCTCTGTCTAACAGAAACGTCAATCCCACCCCCAAAATTCTACTGTTCCTGCCTCTCTCTCCACCTCTTCCTCCTCCTTTTCTCAGGTATCTCATCCCTCTGGTCGTGGCAGAGGTGTTAGTCTTCTCTTCCTGCCTAAATATCTCTCATCTACCTCTTCTTTGTCCCTTCCTACCTTCTCTTCCTTTGAATACCTGTGTAAATCCTTTTCATTCCCTGACCCCATTTCCTTCCTAATTATCTATAGACCTCCTGGCCCCCTCTCTTCCTTTTATGATGACCTTGACCACCTCCTCTCTCTCATCTCCCCCTCCCCCTCTCCCTTCACTGTTCTTGGTGATTTCAACCTTCACCTTCCATCCCTCTCCTCTTCTCTCAAATCTTGACTCCTACCTTCTTTCTCCTCTCCCCTCCTCTCCTACTCACTCTTCCGGCTCCACACTTGATCTCATCTTTAATTCTACTTACTCCTCCTCCCCTGTTTACTCTCTTCCCACCTACCTGTCTGATCATACTCTGCTCTCCTTCTCCCTTACTCCTTGCTCCCCTCTTCCATCTCCCTTACCCCCTCCACTTCTTTCACTCAATGTGACCTCTGGAACTTTAACCCTTCACTCTTCCTTGATACCTGCTCTTCGTCCCTTCCACCCCTCTCTCACTTCTCCTCTCTCCCTGCTGACATTGCCCTTTCCTCTTTGTCCATCTCTCTCACCTCTAGTCTCAATCAACTCTATCCCCTCTCTTCTTTCCACCCTACTCGTAAGCCTTCTCAACCCTGGCTCTCTCCTCACCTCGTAGCCATACGGCGTCTCCCCCGTCTTGAGCGTTGCTGGCACAAATCCCCCCCTCTTCCTAACCAAACCCCCTACTTTTCTTATCACTCGCTATATGACTCCTGCCTTAATTCTGCTAAACGCTCCTACTTTTGTAACCTTCTTCACTCCCAAGCCTCTCATCCTCGTCGTATCTTTCAAACCCTCTCTCGCCTCCTCTCCCCACCCCCTCTTGACCTCTCTTTTACAACCCCTCTTTCTCCCTCTGACTTTGCTAACTTCTTCTCTCAAAAAATGTGTTCTCTTTGCCAAAAAATTATCTGCTCTCCTTCTTACTCCCTCCCCCCATCCTACTTGCACTCCCCCCTCGGGTTGCATGTCTGAATTTTTTCCTATCACTCCCTCTGACATTTCTCTCTTCCTAACTAAATCCCACCCTACTGCCGCCCCTTCTGATCCCATCCCTACCCTTCTTATTCCCAAGGTTGACCCCCCACTTATTCCCTATCTAATCTCCTTCTTCAACACTTGCCTCTCTACGGCCACCCGGCCACCTTCCCTACTGCCTTCAAGCATGCCACTATTATCCCCATCCTTAAGAAGCCTTCTGCTAATCCCCTTCTTGCGTCTAACTTTCGCCCAGTCTCACTTCTACCTTTTCTCTCTAAACGACTCAAACGCCTAGCCTATTCTCAACTTTCGACCTTTATCTCTAATCTCTCTCTCCTCCTCCCCCCTCAATTGGCTTCCGCCCCAAACACTCCACTGAATCTGCTCTTACCTATGTCCTCTCCCACCGCTCATTTGCCGTCTCTTGGGGCGGTTAAACCTCTACCACCTTCCCTCTGGACAACAGCGTTCCCCAAGCCTCTGTCCTCAGACCCTTCTTATTCTTTCTCTATACTTCACTTCTCACTCCTCTCATCTCTTCTTTTTGAATTTCTCACCATTTCTACGCTGATGACACTCAGCTGTTCCTCTCCTTCTCTTCCTTCACCCCTGACTTACATCTAAAACTCTCCTCCTGTCTTACTGCCATTAAAAACTGGATGTCATCTCATTACCTCTCTCTTAATACTGACAAGACTGAGGTCCTAGCCTTCCCTTCTAACACACTTCCTCCTCCCTCTCCCCCTCTTTCTATTCATTTTCCCCCTTCTGATCTTCCTATTTCCACCCATGCCTGGAATCTAGGAATCTACTTTGAATCTTCCATTTCCTTTACTCACCGTATTTCACTTACTACTCACACATGCCGCTATCACCATGAAGTCCATTCTTCTCTCACTTTCCATGCTACCAAACGCTTAATCTCTTCCCTCATCTTTTCTCGCCTTTTCTACTGTTCTTCTCTCTTTTTCGGTTTCCCCGACTCCCATCTTGCCCCCCTTAAATCCCTGTACCACTCTGCCATCCGTACCCTCTGTCTTCTCTCGCCTCATGATTCCATCTCCAACTCACTTTCCAACCTAGGCTGGCTTCCTTTCCACTCCCAACTTAAATTTCACTTCCTTTGTCTTGTCTTTAAATCTCTTCATGACCTTGCCCCTCCTTATCTCTCCTCTCTTCTCTCATTCTATTCCCTCTCTCGATCCATGCGCTCTGCTGATCTCGTTTTACTTTCTGTTCCCCCACCTCTTTGTGCCTCTTCTCGTTTCCGCTCCTTTCAGCTCCTTGCCCCTCGACATTGGAATTCCCTTCCTTTCACTATCCGCTCCATGTCTACCTATTCCTCCTTCCGTTCGCTTCCGTTCCTCCTTGAAATCACTCCTTCTTCACCCCTTCCCTGACTCCTTTCCCCTTCCTCCTCTTCTTTCTCCTCCCAGTACCATCTTCCTGTTCCTTTATCTTTCCCTGTCTCCCCTATGATCTCCACCCTCCCTACTGCTCTCTCTACCCCCTTTTCTCTCTCCCTTTTCTCCTTCCCTCCTACAAATGGTTCCACATGCTGTTTTTCTGGTCTGATTCATGTATATTTGTATTGCTTCTATGTTTGATCTTTTCTTGTTAAACTGTAAAGCGCTTTGGATTAAAGCGCTATATAAACAATAAAATACAAATACAAGATAATGACTTGAGATGTAAAGAAGTGGTTTAGACTCACCTGCTAAAGATAGCCTTTCCGGATAGCCTGTAAGGCCACACAATCTTAGTAAGCAACTGCTCACTCCTCTTGAAACAGCCTCCCCACTCATGCTTCTCCTGCGACCGACTGACCCACTTGCCCGCTCCCTGGTTAATCTGCTCCCATTCCTTCCTCCTAACCTGCAGCTCGTGCATGTTTCCAACCCTTTCAGCACTTTAAAGGTGGAGGGTCCTCAAATAGACTATGAATAAGCCCCTCCTACAGAACAGAGCGCTTTGGCCTGTGCTTTCTTGTTTTGCTGTCAGGTCTTTTAACGTTACATCATCACTACTGTGGTAACAGTTTTGAAAGGTTGCACCCTTGTTCTTTCCGCTTTCCCATGTGATGTAATTGCTGCTGTGTTTACTAGGAACTTGTGGCTCTGCATAGTCAACAACCATTAGTCTACTGCATTCCCTTGTGCCCTTTCACTTGCTGGACCAGTTTCTGGCATCCCTTACCACTTTTCTTCCGTTCACTCATGGGATGCGAAACGAGGTGCTTGTCAAACGTGGTGCACTTGCCAAAACACCAATAACATTAGAAAATAAAATAAATAATGAAACAAAAATAAAAGCATTTGTCAGAGACAGCTCAATATGGCTCAAGGAGACTGCCACCCAAGTTAGTGGTCTCGAGTTTTAAGCGAGCCTGGTGGGTAGGATGCTAACGCTTTTAGAGCATGTGCAGGGGAAAAGGGGCAGTCTCACCCATGTCGCCCTGTGACCCAGCTTATCCATGCCTCCTTGCCCAGTGTAGACACATAACCAAGGAAAGAGTGCAGGGCTGCCTTTACTGGTGGTCAGAGGCTCCATTCCATGCTTGCTGATTGGCTAGAGAGCAGGAGGATGCTAGATGAACAAAGAAGCAGCACATGATGCAGACTTTATTAGTCTAAGGAGAATAAAGCATGCTCCAATAAATCTATTTCTAACTAAATGCACCGTATTCATCCGTAATATGTCACTTCTTTCAGATGGACCAACCCGATTCTGAAGAAAGGCTACAGACAAAGGTTGGAGCTGTCTGACATTTATCAGATCCCTGCAGCTGATTCCGCAGACAATCTTTCCGAGCGGCTGGAACGGTAAGGCACTGGCAGCCTGGCCCAGAGTGCATGATCACAGCATGATGTATGTCATTCATACAGGATATTCTCTTTGCACCAGCCCTCCGGCGCTCAGCAACGTGTTCTCAACCTCCGGGCACGTAGTACCCATTATTGTAGTGGAATTATGCAGAATAATGAGCCTCCTGCACAGGCTAAATGATGCCAGAGGTATGCGGCTATATATTATGCGACCCACCTTTAGCTTTGTGCTTTATGTCACACAGAATGCATTGTAATGTCTTCACTAGGTACAGACGACAGTACATACTTCCGAACAGTTTAAAACACAGGTGGACATCCCTCTCTGATGTAACTCGGTTTTCTGAGCGCCTAGGTGTCAGATCATTGCAATCTGTGTGTTGAAATTTCATTCAAGACAGATAACAACCCCCGGACTCCCTCGCCCCACTCCCCCCAACAAACACCTTCACTCGTTGGTTAAAAGGTTGAAGTCTACTGGATCAGCGGAAGCCTAGGGTCTAGGTGGCTACTATGCTGGCGTTGGCAGTGATAGCTGTAATGCTTTACTTATAAAAACCATTGCATATAAAAGGTCTGCAATCTTCCGCTCTCCAAATGGTCTACACTACAACTCCCATCAGCCTAGCCAGCCTAGTCAATGGTGAGGGATCATGGGAGTCGTTATCCAGGACATCTGGAGAGCCACAGATTGCAGACCTCAAAGTGGGCCATTACCAACATATACGGATGACCATTTATCATGGTCATCCGTATATGTTCAGGCATTGTCAATTTTAGAATTCAAAATGAATGTCATTATAAAAACACTGTATGTGATAGTGGGAGTGTGTCCGAACACAGGCACAGTTTCAGTGAGGTCATTGCAAGGGAGAGCGAGCAGTAAGCAGAGTGGGCCTCGACAGCGAGCAGCTTCTGCAGAATCCTATGTGAGTACTCTCAGGGACTGAGGGGAGCACAGCGTTCGCAGGGGCCTGTCAGAGTGACCTTTGACTGCAGGATCGTCTGGGAGTGAGTAGCAGCACTCAACACAGAGTCTGCAAGCTTATCTGGGACTAAGAAATATCACCGAGTACAACTTCTGCGGGGCCATATGAGAGTAGAGTCTTTAGGGTTCTATGGGAGCGAGATCAGGCACTGATCAGCTCCTGCAGGGCCATACAGAAGTTGGGAGCGAGTGTTGCCAATGAGCACAGGTACTGCAGGGGCCTTCAGGAGTGAGCAATGCGTTTGCAGGGTCCCATTGGAGTCACCTCTGAAACTGGACACTGCTTCTCCATGGCCACGTCTTCTGTGGGATCTTTTGGGAGTTTGATCTGTCACTAAACAGCTTCTGGAGCGTCCTGTGGCAGTGAACTCTGACACTGAATACAGCTCTGGCAGAGGAATGAGCTCTTCTTTCGAGCAAAGTTTCTGCAGGGCTGCCTAGGAGTGAGCTCAGGCACTACACAGCTTCCGCCGAGTAATATGAGAGAGGGCTCTAGCACTGAACACAGCTACTGCACAGTCAACTTGGGACAGTGCCCCCCCTCCCCACCACAACTGGACGTGTCTTCTGCCGGAATCTGAGGTGGGTTGGCTTTAGCACTGAGTGCAGCATCTGCAGGATATGATGCAGGAGCGCTCTAGCACTAAGCTTAGCGTCTGCAGTAAATGCTGCGAGTGGGTTCTGGCACTGTGCTCAGCGTCTGCAGGATATGACGCGGGTGGGCTTTAGCACTGAGCTCAGCATCTGCAGGATATGATGCGGGTGGGCTCTAGCACTGAGCATAGTGCATGTAGGATATGATT
This sequence comes from Ambystoma mexicanum, assembly GCF_040938575.1. Lineage (NCBI taxonomy): Eukaryota > Metazoa > Chordata > Amphibia > Caudata > Ambystomatidae > Ambystoma > Ambystoma mexicanum. The sequence goes on from NC_090936.1 coordinate 51,715,589, forward strand.
TGGGTGGGCTCTAGCACTGAGCACACTGCCTGTAGGATATGATTCGGGTGGGCTCTAGCACTGAGCACACTGTCTGTAGGATATGATGCGGGTGGGCTCTAGCACTGAGCTCGGCGTCTGCAGGAAATGGTGCAGGTGGACTTTAGCACTGAGCACAACATCTGCAGGATATGATGCAGGAGCGCTCTAGCACTAAGCTTAGCGTCTGCAGTAAATGCTGCAAGTGGGTTCTAGCACTGTGCTCATCATCTGCAGGATATGAAGCGGGTGGGCTTTAGCACTGAGCTCAGCATCTGCAGGATATGATGCGGGTGGGCTCTAGCACTGAGCACAGCATCTGCAGGATATGATGCGGGTGGGCTCTAGCACTGAGCACACTGTCTGTAGGATATGATGCTGGTGGGCTCTAGCACTGAGCTCGGCGTCTGCAGGAAATGGTGCAGGTGGACTCTAGCACTGAGCACAACATCTGCAGGATATGATGCAGGAGCGCTCTAGCACTAAGCTTAGCGTCTGCAGTAAATGCTGCGAGTGGGTTCTAGCACTGTGCTCAGCGTCTGCAGGATATGATGCGGGTGGGCTCTAGCACTGAGCACAGTGTCAGCAGGATATGATGCGGGTGGGCTCTAGCACTGAGCACAACATCTGCAGGATATGATGCTGGTAGGCTATAGCACTGAGCACAGCATCCACGGGAAATGATGTACGTGGACTGTAGCACTCAGCGGAGCGTCTGCAGGATATGATGCGGGTGGGCTCTAGCACTGAGCACAGTGTCAGCAGGATATGATGCGGGTGGGCTCTAGCACTGAGCACAGTGCATGTAGGATATGATGCGGGTGGGCTCTAGCACTGAGCACAACATCTGCAGGATATGATGCTGGTAGGCTCTAGCACTGAGCACAGCATCCACGGGAAATGATGCACGTGGACTGTAGCACTCAGCAGAGCGTCTGCAGGATATGACGCGGGTGGGCTCTAGCACTGAGCACAGTGCATGTAGGATATGATGCGGGTGGGCTCTAGCACTGAGCACAACATCTGCAGGATATGATGCTGGTGGGCTCTAGCACTGAGCACACTGTCTGTAGGATATGATGCGGGTGGGCTCTAGCACTGAGCTCGGCGTCTGCAGGAAATGGTGCAGGTGGACTCTAGCACTGAGCACAACATCTGCAGGATATGATGCAGGAGCGCTCTAGCACTAAGCTTAGCGTCTGCAGTAAATGCTGTGAGTGGGTTCTAGCACTGTGCTCAGCGTCTGCAGGATATGATGCGGGTGGGCTCTAGCACTGAGCACAGTGTCAGCAGGATATGATGCAGGTGGGCTCTAGCACTGAGCACAGTATCAGCAGGATATGATGCGGGTGGGCTCTAGCACTGAGCACAACATCTGCAGGATATGATGCTGGTAGGCTCTAGCACTGAGCACAGCATCCACGGGAAATGATGCACGTGGACTGTAGCACTCATCAGAGCGTCTGCAGGATATGATGCAGTTGGGTTGTGGCACTGAGCTCAGAATCTGCAGGAAATTATGCGTGTGGGCTCCACCACTGGGCACAGCGTCGTAGGATAGGATATTATGCTGATGGGCTCTAGCAATGAGCACTGCTTCTGCATGGGAGTGTGTTCTGACACGGAGCTCAACTTCTTGAAGGTCCTATAGGATTTAGGTCTTGTGCTCTGTTCAGCTGCCTTAGGGTCATCTGGGAGTGAGGTCTTATGCTTAGCACTTTTATTTCCGGGATCATCTGAGGTGAGCTCTAACAATGAATACATCTTCCCCAGTGTTATATGACACTGAGTAAAGCTTCTGCAGGCAGGGTCCTATGGGAGTGAACTCTGACGCTGCGCATAGCTTCTTCAAGGCCCTGTGAGTGAGCTCCAACACTAAGCACAGTTTATGTGGGATATTTTGGTAGTGGTCTCTGACACTGAACAACTTTCGAAGGGTAAACTTGGTATGAACTCGGAACTAAACACAGCTTCTGCTCTGTAGGCTTATCTGGTAGTGAGATCGAGAACTGTGCACAGCTTTTCCAGGGTCGTCTGCAGGTGAGGTTTTGTACTGTGCACTTTTTCTGCAGGTCATCCATAGGTGAGGTCTGGCACTAAACGCGGCTTCTCCAGGGTTATCTGGGGTGAGGCATTTTACTGAGCACGTCTTCTGCAGGGTCATCTGGGTGTAAGGTTGTGTACGGAACACAGCCTTTCCAGGGTAATCTAATGGGGAGGTCTTATACTGAGCACAGCTTTTGCAGGGTCATCTGGGGTGAGGTCTTGTAATGAGCACAGCTTCTGCAGGGTCATCTGGGGTGAGGTCTTGCACTGAGCACAGCTTCTGCAGGGTCTTCTGGGGTAAGGTCTTGTACTGAGCACAGCTTCTACAGGGTCATCTGGGGTGAGGTGTTGTACTGAGCACAGCTTCTGCAGGGTCATCTGGGGTGAGGTCTTGTAATGAGCACAGCTTCTACATGGGCATCTGGAATGAGGGCAGTGGTCAACGTGTACTTTTACAAAAAATGTATTCTGCTTGGCTCCGCAGAGCCTTTCACAAACAAGAAAAAGAAAAAAAAGAACAACACAAGCGCCATACATTTAGTCTTACAATAAGAGTATGAACATAAACTAATAAAACAATACACTCATAATGAAAATGTTTCTAAAAGTACAAAGCCCTATGTAGAATTTGATTTCAATCTTCTAAATTCTTAAAACCTGCTCTATTAAAAACTGCTCTATTAAATCATATTTTATTCAATGTGATACTGACATTGGAGCCCTCCATTATAACATTCCAAATCGTTTCCTCCGTCATAATACAAAAGCTCACTAACTATTTCCCACAGTGAAATTTTCTCGAATCTGCCAAATTCTCACATTCCATGCACCAATGTCGTAGGGATTCAATTTGTGAGCCTTTACGCAATTGCTAGGTTCAATTTTCTCTTACAACATTCGGCCCAGCTCCCAATATTTCCATAGAGTTTAACAGATTCAACCGGATTCTTAAAAACTATTTTCTTCATTTACTGTGCGGAAACAAAGACATATACTTCGGGGGGATATTTACTGCTTTCCTGTCCAATTTCAGATAATGTTAATGGGAGAAAGCTTTACAGGTCTCTATTGTGCCTATCCAATCTGTCTCAAGCAATCGTTGTCTTACTAACTGCAGACAATCTTTGAAATGTTGCACAGTTAGTAGATCAGCTTCTAATGGCAGCATTTCACACGACTCCACCCACTGACATCATCTAGACTCCTTTCGCTCGAAGGCTAAAAGAACCTGCCCCATAAAAGATTTCTGCCCTGCCATTAATATGTTCCTATGAAGTGATAAAACTTTCCATAAAACCAGAGACCAAAGAGACAGACCTAATTCAAACCGGACTAGAGGATGGGGGATACTTAAAGGCAAGCCGAGTACCTTTTTGCCAAAAAATCCCCATCAGACTAGCCCAGTTCACCTCCTTCCAAGTCAACAGAGAGTCTGCCCGTAGGTAATCATTGGTACAACACTTGATCGATAAAATTGTACTAAGGGACTTGCAGTACATTTCCCATAATGATGGTCAATTATTTTTGCCTGGGAGATCACATTTCTTAGCTTTTTACTGAGATCTAAATTGTGCAACTTGGGCCTCTAGACTTTAAATGTTAAAGCCCAAATATAGGAAGTCAGCGACTCTACCCACAACTTCATCTAACAGCACCCATTTAAAACTCACTAGCTTTTTTTCCACCAGCATGTTATAAGATTATCACATTCGTTTTTTAAAATTATTTAGTTCCAACCTATTATCTGTCGCGGTTACAAAGGAGTGCGGGAGCCCCTAGACTGAGAATGAACATGGGTCAACTACCCTGTTCTATAGAATGTCTTCTACTCAGGAGGGTCTTTAACCACGTTTGAGCTCACTGCACCCTTCACACAAGAGAAATATTCATTTTCATATCAGTCTTTGTCCCACCCACAAGGGTAGTCCAGCCCCGAAATGCAAGGCAAATCTCCTCTGAACAAGAGTACAGTCAGCAGCCCCAGACATGTGTTTTGGCATAGTCAGGCCTCATCAGTGAGGTGAAGCTGAGCCTCTCTAAGACACACTGAGAAAGGGGCCCACGTCTGGATTACCCTGGGTTACTTAGGGTGAAACCCTGAGTTTTACAAAGGAGTGTGGGAGTTCTACTGAGAATGAACATGGGTCAAATACGCTGTTCTATGGAATTTCTTCCATCAGGAGGGTCTACAACCACGTTGTAGCTCACTGCTGAGCTCCCCAGCCTTCCAGGGAGGCGTCCGTAGTGACCGTCTCCTGGTAAAGAGGGTTTTGAAACTCTGTGCCCTGGGCGATGTTGGAGAGGACGATCCACCACACTATTGTCCAAAGGAACTCCTTGTTGAGTGGGATCTTGTACGAGAAGTTTCTGGACACCTGTATCCAGCGAGCGTCCAGGAACTCCATCTGTAACACGCAGAGCCGGATGAGGTAGATGCAGGACGTCATCATGCAGAGAAACGACTTGATGCTTCACACAGAGGCGGTCTTCATCGACAACAGCCGTTGCACCTTCCCCTGAATGGCCGCTACCCTCTGCTCTGAGGGTGACACCGTATTCAGTCTGGCTCCTAGGAACAGCACGTTCTGCATTGGTGCCAAGAAGGACTTTGGATAGTTGATGGAGAATTTCAGATACGTCAGCAACTGGACAGTCGCCTCCATGTGTCGGACAGCCAACTTTCGCGAGTAGGCCCGGATGAGCCTGTCGTCAAGGTACAGGTATAACTCTATACCCCATAGATGTAGATGGGCTGCCACTGGTGCCAAGCACTTAGGGAATATTCTGGGGGCCGACTTCAATGCAAAAGGTAGGGCCTTGAACTGGTATTGTTGGCCCTGCACTACAAAATGCAGAAACCTTTGATGTGTCTTGTGAATGGAGACGTGGAAATAGGCATCCTCCAGGTTCAGCGACATCAAGAAGTCTCCTTCCTCCAGTTGTCCTAACACATGCTGCAACATGACCATCCTGAATTTTTGGGACTTTAAGCATTTGTTGAGACGTTGCAGGTCTAGGATGTGTCTCCAGCCCCTGTCTTCTTTCTGACCAGAAAGTAGCTGAAATAGACTCCTGAGCCCCAGAGCCGTTGGGGAACTAGCTCCATCACCCCTTTTTGCAGCATTGCTCGTACCACTTCCAGAAGCTGAGGAATGTGCTGCTCCTGACAGGCAAATGGAGCGATCCACAGACACCTGCATTAAAACTCCAGGGTGTGTCCCTGGGCGAGAGCATCCAGCACCCTTCTGTCGGTGGTGATCTTTTTCCACTTGCTGACAAACTTCATCAGCCGGCCGCCCACTGGAGTGCACGTATGGGTGCCCAACATTCTGGCCGTCCAGGCCTGTTTCGGAGCTGGCGTCCTGCCCTGCTTCCGGCCTCTGTAGGCTTACTGGGTCAGGATCTGGAAGGCTGACAGTATGAAGAGGAGAATCCTTTGAAAGACCTGCTCGACTTTCCCATGGAGGAGCTAAGAAGAGCGCTGCTGCTGGAGAGTGCCCAAGGAATGGCCCATCTCCGTATCCGCCTTGATGGCATTGAGGCACTTGTCAACGACCTTCCCAAACAGGTTCTCTCCGTCGAAGGGCATGTCCAACACCTTCGTCTGGACTTCCTTCCGGAAATTTGTGGCCTTTATCCAGCCTTGTCGACAAAGGCAGACACTGTTGCGCATCTGGCAGAACCCCGTATCGGTGATGTCCAACGCCACCGTAATAGCGTGATCAGACGCAACTTCTCCCTGCTGGAAAAGATCAATTGCCTCCATCGTTTCATCGTCAGGGAGGAACTGCAGAATAGGGCCCAGCTTATACCAAGAAGTCGAAATGGGTGGGAGCGGTCGGGAGCGGTGCTCCTATACTTTTTATTTTTAAGTTTCACTGTTCCTATACTTTTATTTTTAAAAGGAAACTGTTCTGGAATGTTTCAGTTTTAAAATAAAAGTGTAGGAAGAAGTTGGAGCTTGCACTTCAGTGCACTGCACTGAACATTCCCATAAATAGCAGGTGTGTTTGTTTGGGGGTTTGGATTGTGTGTGGGAGGGGCACAGCAATGGGGTTTGTGGGGAGCGGGGCAGACCAGCATGGAACATAGTTCCACTACTTCTTTTCGTGCACTTTGAGCACTGCTTATACCATAACTCCCTGTTTTACCTGACGCCAGTGCATTGATAGTGGACGCTGCTGTGTAATCACCTTCCTTCCCATGGCGTCCAGCTTCTTCCCCTCACTGGACGGAGGGACCGAAGACGACGAGGACGGGTTAGCCAACCATTACCTCGCAGCCGCCAACACCACCAAATCTGGCGATGGTTGCAACACCACCGAATCTGGCGATGGATGCCATGCTCTGCACTTGGGTGCAGAGCCTGGCATCCGGTACTTCTCCAGCCTATCTTGTTTTGCTGGATCCATGCAAGGGTTATTCATGAGGGCCAGGCCCTCAGCCCACACATTGTCCAGAAGGGACACTGCCATGATTGTCTTCCTCCTGGACTCATGCCTCTGGTACAAGAAACCCTGCTTCCTGGTTTCTTCGGGCACAAGCTGAAAAAGCTCAGAGGCTCTGCTGACCATGGAATGGAAGGACCCCGCCTCGTCCAGTGGGGATGCCCTAGGCGGAGCATCCAAATGCAGAGACCCGCAGCCTGCTGCGACGATATCATTGTCATCGTCGTCCGTGGTAGTGTCCATCCCTGTGTCAGAGTCTGCTGGGGAGACCTGGTCCGACGCAGATGTGGAGGCTGAACAGGGGCTGGGGGACCACAGGGACCGGGCCCGAGGCATGATCTTCTAGATCTCTGACCCCAAGATGTGAAGGGTTGACAGAATGTCCAGAGACACATCCCTTAGCTGAGTTGGTGGGATCGGAAAACTAGGCACCGCTCTGTCATCTACTTTTGCCTCCGTCGTCCTCCTCTTCCACGTCCTCTAGGACCATGTGGGACCGTGTGCAAGGAGTCCCGGTCCTCATCATCCGTTGACGAGACCTCCATGGCTTTATTCACGGCCTGAGACGGCTGCTTCAGGGCCTCCTTGCCCCCTCTTTTTTCCCCTGTGGGGCTTGAACCGGGTTCTGAGCCGCTTTCCCCCCTTTTGGCGTGCCAGCAGACTTTGCCAAAGTCACTGTGGCGGTGTCACGCCTAGGGGACAAGGACACTTTCTGTGCTGCGAGGGATACCTTCACAGGGTCAGCAGCCTCAGCCGTCGTTTGCGCAACTGCCACCAACTGCATCGTCGACAAAGTCTTAGCTTGCCCCGATTGGGCCTGCTTGGGCAGTTCGACCTTCTTCTTCTCCTCCGTCTGCGGCCCCTCAGATTCCTTCTGCAGTTTAGCTGGGGTAGATGATTTCCGTTTTGAGGAGGAGCTCGATTGCTGGCTGGCAATGAAGGCAGAGGGTGACGGAGATCACGCCCTATCCACCTTGGGACCTGCTTACGCAGCGACCCTGGTGGACTCGGACTTGCAGGTCTTGGCCTTTTCTTGGGCCCCATGGGTGAGATACCCTCAAAGAAGTTAGAAGACTGCTCCTAAGCCTGGCCAATCCTGGGTGAGGCAGGACCCTGCTCGGGCCCGGGGCAGAGGCCTTAGCGTTAAGCCACAGCACTCGTCTACTGTGCCTATCCTTCGTCGCCTTCTTGGAGAACCCCAGGCATATCTCCCACTCCACCTCCTTATGGTCCAGGTGCAGGCAGTAGAGGCATTGTAGGTGCTTGTCTGCCACAAACACGTTCTGTAGCTCACACTTGGTGCAGGGCTTGAAGAGGGACCTGCCTCATTCTCCTCCGTCATGGTCGGATCGCATGAAATAGGCCTGATGGCCTTCTGGAAACTTCTGACGATCTTTGCTCTTTAGGAGTGCTGAAATTCATCAACAATGGATCCCCACTGATGGCAGATGGAGAAAAGAGCACATAGGCTCTTTTGGAACAAAAATAGAACCTTTTTCCGTTGAAAAAACGAAAAACGTAAAAGTAGCTTGGAGAGCAAACTCGAGGACTCCCAACACTGAAGCGTGCAGTAAAAATCTGAAGATGGCTCCCAGAGGAGAGGCTTAGAGAGAGGGCTGTTATTGGATGGGGTCAGAAAGACCCAGAGGACAGTGATTGGTTTAAAGCAGAACTACAGTTTGTAAATAAAAGTGAAACAGTTCTTTCTTTTACCAAGGATTCCCAGCCTGACGACTGGGAATATTCATGAGCATGTGAAACCATGCCAGAACCCATGATGGAGAGTAACCATTTTTGTACCTATATGAAATGTGTTTTACAAATTGTGTGTATTATGTGATGGATTTATCCAGTACTATATGATGATATTGATTATTTTTGCAAAATGTTTGTTGTAGAACAATATGCTTAAATAAAAAAATAAAAAAATATTAGGGTTTTCACCCTAAGTAACACGGGGTAATCCAGATGTGGACCCTTTGCTCACTGTGTCTTAGAGTGGCTCAGCTTCATCTCACTGATGAGGCCAGACTAGGTCGAAACACGTGTCTGGGGTTGCTGATGCTACTCTTGTTCACAGGAGATTTGCCTATAGAACAGGCTATTTTACCCATGTTTGCTCTCAGTAGAGGGGCTCCCTCACTCCTTTGTAGTATTATGATATGATATTATATTATATGGCATATATAACGCGCCTATACACAAGTGTTTCAAGGCACGACAAGGCAAGGGAGGGCGAAAAGAGGGAAGACAGAGACAACGATCCTACTAGGCCAGGTAACATTGAGATCGCGCAAGTGCAGGGGAGAGGGGGAAAAGTATGATGCTAAAGGGGGAGGGGGCAGTGCAGTACATGGGCTCAACAGTAAAAATAAATAAAAATAAAAACCAATAAATAAAAAGTGCGGCCAGCTGGTGGAATAAAAAGTAACTTTGGTTGCACAGCAAAAGGTCCTCTTCACATAAAGGCCAATTTACTGGTTAAATATCTATTTTGGGGAAAACGATTTGGCCTTAGAGAGTGAAAGTGCCAAATTGGTAATAAAAAGATTATAAAGCAATGGTGCTAGAACGTAGCCTTGTTTCAGGCCGTTGTTAGTATTTATAGAATTGGACAAAAGCGCCCCTCTGCATTCAGCCTAACCTTTGTTCAGCGGTTCCTGAACAGATTTTGCTTCGGACGTCTAAAAGGGCAACGGGCCTATGGTTCTTAGGATTTAAGCAGTTCCCTTTTTTATGAATCGTTATAATTATAGAAGTTTTCCAGGACTGGTGTATTTCCCTTATACTTAGAATATAATAGAACCGATAAAACAGCAGCCCACAGCTTAGGAGGCCCCTTTAATGACATGTTCTAGAGCCCATTGGGCCAAGGACCTCTTGAGATTTAATAATCCATAAAATATCATCCAAATCAGTTTAAACTTTACTATTAAAAGCTTACGAGGTCTTTTCAGGAATGGGGTTAGGAGTTGACTGTTAAACAGTTTCTTTAAAACATCCCAAAACGGCACCGTATTCCTATTCTTTAAGATTCACATCATTTTTTCTGCATCTTGCTGAATCATAAAACTGCGACCTTGTCTAAGCCAACACTTATACTGCTTGTGTAGCCCCTTGGTCAACTCCCGGAAATTCTCCAGGCGCCAGGCTTGCAATACTCTCACCCTCTTTCTCAATTAATTTCCTTATAAAAAGCGTGAGGATGGACAATCCCCTACCTACACGGACGAACCAGGACTTAGCTTCCCTACATATGGCAGGGATAAAAAATAAATCCTTTCGCCATTCGAAATTTAATACCCGCCTACTCAATAAAACATTACGTGCATCCACAAGAAAGCCCTTCCAAATTAAACGATTAACAGCACAGTTCCATTCCACGTTAATATGGAACGTTTCTCTCGAGTCCTTACACGGTAGTTTGTGTTTTAGTTGTAAACACGCATGATCACTCTCCAACAATTCTTCTGTTTGAAGCAAAATACATTTAAATGCAATGTTGTTGGAGACAAAGATGTGATCTATATGGGATGCATGGGGTTCACATATCCAAGTTGGTTTCGGGGGGACACCTCTGATTAATACTCCATTCAATTAATGTACATCCCAGAAATGATACCAGGGTCTAGGCAGGGGAATCTTTTTCAGAGTACTAGGCATGGAACTCGGCTCCTTATCTTGAAAACAACAGCAGTTAAAATCCCCCCCAACCAACTTTTCCACTCCTGGGTACTTCATTACCATATGCTCTATGATCAGGGTCACAGCCTCCTTCATCACCCACTGGGACAGAACCACCGGGTTCTAATACATGTTAATTAGTAATGTGGGTGCCCTTTTTCCATATATTGTTTCATTGCAGGAGATCATAATCACTTGTATCAAGGGTGGAATTTCTAATTCCGATTAGGAGCCCTGCAGAGAGGTGGCCCTTTCCATTATAAATAGCAGGATTCAAGTCTATAGCCATCCAGAAATATGTCTCCTTCAGTCAAATCCACTTCCCCTGATTGGAGTAACTGGCTGTGTCCTCTGGAGTTTCATACCATTATCAATGAGGAATCCCTTTCAATGTTCTGATATGTTCTGCCCTGAGAACCCCCATTCAGGGATTAGGCCAACCAAGACCAATCTACTTTGGCCTTATAATCGCCCTCCCAAGGCTGAAGGTTGGCTTTTCCAATCTCTTTACATAACCTTGTCCCTACAGTGCAAGTGATTAACCAATTCCCCGCCTCCTCCCTCCATGGACCCTTGGGGGCCGGTATATCTCTGGTTCCTTCTCAGCACCACTTTACCAATTCACCAGTGCATAACCCTGTGCTAGAAGTTGTTCTTTAGATTCCATAAGTAAGCTATACACTAGTTTTGATTTGACATTCCGTACCACTATTTGCACATTATAGTTGTCCCAGCACTCAACCCGATCTATGTCAGCTGTATTAATATCCTGCAACATCCCCACACTTAAACACAGGGATGATACTCATGATTGATTTAGAGAGCCTCGCGTTCGAGTGGAAGGCAGACTTTCCAACACTACTTTATAACCACTTGAGGGTACTGACCGTTGCAGGGGACATATAGATGCCTTCATAGTCTTTTTCTGGCTTTGTTGATGACTCCTAGCTTGATGGTGTAATGACTGATAGGAGTTGGTAGCCTCTGACACTGACTCTTGCATCTTTGATTTATCTGAGATTCACTTACAATGTTGTTCTAGGGTCAGAAAGTATCAAAAGTTCTACCCTCCTCTTGCATGGGAGGTGACTTTGTAGACTTTTTAGTTCTATCTAAATGACCCTGAACTCCCAAATGACCCACACCGCCTAAACAAGCAACATTGGTTGCCGCATCATCATTGCATCAAACCCTACTTACAGCATTTTTTAACCAACACTCCCTTTTACATTTAGGGCTCACTTTTTCTAGTTCAGCAACCAATAACGAGGTCATAGACGGACCTCACTGTAAATCTTCACAGCCATCCCGGCACTGCAAGGAATTTGAATACACTGAGATAATTGTCTAAGGCTTCATCTTGCACAGACTCAGCATGGGCTGTGCTAAGGCGTGACTCCTGTTTTTTTTTCTTTTCGTAGACATCTATTAGTTGTCCCTTCTTTTAGGGTGCCTTTTAGATCACCTTGTTGCACTGCCAAGGGAAACATTTGTCCACCATTGGGTAATCCCCCTGAGTTTACTTTATTAGAATTACTCTTGCGAGTGGTTAGAGTCCTTTAAAACTTCAGAAACCCTCTATTTGTATTCAAATTCTTGCCCTCCTGGTTTTTAGATTTGTTGGCAATATCCTGTTGGTACCTTTCTGCCCACTTATCTTTTTTGTCTTCTGAAAGATGGAATACAAGTTATCCTCACATTCTTCTTGCTCCAGACATAAGGCGCTGTCAGAGGGCACAACCTCATGGCCCTCCGCTTCCCGAGGAAAACGTGATTCTTCCCTAACAGTATTCATTACAAACGGGGGGGGCGGGGGTGCTCCTTTCGGGTTTCCCTCTTCCTCAATTAAAGCCCAATTCGAGGAGCCATAAACAATTACAGAAGGGACCAGCTCAGGCTCCTCAACAATTGATGTTTGACAAACCTTATTCATGGTTGAGGTCTTATCAGAATACTTACTCTCGGCCCCCATATTTTGTCCATGCCCCACCAGTAACCCTTCAAGAAAAGCAATTTTAACATTCATATGGACAATCAAATTATGTTGGTCCGTAAGGCTTATGTTCACCATACAAAGTCCAATGTCATTAGTAGGGATGATCCTGAAGGAGGCAATTCCGGAGTCTTATATCGCAGTTGTGGAGTGTCTGGAGCCTTCCACTACAGACTCCTCTGAGGACCCGTTGCTATTAGAGTCAAAGAGAACGTTCAGAGAACAGTCATCTTGGCTATCCAATATTAGATTCCTCCTTTGACTCGAAGGTCTTGGCCATTCTTCCATTTGGTTCGGACTGGTCCACAGATTAGAGGCCTCATTGCGCTCAACAATTTGCAGGTGCCCCTTCCCTATGGGCAAATTACATTTATCAAGCTTAGATGCAGAAGTTACAGATGCGGAATTTCCCGCCAATGCTGCACTTAAGATGTCTGTATCTGATATTTCCTTGGCCAGTGAAAAATTGCATAGCGAGCTGACATGATCATAAGGTTCGGGGAGCCGCTCTACAAAGGGAAAACAGTGCCATTCCAGGGGACACTTACAGCCCATTGTAATTGATGTAAAGGCACACACCGTAGCCGAGTGCACTAAAGCAGCCGTATCTACATTAAGATTGCCTAGACTGGGCAAAACACTTGGCTGCAAAGGTCTTGGAGTGGACGCTACAGCATTTACCACTGTTCGGTCCCCGACACCCCTCTCCCCCCATGCCATATCAATACTGCAAGTCTCTGCATATATTGGCCCTCAGGCATTTCACCTGCTGAGTTGCTCTGGAGGGCATATACCCTGCACTAAACTAAAACAAAATACTCTGCCAGGTACAAAGATAAAGGGTGTAAGGCTAATTCCCACCAAGTTCCAAAT